>NC_054468.1:54693821-55943821 GCF_017639515.1 Carcharodon carcharias | reverse complement strand
CAGCTAATGCCCTCTCTTAACTTCACACAGCCGAACATGCATTCGGCAGCAGGAAGGACCTCCCCTCTCCACCAGTGCTATTTAAAGGGATTATCTGCGACTTGAGGGTTGGTTTCTGTTTGATTTCTTCTAGCTGTTTCTTTGATTCTACAAGTGTTGCTATTTTCTATAGTTGTTTAAATTTGCCAAAGTCAACAGGCTGAAGGATTTTCGCTGATTTCAAGGCTTCTGCATAAATATTTCCCCTTGGAATATTGTGTAACCTTGAGAATGAAGAGGCTACATAGAGCAGGACAAGCTGTTGGGAAATGGAGAAGGAGGCAGAGGGGAAGAAGGGCTCTCAGCAGGGGCCATATTAATCAGAGTACTCAGGAAGTAATTCTCCACCTGAATCTCAGTGAGGGACAACATGTGAGATGGCTGCACTTCAGTAAAGACATCCCCCACTTGTTGTAGCCACAGTTGCAAACTCAGAGTAAGACAAGGATCCCATTGCCAGTGACCATGAAAGCGATGAACTTATATTTGTTTGATCTCTGCAAGGCTGGAGCTGGAGATATTGCAACTTCTTGTAGTGTGCCATCCACTCTTGTATAAGGGAGGTCACTGAGGCTCTCTATTTAATGACAACTAACTACATTCCATTCTCCCTTACTAGAGATAAGTAGGAAGAACAAGCATAAGGCTTCACTAAATCTCTGTCGTCCCCATGGTGCAAGGTGTCATCGACTGCACCCAAACTGCTTTGTAGGCATCACATATCAACTCTGATCTATAGCAAAACTGATAGGAGTTCCATTCACTCACCATCCTGTTGATGTATGGCCACAAGCAGCAAATCGTGCCGGTCAATGTCCAGTATCCGAGCAGCAGTAGTGACACCTTCATCCTGCGACAATCCACTGTGTCATCTACATTTGAGCCACCACAGCAAACCAAAAGGTGGCAACTGGGCGACAAGAGCTATCTCAACATGGTTGAGAACTCTGGTGCACAACTCATGCACACCTGTATAGCATGCATAAAATGAAAGTCATGCTGCTACACAAAATGTGATAGAGCAGACCACTGACTTGCTGAAACAACAATTCTGCTGACTGCACTACTTTGGAAGAGCCCTGCAGTACTTAGCAAATTGGATCTCAAAACTCTTGGTGGTCTGCATGCTGCACAAGCTTGCCATTGATGGGAAAAACCTTGGCACCAGCTACATGGTGAGTAACTAAGGAGCATGAGGAATATGATGGGTGGAGGCAATCTTTCTGGCCAGGCTGTCTATGAAGAACTCATCCAAGTCTGATATCAATAACTGCAATCTCAATTCCTCATTCGCCAGTAGTCCCATACTTTACCTTCCCTCTGTCACTGACCATCACAATGTTCACATTGTCAAAGTGCAAAAATAAAAGCCAACAAAAAATAAATATTCTAAGCCAAATTTATAAATTAAATTGTACCATATTGTATTCAAAAGTCAACTAACCTCCCTTATGTATTCCTAGTCTTCTGTGTGCCTTTGTCTGTCCTTGTGTTTCTTTGCAGTGCTGCTGCAGTGACTGCAGCATTGCTGGTGGAAGGCTGCTGATTTTCAGTGGGGAGGACTGCAGATAGCCTTAGAAGATGAACTTGAAGAACTACTGGACCTAGAATGCTCAGTTGTGGACTGCACCATCCTGGCATTGGTGGCAACAGACAGGGCTGCCCAGCTAACAGCCAAGAGCACTGGTGGCGAGGGTGGGAGAGTGAATGCTGTCTTTCTAATAGGGGACAGAAAATGTTTCCCTCTAAAGCCACTGCCACTCCTCTAGGGCACTACCTCAGCAATCCTACTAATCTGTTGGAGGGAAGATTGCTAGACTACTGTGACAACCTAAGAGCTCCTTTGTACACCATGATTTAGAACGATGAAGGCAACAGTCTGAGCTGTGTGTCTACAGGCTGACCTTGCTTGACAGCAGTCTCAGATTCTGCTGCAGCACTCAGATGTTGGGTCACTGCTGCCTATGCTGCAATGGAAACTGCAACATTAGCCATCATGAGCTGCATCATAGCTGGGTCCACAAATGTGCAAATGGAGTTGACCACCAGTTTCATGTTCGAAAGATGCGCTCCAAGTTCTGCGCAAGCCTTGTGCCAAGTTGGTGCCAGGCTCCTTTTCATGCTCCTTGACATAGATCACAACTTCTAGCAAGCTCCCCAGTGCACCAACCATTAATGTTCATCAGTAGGCTACCCCATTGAAGCCCTCATCTGAGTCCTTTGCAGTGGAACCCATGTGAGACTTTGTCCTGTGGTGAAATGGCACTTGTGCAATCCTGGCCCTCTACACTGGTGTAGCATACTCATTTCCGGTGTCTCACTACGTGCAGAGCCCCCTTTTAATCTATCCTCTAAGTTATATGGCGTGTCAGTATTTGAGAGCTGATGGCTGTGAGTGTGAAATCAAGTGATGTTGCCATATCTTCATCATCATTCTCTTCTTGATGTTCCTGCACTGCCTGGTCAGATTATACCGCTTGGGTAACTGAAAAAAAGCTACAAAAGAAAGGCATGGAACAGATGGAGGACAAAGCTGGATGTGAGAAAGAGGGTCAGCTATGTGGTTATCATCTACTACCATGGCTTCAGCCCCATCGCTGGCCATGAATTCAACTATGGGTATCCTAATAATGGCTAACAAGGGGATTTGTTTATTGCCTTGGTCTAGACAGTGATCTTGAATCAATGGTGAGCAAATGTACTATCTACCATAATTGTAGAAATAAGTTGCCGAAAACTCTTTTACAGGCATGGTCATTGCCGAGTGGTCCATTTTAAAGAGCTCATGTAGACTTTTGGGAAAAAAAAATGACAATTTCTTAATGCTCATCAACAGCCATTCAATGTTGATCGAAGTAAATCACATGGGTCGAAACACCAATGCTGAACAAACAATAGACAGGTTTTGGTCCATTTTTGCTTGTCATGGATTGCCTTATGAGTTTATCTCAGATAACAGCCCTCAATTCCATCCTGCTCCATTCCAAATTTCATGAAGCACAAGGGTATCAAACATACCCTCATTCCTCCTTACCATTCACCATCAAATGGAGCAGCTGAAAGATCTGTTACACTCAAAAAATAAGTGCTGCATGGATGTTCAAATTGTATGAAATAGTGGTTAATTAATTTCCTGCTTAAGCATAGAATAACTCTACATGCCACTACAGCATAAAGCCGCTGAACTTTTGATGAAGAGAAGGTTACGGACACATCAACTCTGATACTACCAAACTTGAGTGTTAAAATTGAATACAAAGAATTCAGTCAAAAATTTCAGCATGACACAAAGAAGGGAATGGAGTTTCAAGCAAAATGAGCATGTTTGTGTAATGAGCACTCCTTGCAAGGTACACAGGTGGGATGTGAGAAATGTAGTAAAAGATTGTGGCACCAAAAGGTACTTGGTTGAAATTGATGGGAAGGTGAGAAATGAACATGTAGATCACAGGATCTAAACAAGGGATGAACCAAAAGTATGATCTACTTGATCACAAGCTTATGCCAGCATGGTGAGCCAGTTCAGACCTCAACGTCTGAAATACCAATCTGAGAGAGAAACAAGGTTTGCTTGAAATACTGAACCAAAGCCATCAGTCCCAAACCTGCCTCTACACAGAAACCTGTAAAGAGATCAGGATGGCTTTAAGGAGGGAAAAATTAGAGTACGAGAAAAAGCTAGCTGGAAACATAAAGATGAATAGTAAGAGTTTCTATAGATATTTAAATAAGAAAAGAGTTAGCAAAGTGTGTGTTGGTCCTATAAAAAAATGAGTCTGGGGAATTAATAATGGAAAGTAAGGAGGTGGCAGATGAATTGAATAGGTTTTTTGCGTCGGTCTTCACTAGGGAGGATACAAGTAACTCCCAGAAACAGCTATTAACCACTATTTCGTACAATTTGAACATCCATTAGACAACCATGCTGAGAGTGCTGTGTGCTGTTTCACAGGCCACTGCCATGCACTAATTATCTCTCCTTGCTTTTGCAGACACATCTGCAGACACATCTCAACGGTGCTGAGAGGAAGAGGAATCTGAATGCACCTTCCTAGAAGTCCCGTCATAGCACTCACCCACATCCTCCACAGCGCAGAGAGTCACACACCTCAGTGGGACCTAGCATAACCGTAGCCTCAGGATCACAATCTGGTGAGCACATCACAGTTCCTGATCCACAGCAGGCGGTGGCAGGGACTTGCCAGATGTTCGGCACTCGGAGGACTGCTGGAAGCCAGAACGTTGCTGAGTCTGAGTCAGACGAAAAGCATCTAGACTTGGTCATATCACAGTTGCTGGAGCTGCAAAGGCAAGCTTGGGGACATCAGGAAGGGCTGTCCGCTGCACTCCTCATATTGCAAGGCGTGGTGGAGGAATCCATCTACCTTCAGGCGAAGGAGATAGCGCCAGCATGCCAACGCACTGAGATCAACACTGGTAGGATGGCGGCCACCAAGAGACCTTGGTTCAGGACATATTTGGCCTCCAACAATGTGTACGCAAGAGGAGGATCAGCAGATGTACCCCCGGAGCTATCTATACAGGTAATTCAAGGAGTGTCCGGCCCATCGGAATCCCCTCTTCCTCTGACCTCAGCAGCTCCAGCTCCATAGGCCGAGCAGGGTGCCACTGGCACACAGCAGGACCTCGAAAGCAGATCGGGCCTCCCCAGGTCTTGGCCCTCTAGAGGACGCCCGCCAGGGTCATCACAGACAGGGCGCCACAGTCAGCAGGCTGCCTCCTCCTCAGCTGTGGATGTCCGGGGAGCACCAAGATGTTAACTGCAGGGTTAGGAAGGTTAAGAAGATGTAGTTGTACAGCGTGGACATGGCTGTTAATCACTTGTACATAATGTTCACTATTGTAAATAAATTCCCAAGAACAAGGCTCCTTGTTCTTGTCACTCAGGTGTGTAACCTTTCTGCATAAGATAAAGGCAGGTGTCTCGGTCCAGGGTCTCTTCCCTGTGCTTTGTGCAGCCTTCAGACCAAAATGATGGTCCGGCCTCACACTCCTTGGACACATTATTGATGCCTGCACTTTCACATTGCTTGTTATTGTCGTGGACAGGTGTCACAGGGCTCCGTCATTCATCTATGTGCTCTCAACACCTTTCAGACGGGGGCTAGTTCCCATTCCTTCAGGATCTGTGACCAGTGATGCTGTGGTCCTGAAGGGGTCAGGTGCTGAAGGCGGACAAATGGTCGGGTGCTTTTAAAATTTCAGGCTGTGTTCCATGATCTGACCCTGATAACAGAGCGCAAGAGAGCTGCCCACGGCCAGACAGGAGTTAGACATTCTCAGAGGCTACGTGAGGTTCTATGGAGTGTCTTCACTCCATGTCGTCATCATTCTCCTACAATTGAGCGACTATTAGGGCCTCCATTGCATCTCAATGACAGGAGCGTTATCACAGAGATATGTGTGCTTCCATAAGCCAGACTGGAGTCAAACATTCACAGATGCAATGTGAGGATCTATGATGTCTCCTTACTTCATGTTGTCATCATCCTCCATAAATCTAGCAGCTATGAAGGCCTCCCGAGCACACCTGCCTCGTCTGGCCACTGCAAGGGCCTCATCGCCATCATCGTCGCCTTCGAGGGCCTCCTCACCATCAACGTACTCCTCATCAGAGGAGACCTTCAGCTCCTACATCTCCTCCTCAGCCATGTCCTCTCCCCGTTGCAGCACCAGGTTGTAAAGGGCGCAGCAGGCGACGATGATGTGTGACACCCACTGCGGACTATACTGCAGGGTTCCACCAAACCAGTCTGGACACTGGAACCTCATTTTCAGCATCCTGATGGTCTGCTCCACCAAGTTGCGAGTTGCAGCATGAGCCTCATTATACCTTCGCTCCACTGCAGTCTGACGTCCCTGTATGGATGTCATCAGCCATGTCCTCTGTGGGTAGCCCTTGTCCTCTAGGAGCCAACCCTGTAACATCTGTGGACCCTGGAAGATGTCAAGGATCTGTGACCAACTGAGGATGTCGGAGTCATGGATACTTCATGGAAACCGTGCGTAGACCTGTAGGATGTGTTTGTGGTCACCCACCAGCTGCACCTTCAGCGAATGGTAGCCTTTACAGTTGACCTAGTTTACCCCTTGTTATGCTGGAGATCTGAGCGCCATGTGAGTGCAGTCGATCGCACCCTGCACCTATGGGAAGCCCAAGGTCTAGGCAAACCCAATCACTCTTACATCCTGGCTCTCTTGGTCCCGGGCAAAAGGCATAAAGTTGCTTGCCCTTGTGACGATGGCATTTGTGACCCCATGAAAGCATTTGTGGCTGCAGGCTTGTGATATCCCACAGAGGTCACCTGTGACGCCCTGAAAGGAGCCACTGGCAGTGGATGCCCTCCACATCCCCATGGCACCAAATCCTGCAGTAGCTGGCAGATGTGACCAACCAGTTCCCTAGACATGCACAGACTTCGGCAACACTGGTTGTCGGTCATCTGCAGGAATGAAAGGCTGCATCTTTAGACCCAGGATCTAACTAGGCGCCGACCAGCAGCAGCTCACTGTGGCTCTTCAGCAGCATGTACAGGACCCCCAGCCACCCTTTATACCTGAGGGAGCTGCTCCTACCTCTTAGCAGCCAGGTACTTCCATTGCTCTTCTCTCTGCTGTCTCCACTTTCTGTACGCCACAAGGCACACAGCTAGTTCACCAGGATCCATGCTCCTGCCGTACTCCTTCTGCAGGATGAAAGAGAGAGACTTATAGGTTAGGTTGGGTATACTAAGAATCTCTCTTGGTTAAGTCTGAAGGCCCCTTAATGGATCCCGGAGAGTGCTGGCCATCATTTGAATGGCCAGAGTTTAGTGCATGGCTGCCCGAAACCCCATCCAGCTTCGCCCCGTTCCACCTGATTGATTGGCACCTGCCAATGGCAACTTTATCCATTGGACTGCATGCTGTGCTCTCAGTTCAGATGTAGGCTTCTCCTAACCTGCACAGCAATGCTGCACTGTTAGCTTGAACCATGGGGGAGACTGGTCCAAACTGGGATGATGATATTGCAAGGGGCTGTGAGCGCCACCACCAGTGACTGCTCCAAGGCCAGCTTTAGCAAGGAGATTGTACAATGTGCCCAGTCGTCCAACTATCTGCAGTCCACTAAAATGTTCATTAGTTTGCAGTCTGTACCCAAAGAGTGAAAAGCTCTGGAGCACTTGGTGGCACTTTCATGCCTCTGCGTTGCTTGGGTAGGCAGATAAGCTAGAGACTCGGCTCCACGCAAGTCAATCTGGCTGTGTCTGAATTGTCTCAACTGCGGAGGAATGATCACTTTATACGAGGGTTTCCAAATGCATGGCTGCTTCCCTCCCCCCTACCCAACATGTGCTTGTGCACTACCTTCAACTGCAGGGCAACCCTTGCCCCCACCCCCAAGTCACCTCAACACTTGCCCCCACCCCCTAGTTGCCTCAAATTCAGGGCATCCCTTTTCCCCCTGCCCTCCCAACACGCCTCAACCTTGAAGACCAATGGGCAACCTGGGCGAGCACTGCGCAACGTTACTGTGCACTAACCACTGAGTTCCGCTCAAAGTGCAGCCCGCCAAGTGCACACCTTATACATGCTGTTGTGAAACACGTCAACATGCAATCACACCAACTTGTGCGGACCATCCAGCACAGGGGAATGATTCCGGCGGGCTGGTCTTATAATGATATGCAGATATATTACAATGACATTCCTGATGCCTGATGGCAGGAAACATGGCCCGCCATCGACGGGCTGAGCCGATGATTGCAAGCTAATTTCACAACGTCAGGAAACCGATTTCTGGCCTTCTCGCCATATGGTCCACTTACGCTGCCGAGCACACCTGACGCCAGTGGGCACGGAAACTTCCACCCATGGTTGCTAAATTTGCTGATGATACAAAGATAGGTAGGAAAGAAAATTGTGGAGAGAACATAAGGAGGCTACAAAGGGACATAGATAGGTTAAGTGAGTGGGCAAAGATCTGGCAAATGGAGCATAATGTGGGCAAATGTGAAATAGTCTATTTTGGCAAGAAGAATTTGAAAAGAAGCATATTATCTAAATGATAAATGCAGAGCTCAGAAGGTCATGGGTCTTGGAACTCTTTTCCTCAAAAGGCAGTGGAAGAAGAATCTTTGAATATTTTTAAGGCACAGCTAGACAGATTCTTGGTTAACAAGGAGGGGGGTGACAAGTTATCAGGGATAGGCAGGAATGTGGGATTGAGGTTACAATCAGATCGGCCATGAGTTTATTGAAAGGTGGAGCAGACTCGAAGGGCCAATTAGCCTATTCCTGCTCCTAACTCGTACATTCGTATGTTTGTATGTTAGTTTTTAAAACCAGTTTTTAAACATGATAAATAGACGCAGTTAAAGGGGGAGAAAAGAGCCTATTGCAGTCATGCCAAGTGTGTATATTCACAAAGATTTGTTTGTTTTTCACTGTTGGAGTTGTATAGTTCATGAAAGAGGAAATAGTTCATTTAAAAAAAATCTTTTTTTGTAAAAAAGAGGGAAGTAGTGCTCATATATTATGAGCATGTGCGGTATGCAATAACATCATTAAACAAGTGAATTGGCCAATTTGGTAGCTGTCTTTCTTTGCAAGTGACTGTCAACATAGAACATTGTTCTCATCTTCAAAATCATTCAAAGCATAACCCCACCAATCGCAAACCCTACCCTGACAAACCTCTCTTGGCCTTCAAATTCATTTCTTGTTAAACTGGCAATCCAGCACCTATAATATGTGGGGTGTCACACTGCTTTCAGCCAAGGAAACAGTGGATCAAAATCATAACTCTAAATTTAAAAATGTTGGTTTACTTACAAATATTAGCTAACCAAGTGTTGAGTTTGAGGATTTTAAACACTTCCAAGACAATTAGAAAGCTGCTTGGAACAACTTCAATTACAAAGGAAGCTGCACTTTGCTCAACATGGAAGCCCATCCAAGACACACCACATTTGTGATTCAGGCATCATTCTGAGACACATACAGTACAATTTCTCCTCAAAGATTAGAGATATTATAAACAACCTTCTATAATATTGTACAGCCTTTATCTGACAATTTAGATATTAAGAAGTCCAAACAGTAAACATGTTCAAAATAGCTTTGCAGTTTAGCAAATTTAGTGATAAATGGGAAAAGGCTATTCAGCACATCCTGTTCATTATCATTTAAGTTTGTTTTCATGATGAATATAATTTTTCACTTAACCTAATGCCATGTAATCTGACTGTAACCATTTGCTCCATTCCCTGCTGCATCAGGAATCCTTAAGAACAGTGTCAGCCTTGGTTCAGTGCAAGGATGCGTCTGCATATTTAGTCAGGTGTATGACTGTATGGCATTATTCAATAGGTGCAGAAGAGTGCTCTTGGTATCCTGGTCAAACATTTATCTCTCAACAAACACTTTACTAAGACTATTTGATTATTAATTTCATTGCTGTTTGTGGGACTTCGATGCGCACAAATTGACTGATCTGTTCACCTACATAATGAGAGTGGTTATAATTCAGAAGCACTTTATTGGCTGTGAAACACTGTGAGATAGCCTGAGAATGTGAAGTGCACATGAAGTGAACAACTAACAATTTGATGAAATAGTCATAAAGGCACAGAAGGAGGCCATTCAGCCCATGTCAGCCCCCTGTAGAGCAGTCCAGTGAGCCTCACTCCCCTGTTCTATCCCCATTAGCTCTGAAAGTTTATTTCCCTCAAGAGCACATCCAGTTTGTTTTTGAAACCATCTTGACAAAGTCAACATGATATTATGAAAGGGAAATCGTGTCTGACAAATCTCTTTGAAGATGTAACTAGCAGAGTAGATATAGGGGAACTGGTAGATGTAGTGCACTTGCATTTCCAAAGGTGTTTAATAAGGTTCCATAAAATCGAAATCTCAAGATAAGGGCTCATGGAGTTGGGAATAAAAATTAGCACAGATAAAGTTTTGGTTAATGCAGAGTAGGGATCAGTCTTTGATTGGTGGAGTGCTGCAAGGGTCAGTGGTAGTGCTACAGCTATTTGCAATCTATATTAATGACTCAGATGAAGAGACTGAGAGTAATGTACCTAAGTTTGCTGACAATACAAAACTTGGTGGGAATGTAAGCTGTGAGAAGGGCGCAAAGAGGCTGCAAAGCGGCATAGAAAGGTTAAATGAGTGGGCAACAAGGTGGCAGATGGAGTATAATGCGGAGAAATGTGAGGTTATTCACTTGGTAGGAAGAATAGAAAGTCAGAAGCTTTTTTAAAATGGTGAGATCTATTACATGTTAATGTTCAGAGAGATTTTGACGTCCTTTTGGAAAAAACACGAAGTTAGCATGCGGGTACAGCAAGCAATTAGAAAGGCAAATGACATGTTGACTTTTATTACAAGGGAATTGGACTATAAGATAAAGAACTCTTCCTCCAATTCTACAGGTCTTTGCTGAGTCTACACCTGGAGTACTGTTTTCAGTTTTGGTCACCATATTTAAGAAAAGATATACTTGCATTTGAGATGATACAAGGAACGTTCACTAGATTGGTCCCTGGGATGAGAGAGCTGGTCAATCACAAGAGGCTGAGGTAATTGAGTCTATATTCTCTGGAGTTTAGAAGAATGAGATGTGATCTCATTGCAATATATAAGATTCTGAAGGGCTTTGGCAGGGTGGACACCAAGAAGTTGCTTCTTCTTGCTGGGGAACCTAAAGTATGGGGGCACAGTCTCAGGATAAGGGGCTGATCATTTAGGACTGAGATGAGGAGAAACATTTTGACTCAAGGGGTTGTGAATCTTTGGAATTCTCTAACACAGAAGGTTGTGGATGCTCCATTGTTGAATATATTTAAGGCTGCGGCAGACATAATTTTAGCCTCTCCAAAAATCAAGGGATATGGGGAATGGTCAGGAAAGTACAGTTAAGGCCAATGGTCAGCCATGCTTGTATTGAATGGTGGACCAAGTTCAAGGGGGCATATGGCCTATTCCTGCGCCTAGTTCTTACATTCTTATGATTGGGCAAGGATTGTTTTTCCCACCGCTTGGACTGATCATCTTTGGTCTTGTTAGAATTATGTCAATTGCTACCTTTATAATTTTTTTCTCACTATTCTTATCAAACCAATAAGGCCAAGCTCCCCAAAGGCCTGGTGGGTAAATGCATCATGTGGGTCATAAAACCAAGCTCAAATCCTGGGTTATGCTGAATTATCTGGTCTTAACTGATGGCAACTAGGGACTAAAATTAACTCAGTGTCCTTGCATTAGGAAAGCAAGAAGACTAATCATGCAAAGCTCTCATTCCTGATTGTCAAACGTGCTAATTCATGACAAAGCCAATTGGTGAAGTAGGGAACTAAATGTCAAGCTTTTACATAGTACTATATTTATTTAAAGAATGCAACGTTACAAATGTCTGCTTCTTCCCTAACCAACACCCAGTGTCCCAGGAGATTTTCTTTTTGCTCTTCAGATTAAATCAGTAAAACAATGAAATATGCAAGTTACCACTCCTTGTTAAAGGGGCACTTCCAAATTATTGCAACTAAATCAGAAACTTTAACAGAAACTTATCAAATTAAAATAACATTTCTCAGAGTAATGACACACTCCAGCCCCTAGGGTACCCACCAGTTGTGGAAGGCCTCAAGCTTACTGGTCAACACCACGTGCTCCCTCTCCAGGGACACCTAGGCAAGGACTTAACTGCAGGAAAGAGGCAGACAGTTAGGATGAATAGCCCCCTCAACTGCCCACTGCCTGGATCTATTAATGGCCACCTTGGCTAGGCCTAGGAGCAGACCAGTGAGGGAGGTCCTCTGATCTACCCACCTTCCCTTCTGCACTGAGCGGCCAAAGATCAGGGGCATGGGGCTGAAGTGCAAACAAAACTTGAGGAACTCTTCAATAATGGAATCTCACATATCCTATATATATATGGAATACAAGTTCCTCAATGTTGCAGAAAACATAGGCAGTCTGAGAGTCCATGAACAAACAATCTTTAGTTGCACAGGACTGCTGCATGCAACACCCGCCATGCCAAATCCCCAATGGAGAATGGGAGGACTCCTGTATACATAGCACTCTACCAGGGGCCCCTGCCACCTCTAGATAGGTACATAGGAACAGGAGTAGGCCATTTAGCCCATTGAGCGTGCTCTGCCATTCAATTAGATCATGGTTAATCGTCAACCTCAACGCCACTTTCCCGCACTATCCCCATATCCCTTGCTGTCATTAATCTCTAGAAATCTATCCACAGCCCTCTAGGGTAGAGAATTCCAAACATTCACCACCCTCGGAGTAAAGGAATTTCTCCTCATCTCAGTCTTAAATACCCTGGCTCTTATTCTGAGACTGTGTCCCTTGGTCCTAGACTCAGCAGCCAGGGGAAACATCCTACCAACATCCACCTTGTCAAAACCTGTAAAAATTTTGTAAATTTCAATGAGATCATCTCTAGTTCTTCGAAACTCTAGAGAATACTGTTCCAGTTTCCTCAGTCTCTCTTCATAAGACAATCCCAACGTCCCAGGCAGGTGAACTTCCATTGCACTCCCTCTACGGCATGTATATCCTGCCTTAGATAAGGAGACCAAAACTGTACACAATACTCCAGATGCAGTCTCACCAAGGTTCTATACAATTGCAGCAAGACATCTCTACTTTTGTATTCAAAACCTATTGTGATGAATAGCAACATACCATTTGTTTTCCTAATTGATTGTTGCACTTGCATGCCAGCTTTTGTGACTCATGAACAAGAACACCCAGGTCCCTTTGGACACTTCCCAACTTCTCACCATTTAAGAAATATTCTGTCTTTCTGTTTTTTCTACCGAAGTGGATAACTTCACACTTATTCACAAGATATTCCATCTGCCATCAGGGGAGGTGGTGGCATGGTGGTATTGTCACTGGACTAGTATTCCAGAAGTCCCAGGGTAATGCTGTGTGGACCGGGGTTTGAATCCCACCACAGCAGATGGTGAAATCTGAGTTCAATAAAAGTCTGATGATGACCGTGAAGCCATTGTTGATTGTCGTAAAAACCCATCTGGTTCACGAATGTTCTTTAGAGAAGAAAATCTGCTGTCCTTATCTGGTTTGGCCTACATGTGACTCCAGACCCACAGCAATGTGGCTGACCTTTAAATGCCCTCTGAATAAGGGCAATTAGGAATAGGCAATGAATGCTGGCCCAAGCAGTGACGCGCACATTCCATGAACAAATAATTTTTAAAATGTTTTTGTCCCTGTCCAAGACCCCTTGAAGCCTCCTTGCATCTTTCTCACATTCACATTTCCACCTACTTTTGTGTCAGCAGCAAATTTGGAAATATTACACTTGGTCCCCACATCCAAATCATTTATATAGATTGTGAACAACTATGGCCCAAGTACTGAACCTTGTGGTACCCAACTAGTAACAGCCTGCTATCCTGAGAATGACCCATTAATTTCTACTCTCTGCTTTCTGTCTGTTAACCAATTCTCAATCCATGCTAGCGTTTTACTCCCAGCCCCATGTGCTCTAATTTTGTTTACAAACTTCCTATGTGGGACTTTATCAAAAGCCTCCGGAAAATCCAAATACACCACATCTACTGGTTCTCCTTTATCTATGCTACAAATAACATCCTCAAAAAACTTCAACAGTTTTGTCAAACATGATATCCCTTTCTGCCCAATTTTACCATTATTTTCTAAGTGCCCAGTTACCACATCCTTTATAATAGATTCTAACATTTTCCCCACTACTGACCTCAAACTAAGGGGTCTGCAGTTCACCATACACCCTCTCCCTTAATAGTGGGGTTACATTTGCTACTTTCCAGTCTGCAGAAACCTCTCCAGAATCCAAAGGATTTTGAAAGATAATCACCTATGAATCCACCATCTCACTAGCCATTTCCTTCAACGCTCTGGGATGCAGCTCATCTGGTCCAGGGCATTTATCAACCTTGCAATCCAATTAACTTTTCGAGTTTTACCTCTTTACAAATACTAATTTTTTTCAGTTCTTCAGTTTTACAAGTCCCTTGCTTGCCTAGTATTTCTGGGGGATTTTCTGTATCTTCTTCCGTGAAGATAGACACAAAGTAACTGCTTAGTTTCTTCACCATTTCTCTATTCTCCACTATAAATTCTCCTTTCTCCACCAGCAATGGGCCCACATTTGTCCTAGCTTTTTCCTTTTGACACACCTAAAGAAGCCTTTATGTTTCTTGCTAGCTTGCATTCATATTATCTTTTCCCTTTCTTTATCAGTTTCTTGGTTATCTTTTGCTGAGTTCTAAATTGTTCCCAATCCTCAAGCTTACCACTTTTTCTGGCATCCTTATAAGCCACTTCCTTTGAACTAATACAAGCTTTAACTTCTTTTGTTAGCTAAGGTTGATTCATCTTTCTCATTAGGTGTTTGTGTCTTAGAGGAATATAGATCTGTTGTAGACCATGTAGTGCTTCTTTAAATATTAGCCATTGCCTGTTTACCGTCAAGATTTTTAGCATATTTTCCCAGTCCACCATAGTCAACTTGCCCCATATATTTTCATAGTTCCCTATGTTCAGATTTAAGACCCTAGTTTCAGAATGAACGATATTCCATTCAAATTTAAGGTGAAATTCTATCATATTATGGTCACGATTTCCCAAAGATTCCTTTACAGCAATGTTATTAATTAATCCTTACTCATTACATAATACTAAATCTAAAATTATCCTTTCCTTAGTTGGTTCTTCAACGTATTGCTCCAGAAACCCATCTCATACACACTCCAGGAACACATCCTCCACAGCATTGGTACTGATTAGGTTTACCCAGTCTATATGTGAACTGAAGTTGCCCATTATTACTGTATGACCCACATTACGTATATCTCTAATTTCCTGATTCATACCTTGCCCAGCCTTACCACTACTGTTTGGTGGGATATAAACAACTTGCACCAATGTTTGTTTTTCCTTAGATAAAAACAAAAAACTGCAGATGCTGGAAATCCAAAACAAAAACAGAATTACCTGTAAAAACTCAGCAGGTCAGGCAGCATCGGCAGAGAAGAAAAGAGTTGACGTTTCGAGTCCTCATGACCCTTCAACAAAACAAGGAGGGGGTGAAATATAAGCTGGTGTCCGGCCCATCTCCCGCGCATCCGCCCTCACGCCTTCTCCTCCCTCCCAGAAACATGATAGGGTCCCCCTTGTCCTCACTTAACACCCCACCAGCCTTCGCATTCAAAGGATCATCCTCCGCCATTTCCACCAGCTCCAGCATGATGCCACCACCAAACACATCTTCCCTTCACCCCCCCAGGCGACATTCCGTAGGGATTGTTCCCTCTGGGACACCCTGGTCCACTCCTCCATCACCCCCTACTCCTCAACCCCCACCTATGGCACCTCCCCATGCCCACACAAAAGATGTAACACCTGCCCCTTCACTTCCTCTCTCCTCACCGTTCAAGGGCCCAAACACTCTTTTCGAGTGAAGCAGCATTTCACTTGCATTTCCCCCAACTTACTCTACTGTATTCGTTGCTACCAATGCGGCCTCCTCTACACTGGAGAGACCAAACGTAAACTGGGTGACCGCTTTGCAGAACACCTGCGGTCTGTCCGCAAGAATGACCCAAACCTCCCTGTCGCTTGCCATTTTAACACTCCACCCTGCTCTCTTGCCCACATGTCTGTCCTTGGCTTGCTGCATTGTTCCAGTGAAGCCCAACGCAAACTGGAGGAACAGCACCTCATCTTCCGACTAGGCACTTTACAGCCTTCCAGACTGAATATTGAATTCAACAACTTTAGGTCTTGAACTCCCTCCTCCATCCCCACCCCCTTTCTGTTTCTTCCCCCTTCCTTTTGTTTTTTCCAATAATTTATATAGATTTTTCTTTTCCCACCTATTCCCATTATTTTTAAATCTTTTATGCTCCCCCCACCTCCACTAGAGCTATACCTTGAGTGCCCTACCAGCCATTCTTAATTAGCACATTCGTTTAGATAATATCCCCAACTCTGTGTTCTTTTGTCTGTGACATCTTTTGATGATCTGCTTCAATCACTGCTTGCTTGTCCCTACAACCACACCACCCCCCTCCACCTTAAACCAGCTTATATTTCACTCCTCTCCTTGGATTCACATAGTTCTGTTGAAGGGTCATGAGGACTCGAAATGTCAAATCTTTTCTTCTCCGCCGATGCTGCCAGACCTGCTGAGTTTTTCCAGGTAATTCTGTTTTTGTTTGTTTTTCCTTTTCTGTTACTTAGCTCCACTGATACTGATTATACATCTTGACCCTTCGATATAAGATCCTCTCTCACTAATGTACTGATCTTGTTCCTTATTAAGAGTGCTATCCTTTTCCTTTTTGCCTATCCTTCCTAAATGATGAATATCCTTGGATCTTCAATTCCTAATTCTGGTCACGTTGTAGCCACGTCTCGGTAATGGCAATTAAATCATACCCATTTACCTCTATCTGAGTCTTCACATCATCAACCTTGTTGCAAATGGTGCCTTTAATTCTGCCTTTTTAACATTATTCTGCATTCTGATCATATTTGATGCTTGCCTTTGCTTCTTCTAATTTCGCTTACTACTTTTCTACTTCCTATTACCTGTTTTGCTTCCCTCCAATCTGAGCTCCCTTTCAGGTTTCCATCCCCCTTCCAGTCTAATTGAAACCCTTCCCAACAGGATTAACAAATCTCCCTGCAAGGATGTTTGTCCCAGTCCTACAGGTCCCATCTTGTACAGGTTCCACCTGCCTGTGAACCAGTCACAATGCCTCAGAAATCTGACACCCTCCCTCCTACACCAGTTCTCCAGCCATGTGTCCAATCGCTCAATTCTCCCATTCCTATGCTCATTAGCATGTGGCACTGGGAGTAATCCTGAGATTACAGCTTTTGAGGTCTTGATTTTTAATCTCCTTCCTAGCTCCCTGAAATCGGCTTTCAGAACCTCACCCCCCCCTTCCTACCTAAATCATTGGTAACAACATGGACCACCACGATCTCTGGCTGTTTATCCTCCCCAGAAGAATGTCTTGCAGCCACTCTGTGACATCTCCTACCCTGGCATTAGGGAGGCAATATATCATCCTGGAGCCATGTCTACAGAAACAGAAATACCTTTCTGTTCCCCTAACTAATGATCTCCTATCACTACTGCTGTTCCACTCTTCTACCTTCCCTCCTGTGCAGCTGAGCCACCTGTGCTGCCACAGACTTGGCTTTGTCTGCACTCCCATGAGGAATCACCGCCCTCACGAATATCCAAAATGGAAAACTGATCAGCAAGCGAGATTGTCTCAGGGGATTCCTGCACTACCTAGCTGGTTCTCTTAGACTGCCTGGCAGTCACCCATTCCCTATCTGCCTGCATGCTCCCAATCTGCAGTGTGGCCATTTCCCTGAAAATGCTATCCACGTAGCTTTCAGTCTCACGGATGCGCCACAGCGACTCTAGCTGCCGCTTGAGCTCTGAAACCCGAAGCTGAAGTTTCTGCGGCTGGTGACACTTCCTGCACGTGGTCATCAAGGCCACGAGTAGCATCCATGACATCCCACATGTTATAAGGCATGCATTCCATACAACCGTGCTGTTCTGCCATGCCTTAACTTTACTTCACTTCCCTTTTGCTTGTGTTTATTAATTAATTTTAAGTAACTACTTTTTAAAGATACAATTTTTTCTCATTTTCAGCTATATACAGACATTCCTTGAAAGCAATTCCAAACCAACCAATGAACTTACAATTTTCCTTTGATGTCACCATTTGATTTTTTTTTTACAAACTGTGGTAATCTAAGATGCAATACACCTTTAAGAGAATGTGAGCAGGTTGACCACGTGATTGTAAGACCCAACAGCTGTGTAACGCAGACTACCATGCTAATGTTAGTCTAGAGTAGGGTCCGGCTGGAGAAGCAACACATCATGTTAATGCTCTGTTGTTTGTGTAAATAAATAGTATGTGCTTCATTTCATATTGGTCTCTGCACATGCTATATATTGTAATCGATTCACCTGCCAACAGATAAGCATGCAACCGGTTCACGAGCAAAGCAACCCATAATCAAAACATAACTGGCAACGAGGCAAAACACCACCAGTCGACGACACCAAGGAAAACCGCAAAAACTCAACTGTACTGAAGTAGCTGTGCCTGTAGGCTGATTGGAAGTACATTACAATTGTAAATCCTCACCGTAGTCATCAAAGCCATTGGCTTCCAATATGCCACAATTTGGCCACATCGAACCATTTGATCAGACCACCAATGACTGGTCACGTTATATTGAACGCCTCACGTCTTTCTTTTTGGCCAATGACATATCGGGGGAGGAGCAGAGGCGGGCGATCCTCTTGTCAACATGTGGCAGTAAAACTTACGGACTATTTCATAGTCTATCGGCACCCAATGCCCCAGATTCTTAGAGCTTTGATGAGCTGGTGAATCTAGTGAAAGGCCATTTCCAACCGAAACCCTTGGTAACAATGCAGCGTTTTAAATTCAATTCAAGGTGTCGCACCTCTGGAAAGACAAGTCACTTGCTATGTAGCAGCCTTAAAACAATTGGCAAAGTACTGTGAATTTGGGACATCAATTAATGATATGTTAAGAGAACGATTAGTGTGTGGGATTAATGAAGACGCCATTCAAAAAAGGTTGCTGCCTGAGACAAATTTGGATTTCAGCAAAGCCCTGGAGTTGGCACTTGCAATGGAAAGCGCGGTCAGAGACTCAGAAGAAATCAAGGGAGCACAAAATGGCGCCGCTCTTCACGTCGGGAGGAAGGGCCAGAAATGGTGCAGAAGCGCAGGCCGGCAAAAAGCAATGGCTTAACAGATAAAAACCACATTCATAATAGCAGGATTGGAACCAGACAGCCTACTTCTACTGGCATCGCAATGGACACATTATGCGATATTGTAAAGAAAGATTGAAGACAAAGTTCAAACAAAAAGGCAGAAGTCATGAAATTTATATTATAGAGGAGCCAGAAGAAACAGTCAGATGTTTATTCCCTGCACAAATGGGTAAAACAGAGCCAATCTACATGACAGTAGAAGTCAACAGCAAACCCCTTCAAACGGAGGTGTTTACAGGTGCATCCACTTCAGTCATAGGATGACATATGTTTAAGTATCTGAACAGAGGAGGCCACTCACTAAAACTGGAAAACTCAGATGCCAGACTAAAGACTTATACTGGCGAAAACATACAAGTGTAAGGTATATGCAAGGTTCCAGTACAATATGGAGGCCATTCTACTAACCAACCCCTGATAGTGAAAGCAGGGGAGGGTCCAACTCTACTTGGTCGGAACTGGCTTAAGGAAATAAAATTGGAGTAGACTGAGATTTTCCAACTCAGAATGAAAGACCTACAGGAATTATTACAGAAATATGGCCCTGTATTCAGGGAAGAGCTCGGGAGGATTCAGGGTCTGGAAGCCAAAATCCACATCGATCCCAGAGCTACCCCCAGATATTTGAAGGCAAGACCAGTCCCCAAGCATTACGAGAAAAGGTAGGTATTGAATTATTGGAAAGGTTGGGAGTCTTACAACCTGTACAATTTTCCGAATGGGCAGCGCCCATAGTTATAGTACTAAAGCCTCACCAGAGTGTGCGAATATGCAGGGACTACAAGTTGACCGCTAACAAAGTAGCCAGACTTGATAGGCACCCTACACCAAAAATTGATGAAGTGTACTCCAAGGTAGCAGGGGGAACTGCATATACGAAACTCGATGCCACACTAACCAGCAAGTCAAGCTAGACAAGGCTTCTCAGGATTTTGTGACTATCAACAATATACCAGGTTACCCTTCGGAGTCTCATTGCCTTCCACCATTTTTCAACGGACTATGGAAAATTTGCTCCAAGGTCTATCCTGTCTGGTGGCTTATCTCGATAATGTCCTAGTAGCAAGGCTAACTTGGAAGAGGTATTGAAGCGTTTCTCACAAGCCGGAGAATGCTTTAAAAAGGAAAAATGTATCTTCCAAGCAAAAGAAGTGTTTTACCTGGGTCATAGGTTCAACTGTAGAAGACAAGATGAGAGCTTTTCGTGAGGCGCCAGCCCCGAAAAATGCCACAGAGCTCAAGTCCTTCTTGGGAATGGTTAACTACCGTGGTCATTTTCTCCCAAATTTGTCAACAGTATTGGCTCCAGTTTATGGGTTACTTAAAAAAACCCACAGGTCAATTTGGCAAGCCCCACAATAACAGACTTTTATGGCAGTAAAGCAGTAACTACTTTCATTGGCCCTGTTGGTACATTTTGACCCAAAGAAACAATGATTTTAACATCTGATGCATCCCCTTACGAAGTAGGGGCAGTACTCTCCCACCGGATGACAGATGGCTCCGAAAGGCCCATTGGCTACGTTTCAAAAACACGCATTGAGGCAGAACGAAGATACTCACAAATAGAAAAAGAAGGCTTACCCATTGTTTTTGGAGTTAAGAAATTCCACCAGTACATGCATAGTCACCAATTCAGCATAGCATCTAACCACAAGCCACTACTCGGCTTGTTGGGGAAAGATAAGGCTTTAAGATAAGGCCAGAATTGCCTAGGCATGCATCCAAAGGTGGGCACTGATTCTAGCTGCTTATGAATATACATTTATCCACCGGCCGGGAAGCCAGATTGCCAATGCTGATGTGCTGAGCCAATTACCACTAAAGGGCAGCAATGTGAACACCCCCATCCCTCACGAACTTGTCTTGTTATTGAATTTTCTGGATTCATCACCAGTGAATGCCAAACAGATCAGAGAATGGACCAACTGCGATCCAATTTTGTCTCACACCAGAGAACAAGTCTTGCAGTGATGGTCTAAAGAGCCAAAGTTGGACGAAATGTAGCCCTATATTAACAGGAGATACGAGCTCACCTGCCAGGATGGCATCTTACTGTGTGGAGCGAGAGTCATTGTGCCTCCCAGAGGAAGACAACCATTATTGATAGAATTGCGCAGTGCTCACCCCAGCATTTCCAGAATGAAAATTTTGGTGCGCAGCTACTTATGGTGGCCAGGGATGGACACTGAGATCGAAAACATGGTCAAGAACTGCATGCAGTGCCAACAGGTGCAGAAATTGCCTCCTTCTGCTTCACTGCATCCTTGAGAATGGCCAGGAAGACCATGGGTCCGCCTCCACATTGACTACATGGGACCTTTTTTTGGCACAATGTTCCTCTTACTTATCACTCCCACTCCAAACAGATGGATGTATATGGGGTGCGATCGCCCACATCTGCCACCACCATAGACAGATTTCATCAGGATTTTTATGGTACACGGTTAACCAGGGGTAACAGTGTCTGACAATGGAACGGTATTCACAAGCAGGGAGTTCCAAAGATTTACAACTCTCAACAGCATAACACATGTCAAGACTCGCCATACCACCCTGCATCCAATGGGTTGGTCGAGAGGACAGTCCAGACCTTTGAGGCCAGAATAAAAGAACTAGAGGGGGGGTCCCTATAGCAACAAAGTTATCACGCTTCCCGCTCAGCTGCAGAACCACGCCACATATGACCACTGGTATTGACCCTGCAGAGTTATTATTGAAGAGATGTCTTAGGACACAGTTAAGCCTCATAAGGCCACATTTAGGGGAGAGGGCAGAGAGAAGTTAGAGGGTCGAGAAAAATGAATACGATTACCATATTCGTGAAAAAAACTTCACTGTAGGGGAAAGCTGTTTTCATGAAGAACTTTGGAGATGGGCCCAAATGGCTATCAAGTGAAGTCAGTGCAGCGAGGATCCCTGTCCTACCATATGTCGGTTGAAGGTCAGCTAATCAGGAGACATATAGATCACCTCAGGAAACGGGAAACAGATCCACAAGAAAAGGCGCACCAAACATTCCCATTGACGTCTACACCACAGGTAGAAGGAACTCCTTTTGCTTTGGAAGTACCTGCAGAATCCATTGAGCCTGAGAGAGTTGAAGAAGCAAACTTGCATGTACCTTCTGGGGAGCCTAGTGGACAGATAACTCCTCTGAGAGGGAGGTCTCAGATAAACCATCCAAAGTCATAGAACAATGACGGTCGACACGTTGGAGAAAGCCACTAGAGACTAAATTTGTAAATAGTTCATTTTTGTAAACAGTTAATATATTGTAAAATGTACTTTCAAGTAAAGGGGGAGGGATGTGGTAATCTGAGGGGTGATACGCCTTTAAGAGACCGTGAATAGATCGACCATTTGACGGCAAGGCCCAATAGCTGTGTAACGTGGGCAACTGTGTTAATGTTAGTCTAGAGTAAGGTCTGGCTGGAAAAACACACATCATGTTAATGTTCTGTTGTTTGTGTAAATAAATAGCATATGCTTCATTTCAGATTGGTCTCTACGTCTGCCGTATATTTTAATCGACTCCTCTGCCGACAGATAAGCATGCAACTGGTTCATGAGTAAAGCCACCCACAGTCAAAACATAATGCAAGCACACCCAGCTGCCAAGTAGAGATGTTCTCACACAGGCCTGGCTTCTCCGAGAGACAGTTCGAATTGTGAGGTTGAGGTTCCCAAGGGAGGTTTCAGGGTCCCGGGTCAATGGGAAATTCCATCCGAATAGCAACAGTTCAGAGAGGAGTGCTCCACACACCTGAGCTGCCTCAACACCGCAAGTGCAGTTGTGGCCAAGCATCACCTGTTTGAGGCTCTGAATGACTTTGGTCGCAAACTGATGATCCACCAACGCACATCACCCGAGGACATCAAGCCCACTCTGCCATCTAGCATGTCCCTGACTCTGGTCAACTTGGCAGCCCAAGCCCTCTCTTCCACCAGCCATATTAACCTGTACTGGTGGAGGAGCAGATACTCCAGCAGCAGTTCTCTGATGGTAGCGACTACACTCCAGCCCCTATAATGCACACCAGTCGTGGAAGGACTCAAGCATATTCCCTTTCCAGGAACACAGGCATAACCATGTAAGAGGGACAGACAGTCAGGTTGAATGACCCCCTCCACCGCCTGCTGCCTGGACTTGCTAATGGCTATCTTGGCCAGGGCCAGGCCCATGAGGAGGTCCTCCAAACTGCCCGTACCCGTCCACACCTGGTAGCCAACAATCAGGACCGTGGGGCTGAAGTGCAAGCAAAACTTGAAGAGCAGCACCTGCAAAGAATGAAAGAGGGGCTGCAATCTCACACAACCTACATATATATGAGACATGGACTCATCAAGGCCACAGAAATTTCATGCAGTCCGGGGGTCTGTGTACTGCCTTAATCTCCTATAACACGGAAATGCTGCATGCAACACCCTCCATGCCAAATCCTCAATGGGAAAAAGGAGGACTGTCATGTACAGAATCCACTACCGGGGTTCCCTGCCACCTCTGGACAGTAGGATGGAATTCCATTGTGTATCTGGATGGCTAATAAGGGCAAGGAAATGGAGCGTGTGCAGCAGCCCATACAAGAAACCACTCTGCGCAGTGAAATGGCATAAAGGGCATTTCTGCGAGGGTGCTCAAATTTTGGGGCTGTCTTTCCGAGGGAAATTTCGGGGCCCGGGGTCTCGGAGGAATTCCATCCAAATGGGGGTCAATTCAGACAGGAGTGCTCTGCAAGCTTGAGCCACCTCGACACCATATGTGCAGTGGTGGCTGAATACCACGTTTTTGAGGCTCTTGGCTATGAGTTGAACATTCAGTGATACACAACGCACAAATTCTACTGGTGACATCCAGCTTGCTCCTCTGCTGTCCAGTACATCCCTAACTCTGGTCACCTGAGCAGCAGCTCTAGTAGGATAGCCACTACTCCTGATATGAGAGTGTTCTGGCGGGATGCAACCATGCTCCAGAATCTGAACTGCTCCTGGTATAATCCAGGCAACTCCCAAAAAGAGGCAAATCTCTGGTTATACTCTATTAGTTAATTAATTAAACAAATGAACAAATCAATCTCTTAAAGGGGTACTTGCAGGTTATTGTAACGCTCCTTTAAGTATCAAAAAAAATGAACTAATTGGTCCCTTAAAGGGGCATTGTAACAAAAACCAAATCTTTAAAGGAAACTTATCAAATTTAAATTAAAATACTATTTTGGGGACTGATGATGCACTCCAGCCGCTCCGATGCCCACCAGTTGTGGAAGGCCTTAAGCATACCTCTGGACACCACATGCTCCCTCTCCAGTATACCCAGGCACGGGCATAACTAGGGAAGAGAGGCAGGCAGTCAGGTCGAATGACCCCCTGAACAGCCCACTCCCTGGACATGTTTGTGGCCAAGCCCAAGAGCAGGCTAACGAGGAGGTCCTCCAATGTTCCTGCTTCCCTCCATACCAAGAGGACAAAGATCAGGGGTGTGGAGCTGAGATGCAGCCAAACTTTGAGGAGCAGCCCCCTAAGATAGTGAAATAGGGGCTGCAACCTCACACATTCAACATAAATATGGAACATGAACTCAGGCCACAGAAATTACAGTTGGCCCAGGAGCCCGTTAGCTGACTTAATTGAATGTTACATAGAGCTGTTACATGCAACACCCTCCATGTCCAATCCTTGATGAAACAGGGGAGCATTCCCATGTAGGGAGCCTCCCACTGGGGATGCCTGCCCCCTCCTGATGGCAGAAATCACTCTTTATACTCTGTTCAGGAAATCAAATAAACAAATAAACCAATTAACTAAAGAATCACCCCCTAAAGGGTCACTGTAAAAAAAAACTTTAATGGAAACTTACAAAATTAAATTAAAATATTATTTCTGGGGCTGATAATGCACTCCAGCCCCTGCAGTGCAGAAGGCCCCAAGTGTGCCAGTGGACACCATGTGCTCCCTCTCCTGGGCATGGATGTAACCACAGAAGGGGGCAGGCAATCAGTCAAATGACCTCCTCAAATGCCCACTGCCTGGACCTGTTTATGGCCACCTTGGCCAGACACAGGAGCAGGCTAAGAGAAGATCCTCCACCCTGCCCACTTCCCTCCACAGCAGATAGTCAAAGATCAGGAGCATGGGGCTGAAGTGCAAGCAGAACTTGAGGAACAACCCCCCCATATATCGTGAAAGAGGGGCTGCAATCTCACACATCCCTGCATTTATGTGGAACACAGACTCCTCAAGGCCTCAAAAATGACAGGAGGCCTGGGAGTCCATGATCTGCTTAACCTTTTATTGCACGGGACTGCTGTGTACAACACCCTTCATGTCAAACCCCCAATGGAGAAAGGGAGGGCTCCCACTTAGAGAGCTTCCCACTGGGGCCCCCGCCTCCTCTGGATGGCAGAAGTCTCCTTATATTCTTTTGAGTATACTAATTGGACAAATAAACTAAATAAACTAATAAATAAATTAACTAATTGATAGCCACTTAAAGTGCACCAAACAAAAATCAAGAACAAAGAAAACATCAAATAAGATTAAAATATTGTTTCCATGGCTGATAATGCATCCCAGCCCCTATGGTGCCCACTGCTCGTGGATGGCAGAAGTCTCTCGTTATATTCTTTTGAGTAAAATGAAATAAATATATAAACTCATTAATTAATGAACCCTTCCTCACCCCCCCTCTTAAAGGTGCACTGTAACAAAAAATACTTTAAAGGAAACTTATCAAAATTAAGTTAAAATATTATTTTTGGCAGGAAATAATGCATTCCAGCGCAAAACCCATTGGGTGCAGAAGGCCTCAAGACTGGTGGTTTCCATTTCCCCCATCACCCCTCCCCCCACAACCACGATAGTAAAATACCGGCCATAACCTTACACAGCCTATGTAATTATGGTACACAGACTCCTCAAGGTCGCAAAAATTGCAGGTGGGCTGGGAGTCCACAAACGACTTAATATAGCATTTGTTACAATCAAGTTAGGGACCAGTAACTTTTTATTTGAAGTAGACAACGTTTGAAATCCTAGTTACCCACGAGAAGAATAAAGCCACGAGGTTCCATGGTTTTAAATAAACAAAATAAATTTTACTATACAAAGTCAGAAAAGTAAAACAATTTACAACACCTATCTTATATACTAACATTCAGAATTAACAAGGTAAATATGAATTAACAGGCACACTGCAGTCAAACACAGCACACTGCACATTAAATGGGATGAGACCAAAATAAATCCCACAGATTTCTCAGCAACCCACCCAGATGTCAGTGACCACTGTGAGTCACAAAATCTTGTTAAAACAATGGATTTCAACTCTTCCCTTTTGAAGATCTAGCCTCTGAATTCCCTCAAAAGCCATTCTAACTCAGACAGCCTCAACGACTTCTCACCTCCCAATTTTTTTATTCATTCATGAAATGTGGGCATCACTAGGCCAGCATTTATTACCCATCCCTAATTGCCCTTGAGAACATGGTGGTGAGCTGCCTTCTTGAACCACTGCAGTTCCAATTGAAACCAAAGGTTCAATCTCTCCCCCGAGACTGTATTCCATGGGTTTCACTAAGCTACAATCCTGCTTCCAATTACCAGCACAATTCCAGCTCTTTCACAGACCACTAGCTTCACTAAGCTGGCACTGCCCCTGGGTTTCTCCAAACTCCAGTCTCCTGACTGCACTGAGCAATAAATGGCTCTCAGGGCTTCTTCTGAGCCCTAATCCTCTCCAACACGGAAACAGCAACCTTCCTCCACCTTCTCAGCTCCTCAGGGCTCCGCTGAGCCCTATCTGCCTGAAGCCTGCTCATAGCAGCACCTTTTCAGTACTCAACCACTTCCCCTGCTGCAGAATACTTGCCCTTCTAACAAATACACAGATTAAAAAAGAACAGAGAACCTTCTTAAGCTCTGCCCATCTCCATGACAACATAGCTTTTCAAGGTTCACTGAATGCTATTAAACTAATTTTAGCTCTATCTACCAAAACAAAACATCTCTCTAGGCTGCACTTCTTGGAAAGCAGTGTAGACATCATGTCTCCAACAATTCAGCGAAGGAAGCCCACCTGCAGTTTTATGGCTGTTACCTTACTAGTGGTTAACCCCTTAACACAACATGGCCCACCATTATTTTTAAGTGAAATAGACTCCAAGCTGCTTTGGTTGCATTTATCCCATTTTCTACAGCTAAACTTTAATTTTCCCAGAACTGAAAATTACCTCTAAAATATTAACATGAACCATGAACTAGATATTCATCACAGGTTGCATGGGACAGTTACATGCAACACACTCCAAGTAAATTAAGAAAGTAAAAAAGAGAAATCCCACATAGAAAGCTTCCCACCTGGGACCCTCCATCTCCTCAGACAGCAGAAGTTTCTCTTTATATGTGTTTATGATGCTTAATCAATCAATGCCCTCCACCTGCATATCCTTAACTTTAATAATATAATTAACACACCATTAACAGATTATCCTGTTTTCCTTTAAATCAAACATATTTATAACACACAAACAATATCACAAAATAAATCAAAGGAGAAAGAAAAAATGATTTTCCATATCCTGTACACAACATCATAATATAAGAGATCCCTCTTCAAGGACTTCAATACTCTCTTTATGCAAAGATTTAGTGTTGTAAAGCAATTCAACAATTGATGACTTGTGTCAAATCATTTTAGTTTGGAGATTTCTTTTCTTTTTAACATCTCTTCTATACTATCTTTTTTCAGTCACACTGTTTGTCAAATGTATGTTATCCTACTGCATTCAGTGAGCAAACTATTCTTAGAACACCCTTTGTATAAGGTTTCCCTTAAAATATTTCATAAGTAAAATCACATTTCCACTACTTCTACTAGAGCGAGTGTTTCTGCAGTTAAAGTACTTTTAACCATCCTTTTTATTTTCTTAGCTTCCCAGGCCAAGGGGCAACATTTTCCATTTAACTCAACAAGAATATTATAAAATCAGCTGTATTTGAATATCTATCTAGAAGGCTGGCCTAAGAAGCATCACTAAAAATGACTAATTTCATGTCCTTCAGGTCACCCAAGCTGGAAACTCAAGTAAACATTTCTCTGTATTTAATTTCTTTTTTATTTTCCCTTAAAACATGCACAACTGTAGGGTGTTTCATCTTAGTACTTAGCTCCAATGCATCAAAACTGGCACCTGGTCTTGTCTGCACACATAGTCAATTTAACTGTCCCATTATAATTCTTCACTGCTATGTTTCTTCTTTAGATGCAAGATTATTTTTCTGTGACAATCTAGCATGATTTATCGGAATACAAGTAACACATTCTGGATAAGATTGTTGATTCAAGGTTACTCCCGACTTATTCTGCTTAAAGTCTAAACCTTTCTAAATGCTCCAAAGCCTTAAATTCCCCTTTAATCTTATTTATAACAACTTGCTCAAATTCCACAGAACTGCCCCAGAGAAAATTAACAACATACATCATAAAGATGCCTGCGAGTTTCCCTTTGTGATACCAGTAGAACATTGCTAGATATTCTTTCAATTGAGTATAGCCTAATTTCAGCAAGCCAGACCTAACCAAGAAATATCATACCCACAATGCATCATTCAATCCATAAACACATATGTTTAATTTCCACAGCTTCCCTTCTACCTTGTTGCCTCTTTAGGCAGTTTCAAAAACATTTCTCTGAAATACTTCACACTGCAAGAATATGGCTCTTATATCGGTCGGCCTACATTCCCATGAATATGTGTACACCAGAGCCAAGAAATTTTTCAGGATTACTTTTCAAACCATGGGGGAGTTCACTCCAACATCTTGATCTCCAAGTCTTTCTAGGCTCCCTTTAGCCTTATATGTCAGAGGACTTTTTCTATACATATGCATCTACATGATAAAGGTTGGCTATCCCCTATTTGGCACTTCAAAGCAGACAACAAATTCCTTTCAACTATCCAACTCTTTTTGTTTGCCTCTCTTATTAATTTATCTTCTAATTTGTTGGCAGCCACAAAAACGTCCCAATCATAAGGCCTTTTAGCTCTAGTAGTGTTCCTAGATTGTTCTGTAGTCCTTGTTGTATTACATAATCTAGTCAAGCTATGGACTCTACCTGTCCTCATATCTCTTTCTGGATGACTGCTACAAGATCACTCCCTCCCATGATCAGAAGCTCTATCGCCTGAATATGATTGTTTCCTGGCGCATGCATCACTCCCAGATCCCCTATGAGAACTATGTTTTCTTGCTTTCAACTGTATCAACCCATTTTGCCAGTCTATACATCATAATTTTTGCCCATCATTTTGAACATTTGGCTCATGTTTGAATTTATCAGTTGCTTTCCCTGCAATAGTCGCAGCCCTCCATTCACTGGACCCACTCTAGGCTATTATCCTTTGGCTATACATCAGTATCATCCTACCTATCACCATCTGGCCCTTATCTATTGTATTTTGTTCCCATAATTGTCAAAACATATCAGTATGAGTATGCTTCATTGCCTCTGTTATTTGCTCAGATTCTGAAAGTTGTAATCATTCCCAATTTACTAAGATGAATGGACCATAATACATTGACCACCATGTTGGAACACCACTATCTTCTGGGACATCGCACCCTTTCACCTTACCGGGGCCTTTCCATTCCTTATGGCCCTCCCTTTTACTGAGGATTTTCCTGAGGATTAAAATCTATCTCGGACGGTTTTATATGATGCTGTATTTACTCCAGATTCTCCCTGAGATTTCTGCCTTGATGAATGCCCTTCTCCCTGCATGTAAGTGTGCAGAAAAAAATTGAACTAATTGTAGCCCCTTCTAGGGCTGGGGGACTGGCATACAGCACAAATGGTATTTTAGGATTCCTCTCATAGACCAATTGATAAGGACTATAGCCCACAACCATTTGAAGTGCATTATTTGCATGGACTTCCCATGCCAGGGCAGTCGTTTAACTTGAAGTTGGTTGATTGGCTAAGATCTTATGGAGCATCTCATCGATCACCATATGATTTCTTTCACAGAGTCATTGCTGAAAGGACTTCCAACTGCAGAGTGCATGACTACAATATTCATATCTTCGCAGGACTCTAAACTATTCAAAATCTATCAAAGTCAGGCCATGCCTTATCGGCATCTAAGAGAAATTTTTGTAAATTTCATCCATGAAGTTTACTATAAGACCCAAACCTTCATTGGTATCCAGCTGACTAGCATCTTTTCTTTTATTCATTCACAGGATGTGGGTTTCACTGGCGGGGGCAGCATTTATTGCCCATCCCTAGTTGCCTTTGAGAAGGTGGTGGTGAACTGACTTCTTAAACCGCTGCAGTCCACGTGGTATAGTTACACATACAGTACTGTTAGGGAGGGAGTTCCTGGATTTTGAATCAGCGACAGTGAAGAAATGGTGATATATTTCCAAGTCAGGATGGTGAGTGACTTGGAGGGGAAGTTCTAGGTGGTGGTATTCCCATCTATCTGCTACCCTTGTCCTTCTAGATGGTAGTAGTCAAGGGTTTGGAAGGTGCTGTCTGAGGAACCTTGGTGAATTCCTGCTGTGCATTTTGTAAATGCTACACACTGCTGCTACTGTGCATCGGTGATGGAGGGAGTGAATATTTGTGGTTGTGATGTCAATCAAGTGGACTGCTTTGACCTGGACGTTGTCTAGCTTTGTCAGTGTTTTGGGAACTGCACTCATCCAGGCAAGTGGAGAGTATTCCATCACACTCTTGACTTGGGCCTTGTAGATGGTGGACAAGCTTTGGGGAGTCAGGAGGTGAGTTACTCATCGCAGGATTCCTAACCTCTGACCTACTCTTGTAGCTACAGTATTTACATGGCTAGTCCAGTTCAGTTACTGGTCAATGGTAACCCCCAGGATGTTGTTAGAGGGAGATTCAGTGATGGTAATGCCATTGGACATCAAGGAGCAATGGTTGGATTTCTGTCTTGTTGGAGATGGCCATTGCCTGACACTTGTGTGACGCGAATGTAACTTGCCACTTGTCAGCCCAAGACTGGATATTGTCCAGGTCTTGCAGCATTTGGACATGGACTGCTTCAATATCTGATGAGTCGTGAATGGTGCTGAACATTGTGCAATCATCAGTGAACATCTCCACTTCTGATCTTATGATGGAAGGAAGATCATTGATGAAGCAGCTGAAGACGACTGGGCTTAGGACACTACCCTGAGGATCTCCTGCAATGATGTCCTGGAACTGAGATGACTGACCTCCAACAACCACAACCATCTTCCTTTGTACTAGGTATGAATTCAACCATTGGAGAGTTTTACCCCTGATTCCCATTGAGTCCAGTTTTGCTAGGGCTCCTTGATGCCACACTTGATCAAATGTGGCCTTGATGTCACGTCACCTCAGGAGTTCAGATCTTTTGTCCATGTTTGAACCAAGGCTGTAATGAGGTCAGGAGCTGAGCGGCCCTGGTGGAACTGAAATGGGCATCAGTGAGCAGGTTTTTGCTAAGCAAGTGCCACTTGATAGCACTGTTAATGACCCCTTCCATTACTTTACTGATGATCGAGAGTAGACTGATGGGGCAGTAACTGGCCAGGTTGGATTTGTCCTGCTTTTTGTGTACAGGACATACCTGGGCAATTTTCCACATAGCCGGGTAGGTGCTGGTGTTGTAGCTGTACTGGAACAGCTTGGCTAGAGGCACGGCAAGTTCTTGAACACAAGTCTTCAGTACTATCGCTAGAATATTGTCAGGGCTCATAGCCTTCAGCCATTTCTTGATATCACGTAGAGTGAATCGAATTGGCTGAAGATTGGCAACTGTCATGCTGGGGACCTCCAGAGAAGGCCAAGATGGATCATCCACTCTGCACTTCTGGCTGAAGATTGCTGCAAATGCTTCAGCCTTATCTTTCGCACTGCTGTGCTGGGCTCTTCCATCATAGAAGATGTGGATATTTGTGGATCCGCCTCCTCCAGTGAGCTGTTTAATTGTCCACCACCATTCATGACTGGATGTGGCAGGACTACAGAGCTTAGGTCTGATCTGTTGGTTATGGGATCACTTAGCTCTCTCTATCACTTGCTGCTTGTGTTGTTTGGCATGCAAGTAGTCCTATGTTATAGCTTCACCGGTTGACACCTCATTTTTAGATATGCCTGAAGCTGCTCCTGGCATGCCCTCCTGCACTCTCCATTGAACCAGGGTTGATCCCCTGGCTTGATGATAATGGTAGAGCGGGGAATATGCCAGGCCATGAGGCTACTGATTGTGATCAAATACAATTCTGCTGCTGCTGATGGCCCACAGCGCCTCATGGGTGCATAGTCTTGAGTTGCTAGATCTGTTCAAAATCTATCCCATACAGCACGGTGGTAGTGCCTCACAACGTGATGTGAAGGTGGCACTTCGTCTCCACAATGACTGTGTGGTGGTCACTCCTGCCGATACTGTCGTGGACAGATGCATCTGTGACAGGCAGGGGTTGGTGAGGATGAGTCGAGTATGTTTTTCCTTCTTGTTGGTTCCCTCACCACCTGCCGCAGATCCAGTCTAGCAGCTATGTCATTTAGGACTCGGCTAGTAGTGGTGCTGCTGAGCCACTCTTGGTGATAGACATTGAAGTACCCCACCAAGAGTATATTCTGTGCCCTTGCCACCTTCAGTGCTTTCACCAAGTGATGTTCAACATGGAGGAGCACTGATTCATCAGCTGAGGGAGGGCAGTACGTGGTAATCAGCAGGAGGTTTCCTTGCCCATGTTTGACCTGATGCCATGGGACTTCATGGGGTCCAGAATCAATGTTGAGGACTCCCAGGGCAACTCCCTCTCGACTGTACACCACTGTGTCACCACCTCTGCAGGGATGGTGGAGTCTGGGACATTATCTGTAAGGCATGATTCCGTGAGGATGATTATGTCAGGCTGTTGCTTGTCTCGTCTGTGAGACAGCTCTCCCAATTTTGGCACTAGCCCCCAGATGTTAGTAAGGAGGACTTTGCAGGGTCAACAGGGCTGCAACTGCCTTTGTCGTTTCCAGTGCCTAGGTCAATGCCATCCAGTTCCATTCCTTTTTCGAGGCTTAACAACTGAGTGGCTTGCTAGACCATTTCAGAGGGCATTTAAGAGTCAATCACATTGCTGTGGGCCTGGAGTCACAGATAAGAATGACAATGGAAGGACATTAGTGAACCAGATGGGTTTTTACAACAATTGACAATGGTTTCATCATTAGACTTTTAATTGCAAATTTTTAATTGAATTCAAATTCCACCATCTGCCGTGGCAGGATTTGAACCTGGGTCCCCAGGGCATTACCCTAGGCCTCTAGATATTGTCCAGCAACAATACCAACATGCCATCGCCACCCCCATTTACTGGTCATAAAGTTTAGATTCAGACAACATCAGTGGCTAATCATACCCCAACAATTTACACTTGCTTTCAGTAATTCTTAACAAAAGTAACTCAGGTTACAATGGTACTGGGTTTGTAACCCCAAGATCAAGAGTTCAAATCTCACAATGGCAAACTATGAAACAATGTAACTTCATCTGAAACAGATGGAAACGGGTTTGTACTCGAAAGAGTTTAAAGCTTGGCCTAAATAGCCAAGTGGTTATGGTACTGGGTTTGTAACCCCAAGATCAAGAGTTCAAATCTCACAATGGCAAACTATGAAACAATGTAACTTCATCTGAAACAGATGGAAATGGGTTTGTACTCGAAAGAGTTACAATCTTCTGCCTGAAAAAATTCTTGGTTTCCAATCTTCATCTGTAGACAGTCACCCCGTGCTACCATGTTAATTCATTCCAAAACCAGCTGGTGAATTAGGAAACTGGATGCTAATATTTTGCCCAATACTAAATTTATTTACAGAATGCAACATTACAAATGTCTGGGATAAAAACAAAAAAACTGCAGATGCTGGAAATCCAAAACAAAAACAGAATTACCTGGAAAAACTCAGCAGGTCTGGCAGCATCGGCGGAGAAGAAAAGAGTTGACGTTTCGAGTCCTCATGACCCTTCGACAGAACTTGAGTTCGAGTCCAAGAAAGAGTTGAAATATAAGTTGGTTTAAGGTGTGTGGGGGGCGCGGAGAGAGAGAGAGAGAGAAGTGGGAGGGGGTGTGGTTGTAGGGACAAACAAGCAGTGATAGAAGCGGATCATCAAAAGATGTCAACAACAATAGAACAAAAGAACACATAGGTGTTAAAGTTGGTGATATTATCTAAAAGAATGTGCTAATTAAGAATGGATGGTAGGGCACTCAAGGTATAGCTCTAGTGGGGGGTGGGGAGAGCATAAAAGATTTTAAAATATTTAAAAATAATGGAAATAGGTGGGAAAAGAAAAATCTATATAATTTACTGGAAAAAAAAGGAAGGGGGAAACAGAAAGGGGGTGGGGATGGGGGAGGGAGCTCACGACCTAAAGTTGTTGAATTCAATATTCAGTCCGGAAGGCTATAAAGTGCCTAGTCGGAAGATGAGGTGTTGTTCCTCCAGTTTGCGTTGGGCTTCACCGGAACAATGCAGCAAGCCAAGGACAGACATGTGGGCAAGAGAGCAGGGCGGAGTGTTAAAATGGCAAGCGACAGGGAGGTTTGGGTCATTCTTGCGGACAGACCGCAGGTGTTCTGCAAAGCGGTCGCCCAGTTTACGTTTGGTCTCTCCAATGTAGAGGAGACCACATTGGGAGCAACGAATGCAGTAGACTAAGTTGGGGGAAATGCAAGTGAAATGCTGCTTCACTTGAAAGGAGTGTTTGGGCCCTTGGACGGTGAGGAGAGAGGAAGTGAAGGGGCAGGTGTTGCATCTTTTGCGTGGGCATGGGGTGGTGCCATAGGAGGGGGTTGAGGAGTAGGGGGTGATGGAGGAGTGGACCAGGGTGTCCCGGAGGGAGCGATCCCTACGGAATGCCGATAGGGGGGGTGAAGGGAAGATGTGTTTGGTGATGGCATCATGCTGGAGTTTTCCGCCAACTCCAGCATGATGCCACCACCAAACACATCTTCCCTTCACCCCCCCTTTCGGCATTCCGTAGGGATCGCTCCCTCCGGGACACCCTGGTCCACTCCTCCATCACCCCCTACTCCTCAACCCCCTCCTATGGCACCACCCCATGCCGAAGCAAAAGATGCAACACCTGCCCCTTCACTTCCTCTCTCCTCACCGTCCAAGGGCCCAAACACTCCTTTCAAGTGAAGCAGCATTGCACTTGCGTTTCCCCCAACTTAGTCTACTGCATTCATTGCTACCAATGTGGTCTCCTCTACATTGGAGAGACCAAACGTAAACTGGGCGACCGCTTTGCAGAACACCTGCGGTCAGTCCGCAAGAATGACCCAAACCTCCCTGTCGCTTGCCATTTTAACACTCCACCCTGCTCTCTTGCCCACATGTCTGTCCTTGGCTTGCTGCATTGTTCCAGTGAAGCCCAACGCAAACTGGAGGAACAACACCTCATCTTCCGACTAGGCACTTTACAGCCTTCCGGACTGAATATTGAATTCAACAACTTTAGGTCGTGAGCTCCCTCCCCCATCCCCACCCCCTTTCTGTTTCCCCCTTCCTTTTTTTTCCAATAAATTATATAGATTTTTCTTTTCCCACCTATTTCCATTATTTTTAAATATTTTAAAATCTTTTATGCTCTCCCCACCCCCACTAGAGCTATACCTTGAGTGCCCTACCATCCATTCTTAATTAGCACATTCTTTTAGATAATATCACCAACTTTAACACCTATGTGTTCTTTTGTTCTATTGTTGTTGACATCTTTTGATGATCCGCTTCTATCACTGCTTGTTTGTCCCTACAACCACACCCCCCTCCCACTTCTCTCTCTCTCCCTCTCTCTCTGCAACCACCACCACCCCCCCCCCCCCACCCTCCCCCCTCCCCCACACACACCTTAAACCAGCTTATATTTCAACTCTTTCTTGGACTCGAACTCAAGTTCTGTCGAAGGGTCATGAGGACACGAAACGTCAACTCTTTTCTTCTCCGCCGATGCTGCCAGACCTGCTGAGTTTTTCCAGGTACTTCTGTTTTTGTTACAAATGTCTGCTTCATCGGTAACCAATTCCCAGTGTCCCAGAAGTCTCTCTTTATACTCTTTTCAGCATCAATTAACTAATAAACAAAATTAACTACTTAACCACACCTTAAAGTGAAAACCTTCACTCCCAGAGTGGGAATCAAACCTGGACCGCAGTGGTGAGAGTGCCGAATTCTAACCACTAGACCACTAGGGCCAACAAGTTTCTCTTTATATATGGCCATGATACTTAATCAATGCCTTCCACCTGTATATCATTTAACCTTATTAACGGAATAAACATATCATTAACAATGTAGGGATCCCTGCTGTCAAGTGTTGGATAAGTAAATAATAGGGATTGGTTATAATCCCTTCCATGCTGAAAAGCCAGTTGATAACCAATTTCTAGATTCACTCTAGCACATTTGTGTGATGCAGTGCAGTTCTGCCAGTGTTTAAAGAGCCCTGCCAAGCACGAATTGGTGCTACCACTAAGGGAGAAGAAAAAAGCTGGAGAATGAAGAGCCTGCAGTAATATAATTCAGGAGCACATTTCTAATCATTTTAAAAGAAGAAAACATTATCCTCATCAATATTTTGGCATTAAGTTATTGCCACTGATTAACAAAATATTTTTGTTGGACCACCTTCCCTTCTATCCTTATTTTTTAATTGTTCTCTGAGGTACTCAATTGGTGTTGGTGACAGAATACTTGTTTCCCAACTAAAGAGTTGCGGTTAGAAACATAGACCTGCCCATTACTTAAGTGTATTATGATCCTAGACCACCCCCAAGTTTTTGGTAACATCTGGTTAGGAACAAATATCTTTTTGTTTAAAACAGACAAAGCTTAAGTTTCAAGACACTTGCCAATAGAATAAAGTCACAAGATTCCACGGATTTTGAACAGACAAAAATAAACTTTACTATACAAGGTCAGAAAGATAAAATAATACACAATATCTGTCTTATACTCCAACAAAACAGTAAAAATGAGGTATATGTGAATTGACAAGCAAACTGTGGTCAAACACACTACACTGTATAATAAATGGCAAATGCAAACAAGACAGAGTCCAAGGATTTCTCAACAACCCACCCTACATCAGTAAGCACTGTGGGTCAAACAGTATTGCTGAAACTCTGTCTATCTCTCTCAAGGGATTCCAGTCTTTACCTTCAAAGATCTAACCTGGGAATTCTCTCCTAAAGTTGCCCCAACAGCCTACAGCATTTCAATAGTCACCAACATTGTAGTGCCTTATTAGATCCTCAGGGCTTCCCATGAACCCTCTTCAAATACTAGGGCTTCTCCAGAGCCCTCTTCGATTATCAGGGCTTCCCCAGCCCTCTTCACAAGTTTGCTAACCACAGCCCTTTTACTGCTTGGAGCCTTTTTCTTTACTCCTCTCTTTTTAACTTAACTGGGTCCTCTTCCTGGCCCTGTCTGGAACTCTTCTTTTGGGACTCTCCCTATCCCCTTGCCCTTTGGGATCTCTCCCTGTCCCCTCTTGCTTAGGGACGTCGCCTTATCTCCTGCCTGGAACACTCGCCTTCAATGGTGCTCTGCTCCTGGTCACATGACCTGGGTTTTCATGCTATTTTTCTTCATGTACAAGCACACTGGGCCGGTCCTCAGCCAAAAGAACTTTAAAAGTGCAGAACTGAACATCTGCAACCCGCTCCCAATATGTGCATGTGTGGAGACTCCAAGGTCTATTGGGATTTGGATTTCTGACCTCTGCTCTCAACGAGAAGGTAAGCTGACTTTCATAACAAATAGTTACATTATTTTCAGCTGATCTAACAAGTGATGCAATACAATTGTGCAAATAAAATCTTCAAACCCAAAGTCATTTTTATTATTGTCACTGGCTGGAAAATTGTATGCTTTTTGTACTAAGAGTGACATAAGCCAAAATAGAATGTACATTTCTGCATACTTTTTCCTCAAAGAAAAGAAAATCAATTATATTGAAATCACATTGACTGGAAAGGGATGGACAGAGCAATATAATTTGAATTCTCCCCAGCATCATATGCAGCACCCTGGAGTTCACAAATGTAAAAGTAAACTCTTATTTCAAATCTGTCATACATACTGTATTCTATTAGTGCTGGCACTTTAGGAAAGAAGAAAATGTTCAATTCTTGACAACTGTCAACCCTCACCTTGATCAAAAAAGAAATAGTAAATGTATAGTTATTTCCAGTAAAAGTTGTTTATATAAAGTAATTCATTCATGCAGAACAAATGTTAGAAGTGATTACTACTATACTTGTCACCAAAGTAAGGAATGTTTTTGGGAAGCTAACGGTTTCCATTTAATTTGGAACTGTTTGCAGTATTTTTCTGGAACATTTAGCACCCAGTCATCCTCACTTACTATTGCTTCGAGCAATAAGTGAACAATACTTAATACATAGAACACAGAGTGTTGAAGCATCTACTGCTGAACAAAAGTACAATACTTTTAGACAAATGGGAACATGTACCTAATGTACAATTCAAGTCTGGAAATCACACTTATTAAATATAAATTATTTAGTTTGTAACATTTATCTTCTCAGTTAACAAAAAGACAAGTGTAAACGGATTATTGGCGTTGTTTTGGTGTAAGTTTTAGAGCAAATAAATAAAGGACATAAGGCACATATAATTAAAATTATACTGTTTAAAGGTAACTGCTTTATGGAGGTACCAAAATTAATTACTCATAACCTAACTAGTCCATTGGAATTTGATTCCTTAGATAACCATAGAAAATGTTGGAAAAGAACAGGAAGATGCAATAAATTTACATAAAACTGAATCAACCTAATTATATCTGGAGCCAGAAACAATTATTGCAGAGTCAAACTTCTGGTGCAAAAGCCTACATGTAATGAATAAGGTTGGGAAATGATTAAATCAACGTTTTCCAAAAAAGAAAACTAAGCAATGTGATTTCTCTGCTGATGATTTGGGAGTGCATGGCTAGATAAGTACTGATGAACTTCACGAAATAGCCTACCACACCTTACTATCCTCCATATCTGGACTGGTGAATTTTATCAAATTTATTTGAAACTGATATAACAAACCTAAATTCAGATTAACCAATACATACCTTGTTTCTTTCATTTAAAGCTGCAGGGAAAATAAATTTGGATCAGAGTATTGAAGTAATGCCATAAACCATGAGAGATCAGTGCAAAACCAACCAGAAGTCTGGCCTTCTCCCCAAAAAATAGCCAGTGCTCTCGTATGTAATAAAACTCTTGTTTAGTATTAAAGTTCGAATAATTTAAAAATAGGCTGAAATTATTAAAAAGATTTACAGAACATTATCAGAAACACCTACGTACTGTAGTGATGACTTGAAAATGTCAAAAGATGTAGCACCTATGAGATTAATAAAATAACTATAACTATTTTTGAAACAATCTGGGCTCTAGCCTCATATCATCCTTCTCAAATATCATTTTCTTGTTTCTTCTACCAAGTTCACTTTTTAATGGCTCAATTCTTCTTTTTGCTCATACACTTTTTTTAATATTCCAACCTTTTTACTTTCCTTCTCTATTGGGCATATTTAGGTAGGCTTATGTTTATTTAAATTTATTTCAGGCTTCACACTACCTCATTTTGTTTAATGCATTTGTATTTAATTTTATTTCATTTTAACTCTCAAGCCTTTTCCTGTCTGTTTCTTTTCTGGGCCTTCCAATGCTTCCAAACTTAGGTCACCCTCATCAGACCTCTTGATGCTCTTGCCTTCTTGCTTCACTCATTATCAACACTCACCCCTCTGCCATTTTACTGCCAGCAAGGTTCAAATCAGGTCTTTGGCCTACTGGTCTGCCACTCCCAAGCATGCCCTTCATTTTTGCCAGTTGCCAGTGTGCACAGTCAAGTATTTATTTATGAAAGTTTTTGAAACTTGCCTGTGTGATCTGCAATACTTCAAAGCGCATACCAGCTGCTTTTTCTGGGCTCTTAACCTTCAGGTCAGCACACTGCAGTGAGTAAACTTTTCTGGGCCTGCAGATTTCAGGAAGCCTTCCCTTAGCCTGGGAATGGCAGCTGAACTGTCCCACTGGAAGCAGCTCCTCTGAGGAGGAAGGGAGGGCTAGAAGGGGGAGGAGATCAGGAGTGCACATTCAGCCTTCAGGGAGCCACCTTTGGGAGGACAGGCACAGGCACAGGCATAAGGGGTAGTCCAAGGCAGAAGGGGCCGCAGAAGATGCCACCATCCTGCGGCTAGGGTTTACAGGCGGCAAAGCAGCTACCTCAATATGTCTGAGGTGCAGTGCCGAAGGAGGGTCCGTCTCTCAAGGGAGACAGTCAACTATATCTGTCAGATGATAGGACCTGAGGTCTCTGCTAACTGTGTGGATGGACACCCCATGCCAGTGGCTCTGAAGGTCACAGCTGCCCTCAACTTCTATGTCTTTGGCTCTTTCCAGAGGTCGGTGGGTGATCTTTGTGGTGTCTCCCAATCAGCTGCCCACACTTGTGTCAAGCAGGTTACAGACACTCTGTTCAGGCATGCATTGACCTTCATCCAATACCATTGGGAAGGTGGCTCATGACGCCTCTCCACCATCCAAAAACAGAAGTTAAGCAGTGGTACAATAGGTGCCACACCTCCATAAGGGCTGTGGTGGACAAAACCATCGGTCTTCTCAAGATGTACGTCCGATGCCTGGGCTGCTCAGGGGTTGCACTCCAGTATCCCCCAGATTGTGTCGCGGTGATAGTGATTGCATTCTGTGCTCTCCACAATCTTGCGCTGGAAAGGGGGGACACAGTGGATGATGAAGACTTCAACGCAGTGGCTGCGGCTGCACACGATGAGTCCAGCAGTGAGTCCGAGAATGAGCATGCACAGGGAAATGCTGAGGGGGTAGACGCTGACCCAGGCATACTCCAGGGAGGCAGGGACACCCGAGAGGCTTTAATTCAATGAACCTTCAGCTAGCACAACACAGATGGTCCACCAGGACAAGCCAGGGCTGTAGGTTCGATACTCGACACCAAAGTGCAAAATCTGCCAGGTTAGGAACAGTCACTAGGGGCCTTGTTAATAAAGTTGAATGTCCAACAAAGCACTCATTACAGTTTTGGAAACCATACACATGCAGAAGAAAAGCGACACCTTAGCTATGGTGACATATCTGAATTTATTATGTCAAGCAAGCCAACTTATTCCAAAAAAAGAGCAGGGTGTCACAAAACAAAGCAAGTCATAAGGACCTCATCTCGAGCCAACACAAAAGCACCAGTGAGAAACCCGTGGTGTGCCTAAGGTGCCTTATGCTTTCATTTCCAGGTGCTACATCTTGGTGCTGCCCCATCGCTCAGACTGGCATCTAAGACAGCCTGCTGACTCTGCTGTCCTGTTGGCCTCAATAACCTTGGCAGTCATCCTCTGGCCCGTGGACCCTATGCTGGCCCCGCCTGGGAGGGAGTTGCCAGTTCCACAGCTGGCATCTCCCCAGTTGTCGCAGCCTCACCGGATGCTACAGTCATGGGGAGAGGGGCGGAGAAGGGGCTGCCACCCTCATCCAGAGCGCCCTGAGAGGTGCCTGCAGAGATGACAGGCAGCTGCTGTGCCAATGTGAGGTCACTTCAGACCTCCCTTCTCACCATGGATGGATGGGCACCAAGTTGGGAAAGTTGATGCCCAAACCATCTCCCACACTGGCACTTAACAGCTGAGGGCTTGCTGGTCAGAGCGCATCCCCAGGAAGCCCTGACGGGTTTCTTGGAGTAGCCTCTCCACGAGAGTCGCCACTCTCTCCATGGAGGAAGCATGGCGCTCAGACATGTGGCTCATTGCTTCGGCAATCGGCTGTATAGACTCCTCCACCACGGAGACCAACCCAAACATAGCCTCACGTATCTCCCCCAGATGCTCCTGTGCACCAGGCCGCATTTCCTGCACCTGCCGCGACAGATGACTCCAGAGGCACATCATCAGGCACTGACTGAGCATGTGCCTGGTCCCCTGCAGTCCTCCAAATGTTGGAGCCATTGGCACTCTCTGTCTCTGCCAGCTCCTCCAGTGGCTGTGAAGTGCTGGATCGAGTCCACCCCTGCCCGCACCCGCTCCCACTCTAACCCCCCGCCAAACAAAAAATTCAGCCCAAGAATTAGATACTTGGTGTTATTTGACAAACTAGTTAGAACATAAGGTAAAGCACAAATAGTTCCTTTTGTACAACAAAATTCAAATAGAAAAGCCAATTTTTCAAGATGATTATTTAATTAAAAACTAATCCCTAGGAGAACATACAGAGAGAACTAAGATCATTAGTGAAGCCTCATTAAAAAAGATGTCACCATCATGAAATCCTGTTCTCAAAAATGGTACCATATTCTGCATAATGTATCAGTCTATTTTGTTTCCAGTACTTTCCTTAAGTTTTTACCTATTGGCATCATTTCTTTAAGTGCCATATTCTCAGAAAACTGTTCTTTCAAGCTTATTTCCTGCACCCCTTTTTAAAAAAAAATCTTTTTAGGCAGGTTGGGATATTCATCGTCCTCTGGTTAACGTCAGACGGGTTTCTCTAAATGCTGCTCTAAAGCCTGCTACCAGGAGATGCATGACAGTAGCACAAACTAGTTTGCTCTAAGTTTTTCTTTACTTTTTCACTTGCCCAAGACTCAAAATATACTGTGTCGAAAATCACTATAGTATATCCACCATGTTATCCAGCACAAGTAACTAACATACTGCTTTCATTGGAACATTTATTAGCAGTAAATATTTTCAACAAAGCTTGCAGTGACACATTCAAATATTCAGAATTTGCTCATGCTGTAATTTATGCCTGCTCATATATTCAATTTTTTAAATTCATTCATGGGATGTGGGCTTCACTGGCTAGGCCAGCATTTATTGCCCATCCCTAGTTGCCCATGAGAAGGTGGTGGAGAGCTGCCATCTTGAACGTCTTTAGTCCATGTGGTGTAGGTATATCCACAGTGCTGTTAGGAAGTGAATTCCAGGATTTTGACCCAGTAACAGTGAAGGAATGGTGATATATTTCCAAGTCAGGATGGTGAGTGACTTGGAAGGGAAATTCCAGGTGGTGGTGTTCCCATCTATCTGCTGAGCTTGTCCTCCTAAATGGTAGTGGTCGTGGGTTTGGAAGATGCTGTCTACGAAGCCTTGGTGAATTCCTACAGTGCATCTTGTAGATGATACACACTGCTGCTACTGTGCGTTGGTGGTGGAGGAAGTGAATGGACGTGGTGCCAATCAAGCGGGCTGCTTTGTCCTGGATGGTGTCAAGCTTCTTGAGTGTTGTGGGACCTGCACTCAATCAAGGCAAGTGGGCAGCATGCCATCATACCCCTGACTTATGCCTTGTAGATGGTGGACAGGCTTTGGGGAATCAGGAGGTGAATTACTCATCGCAGGATTCCTAGCCTCTGACATGCTCTTGTAGCCACAGTATTTCCATGGCTAGTCCAGTTCAGTTTCCGGTCAATGGTAACCCCAGGATGTTGATATTGGGGGATTCAGTGATAGTAATGCCATTGTACATCAAGGGGTGATGGTTAGATTCTCTCATTTGAGATGGCCATTGCCTGGTACTTGTATGGCAAAAATGTTACTTGCCAGTTGTCAGCCCAAGCCTGGATATTGTCCAGATCTTGCTGCATTTGGACATGGACTGTTTCAGTATCTGACGAGTCGTGAATGGTGCTGAACATTGTGCAATCATAAGCAATCATCCCCATTTCTGACCTTATGATGGAAGGAAGGCCATTGATGAAGCAGCTGAAGATGGTTGAACTTAGGACACCACCCTGAGGAACTCCTGCAGTGATGCCCTGGAGCTGAGATGACTGACCTCCAACAACCACAACCATCTTCCTTTGTACTAGGTATGACTCCAACCAGTGGAGGGTTTTCCCCCCAATTCCCATCGACTCCAGTTTTACTAGGGTTCCTTGATGCCACACTTGGTCAAATGCTGCCTTGATGTCAAGGGCAATCACTCTCACATCACCTCTGGAGTTCAGCTCTTTTGTCCGTGTTTGAACCAAGGCTGTAATGAGGTTAGGAGCTGAGTGGCTAGGCAGAACCCAAACCGGGCATCAGCGAGCAGGTTATTGCTAAATATGTGCCTGTAGATAGCACTGTAGATAAGCCCTTCCATCACTTTACTGATGATCGAGAGTAGACTGATGGGTCAGTAATTGGCCGGGTTAGATTTGTCCTGCTTTTTGTGTACAGCACATACCTGGGCAATTTTCCACACAGCCGGGTAGATGCCACTGTTGTAGTTGTACTGGAACCACTTGGCTAGAGGCGCGGCAAATTTTGGAGCACAAGTCTTCCGTATTATTGCTGAAATATTGTCAGAGCCCATAGCCTTTGCAGTATCCAGTGCCTTCAGCTGTTTCTTGATATCACGTAGAGTGAATCGAAGATAAGCAATCTCTTCTCAAAAACCAATTATTAATTACAACATTAACGATTGAAATAATAATTTGGTTGGCATGAATGTTAATGTCCTTTGACTTTTCCAGTATTTTCACAGACAAAATTCTTTGGAGAACTGCAATCTCTTGATTAGTTACCCTAATATGAATGTAAGAACCAGCTTAAAAGGCTTGCTACTATTTTCTGGCATTAACATTATTCATTTTGCCAGTGAGAGAGAACAAATTGTAGGTGGGAATAAATTGTAAAGTTCACCAGAACTAATCCGATTTTAACCTTTCTTTCTATTTTTTTTCTAATGTTCTTAGGCTTACTTCTCATGTAGTCAAGAAGACAAAGAATCTCTTCTCAAAAACCTGTGTTTGCTAAACTTGCATCAGTATCATGTGCATAATAAAAGGCCAATGATAACTCACCACTCATTGGTTTCTGCTGCAATACAAGAAAAAATTATGGATTAATCTCAATACTCAGCATTTATCGAACTTGAGACCTAGAAGTCCTACTGCTCCATGGGCATCAGATGTTAATGCTGCAAAGTTTTGTAAAACCAGATATTTAAACAGTTAGATAATCCCAAAATCCACAAATCTGTTATGGAATTTGGAAAATAGAATTATTAAAATTACAGAATACTACATTTTGCTAATTCTGGTTAATTTTCATTATTTATACTGAAAGTTGCTTATAAATAAACTTCCCCTAATTACTCAACAATTGTTATGTATTCTCTTTGCAAAACATAGAGCGAATATAATAAATAACATCTTGGTCTAACTTTAGAGAATAGTATGCTGATTTTCTTTTGAGAGATGAATAACCCAATACCATCAATTACTCATAGGCCTGGTATTGCCATTAAAAACATGACATAATTTCTCAATCTTCTAGCTTAGAACAGGAATCTCTGCTGTAGCTGCATAATATTTTGTTTTCCTACACCAGCCACCTTTGTAACCTAAATATGATTGCCAATTTGGTGTCAAATTATGGCAGTTTCTTTTCAAATGTGCCTAATAGAGCATTCAAAATCAATAGCATTCAAACCCATTTCACTTGGATCCGTTACAGCAATTAGAGACAAACACAATATCCCATTAATATAAGCTTGATTTCTATCCTGTTTAAACCGTGGATCATTAAATTATATACATATTTTATATACCTATCTATACAAAGCAGTCGTTACCGTAAAAGGGTTCCTTGGAAGAAGTGAAAGGCCTCAACATTTCGGGCTGCATACTCTGCCCATTGCCTGGCAGGAGCAAGATGGGCAGCAAATGGAAGGGAGTGAGAAGGGCAATGAGCAGAAGGGGGTTGGGGTGGCCAGCAAGCATGTGAGGGTCAGGCGGACCTTTGGACAAGGGATAGGGACAGCAGGCAAGTGGGTGGGAGTCAGAAGAGCTGTTGAGGGTTAAGAGGGCCAGCAAACAGGAGCGGGTCGGGATTGTTGGCAAGCAGAAATGAGTGAGAGAGATTGAGATAATGGTGGCAATACACTGAGCATGCACAGTTTCAGCATAGTTCTTGATATATACACAGCAGCAACTTTTTTCTCAATATTTTGAATTTTTCAACCTTTGATTTTTCAAAGGCTATGTTGGAGCTTTAAAGGGTGAAATCTCCTGCTGCCTCCATGTATTTTGAACCCTGTAATGTACATTGAAATTAATATGACAATTAAACACTCATTCTGCATGTTTATTAACATTGCCTCAAAATGCAAGACATTCTCTTTTGTAATAACTACAGTTTCAATTGTTGTCCACAAATTTAGAAATCGTACTTCCAATTCCTGAGTCCAAATCTTTAATGTTATTGTGAACAACAATGGTCCCAATATTTATCCATGGAGGATACCACTTCCCGTCTTTTACTTGTCTGAATACGTGTCCTTAATCCCAATGCAGGCACAAAACAGAGGATGTGAGAAAATGACAGAGCAGCACAGCACTCAACTCTGAGTTTGAGGGCTGGTGATGCAATATGTTGCTGCATGAGGAGGCATTCCATGCCACCATCTCCAGAATATGCCATGCACTATACCATTCAGGAAGTTTTGGTCAGGTTCAGTGATATGCAGTTAGCTGCTTGACCACAGAAAAGAAACAGGAGAGGACGCTACACTTTGAGGAATGTAGCAAAGTAAAATTCCCAAAAGTTATTCATCAGCTGAAAGCATCACTAAGTATTGCCTTTCAGCGTGTTACATATCTGTTAAGCCTTCACACAGCCTTGCACGTCATTGATTAATTGCATGTCATACATTTTCAAGGTACAACATAAAATTTGATTGTCTTGACACATTCATCTTCCGAGGGTTTACCTTATCAAATCAGCTGCACGATATATAGACACAAGATGGTCTGCAGGTTAGGTATTTGTTTGCCACTGCTTATGTGTTTCTTCAACATGTATCTTAATACTACTTTACTCATGACAAAATGGCAGAAAGTTCAAGGGAGTTGGACCCCACTACAGAGAGGCTAACAAATCACAGGCACTTGATTTCCTTGAAGAAATCCACCTTGGTCACTTAAGAATTTACAAATATGAAGAGAAAGAGTTAAGGTGAAGCAGCTGGCCTCTCAAGTTCAAAACTAATACTATTTATCTCATACCCATAAAAACATACACATAACTACACAAACATCACTCTCGGTATCTTATTATGCAATTTGAATGTGTGTTACAGGATCAGCATTTTAATATTTTTCCCTTTCAGCCATTGATAGCTTGAAAACACAGCTTATCATCAATATCAGTTGCAAAGAAACATCACACAATATCTCAGCTCCATCTCATTGAAGTCTATGAGCAGTAACACTTCTAGGCACATCCTAGATAACTCAACAGTTTACATTAGTGTGGAGCAGCAAATGGTGGAGACAAAAGAGGAGCAACAACCCCCTGCTGGCCAACTGAACGAATGTTTGCCACCCTGCGCTTTTTGGAAGCCTGCCACACAAGGATAGTTCTTTGTAATGTTGAGCTAATGCCTCCTTTTCACAGAGAAAGTGATGAATGTGTTATGCAATGCAAATAAGGCCTTTGCCAATAGTTTGATGCATCTGTGGACAATTAAGTGACTGATTTGGCATATGTCACTGGTGGTGACTTTGGAGAATCCAGTACCATAAATTTGAATACAGAATTGATAAATACTGTGTAGAAGTTAAACTCCAGACCATTCTCGAGAAGAGAGCATAGTTATATGACAGCTTCAGTTGTGCAGTGCATGCGGCAAAGGCTGATCTCCTCTGTAATGCTGAGGAAGGACTGCCCACGTCAGTAAATGAAAACATTGGGTGAGGATCTGTGTGGACATTACACCTGAGGTATTCACATTTGTCTTTGGAAAACTGCTCTTCCTAAGAAAACTACTGGAATTCTGAAAGGATTTCCCACCCTGGCCTTTTCCCTGCTGCATGTGAAATAGCAGCTGAAACTGAAGTAGTGATTAAACTAAAAACAGAAAATGCTGGAAATACTCAGGTCAGGCAGCATCTGTGCAGAGTGGAACAGAGTTAACATTGCAGGTTGATGACCTTTCATCAGAACTCAACATAAATAGAAAGCATTGAAGGTAAACAAAGTGAAAGAGACAAAGGCGAATCCCATCGGAGAAAAGAGTGGAAATTCTTCAAGATAACATTGCTGGAAGAGAAGTGGCAGTGAATTGAAAACTAATACAAAAACAAAATATTGTCAAATGCTGGAAATTAGAAATAAAAACAGAAAATGCTGGAAACACACAGCAGGTCTAGCAGCATCAGTGGAGAGAGTTAACATTTCAAATCGATTACCTTTCATCAGATCAGAGATTAAGAGCTGAATTTCCCCCCCTTGGTTGATGGGCGGGCATGTATGGGCTCCCTTCCAATCAGCGCCCCCAATCAGAGGCACGCCACCATTTTACACGGGCGGGCCAATTAAGGCCTGCCCAGCATGACATCCACACAGAAGCGCTGTGCGCTCCCTGTGCAGGCTGGGGGGGGGGGGATCCCAAAATCGAGAATGCGCTCTTTCGCGCATGCGCACAGAAGCGCGCACTCATCTCCTTGAGGCTATATGCTGCCTCAAGGAGATCGGCTCTAAATGTGAAAAAGACAAAAATGGAAAAATAAAATTTCCCTTACATGTCCCCTCATGTGACATGTCACATGAGTTGGAACATGTCCATAATTTTCACAAAATCTTTAGTTAAATTTTTAAAACCTATATGAAACTTCATCCCGCCCGTGGATGAGGTTTCATGTTTTTTCTAGTTCCTGCCGGGGCTCCTAGCCTGCCCGCCAACCTTAAGGTTGGACAGGCAGGTCCTTTAATTACATAATTGACCCTGTCAATGGCCTCAATTGGCCACTGACAGGTCGATGGGTGCGCAGCTGATTTTGCTGCGCTCCTGCCTTCCTGAAAATTTAAATGGAGCGCAGTGATGTTGGGAGTTCACCCCGACATCACCACATGTCATTTTACGCGTCGGCGAGCAGGCCCCGCCCCGCTCGCCGATTCATAAAATTCTGCCCTAAGAGTTTTGCAATGCAAAGTAAAACAATTCTAAAAAATATATGTATCTATGAAAATGCAGATAAATTATCATGAAAAATTCAAGCTCTCAAACCATAATGTTAAATAGTGATCTCTTGAGTGAGAGGCCATCCAGATAGTCACAATCAGGCTTTACACTGTAGAGAAGTGCTGAGAGAGGAGGACTCTCCCAAAGCATGACTTGGCACGGAACGCATTACCATGCATTTGCATGGTATTTGAGCAGGTAATGAAGCTTGTGCTGGATAGCACTCCAGGCTCCAAGAATTATTTAAAGAATTTTAGGGCAAGATTGTGAATACAATCTATGAAGCCAATTTTGCAATCCCCATTTTCATCCAACAAAGCTTTACAATTGGAGAAGAACCTCACAAACTTGGTCCAAGTAAGTTTGTTATAGACCAGTTAAGAACTCACCTATTATGGTTACCCTCATTAAAATGATAAGAGCATTTGTCATACAGCAAGATGTAGAGCACCTGGGTTATCCTATCAATGACTACTGTAAGATACACTAGAGACATTGGGGGTAACTTTTTTAACCCCAAAAATGGGTGGGATGTTAAAATATAAAACACCTCAAACACGAACACAAACTGCCTCAAACAGCCCATTAATAGAAATGGGAAGGAGGGGTGGGGGCTGGCAACCAGTCTGCTTCCAGCTGGTCGATTGTCCATTTAAATATCTTAATGAGGTCGCATGCATCAGATTACATCATCTTCCAGTTTAACACTGGCTGCCCAGGTTTCCCTGCCATTCGGATGGATGGCAGCTAAAGGGGGGCAAGGACTGGTACATGAAAGAGGTAAATGCTTTTCCAGTACTGCCTTTGGGCCAGGAGGCAAATAGGTGCTTCCTCTTGACCGTGCCATCCCCCCCACCCAAGAAAACCTGATTCCCATCTGCACAATAGTTTTCCTGCCCTGCGATTACTGAACCCCACCAAACTCAATCTCTGCCCTTGGTCTCCCCCTAATCATCTTTGATCTTCCCCTGACCCATTTGACCACACAGTACCCATCCCCCTGCTCCCTCTCGTGATATTCAGTGTGAGTAACAGGAAATTTACCTGCTCCTGGGCTGCAGCCTCTTCTGGAGCATTACTTCTTGACATGGGGCCAAGCCTGTCAATCAGGCTAACCCAGGTAGGGAAACTGTTCAAAAAAGAACACAAACATGCCCCTCCCTTTACTTGGGAATCATGCCCCTGAAAATATCTGGGTCAATGGATCTCAATAGGTTGCGTTATACATTCTCAACAAGCACAAAGTTAGCAACTCAGAACAAAATTGTGGTTTTGGCACAAATAACAGTTCCCACATTAATCAATATGCTTGTTATAATACAACCTTGAATTTTGTTATTTGTCTCCCTTTAATTACAACCATCATTGTTCCATAAGTGTCCAAGTTTGGAAACCTCAACTGTTTGCAACTTCAATATGCTTGTGGATTTTCTAATACTCATATCTTTTATCTGATCTGCTATCAACTAATTATAAGAACTAAGACCTTATAAAAAAGTGACTGATGACGTGCGCAATCAAAGTGTACTCATTTAATAGCCTTACAAAACGGAACGCCTGTTTTAAATTGAGAACATTGTAACTGCACATTAGACTGCCCTTAGTCCTATTATGCAATTGAGCCAGAAAAATCACTGCCAAAATAGAAAGAAAAAAATAGTCACATATGGTAAATTGACAGTGTACACATTTTATTCTCATTAGGAAATGAACATTGGGAACCAAACATTTTTAATGTTATAACAAAGTGTACATTAGAATAAATGGCCTATGACATAACATAAAATGTACAAGCTGAGCAAGCAGTAGCATCCACTTGTAAACTCTCCAAATAACATTAATTCTGAGTTATTTGCCTGTTTTTGCCCACCCTATACTAAATGGCTGCTTTTAAGGAAGATTATTGTGCGCATAAAATATTATATCTGAAAACTTGTTTTCTCTCCCAGCTCTCAAAAGATTGACCCATTGGTACAAATGGCACAAGCTAATTTTGCCATCAGCAAGTGCAGCAAGATGACTCAAAGGCTAACACATAAATGTACAATGTCAAAACACAAGGAAAGATGAGGGGAAAAGAAAGCAGTGAAGGTATAGCCTAGACTAGAAAAGATTGAGTAAGGACAGAAGCAGGATCTGGATTTGGAACTGGTAAAAGGAAGCAGGAAAGGGTAAAAACAGATTGCAGGACTCAAAGTAGCATGGAATGTGGACATGGTCCAGACTCAGGCCTGAAAGAAGAAATCAGGATGGAGTGAGAGCAGCAACAGGCATGAGGACTGGAAAAAAGGAGTAACTGGAACAGTAAAATAAATAAAATTGAGATGGGATCAGAACCTGAACCAGGGCTAAGAAAAATGTAGTGGAGAAAAATGAAACAGATCTTGTCCTTACGGGTCAAAATATGGCCATAATGCCTAATATTGCATTTGCCCTCACTGGGATTTGTATTAAATTTGTGGAGATGTTAACCAGCTTTAAATAGATGAAGATTGTGAGAACAAAAAACAAATAAATTAGATCTATTAAATTGCTCCTCTTGTAAAAGGCTGTGATTTTTTTCATGTCATTCCTAGGTCTGTGTAGTATGAAGGATTAACAGGTGGGATCTGATAATGTGTGACATAGATGATATACTACTGACATCAGTCAGTCGTGTGTTGGACTCTCAAGAAAGAAGGTGGAATCATGCCTAGGAGCAATGTGCCTACTCTGTAACCTGTTTAGATGTAGTAGTAGTAAACAAATGTTATGCAGATACCTTTCTACTAACCGAGTCTCTTGCCTAGAGTCCAAGATGGAAGGATACATCTCAGAACATGGTGGCAGCAGCACAGGCATCGATGAAAAGTAACACATCAGTGTTAACAGAGGAGCCACAGAGTGAAAAAGCCTTTGAAAGCAGTTTATTTAAAAAATCAGCTGAAAATGGAGGCACACAGGCAAGAGGTAACAATGACTGTACCTGGTGAGCAGTCCCTGCCCTTGCCTTGCCAGTCCCTGCCTCGTGATCCCGCAGGGAGGCCTGCAGTGGGAGTTATGGAAACGCCATTTTCTCTAGTACCGAGCAGCATCAAGCCTCCATGAAAATGATCAAAAGTTTCAAGCTAGTTCCTTTCTTTATGCAGTAGGTCCAGCAGCAGACGCGTTCTCCTAAGGCAATGGGTGCAGGAGTCCATTCCGGACTTTGACTCTATTCTTAAAGCCTTTGACACTTATTTTAGCCTGATGCAAAACTTAGTAATTGAACAAGCACGTTTTAATCAGTGGTCACAACGACCTGGAGAATCAATTAAATTATTTCTAACTGACCTATATCATCTAGCTAGTTCTTGCAGAAACAGGGTGTTGAAGGGCAAGCTAATCCATGATCGCACCATCATGGGTGTTTGGGGTGAAAAACTCTGACTTTCTACAGACCATAGATGACCTTACATTGGATTAAGCGGTCCAGTATTCCAGGCCAAGCTCAGAAAATTTAATCGGGTTATAATTCAACATGACTCCGAGGCTTCATGTGACTCCGTTGACTGGGTTGGGCCACAGGCAGTAGCCCCACCCAAAAGGAAGTCCGCTAAACCAGGTGAAAGAGCAGGACACTCCACATCAACAGCCATTTTGAGATTCTTGCACGGTGGTGCGAAAACCTAGCTTAGATGCAGGGCAGCCCATCAGGGGGTACAGTATGCTTCCAGTGTGGTACTACTGGACATCTCATGCATTTCTGCAAATCTAACAATTTTAATCGAAGTTGGAGACCAGAAAGTATTTATGAAATACAGTCTATCCAAGAAATGAAAAGTCAAGAAAAAGACAAAATTACACAATTCCTAGGGGAAGTGGATAATCTTAGCCCAGGCTATTGGTCAGTTACAGTCCAAGTTCAAGGCTTCGGTATTAATTTTAAAATTGATACTGGCGCTGTTGTTAATGTATTAGCAGGTGACCTTGACTGGCTTCAGCCAATGACCCTTCCTCCATCAGACATGAAGTCACAAGGTCCAAGCGCCATAGACTTTCCAACCAAAGGCAGGATTATTATTCTTCTCAGCTACAAGGGGTGACAGATCATTGATTCTATGTTCTTCACAATCAACATAATCCCTGTTGAATGGCAAGGTTGGCATACTTCCAGGATTATTAGAAAAACCAGATGATGCTCATCAATTGAACGACTCACTGCCTTTCATGCAACAATCTTCAACCTTTTATTTAGAAGCAGTGAAGATTATATATGCAGCAATAAGTTTGTTTCTTTCACAGAGACACCATCCACTAGACCAAGGGCAGGGATGGAAGTTATGAATCTCTCAGCTCTTCATGAAGTCAGGCCAGTGGTGGCAGATACAGACAGCACTGCAGCAGATGGTGAAGGACTGCTGAACCTGAAGTGGCTCTTCCTAAAAGTGATGAGGAAGAATCACTTGTAGTACTGAATGATCTCCTGGAGGTTCAGTTCCTAGAGGATGATTCGTCTTTTCAGTTGATGAACACATCTAATGAAGCCTCTGTTGTCTTTTTAGAGTCAGCTGCATTTTTAGTAGCTGAGTAGCATTCAAATCTTAGTTCCACTGGCCCTACTAACATTTTAACTTCTGTTGTCCATGAGCAGTCTTCCACAGAGGATGCTTTGCCTGAGTCCAGGTCAAAGTCCATAGAGGATCACACTGCTATAGCGCTGGTTCCTTCCACGCATGAAAGTCAATTGGCACCCATACTTCAGTCCCAATTGAAAGTCTTCTTTCCCCCCTGAGTTGAAGGTCAGCACAGAAGCTGTGGCAGAATCTTTAGCACTTCTGAAGATGCAGAATACTGAACAGCAATCTTGTCCCCAAGTTAATTGTCTACAGGAAATTAGTCTGACTACAGAAGGTGAGGCTGTCTTGTCTCCATATCCTCAGCAATTCTTCCCACTGTCCATAGTGGAGTGATCTTGCAGAGAGAGAAGTGTGGCTCTCTTACCACTGCTTACAGAAAGTAGACAATCCTCCTGAAATATCATTGTTCCTGACAATCTTACAGGATGTTGGTTGTTTTTCCTTTGTCATCTAAGTTCATTGAAATTTCAGATCTTCAATGCCTTTTCAATCTTCAAAACAGCAGTGGAGGATATAGCTGTGACAGTCTTCCTTGAAGCTGAAAGATCATCCCTCTTCCAAAGCTCTTTCCCTTGGTCCTTTGAGGGAGCAACACGCTCGTCAGCGTGTCCCGAGTTCTTCTCTTCTAGCCCCAGAGTGTCCAAAGGTCGATTTCTTTCAGTCTTCTCTCTTGGATCAATCTTTCATTGAAAAGACTTTGTTGTCCTTGCAGTTCAGTCATCCTGCAACTTACATTCTGCTTCCCAGCAATGCTGATCGCAATGCTACTAAAGTGTTGTCCTATTCTGTAGATGATGATGTCCTACCAGATGCAGATGAAAACCCTTAAGTTTTCATGACCTCTTCCCTAAGGGCCGAGAATATTGCGGGAGATTGAATCCATCAGGACTGTGACTTGGGGATGGGAAGAGTAGGGTTTGGAGTTAGTAGAATCTGTAGTTGTACAAAGGGAGTTTACAGAATTGCAATGTAAATTGTTAAAGACTTTCGGTGGAATCTTCCATTCTGGTGTCAAAGTCCAGTGGTGGGTGGGAAGGTTGGAATGATTCCCAATGGGTGGCAGGACAGCTGAACACGTGCCATCATCCGCTTTTCAGCTCAATAATTATGCATCATCGAGTGGCTCAGCGAATCTTGTCGCAGGGCAGGTAGGAAGTTGCTGCTCCGCCGTTAACACATGGACCCACACCTGGACAGCCATTCACTCATTGCAGATCAGAGTACCAGACAGAAATTTCTAAGACTAGAAAGCAATCTTCGGCCCCACGGTTCAGCGAAAACTTCCTGGAGACTCTCCTCTAGGCCATCCAGGAAAAGCGGCAGGTTGTCTGTCCGAGGGATGGGAGCAGAAGCACCCCCCCCCACCCTTCCCACCCACGGCAGCCTGGGAGAAGCTTGCCAGGATGGTTAGTGCCCATGGGACCCAAAAAAGGACCTGCAGTGCGGGAAGAGAATGAATGATCGGCTGCACTCCACCAGGGTAAGTGAAACATTAACTCACTGAAAGCTCATATTCTCATAAAGGCATCAGGCAGTCTAAGGATTAAAGTGCACAGGGAAGTCACACATGACCAGAAGGTGGGACAACAGTACTGAATATGTGCCAGTCACTTTAAGCTCCCCATCTCATATTAGTGCCTGGACAAATGGATTCTTAACCACTTACTGGGGAAGGATCCAAAGCTACAACAGGCATGCATGCTTTTGAACTGCTCATTCACCCACTGGCCTCAGAATCAATCCTTCTGTCTTTCTGCAAGACAAGATGTCTCATAACAAAAAAGAACATGCAAAAGTGGGAAGCAGTAGCCCAGAAATCTGCCCCCTCAGTTCCTTCAAGGAACAAGCCGCAGACCCTGCATGGAATCGGCCTCCCCCAATAATCCAGTGAGGATGCATCCAGTATCCATCTTAATATGAAGCAATGACTGTGAGTAATCTTTAATGTATGAGCCCATACAGTCAATCACTAATACTCTTTTTTCTCTATTGTAGGTACCAGCAAGAAAAGGGGGAAGACATCATCCTTCAGACCAACAGCCACAGCCACCAGCCCATCTCTGAGGAGAAAGCCTTACTACCCCTAGAAGAAGCATTGTCACTGCATTCACCTGCAATCTCCACCAGCGCAGATGCATGCGCCTCGGTGGGTCCTAGTTCTAGAGCAGGCTTGGGTTCACAATCTGGTGAACCACATCACGGACACAGGTCTACATCTGGTGGAGGCAGTGATAGCCAAGGTCTCTGACACTCGGAGAACTGCTAAAGACCAGACCCCTGCAAAGTCTGAGTCAGATGACAAGCCTCTGGGCTTGGTCCTAACAGACCTCTTGGAGATGCAGAGTCAGGAACATGAGGCAGAATTGTCAGAGGTCATCCGCAGAGTGGACTGAAAGTTAGTGGAATCCGTTCATGCTCTGTTTGCTGTTGTGGCCCCAGAATGCGAGCTCATTTAGGGTTCCAATGGAAGGTCGGCGACTACCTTGAAGACCTAGGTCCAGCAGTTTTTGCCGGATTTTCACTCAGACCTGCACACCATCACTCTAGCCATGGGTGTGTTTCAGCAGTGGCTAGACGAGAGGGGGATGGTGCAACTCAACCGTCCTCCAGGTGCCCCTTCTCCTCAAGGAGTCAAGGAAGGACCATCGGGCAGCCCACAGGGAGGAAAAGTGCCAGCCAAGCACCCCAGAGGAATCCACCCAGGCCCCTCCAAGGGTGCCCTGCTGCTCCAACTCCCATCTGCCAGTGGCCCATCAATTCCAGCAGGTCAAGACGAGGACCTGAACCTGAGCAGAATACCCTTAGCAGGCCACTAGGGGACACCCACCAAAGTCATCGCAAACAACACAGCATAGCAGTCAGCAGGCTGCCTCCACCTAAGCTGCAGCTGTTGGGCCTGCACCCAGACAAAGCAGTAGGGATAGAAAAATTAAAAAGTATCGAATGCACACTGTTGGCACAGGTGTTCACTCATTTTATAAAGTTGTCACTTTTGTAAATATATGTTGGGTCTATCCATCTCCAAGTCTTACGCTTTCATTTTTATTTAATTTTCTCCAAAGTTTCATGGTCATTTAAGGTTCCAGACTGTTGCCCCCAATGTAGTCCCATCAGGTACTTTAATTGCTTCAGTTCTCCCACATTTTCACCATAGTGTGTAGTATACAATTCCACATCGGCAACATCAGGCAATGCACATCACTTGTGACGGTGCTACCTGACCAATATGACTGTCAGCCTATCAACAGATAAACTTGCTTTGGCTTCAAGAGTAGTGCTCATCAAGGTTATTGATTTTACTGCTGCTGTTGCATTGATATCAGTTGTTTATGGATGACATGAGTAGTCGTGGTGACTTAAATCAGATTAGAATGATTTTTCATGTGTGAGAAATTGTTTTGTACACTGTAATGTTAGCATTCAAAGTCTGTAGGTTTCCATGCATGCCTGGAGGAGGATGTAGTGTCCGTGTTTAATGTTGCATCTCAACGAGGTTGATGCTCAACTAGGCAAGTAAGGATACAACAAGCACCTTAGACTTGACTGCAAGAGGGCTTAGAGTGTATGATTTAAGAGGTGTGTATTCAGCTTAATGAAGCCCTTTCCTGAGCTCACATGATGTTATTTGGACCTGAACGCCTCCTTCTCAAGGATTTCAGTAGTCCTTGGGTAATGATAGCACTCTACTCGAATAGGACATCATTGCATGACAGGGCTTTGAGTGATTTAGGGCAGAAGGCAAAAATGACCTTATATGCTACACTGTCTCAAGGAATGTGATGCTCTCAATGCTATGAAATTCCAACTCTCATAAAGCCTCTGCAGGGTCCAGGCAGGAAACAATGCTTAATTGGCTGGTGTGTCCAAAATTACTGCTCAAGGTCTCGCCCTAAGGCAAAGGTAATCTAGGACAGAAACTTTTATGGCTTCTGGTGATTGCAGGGTCTCAGGTAGTTGCACCTCAGCAAACCGTAATCCTGATGAGGCACTCTCAGTGAGGACAATGCAAACAAACCTTGAGACTCAACTGTAAAATCAAGATGTTAATGTTTATTGTTTCATGATGTCCAAATGACGATTGGCTGGCATTCACAAGATCATTTTGCATTGAGGAAAGCTAGGAATGGGACATATGGTGTTCTCATGCTGTTGTTCCATCTGGTTATACCTGAAAGAAAGATTTGTGTGGTCGGCCCACCTTATTTAGCAAGTGTCAGATTGACATAAGTGCATCCCTGGATAATTTGGAGTTCTAGCTGCTTATAAGATGACATGCATGCTGACTTGGTGAGGGCACAGGTGAAAGTACTATACTATGTAAATTTGCCTAAGGACTTGTGGGAAGGGCATTCAAGATCTACAGTGACCATATGTTGACAAGGCTACTCAGTTAACTGTGGTTTAGAGCCTTCCAAGAATGAACCCATCACCAGGGTAGACAGTAGTGAAAATTCCCTAATCATTAAGAAAGCATTGTCCTTTCAAGAGAATTTCTCTCTGACAGAAAAGGTGTTGGGGTCTTCCAGGCCGCAAAGGCGAGAGCAACTAACAATTATGAGACTTTGTCTGCACTTTACTCCTCCTGGAATCTTGTAGCTATCAAATTGCCACAGGCATGTCTGCCACGTTGTAACCATGTGATGGCCTCCTCATGTGGCTTGTCTGGCCCTCATCAGATCCATCCCATTCAACATCCTCTACATCGAAGGAGACTTCTCACTCCTCAATTTCTCCCTCAGGCAACACATCCCCCCGCCTTGCAGCACAAGGTTGTGCAGGGTGAAGCAGACAAGGATGACATTTTCTGTGGTGAGTATTGGAGAACCCAACGTGAACAGTCCAAACATCGGAAACACGTCTTCAGGAGGCCTATCATCTGTGCTATCAAGACCTGGGGGGAGGATGTGCAGTATTGTATTTCTTCACAGCAACCCTATGTGGCCAGCAAATGGGTGTCATGAGCCACTTCTTTTGGGTTATCCCTTGTCCCTGAGGAGCCAGCCCTGTAAGCGCCGAGGTCCCTCAAAGATCTCAGGCACCTACAAGTGCATCAAGATGTAAGAGTTATGAGAGCTCGCTGGGTACCTAGCACAAACATGCAGGAACGGCCTTCTGTGACCACAAATTAGCTGAGCGTTCAGACAGTTGAATCTCAGGCTGCTGCCAGGGAACTCTCATGGCCACATGTGCGCAATTGATAGCGCCCTGCACTTACAGGAAAACAGGTATCATTGAGAATTCTACTGCTCAGGCAGCCTAGCGTTCAGCATCCATGTAGAACTGGACATACTGGTGAGCTCTAGTGAAAAGGGATCAATCGCATCCTTTGTGTATTTGCGTGTCGATGATTGGGAGATGCTGCAAAGGAACCCAGTGGAGCCCTGAAAGGACCCACTGGCAAAAAAGTTCAGTGCGGTGGTTACCTTCAAAGCCAATGGCATGGGATGACCTCCAAAGTCCTTTGACATCTTTTGATGATCTGCTTCTATCACTGCTTGTTTGTCCCTACAACCACACCACCCCCCCCCCACCTCTTTGTCTCTCTATCTCTCCGCCCCCCACACACACACCTTAAACCAGCTTATATTTCAACTCTTTCTTGGACTCGAACGCAAGTTCTGTCGAAGGGTCATGAGGACTCGAAACGTCAACTCTTTTCTTCTCCGCCGATGCTGCCAGACCTGCTGAGTTTTTCCAGGTAATTCTGTTTTTGTTTTGGATTTCCAGCATCCGCAGTTTTTTTGTTTTTATCCAAAGTCCTTGCTGCATCAATTCCTCTATTTACAATCTGCATTAATGACTTGGATGAAGGAACTGAGTGTATAGTAGCTAATTTTGCCGATAACACCAAGGTAGGTAGAAAAGTAAGTCTGCAAAGAGATATACACAGATTAAGTGAGTGAGCAAAAATTTGGCAGACGGAGTAAAATGTGGGAGAATGTGAACTTGTCCACTTTGGCAGGAAGAACAGAAAAGCAGTGTGCTATTTAAATGAAGACAGATTGCAGAAGTCGGTGGTACAGAGGAATCTGGGTGTTCTGGTACATGAATAATAAAAAGTTAGTATGCAGGAAAAGAAACTGATTAGGAAGGCAAATGGAATGTTGGCACTTATTGCAATGGGAATGCAAAAATAGGGAAGTACAGGGCCTGGGTGAGACCACATCTGGAATATTGTGTACAGTTTTGGTCTCCATACGTGAAAAAAAGATATATTTGCGTTAGAAGCAATTCAGAGAAGGCTCACTCAACTCATTCCTGGGATGAGTGGCTTATCTTATGAAGAAAAGTTGGACAGATTGGGCCTACACCCATTAGTTTAGAATAATAAGAGATCTTATTGAAACATAGAGGATCCCAAGGGGATTTGATAGGGTAGATACCAGGAGGATGTTTCCACTTCTGGGAGAGACTAAAACCAATTTAAGAATAAGAGGTCTACCGTTTAAGACAGAAATTAGGAGAATTTTTTCTCTCAAAGGGTCAGTAGTATGTGGAATTCTCTTTCCCAGAAAGCAGTGAAGGCTGGGTCATTAAAATTATTCAAGGCATAATTAGACAGGTTTTCAATAGACAAGGGAGTCAGGGTTATTGGTGCAGACAGCAAAGTGGAATTGAGACACAACCAGATCAGCCATGATCTTCTTGAATGGCGAAGCAGGCTTGAGGGGCTGAATGGCTTGCTCCTGCTCCTAAGTCCCATGTCCTATGTTCCTATGTTCATGGAGAAGGTGGCAAATATGAGCTCGACATCCCTGGACAATCAAATGCACCTGCGGCATTGTCTTTTGTTCATCTCCCTATATGAGCTGCTTCTTCGATATATCCATGGTCGGGCACTGGTCTTTGTTGTATTTGCCCCTCTTCGGAGCTTCTTTGAGACCCACTCCGGCTGCTGCACATCCTGGACCTGTGCCAGTGATGGGCCCTTCTTCTCCTCATTTGTATTAGAGCCATAAATAAGGCAGGACTGCCTGCAGCCTGCATTCTCCATACCTCTTTGTATCTGTCAACAAAGACATTTGAGAACTTATTTAAACTTTCTCTTGACTGTTTTCCTTCCATTTCCAAGCCAGGGGGCCAGTGTAAAGCCCTTGACCTGGCCTTCATCTAGAAATGGCATCCCCAGGTCACCCCTTGCAGGTGAATCCCATCCTTGAGGACCATAGGTGGCTGATCTTCCCCTTCAGACATGAATGCGCATGCACACATAGCGCCTTGATGAGGGTGATTACAGCCATGAGGTCCCTCCGTCAGGCAGTTGTCAGCTTGCCTCCATCAACCTAAACACTTTACATGGAAAAGATAGCCTTGTCATAATGTGAAGGCTTTAAGCATTGTGCCTTGTCAAGCATGGCCATTTAACTGGGATTAGTGAGGCTTGGATCTGCATCTAACTGTTGTCCAACAGCCATGCTATTTGAATGATTTAACCTTTTTACATGCTTCTGTCAGGGACAGAAGGCCAATCACACCTACTCAAATGTAGCACCAAAACATAATGGATTCTCATATGACTGCACCCCATGAGTCATGGAGCAACGTTCCTTCAATGGGCATTTGATCCTCGAGAACAGTAATCGGCTGAGCCTGGTTCTCCATAGCTTAAATTATTAATAGAGTGCCCCTTCACTCGGCCCAAAAGAGGAGACATGAACTCCTCCCATATGCTTTGTGATTCCTGCCATATTGTTTCTTTCATGCTTGTTTCTCCAACTGTGTCATTCCGGAGTAAAGACAAAGGCGGTTTTCCTGACATTTGTGAGTGCATCCAGCACTTTCCAATCTACCCCGTCACCAACCAAGTTCCTCCCATCCTCCTCCACAGTCACTGCCTCCCATATCCACTCTCTCCCGTGACCATCCAGTCTTCTCCATTACCATTGACCCCATTATAATTTATGTAGATATTCCTGCTCACCCCATTGTTCCCTTCAATGTTGACATCGCCATGCCCTTCATTAATCTGACCTCTCTCCTTCCTGAGGCCACCAGCACCCTTACATTTAGAAACCCCTCCAATGAGACCATCCAATATCCCCCATGGAATTAGAATTACCACTGTACAAGATCCAACTGCCTCATCTGAATGTGTCTGTGACCTCTACATCCCAAGACCATGTATCAAAAACCCAGGACCAAATGATGTCAATAACGGAACCATGCCCTACAGATAATTCTGTGCACAACCAACACTGTCCTGAGAAGCCTTCCCCCACCGAAGACCAGGACCAAGACATGCATGCCATGCAGAGCCATCTAACATGGCCTGGACAATGCGGCCTCATTCACCGGATAGTCTCTTAAACATGCCCCCGACAGTGTGACCTCATTCCCTGGACAGTCTCTTAAACGTGCCTCTGAGACAGTCCTTCACCCTTCCCCTCTGGTCCTTCCCCCCAAGTCATATCGCACCATTCTCCTCTTGTCCTTCCTCCCCCGTCCTGCCTGTGTCTCACCCTTCCCCTCTGGCCCTTCCCCTCATGTCATACCTGCATCTCACCATTCCCCCCTGGTCCTTCCCCTCACCCTCCCCCAGTCATGCCTCTGTCTCACCCCCTTCCCACTGGACCTTCCCCCACCCCACTCCTCGCTCCATCTTACCCTGTCCTGCTGGTCCTGCCTCCCATGCCCAGCCATGGTGGAGCTTGTGCCACAGGCAGCTAATATGTATCAGTGACGATATAAAGGAAGACAAAAGCAGCATCTACTGACCTCAAAGTCGTGGATGAAGTGAAGCTCACCAGGTGCCTGCCACTTATACATAGTCATAAAGCAGAACTTTCTAATTAACCGCTGAATGAGAACTTTCAAATTTTTGCACCATTGGGAAATTATGTTTTTGACTCATGTCACACTAAGTGCCCCCATTGCCATGATTCCCACTGCTAGCAGAAATGGAACATTCTGCCAATAGTTTCACATTGTTGTTAAAAAGTAGGATAGTAAACTTGGGGGAGGTGTAGTATAAAGAGTTAACAGATGTGATATGCTAATGTATGACATAGATGGTGATATACTACTGATTTCAGTCAGTCATGTATTAGATGAGACAGAGTGAGAGAGAGAGAGAGGTTGGAACCATGCCTAGGAGCAATGTGCCTACTCTGTAACCTGTTTAAATGTAGTACTAATAAATAAGTGTTAAGCAGATACCAGAGTATGTCTAGTCTGTCTACTAACCAAGTTGCACACCTAGAGTCCAGAACAGTCTGTTATAGACAAATTGATAGAGATTGATTGCTATTAGTTAAGAATTCATTATCATTGTATCATGTGAATACCAGGGCAGAAGAACGTGAACTAGATGGACTTTGGCCTTTTTTTCGTGTCTAGCAATTCTCATGCTCCTACAGAGGAATAAATGGGCAAAGGTTTGAAGGTGGTTTCAACAACCCGTCTGATATGGTATCAAATGCTCGGTGACAGTGGAACACAACTCTGAGATGCAGCACCAACATATTCAGCCTGAGCAAACAGCCAGAAGGTTGATGGATGTCAGTGTCACATCTGCATAGGCGCAGGCAAGAGACGAAAATATCAACACAAGTTCTACAAAATTACAAATCACTCATATCTCAATGTTGGAAAGATTTTTGGACAGTAACCCAACTGGGACCAGAACATTCAAGGGCATTTGACATTTCAGAAGAACAGGAAAATGATGTGGGGTGGCTCTGTTAATAAAGGATGAGATCAATAGAGTGAGAAATAATCTTGTTTTAGAGGATCAAAATGCAGAACAGTTTCAGTGGAGATAACAAATAGCAAAGGAAAGAAGTCACTAGTGGGAGTGGTTTATAGGCCTCCTTGACATAGCTACAATGTAGGACAGAGTATAAATCAAGAAATAATGGGGGCTTGTAAGAAAGGTACTGTAATAATCATGGGAGATTTTAATCTACATATAGATTAGACAAATCAAATTGGTAAAGATAGCCTGAAGGATGAGTTCATCAAGTGTATTTGGGACAGTTTCTTAGAACAATACATTCTGGAACTGAGCAGGGAACAGGCTATGTTAGAACTGGTAATGTGTAATGAGACAGAATTAATTAATTACCTCAGAGTAAAGGATCCTCCAGGTAAGAATGATCATAACATGATAGATTTTCACATTCAATTTGAGCGTAAGAAATTTGGGTCTGAAATTTTGTGTCTTAAACTTAAATAATTACAAGGGAATGAAGGGTGACTTTGCTAAAGTGGAAAGGGAAAATAGGTTAGAAGGTAAGATCGCAAAGATGCAGTGGCAGACTTTTAAGGACATATTTCATAACTCTCAACAAAGCTATATTCCAACGAGAAAGAAAGATGCTACAAGAAGGATGCACCATCTGTGGTGAACTAAAGAACTTAAGGATGGTATCAAATTGAAAGATGTACAAAGCTGCAAAGAATAGTGGTAGCCCAGAATATTGGGAAACTTTTAGACATCAGCAAAGGATGCCTAAGAAAAAATTAGAGGGTGAGAGAAAATTGGCAAGAAATATAAAAGCAGGCAATAAAAGCTCCTACAAGTATACAAAAAGGAAGAGATTAACTAAAGTAAGCATTAGACCCTTAGAGAATGAAACAGGGGAATTAAAAATGGGAAACCAGGAAATGACAAAGACTTTGAACAAGTACTTTGTATCTGTCTTCATAGTAGAAGGCACAAAAAGTTTCCCAAGAATAGTAGGAAATCAAGAGGCAAACTTGAAACAATCACAATCACTAGAACATTCGACCAAAGAGCAGGAGTAAGCCATTCAGCCCATCGACCCTGCCCAGCCATTTAACAAGATCATGGCTGATCTGATAGGAACCTCAAATCTACATCCTGTCTACCCCCGATAATCTATCACCCCCTTGTTTACCAAAAATCTATCCACCTATGCCTTAAAAATATTCAAAGGCTTTGCTTCCACCACCTTTTCAAGAAGAGAATTCCAAACACTCAGGACTCTCTGAGAGAAAAAATTTCGCCTCATCTCCATCTTAAATGGGCAACCTTTTATTTTTAAAGACTGAGCCCTAGTTATGGTTTCTCCTGCAAGAAGAAACATCCTCTCCACATCCACCCCGTCAAGTCCCCTCAGGATCTTATATGTTTCAATCAAGTTACCTCTTACTCTTCTAAACTCCAGTGGATACAAGCCTAACCTGTCCAACCTTTCCTCATAAGAAAACCTGCCCATTCCAGGTATTAGTCTGGTGAACCTTTTCTGATCTGCTTCCAACGCATGTACATCTTTCCTTAAATAAGGTAACCAATACTGCACACAGTACTCCAATAACCTCCTTACTTATGTATTCAATTCTCCTTGCAATAAATGATAACATTCTATTAGCTGTCCTAATTATTTGCTGTACCTGCGTACTAGTCTTTTGTGATTCATGCACCAGGGCACCCAAATCCCTCTGCACCTCAGGTTTCTGCAATCTCTCACCATTTAAATATGCTTCTCTTTTATTCTTCTTGCCAAAATGGACAATTTCACATTTTCCCACATTATACTCCATTTGCCAGATCTTCGTCCACTTACTTAACCTATCTATATCTTTTTGTAGTCTCCTTATGACCTCTTCACAAATTACTTTCCTACCTATCTTTGCATCATCAGCAAATTTGGCAACCATCCCATCCATCCCTTCATCCAAGTCATTTAAATAAATTGTAAACAGTTGAGGTCCCAGCAATGATTCCTGTGGCACACCACTCGTTACAAGTTGCCAAACTGAAAAAAGCCAATTTATGCCTACTCTTTGTTCCGTTAGCCAGCCAATCTCTAACCATAACAATAGGTTACCCCCATTCAATAAGCTTTAATTTTCTGCAATAACCTTTGATGTGGCCTTTATCAAATGCCTTCTGGAAATGTAAGTACAGTACATCCACTGGCTCCTCTTTATCCACAGCACATGTTACTTCCTCAAAGAACTCCAATAAGTTGGTTAAACATGATTTCCCTTTCACAAAACCATGCTGACTTTGCCAGATTACCTTGAACTTATCTTACCTTGAACCAAGTTATAGCCCTGCTTTGGCTCCTTTAATAATAGCTTCTAACATTTTCCCTATGACAGATGTCAAGCCAACTGGCCTATAGTTTCCTGCTTTCTGTCTCCCTCTCTTTTTGAATAATGGAGTTACATTTGCTATATTTCAATTTAATGGGATCTTTCCCGAATATAGGGAATTTCAGAAAATTAAAACCAATGCATTAACTATCTCACTGGCTACTTCTTTTAAGACCCTTGGATGAAGTCCATTAGGACCCAGGCATTTGTGAGCCTGCAGCTCCAACAATTTACTCATTTATTTCTCTGGTGATTGTAATTTTCCTGAGCTCCTCCCTCCCTTTCATTTCTTGATGTATAGCTGCTTCTAGGATGTTACTTGTATTGTCTATAGTGAAGACTGATGCAAAATATCTGTTCAATTCATCTGTCATTTTCTTGTTTTCCATTATCAATTCTCCAGACACATTTTCTATAGGATCAATGCTAACTTTGTTAACTCGTTTCTTTTTTAATTATTTATAGAAACTCTTACTACCTGTTTTTATATTTCTGGCTTGCTTTCTCTCAAATGTAATTTCTCCCTCTTTATTAATCTTTTAGTCATCCTTTGCTGTTCCTAATATTCTGTACAATCTTCTGGCCTTCCACGTATCTTTGCACAATTATATAATTTTCCTTTAAGTTTGATATGACCTTTAACCTTTCTAATTAACCATGGATGGTGTGTCCATCTCTTGAACTTTTTCTTATTCATTGGAATTTATCTATTTTGTGTATTCTGAAATATCCCCTTAAATGTTTGCCACAACATCTCTATTGACCTATCCCTTAACCTAATTTGACAATTCACTTCAGCCAGATCTGCTTTCATGCCCTCATAATTACCTTTATGTAAGTTTAAAAACATAGTCTCGGACCCACTACATTTTCCCTCAAACTGAATGTAAAATTAAGGCGTATTATGGTTGCTGCTACCTAGGGGCGCCTTCGCTATGAGATCATTAATTAATCCCATCTCGTTGTATAATACCAGGTCTAGCATATCCTGCTCTCTGGTTGGCTCCAGAACATGCTGTTCTAAGAAACTATCCCAGAAACATTATATGAACTCCTCATCTAGGCTACCTTTGTCAATCTGACTTTTCTAGTCTATGTGTAGATTAAAATCTCCCATAATTATTATCGTCCCTTTTTGACAAGCTCCCTTTATTTCTTCCTTTATACTCCATTCTACCATGTGATTACTATTAGGGGGCCAGTACACAACTTTCACAAATGACTTCTTGACTTTACCATTTCTCATCTCTACCCAAACCATTTCCACATCCTGGTTTCCTAAACCTAGGTGTCACGAAAGAATAATAATTCTCATAATGAGATATAATGAGAAAGTGGCAGCCGTATAAAGTTTCAGCAGATGAAAGCTAGAGGGAAGTACATCAGATTGTTATACCATTTGGATATAGAAATGAGACCCTGAGACTAGCTCATGCAATTCCAATAGGGGGACAGTTAGGAATTAGAAAGACACAGGCAAAAACACAAAAACATTTTTATTGGCCTGGATTGCATAGAGATGTAGTTAAAATCTGTGGAACATGTCTCACATGTCAGGTGATAGGGAAACCACAAACAGCGATGAAGCTGGCACCTTTATTTCCAATTCAATCATTTAAAGAACCTTTTACTAAGGTTATGATTGATTGTGTAGGACCCCTTCCTAAGACTAAAAGTGGAAATCAGTGCTTACTGACAATAATAATTATGGCTACAGGGTTTTCTTAAGCGATACCTTTGAAAAATATTACAACGAAGAGAATTGTGGAAGGGTTGAGTATATTTTTTTACAATATATGGTTTACCAAAAGAAATACAATCAGATCAGGGGGACAAATTTCATGTCTTAGCTGTTTAAGGAAGTAATGAACAGTTTGGGGATAAAACAGCTTTAGTCAACAGCTTACCATCCTGAATCACATGGGGTTTTGGAAAGATGGCATCAAACTTTAAAAACTATGATGGGGGTGTATATTCAGGACAATCCACAGGATTAGGATAAGGGGATTCCACTCTTGATATTTACGATTAGGGATGCTCCTAATGCATCGACTGGATTTAGTCTTTTGAATTAGTCTATGGTCATGAGGTAAGGGGACCACTGAAATTGATTCATAAGCGATTGGTGGGTCAAAATTCAGGATCTACTCTCCTGGATTATATATCAAACTTCAGAGAAAGATTGAACAGAGCTTGTGAGTTATCCAGGGAACATTTAAAGATATCACAGCAAGTAATGACAGTGAAGGCAGATAGGAGAGCCACAGTTTGTAGTTTTGTTGCTGGGGAAAAAGTGTTGGTTCTGTTACCAGTACTGAGTAACTCGTTAAAGGCAAGCTTTAGTGGACCTTACAGGATTGAAAAGAAACTGAGTGAAATAAATTATTTAATGAGCATTCCAGATAGAAGAAAGAAGCAGAGGATGTGTCATATAAATATGTTTAAAAAGTACCTTGCCAGGGAAGGGGACCAAAAGGGGGTATTAGCGGTGGTTGATAAAGAGAAAGAGGTAGAAATGAAGAATTCTGAAATGGATTTTCCTCTAATCAAATTGGACGAGGAGAGGGTACTTGAAAATTTAAATGTAATATTGAGTTACCTTCCAGACAAGTGATTTGGAGAAGCTATTGCAGTCACACAAAGCTATTTGTAGGAATAAGCTGCGGATTTAGCTACACTTGATGCATGTGTAGGAGTTTCATCTTTGATAAGGCAACATCCTTATAGATTAAATCCAGCAAAGTTATCACAAGTACAGAAAGAAATTGAATACAAGCTTCAAAATGACATCACTGAGTCTAGTTGCAGTGACTGGAGTTCATCTATTGTGATGGAACCGAAACTGGATGGAACTCAAAGACTGTGTGTGGACCATTGAAAGGTAAATTCAATGACAAAAGCAGATTCATATCCAATATCATGGTTGGAAGATTGGATTGAGAAAGTGGGACAATCAAAGTTTATCACAAAGATTGGCTTGCTGTGAGGATATTGGCAAGTACCATTATCGGAGAGAGCAACAGAGATGTCGGCTTTTGTGATGCCTGATGGACTCTGTTAGTTTAAAGTCATGCCATTTGATATGAAAAATGCATCTGCATTATTTCAAAGGCTGACAAACAAAGTAATTGCAGGACTGGGCAATTATGCTGCTTATAGTGATGACTTGATAGTTTTCAGTCAAACATGGGAGGGGCATTTACAACATCTGGAAGAATTATTTAGTCAGAGCTAATTTGGTGATGAACTTGGTTGAAAGCGAATTTGCAAAAGTATAAGTTACATATCTAGGCCATACCATTGGACATGGTAAGATGGCTCCAAGGGATGTGAAAGTCAAAGCTATCATGGATTTCCCCAAGCCTACAACAAAATGATAAGTTTTGAAATTTCTGGACATGAGTGGGTTTTTATCGGAAATCTGTACCAAATTTTAGCAGTGTGGTTGCTCCTTTGACTGAACTATTAAAAAAGAACAAGAAGTTTCAATGGACACAGGAGTGTCAGAAGACATTTGACAGTTTGAAAACTGTATGACACCAGTTTTGGTGGTACCCAATTATGCCAAGTAATTTAAGTTGGCCATTGACACAAGCGATATAGGAATTGGAGCCATACTGTTGCAAGAAGATGAAACTGGAATTGAGAAATAGGGTATTTTTCACGGGTGTTGAATGTCCAAGGGAGAAGACATTCAACGATTGAAAAGGAGACCCTGGGTCTGGTGTTAGCATTACAGCATTTTGAGATTTACGTTGCAAACAATTCATCAGAAACAATTGTTTATACAGACCACAATCCTTTAAAGTCTCTGGACAAATTTTGAGACCAAAGTGCAAGGTTATTCAGATGGAATTTATTATTGAACTATTTAATATACAAATTATACGTGCAGCTGGACGAGAAGATCTAATTGCAAATGCACTGGCAAGAGTTTGAAGTTCAAAGGAAAATTGGACACTTAGAACTTGGACATTGGACTGAATTGACTTCTATTAATACCAAGGATTTGTATATTTATATATATGTTAATGCATGCATCTGGTAATGTAATAGTGTGAGTATTTCGATAAGTATAGGAGATGGTGTAAGTTGGGTTAAGAAAATGAAGCTATCTTTTTAAAATTAAGACCATTCCTTTTCCCATAAGGAGGGGGGGTGTCACGAAAGTATAATACTTCTCATAATATTATTGTGATTTATTGTAAAAGTAGGTTAATAGTGGGGTTTGGATAGTTTCTTTCTTGTGGGATTTAATTGAATTGGAGACAGCTAGTCTGGAGGCTTTGACTCTTTAGAAGAAGCTAGGTTTGAAATGCTAAATATGTAAATACATCTGAAGTTTTAGAATGTGAGGTGAGAAGAATTTGCATTTGTAGATAAATCAGGGTAGTTTGAATCTCAAAGAGATATTAGGATGTTACACCTAGCCAGGGAAGCTAGGCCAAGCAGTGTGTTTATTTTTCCCAATGGTTACTGATAATATTACCACTGTGCAATGATTTATATTATGAGGAAAGTAAAGTTCCAAAGACATATGGGAACAATGGAATCTGCATTAAAAGGGAGAAACATGTATAAAGGAAGTTGAGGTTATATGTTAGGGAAGGCATTGTAAGATCTACCAAAGGTGTGAAAAGCCTCCAGTATTTGTGCATTAAGCTGCTGTCTACAGAAACCAAAGTTAGGAAAAGTCACTTTGAATTTTCCTGCCCAGGGTATTGTGTTGACTTGCCTGGGTCTGTTTAAATCTATTTTTTTGTTACCATTGCCTTAACAGGGGTGTGACTGGTAGCCAGATTAATAGGGGTTATTATAGCAGTAATTTGTAGACCAATGTATATGCTTGAAATCTTTTCTTCTGTTAATAAATGCTTAATTTAGATTTCTAAACAATCTCTAAGTCTTGGTGAACTTATTACTTCAGAATTCAGGGCTCGCAACTCAAAATAAATACAAATTGCAAAATCTTTGTGACCGCGAGATCAAGTTTCCCTTGTGGATTTGATCTGCCTGGCACATATCACCTGTTGCATTATAACAAAGGTCATCCTTCTCTATTGTGCTAATACCATCATTAACTAGTAGAGACACCCTTCCACCTTTTCCTCACTTCCTATCCTTCCTAAATGTCCTATATCCTTTAATATTCAGGTCCAATCCATGTTCTCCTGCAGCCATGTCTCTATAATGGCTATCAAATCATGCTCATTTATTTCTATGTGCGCTCTCAGTTCATCTGTTTTGCTTTGAATGCTTCGTGCATTCAGATACAGAGCCTTTAGTTTTATCCTTTTATTCTTTTTATAATCTCTAGTCTCATCTGTTGATTTACTGTTAGATTTGTACTCTCTGCCCCTTCCTGTCACCATCTGTTTATCATTTCCCGTAATAGTACCTTTCTCTTTTGCCTTGTCTCTACTCTTTGATTTACCACAGCTTCCCAAATTTGTACCCTTGACCTCGTTACTTAGTTTAAAACCCTCTCTACTTCCCTAGTAATGCGGCTCACAAGAACACTGGTCCCAGCACGGTTCAGGTATAGACTGTCCCAACGGTACAGATCCCACTTTCCCTAGTATTGTTGCCAGTGCCCGTGAACCGGACCCCACTTCTCCCACACGAGGCTTTCAGCCACTCAATCATCTCCCTATACTAATTTTTCCTGTGCTAATTTGCAGGTGGCTCAGATAATAATCAGAGATTATGACCTTTGAGGTTCTATTTCTTAATTTGGTGCCCACCTCATACTGACTATGCAGAATCTCCCTCTTTGTCCTGCCATGTTGTTGGTACCAACATGGACAACAATGACTGGATTCTCCCCCCACCCCCCACTGCATGTTCCTCCAGCCCCAAGCAGATGTTTCAAACCCTGGCACTGGGCAGGCAACACAGCCATCTGGACTCATGCTCTTTGCTGTAGAGAATGGTGTCAATCCCTCTGACTATACTGTACTAGGAAAACTGATGGGACAAAAGACTGATATGTCTCTGGACTTGATTGCCTGAATCCTATATTCTTAAATGAAGCGATGCAGGGATATTGGAAGCATTGGTTGTAATCTTCCAAAAGGTTCCAGTGGATTGGAAAACCACAAATGTAATTGACTGCTATTCAAAATAGGTGGGAGAAATAAAGCGGGAAACTATAGGCCAGTTAGTCGTTGGGAAAATGCTAGAATCCATTAAGGTGGTAATAGCAGGACATTTACAAAATCATAATACAGTCAGGCAGAGTAAACATGGTTTTGTGAAAGGAAATTGTGTTTGACAATTTTATTGGAGTTCTTTGCGGATGTAACAAGCAGGGTGGATGAAGGGGAACCAGTGGGGTGCATTTGGATTTCCAAAAGGCATTTGATAATGTGCTATATAAAAGGCACAAGATAAGAGCTTATAATATTGGGTTTATATTAGCATGGATAGCAGATTGGCTAACTATCAGGAAACAGACAGTCTGGATAAAGGGTTATTTTCAGATTGATAAGATGTAACCATTGGAGCTCCACAGCGTTCAGTGCTGAGGCCTCAACTATTTACGAGCTATATTAATAACTTGAAAGAAGGGACAGTCAGTATTGTAGCCAAATTTACTGATGAATCAAAGGTAGGTAGGAAAGAAAGTTGTGAGGTGGTTAAGGAGAGTCCACAAAGGGATATAGACAGGTTATGTGAGCAGGCCAAAAAAATGGCAGGTGGATCATAATGTGGGAAAAATATGGGGCTGTCTACTTTGGCAAGAAGAATAGAAAAGCAGAATATTATTTAAATGGAGAGAGATTAAAGAGTGCTACAGCACAGAGGGATCTGGTATCCTTATACATCGATCACAAAAAGTTGTCATGCATGTACAGCAAGTAATTAGGAAGCCCTTTATTGCAAGGGGGATGGAATATAATAGGGAAGTATTATTACAACTGTACAGAACATTGTTGAGACTGCACCTGGAGTACTGCGTATAGTTTTGATCTTCTTACTTAGGGAGGGACTTACTTACATTGGAAGCAGTTGAGAAGGTTCACTAGGCTGATTCTTGGGATGAAGAGATGCTCTTATGAGGAAAGGTTGAGCAGGGTGGGTGTATACTCATTGGAGTTTAGAAGAACAAGAGGTGATCTTACTGAAACATTTAAAATTTTGAGAGGATTTGACAAGGTAGATGCTGGAAAGTTGTTTCCTCTGGAGGGTGCATCTAAAACTAGGGGCAGAGTTTAAAAATAAGGGATCTCCCATTTATGATGGAAATGAGGAGGAATTTCTTCTCTCAGAGGGTCTTCAGTCTTTGGAATTCTCTTCCACAGAGACCAGTGGAGGCTGGATCATTGAATATACTCAACGCTGAGTTGGACAAATTTTTGGTCGACAAGGGAGTTAAAGCTTATGGGTGACAGGCAGGAAAGTGGAATTAAGGTCACAATCAGATCAGCCATGATGTTATCCAGTGTAGAGCAGGCTCAATGAGCTGTATACCCTACGCTTGCTGCTATTTATTATGACCTTTGATCATAAAATACAGCAACAATCTTGAAGTCAACATGTTCAAAATAAACATTTAAATGACTGCTAGCTTTTTTTGGATACAAGCTCCAGTGTTCTCATGACAAAGTCAGCACTGATACTTTCTTATATCAAACTATTTTTTTATTTTTGCCTGTGGACAATGCCAAATGGAAAACTTGGTGTCTTATTCAACTGTCTTTCTACTTGTGTCCCATTCTCTAATTCTTGCTCTTTCAGTCTTGCACATTCTGGCATGGATTTTCACTCCTGGGAAGGGTAGCACGAGTCGGGAAATATCTTGGCTTACCATGCCCACCTCATGAGAAACACATCTGAATGGCGTAAACTTAGCTCCAGCGGGTGGGTGTGGGATGGAGTCTGGCTCTGTCTCCCATAGATGTAGATCGGAGATGGGTCTCCACCACGGGTAGGGCAAGGTGCCAGGTCCCGCATCCACCCACCAAGAACAGGGATTGAGCCCTGTGTTTTTGGCATCAATCTGATCCATACCAGATTTCCAGCCAACTGAGCCAACAGGCACCACCACCACATGGAGTCCAAATTGTTGTAACAACAAACACTTTTCCATGCATTTTGTAGCCTGACATAGAGCAAATAGCATAGATAGTGATGACAGTAGCTCCAATTTTTTTCCATCACATACCTGACCAGGAATCTCCTACTCTTACCGCCTGCCGTTGGCGTATGCTGGAAGAATTTACAAGTTAATAATCAAACTGTTTGGCCATTGTAAACGCATCTTCCATGGGACATCAAGTTCCGGAGTAGGACTTGAACGCTGAGCTTCTGGCTCAGAGGCAAGGAGGCTACCCACAGCACCACAAGATCTCTTTTACAGTCTTTACTATAGTAAACAAAAGTATTCTGCTTCATGAAAGCTTATTCAAAACTTTAAGTGCCCATCAAGTATTTAATCTTTATCAGAACAGACTTGTAATCATAACCCTACATCAAAGACAGCTAATCCTTTACTAACCTCTTTGATCTGTCAATCAAACTGCAAACCTAGGGTCCCCTGCTTAGATAATGAGTGGTTGTGGAAAGCGTCCAGACATTAATAATGACATAATGAAAGCCCTTGAGATATTGTCAACAAACAGCCACTATAATTCCCAGAAGAGATTTTTTTCACCTCTCACTGACACAGGCAGCCTCTTGTTTTGAATTTGTTAAGGGCAGGGTATTTAAATAACTTCACAGCTTGAGATTTTTTAACCTCTCACTGATACGGGCAGGCAGAGTATTAATTTTTAAAGGGCTAGGGATTCAAATAACTTCACAGCTTGACAGGTCCACTGACCTTATTCACTCTTCAAGAGCATTTACGACTACTATAAAAATTCGCCAACCCTACACTATGAGTTAAGGCCCTTGCTCCAGCAAAAATATGGTTGGTTTGAACTCAGTGCCGAGTTCAAATGGCCCTGCTGAGCTTGGGTTCCCTCATGTGTGAGTTACAACCTGTCGTCTTTCCCCAATTGATGAAAAGGGATCTGTTGGAAACATGAGCGGGCTTCTGAATCTGGGTCCTGCCCACCATTTTCAAAGTCCACAGAGTCTCCACACCTCCACAAAAATCCAGGCTCCTGTTTCTGTATTTCTCCTTAAATCTTTCAAAAACTTACTTCTGATGTAATTGCTGTCCTGTATCTTCGTTTACAACACTTTTTCTCACAATCTTTCCCTTTGTCTCTTAATTTCTTACTATATTTTTTCACTGAATTTCCATATTTATCTCTGTATTTCGCTCTTTATGTTTGGAACTTGAGTAATGCTTAGTTTTGGCAAGTCTCTCCCTCTTCTTCTGGATTTCTCACGTTCTTTCCCTTTTTTGCTGACAAGGAGATCTAGAGGCTCCCAACTTTTCATAAAGCATAAATTATCTAATTTCACTTTGGGACATGCACCATCTTGTTGCATTAATAAGATGGAGTGGGTAGCCAAATTTTTGTCCCGATAGATTGAGAGACCAATCCTGGAGGGAGCAGGGAGGTTAGGAGCAGGGGGTTTAGCTGAAATTAGTCCCAGATTGCAGGATTGGTCCTGGATAATTGTGCAAATGAACAACTGATTAGCATAGGCTAATCAAATCTAAAGAACACAACAGGTAACCATGATCAAAATCTTTCAACTTATACCAATGTCAATTAAATTAAATGTTCTTATATTTTATTATGGACACATCAGTGGATCAATCTAAATATCCAATTATCAGATTATCCAACAGTGACTTAAACTCAGAAATAATGACTTTACTACAAATTTCTATAAAACCCTAGCAGATTCTCTATTGTAATATTTCATAATATTCTTTTTAAATAGTCATTTAGTAGTACAGGGCTTGAGTATTGCTGAAAAAAAAAAAGAAACATGCTATCAAAGCTTTTCACCTTGCACTTAACAAGATAACTCTCAAGAATTTTCCAACCATAATGGGGGAACAACAATTTATACTGCATGAGAAGAGAGTGCTGATTGGTTGGCAAGTGGACTGTGATTGGTGGAGAGGTTGCCATGAAGAATGTGACAATTAAAAGAAAGGAACAAAAGGGACATGTCCATGCATTGCACCTTTTTCAACTAAACAGAAGCTTTGGGAACAGTCATTCCTGGTTCATTCCCCAGGGTAATGCCTTGACTAGGGTTGACTTGCCCGGTTTGAATTTGAGCAAAGCTGGGCAGTAACTGTTCCATGCTGTATTCTCCATGGCAACGCCTCCACCAATCAATGCTTGCCAACCCTGGGGAATGAACCAGGAATGACTGTTCCCAAAGCTTCTGTTTAGTTGAAAAAGGTGCAATGCGTGGACATGTCCTTTTTGTTCCTTTCTTTTAATTGTCACATTCTTCATGGCAACCCCTCCACCAATCACAGTCCTCTTGCCAACCAATCAGCACTCTCTTCTCATGCAGTATAAATTGTTGTTCCCCCATTACAGTTGGAAAATTCCTGCATGCTATCCTGATGAGTGCAAGACGAAAAACTTTGATAACATATCTCTTTTTTCAGCAATGCTCAATATTCTTTTTGTTTATAATTTCTTCTCTCCATACCACAGCTCTGTCAAGACCTGCTCTATCTCAGGAATTGTTAGTGGCCTGCTATGCTTTCCATTTGGTTTCTTCAACCACTTGGTTGCTAAGTTGGGGAGTCAGGTGGAATTGCAATGAATTCCTAACTACATTTAATGACTTTTTAAAGTGAATTCCCAAATTTGCATAATACGTTTTCTTCAGCAAATGCCCATACTGCACAAGAAAAAAATAGCTGGATTTGGGATATTTTAAATAAGGAGATCAGAACATGGCAGACTTGAAATGTTTGATAAATGTACGCAATAAAAAAGTTTTGGTAATTACCCATGCTCTCCCTTTGTCTCCTGGATATTAGAACCTCTTGGGCAAAAAATTACAATTCAATGGGCTTGTTTCTCATGTGTAAAAAGAATGCAAAGCATACCAATTTAGCAGTGGTTGCCTGCCCTCAATTTCCCCATATTTAGACATTTTGAGCAGATGCCTAAAATGGGCATTTGGTCCCTTAAAAATGTAAATTAGCAGCCTAATGCCAATTGAATGTTCCTTTACTAATATTAAGCAATAATTAGTGGCTGCCCAGAAATCTTCAGCAGATCAAAAAGAACATCAAAGTTTAAAAAAAAATCCTGCCATGACAGAAAGAGTAGGATTACTCCTAGACCTCAATAGCAGTCATGAATGGCCTGCACCTTCATAGCCCACTCCAATCCCGCCTCCTAAGACTTACTGGAGGCATGTGGCCAAAGCTCTTCACTTAGATGAACTACCTGTGGTAGTGCCACGCCAAGTAGGCCGATGAGCAGCAAGGGCCATTTCCATTAATTATCTGAAAGCACATATTGTTCATGTGGGCCCAGCTGTCCCAAACCAATGTCTAACCCATTGTGTCACAGGGGTAGAGAATCAGCATTAACTTTTTCTGACAACAAAACACAGATGGCTAATCAGTTGCCTTCAAAATTCAACAGGTTTTTTTTATTTGTAAACTGAATTAAAAATAAAATCAGGAAAGCCATTCTCACGTTCTCTTCTCTTAGCTGAATATACATTTACTGAACACAAAACAAAATCTACAACAGGTGTGTAATCGTTTTGTGTCTCACATACATGGAACATTAAAAAAAAATACAAACTTGCCACAAAATTATTTAAAGAAAAGCTGCTATGCAAAGAATACTAGGAAAAAAAGAAAAATATCCCATCAGTATAGTTGACTGAATAGGACAGATGTATCCTGAGAAATTAGGGGCACAGCACATGCTCAGAACGCACAACCCAAATTTAACTCAAGTCACATGTTTTAGCAAAAATATCACCTTCAAGCTTGCACTTATTGGAGACACTGTGGCCATCAAGTAAAAACTTTAACGAGGGCATTAAAAGGCAAGAAAAGGCAATTCAATGGATAAATTCTATCAGGTACTGTAAAATTAGCAATCCTTGTTAATTTTTTTGATTTGGTTTAAACCCTTATTTTGAATGTTGAAAATTTCAGTTACTACAAATGGAATGGCAGCTGGGGAAAAAATTGGAAAGAGGAACTCATGTATACCCAGTAGCCAGACTGCACAATTACAGGGTAATAAATATCAGTTGTAAGAAGTACAGATATTGTGCATCACAAAGTGTGGCACCTTTAACACTGAAAATACCTATCAAGAAAAAGGTACAGCGGATACTTAAGTGTTTTCAATGAAATGCACACCTAATCTTATATACAATAGATAGTTGTTTAGAAGTATTGTAATATATGTGTGTGCATATATATGCACATGTACACTTCTTACAATTTTTGCTTATTTGCCTGTGCTACATATATAACTCTATTAGTTTTAAAGTAAATCAGAAGAAAATGTTGAATCCTTCACTCTCAAATTCTGCTCCATTTCTGATCCTAATTAATTGGAGTTCAAAGAAATCAATGATGTGTGAATATTTTCTGTCATACTGTTCCCACAGACCAATCACAGCTCACCAAACCACTCAATAGCAATCACCACTAAAATGACCATAAGCTGTTGGAGAATCAATGAGCAATTACCGTATAAGATGAAATCCATTGAATTCCCACCATTGCCTGGAAATAATTTTAACAGCATAATTTGTGAGCCCTATTATTCAAACATAGAGAAACCAGCTCTGCTTACCAGCAACCAATAAGATTTCTAGAAAGTAACACTAATGAAACAGTTAAGTGATACTGCAGGCCAATGAAATGCTTAACACATCAAAAATATTTGAAATGGCACATAATCACTGCAGCTTAATGAGATTTCTAGAAAATGAACTGATTATAAATGCTGCATGATTCTACTGATCACTGATAATTTATTTATTGTGAAAGGACAGGAGTCCATTCAGCCCATCAAGCATGTGTCAGCTCTTTGAAAGAGTTGCCCAATATAGACCATAACACAGTTTTTTCCCAATAACCATATAATTAGTTCTGTTCAATTACATGTCTAATTGCCTTTTGAAAGTTCCTTTGGAATCTGATTTTATCATCATTTCAGGTAGTAAAGAAGCAAAATACTGTGGATTCTGGAGATATTAAAAGAAGCATTTTTTGTCAAAGCCTTTTGTCTTGCACTCATCAGCTCAGTTTGCAAGAAATACCAATATCAGGGGAACCACATCTTTATACTATATGAGGAGACAGTGCTGGTTGGTTGGCAATTGGACTCTGATTGGTAGAGGTGCGGCCACAGAGAATGACAGTTAACTGCCAAGCATTGTTTGAAAGTTAAACCAGGCAGCTTGACTCTGATTAGTCAAGGCAATGCCCCGGGGCATTGCAAATCAGCAAATGGCTATTACTTATTTTGTTTAGCTGAAACATGTACAATGTTTGTACATGTTCTTTCTGTCTGCAAAGAAATGGGCCCTGTATGTTAATATATATGTAACTTACAGTATACACAAACGCACCACACTGCGTGCCCGACTGATATTCTTAAATCAGTTGTCAGCATAACTCTTAAGGTTATTTAGCAAATGTTGTCCAACTGTTTGGCAGTTAACTGTCAGTGAGTGGGCTCCCGACGCTGAATGGCCAATCGGAGGTCCTTTAGCTCTCAGAGATCAGCAGCCCCACCAAATGAGGTGGGAAGCTGCTGATGTGAGGATGCAGACAACAATGTACGAGTATCAGAAAGTTAATTTTATTCTTTCAAATGCCAGGGCTACCTGGCCTTGATTCTGGAAGGGCAACCTCTCCATGGGCTGGCCAACAGCCACAGCTGTGGCCCAGCAGCCATTATGGATCTTCAGCATGGTGGGAATTATGGGAAATGATCCATCGTCATCATGCCCCCACCCCCTTTCCTGCCCTGAGCCCATCACATTGGCTATGGGCCACCAGTACTACTGACTGTAAATCCCAGTCGACCCAGGACAAGGCCTTCATAGGCCCCTTAATTAATTCTAATTAGCCCCCATTGGCTACCATCTACATCCTGGTGGGCAGCTGACCAGACCTCGAGTCGGTCTTTTTCAAAATGGCTCAGGGTCAGAATAGTGCCAAGAAACCAGCATGGAGGTTGGCGGTGACAAATTGTGCACCTGCCTCCAATCTGGGCCCTGACCAGGTTGTCTTTTATTTACTCTGTCTAAACCCTTCATGATTTTAAATACCTCTATCAAATCTTCCCTTAGCCTTCTCTGCTCTAAGAACAACTCAAGCTTCTCTATTTTATTCACATGATTGTAATCCCTCAGCCTTGGAATCATTCTAGTAAGTCTCTCCTATACTCGCTCCATGGCCTTCATATCTTTCCGAAAGTGTGGTGCCAAGAATTGTACACAATACTCCAGCTGGGTTGGAACCAACATTTTATTTTGGTTTAGATAACTCCTTGGCTTTTGTACTCTGTGTCTCTATTCAAAAAGGTCAGGATCCCATATGTTTATTACTTGCTTTGTTACCCTGTCTTCAAAGATTTGGACATAAACATCCTAGATCTCTTTGTTCTTGCAGCACTTTTAAAACTCTACCATTTAGCTTGTATTGTCCCCTGCACTACTCCCATCAAAATGCACCACACAATTTTCTACATTGAACTTCATCTGCCATGTGTCTGCCAGAGACAAGGGAGATAATGCTTCTTTCGGTATATAAAAAGGAAGAGATTAGCAAAAGTAAACATGGGTCCATTAGAGGCAGATAGGAGAAATTATACTGAGGAATATCTGTCATGAAGGACAGAAAGAAAACATTCCTGAACTAGTGAGATCGTGAGGAACCAACGATCTCGGGAGGTTGAGGAATTTAGTGAAATTAGAATCAGTAAAGGAATATGAGTGGAAAAATGAATGGTGCTAAACTGGGACTAAAAGCTGACAAATCCCCTGTATTCAAAGGCCCACAAACTACAGTTTTAAAATAGTAATACAGAGATAGTGCATTGAATTTGATCTTCTAAAATTCCCTAGATTCTGGAATGGTCCCCATGCATTGCAAGGTAGAAAATGTAGCCATGGAGGGAGAGAGTAAACAGAGGCAGTTAGGTTGACATCAGTAGTCGGGAATTGATTATTAGGGGATTGATAACAAAGGCACTTAAAAAATTATGAATGAGTAGCGGCAACACAGATTTATGGAAGGCAAATCATGCTTGACAAATCTGTTGGAATGTTTTGAGGTTGTATAACTAGCAGGATAGATAAGGGAGAACCAATAGGTATAAGGTATTTAGATTTTCAAAAAACATTCAATGAGGTGCCACAACATAAAATTAAGATCCCTGAGATTTGGAGAAAAATATTAACATGGATTGGGGATTGATTAGTGGATAGAGAACAGAGAGTAGGAACAAACATGATCACCTTTGGGTTGACGAACTGTAACTTGTGGCATACCACAAGGATCAATGTATGGGCCTTAGCTATTTACAATCTAAATCAGTGACTTAGATGAGGGAACCAAGTATCATGAGACCCAGTTTGCTGAAAATGCAAAGTGAGGAGGAAACATTAGCTGTAAAGAGGATGCAAAAAGGCTGCATCCTGGTACAAGTCAGCAGAAGTGACAGAATATATTAGCTGGGGATGTAATCCCCCTCATCCCAGGACATGGCTGCAATGCAGAAGAACATTCAATGACCTTACAAAGATTGCTCAGGAAAGCTTCCTAAATTTATATCTATTGATTAGTTTTCCACTACTAGCTGCCCCAACACACACAACACTTCACTCACTCCATTAGCAGCACATTCCTACAATCATTGCAGCACAACACACCATTCCTTCTACAACTACTACATCTGCCATTCACCTCACTTCCTTCATTTCCTCACCCCTTTGCCATCTTGCACACATCAACAGCATTTCTGTACTCTGACATACATGTCCTCTAAACTTCTCACCACTCTAACACTAACACGCTTTCTTCTTTCTTGCAGGACAAGCTCACACACAATGGCTGGGAGCAAGAATTTACTGGAGGAGAGCCAAGCTTCACATCCATATGCTGTCCCCACTTGAAGAGCAGACCACAAAAAACATGGGCAGAGGATAATGATATCTGGAGAGGCTGGAAGGTTTTCAACCATCTTTTCCTCCTCCCCTTCTCACATAAATCTCACCCTTATACAAAGATGCATAACAAATTGCTCCTGCTTTCAGAAGCCACTCATTTTCTTACCCATACACGAAGGTAACGTGTGGATAGACAGTAACGTATAAGCATTTATCAAATCAACAATGGGGTCTGCTGAATTAGTGAAGTAAAAGATTTTGCTTTGGGTTACCTGTTGGTCTGCATGATCTCATTGATGGAAGAAGAAGGCCAAAGGTTAACAGTTTGAGGGCATTAATATGGTGAGTGTGAGGACTGTGTCAAATGGAAGGAAAGGCAGTTAGTGCTGGGGGCAAGTAAAGAGTTTATCAGGAGAATCACTCCTCAATAATTTATTGCCTTCTAGCTCTGGAAACTTGCTGGACTGCTGGATCATGCTTTTTGTCCCCAAATGCAATTTCCTGCTCCACTTCTTCCTCCTCAGATTTCTCTAAGACAACTCGCCTTTGAATAAATATTGTGAAGCATGTAGCAAATAAAGATAAAGAACATTTGTAACTCTTCCTGGGCTGCTTTGATCTCCAGATCTTTCCAGACAGCAGAACTGTTGGCCTGCTTAGTCTAGCTTTCATTATATTTCTGCACACAGACAGTGGTAGAAACTTGGAACTTTCTTCCACCAACTGCTATTGAAGTTAGATCAATTGCTACTTTCAAACAGAGACTGATAGATTTCTGTTAACCAAAGGTATTAAGAGATATGGGGTAAAGGCAGGTATATGGGGCTGCATTTTTACCTTGATGAGGGGGCAAGCGCCTGACACGCAAGAGTGTGAAATGGCACGTGATGACGTCAAGCAAGCGTCCCGACATCATCATGCACTCGCGCGGAATTTCGGTCGGCAGATGTGCACAGGAGTCGGCCCGCCTGCCAACAATTAAGCGGGCTATTAAGCCCATTAGTTGATTAATTAAATAGAATTTTTCCCTGCCCGTCCAACCTTATGGTTGGCTGGCGGGTAAATAGGCAAGTAGCCTTTCGATTTTTGAGGAAACCTCATCCACGGGTAAGATATGGTTTCCAAGGTTAATTAAAAATAGAATAAAAGTTTTCAGAACTCATTTGCAACATGTCCCTACTCATGTGACACAGTCACATGAGGGGACATGTTTTCCTTATTTTTTAAAACTTTCTTTTTAATGTGGAAAGTCATCAGCTCCCTAAGGCAGCTCTGTGCCTTCAGGGAGCTTTCTGTGAGCACACCGGCGCCATGTGCTGACTTGCGCACTCACCCTCCTCCCCCCCGCCACCCACCCAGACAGCATTTCAGCAAATGATTCATGCTGGCTGTCCAATTAATGATCAGGGCCCCAGCGTGGGCGGCGGACCATTACACGGCCGCTCCCGGGCCTACCTGCCGCAACCAACTGATGAGGGGAAAATCCCCACCCAATGGATTTAGGACGTCAATGTGCCTTGATCTTATGGAGTGGCCAAACAGGATCAAGTGATAAATGCACTACTCCTGTTCATATATCAGAGCTTGGAGTCGGTCAGTGCCTGGGTCCTAGACAGAATTTGAGAGCCAATGGCCTGCTTGAAATAGAGTGGTTACTGAAAATTGACACAACGTGATGGCATCATGCCTACTGTCAGGAATCATGCACAGACCTGCATGAATTGCTGCCTGTGGTTGTAAACAAACTGGAAATTGAGCAAACAGAAATCCTTCCTATCAGAAACAGAACTGCTTTAAGATTGGGAATATGCAGTGCTACTTTTGTATTGCCTTGATTCCATGCACTTGTCAGAATCAGTCAATGTAGGAAAATATCACTCTTCCTTTCTTAAATGGGAAAGGTGATGGCTACTAATGCCTTACAAGATGTGCTGGGTGTCATGTGCACAGCTGGTGTCCAGAGAGAGGAATTTGGAAGGAAGTAGACACAATAAACAAAAAAGGCTACAACCAAGGTGACATTCAGTGTCACAGGCAATGCAATGCATGCCCTGGTGTTAGGCTCCAATTCTCATTGCAACAGGTGATCCAGATACATAATTGTCTCCCTATTGAAATGCAGGCACCTTGAACAATGATCTGCTGTGAGGTCACAGTATGATGATTGGTTTCCTGGAGGTCTTTGGTACTGATTCACCCCCTCCTTATTGGGGAGCATCAAGAATGAGTTAATCAGCATGCCCATGTTCAGCAATTGTGAAAAAAAATTAAATGAGAAAAACATTTGTAGCCCTCCACAAACTCTCTCTTCCAAAGTATAACAGTCAAGCAGTATCCAAAACAGCTAAAACCTTCCCCGAAAAGCACCCTTATAGCTTAAATCAACTAACCAGAGCCTTACCTCAATGGAGGTGAGGACTGATCCCCTTAAACACCACTTTTAAAAACTGCTTCCTAACTGTTGCTGTCAAAAGCATACTGGGGAGGTTAAGGAATTGTGATTGAGTTCAGTTTTTCCTTTGGTGGGGTGGGGTGGGGTGGGGTGGGGTGGGGGTTGGGGGAAAGGGAGGAGGTGCTTGCAGAGATTTGAAATACCCTTCATGTGAGGAAGTGCCCTGAATGCCATAGCTCTAATTTTAAGGTTATGCACCCTTATTCTACACTCTACCACCAGAGGAAATGGTTTCTCTCTATCTACCTGGTCAAATTTTTTACATCATCTCAAACACCTCAATTAGATCACCACTTAATTTTCTATACTCAAGGGAATATAAGTCTAGTCTATGCAACCTGTGCTCATAATATAACCATTTTAGTCCTGCTATCATTCTGGGGAATTTGTGATACATACCCTTCAAGGCTCATATATCCTTCCAAAGGTGTGATGGCCAGAACAGAATATGGTGTTCCATTTGAGGTATAATTGGAGCTCTTTACAGCCATAACATAAATTCCATCCTTTCTCCAGCTCTTTTGAAATTAATATTTCATTAGACATTTTAATTAATTTTTGCACCTGTCTACTAGCTTTTAGTGAATTCTGTACTTGGACTTCTAAATCTGCTAACCATTTAGAAAATATACTGGTCTATCTTTCTTAGGTCCAAAGTGGATGATGTCACATTTTTCTACATTATACTCCATCTGCCACATCTTTGTCAGTCACCGAGTCTAGCAATCTCCGTTTGCAACTTTCTGTTTCCATCTAGTTTATTTATTGTGCCACCTAACAGTGTTTAAATTAGATTTTAGAATTCTCATCCTTATTTTCAAATCCTTCCAGAGCCTCAACCCCTCTATGCCTCTTTAGTCTCTTCCTTTCATAAAAGCCTTAATTCTGACCTCTCGAAGCAGTGTTGATTTTAATAGCTACATCATTGGTGGTTATAGCAACTGCCTAGGCCCTAAGCTTTGAAATTCCTTCACTAAACCTCACCACCTCTCTACTCTTCTTTAAGATGCTCCTTGACCAAGCTTTTATTCATCTGCCCTAATATCTCTTTATTTAGGCTTGATGCCAAATTTTGCTTTACAATGCTCCTGTCAATTGCCCTAGGATATTTTATTACATTAAATACAAGTTAGAGTTGTGCTTTCAGCAAACTTAGATATATGGCTCTCCATTTCTTCATCCAAGGCATTTATAAACAAAGTGAAAAGCCAACGTCCGAGTACCCATGCACAGGGGTCACCACTAGTGACACCCTGCCTATTTGAGGACATGCACGTTATCCCTATTCTCTGTGTCCTGCTTCCTATCTAGTTCCATGTAGTCTTATTTTCACTAATAGTCACTTATGTGAAACCTTATCAAATGCTTTCTGGAAATCCACATGTATAACACACTCGCTTATCTGCTACATTAGTTATCTCCTCACAAATTTCAACTAGATTTGTTAGAAATGACTTACCTTTACAAATCAATTCTGGCTTTCTCTGATCAGCTCATATTTATCCAAATGTTCTGTCACTCCATCCATCATATCCGATTCTAGGAATTTTCTCACAACTAACTTTAGACTAAAAGGCCTATAGCTTCCTGGTCTGGCCTAATATTTCCTTATGTGGCCCGGTGTCATACTTTGTTTCATAATGCTCCTGCGAAACGCTTTGGGACGCTTATGTTAAAGATGCTATATAAAGTTGTTGTTGTTGTTTATCACTCCTACCCTTCTTAAATAATCTATGGGCAGAACTTTTACCTTGGCGGGTGGGTGCGCGCCCGACCCGCGAGGGTAAAAAGATGCAAGTTGACGTTGAGTGGCGTTCTGACATCAACATGCAGTCATGTGATATTTTGGTCGGCAGGCACACGTGGGAATCTGCAGCGCGCCCGCCGACAATTAAAAAGTCTATTAAGGCCATTAAAAAGATAATTAACCTAAATTTTTCGCTGCCCATCCAACCTTACAGTCGGCGGGCAGGCGAAATGGCCAAGTCACCTTTGCATTATTTTGGAAACCTCATCCAGGGGCGGGATGAGGTTTCCAACATCAAATGAAAATAAAAATAAAACTTTTTAAATTGAATTAATAACATGTCCTTGGTCATGTGACAGGGTCAAATGCTTTATTACATTTTTAAAATCTTTATTTGTAATTTTTAAAACACTTCATCACTCTGAGGCAGCTCTGCGCCTCAGGGAAATTATGAAGCGCACATTCGCGCGCATGCACAAAGGTCACACTCGCCCCACTGGCACTCCGCGGCCCCCGCCAAACCGCCCCCCCCCCCCCACCGCGCGCGCCTGCACAGGCAGCACTATGCGCTGCCACTCAAATTTCATGCTGACGTGAAATCGCCTTCCAGCCTTAATCGCCCCTACCTGCCCCTGCCGAGCCTGCCCAACAAGGGCAAGATTCTACTCTACGTCCTTGTTATCTCTACATTTGACTGTTTCAATGCTCCCCTGGCCTTCCTCCCACCTTTCATCCTATATAAACTTGAGCTCATCCAAAACTCTGCTGTCCATATCCTAACTCATACCAAGTCCTATTCACTGTTCACCCCTTTGCTTGCTGACCTACAATGGCTCCCCAGAGCAGCCACATTTTGATGTTAAAATTCTCATCCTTGATTTTAAATTCCTCCATGGTCTCATTCATATTTCTGTAACCTGCTTCAGCCCTATAACAGTCCGAGATCTCAGCTTTCCTCCAACATTCTTTGGCATTCTCTTGCGCATCTCCAATTTTAATCAATCCGTCATTGGTGACCATACCTTTGGCTGTTTAGCTCTAGAGTTCCCTCCCTGGCCCTCTCCATTTGACTTTCCTCCATTAGGGTGCTTCTTAAAACCTCCCTCTCTGATCAAAGTTTTGATATTCTGTCCTAATATCTTATGTGCCTTGGTGTCAAATTTTGCTTGATATTGCTCCTGTAAAGCACCTACATTAAAAGTACTATAAAAATGCAAGTTGTTGGCAATTTTTCAATCTAAGGTCACAATTGCTGAAATTAGAGAACTTTAGAACATCATGACTAGGGCATCAACAATTTTCTCACCAGCTCCATTTAATGCATACCCTGGGGTTGAAACAATCAGGTGCTGTAGATTTGTCTATCTCATTACTTTCTCCGTCACCATTATTTTTACATACATTAAAGATTGTTAGTTCCTCCTCTTCTTGATTTATTTTCAGTTTTCTTTTTATCTTTTGTGCTTTCCCAACACCCTCTGCAAAGCATCTATTTATTAAGTCCGCCATTTCCTTCAATATCACCTGTCATTAAGGGGCCCATGTTATTCTTAGCCTCCATTTTCCTCTTAAGTGTTGCCCTAGATATTCCTCCAAATTTCTTGGTATTACCTCAGCAACTCTTACCACTTTCTTTGTATTCCTCTGCTGTTCTTTATATTCTCCCCATCTGCAGGATCTCTACTGTTCTTTGCCTTCATACAAGGCCTTGTCTTTAAGTTAATACTATCTCCCATTTCCCTTGTTGATGTGTGTTGAATTAAAGAGTGCTTGCCCTTGGGGTATACACAGGTATTATATTGGATTAAATACTTTTTTTTCCAAAAATATACTTTAATCATTAAAAATTGTATATTTATATTCCATAACAGTTCAGATTGGACATTACCAAAAGTGCAGTAGAGTTCAAATTCTTTCCATACTGCATGTGGCACTCTGAGGTGCCTCAGTACAATTGCACTGACATGTGTTTTACAATATGCATTCCATGACAAAGATACCTCTCAAGAGGTTTTACAAAGTTTCCAATCCCTCAGTATGCTATGGCAGGTGGAGCCAATCTGATACCTTTCCCCGTTGAGCCTTTGTGGGGGCAGCTCCAAGCGTTAATGCATCTCTCAACATGCAATCTCAGACTTTGCAACACTCGGTCATGGACAACTCTGCACTGGGAGACCAACAAGTTTTCGGCAGGCCAAAGGGATTCTTTCACCAAGCTGATGATCCTCCAGCAGCAGTTAATATTTGTCTCTGTATGCATCCCTAGGAACAGCCCATACAGCATTAGCGTCCTGCATCATGGAGCAGCTTGGGATGAACCTCGACAGAAATCACTGCATCTCTTCCCAGACCTTCTTTGCAAACGTATATTCTAGAAGAAGGTGTGCTTCGGTCTCTCTCCTACTGCAGCTGCCTCGAGGGCAGCATGTGGAGGGGTTAAACTCCAGGCGCGCAAGAAGTATCTGGGCATTTCTCACCACCAGCCAAGCTGAGTTTTGGTGCTTGTTTGAAAGATCTGGCAATGAGTCATACCACCAAAAAAAACTTTGACAGTCTGCTCAGGAAACTATCTGACAGGATCAACCATTTATTTTTCCTGCTGGGATTTGATGACGTACGTGCAGACCACTGCCTGATGGACTTGTGATCAAAGATGTTTTCTGGCAAGGCACGGATGGGTGGTAGGCATGGTCCAATTGGCTGAAGCATTCCATGGCAACGTGGCAAGAGCCATCCTTTGCAACAACCTCAGCACATTGTGACACCTGATGTTTGTGTACTGAGGGTCTACACACAGCCTGATGCAGTCACACACAAAGGTGGCAATCAGGATGAGGGTTACATTGGGTGTGTTTTTCTCTCCTCGTCTAGAGAATTGTACATCATGTCCCTGCAGACACAGTCCATTTTCGATCTCCAAGAAGCGCAAGAAGATTTGCCAAGGTGCAGAAACTGGGTATGGGCCAGACCTGCACCAAGTTCAACAATACCGAAAGCACCTTGCACCTGATGGCCAGGTCCTTGCCCACAATGTAGAGGACACATCACTCCCGCATACCCAGTTTTTGTTTCACCATGGTTACATTCTCCTTCCAGTTTTTGACACATGCCCCAGTCTCTCCTGTCATGAAGATATATTAAAGTCTATAATGTTAGTGGAAATTATTTTTAAAATAGAGCTCTAGTGGTGTTTGTGTCTACATGTGTGTCTTAATTGGGTTAAAGCTATCTAATCTGGGTTCTTTGATGTAAGAAGAGAAATAGGTTTAAAATGCTAATTAGGTAAACATGGGGGCAATTTGCATTTTTTCTTTAAACAAACTAGTGTAGCTTGAATTCAAAGAGAGAGAGAGAGTGAAATATTACACCTAACCAGGTGAAGCTCAGAAACAGTGTTTGTTTATTTTTCCCAAGGATTACTAATAAAGTGGGTATTATGAAAGAGTCTTATTATTAGAAGAGGTAAAGTTCAAAAGACAGTAATACAATGAAAATTTGGATTCAAAGAAGAAAATATGTATAAAGGAAGAGAAGGCAGTTGGTAAAAAGGCGAGAGAGTCTAAAATCTAAAGTCTCCAGCCTGTAAGCCTCAAGCCACTGTCTGCAAGGATCTAGAGCTGAAAGAAACTCATTTTGAATGCAACTGTCCAGAATGTGCTATGCAGCTTAAATTTGTTTTTTTTTTTTATGTTGTCTTAACAGAGGTGTAACGAGGAGTGAGATTAATTAGGGGATTTTTGTAGATATATGTATGTGCTTACAATCTTTCTTGTATTAATAAATGTTTAATTTAGTTTTATAAAACCCCTTAAGACTCGGTAAGACTCTTATTACTACTGAATTCAAAGCCTGCATCTTGAAACATACAAATTGCAAAACTGGTTATGACAGTTGTTTCAAATTTCCCTCCAGGATTTGAACAGCTCAACATTTACCATCGGCTGTGTCATAATACTCCAAACCATATTGCAAGCACCTTTAGGCAGTCTGACCTGATGGTGAAGGAGACAAAGGATTGGTCAGCCCAGTTCCCAAAGAATGTGACCTCACTCTTACTTGGGCTCCCAAGGCCAGTTCAAACTGGTCGTGGATGCTCATCAGTCTGCGCACTGACAGCAGATCCAAGCAGAAGACAGCAATGTTGTCCATGTTCAAGAAGGCTTCAACTGAGGTGCCTCTGCTGCGTGGTATTGTCACCTACCGCATGCCCGTATCCTTCCTGATTGACTAGCAAAATGTTCAATACAGCATACAAACAAGACAGATAGGAGAGGACAGCCCTGCTTGACTCCAGATTTGATCAGAAAGCTTTCCGATTCCCATCCATTGACTGAAACTGAGCTACTGTTGTTTGTGTAGAGCAGTTGGATCCAATTGCAGATCCTCTCCCCAAACCCCATTTTGGAGAACACGTCCATCATGTATTCAATTAAATACTTTTTTTTGCAAAAATATATTTTATTCAATACAATCAAGGAACATTACAAACATTTCATAATGGTCATAATAGGCAGTCAGACAGTGCAGTGGTATTTAAGTTGTCCACATAGATCATGTTGCACTCTGAGGTGCTTCAATACAATTGTGACACATAATATTCACTGCATACATTCAATGGGAGTTATACAGCCCGAAGAGTCTATTCAATTTCAAACCTCTCAATGCACTATGGCTGAAAAGCAACCTTTCCCCATCCAATACTTATCTTGAATACTGCTTACTGTTCCTCAATGGCTTCATCCATTAATGGTTCTGTCTATTCTATTGTAGTCAAATCTTGCCCTAATCCCTTCAGAGTCAACCTTACCTAAATTTAAAGCATTGGTTCATGACTTACCCTTCTCCCTCTCAAACCTATTTTATCGAGTTATGGTTATCTAGGTATTCCCTTACCATCAGATTATTGACTAATTCAGGCTCTGAATCAAGCACAGGAACCTGTTCAAGATATTTAAATCATGCTTGTGTTTACTGTATGCAGCCATCAGGGATGCCTATGAAGTGCGCAGAGCAATATAAGGTGGCTTGCACTTTCATTACATCATGCTCTTGAATTGGACCAGCCATGTTCTCACTGAATGGCAGTTTTGGACCCCAAAAACCTAAAGGCATATCAAAAACTCCTACACTAACATTTAAAAAATACAACTGTGGAAGGTTTTTTTTTCACTTTTAATGCTAATTATTCCAATGCCATAAAGCTTGAAAGGTACGGAAAATACAACTGAGATCTCAGTGAGGAAGGAAAAGAAAGCAACTGCTAATGATCTTAAATTGGCTATTGAGCAGCCGGTGCAATGCCAGGTATGTGTCCCAAATCAAGTCAAGCAGCTTGTTCCCTTGGTTGTTTGTAACAAACAAAGTACAGACCATATTCAACCAGCCCATACTTGCAAAACCCAAACCAAATATCTACTGTTAGATGTGATTGCACAATTTGGTAGCACTTGCTGAACAATCCTGGCTGCGCTAATAGCTACGCTCACTACCAATTTAAGGTAATGTAAATGTGGTTCATTTATGCTTGCCAGAAGTGACATAGACTCTTATGCAGGGACCCGTTCTCTGAAAACAAAAGAAATATGTTCAAGTCTTGCAGCTTTTTTGAATTACCTTGGAGCTTGGGGACCCCATAGTTTCCTGTTTCTTTCTCCGTGGCAATGTCTCGGCCAATTACAGTCGACTTGCCAAACAATCAACACCCTTTTCTCCTATTGTATATGTAGTTGTGATTGTGATAGTTTGAAATTTGACATTCTTGCATTTATCCTGGTGAGGAAAAGATGAAAAGCTTTGGCAACATTTCTCTCTTTTCAGCAATATTCAAATTCTGTATTACCAACTGACTGTGTGCATAACTCCATTATTTAGAAAAGGCAAGAGAATGAAACCTGGAAACTATCGACCTGTTAATCTAACATCTGTGTGAGGAGTTATTGGAATTATAGTTAAGAATAAACTGACACTATCTGAGCATTTAGAGAAATTTGAGCTGATTAGAGAGAGCCAATATGGATTTGTAAAAAGTAGATCTGAGCAATTAATGAACCTTATTGAATTTTTTGAGGAAGTAACTAGTAGACATGGGAATGAATATAGTTTACATGGACTTCCAGAAGGCATTCAATAGGTTCCAATAAGAGACTTTTAGCTAAAATTAAGACTCATGGAAATGAAGGAAAAGTGTTAACTTGCTTAGAACATTGGTTAGGCAGGAGAAAACAGAGAGTGGGGTAATAGGTACTCAAACGGAGGGGAAGTAACTAGTACTATCCCACAACAAATCGGTGTTGGTGTCTCAATTCTTCACTATATTTATTAATTGGGGGTCGGTTAACTCAGTTGGCTGGATAGCTGGTTTGTGGTGCAGATTGATGCCAATAGCATGGGTTCAATTCCCTTGTCGGCTGAGGTCACCTTTCTCAACCTTGCCCTCGCCTGACCTGTGGTCACCCTCAGGTTCAACTCACCACCAGTTGTCTCTTTTTAATGAGAGAGTACCCTATAGTCCTCTGGGACAACAGCAACTTTCATTTTCATATTTATTAATAACTTAAATAACACAATAGGGAGCCATATATCCAAGTTTGCCGATGACACAAGTGGGTGGCACAATAAATAATGTGTACAGGAGAATAAAATTATAAAGAGATATTGATAGATTAAGTTAGTGGGCAAAACTGTGGTAGATAGATTTCAATGCAGTGAGAGGTCATTCATTTTGGAGCAAAAAAGAATAGATCCATGTACTTTATAATATGGTGAAAAGTTAGGAATGGTGGAGACACAGATCACTAAAATGTATTGGTCAAGTACAAAAAAATCAAAAAGGCTAAATGAATGACATCCTTTATATCTAGAGGGCCAGAAGATAGAGAAATAAGTTTTGCTACAGCTCTGCAAAGCTCTGTTTAGACCACATCTAGAGTATAGTTCTGGGCACCACAATTTAGAAAAGACAAGGGCAACAGAAGTATGGAAATACCACCATCTGCAACTTCCCCTCCAAGACACACATCTTATCTTGGAGTTGTATCATTGTTCCTTCACTGTCACTGGGTCAAAATCTTGAAATTCCCTTCCTAACTGTACTGTGGGTGTGCCTACACCAGATAGACTGTAGCAGCTCAAGAAAGCGGCTCATCACCATCTTCTCAGGGGCAATTAGGGGTGAACAACAAATTCTGGCCTTACCAGTGACGCTCACATCCCATTAATGAGTAGTAAAAACATATTGGCCACGAAAGCATTCAGTGCAGACACACCGGATGTTATCAAGGCTCCAAGGGTTAATAATGAGGTGCGATTGCATAAACTAAGCTTGTATTCTCTGAGATATGGAAGGGCAAGGGGGATTTGATTGAGGTTTTTAGGAGCTTGAAACAAATCTTTGAAGTAGACCGAGAGAAACTTTTCCAAAGGAGGGGGAATCTAGTACAAGGGAAAATAACCTTAAAATCAGAGCCAGGCCATTCAGGAAAGAGGTTAGGAAATACCTCTTCACCCAAAGGATGGTAGAATTGTGGAACTCTCCCCTACAAAACATAGTCGATGCTATCTCAATTAATAATTTTAAGTCTGATATTGATAGATTTTTTTAGCTAAAGATATTAAGGGACATGGGCAAAAGGTGGGTAGGTAAGGTTAGATCAGATATATTTTCACTGAATGGCAGAATAGGCTCAAGAGGCTGAATTGCCTACATCTGTTCCTATGTAATTTTGCAGACAGTATATAATTGTTCTATTTGTCTCCCTGGATCACACAGCACCTAAATCCAAGAAGGCAAGCAGTTAATTCACTCTCATGCCCTCAACAGTGCCAATTACCAAATGTGCATTCTGGGACATAAAGAAAATTGTCTGATTTTCACATCTGGTCTCTGCTCAGAGCCTCTCTACAGCAGCAGGGATGAGATTAGGAAATGAACAGTGTGGAAAATTGAAACTGCATCCCACATTACCATAATGTGATTCTTATGGTGGAACACTGATTTAATTCACTTCCATTTGTGAATTGATATGCTAGTATTTACAAATGTGGAATGAATTCACCTTCTAGACAGTAGTTACAAATGTAACTTTGCAAGAAGCCTAACCCCACTACATCTAGACAGAAGTTTCTCCATATCCTCTAAAGGTTATTTTTCTGAAATTACAGAATTTAGTATAACAGAGAAAGGGAACGTCAAGTGATTTTATTCAATGAATAAAAATCAAGTACAAAGAGACAACTTAAACTAGGCTGATGATGAAAAGAACACTATGTTCTCACAGGCTGTCACTTTTCTTTCTGAACAAACAAGCTTAGATATTGTACATATTGGCTCCAAAAAATGCTGTCTGGAAGCAACCAACCAATCTTTCACAACTGTAGCACTGTATTTCCAGCCAAAATTGTTTTAATTCTATTCCAAATATATGAAACTGGTGGTTAACACTGCAGTATCTTCTCTGCCTTCTCAACTGTTGTAAACTGCTTAATAGCTTAAAGAAAATTATGCTGCAGATGGGAAAAAGGCAACAGAAATTGCAGATATAGTTTTCTTGGCACAAAAAGGCTAGATTTCAAACATCAGGTTAACACAGAATTCCAATTTGAACAATTTTACACGCCATAGAGTAACACTGCCAGGTACCACAGCCTCCTACAAAGGAGAACTCAGTAAAAATTATATAAAAACCAACCCATTATTGTAAAGGCAAATACCACAGATGCTGGAAATGTGAAACAAAAACAAAAATAGCTGGAAAAACTCAGCAGGTCTGACAGCATTTGTGGAGAGGAAGACAGAGTTAACGTTTTGAGTCCATATGACTCTTCATCAGAACCTTTTATTGTAATGCTTGAATTGATTCCCAGACTTAAAGAGCTTGAAGAGAAGGTGATTTTAATTGTGTCTTTGTATGGAATCCTGCAAAACAAAAACCAATCCTGAAAACATTCAAATTTAAATTTTTTATTTGAAAGAAAGTTACACTTAAGGATTCAAAGCTGTAACAGAGTGGATTGAAAAAAGATTTCCCATTGGTGGAAGGAACAAGAACCAGATTTGAAATAATTGACAGAAGAAGAAATGGCAACTTGAGGAAAACCTTTTTACACAGCGAGTGGTTAGGATCTGGAATGCACTATCTGAGAGTGCGGTGGGGACAGGTTCAATAGAGGCATTCTAGAGGAAATTGGATTGCCTAAAACAGAAGACTGCGCAGGGCTATGAGGAGAAGGCAGGGGAGTGGCACTTGGTGAATTGCTCCTTCAGGGAGCCAGCACAGACACAATGGGCCGAATCGCCTCCTTCTCTGCTGTAACCATTCTGTGATTCTATGCCTTCAAGACATTAAGGGATGAGTCTTTTGTGAACGGGCTCAGTAGCTAAGATTATGAGGTGACTCATACACATTTAATTTCTAAACGATGAACAAATTGTCCAGTCTTCCATTCTCTCCTAACTGGTCATGAGTCACATCACAATTTTTAAAATCCCACAGAAACATTGAAGGAATTTATATCTTGCACGAGTGTTTCATGGTGCAATATTTAATCCTGTTTTATTTACTCTTCTTTTTCAGATTGCATCTTTTTTGAGATTTCCACATTAAAATGACTGACCCCCCCAGCCCACAAATGTTACATTTGAAAGATCTTTAAAATTAGCAATGCATCTTAAACAAACATCAAGCGCAATCATTGAAGGTTGATATCCAGGAAACATAACGGTCTATACTTGAAGCCTATTCATTTTCTGTCACCTTCCTGTAATGAAGGTTCATTAATTAAGGTATATGTGGTGTCTGTGTCTCTCCTAGCAGTCATTCACATGAAACATGTTTGCATAAATGGTCAGAATTAATTCATAATTTGTATCATGGCAGGAATAGCAGTTTGAAAATTAATAAGTTAACTCACAAATATTATATTCAAATAGCAATGTATTCTTTTCTGCAGTTTTTAAGGAAGACATTGTGGTGCTGCATCAATGCACATGTGCACTAAAGAATTAGGTTATATCATTAACTTTCTCTCTCCACAGACATTGCCAATTGCTGACACTTTTCAACATTTCCTGTTTTAATTAGGTTATATCAATTGGAACAAAACAGCAACCTGATAGTGGGAATAATCTAGCAAGAAGGCAATATTGATACTCAGTATAGTACTGAGGAGCGACATCTTTCTGACAAGACTTTAGATTGAGGTTCCATCTATCCATTCAGCAGGATGTAAAAGATTCCACAGCACTATAAGAAGAACAGGGGAGGACGTCTGATGTCCTGGCCTATATTTGTCCATTAAGCAGACCTCTAAAATGGGTTATCTAGTTTCATTCTTGTCTGTGCGACATTGCTGTGTGTAAATTGGCAACCATATTTCCTTACATAAAACATTGATTACATCTCAAACAGTACTAAATGACTATGATAGGATTTTCTGGGGCTACAAAAGACACTATAAAAATCCAATTTCTTTTTTCTTTCATTTTGATAGAAGATAGGGAGAGATTATAATATAATTTCCAATAAATATTGCCCTGACAGAAACCATTAACAAAACTCTTAAAAGAAATCATTATTATTCTCCAGCTTCTATTTGTTCTGCATGTGATAGGTGCATAGGGATGAGAAAGGTAGTCAAAATCCAAATATTCCATTTTGCTTAGTTTGAGTTTCCTCCATTCAAACTAACTGGAAATTCAAACTCTTCTGCTAGCTGCAATCAAAATCTTCACACTGATGCACTATTTTTATTCCTATGACAGATAAATTTAAATCTTTCTGTAGTCATCAAGTTCTCCCTTTCTCCTGCTTAATAAGAGCTGAAAGGATTCATTTATAAGGTACCATCTTTCTGACACAGAAGTGTTCAAGCATTATGTCTTCACAGGCCTCTTCGATGTGCACTATGGATGATAGAATGCCATTCAGTAAGTAGCACTAATGTAAGCTTGTAAACCCTTGAAATATTAATGCATTGTATGATACCCTTCAGGCTACTGTTTCTGTGTGTTCATTTATTTATTATAAATTATTATTGTTGACACTAAAATAGAGGAGATATAATGCATTGAACACAAATCCACTAATATCTCCAATATTAATTTCTAGTTGATAATTAGCCCCATCTGTTTCTGATAGGTTAATTGACTTATGGTATCAGGTCCACATCAGAAAATAAGAGCTGCATTAGAGCATGTAGAACCATGAAGTACTGTGTGCTAAATGAGGCCAAAACTGGAATTGAAGTTAATGCTGCTTGAGACATACTGCAGTTCAAAGCAGGAGCTCCGCAACAGAGAGATTAACAAAATGAGTGCATGCTTAATAAACAGCAGTAAGGACACAAGAAATCCTGAGAACAGGGATTTTTTTTTCTTTTTCTGCAGTATACTTGTATAGCTTGTTATTTTTAGCTGTAATTAGGATTTTAAGATGACAACTTAATTTCAGTTATCTGTTCTATAGAAGGGTGTTCAGACTAGCAAGGGTTAATGTGGGACTAGGAAACAGTACCGCCCACAGAATGATGTAGAGAGTCACATGACAGTAAACAGGGAACAGAGTTGTATGGAGAGTCAAGTAGGAATCAACATGCAGTTAGCTCCTAGTTTGGGCTATACTTTTGTACATATGTAAATTATTATGTGTTACCAATAAATACTCCTAGTTAACCTTAGAAGTCTCTGAACCTCTTAGTGAGACCTACTGAACAAGCCCTTACAACACGCTTGTTTAAAACACTGGTAAGCATTAGGTCAGTGTTGGTTGGCATAACAACCAGGACCAAGACTTCCTTTTTATGTGTGGAATGCGGAGCAAAAATTTTAGAAGTGGGGCCAGGTTTGGTGAATGCATAATCCAGAGTTTGTTTTCACAAACTTGAACTTAAGTTATGATTTATATAGACTATTGATTCAGTTTTCTTTCATTGCAGTTGCATTAATTGCTACAAAGGCATAAGTCAGGCAATCTCATGCTGGGACTTAGAGCATTTGTCCAAGCAATGTCAATAGTCCTGCAGAGGCAACCATAAATATGCTAATTTTAACTCTTGGTATAATAATAATTTGATGAAATAAAATCAGTAAATATTCTTATTTATTCATAAGAATGGGAGAGAAAAAAATTGCGCTATTTAGAACTCTGAATAATTTAACTAAGCGGAGTTGGCTTGTGCTGGTGGTATCTGATGTAGATCATATTCATAGGTTTTGTTCCGTACTTTCAGTTCCTGCAAATCTTGGCTACACTGAACCAGTGAGAATGTACATACAATATGTGAATCAATCAATCCCACAAGCTGAATAGCCAAAGCAAAATACTCCGGATGCTGAAAATCTAAACTGAAAACAGAAAACGTTGGAAATACTCAGCAGGTCTGGCAGCATCTGTGGAGCGAGAAACAGAGTTAACGTTTACAGATCTGAAATGTAAACTCTATTTCTCACTCCATAGATGCTGCCAGACCTGCTGAGCAGTTCCAGCATTTTCTATTTTTTATTCATTATAGCTGAATAGCCAATTGTTTTCAGAACATAAGCATTAACCTGTATTGATTTCAATGTTAAATAAATGACAATCTCTCCAAAACCGTCAGAATGCAGGAATCTTATGTGATTGTGTGTGAAATGAAAGTGAGATTATGTTTTTATCAGGCAAAAGCAAGTATGATTCTTAAACATAACAGCAAAAAAATGTTAACATCAACAGACAATTATACCTTCATCTGTTGCTCACAAAACTTTATTCCAATTGCTATAGTATCTGAGGCTGTTCAATGGGGCCATCTATTCCACTAAAGTGCTGCATCAGTCCCTTGACATCTTGCAAGATTATTTTCTCTAGTGGTGTCAAAGATTCATATTCTAACAGCTGCTCTCCAGCTTCATCATAATGTCAAAGGAGAGAGTCTTTAGGATAATAATTGAAGACAGAATTCTAACATAATGTCTACTAATAGGGTGTTTCTGACTGGCCATTTTAGAGTGTGAAATATAAAAAAATACAGATATTTACATTGGTAACATTTATAATTATAAAAACAATTCAGTTCAGCACCATTCATATTTATTTAAGGCAGATAAAATTGGAAGTAGGAATGGCTACTGAAACATAAATCCCTGTAATAAACCAGAAATGTATTTCTGCTATCAAAAATCACAAGCTTAACTGTGAAAATATTTCAATCATGTGCACCAGTTATCCTAAACACTATCAGGGCCAGTTAGACATTTTTTGTATCCCAAGGAATGTAATGGTAAATATATTTATCTTATACAAATAATAAGTAGGTACAAATAGAGGCAAAATATTTTAATTAAATTTATAGGCCTTTTCTGTTATATATATTAAATAATTGTCTGTTTACCTGTTGGATCTCTTCAGGTAAAGGGTGGACTGGGACATGGCGTTCCATGGTGATCTGTTTAGGTTGAAGGCCAAAACTGTCCAACATAACCAGAAAACTGGTGCTGTTCCTGTAGAACAAAAGACTTGCATTTATACAGTGCCTTTCATGACATTTGGACATCCCAAAGTACTTTATACACAATGAAGTACTTTTTGAAGTGTTGTCACTGTCATAATGTAGCAAACACAACAGCCAATTTCTGGACAAGGTCCCATGAACAGCAATGTGATAGTGACCAGGTAATCTGCATTTTTCAATGATGTTGATTGAGGAATAAATAAATATTGGTCAGGACACTGGGGATAATTCCCCTGCTTTTCTTCGAAATAGAATGGAAGCAATGTTAATGGGCTGTGCAGTTCAGATTAAAATGTTACAAAATTTTTCTACAGTACAGTGGTGAATCACAGTGTGAATCAACGTTCTCATGGCATATCCCTGTGAAATATACCAGCCGTTTATCAAATTCCTGCAAAAAAATCAGTCACCAAAATTGAAGGTTGCAGTGTAACTCAGACTTCAACAGCTTAGAGAAAAATCACAAGACCTTAGACACATCTATTGACAACTCTTGGGATGATATGGCTATATCACTGAACTAGGTTATCTACTTACATATTAAATGGCAGCTTAAATGCCAAGATTAAAAACCTAATTATACATTTTTTTTATCAAATCCATGATCCACTTGTCATTTTTGATGAAATTTTGTCATCAAAAGTGCCTGAGTTTACATCTGATTGACAAATCCTGAAAATGTATTGGCAAATTTTATTTATTGCAAAAACAGTCATGGCTCCTTTTTGCTCCTTTTGTTGTTATCTTGGAACTTCCTAAAATATGTCAACAAATACATTTCTACCACAAAACTAGCCTACAAATGCCTGGCAATATGTAAACATGCCTTTGCTTATTTTTTGTACTGAACAAGATTTAATTTAGGAAAGTAACATTATGAGCTTCATGTAAATGAGACCAAGGAATCACTGAGAGAAATACTTAAAGTATCTCACAGTGAGTAGCTGAGAGAAATGCTTGGAGGAATGCAGTGATAAATTGTTGCAAGAGCTGAAACACTATAGCCAGCTGCAATCAGATCGGAGAGATTTTTGAAAAATCAACAAGAAATCAGATCAAAGCTACAGTCACTGATAAAGAGATCTGCGCAAGAATCATAAAGAAAGAAAAGCTAGCATCTATATAGTGCCTTTATAACCACGGGATGTCCAAAAGTATTTTACAGACAAATAAATACTTTTTTGAAGTGTAGTCATTGTTGTAATGCAGGAAATGCAACAGACAATTTACCTACAGCAAATTCCCACAAACAACAATGACCAGATTGTTTTTGTGATGTTGATTGTGAAGAGATGTTACACTCTCCAATCCCGCAACAACCACACGAAACTCAGGCTTCCTTTTAACAGTTTTATTCAAGCTTACGCAAGGGAGCTGCAATCATTCCTAAGAATGAAGACCTAGCTCTCTGATTGATTACATTTCACTATTTTTGTACTTTTTCTTATCACACATTTCAGTACATTTGAATACATCCAATCGGTAACCGACACACCGGTTCCATACTATTTCCATCCTATTGAGTACATAAACATATGATTTTGCTGACCAATTATTCTAAAGGATGTATACATAATTATATTATTCAATCAGAATTAAAACACGCACACAAGGATCTTGGTTCTTACAACTCAAGACTGTTTGTGTTTCATCAAAGCCCCTTCTTTGTCCATTGTTCATCTTCCCATACCTAAACTAAAACCGTTTGTCCTCCCCTTGTCTGAGGGTTGAGCATACTTAATCTAATTTTATGCCACGTTTTATCTCCAGTCTAGCTTTTAAGGCTTCACCGCAGCATTGTGCCACTTGAATTGTCCTGCCCGACAGAGGCTGTCCTCCCTGTTACTGGGCATCATCTCTTGACTTCTGTGTAAATCACACAAAAACTCAAGCCCCTTTGTGTGCAATGTCTATCTGATTATCCTCAACTGTTAATATGTTTATCATCAATGGCTGCCTGGAAATTTTAAGTATGTTCAACAAATTCTTTCCATGTTCTCTTTTTAAAATACATATATTTCATTCCCCCGTAACAATTGAAAGATAAATATTGGCAAGGGTGCGGGGGATAATTCCCCTGCTATTCTTCAAAATAGTGCCATCTGATCTTTTACATCCACCTTTTCTTTTACATTTTTTTTTGAAAAATATACTTTATTCATAAAATATCTGAAGGAACATGACAACACATTTCTAACAGGCCATCACAAAAAGTGCAATCATATTCAACTTTTACACATGGATCATGAGGTGCTTCTGTACAATCAATGAATATTACAGTCATTTCAATATGGTCATTACAGACAGTCAGACAGTGCAATGGTATTTGATATTGACATACATCATGTTGCACTTTGAGGTGCTTCAAAACAATGATGATACAATTAGTATTCACTACATACAATCTTTGTGAGACGTCCAGCCCGAGGGGTCTATACAATTCCCAGCCCCTCAGTACACTATAGCAGAAAGGTCTTAGACAGCGACCTTTCCCCATTTCGCCTTTGCAGCGGCTGCCCCAAGCTTTAGTGCTTCCCTCAGCACATGGTCCTGGACCTTGGAATGTGCCACTCTGCAACATTCAGTCGGGCACAACTCTTTGCGCTGGAAGGCCAACAAATTTCCGGCAGACCAAAGAGCGTCTTTCACCGAGCTGATGATCCTCCAACTATAGTTGATGTTTGTCTCAGTGTGTGTCCCTGGGAACAGCCCATAGAGCACAGAGTCCTGTGTCACAGCACTGCTCGGGATGAACCTTGACAAAAACCACTGCATCCCTCTCCAGACCTTCTTTGCAAAGGCACATTCCACAAGGAGGTGAACAATGGTCTCTTCCCCACCACAGCCACCTCGAGGGCAACATGCAGAAGGGGTGAGACTCCTGGCATGTAGGAAAGATCTGACAGGGAGGGCCTTTCTCACCACCAGCCAAGCTACATCCTGGTGCTTGTTGGAAAGTTCTGGCGATGAGGCATTCTGCCAAATGACTTTGACAGTCTGCTCAGGGAGCCATAAAATCACAGAAACACACAGTGCAGAAGAGGCCCTTCAGCCCATCAAGTCTGCACCGACACGTGAGAAACACCTGACCTACTACCTAATCCCATTTACCAGCACGTGGCCCATAGCTTTGAATGTTATGACGTGCCAAGTGCTCATCCAGGTACTTTTTAAAGCATGTGAGGCAACCCACCTCCACCACCCTCCCAGGCAGTGCATTCTAGGCCATCACCACCCTATGGGTAAAAAAGTTTTTCCTCACATCTCCCCTAAGCCCTCTGCCCCTCACTTTGAACTTATGTCCCCTTGTGACTGACCCTTCAACTAAGGGGAACAGCTGCTCCCTATTCACTCTGTCCATGCCCCTCATAATCTTATACACCTCGATCAGGTCGCCCCTCAGTCTTCTCTGCTCCAACGAAAACAACCCAAGTCTAACCAACTTCTCTTCATAACTTAAATGTTTCATCCCAGGCAACATCTTGGTGAATCTCCTCTGCACCCCTCCAGTGCAATCACATCCTTCCTATAATGTACTGACCAGAACTGTACACAGTACTCCAGCTGTGGCCTCACCAAGGCTCTATACAACTCCAACATGACCTCCCTACTTTTGTAATCTATGCCTCGAATGATAAAGGCAAGTGTACCATATGCCTTTTTCACCACCCCACTAACATGCCCCTCCACTTTCAGAGATCTATGGACACACACACCAAGGTCCCTTTGTTCCTCAGAACTTCCTAGTGTCATGCTGTTCATTGAATACTTCCTTGTCAAATTACTCCTTCCAAAGTGTATCACCTCACACTTTTCAGGGTTAAATTCCATCTGCCACTTATCTGCCCATTTGACCATCCCGTCTATATCTTCCTGTAGCCCAAGACACTCAACCTCACTGTTAACCACCCAGCCAATCTTTGTGTCATCTGCAAACTTACTAATCCTACCCCCAACATAGTCATCTATATCGTTTATATAAATGACAAATAATAGGGGACCCAGCACAGATCCCTGTGGTACACCACTGGACACTGGCTTCCAGTCACTAAAGCATCCTTCTGTCATCACCCACTGCCTCTTACAACTAAGCCAATTTTGAATCCACCTTATCAAACTACCCTGTATCCCATGGGCATTTGCCTTCTTTATAAGTCTCCCATGTAGGACCTCGTCAAAGACTTTGCTGAAATCCATATAAACTACATCAACTGCGCTACCCTCATCTACACAGCTGGTCACCTCCTCAATCAAATTTGTTAGGCATGACCTTCCTCTGACAAAGCCATGCTGACTATTCCTGATCAAACCTTGCTTCTCCAAGTGTAGATTGATTCTCTCCTACATAATTTTCCCCAATAGTTTCCCTACCACTGATGTGAGGCTCACTGGCCTGTAGTTCCCTTTCTTATCTCTACAACCCTTCTTAAATAATCCGACAGGATCCACCATCTCCTTTTCCCTCAGGGCCTGTAGGATGCTACGTGCCAACCACTGCCTGATGGACTTGTGGTCAAAGATGTCTCTCTGCATAAATTTTTCCACAAGAGACAGGTGGTATGGCACAGTCCTACCACATGGAGTATTCCACAGCAGCGTGGCCAGACCCAACTTCGCAACACTGGGGACAGATAGAGCCTCAGCACGTAGTGGCACTTGGTGTTTGCATCCCGAGGGCCTATGCACAGCTTGATGCACATGAAGGTGGCCATCAGGATGAGAGCGATATTGGGTGTTTTTTTCCCCCCCTTTATTAGAGGCTTGTACATCGCATCCCTGTGAACACGATCCATTTTCGATCTCCAGATAAAATGAAAGATAGCTCGGGTGATCGCCATCGCACAGGAGTGAGGAGTGGGCCAGACCTGCACCACGTACAGCAACAGCAAGAGTGCCTCACACCTGATGACCAGGTTCTTACCCGCAATGGAGAGGGAGCGTCACTCCCACATGCCTAGTTTCCTTTTCATCTTAGCCACTCGCTCCTTCCAGTTTCTAACACATGCCCCGGTCCCTCCAAACCATATCCCCAGCACCCTCAGGCCGTCCGGCCTGACAGTGAAGGGGACAAAGGATCAGTCAGCCCAGTTCCCAAAGAACGTGGCCACACTCTTGCCACAATTTACCTTGGCTCTCGAGGCCAGTTCGAACTGGTCGCAGATGTTGATCAGTCTGCGCACCGACAGCAGATTGGAGCAGAAAACGGTGACAGGGAGGCTTTGACCTGAGTGCCTCCACTGTCTGGGATCCTCACTCCTCTCATGCCTGGGTCCTTCCTGATGGACTCAGCAAAGTGTTCCAAACAACACACAAACAGGACAGGGAAGAGAGGGCAGCCCTGCCTGACTCCAAATTTAATTGGAAAGCTTTCTGATTCCCACCTATTGATTGAAACTGCGCTATTGATGTTAGTGTAGAGCAATTGGATCCAGTTGTGGATTCCCTCCCCAAACCCCATTTTGGAGAGCACATAGACTGGGCCTCAGTTTAACACTTCATCCAAAAGACAGCACCTCTATCAGCATTCCTTCAGTGCTGCATTTTAATGTCAACCTAGATTGTTGTGCTCAAGTCTTGTAGTGGGATTTTAACCCATGACCTTCAGACTCAAAGCCCAGAACTGAGCCACAGCTGATTTTCACTTTAAAAAAAAGCACAACTGTTGCAAACTAAAGTACATTTCGTCAACCAGTGAATAGTAGATGTTATGCTAATCACATCAGTCTATATATAAACTCTATGCACTGTAATGGCCATAATAATATGACACTTGATAGCTGGATTATATGATAGGTCAGTACACATTACCACAGTTTACATCAAAATTACATGTGAAGCCGAGATTATTCAGTAATTGCATTCCAATAACACAAGGTTAGCACAATTTGCATGTCATCTGAAGAATAATGTAATAAAGAGTAAAGTAAAATGTTTCAAGCCATCTTCAAGAGAGTGGAAAGCAGAAAATGATCACTAAATGATAACAAAAGCTTATTACAGACCAATTAAATCACTTCTTATGAGAATAATTCCATCGCATGGCTTTCCGCTTCCAATCATACAAAAGAACCGTAACTACTGATAAACTATCAACCTACAGATCACCCGTGGTTAGAATCACTCTCCCCATTTTCCCGCAGTGAGATATTTGGGATGGTGGTGTCTGTATCGAAAACAGAACACAAAATAGACTAACTTATATATTTTAAAAAGGATAAATAACAAACGGGCCTCTCTAGCTGCTAAGTGAGCGTCTGCAGCTTGGCTCTCACTAAAGGGACCCGTCTCTAACTTCTTGGAAAAGTCTATTGACATACTACAAGGGAGCTGTCTCCAGCAAGCAGCATCCTTGAGGTCTCTTAATCTAGCACATTTTGGGATGAAAAATTAATTCCGCTTAAACAAACACACCGAAAAACGAGGTGCGGGGCGTCCCCAGCCTTCGAGCTCGAATGCAACATTCAGTTGTTAGCATTTGGTGAATGGAAACAGCCGGCATCCAGCCGGAAACAACTCATCCTATCGACCCAGGCCGCGTTCGGGGTAACCATGGAAATCACGCCGCGAGACGTGATTACGTCATGTTTTCGCATGAGATGCCCATACGTCTGCTCTCAGTGCTTGTGTGTCAATCACTTTGCTGTATTGGATGTTGCCCTCCAATTATCTTGGGTGAGAACCCCTTCTACTGATCTCCAGTTGCTTTCAAGCTTATTATGTTTCGCAGTAAAAAAACGTCACAATATGTGGCAATCTACAAACTTAGAAAAGCTGACACTCAATAACATTTACAACTCAAGAAACAATGTATAGCCAAAATAGACCCAGAACAAAGGTCTATGATCAAGGTCACTGTTTAAAGGGAACTGAATAAACTTCTTATTGGAATCCAAAAAGAGAAGAAAGGCTTGCAATTATAAAGCTCTTTTCACAACACAGGGCATCCCAAAATGCTTTAAAGCCAACAAAGTACTTATGAAGTAAAAGTTACAATACCAAAAGTGGATTGCACCAAGCTTCGACAGAGACCCTTCCTCTTTCTGATTGTCAAAGATGTTCTAACTGAGCAAGTGAGACAGAAAGTGCCATAGTCAATGGTATTTGCAGATGAATGAGCAATGTGGTGTGGATGATGAGAACATGACTGGGTATCTGGAGAACTGAATAAAAGCACCAGACAATAGGGAAATAAAGATCAGTAGACCAAAGATCCAATATATGGACTGACAGTTTCAGCCTAGGGAAGAGGACCAGAGTGAAGGTGCAAGGGTTATTTGTGAAGTCCTAGAGAAAGTGAGTAGTTGTGTACATATGGTCAGTGGTGGCAGAAGATGAAAGTATGAGAATGGAAGTTAAGCAGCTGATTGCTCTGGTTGAAATTTGGAGGAAGTGTGATGGAGTGTTATGCAATAGAGAAATATTGCTGAAGCTGAAAGGAAAAATCTAGAAGACAATTGTGAAACTGGCCTCGTTATATAATGCAGAAATGTGGGCAACATCAAAAAGAGAGGAACAACGACTGGATAGTAATGTGATGCGGATGCTGAGATGGATGTGTGGAGCAACGATAAAGGACAAAATCAGAAACAAGTACATCAGGGGCTCAGTGAAGATTGTGGCAGCATCAAAGAAAGTAACCAAGAAGAGATTGAAATGGTATAGTCATTGGTCCAGAGAGAGAGAGGACATGTGGTGGGGGGAGTAATGGAGATATGACTAGCAGGAAGAAGGAGAAGATGAAGGAGGACCAGATGGAAAGATGTGGTGGTGAGAGACTTAAACGCAGTGAGATTGGAAGAAGAATGGAGGATGGTGATCATCCAGCATTGTGGCAACCCCTAGTAAAATGGAAGAAACTGAAAGAAGAAGATGAGGAAAAAATACTTTTGAAGCGCAATCACATGGCAATCACAAGCAGAAACATGGCAGCTAATTTACACACAGCAAACTGTATGCAATGTGAGCAATCATCAAGGTGATAATGACAAGATAATCTCTTTTTTATGTTGAATGAGGGATGCATATTCAAAAATGTAACTCCCCAACTCTTCAAAATTATGCCATGGGATCTAGCATCCAGATATACGCCTTCAGTGTATCAAAGCCAGTAACACTGGAAGCAGCATGAAAAGAAGGAAGCCTGTCTGATGCATTGGCTACCCGATTAGAAAACACTGAACCAACCTTCCAGGATTGTCCTTGACTTTTCATGAGTTAAAGCTTGAACTGAAATAAACTAAATAGAAAAATCATAAGGGCGTTTTGTTTTACATTTTCAGATGTTAGTATACAAACTTGGAAAATAGGGGAGGAAGTCCTTTTTTTATTCATTCACAGAATGTGGGCTTCGCTGGCTGGGCCAACATTTATTGTCCATCCCTAGTTGCCCTTAAGAAGGTGATGGTGAGCTGCTTTCTTGAACTGCTGCAGTCCATATGGTGTTGGTACACCCACAGTGCTGTTAGGAAGGGCGTTCCAAGATCTTGACCCAGTGACAGCGAAGGAATGTCGGTACATTTCCAAATCAAGATGGTGAGTGACTTGGAAGGGAACGTCCAGGTGGTGGTGTTCCCATCTATCTGCTGCCCTTGTCCTTCCAGATGGTAGTGGCCGTGGGTTTGGAAGGTGCTGTCTAAGGAGCCTTGGTGAATTCCTGCAGTACATCTTGTAGACGGTATACACGGCTGCCACTGTGCGTCGGTGATGAAGGTAGTGAATGTTTGTGGATGTGGTGCCAATCAAGCGAGCTGCTTTGTCCTGGACAGTGTCCAGCTTCTTGAGTGTTGTGGCAGAAACAGAAATACCTGGAAAAACTCAGCAGGTCTGGCAGCATCGGCGGAGGAGAGCACAGATGACGTTTCGAGTCCTCATGACCCTTCAACAGAACTGGTTTCCAGCTATTTCTGTTTCTGTTTTTGTTTTGGATTTCCAGCATCTGCAGTTTTTTGCTTTTATCTCAGTATTCCATCGCACTCCTGACTTGTGCCTTGTAGATGGTGGACAGGCTTTAGGGAGTCAGGCGGTGAGTTACTAGTCGCAGGATTCCTAGCCTCTGACCTGTTCTTACAGCCACAGTATTTATATGACTAGACCAGTTCAGTTTCTGGTCAATGGTAACCCCTAAGCTGTTGATAGTGGGGGATACAGAGATAGTAATGCCATTGAACGTCAAGGGCCAATGGTTAGATACTCTCTTGTTGGAGATGGTCATTGCCTGGCACATATGTGGCATGAATGTTACTTGCCATCTGTCAGTCCCAAGCCTGGATATTGTCCAGGTCTTGCAGCACTTGGACATGGATTGAGGAGTCGCAAATGGTGCTGAACATTGTGCAATCATCAGCAAACATCCGCATTTCTGACCTGATGATGGAAGCAAGGTCATTGATTGGGTAGCAGAAGATGGTTGGGCCGAGAACACTAACCTGAGGAACTGCTGCAGTGATGTCCTGGAGCTGAGATGACTGACCTCCAACAACCACAGCCATCTCCCTTTGTACTTGGTATGACTCCAACTAGTGGAGAGTTTTCTCCCGATTCTCATTGAATCCAGTTTTGCTAGGGCTCCTTGATATCACACTCAGCCAAATGCGGGCTTGATGTCAAGGGCAGTCACTCTCACCTAACCTCAGGAGTTCAGCTCTTTTGTCCATGTTTGAACCAAGGCTGTAATAAAGTCAGGTGCCGAGTGGCCCTTGCAGAACCCAAGCTGAGCAGTAGTGAGCAGATTATTGCTAAGCAAATGCCACTTGATAGAACTGTTGATGACCCTCTTCCATCACTTTTCCTGATGATCGAGAGTAGACTGATAGGCTGGCAATTGGCTGGGTTAGATTTGTCCTGCTTTTTGTGTACAGGACATACCTGGGCAATTTTCCACATAGCCAGTGTTGTAGCTGCACTGGAACAGCTTGGCTAGGGGCACAGCAAGTTCTGGAGCACAAGGCTTCAGTACTATTGCCAGATTATTGTCAAGGCCCATAGCCTTTGCACTATCCAGTGCCTTCAGCCGTTTCTTGATATCATGTGGAGTGATTCGAATTGGCTGAAGACTGACATCTATGACGCTGGGGACCTCCAGTGGAGGCCGAGATGGATCATCAACTCGGCACTTCTGGCTGAAGATTGTAGCAAATGCTTCAGCCTTATCTTTTACACTGTGCTGGGCTCCCCTATCATTGAGGATGAGGATATTTGTGGAGCCTCCTCCTCCAGTGAGTTGTCTAAATGTCCACCACCATTCAGAACTGGATGTCGCGGGACTACAGAGCTTAAGATCTGATCCGTTGGTTGTGGGATCATAGAACTCTGTCTATCATTTGCTGTTCATGCTGTTTGGCACACAAGTAGTCCTGTGTTATAGCTTCACCAGGTTGACACCTCATTTTGGGTATGCTTGGGGCGGCTCCTGGCATGCCCTTGTGCACTCTTTATTGAACCAGGGTTAATCCCCTGGCTTGATGGTAATGGTAAAGTTGGGGATATGCCAGGCCATGAGGTTACAGATTGTGTTCAAGTACGGTTCTGCTGCTGCTGATGGTCCACAGTGCCTCATGGATGCCTAGTCTTAAGTTGCTAGATCTGCTTAAATTCTACCCCATTTGGCACAGTGGTAGTGCCACACAACATAATGGAGGGTATCCTCAATGTGAAGGTGGGACTTCATCTCCACAAGGACATGAGGTGGTCACTCCTACCGATACTGTCATGGACAGATGCATCTGCAGCAGGCAGGTTGGTGAGGATGAGGTGAAACACCTTCTTCCCTCTTGTTGGTTCCCTCACCACCTGTTGCAGGCCCAGTCTAGCACCTATGTCATTTAGTACTTGGCCAGCTCGATCAGTAGTTGTGCTACCGAACCATTCTTGGTGATGAACATTGAAGTCCCCCACCCATAGTACATTCTGCACCCTTGCCATCCTCAGCGCTTCTTCCAAGTGGTATTCAACATGGAGGAGCACTGATTCATCAGCTGAGGGAGGGTGGTACGTGGTAATTAGCAGAAGGTTTTCTTGCCCATGCTTGATCTGATGCCATGAGACTTCATGGGATCCAGAGTTGATGTTGAGGACTACCAGGGCAATTCCCCCTCCCGACTGTATACCACTGTGCTGCTGCCTCTGCTGGGTCTGTCTGGTGATGGTGGTCTCTAGGACATTAAGATATGATTCCATGAGGATGACTATGCCAGCCTATTGCTTGACTAGACTGTGAGACAGCTCTCCCCAGATGTTAGTAAGGTGGACTTTGTAAAGTCAACAGGGCTGAGTTTGTTGGTGTCATTTCCACTGCCTAGGTCAATGCCAGGTGGTCTGTCCGGTTGCATTCCTTTTTTGAGGCTTGATACAACTAAATGGCTGTAGATCTGGAGTCACATGTAGGACTGCAGATTTCCATTAGTGAACCAGATGGGTTTTTTTACAATTGACAATGGTTTCATGGTTATCATTAATCTTTTAATTGCGGATTTTTATTGAATTCAAATTCCACAATCTGCCATTATATGGGATTCAAACCCAGGTCTCCAGAGCATTACCCTGCTTCTCTGGATTACTAGTCCAGTGATAATACCACTATGCCATCACCTCCCCCTGGATGGGGCAATGGGAGCTGGGTGATCATGTGATCATAGTTCAGGAAAGTATCCAGCTAGAGTTGGCAGCCAAAACTGGGATGGGGGTGGAGGAGTTTGATCTGTTGCTCTCTCTTTCAAATTGATCATTCCCCTGTAACAGCCACCATCTCCACCCCAAGGGACGCAGACATGAACATTAATGATGAACAACTGATTTAACTATTCAATGCCAGACCTGGCTGAACTGCCTAAAGTACTATTGAGTCCTACTCTCCTCTATCAAAACTGCTCACTATTCCAAGATCATCCTGGAATGCAAAGGAAATGCATATCATTAAACCTTCTTCGTAAACCTCTCTGTTCTATCCCCATGCCCTCACCTCCAGAACTAAATGCAAGAAGTTCATGGACATCTTAGCCACTAAGACTGAGACCATCTGTTTAAACGCCTTGGGTTCTTCCCTCCCTTCCCAAGACAACAAACCAAACTTCCATTAGGGCTCCACACTACCCCAATCCTGAGCTCACATCTTTCTCTAGTTTCTCTCCTTTCTCCCCTCAGGCCCTCGCCAATCTCATTTCCTCCACAAAATCTGCTTCCTCAACCCTATTCCCACTAAACTGCTGACCATCCTACTTCCCTTCCTGGCTCCCAGGATAGCTGACAATGTCAAAGGTTCACCTCCTCTTTAAATTTGTTGTCATCACCACTCTTCCCAAAATACCCATCCTGGAAACCTCTACCCCATCTCTAATCTCCTTTTCCTCCAAATGTTGCTCAAACATATTATCACTTCCTAAATCCATAACCATCATTTCCCCAAATCCATATTTGAATCCTCATAATCAAGTTTCCATCCATGCCACAGCACTGAAACAACCTTTGCCAAGGACACGAATAACATTCCATGTGAGCATGGTAAGCCATCTCTCCTCAGTCCTCTTGACCTGTCTACAGTTTTTGATTAGATTGACCACACCATATTCCTCCAATACTTCCCCAACATTGTTCAGATGGGCAGGACTGCCCTCACCTTGTCTCATTACAATCTATATTGACATAACCAAAACATAACATAAAATGGTTTTGTCTTCCCTCATTACTAGCTCTGAATTTCCACGAGGGTATATCTTTAGCCCCCTTCTATCTCTCATTTACATGCTGCCCCTCAGCAACATCATCTGAGAACAATGTTAGACTCCACATTGCTGAAGACACCCAACTTTAACTCATCAAAATGTCTCCCAACCCTCCACTATCTCTGATTTGTCACGCTGACTGGCCAACATCCAGTGTTGAATGAGCAAAAATTTCTTTCAATTTAATATTGGAATAAACAAAATATCTGCACTCCTCCAATTCTGGCCTCTTGCACATCCTCAATTTTAACTGCCCCACCATTGGCAGCTGCAACTTAAGCTGCCTAGGCCCTAAACCCTGGAATTTCTTCCCTAGACCTCTCTGTTTCTCTTCCTCTTGCTTTTGCTTTAAGGCACTTCTAAAAAATCTCTGAGCAAGATTTTTGGTCATCTGTCCTAATATCTCCTTATGTAGCTCATTATTTGATAATGCTCCTGTTGAACCATTTTACTATGTGAAACCCACTATATAAATTCAAGTTGTTGCTGTTGCCTCATTCAAGTGATCTTTTCTTATTTCAGTGATTTTTCCCCTCTTTTGTTATTAACAGCTCAAGACCTTTCATACCAAAACATGAACTTCTGGTTTCCCTTCTGTTCAACTTCCAATTTCACTTCTCAAACAAATCTCCTTTTATTTCTCGAGCATTTTAGATTACTTTTGTTCTTTTGTTATAATTTATCTTCCTTGTGATTCGAAGCTGACTCCTCTGACCACACTGCCACCTTTCCTATCTTTGAAAATGATAAGGCCATTGTATTTCTATCAGAGATCAAAGAGTATCAAAAAGATCCTGAGGGGTCTTGACAGGGTGGATGTGAAAAGAATGTTTCCTCTTGTGAGAGAATCTAAAACTAGAGGTCACTGTTTAAAAATAAAGGGTCACCCATTTAAGATGGAGATGAAGAGATTTTTTTTTCTCAGAGGGTCATGAATCCTTGGAACTCTTTTCCTCAAAAGGCAGTGGAAGCAGAGTCTTTGAATATTTTTAAGGCAGAGGTAGATAAAGCAGGGGTGTGAAAGGTTATAGGGCGTAGGTGGGAAGGCAGAGTTGAGGTTATAATCGGATCAGCCATGATCTTATTGAATGGCAGAGCAGGCTCGAGGGGCTGAGTGGTCTAAGCCTGCTCCTAATTCATATGTTCATACAACTGAATTCTCCGAAAGCTAATTGTCTGTGCTGTCCTTGAATTGTTTGTGCCTCCCTTGAATTACATGAAACTTGTTCACTTTTCTCATTTAACAGGAGAATGAAGTTTAGGCAAGTCAGTTGGTTCTCATTAGTCACACTCTACTTTTGCAGTTATCAGGCTAGTTAGGCTTTGGAGTTTCAATAAGTTCTTAATTTGATGTGAAATAATAAAATTGGCCACAGGCTTTTCTTGACAATAACATAAGCTCGAGGTTCCATATATTCAAACACTTTTCTGCATGGCTTACTCTCTCAGTGCATAAAGAATGAGCAGGAACTGAAACGGGCAACCACGCAAAGCATGAATGTTCAGTATGTATGAATCATTTAATATACAAAGACTATTCTCTAATGTCGATATAATACGTTCCAAGGCTGCAAGAAATGAATTCTATCTTCCCTTTACTGCTTGGTCCTATAATTGATACTTTCAGGTTCATGGCGAAATAATCTTCGTAAGAAAGCTACCAGCTTTCCACCAATGTTTAAGCACAATGTATTACTTCTGGGAATTGGGATGGAAATTGTTGTATGGTACAGTGGCCTTGAATCAATATTTGAGCCTTTTTTTCTAATGTCTTGGCCACCTGCCCATTCTGCAGCTGGGAGGAAATCATGTTCCACTTATCCTGCCAGTAGTTCCAGCCTTTCTGACATGACCTGATGGAGCTGCTCCTCAATTTCTATTTAACTTTCTCCTCAGGCTCTTTATTTCTTTATTTTGATGGCTCAGTTCTTCAAAGGGCGTTCTGGCCCCAGTAAAATCTGTAGTCCACAGGTTCAGAATGCATAGGATCACAGGGCAGGGATTCTGTGACTGCTTGCCACTGTTTTATAGAAATATTTAGAAACTTCAAAATGGAAATTGACCATTTTGGTCCATGCCAACATTTATCCTCCACATGAGAAAACAGTCTTAATCACATCTCTCCACCCTGTTCCATGTTTCTTTATTCCCTTTTTTTTTCTATACAATCTGATCATCAATGTTGATTCAGTTTCTACCTCATTGACAACTTTAGAAGTAAGTTCCACAGCCTCAAGACTCTAGCTCTCTATTCTAAATCTCATTCATTTTAATCTTGTATCTATGACCCCTCCTTCCAGTCCCCTGAATTTCTGAAAACAGTCTGTTTCTATCCACTCTATCTGATCTTTCCATAATTTTTAATATTTCTATTATACAACCCCATAATCTAACAAAAACCCTCAATTTTCAAGTGTTAATTCTAATTTTCTTCATACCAATTAGTATCTTACTGAATCAGCATTGTGCGCTATCTAATGCTTCAATATTCTTCCTTTAGTGTGGAACCCAATGCTACACATGATACTCATTAACATTTTATATAGTCTCATCATTATGTTTTGTCATTTATATTATTTTCTTTTTATTTGTTCTTGGGATGTGAGAGTCACTGGCAAGCCCATCCCTAATTTCTCTGGTGGTGAGCCACCTTCTTGAACTATTGTAGTCCATTTGTTGTGGGTACTCTCACAGTGCTTCTAGAGAGGGATTCCATGATTTTGTCCCAGTGACAGTGAGGAAATGACAATGTAGTTCCAAGTCAAGATGGTATGAGACTTGGAGGGGAACTGGCAGTTGCAGGTGTTCTTTTGCATCTGGTTCCCTTGTTCTTCTCAGTGGTGGAAGTTGCAGATTTGGAAGGTGTTGTCAAAGGAGCTTTGGTGGATTTCTGCGTGCATCTTGTAGATGGTACACACTGCTGCTACTGTGCACCGGTGGTGGAGGGAATGAATGTTTAAGATGCGAGATGGGGTGCCAATCAAGCAAGCTGCTTCGTCTTGGATAGTTTGAGCTTCTTGAATGTTTTGGAGTACATGGGGAGTATTGTGTCTTATACCTTGTAGATGGTGGACAGGTTTGGGGAATTCAGGAGGTGAGTTACTCACTGCAGAATTCCCTTCTCACCGGCCCTTGCAGCCACAAATTCCATCAGCTTTTATATGGTCCTATGAACCTGAGGTGTTACTTTTAATATCCTGTAAACCTGTATCCTCAAATCCCTCTGCTTTTCTATAGCACAAGCCTACATCCATCCAAAATATACTAATGTTGTTATTTGTATAACTAGGATATATCACATCCCATTTACTGACTTTGAATTCCATCTGCCAATCTTAGCCCATTCCACTAATTTAACTCCTACTCTCATTTGTCTAATTTCCTCCTTCTAACCAATTTTAATGTAATTTGCTACTGTTTCCCTAATTTGTATATCTCTTATCAATTCTAGTCATCCCCCATGTGAAACTTTGTAATGGATTTTCTTAAAGTTCATATACAATACATCTACTACATGTTCCCTATCTACCAATTCTGTTATTTCCTGAACAAATTCTATTAACTTGCCAAGTGCATCATTCCTTTTGAAATTTGTGCTACTTAATACTACCTTCTCTTTACTAGATATATGGTAATTTTAAATTCTAAAATTTCCCCCATTGCAATTCTTAAGCTAACTGGCTTGAAATTATCCAAATTAACTCCTCCCTTTGAAAAATGGGATGTTTTATCAATCATTTTATTTCATTAGGCATGTTCCTGTACCCTGGTACAAACATTCAAACTCACTAGAGGCCTGAAACATAATTTCTAGGGCCTCTACAATTTTCTTTAGTACCCTAGAATGTATTCCATTAGGCCCTGACACTTCGACATCCTTTAGACAGCACAACTAAAATTTCCTTTTTATGTATTGCAATATTGCTTGTCATAATATCACTCATATCACTCTCAACAACTTCAGCATTCAACGCCTTTCTGATATTCTTCTGTTTAATAAAGACCTATGCAAAGTACTTATTAAATACCTCAGCCATTCTTTAGTTTTCATCCACAAATCATTTCTTAGGGGTTCCACCTAATCTTTAAAATTTATTCCTTTACATTTAAAATAGTATAACGTTTTGAATTCCTTCTCTGCCTCCAATTTCCTCTTAGCTTTCCTGACACTTAAACTCTCTTTTCTTATTTTATTATATTCCCCATAAGGATTTTAAATTTATTAAACTTACAGTCACCCTCTTTCAGTTTTAAGTGTTTTTTAACCATTTTATTTATTCATGCCATTTTGAAACTATTAGTAGTTTCCCTCCTTTTAATGGAATTCTTTTAATTAATTATCTTTCAGCTGCTTTACATTCCTATGTGTCAATTTCTCCTTCCACCTGCGTTCGACTAACTTGCTCCTCATCTTTCTGAAATCTTCCTCAATTCAATCTTTTCTAGTTTTTATACTATTTTTCCCCTTTTCAAATGGATATTAAAACATATATTGTGGTTACTAATCCTAAAGTACTTAACCATAATTAGCTCATCTACCTGTTCTACTTAATTACTCATAACTAGATCTGGAAACACCTCTGCCCTGTAAGCCTACTAACATTCTGCTTGAGCAATGAGTCCTGTATGCATACATTTTAGGAAATCCATTCCCTTTCCCCATGTACACACTCTCAGTTTGATTAATAAGTGATTACATAGAAACATAGAAAATAGGAGCAGAAGTAGGCCATTCGGCCCTTTGAACCTGCTCCGCCATTCATTATGATCATGGCTGATCATCCAACTCAATAGCCTGCTCCCAACTTCTCCCCATATCCTTTGATCCCTTTCACCTCAAGAGCTATATCTAACTCCTTCTTGAAAACATACAATATTTTAGCCTCAACTACTTTCTGTGGTAGCGAATTCCACAGACTCACCACTCTCTGGGTGAAGAAATTTCTGCTGATCTCAGTCCTAAATGGTCTAGCCCGTATCCTCAGACTGGTTCTGGATTCCCCCACCATTGGGAATGTCGGGATTAATTAAAATAGTGCAGTTATTCTTATTCATCCCTCTAATCTGATTGCAGAGATCTTTTGCATTTAATTTGGAGAACTGCATACTATGGTGACAAGTGCTTTATTATGTTTGAGATCCAATCGTGTTGACGCTGTATCAATCCTCCTGCTGTATGTAATCCCTTTTTTAAATATTATCACTCTGGCTCTTTTCTTATCTTCTCTATTCCTCCTAAATTTATGCTATTCCAATGTGTTTATTTTCCATTCTTGTCTCATTTGCAGCCAGGTTTCAATCCCTAATGTGTATCTGGTTATCCATGAAGGATAGTTACACCCTGTCCAAAGTTTGCTTGAAGTCTTCTGTGACCAATGATCACCAAAAATATCAACCAAATTGTGATTTAAGCTTATTCAAAAGTAATTTTATTTTGTACAGGCTTTTTGGTATCTATTCATGGTGCCCTTATTCTTGTGGGGTGAGGTGAGAGAGAACAGGGGCATTTACATTTATTGTGGTTATTCTTTCAAAACAAAAGCATTCATGTGATAAAAGGATATAATTCATCCTCCAAATAAATCTATATTGCAGTAAATGCAATTGCATCATCTATGCATTACATCATTGAAATTAAATCAGTGCTGGTTCTTAAAGGGTTTTTCTCTGTTTAAAATAACCTCTACTATCTTATTTTTGCACCTGCTTATGGTAGGTGAGGCCAGTGCAGCCTTGCAGACAATACACTGGTTGTCCAGCATAGCTGCTCCTCTGGAGGGTTCTCACAAATGCAAAAGGCATTCAAGTGCTTAGACCCTGAAATTGTTATATGAAGATTTTGCATTTATATAACATCTTTCATAACCTCCAGAAGTCTCAAACTACTTTTGAAGTGTATAATCACCATTGTAATGTAGGAAATGGGAAGCTAATTTGCAGGGTTCCACAAATTGCAAAGAAATAATGACCAAATAATCTGTTTTAATGTTATTGACTAAAGGGTAAATATTGGATAGGTAACTTTTAGCTGGCTACTAAAGATTATATATGTAACAATAACCTTGTAAACAGCAATTATTGTGGCTTTGGACAAGTGATATAACTGTCTAGCCAACCTCCTTGATTAACGAAGTGACAATTCAAGTTAACTGTGGTAAAACCCAACACACTGGGTACTTCCAAAAGGCAAGTTCCACACAAAAGGAAACAAATTTAGATTAACTACACCACATTGCATACGTGAGGATGACATGGATTTAACACCAGATTAGATCCGGACAGCAGACTCAAACACCAAATTATTTTTTAAAGCCACAATTAAAAGTATTTTTTCGGTATTCTTTTTCCTCATTCCAGATTCCTGTATCATTCAGTATATCCTGGCAAAGAATATTGTGGGCAATGGTTTGTCTCTGGGAGGAATACAGTAGCAGCCTAGGATGACTATGACTCAACATTTTCCTTCACTTTAAGGAAACATCTAGCCTCAACGTCATGCCTCCCAAATTGATAGTTACAATATATAAAATTCATTATGGAACAAAGAGAATGTAGAACATGCTCGACAGCTTGCCCTTCATTATTATTTAAGGTACAGGCACCCACTCCAGCATAAAAGCACTCCCCAATCAAACAAAGCTTGAGATACTTTAGAACATTTTAGGACTTGAGCACAAAAATCAAGGCTGATTATTGCAGTACTGAGGGAGCACTGCAACGTCAAAAGGGCTGTCTTTTGGATGACACTTTAAACCAAAGCCCTGTCTGCCCTCTCAGGTGTACGTAAAAGATCCAATGGCACTACTTCACAGAAAAGCATGGAGCTATCCCTGTGTCGTGGCCAATATTAATCCTTCAACCAACTTCACAGAAACAGTTTATCTGGTCATGATCACATTGCTGTTTGTGGGAGATTGTTGTGCGCAAACTGGCTGCTATGTTTCTTACCTTACAACAGTGACTAAACTTCAAAAGCACTTCATTGGTTATAAAACACTTTGAGACATCCAATGGTTGTGAAAGGTGCTATATAACTGCAAGCTTTTCTTTTTCCTTTAAAATTGAAATCATTGGGCATCCGGGGCAAAGCTCTCTCCAGTCTGAAGTCATACCGAGCACTAAAAATGGCTGTGGTTGTTGGAGGTCAATCACATTAGGCCCAGGACATCACTGCAGGAATTCCTCAGAGTAGTGTATTAAGCCCAAACATTTTCAGCTGTTCCATTAATGATCTTCCTCCATCATAAGGTCAAAATTGGGGATGTTCTCTGACGATCGCACAGTGTTCAGTTCCATTCGCAACTCATCCATCACATCATTACATCAATGACTTGGTTGAACATAAGAACATACATATGAACAAGGTGTGGGAGTAGGCCGTTCAGCCCCTTGAGCCTGCTCCACCATTTAATAACATCATGGCTGATCTGATAGTAACCTCAAATCTGCATCCCGCCTACCTCCGATAACCTTTCATCACCTTGCTTACCAAGAATCTATCCACCTGTGCCTTAAAAATATTCAAAGACTCTGCTTCCACCGCCTTTTCAAGAAGAGAGTTCCAAAGACTCATGATACTCTGAAATTTTCACCTCATCTCCATTTTAAATGGGCGACACCTTATATTCAAACAGTGACCCCTAGGGGAGGATTTTCCACTTGTTGGGCAGGCACAGTGGGCAGGTCCAGGGCGGCTGTGCAAAGGTCTATCACCAGCATCGGGCCCCAACCGTGATTTCACGCTGGCTGGCCAATAAACGGCCAGCCCAGCATGAATCACACGCTGAAATGCTCAGTGCTCCTTGGGTTGGGGGGCGGGTAGGGCAAGCGCTGAAGTCAGCACATATGCAAGGGTGTACTCAGTGAAAGCTCCCTGGAGGCACAGAGCTGCGTCAGGGAGCTGAAGATTCCTAACATTTAAAATAAAGATTTTAAAATGAAGGTACACATGTCTCCTCACGTGACTGTCACATGAGCAGGGACATGTTAAAAATTAGATTAAAAGTTTTTATTATTTACAATTAACATCGGAAACCTCATCCCACCCCTGGATGAGGTTTCCTCAAAAATCCAAAGGTCACTTGGCCTTTTTGCCCGCCTGCCAACCAAACGATTGGACGCGCAGCAAAAAATTCAATTTACTTAGTTGATTAAGGGCCTTAACAGGCGCACTGCTGCCTCTCACAGGTGCCCACTGAGCAAAATATCGCGAGAGTGTGCAATGACGTCAGAATGCTTGCCCAATGTCATTGTGTGCTATTTTACTCCGGTTCGGGTTGGGCACGTGCCCACCGGCAGGGCGGAAAATTTAGTCCCTAGTTCTAGATTCTCCCACAAGAGGGGAATGAGGGCATGGTGCCTAAATTTGCAGATGACACAAAGATAGGTAGGAAAATATGTTGTGAAGAAGACATAATGGCAGAAATTTTAGGTTGGTGTACGGGTGCACGCCCAACATGTCCAAGTGAGAAATAAAGTGTGTTGACATCAGCCAAGCATGGCAACGTTAACGTGCACCCTCACGATATTTTGCTAGGTGGGCGCATGATGAAGACGGAGGGGCGCCAACCATTAATTAAGTGGCCAGTTAGGTCCCTTGAGACACCAACTGTCTCAGAGTTTACGTAGCCTGTGCGATTTTCAGGCCATCGCACGGGCGCAACATGCAGGCCACATTTTCAAAAACCTCATCCACGGGTGGGATAAGATGGTTGAGTGGGCTTGCTAATGCGAGTAATTTGTGCTTTAGCTTATAAGTTGCTGCTGCTTGCTTGTGTGAACAGGACATCTTCATTTCACTTCAAAGCTGCTTTGACAGAAATAAGAGGCTTCAGTTCAGGACTCCGGAGGATTCATACCACTTGGGGCCTTCCAGGTATCAGACAGCCTTCCTTTACTCTGGGAACGGGGATTGTGGTTTCTGCTGGAGGCACCTCCTCTGAGGAGGAAGAGAGGGCCAGAAGGGGGAGGAAGCCAGGTGTCCCTATTCAGCCTCCAAAGGAGTGACCTATGGGAGGAGAAGCGCAGGCAAAAGGGGCACAGGGCCAACAGGAAGTCCAAGGTGGGAAGGGCCTCAGAAGACGCCACTATCCTGCTGCCAGGGTATACAGGCGGCGATGCAGCTGCCTCAATATGTCTGAGGTGCAGTGCCAAAGGAGGCACCATCTCTCAAGGGAGACAGTGACCTCCATCTGTTAGAGGATCGGGCCTGAGATCAGCTCCAAAAGTGTGGATGGGCACCCCATGTCAGTGGCGCTGGAGGTCACAGTGGCCCACAACTTCTATAACTCCACTCTTTCTAGGGGTCAGTGGGTGATCTTTGTGGAGTCTGCCAATCAGCTGTCCACAATTGTGTCAAGCTGGTGAAAGACGTTCTGTTCAGGCATGCATTGACTTTCATTCACTATTGCATGGACAAGGCCAGCCAGGCAGAGCGAGCCAGAGGCTTTGCAACGATTGCTGGGTTCCCCTGCATCCAGAGTGCAATCGACAGCACACATGTGGCCATCTGGGTGCCAGCGGGCGAACTGGGTGTCTTCGTCAACAGGAAGGGATTCCATTCCATGAACGTGCAGATAATGTGTGACCACAGGATGCAGATTCTGCAAGTCTGTGCAAAGAACCCTGAGAGCTCCCATGATGCTTACATCCTGAGACACTCCCAGGTGTCGAGGCTCTTCAGTGCTCCAGCTCGGCTGGATGGATAGCTGCTGGGTGACAAGGGCTATCCCCTCAAAAGGTGGCTCATGACGCCTCTCCAAGAACAGAGGCCGAGCAGTGGTACAATAGGAACCACACCTCCACAAGGGTGGTGGTAGAGAGAGCCATCGGTCTTCTGAAGATGTGCTTCCAATGCCTGAACCGTTCAGGAGGTGCACTCCAGTACTCCCCAGATCATGTCTCATTGATGGTGGTTGCATGCTACACTCTCCACAATCTGGCACTAGAAAGGGAGGATGCAGTGGAGGAAGAAGATCTTGATGAGCTGCTCAGACAACAGAGGATGAGTCCAGTAGTGAGTTTGAGGACGAGCACGATCAGGAGAACGTTGAGGGGATAGACGCTGACCTGGGCAACTTCCAGGGGGCCAGGGACACCCGGGATGCTTTGTTCCAATGCTCCTTCAGCTAGCCTACCAAATAGAACCACCACCAGGGATGCAGGCTCCATACTTGATCCCTGACAGGAATATTTGCTTTGTGAACAACATGCATTATGTGCCATTTAAATAAGGTTTAATGAGAAACAAATCACTCATAACATCATGGGTTCATGCACCTGCAGAACAAATAAAGAACTCAAGGGCTTGTTATAGAAAAACACATTTAATGATATGGTGCCTGGCATACATTATACAAAAGAGATTGAGAGGTGTTATCCATCACACCAATGAACAATTGATATAAAAGTGGGGGAAACAAATATCACCCGTGATCAGGCCATGTTGTGATTAAGGTGCTTTAAGTTTGCGCTTGTGGGTGCTACGTCTAAGAGTTACCCCTTAGATGGCACTGGCATTGAAGACAGCATACTCACTCTGCTGTCCAGTTGGCCTTAATGACCTTGGCGGGCGTTCTCTGGCCCGTGAAACCTCTGCTGGCCCTGCCTGGGAGGGAGTGGCCAGTGCCATGGCTGCATCTCCCCAGTCGCCGCAGCCTCATTGGATGCCACGATCACTGCCAAAGGGGCAGAGGAGCTGCTGCCGTCATCCAGAGGGCCCTGAGAAGAGCTCACAGAGACAACAGGCAGATCGTGTGCCAACATGAGATTGCTTTGGACCTACCTGCTCATTATTGATGGATGGACACCTAGCTGGGATACTGGGTGCCCAATTCATCTCCCCTCCATGAGAGTCACCACTCTCTCCATGGAGGAGGCATTGTGCTTGGCCATGAGGGTCATTGCATTGCTCATGGTCCGCAGGGACTCCTCCATCATGGAGACCATGGCATGCATTCCCTCATGTATCTCCGCCAGATCATCCCGCACACCCTGCTGGACTTCCAGCATCTGCTGCCTCAGGGACCACGCCAGAGGCCCATCATCAGCATCACAGATACCAGTCTTCAGCCAATTTGGTTCACTCCACGTGAATTGGATAGTGCAAAGGCTATGGGCCCTGACAAAATTCTGGCAATAGTACTGAAGACCTGTGTTCCAGTACTTGCCGCACTCCTAGCCAAGCTGTTTCAGTACAGCTACAACATTGGCATCTACTCAGAAATGTGTAAAATCGCCCAGGTCTGTCCTGTACACAAAAGGCAGGACAAATCCAACCCAGTCAATTACCGCCCCATCCATAATGAGTAAAATGATGGAATGTATCATCAACAGTGCTATCAAGCAGCACCTGCTTAGCAATAACCTGCTCAATGATGCTCAGTTTGGGTTCTGCCAGGGTCACTTAGCTCCTGATTTCATTACAGCCTTGGTTCAAACAAGGATAAAACAGTTGAACTCCCGAGGTAAGGTGAGAGTGACTGCCCTTGACATCAAAGCAGCATTTGACTGAGTGTGGCATCAAGGAGCCCTAGCAAAACTGGAGTCAATGGGAATCAGGGGGCAAACTCTCTGCTGGTTGGAGTCATACCAACCACAAAGGAAGATGGTTGTGGTGGTTGAAGGTCAATGATCTCAGTTCCAGGACATTACTGCAGGAGTTCCTCTTAGTGTTCTAAGCCCAACCATCTTCAGCTGCTTCATCAATGACCTTCCTTCCATCATAAGGTCAGAAATGGGGTTGATTGCACAATGTTCAGCACTATTCATGACTCCTCAGATACTGAAGCAGTCCATGTCCAAATACAGCAATATCCAGGCTTGGGCTGACAAGTGGCAAGTAACATATGTGCCACACAAGTGCCAGGCAATGACCATCTCCAACAAGACAGAATCTAACCATTGCCCCTTGACATTCAATGGCATTACCATCACTAAATCCCCCACTATCTACATCCTGGGGGTTACCATTGACCAGAAACTGAATTGGACTAGCCATATAAATACTGTGGCTAACAGAGCAGGTCAGAGGCTAGGAATTCTGCAGCAAGTAACTCACCTCCTGACCCCACAGAGCTTGTCCACGATCTACAAGGCACAATTCAGGAGTGTGATGGAATACTCCCCGCTTGCCTGGATGAGTGCAGCCCCAACAACACTCTAGAAGCTTAACACCATCCAGGACAAAGCAGCCTGCTTGATTGGCACCCCATCCACAAACATTCACTCCCTCCAAAACCGATGTACAGTAGCAGCAGTGTGTACCGTCTACAAGTTGCACTGTAGGAACTCACCAAGCCTCTTTAGACAGCACCTTCCAAACCCATGACTACTACCATCTAGAAGGACAGGAGTAGCAGATGCATGGGAACACCACCACCTGCAAGTTCCCCTCCAAGCCACTCATCATCCTGATTTGGAAATGTTCCACCATTCCTTCACTGTCACTGGGACAAAATACTGGAACTTCCTCCATAACAGCACTGTGGGTGTACCTACACCATATGGATTTCAGCGGTTCAAGAAAGCAGTTCATTGTCACCTTCTCAAGGGCAATTACGGATGGGCAATAAATGCTGGCCTAGCCAGCAACACCCGTATCGCATGAGTGGATAAAAAACAAATGCCACCTGCTGCTGGATTTGGCACCACAAAGACATGGAGGGCATCCACTGCCAATGGCCATGAAAGTGACCACGACGCTCAATTTTTGCGCCAGTTGCTCCTTCCAGGCCTCTGTAGGTGACCTGTGTGGGGTCTTGCAAACCTCTATGCACACGTGTATCCAAAAGGTTACAGACGCCGTCTTCATTAAGGCACAAGACTTTGCACATTTCGCCCGGGATCAGGAAAGCCAGGAAGCAAGAGTGCTGGGATTTGTGTAGATCTCAGGTTTCCCACAGCTTAGACCTCCATGGCAACAAGCATTCAACTATGTCAATCACAAGGGCTTCCACTTGCTGAATGTTTAACTGGTGTGCTACCACCACAAACGCATCCTGCAAGACTGCACATGATTCCCAGGGAGAGTCCAAGACTCCTACATCCTGAGCCAGGCTCAGATCCCTGACATCTTCCAGGGTCCACAGAGACTACCCACAGAGGACGTGGTTGATGATGTCTGTGCAGCGGCCTCAGAGTGAAGCAGATCGATGGCATAACAAGGCTTATGCCGCAACCCAGACTTTGGTGGACCTAACAATAGGCATTTTGAAAATGAGGTTCAGGTGCCTCGATAGGTGGAGCACTGCATACAGTCCACTGAGGGTGTCGCACATCATCGTCACTTGCTACATGCTCCACAGCTTGGCGCTGCAATGGGGTGGTGACCTGGCTGAGGAGGAGATGGAGGAGCTGCATGTATTCTCCAATGAGAAGGACGTCGAACGGGATGATGGTAATGAGGGCCTCGAAGGTGAGGACATTAGCGATGAGGCCATTTCATTGGCCAGATAAGACAGGCGCATTCGGGAGGTCCTGACAGAGATCACACTGTCCTGCACCCCTGTCACGTTGACACATTTGGAGGCCAGCTATGGCGTCAGCGATGGAGTTCCGCCCATGCAGCAGTGCAGGACCGATGACCTGGACCAAAGTCTCCATGGCAGCTGCCACCCTACCAGTGCTCACCTCAGTGCATTGGCATTTTGGTGCTATCACCTCAACCTGAAAGCAGAAGGACTCCTCCATCATGTCTTTCAATCTGGGGAATGCAGCAGACATCCCTTCCTGATGTCCCCAATCTTGCCTTTGCAGCTGCCGCAACTGAGATATGACTAAGTCCAGAGGCTCCACATCTGACTTGGACTCAGTAAATCTCTGGCCTCTAGCAGTCCTCTGAATGCCAGAAACCTGGGAAGTCCCTGCTGCCATCTGCTGTGGATCAGATGGTGCAATGTACTCATCAGAGTTTGACCCCGAGGTTACTCTAGAGCTAGATTCCACTTAGGTGTGTGTCTCTGCGCTGGTAGAGGGTGTGGGCGAGTGCTGTGACGGGTCTTCAATTAGGGTGTCATCAGATTCCTCTTCCGAGGTGTCTTTGGGGCTTGAGTCAAGGATCGTCATGGAACCCCCGTCGGCTGCTTCCCAGCTATGCCTGCGAAAGCAAGAAGAGGTAATTAGTGCATGGCAGGGGACTGTGGAACAGGGGAAGTGGCTCAAAGCATTGTTGTTTGATGGATGTTGCACAGTTGGATCCTCACTGGTTGAACACCGTCAACCTCACTGTCAGCACAGGAATGGCCCAGGTCATTGCCAGCCAGCTGGTTGACTCCATTTTCAAAGTCTGTGAGGAGCTTGATATCAGGCATTCCTCCACCAATCTACGACCTCTCCCTTCTGTTGTGTGCCAGCTTGTCCTGCATGAATAGAGATGGAGAGAGTGTAAGCAGGACACCTGTTAGGCCAGTTAAGAGAAGGATGCCTAGCATGTGTGGGTGGTGAGTGGTGCCATAGACAGGATGAGTATATGATCCATAGGCAGATGAAGGTGTATGCGAGAAAGCGAATGGTGCTGTCCCTTGAAATGGCACTGAGTGAGATCCTTCTGGATGTGTGTTGGGTTTCTGAGTGTGTGAGTTGAGAGTGATGAGAAGAGTGACTTACCTTGGCGGAATGGAGGAAATCATTCATCCTCTTTCAGCTCTGGGTGGCTGTCCTCTCTTACGGGGCATTGGTGCTGACCACTGCTGCTACCACCTCCCAAGCTGGATTGGTGACCGTGCTTGCTGGTCTTTGCCCAGAGTGGGGGTTAGAGAACTTTACAGTGGCCCTCCACTGCATTCAATAGGCACCCCAAGGGTGGTGATACTAAATTTGGGGGCGGCATGTTTCCTCCCTTTGGCAGCCATGACTTTGCAGCAGCTTCTCATCCATTAGAGAGTACTAGCTCTGTGCACAGGCACCGTTTAAATATGGTGCCTGGATAAATAACAGTCTGACATGACAGCAGGGCAGGAAAATCAGAGATTGCCCTGCCAGTGATCCAGCATGTTTCCCAGGAATGCATTATTAATTAAGCGGGACTCGCAGGAATGGGACAATATGGTGCAAAAACCCACCATTGCGGCCGATGGTAAAATGTCCTTTTTTCCGCTTGCTATCACACTTTGTGCAAATCTGGGATGATTCCGCCCCTTGTTACTATTTAGCAGCAAGCCTGACTGATAATCTTGAATTAGTTGGTAGTGTAATTCATTGCACACTCAGGATTGTTCAGCAAGTGCCACCCAATCGCGGAATCACATCTAACCTTAGACATTTTGTTCTGAGTATTGCAAGCTGAGCTGGTTGAGTATGGTCAGTACTCTGCAATGTGGCTCACTTACATTTGCTAGAAGTTACGCATAGTCATACACATGACCTGTCCTCTGCAAGCAAAAAGAACATGTCCAGGCAAAACTCTCAAAAGCATGGGCGTCAATAGTTCCTGGTGCATTCTCCATGGCAATATCTCAACCAATCAGTGTCAACTTGCCAACTAATTAGCGCCCTTTTCTCATGCAGCATAAATTGTTGCTCCCTTTGAAATTTGGCATTCTTGCACCTGTTCTGATGAGTGGAAGATAAAAAGCTAAAACAGCATGTCTCTTTTTTTCAGCAATACTCAAATTTTCTCAGTGTTATAAAACACTTTTCTAATGGTTAAATTTTTTGTTAATTTGGCAACATTTTAAAGAGACATGTAGGCTGGGATTTTCTGGTCCCACACGTGGTGGGAATTGTCAGGGGCGGTCGGAAAATTTGCTGGATCAGCCAAAGATCCGTTGACTTCGGGAGGGAATTTCCAGTCCTGTGGCAGGCAGGACCAGAAAATCCCAATGTTTATATTTACAAATATTAAAGTTTCCAATGAACTTGTTGGTATTGTGAGTTATAGTAACAAGAATGAAAAATCAAATAAAGCAGTAAACATTACATTCAGACTAATCCAGATTTGGAAATGGCTGTCAGTTTAAGTGAAATTATCCTCTTAAAAATAAGACATAAAGGATTTGTGGTGTTAATTTTAATTGGGCAGCTGTAGGCGATAGAGAAACTCATTGCTCCTCGGTCCTCTGCTGTTCCCAATTAGAAATAACTTTTATGACAGCATTATTCCACTATAGTCGAATCTCCAAAGAGAACAACAATTCTGACTTCTGTGGATACTTTGTATATCAGATGATAAGTCTGATCCACTAATGTCCAAAAATCTGACGTGCTTAATGCAATTTAAGTGGCACCTTTGTAATTGACTTCAGTCATTAGCGAATGGTTAACACCATTTGTCTGATATAAGCAGCTGCACTTTAATGCAATAAGTGTGAATGGTATAAGTGATGGAAATTGTTTAGAAACCTAATTTTTTTTATCCCAACTAAACTAAAATTGTACACATGATTCATCTAGTGGAAGTTTTTACATTCATAGTACTTTAAAATATAATTCTCCATAGTCTTAAGGGATCATTATCATGTAGTTATTTTCTAGGGTGATAAAAGTATAATTGGTAATCATATAATGGAAATGATTGACAATTTGCTTGAGTCACATTGACCAACTGCTAATGTGATTCAACAAAAGTATCATTATCTCAGCAGTGCCACCATTTGAATTGGGTATTCTTGCTCAGCAACAGCAAATAAGGTGGTTTTCATTTCTCAGAAACATAGATGAAATCACAGAATGTGATCTTTAAAGCACCAGAAATAATTCTGGAACCCCTTGCAATTGAATAGAATTTCTTCTATTCTGTCACTAAAGGGCAGTAGCCTTACCAATTGAGAAATCTTTCAGTTTAGTAGCCATACAGGCTTCACTGTATGTTTGTAATAGACCAGGGTTTCTGCTCTTAGGGGAGTTATTTTGGGAAAACAAACCAGTCTAACAGCTGTCTATGAAAGATATTGCAAATTGAACCTTGTTTCAACATAATTAATACTTACACAAAGTTGTTCTGCAACTAAATGGGAAAAAAATCCATAGTACTTTTCTAATTACTAATGTTACAAGTATGCAATGCAAAGTCAAAAATAATAATTTAATATTTGGAAGATTTACAGAGTTACTTTGGTTTATTCTTTTTCTGAAGGCTTCCAAGTAGCATTTTGCATCCAACCAAGCATTCTTCGTGTGTGAGCTTAGGCACTGAGTGTTGGCAAGTTATCTGAGACCACCAGAACCAAACCTTTGTCCTAAACACACACAAATGTACCTCCACTGTTCACTGGCCATGATCAGGAGTTGCAACCTTGACTAATTTTGTCTAAGGCAGTCCAGGGAAATTGAAGCCAACTCCATCTTCGCCTATTGCAAGCTCTTTATTGAAACATGAGTTTGACCTAACATTGCCTTTGTAAGGAGAAGGAGAAACAGTTGCAGTAGGTCAAGAGTCCAACTTTATGTATTTGTATTCATAACTGAGAATAAATTATAATAACCACAACTTATATATCTATAGTGTTGCTTAGCTACATACAAATATTCCTGAGGTGAAAATATTGGAAACCAAACAGGAGCAAAAATGAGAAATGGGGAAACCAAAAGACGGAGTTGATAAAAATGGTTTTAGGGAGAAATTGGTAACCTGAAGAGGGTGGCAAGATTGGGTGATTTGGAAAGTGAGTTTGAGAAAGCTGAGACATAGTGGTTGAAAGAATAGTTATCTAGGGTGGAATGGAAAGGGTCAGGAGCAAGGCATAAACTGGTGTTAGAGGTGAAGATGTTGCCTGTGGAAGAACTGTGGCTGAAGTGGGTCACTGAGGCAAGGTAGAGCGAGGGATTTGATAGTGGGATTAGAGGTCCCTACAATGTACACAGCATTCTATTATGTACACACTTCCCCAAGATGCATACAGCTTCCAGTAAAGGTGCTTGTAGTAATCTTTATTTCCATCATTTGTTATGATGATGAGCACGTAAGCTGACAGAGGCACTGGGGGGAATTTTAACCCCCAAAATTGGGTCAGTTTGGGTTGGATGAGATGCTAAAACGTGAGAAATGCCAAATCCAAACCCAACCCTCCTCGAACACGCCCACTTCCAGTTTTAATCAATGTTAAAGGGAGGGGAAGGGTGGTAACTTATATCCAAGGAAGAGGCATATAAATTGGCCAGAAAAACAACAGACCTGAAGATTGGGAGCACTTTAGAATTCAGCAAAGGACGACCAAGGGATTGATTAAGAAGTGGAAAATAGAGAATGAGAATAAGCTTGCGGGGAACATAAAAACTGACTGTAAAAGTTTCTATAGGTATGTGAAGAGAAAAAGATTGGTGAAGACAAATGTAGGTCCCTGACAGTCGAAATAGGGGGATTTATAATGGGGAACAAAGAAATGGCTGATCAACTAAATACATACTTTGGTTCTGTCTTCACAAAGGAGGACACACATAACATATCAAAAATGTTGGGGAACACAGGGTTTAGTGAGATGGAGGAACTTAAAGAAATCAGTATTAGTAGGGAAATGGTGTTGGAGAAATTGATGGGATTGAAGGCCGATAAATCCCCAGGATCTGATCATCTACATCCCATAGTACTTAAGGAAGTGGCCCTAGAAATAGTGGATGCATTGGTGGTCATCTTCCAAGATTCTATAGACTCCGGAACAGTTCCTACAAATTGGAGGGTAGCTAATGCAACCCTACTATTTAAAAAGGGAGGTGGAGAGAAAACAGGGAATTATAGACCAGTCAGCCTGACGTTGGTAGTGGGGAAATTTCTAGAGTCCATTATAAAAGATTTAACAGCTGAGCACTTGGAAAACAGTGGCAGAATCGGACAGAGTCAGCATGAATTTACGAAAGGGAAATCATGCTTGACAAATCTACTGGAATTTTTCAAGTTTGTAACTAGTAGAGTTGATCGGGGGAGCTAGTGGATGTGGTTTATTTGGACTTTCAGCAGGCTTTCGACAAAGTCCCACATAAGAGATTAGCATGTAAAATTAAAGCACATGGGATTGGGGGTAGTGTTTTGAGATGGATAGAAAACTGATTGGCAGACAGGAAACAAAGAGTAGAAATAAATGAGTCTTTTTCCAAATGGCAGGCAGTGACTAGTGGGGTACCGTAGGGATGAAGACCCCAATATCCTAGAATATTGAGCTGCCAATCCTGCCCCTCTCTCAACCACATCTCTGTGACAGCAATGACATCATACTTCCATTTGTTAATTTGTGCCCTCAACTCACCTGCCTTATTCGTCAGACTCCTTGTATTAAAATAAATACCATCCAACCTTGCCAAACTCCCTTGTGCCTTAACTGGCCTATAATTTCTATGCCTTCCAGACTCACTTGCTCTCTCTTCTAATTTTGGCTGTGCATCTCCCCCCACTGAACCTCCTCTCAGGATCCCATCCCCTTGCCAAGTTAGTTTAAACCCTCCCCAACAGCACTAGCAAACTTCCCTGCAAGAATGTTGGATCCATTCCAGTTCAGGTACAACCCGACTACCTTGCACAGGTCCCACCACCTCCAGAAACGGTCCCAATGTCCCAGAAATCTAAAGCCCTCCCTCCTGCTCTCTCCAGCCAAGCATTCAACCGGGGTAACCTCCTATTAGCGTGTGTCACCAGAAGTAATCCAGAGATTACTACTTTTGAGGTCCTGTTTTTTAATCTGCTTCCTAGCTCCCTAAATTCTGCTTGCAGGGCCTCATCCCTCTTTCTACCTATGTCGTTGGTACCAATATGTACCACGATCTCTGTCTGTTTGCCCTCCCCCTTTAGAATGCCCTGCAGCCCCGTTCAATGATGTCCTTTCCAGCATTTTCTGTTTATATTTCAGATTTCCAGCACCCGCAATACTTTGCTCTTGTATTAATATTATAGCAGTTGTCTTCTCTGTGCTCGCTGCTAATTCCTGAGCTTATGCTGGTCTTACTCCCTTGTCCCACCTTCCACTCAGTTAAAAACCTGCCATTTTTAAGCGTTGCTCCCGCTCCTCTCCAACTACAACTCGAGACCCAGGAGAGTTCTGACATTTTTTTAGATATAGACATTTTTTTTTCAGTTTCAGTACATGAATAAAGAAACTTATAAAGCTGCAAGTATTAGGCTGTGGTGAATTCATGCTTCTAGTTGGGTGGAAGTGCTCTCTTGGACTGAGAATAAACTATTCCCTGGATCCTGCTTTCAATAAAACAAAACTTGAATTACTTACCTTTTCTGTTCCTCTTAAATATTAGTACATAGTTGTAACTGTCATGATTATATGGTACAAATCCTCTAGAAAGTATTCAGCCAGCTTCTTAAACTTCAGGATCTTGTTCCCAGCAACACAACTACATCTGGACAATGTCATGGGATTCCTTAAGGATCACATCATTCCTGAAGCGGTCTGGTCCTTCTCACCAGCCTGTAAATCTCATCGGTGTTAGCTAGGGCAGTCTGGCCCAACCAGCTTTCTGGGAACAACAAGGGCACTATCTAAGAGGCTGGGGAGCAGATGTGTTGTCATCCTGAAGGAGGATCAAGTGTCTCTCTCATGACGTTGCAGCTACTCTCATTTCTCTGAGAACAGAGTGCAAGAATGATGCAATTATCTGAATGCTTCTACCTACTGTCCACTTTATGCCTTAAAGCCAGAAAAGATACTCAAACCTAGAACCAAACTGGAAACAGTCTGAGCTTCCACTGAAGCTGTCAAAGCTGCCAGAAGCTGCTCCTTCACTGCCTCACTGCATTGTTCACAGGGCTGACCACTTGCTCCATTGTTGACCACAAAATTTTGATTCCGTGTGAAAACCCACAGAAGTTGACAATGTTGATCAGCGAGTGAAGGCTGTGGTGAGTTTCCCATCTGCCAACCCAAGTCAAAGAGGAACCTATCCTACTTTCCAAAGTACCTCCTAATTTGCATGACATAGGACAACAGCAAGCACAAAATGCAAGTCCAATAGTCAGTTTGCCTGTGGGGTGGGAAATTTGTGCTGCTACACCAGTTGTTAAACCATTGTATCGTTCATTTGCTTCAGGTTCTATAAAACACTATTTTTGTATCTAATGCAAAGGATTGCTTTCACAAACAAGTGTATGTTTCTAATGAACTGACCTAATGTGACCTAATTTGCAAAGTAGTCTAAAAAGTCATGGGAAACAATAAACCCTTTTTTGCCATTATGCTCACTAAATATAGCATGAGATCTTTCCTTTGCTCCAATAGAGGACTGACCACAGAAAGCCTTAGTCAAGATTCATGGTCACTTAAAATTAACCTCCTAAGAAACAACTCAGAGGCAAGCATCCCACACAACATGCAAGTAAAAGAATCTCTCAGGGATGTTCATGGTGTTGATATGCAGGCCTGTGGTCCAACCATTTCCTCCACTTCAAACTGGCCTCAGTGCTATGGAGGTCCTGTGGCGCAGTGGGTATCGTCCCTGCCTCTAAGTCAGAATCTCTGGGTTGAAGTCCTACTTCCTTGATGGCCAAGGAAGATGCGTTCGTTATGCGGCCAAACAGGTTAAGTATCAACCCGTAAGTCCTTCCATGTGCCAAGGGCAGGTGGTAAGGCCAGGAGAGATTCCTAGACAGCCATATAATGGAAAAAGAGTTGGAGCCTCTACCATCACTATTCATAATTCTGGATTAAAATTGCATGCCTGTAAAAGCGCTTGTTGCCACAGCAACTTGGACTTCTTTGGGGGAGGCAGTTGGCTGGGCTTTGGACAGAAAACTGAAATATGTTGAGCTAGAGCTCAGGGGCAGGATGAGATATTTCTTTTCTCTCAGGAGGACAACATATCTGTGGTGCCCACTAGTGCCAGAATGTGTACTGATCCAGTCAGCTCTGACAATGGCAGAATTGGAGCAGTCTGCAGCTGGGTGCTCTCAAGCTCAGTCACTGAATTTATAACCACCACCATCGCAGAAGTGATTGACATTTAACAACTTTCCATCTCCCTTGCTCCAATCACTAGGGATGCATTTCACAGAATCACCAGAGGAGGTAGCACAGCACTGAATAGGATGGCAAAAGCAGCTTGTTGGTGTATTTGGTAATAGACAAAGAGGCAATTCATTAGCATTGTATGTAGTGTTCCTGTAATGAGTTGGGACTTTGGAATGTGACAGGATATGAATGTCTGTTTGGCAGTTAGGCAGTAGCTGCATGTACACGTGGAAAGACTGAGGCAGATGTTTGAAAACATCTGTTAATGCTGGGGGCCAGGGATACATCTGTTCAAATACTCATCAATCAACTGCTGATAAATAGCTCCAGCATCAGCAAACCATTGAACCTCTTCAGCCTCCTGCATGCCATTAGAATCCTTTGCTCATAAGGTTAAAAGCCCTCTTGCAGTTATACAGTATGCAGCACATCAACATGACACATCACACTCCTGCTGGGCAATATTGGAGGAAGCATCTTCACCTGTTGAGGCATTAGAATCATTACTTCAAAGGTCTGCTCAATGAATAGGTTGACAGGAAGCACAGGTAGATTTAAGATTTTTTAAATATACGATAGATAAATCCAAGTCAATTGTTACATAGCAATGACAAAATGTATGACTTTAACATGGAGATGAAATTATGTCTGTATTCTCGTCTAATCATCACCTTCCCTTTAGTCCTGCTTCAGCTAAAGACTACATTTCTAAGATCCGGAGGACATCAGGGCTCACGCTTGAGCCCTTTACACTGCCCGGTTCTCTCCGGAACTGTCCAGCGAGGATGCTCGCAGAGTTCTGTGGGAGGACCTCCTGCACGTCGGCCCGGAGGACACTGGAAAGCTTGGCTCCCCTATCACATCTGGGGGAAGCTGACCGGCACTCTTGACAGCCTCTCCAGGGGCAAGTACCTGGGAATGAACTGGCTGACTGTGGAGTTCTTCAGGGCATTCTGGCACATCCTGGGCAGCAACTATGCTGGGATCCTGGCAGAGGGTATCACAACCAGGGAGATGCCCCTCTCACGGTGCACAGCCTTTATTGTCCTGCTGCCTAAGAGGAGGGATCTCCGCCTCCTTAAGAAGTGGCACCTGGTCTCCCTCCTCAGCACGGATTATAAAATCTTTGCCCAGGTGCTTGGCACCGTGGTGGGCCACATGGTCCACCCTGTCCAGTCCTACACAGTCCCGGGTCGCCCTATCTTTGCCAACATCCACCTGATCTGGGACCTGATCCATCTTTCCCAGAGAACTGGTCTGTCCAGCGCCTTCCTGTCTCTTGACCAGGAGAAGGTGTTCGACAGGGTGGAGCACGAATATTTATTCAGGACTCTGCAGGCATTTGGGTTCGGGACACATTTTGTCACCTGGATCCGACTTCCGTACACTGCTGCAGAGGTTCTGATTAAGGTTAACAGGTCTCTGATGACGCCCCTTCGCTTTGGGAGAGGAATGCATCAGGGCTGCCCCCTGTATGGTCAACAATATTCCATCTGCCTTTTCTGCGTCTCTTGCAGAGGAGGTTGTCGGGGTTCATTCTGCGCGGGCTGGGCATCAGGGTGGCCAATAATGTGCTCCTTATGTTCACTGTCCCGGCTGAAGTTTTTCATCCACCAGGTGCACAGTCTGAATTATGACATGCAGCTCCTGTTTATAGACCTGAGGAGTCTTCATGGCTCCTTGCAGGCATTGCCCAGCTTTTACCAGGACCTGATCAAAGTCTGGAGCATGGTCGCTTCGCGCCACAGCTCTCTGCCGTCAGCAGTAGTGACTTTCGTCAAAGAGCTGCTGCTCAAGAATCCGTACATCCACCGTTTCAGGTGACTGGTGGAGGGGTGGCCATGGCAGCTGGGGTGACCAGGATTGGAGACGTGCTGGGTGGCATAGGAATGGGCTAGATGCTTCCTCAGGAGTTGGCGCATCGTGTGTTGATGGGCGTCCGGTTCGTGGCCAATGCCATCCATGACCTTAGAACGGTCGTGCAAAGCCTCCACGTCATACTGGGTCACGAGGAAGCTCAGGTGCACGGTGGACTCCTTCCTGAGCAAACCCTTGCTGGGAAGGAATTCCACATTGGCCTCAAGCCCCGAACCATCCTCGGGAACAGGAGCCCTGCAACCTGAGTCGCCTCATGGAAATGCCCTCCATGCCCTTTAGATCGGCGTGGAAGGGTTTCCTGTATGGGCTGCTGCTCACCCTCCACCTCTTTACCCTCGCCCAGCATCCAGACACGCCCTGGTGTGCCTTTTGCCATCCGGCAATGGAGTACCCAGTGGAGCGCTCTCTAGGGGGATTCCTTCCCCTTACCATCAGGGGTGGAGGGTGTTGCACACAGCGGTCCTATACAAGCGTAGGGTGTGTTGGCTCACGGATTCCCAGGATGCCTGTGTGTTTTGCAGCCTTGTGGAGTCCGTGGACCATGCATATATAGGTTGTACTATGCTGCACTCCCTTTTTAGTTACTTAAGAATCTTTTGCTTCTGTTTTGTTTGCACTTCAGTCCCACGATCCTGATCTACGGGTCCCCAGTGTGGAGGGAGGAGGACCTCCTCATGAACCTGCTCCTGGACCTGGCCAAGTTGGCCATCAACAGATCCAGGCAGCAGGCAATCAGGGGGGGGTCATCCGGCCCGACTGTCTGCCCCTCTTCTGTGGCTATGTTTGTGGCTGGGTGACCCTGGAAAGGGAGCTTGCGGTGTCCGCCAGCATCGAGGCCTTCCATGCTTGGTGGGCACCATGGAGACTGGTGTGTTTTATTAATCCCTTTAATCACGTTTTGATTCGATGTTTGTAAGTTTCCTTTAAGGTTTTGGTTTTCTTTTTGCAGTATCCCTTTAAGGGGCTGCTTTTTACTTTGTCCCTCATTTTGTTAAGTTACTTTATTTGGTTCCCTTCTCTTTAGTCCTGCTTCAGCTGAAGGTTATATTTGGTCTTGACCCTCCATGTGCAATTCCATGGTATGTTGGCTAGTAATAAATTAAATACCTTATGTTTCTACTCACGATAAGTTTTTTCCACATTAATAATGCAAATTGTAAGTCTGTAATTACACGCTGGGGATTCTGTCTCATGTCAATTTTGTATCTCTCAGCTCCTTGGCCTGTTTTACAGAGAAACTTGTGCTCCAATTCTATTGCTCTGCTTCTCAAATTGACTTAAGTTTTGCCAAAGTATTATAGGAAAATAAAGACTAAATTATGACTATGCACCCTGGTTCAATTATCCCCTTCCTATTAACCCCTTTCAACAACAACTTGCATTTATATAACCTTTACCATAGTAAAAGAGCCCAACACATTTCGCAAGTGCAATTAGACACAAATAAGACCAAACCAAAGGAGGAGATGACTAAAATCTTGGTCAAAGAAGTAGGTTTTAATAACTGTCGAGTGGAAAATACTTAGGAGAGAATTCCAGAGCTAATGGTCACTAGTGGTTTGATGAAGTGGGGGATGCACAAAAGGCCGGAATTGGAGGAATGCACAGATCTCAGATAATTGTAGGAGGTTACTGAGATAGGAAGAGGCAAAGCCATTAGAGGATTTGAAAATAGCAATTGAGGCACTGGTAGACCAGGAGACGATGTGGCAAAGCGGAGAGGTGTAAATGAGACTTGATATGAGTTTGGATAATAGAAGGCAGAGTTTTAGATAAGCTCAAGTTGATGGTAGCTGGAAGATGGCGGGTTGGCTAGGAATGTATTGGAATAATCAAGCTTGGAGTTAATTAAATCATAGATGAGGGTTATAGCAGCAGATGGACTGAGGGAAAATATTATAGAGGCGGATGTTGGTGGTCTTAGTGATAGTGGATAAGAGGTGGGAAACTCAACTCAAGAGTTTTGTGGCGGGGACAAAAGACAATGTCTTTGGTCTTCCTAATAGTTATCTGGAGGAAATTGCGACTCATTGAGGACTGAATGTAATATACTTCATCTTCACTCCCTCTGTGCAACGCCATTGAATATTGCCTAGTATATTATGAACATATAAATGTCTGCCCAAAGGCAAAATATAATATAAATGAAAAAATCATTGTTGGTTATTTGCAAATCACATTATGTCGATGTCGTGAGCTGGCTTCCGTGCGAAAAGTAGATTTGAGCTGGCTTCCGTGTGAAAAGTAAATTTGGCCTATCTGCGTGCAAAAGTAGAAATCGCTCTTTCGGGATCCTCTTTTGAGGCAACGTGCCATGTCGATAAGGAAGTGTGATCTCAGCAGCTGCACCTGACTTCTGGCCCTGCGTGACTAGCGTGAAAAAGCTTTATCTGGAGACCAGGGTATCTCGCCCCGCAAACTCCTGAGCACGACATGTATTGCAAAAACACACGCACCCCAGCTACCGGAAATCTCAGAAAAGGTCACTGGGGCTACGCTGAGTCTGGTTGTGCGAACTGCATGAAAGAGTGAGTAATGCTTAGATAGGACACGGCTGGCGTGCACCAGAACAGGGAGAGCCGAGAAGCGCACGCACTGCTGAGTAAACACAAAGCCAGATTTTAGCTTCTGTAAACCCTTAAATGCTCTCTGCTTTTGTTATTTGAGCCTATTATTTTGTCTGCATTTTATACAAGTATCAAACTAAATGCCGACGATTGACCGTGTTGTAATGACAGGAGTCACTTCTGAACAAACTCGGCACTTGAAACATGAGGTATTTGTTAAATGTGAAATGAGAAGCCGAATGCTGACGAACTACACCTGTACCACACGGAGCGGTTTCCGCAAGTAATACGTGGGCAGTTACTGTGATCAACCCACGTAGAAACCCCAGCGACATGTGTCTGTGGCTCTGTTTAACACGACTCCACCAAATTTCTTGGAATGGAATTGGTCGCGTTTTTAGGAGAGTTAGCCTAAACGATTCGCACGCTACTGCACTTAATGTCGTGACAGTTCTTCAAGAGCTAGCGTTTAAAAATAACCACAGGCCAGCAATGAATCAGAGCAGTGACGCAGCGCCTGTAGAGCACTGGGGCGGGGGACAGAAATGGGAACGACTAAGATATTGCAGGTGCTCAGATCATAGGACACTCCAACTAAATGCCCCACTAATGTTTACGTCTGCATATAGCATTGATCTGGAATGGTTGCAGTATAGGAGGCCATTCGGTCCATTGCTTCCGTGCGAGTTCTGTGCAAGACAACTCAGCTAGCCCCACTCCCCGTGCCTTTTTCCTACAGTCTTGCAAATTGTTTATCTTCAGTTGCTTAATCAATTGCCTTTCGAAAGCTGCAATTGAAACTGCCTCCACCACACGCTCAGGCAGTCCATTCCAGGTCCTGACCACACGGCATGAAAAAAAAATTCTTCATGTTGCCTTTCTTCTTTTGCCATTCACCTTAAAATTGGTGTCCTCAGGTTCTCACCAATGGGAACAGTTTCTCCCTAACTACTCTGTCCAAAATCCTCATGATTCTGAACACCTCTATCAAATCTCCTTTCAACTTTCTGTCCTCAAAGGAGAATAACCCCAGCTTCTTCAAACTATCCACCTAACTGAAGTCTGTAGTCCCTGATACCATTCTTATAAATATTTTCTGTACTCTTGCTGATGCCAACTAATTTTTCCTAAAGTATGGTACCCAGAATTGGACACAATGCTCCATTTGAGGGAAAACTAGTGGTTTATAAAAGTTCATCATAACTTCTTTGCTTTTGTTCTCAATGTCTCTTTCTGAGCACTTAATGAGCACTTTCTCAGCTTGCTGTGCCACCTTCAGCAATTTGTGCATAAATAGCCCCAGATCCCTCTGTTCCTCTGGCCCCTTTAGAATTGTATCCTTTAGTTTATATTGCCTCTTCTCTTTCTTCCTGTCAAAATGTATCACTTCACATTTCTCTGATTTAGTTTCATCTACCACATGCCCTTCAACCTGTATATGTCCTCTTGAAGTTTACCACTATCCTACCCACAGTTCACAATATTTTCAATTTTTGTCATCCGCAGATATTGAAATTGTACCCGGCACATGAGTAAAAGGGCATTAGTTACAGCCTTAATGCAGCTCTGATGTTTACTGGAATATACCAGACAAGTCTTCTGATGCTACGTGGAAAGATCCTGAGGCATAAAAGTTGAGAGTGACGGTTAACATTAGTGAGGCATTGGGGTCTCGGGATTGTGGCTCAAATTGCTGCTAGACCATGTGACATATGTCTGTCATCACCTCACAGTTTAACCTCAGTCGCCTTTGAGGCTGGTTCTCTGGCATTATTGAGGTAGGATGTCCTAGGCCTGTGCAGTCTTCCTTGAGGGTAGTACCTGGTTGTTCTGTTTCCTGGCATGCATGCAGCAGCCTCTTCCTCCTGACTTCTTGCCTTCCCTCTGGCCTCTACCTGCTCAGTGACTGGCTTCTATTGCATCTATGTGCAAGGGCGCCAGGCCCATCTTCTATCTTCCTTCACGTGAAGCACTCTGCACTCTTCGCCAGCATAAAGTTCTTCCCAGCACCTGGGTTTATGAGTTAGGGGCAAAAAATTGCCCTGCAAGACCAGGAGCCCCACCCTCCCACTCCCTTGCATTAAGGGAAGACAGTAGGAAATTATTTTGTGCCACTCCTGGGGTAGTGAATAAAAGTTTAAATCAAATTCAACAGGGATACCTGGTTATTCAAACAAATATCCAAGTTCAGACCTGCTCTTACCAGTTCTGCTTTGCACACTTCAGGTTCTACATGCCTGGGCTACCAAAATCCAACTTGAGCAGAGGCAGCTGATGATTTATATGGCCAGCTGCCTCCATAAAAACATGCATGTGTGAAACACACCCCATCCCATTTCTGCTCCACAAAAATGGCTCTCTGTCATGGCAAAAATCCAGGCCTCGGTCATTCATATAGATCGAGAAAAGCTGTGGTCCTATTAGCGACCTGAGGAACCCTTTTCTATACCTTCCTCCAGTCTGGGAAACAAGCATTCAGCACTACTTCCTGTCATTAAGTCAAATTTTATTCATGCTGTCACAGTCCCTTTTATTCAATGGGCTTTAACTTGCTGACAAACCTGTTATGTGGTACTTTAAAAAAAGCCTTTTGGAAATCTATGTACATCACATCAACCACATCACCCTCATCAATCCTCTCTGTTACCTCATCAAAAAACTCAAATCAACTTAGTTAAACATGATTTACCTTTAACAAATTCAAGTCAGCTTTCATTAATTAATCCACATTTGCCCAAGTGACTGTTATTTTTTCCCCACATTATTATTTCCTAAAGCTTTTCCACCACCAAAGCTAAATTGACTGACCTGTAGTTGCTGGGTCTATGCTTGCACCCATTTATTGAACAATCCTTGTAACTGGAAAACTTGACATTACACTTGCAACAACAATGTATAAAGCTGTCGAAGGAATCCAGACCATTTGAAAAATCATGATAAATAAATGACAAGGTAATGCAATAATAATACACTTTGAAGTAGGAAGTGTTGATGGAGCAGGACATTTCATAACAAAAGCCATGAATTGGTGTTTTTCCTCACCGTACAAATTGATAAGGGCATAGTGCAGCCAATGATATCTGGGACCTCTCAAACTTCTGGTTCAATAGTCTATCGCCTTAACCAATTACATTTAAGGATGGAGAAAGAAAAAGCAGGAACTAAGATGAATTAGAGTTAAATTAGACACAGAAAGAGAACTAGAGGGGAAGAAAATGAATTAAGATAGTGAAAAAAAAGACAGAAAGGAAAAATAAGTAAAAATGTAAAAAAAAAAGAAAAAAACTCTAGGAACGATTCACTGCATGCTTGAGTCATAGTCCACAGTTTCATTATTCTTTTTCTGAACCTCCAATGTTGAATAAAATGCCAGGACCATAAATCACATTATTAAAATGGTCCATACCACATGAATTAACAGCCTTAAATGTGGCAAGAATAATTCATATTAATGAAGCATTTCCAGCAATTTCATGGTATACAATGCAGAGGCTTATGGTGAGATGGCAATGTTTTGTGTTTTGGTGAGGCTAACAATAGAGTAGCACAAGTTGTCCAGCACTTTGATCTCATTGGAACTCATGGTATAGCTGTTTGGCATAGATTTTTGGGTTTTTATGCATTGATAATGCTGGATGCTGTGAACTCGCCATTATTTTCCAGTAATTTATGAACCATTGTTTGGTGGAAATCCCAAAATACGCAGAAGAAATAGAAATGGGCAGAAACTGAACAGAGAAGATATTCCCAGCTTGGCATAAGAAGCCTGCAGTATATGAAATCAGCTGGAAAATTACATTTTTTGCTTTTTTATTTTTTCACGGGATATGGGCACCATTGGCTAGGCCAGTATTTATTGCCCATCTCTAATTGCTCTTGAGAAGCTGATGGTGAGTTAACTTCTTGAACCGCTGCAGGCCATATGGTGGTTGGTACACCCACAGTGCTGTTAGTGAGGGTGTTCCAGGATTTTGACCCAACGGCAGTGAAGGAACAACGTATAGTTCCAAATCAGGATAGTATGTGGCTTGGAGGGGAGTTTGCAGGTGTTGGAGTTCCTATGCATCTGCTGCCCTTGTCCTTCAAAATGGTAGAGGTTGTGGGTTTGGGAGATGTTGTTGAAGGAACCTTTGTGAGTTGCTGCAGTGCATCTTGTAGATGGTGCACACTGCTGCCACTGTGCGTCAGTGGTGGAGGGAGTGAATGTTGAAGATGGTGGATGGGGCATCAATTAAGTGGACTGCTTTGTCCTGGATGGAGTTATGTTTCTTTAGTGTTGTTGGAGCTGCACTCATCCACGTAAATGTAGAATATTCCATCACACTCCTGACTTGAGCTTTGTAGGTGGTGGACAGGCTCTGGGGAGTCAGGAGCCAAGTTTCTCGCTGCACAATTCCCAGCCTCTGACCTGCTCTTGTAATCACAGTATTTATCTGGCTGGTCTAGTTAATTTTCTGGTCAATGGTAACCCTCAGGATGTTGATAGTGGAGGACTCAGTGATGGTAATGCCATTGAATGTCAAGGGAATGGTTAAATTCTCTCTTATTGGGGATGGCCATTGTCTGGCACTTGTGTGGTGCAAACATTACTTGCCACTTGTCAGCCCAAGCCTGAATGTTGTCCAAGTCTTGCTGCATATGGACAGGGACTTCTTCAGTATCTGAGGAGTCACATTGTGCAATCATTAGCGAACATTTTCATATCCAGCTGAGAATGAGTGAAACAAGCTGGATGTGTATCATCTGGGTGCTCAAATACAAATCCAAAGCTCAGTACTCATATGAGCTCGAGCCAGCTTGGTTGTTCTCCATGGGGTTGCTTTTGCAAATGTGGAAATTATGATTACCACATTATTTGTTCAGGTGGCTGTATTTTTGCTTAAAAATCTGCTGTTTTCCAGGGTGCTATTCTTTCATAATTGCATGAAAGAGCCTATCATAACTGAATCATATGCATTAAGTATAAACAGATTTTAATTTATAATTCTGTACTAAACATTGTCACATATGAAATATTCAATTAACGATTATAAATATGTATGAAAAGGCTATGTTGTGGAAGTTCTTTCAAGCAAATTGTTCTGAAATCTGATTTGTTATCACTGACTAAATTAATTACAGTTAACAGATTGCAGCGGAATCCGAAGACTCTGATTGTTTCTGGGGGAAGAAAATAAATGGTTCACAATCAGTGTTCAATTTGCTGAATGTCTTGACCACTTTTAATTTGGACCAAGTATCAACAACAGACACTTTTAATTAGAACCGCAAATGAGTTTAAAAAATACCCTTGTAGAGAATGTCTCCAGGGTAATACATAATTACGAAAATTCAAATATAACTAATTTAAACAGTTTTGATGTTAGATTATATTACAAAAGCCATTAATCAACACAATAAATAGATATATTACTAATTTACATGTTCCCAATGTTTAGAGTATTTCAAAGGAATTGATAAATAAATCTGAAACTTTGAATTATGGAGGGGTGTGGGAGGTTACTAGGTAAGCCTGTATCTGGATTGTTGTTAGCCAAACTCCTTTGAATTCTGCTATCGGGAATGAGTAATATACAACATGCTCCTTCCATCATAAGGTCAGAAGTGGGGATGTTCGCTGATAATTGCACAATGTTCTGCAACATTCACGACTCCTCAGATACTAAAGCAGTCCATGTCCAAATACAGCAAGATCTGGACACTATCCAGGTTTAGGTTGCCAAGTGACAAGTAACATTCACGCCACACACATGCCTGGCAATGACCATCTCCAACAAGAGAGAATCTAACCGTCGCCCCTTGACAATCAATGGCATTACCATCACTGAATCCCCCACCATCAACATCCTGGGGGATTCATCAACATACTTTTGACCAGAAACTGAACTGGACTAGACATATAAATACTGTGGCTGCAAGAGCAGGTCAGAGGCTAAGAATCCTGTGACAGGAAACGCACCTCCTGATTCCCCAAACCCTGTCCGCCATCTACAAGGCACAAGTCAGGAGTGTGATGGAATACCGTCCACTAGCCTGAATGAGTGCAGCTCACACAACACTCAAGAAGCTTGACATCATCCAGGACAAAGCAGCCCACTTGATCGGCATCTCATCCACAAACATTCACTACCTTCACCACTGGCACAACGGCAGCAGCGTGTACCATCTACAAGATGCACTGCAGGAACTCACCAAGGGCCCTTAGGCAACACCTTCCAAACTCACAACTGCTACCATCTAGAAGGACAAGGGCAGTGGATGCATGGGAACACCACCACCTGGATGTTCCTCTCCAAGCCACACACCATCCCGACTTGGAAATATATCGCAGTTCTTCACTGTTGCTGGGTTAAAATCCTGGAACTCTCTTCCGAACAGCACTGTGGGTGTACCTACACCACATGGACTGCAGCAGTTCAAGAAGACAGCTCACCATCACCTGCTCAAGGGCAATTAGGGATGGGCAATAAATGCTGGCTTAGCCAGCAACGCCCATATCCCATGAACAAATAAAAAAATAAGACATTCATGGACTAATACTGACTCCAAACTAACCAGGCTGATAGCATTCTTAGTTCAGGTGGCACTGTAAGGTATATTCTGCACTATATTGTAAAACAATATAGAAACTTTAAAAAATGAATGAGAAATAACTGAATTTTTCAAATTTTTGAAAATATTTGATACAGGACCACCTATTTTATACAAATTATTGATACTGTACAGAATATAATTTTTTATATTAATTTTTACATAATGAAACAGCTCAGCTGTCCAGAAAAGAGCAAATCTTATAGTTAATTATTAAAACCACATGATTCATTCTTTACACTTATTGAAAATATGAGGGAAAACTGTCAATATTTTGTGTATTATAAATGTTCTGGATGGATGTAGGCATTATTCATTTGTGCCTTTTTTTAACAACATAGTGAGCAGGTATTCGTAAAACAAGGTTCAAATGTGTGTTCAACCTGTAATATCTTATCCATTACTGTTACACCCTATACTCTCAGCTAAGCCTGTGAGATATTAAACAGATAATTAAACCATTGCTCACACACAATGTTCTGTCAGGAACCTATATTTACATCACTGTAATTTGCTTAGCCGTGCCTCTGTATTTATTTTGTGAAAGCTTTAAAAAAAATCAAGAATTAAATTGCACATACTTCTCCATAGGTTTTCACAATTAGTACAAAGACCTAACTCTAATTCAAGTTGCAGAATTGGAAATATGAAATTAGAGAATAGTAAACATGGCACCACTCTTACAGTTGTTAAATACTGCAACGCCAAAGCAATTAAAACTTTAGGTAAAGCTGATGTTTTAAATCTACTTCAAGGACACAAACACAATACTATTTTATCCTTATTTAGGAAATAATGAGTGCTCCTGATTTAATGTTAAGGATTGGGATATCATAAAGATTATTTTTACCTTTTTCATATGTTTTTATAGGTAGGGTTTTATATCTCAAGATGAGCCAAGTGTGAGAACATAAGAAATAGGAGCAGGAGTTGGCCATTTGGCCTCTCAAGCCTGCCCCACCATTCAATAAGATCATAACTGATCTGCCCAGGCATCAACTCCTCTTTCATGCCAGCTCCTTATAGCCCTCAACTCCCCAATATTTCAAAAATCTATCTACCTCCTCTTTAAATACTTTCAATGATCTGGCCTCCACAAGTCTCTGGGGTACAGAATTCCAGAAATTCACCACCCTCTGAGAGAAGAAATTCCTTTGCATCTCAGTTTTAAATGAGTGTCCCCTTATTCTGAAACGATGCCCCCTAGTTCAAGACTCCCCCGCTAGTAGAAACATCTTCTCAACGTCAACATGTCAAGACCCCTCAGAATCTTGTACGTTTCAATAAGATCACCCCTCATTCTTCTAAACTGTAACGAATAAAGGCCTAACCTGTTTAGCCGTTCTTGATAGGTCAACCCCTTCATCCCAGGAATCAGCCTAGTGAATCTCTTCTGAACAGCCTCCAATGCCATTATCCTTTCTTAAATACAGCGACCAAAACTGTACACAGTACCCCAGGTGCAGCCTCACAGACACCCTATACAGTTGTAACAAGACTTTCCTATTTTTAGACTCCAACCCTCTAGCAATACAGGCCAAAATTCTATTTGCCTTCTTAATTACTTGCTGCACCTGCATACTAACTTTTTTGTATTTCATGCACAAGAACACCCAGAACCCTCTGTGTTGCACTTTTTTGGAGTCTCTCCCATTTAAATTATAGTCTGCCTTTTGATTCTTCCTACCAAAGTGCATGACCTCGCACTTTCTTACATTAAACTCCATCTGCCATTTTTTTGCTCACTCACTCAACCTATCTATATCTCCTTGCAGATTCCTTATGTCCTCATCACAACATGCTCTCCCACCTATTTTTGTATTGTCAGCAGATTTGGATACATTACACTCTGCCCCCTCTTCCAGGTCATTAATATAGGTAGTAATAATTGAGGTCCTATGACTGATCCTTGTGGCATTCCACTAGTTACGTCTTTCTAACCTGAAAAAGACCCATAAATCCTGACTCTGTCTTCTTGTGTTAACCTAAACTCAATCCATGCTAATACATTACTCCCAACACCGTGAGCTCCTATCTTGTGCGATAACCTTTTATGTGGCACTTTATCGAATGTCTTCTGGAAATCCAAATACACTACATCTACCAGTTCCCCTTTATCAACTCTGCTTATTATATCCTCAAAGAACTCTAGCAAAACCATGTTGAATCTGCTTGATTGCGTTAAGCTTTCCTAAATGTCCTGCTATTTCCTCCTTAATAATGGACTCTACCATTTTCCCAATGATAGATCTTAAGCTGACTGGCCTATAGTTTCCTGCTTTTTATCTCCCTCCCTTCTTGAACATTAACGGTTCTCTAATCCACTGGGACCCTCCTGGAATCCAGTGAGTTATGGAATATTTTGACCAATGCCTCCACTATCTCTGCATCCAGTTCCTTTAAAACCTTTGGATGCAGGCTATCAGGTCCTGGTGACTTGTCTGCCTTTAGTCCCATTAGTTTCTCAAATACTTTGTCCCTTGTGATAGAGACTGTTACAAGATCTTTCCTTCCATTAGCTCCTTGCTTATCTGATATCTTTGGGATGCTTATAGTGTCCTGCACCATGAAGACCAATGCAAAATATTGGTTTAACTGATCTGCCATTTCCCTGTTCCCCATTATTAATTCTCCAGTCACATCCTCCAAGGGTCCCGTGCTCACATTAGCCATTCTTTCTTTTTATATACCTGTAGAAGCTCTTGTTGTTTTGTTTTTATATTTCTTGCCAATTTACTTTCATAATCAATTTTCTCCCTCTTTATTAGCTTTTTAGTCACCTGCTGCTGGCTCCTAAAAAATTCCCAATCCTCTGGCCTACCATTACCAGTTTTCGTGCTTTGTATGCCTTAGTTTTTAATTGGATACTCTCCTTGACCACCTTTGTTAACCACAGGTGGTTCATCCTTCTCATTGAGCCCTTTTTTTTGACCAGGATAAATTTTTGCTGAGCATTATGAAATATCTGCTTAAACGTCTGCCACTGCTCATCCACTGACCTTCCCTTAGTCTATTTTCCCTGCCTGCTTTAGACAGTTTTCTTCATATCTCTATAATTGTCCTTATGTTGAGGACACTGGTTTGAGACCCGAGTTGCTCGCCCTCAAACTGAATTTGAAATTCTACCATGTTGTGATTACTACCCCTAGAGGATCCTTAACTATGATATCACTTATTAATCCCACCTCATTAGACATCACTAGATCTAAAATAACCTGTTCCTGGGTAGGTTCTGCAACGTATTGCTCTAAGAAACATTCCCTGATGTACTCCAGAAGCTCAAATACCCTTGAATATTGAGTTCCCAGTCTTGGTCACCCTGCAACCACGTCTCTGTAATAGCCATCAAGTTATATTCATTTATTTCTAATAAATCTAATAAATGAGATCCACACTCAGTGCTATGCACCGCCATATGAACACACTCAACCTTTCCCTCCAGCAGCACCGACGCACCCTATTTCTAAGCTGCCCTTGCCCCCAGTTTCATTTTATTCTTCGTCTCATCCGACGCCTCAACAAGAAATTTTGTCTCTTTCTTTCAGGTGCAAAGGAACGCAAGCTCCAACAACTCATTGACACCAACGCCCATCCAGGACCCTCCACCCCTGCTCGTCCCTTTGTCCCCATCCCGTCTTCCAATCCCAGCCCCGGCCGTGTATTCACCATACCCTCTGACCTTCCCTTCTCTGATGCTGAACGTTCAGTGTTCAGCAAAGGACTCAGTTTCATCCCTTATGCCCTCATCTCAATGAATTTCGGGCTCGGCACGATGCTGAACTCTTCTTCCGCCACCTTCATCTCCGTGCTCACTTCTTTGGGCAGGAGTCCTCTCCCCGTTCAATGGATCCTTTTAACTGCCTCCAATATTCTCCCTCCACCTGGACCCCTCCCTCTGGTTTCTTACCTGTTCTTGATCTTTTCTTTGAGAATTGTCGGCGTGACATCAGTCGTCTCAGTTTCTGTTCCTCTCATCCACACTAACCTGTCTCTCTCTGAACTTGCTGCACTCCGTTCTCTCAGGTCCAACCCTGACATTGTCATCAAACCCGCTGACAAGGGTGGTGCTGTTGTTGTCAGGCACACTGACCTCTACCTCGCAGAGGCTGAGCGTCAATTCGCAGACCTTCCTCCTACCTCCCCCGGACCATGTCCCCACCACTGAACATCAAGCCATTATTTCTAGGACTGTCACTGACCTCATCTCCTCTGGAGATTTTTCTTCCACAGCCCAATCTCATAGTCTCCCAACCTCGGACGGCCCGCTTCTACCTCCTACCCAAAATCCACAAACAGAACTGACCCGGCAGACCGATCGTGTCAGCCTGTTCCTGCCCCACGGAACTCATTTCTTGCTATCTTGACTCCATTCTCTCTCCCCTTGTCCAGTCTCTTCCCACCTATATCCACGATTCCTTTGACACCCTACATCATATCAACAATTTCCAGTTCCCTGGCCCCAACCGCCTCCTCTTCACCATGGACGTCCAATCCCTCTACACCTCCATTCCCCACCAGGATGGTCTAAGGGCTCTCCGCTTCTTCCTTGAACAGAGGCCTGAACAATCCCCATCCACCACTACTCTTCTCCATCTGGCTGAACTAGTTCTCTCACTGAACAATTTCTCCTTAAACTCCTCTCACTTCCTCCAAATAAAAGGTGTGGCTATGGGTACCCACGTGGGCCCCAGTTATGCCTGTCTCTTTATGGGGTATGTGGAACATTCCTTGTTCCATTCCTACTCTGGCCCCCTCCCACTACTCTTTCTCCGGTACATCGATGACTGCTTCGGTGCTGCTTCATGCTCTTGTCTGGATCTGGAAAAATGTATTAATTTTGCTTCCAATTTCCGCCCCTCCATCATTTTCACATGGTCCATCTCTGACACTTCCCTTCCTTGACCTCTCTGTCTCAATTTCTGGTGCTAGACTGTCCACCAATATTCATTACAATCCTACCAACTCCCACAGCTACCTTGACTACAGCTCCTCACAACCCGCTTCCTGTAAGGACTCCATCTCATTCTCTCAGTTCCTTCGCCTCCGTCGCATCTGTTCTGATGATGCCACTTTCAAAAACAGTTCCTTTGACATGTCTTCCTTCTTTCTTAACCGAGATTTTCCATCCACGGTGGTTGACAGGGCCCTCAACCGTGTCCGGCCCATCTCCGGCGCATCTGCCCTCACGCCTTCCTCTCCCTCCCAGAAACAAGATAGGGTCCTCCTTGTCCTCACTTATCACCGCACCAGCCTCCGCATTCAAAGGATCATCCTCCGCCATTTCCGCCAGCTCCAGCATGATGCCACCACCAAACACATCTTCTCTTCACCCCCCTGGCGGCATTCTGCAGGGATTGTTCCCTCTGGGACACCCTGGTCCACTCCTCCATCACCCCCTACACCTCAACCCCATCCCACGGCACCTTCCCATGCAACCACAGGAGATGTAACCCCTGCCCCTTTACTTCCCCCCTCCTCACCATCCAAGGGCCTAAACACTCCTTTCAAGTGAAGCAGCATTTCACTTGCACTTCCCTTAATTTAGTCTACTGCATTTGCTGCTCCCAATGCGGTTTCATCTACATTGGAGAGACCAAATGCAGACTGGGTGACTGCTTTCCAGAACACCTTCGGTCTGTCCGCAAGCATGACCCAAACCTCCCTGTCACTTGCCATTTCAACACACCACCCTGCTCTCATGCCCACATGTCCGTCCTTGGCCTGCTGCATTGTTCCAGTGAAGCTCAAAGCAAACTGGAGGAACAGCACCTCATCTTCCAACTAGGCACTTTACAGCCTTCCGGACTGAATATTGTGTTCAACAACTTTAGATCATGAACTCTCTCCTCCATCCCCACCCCCTTTCTGATCCCCCTTTTTCCAATAATTTATATATATTTTTCTTTTCCCATCTATTTCTATTATTTTTAAATGTATTTCCATCCATTGTTTTATCTCTATCTTTTAGCCTGTTTTGATCCCTTCCCCCCACCCCACCCCCACTAGGGCTATCTGTACCTTGCTCGTCATGCTTTCTAACCTTAATGTCACTATTAGCACATTTCTTAGCTAATATCACTACTGTCAACACCTCTTTGTCCTTTTGTCTATGACATCTTTTGGCAATCTCCACCTATCACTGGCCCTCTATCCAGCTCTACCTGTCCCACCCCCCCTTAAACCAGCTTATATTTCACCTCTTTTCTATTTTTCCTTAGTTCTGATGAAGAGTCATTCGGACTCGAAACGTTAACTGTGTTCCTCTCCGCAGATGCTGTCAGACCTGCTGAGTTTTTCCAGGTATTTTTGTTTTTGTTTTTCATTTATTTCTATTTGTGCCATTAACTCATCTACCTTGTTACAAATAAGCCAGTACGTATGTTGTCAGGTCATTTGCAACTGTGGCTTAGTTATTTATACTTTTTTTTTCTCTTTTAGAAAAATAATAAAAGGTTAAGGAGTGCTGCTTCTCCAGTAAACATGGCATTTTGACCATGTGCCAACATAAGGAGCTGTTCCCGCCCATCTGCATCCTGATCCCTATTTGTCTGACAGTATGTGATATACTGACTAATATAAATCAACTCACTGGCACATCTGTCATCAGGCGGTTATGGAGTTAGATGTGATCATCAAATGGAGAAAATGCTTGCGATTCATTTTATAAGTTAAAAAGTAGAAAAGATGCCAAGTAACCTGCAGTTAGGAGATCTCAGGAAATTTCCCACTTATGAGAACATTGGAGTTCTTGCGGTCACTAGTCATCTAAACTCTGATTTATCAATAAAACAATGGTGAGAAATTGGGCTCACTGGTGCCTTTTTTAGAGACAATGAAAGCCTTAGAATTCCAAAATGGTGTCAATGACAAACAGACATATTTGTGGGGCAAATCACGCCAGACATCATTTTGCTGTAGGCATTAGTGTGTGCACAGGAAACATCCGCAGGAAGTTTGCAGATCAGGCCAATCATGTTGTCAATCAGCATGCAACACTGATTTGATGCCAGCAGTGCCATTTTGCAGCTCCTTCTTGCAACCAGCTCCCTCTTTTAACCGTGCACAGCTAAACACATGTTCAGCAGCATGATGGACCGTCTACCACCACTATTAAAGGGATCACCAATTACTTACATGTCAGTTGTAGTTGATATTTTCCTGCTGTTCCTACAGTTCTATAATTGTAGTAGTTTCTGCAGTTGTTTTAAGTTGCAAAAGTCTACAGGGAGTGGTGTGGCAGGTTCTGAATGTCTTTTTGCTGACTTCAAGGCTTTGCACAAACCAGTCATTCCCAGACATGTGTGCACTAGTAGGCATTCCCCTTGGAACTGGGAGAATGAATAGAGGTCACAAAGAGCACGATAACTGCTGGAAGAGGGGGAATGAGGAAGGGGAGAAGAGCTCTCACTAGGAGGCCCATTTCCACCCTAGATTTTCAGGGAGCAATTTTCCTACCTGAACCTCAGTAAGCAAAAATGTGAGAGGTGTCTGTGCTCCAGTAAAGTTATCCGCACTGAAATCTGCCGCAAATGCAACCTCAGAGCAGGGCAAGGAGCCTATTGCCAGTGGCTGTGATGGTGACCATGACAATGAACTTTTATGTGCCTGGCTCTTACAGGGCTGGAGCTGGAGATATTTGCAACATCTCACAGTTTGCCTTCCACTGTTGCATAAGGGAGGTAACTGAAGCTCTCATGTAGAGTTAACTACATCTCTCTTGCTGGAGACAAGCAGGCAGAGTGAGCATCTGACTTTGCTACGATTGCTAGCTTCCCCATAGCGCAGGGTGCGATTGACTGCACGCACATTTCTTTGTGGGTACCACGTATCAACTCTGCCCTACACTGCAACTGAAAGGGATTCCACTCCCTCAATGTCCAGTTGGTATGTGACCACATGCAGTGCATCAAGCAGTTCAATGCCCAGTATCCTGGTAGTAGTCATGATGCCTTCATTTTGTAACAGTCTGCTGTAGCAACTGCATTTGAAACACCATGATAACCACTGTGGCTTCTTGGTATCAAGATCAATCTGCTGAGGACATGGCTAATGGCTCAAGTTCTCAACCCATGAACATATGCCACTTGTGTACAATGAAAGCCTTGCTGCTACATGGAACGTGAATTAGAAGAAGGATGATGTGCCGGAACAACTCTTATGCTGCCTGGTCAGCTCTTGAAGAGCTCTGCAAGTCCTTGACATTGTGGGTGACAAGATTTGTGATGGTCTGCTGCATGGTGGACAACCTCGCCATTATGAGGGGGCAGTCATTGTCATCAGCTACATGATGAACAACTAAGGAGCAGGATCATAATGAAGAGGAAGGGAGGAGGAAATCTAGACAGCTCCATCTGCCTGTGCTATCTGTGAAGAACTCATCCAAGTGTGATACCAACAACCACAATCCCCAATTCCTCATTCAGCAACAATTCCACACCTTACCTACCTTCTGTCACTAACCGTTCATAGCCACAATGCTGATGATGTATCCAGTCAATGAATAGCATGGTTCGTACTAGCTGGACACAGAGATCATTCAAGTGAATAGGCAGTGCAAATTTATCAATGGGTGTAGGTTAACTGCACATCGTGATCCCCATACCCATTTTCAGAGGCTATCCAATTTTCCCCCAAAGTGTTTGTAATACATGACTTTAAAAGACGGAAATTTTATTAAAGAATGACTTGGATTCTAGCATTTTTTTTAAGGTGAATTAATGTTCTTAGATGCCAGAAACCTTTTCCATCTTCTACCCCTACTCTGGCCGCAGGAGGCCTATCAATCTCATCACTCCAACTTGGGAGGCAGTGGCAGTGGTGGTCAGTGCCAATGCTACACACAGGTCAGCCATCCAGTGCAGAAGAAGGATGAATGATCTCATCCGTGACGCCAAGGTAAGTCAATCATCTCATCAACCTAAACTCATTCACTGGCATCCCACTCACTGCCAGCTCAAGGGACATTTCCACTCACTCTCTCATAAACACCCTCACATCTCCATCTGACCTCATCTTGTCTCGAGACTGCCCCCTCATCCTGTCCATGGCTCCACTCAGCATGCACGCATGCCTGGCATCCTTCTCATTTGGCCTGGCATGCGCCTTGCTCACACTCTCTCCATCTGTTTTTATGCAGGACAAGAAAATGGTAGAGCTCCCAGACTTGGGGACGATTGATGGACATCAAGGTCCTCACTCCATTCAAGAGTTATGTGTTGGAGCTTCCCAGAGAGGACATGGACCATTGCTGTGGCAACGGTGAGGTCGGTGGCAAGCATCCTGCACCAGATCATCGCACTGCCAACGCTACTCTGAGTCCACTGTTGTGTGTGTAATGCGGCTACCAAGTACATATACTCAACACTTTCTCTATTAGACACATCCGGCATGTTGCTCTCAGACCCCAACCCCTCGGATAAGCACCCTGAGGGCAGCAACATTGAAGATCCGTCACGGCGCTCACCCACACCCTCCCCCAGCGCAGTGACACACATCTTGGCCGCCGCATTACACAAACAGTGAGCATACTCATACTGGACATACTGATATATTATTGCACTAACAAAAGCTAGAGTTATGTGTTTTGTATAAATTAAAGCCTTTCTAGTTTATGAATAGGGAATATAATTTATTTATTTTAAACCTACTGCAATTTCCTGCCAAATTGCTGCCCATTTCTGTTTCTTCCTCACAGAGCTATCAGGCCTGAAAACTCTGCTTTCGCATCGTCAGTGATGACAAGAAAGCCAATCTATGCTCTTAATTTAATTCTTCCATGAAACATGGGTGTTTGTTCCCCATCGCTAATTGCCCTTGAACTGAGTGGCTTGCTGGGTCATTTCAGAGGGAAGTTAAGAGTCAACCATGTTGTTGTGGGTTTGGAGTCACATGTAGGCCAGACCATCAGATTTCCTTCCCTAAAGGGGCATTAGTAAACCAAACCACCATTACTGAGACTAGTTTTCAATTTATTAATTGAATTCAAATTCCACCAGCTGCCATGGTGGGATTTGAACCTCTGTCCTCACAGCATTAGCCTAGCCTCTGGATTACTAGACCACAATACCAGCATCTTCTCATGGATAAAGTTCTCAGCTGGTGCTGCATGCCTAGTGTCACTTGTTGTTAAATCCCAAGGTATCAATAACCCTCTAATACAGGCAGGTGATTTTGTTTAACCAAGAAATATCTATTTTTTCTCAGAGCACCCATTTTTCTTAATATTCACCCAATTTATTGGGGGGGAGATTTCATTAGGTCCCAATAAAACCCATTTTTACATTTATTAATATGGAATGGAACTTTAAATAGTGTATCTAGCTTCTCAAAAATCTATGCTTTTTCTTTCATCTCCACATTCTAATTTCATTAACAAGTGCTAGAATTTTGCTTTTTACAACCCACACATGTAAGAGAGAATTTTTCAACTTGGGATTCCTGTTGGCAAACATTTCCACAAGACGCACATAATTGAATACTGCACCAAACTTTCAAGATGTGTTTCTAGGAGATCTAGTCATCTAGTAGATGAGCTTCCCCAAGAGGCACAAAGTCAAAAATTTTACCCCTTGGGAATACATTGACAAATACTGTTGACATAACCACAGCCTTTCTCAACTCTGGAGGATCATTTTTCTTTCAAATTTCCCACGTATTTTGCCTACTGATTTTCACTGATTTGCAACCACTTTTCAAAGGTCTAAGATCCCCCAAAAAACTTGAGTATTTTTTACAAAACAGAATATATAGATATATATATATCTCCACTGGTTAGTTTAAAGCAATTTATATTGTTGTTACCATACTTTTTATTAAAGTGACAAAATAAGTGAAACAGCCAGGAACACTGGCTGAGATTCTAGTCACATTTCTAACTAAAATGACCCCAGCTTTCTCCAACAAAATATAACCAGCTCTTAAGGAGAATACTATAACTACTTTAGGCTGTAGTTGTATTTTCCAAATCTTTCTATCTCTCACTGGATCAAAGTTCTATCTGATTATTTGTAATAGATCAGTGCACAAGTAATATTTACATTTTGCAAAGTTCTTCACCATCAATAAAACTGGCATTTCACAAGAAGGGGTGGGATTATGTATATGCTGGTTCTAAAGAAGTGCAAACTTTATTCTTCAAAATTTAATTCCACCAAAATATTAACAGTAATCAGTTGATTTAATACTTTCAATCTGCTGTTATATTCCATGTTGTATAATAGACCTCCTATAGGTACTGAAGAAGAGTCATATTGGGCTCAAAACGTTAACTCTGTTTCTCTCTCCACAGATGCTGCTAGACCTGCTGAATTTTTTACAGCATTTTCTGTTTTTATTTATTCTAAAGGTACAGTCTGCTGTCTTACATGATGGCAATCCAGAAGTGTATGTCCAATCAATCAATTAACTTATTCATTACTTCCTTGGGCTAAATTCTGCACTATCACTGACTTAGACTTAATCTCACCCTTCCCGTGCTCTGTTGAGCCCATCTGTAGGAGGCTCACAATAAGGTAATAGCACTTGCATTGTTTACCCTTTAGAAAACCACGACAATTTTAAAATCCTAGAAGTTAAATAAAATTTTCCCTGGAATCTATCTATAGCCTCCTTATGTGTATCCACTGACCTTGGATCATTTAGGAACATGGAAGCTTGTTTTCCTTTTCCCCATCCTTAAGCGCTGTGTTTCTATCATTTTTTTCAATTCTTTTCCCAAAAGCAGGTCCTTGGCGATAATTAGCTGAACCATGGCAGAGTGCTGTGATTACTACAAGTGAAGCGAGAGGGCAGGCCCTGAGCCAGAATGGGGATTGAACCCCGTGCTGTTGGTGTTAATCTGATTCACACGCTAGCTGTCTAGCCAACTGAGTGATTAGCCCCCTTTCTATTATAGTACTCCACAAAAATATCAGGATAATTTTATAAAACCTATCTAATTTATATATATCTAAATACAGAAAAAAAATCAGGTTTTGAAAAGTTAGGTTGAGATAGCTATAATCTGGGGTAAGGTGAGCTGCTTCCTTGTCTGCAAAAACAGCACCTTGGAAAGGCAAGGTGCTATTACAGCACCAAGCACATAGGATGAGATGAGGAGAGATTTATATTCAACATGATTGCAATAATTTTACTGCTCCATTGTGGTGAGCCATTCTAAACTCCATGGACTTTGGCAGGACTGTAAATCCCACTGTCGTAAAATTCCACCCTATGTTTTGCAAAGCAAGATTAAAAAAGATGTCCACAAGGAATAAGCATCTTTAGAAAAAAGGAAAATCATGAATGAAAAGAAATCTCCTGTCCTGAAAGAGTTAAAAAGTTTCTAGCATCTGCTTTTCTCAGCCCTGGGCACCAATCCAGTTAACTTTATGTATAAGCATGTTCATACCCATGTAACTGTGGGCTGACATTCCTCAAACCCACTTCTTGAGGAGGATTTTCAATGATTGAAGGGCAATAATTACTCTACACCCTGCCCCACCCCTGCAGAATCATTGCTTTGGGTGTGCTAACTTCCTGCAGTTTAATTATGAAACACTGGTGTAGCCTAAATTTTTGTCTTTTTTGATTTGCTATTTATTTGTCTCTGTTGTGAATAAGGGTGTTTCCACAGTTGCTGTCTATATGCATGTACCGTGTTCCTTACTGCCTTCTCTTATTCTCCTGCCAGAACAGATTGCAATTTGAGTTTCAGTGATAGTATTGTCATTTGACAGACCAACCTGATTAAATCCTGATTGTACACATGTTCTTTTATATTTAATGATCGGTATGCTAAAAAAATGGCATTCAACCTTGTACAGCATGTAGCCATACTTCTCCAATATATTCATTTGACAGGAAGGATACTAGGTTTAAAATTCCTATCTCCATACACAGTTACACTGATGATAATTGTGCAGGTAAGGACAGTATTTTTGTGATAAAAACAAAAAAACTGCGGATGCTGGAAATCCAAAACAAAAACAGAATTACCTGGAAAAACTCAGCAGGTCTGGCAGCATCAGTGGAGAAGAAAAGACTCAAGTTCTGTCGAAGGGTCATGAGGACTCGAAACGTCAACTCTTCTTCTCCGCCGATGTTGCCAGACCTGCTGAGTTTTTCCAGGTAATTCTGTTTTTGTTCAGTATTTTTGTGAGTTCCTCAACTCACATATTTGCAGCATACTGAACACAATGCTGTAAACTCCTCTACTGCTTTCCTTTCAATGATGAGAATATTTGTGTATCTCAACACCACCATCAACGAGTCCCACTTAAAGGAGGAGACTGCAAACTTCCTGACAAAGGTAATGTCTTCTGGACATGAAACAAAGGTCCTCATTAGTCCCCTTAGGTAGCCATAAAACATCTTATGGCACTTTTTTGAGTTCTGCTATCGTGGACAACATTTATCCCTCAATCAATCAATCAAGGCTAGCAGCTAGAAGTCCCATCTTGCAACACTTCTGGTGGCACATTGGCCTTCAGAGAATTTTCAGGTTCTGCTGTTTAAATAGCTGCTAGAAATATTTAAATCAGCTTTAGCTGTTGACCTTGTGCAAACAATTCACTAGACAGTCCACAGTGCATGCAGAAGACATGGAATTTACAAGATATTCAAATCTCAAGTATCTGTGTCAACAGCCATGCAAATACAGCCACAGAAACACTCACAATGCACCATTTCACCTCAATTTTCACAAAAGTAGGAATTTCCGTGCAGTATCACTATTTGTAAATAACTTCAAGTAGATGGATATCTGAGCATTAAAACTATAATAGACCTCTCTGTAATTCTATGTAATATGTTGGGCAAAAATCGTCATCTTTCAGTGACTGTTTTATTGTACATTTAAAGAACAGCAAATGAAATTGACACTAATTCAATTCCATTCACTATGTGCGCTAAAGTAATTTGAATCAGGCTGTTGGATCCTTAGAATGAAGTTACATTATTCTAGGCAAAAATGTCATGCAAAACATATCTTGTATGCAATTTGTCTTATCCTAGGATTACCTAGCATTATTTTACTGCACAGAAAAGAACATATTAGTCTTTAGAACATTAAATGTAAGTAAAGTAACAGTATACAGTGACTCTATTCATTCAAATTTACATTGCATATCAATAAACAAATGTTTACAAAGAAAGTCTCAAAAGCTATTATACAAATTAGCCTATGACAGTTCAAAGCAACTTTTTAAAAACAATTCTGCTTCCATGTTTCAGTATTATTTATGCCTGCTCCAAAAACCTTGGATAATATTCATTGAAAGAGATAATATATACAACTAAATAATGTAGCACAGGCTCACCACAGGCATTATCAAATAATATTGCGCCTTCTTGGAAGCAAGAATGCAATCCCCATAAAAGAAATGATTTAGATGTTGAATGTGTTCCAGCTTAATTATACTTTCATAAAATAAAATATACAGCCAGTGTTTTCATTGCTTTGATTTGTGCAGCTTGGTCAGTGAGGAATATTTTTTGTATTGGTTACTCCTTACAAAAATTGATTTTATGTTTGACCTTTGCCATTTTGACTTCCCTTAAAGATAGGTTTGGCAGTGCAGTATTGATCTGTACCTTCATTGCTCAAGCACACCTCCAGGCAAGTTAACAGGGAGTGGCATAGCTTTTGTCTGTAAAGTCTAGTAGCTAGAACATAACAGGAACTTAGCATGAGGACCTGGCCATTGCATTTTTCATAAAACTACTAACGTACAACATATAAGTTAGAAATTTACTGATGCATCCTTCTGATATGGAATTTTGCTTGCCAGGAGTATGTATTTGTACAATCAGGCATATTTTATACATGAAATCAGTACACTTAAAACACCAACTGGAAATCTGTATGTTCAGATCCACTTTTTTAAAATTATTATTCAGACCCTAACAAAACAACCACCTAGAAAATCTCTCTTGCCAGCTAATTTTGGGTGAGTGTAAACCAGGAAATTGAGAGGCTAGAACTTCTGTCCAAAGACTATTGAAAATGTGCTCCACCACATTTGCTGTCAGGTTGTATGCCTGTGTCTAATGTATGGCAGCCCAAATAGTCTTACATCCAGCATGAGTACAAGGCCCTTCTTTGTTTTTCTGCGAGGGTCTTCCAGTGGAACCTCCATCCCTGAAAACCAAGCATTAAAAGGCTTGATTGAGGTTACAGTAAGTAAATCTTTATTTAAAGTCTATATTTGGAGTGTAAACAATTGGTATCTTTATCAATTTTTGTAACCAGAAGGGAAATTTATTTCATTGTGTTGTAATGTTTATTGTTCATTCATTTGTCTTACATAAATAAATCCAATTTTTGGTCCAAAGTTTAGTCTTGGTGTGATAAGAAAGCATATTCAGTCTGCTTTTTGAAGAAAGGAGAATAACATAACTATGATACATTCCAGTAGCCGATGTACTGAGTAAGGCTTTTGAGTTGAAAAAATTGTTTGCCAAAAAGAGAAAACCAAGGCACCAAAATTCTTGGGACACACTCTACTGGCATAAGTGTGATGGGGTGGAAGCCCTGCCTATCATGACCCAAGACGGAGACAGAAGAGACAGTTTTACCAGGATGTTGAAGGGGGGTGAGGGAGTAGGAAAGTTACAGAATATGAATTAACCTATTGTCCTGGCCAACATTTCTCCGTGAATTAATACCATGTCCATTAACTTAAATTCATTGCATGGCTGTTTGTAAAACATTGCTGGTGCGGAATTGCTGTTACCATAATAATAGTCACTCTACTTCAGAATGTAAGTGTGTAAAAAGCATTTTGAGACGAGTCAATGTGAAAGGTGCTATATAAATGTAATTATTATTGATTCATTATTATATGGGGCATAATGGTAAGATCTTATGTATAAAGCTTAGTCACCTAAACAGCATTAAGATATTGTATGAAGAACTGACAATCTGTCCTCATACTTCAAAGATAAATACAGTGGAAAAGGGTAACAATATAGCGAGCTATCAAGTAGATCAAAAGAACAAGCAATGGCGGTGCTAGAATTTTGAGATAGAGACTATTTATCAAAACTAGAATGGAAGAGCTGATGTTAGACTAAATTGGTACCTTCTGATGTGCCAAATTTTCAAGAAGTTACAGACACAATTAATCCTTTAAAATGACCTTAAGATATTAAAATGTATAAGAAAATTGAAGTTTCTCTTCAATCTACCCTGTGTATAAGCATACACAGTATTGTTTATTGAAAGATAAATGTTACATTTATCAAGGATAAACAGAAGGACAGGTATAATGCACCAGTAATGTGAGGATGTGTATCCGTTACTCTTTTTGTGCTGGAGTGATATTACCATAATTTGAACTCTACACATCTTTTGGTATCTGCCTAGGATTGAAGCATCATATTCTGGAGATGGTTATCACACAATATAACATTATGAACGCAGCGTAAACAGTACCTAAATCCATGATTATCTGTCAATTTTGTCAATAGGAAGAAATTATTAAATTAACATTTATATAGCATCTTTCACAACTTGAAGATATTATAAAGCACTTTGCAGCTAATAAAGTACTTTTAAATCACCATTGTATTGTACAGAAATGTAGCAGCCAACTTGCACACAGTAAGGCTCCACAAATAGTAGTGAGATAAATGACCAAGTAATCTGTTTTGTGATGTTAATTGAGAGATAAATATTAGCCAACAGGGAAACTCCCCTGCTTTCCTTTGAATGAAAGGGAGAAAAGTCTTTTTTTATAGAAAGGAGTTGTGATACATGTATCACATGTAAATTCTCGTTGGCTGGATCTCATCCTCTTTTCCTGCTTCAACCTGACTTTATTATTCATTAACTATGATAATTATACTATCATCAAGACACTTCTTCTCTAATAATGTTAATTAATCTATGGTATTAAGCTGCTTCCTTTTGGAATGTTGTAAGCAGTAAAGGTAATACAAAATCCAGAAACATATTTCAATTCCATCAAGGGAACTTGCTCCAAAAGGAATATTAACATTCACTGGTGTTGGTCATTTATACCTCTTCATTAATGTTACTGTTTATTGCATTGCTACAATGCACATAATCTTTTTGCTTCCAATGATGAGGAAAAGTAAAAAAAATCAGAAGCCAATATGTTTGTTCCACCATTACTGTCATGCAGACAGCTACAATCTGCCTTTGTCTTACAGATGAGGTTGAACGGAAATGTTTGGTGCTTAAATTCATTTAGAGCATATGGAGGCTGAAGGACAGTAGACAACTGAAGTGGACATGGGAAGTCAAGTCTCAAGGTGTCCAAGGCATTGGCTAAGAGCTTTGATGGCAGCAAGAATTGAGAAAAGGGCAGAGGTGGTCAATGGAGAGGCAATCAAGTGATGAATAGGATATGGGGTTTGAAGCTGAGTTTGTTACTGAATGGAAAACTGAGGTTGCGCACAATCTGGGCTGAATTTTCCTGTGCGATTCAGGAGTCCAACTTCAGGATCGAATGAGGGTCCAGGGTCCAATTTGCTGACAAGAAGACTGGATCAGCAAGCTTGTGGAAGGTGGCCTTCTAATCGGACGGGTTCTTGATGCTGCAGGCCCAATCAGAGGGCCGGCAGCTCTAGAGCCAAGGCAGCCTCAATGGGAGAGGGGCGCACAGCTGTGGCAGTTGTGCCTTAACATGGAGGTGCAATTACTGGCCTGAACAGCAGTACAGAAATGGACAAGATCAAGGCCGGCATGTCCATTGGGATGGAAAGAAAACCCCTCTGAAGATCAGGATTGGCCACGATTGCAGCATTTTGTGCTCAAGGCCTGTCAATGGGGCATGAAGCCTCAGCCCAGATGGCTCCCACACTGCTGCAAGGCCACCTCTATTGAGCTGGTGGCCTCCACACATGGCAGGAAGCCACTCCACCAGGGGCAAAAGGCAGGGAAGGCCATAAAACCAAGCTTAATTAGGATCTCAATCACCTTAATTGACTGCCTGCTTCTGTAGTGTGGGCAGCCAATCCCTTTTACAACCTGCCACTGAGAAACTTCCCCTGTGGCAGGAATGCGACAGAGCCACCCTGATGCAGCTTACTATTTTCCCAGCCCATCCCACCACCTCCAACCCTATCTCCATGGAGCTGAGATAATCCAGTCCTGTGATTCAGTCTGCCTGAGCACCTAGCAAGGGGAATTGAAATGATGGAAAGAATTCAGAAATGTGGGACTGTAAAAATGACTTTTGAATTCCTGACGTTCAGCTGTAGGAAATAATGCTCACCTGTGACTTAATGTCAGAACAAAGGGAGAAAACTCTTAACTTAATCTTTATATAGGCTTACATATTCTTCCCACACAAAGCCTTGGTCACCTATGCACTCATTGTGAATGAATGTAATGAAATCCTAGCATGAGTAATATTCATTCCTCCTGGCTAAAGATTCTCTACCCAGCTTTACATTTTATCACTTGACTGATACAAATTGCCATGGTAATTGAATAAACCTTATAACCTAGTCCACCTGCACCTCCACCCTAATCTTCTGGCACCTACTCTTTTTTTGAGAAACTCGGTATGTTCCATCCATCCCACCTCCTGCTCAAATTTCTAATCATGTACCACACTTCCAAGCTCTACACCGATTTCCTCTTTTCCCTTATCCTCTGCAACAAGCAATTTCTCATCTTCAATTAATTCAACCTACACCGAAAATCCTTTAGCTACCTCTCTTCTATTTTCTCTGTCCTCCAACATGGAAGTAAGTGGAATTTAAGGTTTGAAGCTAGCTCTGGATCAAACAAGATGCCAATATTTTTGCATGCCCTGGTTCAGCATAAATGAGTGGTCAGGGAATGGATGGAGCTGGTGGCAAGAGAAGAGTTTATTGCAACGGCCTAAGATGTACCATGTACAAGATGTACTGCAGAAACTTGCAGAGCCTCCTTGGACAGCATCTTCCAAACCTGTGACTTCTACCACCTAGAAGGACAAGAGCAGCAGATGCACAGGAACACCACCACATGCAAGTTCCTTTCCAAGCCACACACCATCCTGACTTGGAAACATATTGTTCCCCCACTGTCACTTGGTCAAAATTCTTCCTAACAGCACTGTGGGTGTACCTACACTACATGGGCTGCAGTGGCTCAGGAGGCAGCTCGCCACCACATTCTCAAGGGTAAGTAGAGATGGGCAACAAATGCTGGCCTTGTCAGCAACACACATCCCAAGAACAAATTTAAAAACTGGTTTCAGTCTGGTGTTAATTTAGAATTAGAGACTCATTTATGGCTTCATGTTTTGCAGGGAATCTGACAGTATAGGTGATGGTAGGTCCACAGAAGTAGAGTTTGATAGTCATGAGGACTCAAAACATCAACTTTGCTCTTCTCCGCTGATGCTGCTAGACCTGCTGAGTTTTTCCAGGTATTTCTGTCTTAGTTTTAGAGTTTGATAGTGTAATGATTATGGTATTGCACGGACATCCCAGTTCGTTAAATTAAATAAATATGGTAATTTGTGGGCTACCACCAGGGAAAAAAAGATCATAAAAGTTTTTTTTTACAACTTAATTTGGTTCACTATTATCCCTTAGGGGAGAGGGCTGCCCAAGCTGGGGTCAAACCCTATATTCTACTTAACTGCGCCTATGCAAACCTGCCCACTTCACTCCCTTGCTGTTGAAACATTTACTTTTTTTTCCCTAATGCCCTTTTTACTAACTTTTCATCTTCCACCCTTCATAAACTGTAACTGGTCCAAAAAATCAGACCCCATCCCAAAGCAAGACCTGTTACCCCATTATCCTAGATCAACATTGACTCAGAGTCCACAAATACAATGTTTAATGTTGAGCATGCACAATACTAGGGACACACGCCCTGATTTTAACTTGGGATGAGAGTTTAGCATGGTAGCAGGTAATAGGCTCACCAACTTGGGCCATTTTATCAGGGAGGAAGTCACCACCAAGTACTCATCAGAATAGTCCCTGGTAGTCAAATACATGCAGGGTGGGGTCAGCAAGGGAGCACTGGCAGGGATTACAGGAAATTAAGCAGATAGAAGACTCATGGTTTCCTTTTGGAACTTACAGGAATATTCCTGCTCTTCCTGCCCTACAAAAGAATTGTTAAAAACTTAAATACTCCACCCTCTTCTGGGCTTGCAATTACATGGGACCAAGTTTCACTGACGAGGCCGGATGCAGAACTGCACATTAAAATTATGTTGGTATAACGTTTCTGGACCCTGAATTTTACATTTTAATGAGGCGCTCACCTGCTTGGAATGAGGGTCATTGATGCTGCCCTAAACACACACGGTTAGATGTGGACATGGTATGAAGTGTGAACAAAGAGAGTATCACGCTTTCCCTATTTTAACATCCTGTCCTCATTGGCTGCAAAGTAAAATCAGGCCTAAAGAATCACCTTTTTAGATATTATTCCCAGTGTCAAACTGGGAACATGTGTGAAACTTTTTGCATGGCAAAAAAAAACTGCACCTGTGCCAAACTTAAATAAGTGGGGCGTTAGATCCAAACCTTTAAAATAAATTAAAATAGACAAAATTGTGTATTTGTATATGTAGGAATCAGGCAGGAACTATACAGGATCTCAGCTTAGGTTGTCTTTCCAAAACGTAGGACCAATACATTATAACATTTATCTGCTAAGGAACCGAACCAGCAAATGGGAGTGTGTGTTGTATGTTGCTTACAGAATTATTAAAAATCCAACGGAGACTCAATAGAATCCAATGTGTGTCCTTTAGAAACATATCATTGATTAAATTCAAACTGTACAATGATTGGCTTTCAGACAAGTGTTATACCATTTACTCATAGGATTACTTACCAGTCATAAGCTGAATCATGTGATCAGAGTTCACATTGCTGCTATCACCCCCCTCTAGAGCAAATCTTCAGTGAGCCTAGCTTTCTCAATTATAAGACAATTCAATATTTCTATTAGGAATATAACGGTTCATCTGAAGATTTTTTTTTAAAGTTGGTTTGCATCAGACTTCAGTAATATTGCAATTGGTGTACAGCCCATGTCTCCTCGTCAGGGAAGCTTGGTCCCATGTAATAACACTTAATTTTATTAGGGTCCACAGTCAGGTAAAACTGACTGATGTTGGTTTGAATTGGTGTACATCCAAAACCACTTAACACAAAAGTATAATGCTCCATATTTGACCTGGATGACACAAACATTGTCACTGTCTCCTTACATTGACTACTTTACATTGAATTAAGACATGGACATGAGAAGATAGTCAGGAAATAAGTTAGCTAATTTTATTTCAATGTTTTATCATTGTATGAGTCAGTAAGTACAGCTGAGCATCATCAATTGGTATACAATAATTATAGAGTTCTTGGGAGAGATTTTAACTCAATCAAAATCCATTCACTTGCACAGAGTTAAAATCCAGCCCCTTCCCTCTGGAAGGGCCACAAATATGGCACTGAGTGCATGTGATGTTTAGCTCAATAAATAAATCAAGAAAACTCTGTTTTGCAGCTTTGCAAGCTTCTTAGAAACAGGAAGGAAAATGTCAGAATATGTGTAAGACAGGAAGGAAAATGTCAGAATATGTTTAAGACAGATGCTTAGTTGATACCCTTTTTGATAAATGTATCTAATAATGCAGCTGTAATCACACTGTAAAATGATAGCAGATAAATTCTTTCATTAGTCTGTGCATTGGTTTGTGGCAAAATGTGATCATAAGTAAAAGCTTGTAGGCCTGTTTCTGTACAAATGATTTTTACACAAGTCTGTAGGAATTAAGGCAAAGATGATTAAAAAGTGGTTTCATACAATATTAAATGCCTGTAATATCATAGGATTAATACATCATAGTAATGGCCAATTGTTCTCCTTTCACACAAATAGATGGGGGAGAAATTCCTATCATCATATGTATGCTTAACAGGCACGTATCAAATTCTTCTCTTATTTCAACCAATGGGCGTGTTCAACTACAACTTAAAACAGGTCTTCCTGCTAACTGAGTTTCAAAATAGTGTCAATTCAGATTGAAACTGTATTTAAGAATAAAATATGCACGGATCTACCCACAGTTTTACATCAGTCTCAATTTCAGACTCGGTGCACTGGCAATAAATACATCAATTTAACCAAGTACAGGATGTGGATTTAGCCTTCTGCCTAATTGGATAACATGTAAATTGGGAAAACTCATGAAAATCAAACAGAGTTTTACACTTGGTCTTATTCATGCACTTCTGTAACTATCCATTTTTTCACACAATATGGACACTGTTCTTTGATCCAGTTATAGTCCTTTTATTATCCCTGATCCTTCTGTTATTTTATTGACAACACTGGCTTTTTGATCCTTTAGGATGTCAACTATAATTGCAACGTGCCCAAAGCAATCAGTGCTTTTCAGAAGGCATATTTTCTACTTCAGCATATTAGGCTGTTGTGCTTTTGCCTGCATGTGCCCTGATTTTTCAATTCTATAAAAGTGATTTGTTACAGAATTCTGGAACTCATGGGCAGAATTTTTCGCTCGGTGTGCAAGCACGCGCCCGACACGCTCGAGCGTGAACCAGTGCGTGATGACGTCTGGCAAGCAAGACAACATCATCACACACTCATGCAATATTTCAGTTTGGGGCGTGCGCGAGAATCAGCAGCGGGCCTGCTGACAATTAAGAGGCCTGTTAAGGCCATTAACATATAATCAACCGTAATTTTTTGCTGCCCGTCCAATGTTACGGTTGACGGGCAGGCAAATTGGCCAGGCAGCCTTTGCCTTTCTCAGGAAACTTAGTCCAAGGGCAGGATGAGGCGTCCGATGTTAATTTAAAAAATTAAAAATGTTTGCACAGAATTTTCATGTACAGATAACTGTTCCTGAAGCGTGGGTATTTTTTCCAGATTTTAAAATCTGTTTTTATTGGATTTGAACTTTTCAGCTCCCTGAGGCAGCTAGCTCTCTAGCTTCAGGGAGCTTTCTGTGAGCGCTCCCTGGCGCCCTCGCTGACTTCAACGCCCACTCTCCTCCCGCCCGTACCTTGGCAGCGCTGAGCATTTCAGCGTGCCTTTCACACTGGCTGGCCATTAATTGGCCCACCAATGTGAAATCACGGTTGGGGGCCGATCACAGTCAGCGGTCCATTCACTGACCGCTTCCGGGCCCAGCAATTGCGCCCGCCCGTCGATCTGAAAATTTAGGCCCATAAGTATTAGAAATCAACTTGTTTGTTATAGACTTTATCTTCTGCATTCGTCACTGCTGTTCTCCCTATGAACAGCGCCCATAAGGAGCGTTTTTCAATAGTTTCCTCCTGTTCTAATGTCTGTAGTCCTAGGATAGTAGAGAACACTGGCATGCCTACCCAGACCACAATTTTTTTTTAAAAAAAGCAGCTGCTACTTAATGGCTCTGTGGCTTCCAATAGTCAGTATTTATTTTGAAGCGAAATAATTAACGTGAGACAGAATTAAGTTAGAAACAGGCAGATTCTATCAAAACTCAACTGATGATAGCGTTCTTGCTTGTAGCTTTTGGAGGACACAATATGTCAGTGCTATGAACAGTCTAACTAAAGTTGTGTGATTGGCTTCTCTACATACAATTGCTCCCAGAATGCATTGTGATGACATTTTCAAGGCTGACTGACCCCTCTTCCTGTAACTGGAGCAAACTTTCTCTTGTATCTGATCAACAAAGCAAAGCGTGTGGAGGTTACTGTGGAGGCACAGTCAGGTTTCCAGTGTCAGGCCAAATGATTCTAAACCTTCAGTCTTACACTAAAAATCTGATAAACCCACATTATCACTGCAGAATAATACTGTGGTTTGAAGAATTGTCCTCTGCTGTGAACTATAGAGGAGTAGAAGGATTTTAGAGACTGGGAATATAAAATTATATTTGGTACTCATTAATGGGATGTTTACGGTTTTAACTATTTTCTGTTTAGTTCCCCTTGCTTTACAACTAACACATTATACAATGGATCTGTACAGTTCTTTCTGTCTCTCAGTAATGGGTCCCACTCTGCTATATGTTGGTCCCAGTTTATTAATGGAGGACAAAAGTGGACCAAGAAAATGATCAAAGTTGATTGAGAAGTGAAGAATGTGACAGTGAGATCAAGAGCGCAGTCACCACAATTTACAGCTCTGAGAAAGAACCAACTGGGCCTTTCTCACGGTAAGGACTTCCTTTCTTGTGGCGAATGACATGACTGCTGTGGCAGATTTTATCTACTGCAAGTAAGGTAAGCATAATGCACTTTTCCCCTGTATCTATGGCAGTTGCTTCACCTCACTGAGATCACGAGCAATGTCTCAATATAAAACTTTGGTTTAAAAGTGCTCAACATTTAATTTCCACAACTTCAGCTTCTGATATTTCAAAAATAAAACTACTGTACTCAGGTCAAGTATACAACGTTTCTCAAATACTTCAGACTTAAAAATGGGCAACATATTTTCTATTATAAATACACACTCATTCACAAAGAGGCACATAAACATATGAACATTGTTCAAGGCAATGAATGTATTTCACTATTTACACTTGTCAAGAAACTGCTAGTGCAGTAGTCTCACAACAGCTGGCCATTTACATGTGTCATATAGTTTATCTGTAAATGATAAGTCTATAGTGTGTAGATAAGTTCATTGTTTATAATTGTTGTTAATCACTGTTCATCAAACAGTGACTGTGCTTCCAACTTCCTCATACTGAATAATGAAGTAAGGGAAGCTCTGGTCATCATTAAAGATGACGAAAATCTGAGGTTCCAGCAGGTTATCCACACATGAATCATACAAATCACTGGAAGGATCAGCAGGAGATTGTGGTGGTGGTCTCCGCATTGAAGGCTTACCCAATGTGTACTTCCCTATAAGGACTTTTGCTAAGAACATATAATGAACACCTTCTTGTGACTTCTTTGAAAAGTTGTGAGAATAGCTTGCCTTTCTGGCAAAATAGCTGCCTTGTCCAAACATGGTGGCATGTTTTCCACATACCCTGGGGTCAAAATTATGTTTACAGATGGCATCAACTACATCCTGAGAGGTCCCGTGAAATAGATGTCTTTCGTTAAGGATCTTGTCCATTTCGGACATCTTTCGCGACATGTACTCCTTTTTCCTGTAGCAAGAAACAAAAATTCAGAAATAAGCTTTGCATGTCATACTGCAAAATGCCTTCTAAAAAATGATAAAGCCATAGATAAATAATAAGTTGAAATGTCTCCATTGCTCATTCCATAGCTAAAACTGAGAATTGGACAAGCCTGTGGTACACATCCTACCATATAAAGCACTTTTCAATAAGAAAGTGAAACAGAAAATGGATAGAGTTGTTTAAAACTACAATGCGCCATTCACCAAAACATACACTCTGTGGAAAATGAAGAGCTTATTTTAGCAGCTATTTCCCTTAAAAACACAGAAAGAGCCCTGCAACTGTTAAATGTATGCAACAGGAACCAACACATTTTTAACCCTTCAACCCTGTACCACCATTCAAGGCTGATCTGTAACCTAATTCATAACCTCAACTTTGGCCATATCGCTTAATACCTTAGGATAGCAGAAATCTTTCAATCTCAGCTTTAAAATTAACAATTGACCCAACATCAACTGTTGTTTGCAGAAGAGTGTTCCAAACTTCTACCACCCTTTGCATGCTTCCTCATTTCACTCCTGAAAGGTCTGGCTCTAATTTTTAGGCTATGTCCACAGTCCTAGATTTTTTTTTCATCTACCCTAACAGTTCCCTTAATATTTTGAAGAGTTTGATCAAGTTCTTCTAAATTCCAGGGAATGCAACACTAGCTTGTGTAATCTCTCATAATTTGGAGTCCAAGCATCACATGAGTAAATTGACTTTGCACTCCCTCCAACGATATATTTCATAAGTTGTGGGGGCCAGAACTGAACACAGTACTCCAAGTGTGGTGTAACTTTTTATAGCTGCAGCATGACTACTAACTCCTTAAGACTCAGGAGCAGAAGTAGGCCATTTGACCCTTCAAGCCTGCTCTACCATTCAATAAGATCAGGCTGATCTGGTTGTGGTATCAACTGCACTTTCCTGTCTGCCCCCCATAACCCTTGACTCCTTTGTCTATAAAAAAACATCTATCTAACTCAGCCTTGTTCAATGATCCAGCCTCCACTGCTTTCTGGGGAAGAGAATTCCACAGACTAATGACCCTCTAAAGAGCAAAAAAATTCTCCACATCTTTTTAAAAGAGGGACATATTTTTAAAGTGTGTCCCCTCATTTTAGCCTCTGCAACAAGAGAAAACATCCTCCCAGTATCCATCCTATCAAATCCCCTCAGGATATTATATGTTTCAATAAGATCACCTTTTATTGTTCTAAACTCCAATGGGTATAGGTCCAATCCGTCCAATCTTTCTTCATAAGTCCTTCACCCCAGGAACAGGTCGAGTAAACCTTTTCTAAACTGCTTCTAAACACAATTATTTCCTTTTTCAAAAAAGGAGACCAAAACTGTACACAATACTCCAGATGTGGTCTCACCAAAGTCCTGGAGTAAAACTTCCCTACTTTTATATTCCATACCCCTTGCAAAAAACGTCAACATTCCATTTGCCTTCCTAATCACTTGCTGTACCCGCATACTAACATTTTGTGATTGATATACCAACACACCCAGATCCCTCTGTACCACCAAATTCTGCAATCTCCCTCCATTTAAATAGTATACTGCTTTTCTATTCTTCATGCCAAAGTGCACAAGTTCACTTTTTCCCATATTAAGCTCCATCAGCCCAATTTTTGCCCCGTCACTTAGCCTATCTACATCCCCTTTGTAGACTTTTTACAACTTACTTTCCTCTCTATCTTGGTATCATTGGCAAATTTAGCTCCCATACATTGTATTCTAATCCTCTAAATATAAAGGCTAGCATTCCGTTAGCCTTTTTGATTATTGTACCTGTCCTTGACATCGTAATGATATATGTACATATATTCCCTAATCTCTTTGGACCTCCACTCCTAGCTTTTCAGCTATCATTTCTAACAGCTTCAGTCTTCCAGAATTCACTTTGCTTTGGATAACACCTGGTACTGCCCACCTTCCCCCACTGTTGTTTATAATCCATATTTAGTTTGGTGACTATCAGATTAGATGGCTGGACACTAGTTCTAACACATGGTTCTGTTTAAAAGCCATGTCTTGAAGAATAATTCCGTACAGCTTCCAAAATGCTTTTTACATTATGTACGTTTCCACTGGTAATGTGACCAGTCAGGATTCTAAAATAAAAGCAGAATACTAGATGCTGGAAATTTGACATAAAACAGGAAGTGCTGGAAAAACTCAGCTGATGGCAGCACCTGTGGAGAGAGAAACGGAGTTCATATTTTGAGTCCAATATGACTCTTCTTCAGAAATAAGTTCCAAAGGAGAGTCATATTGGACTCAAAACGTTAACTGTGTTTCTCTCTCCACAGATGCTGCAAGACCTGCTGAGTTTTTCTAGCATTTTCTCTTCTTATACCAGTCAGGACTCATTGGTGTGAATATGGCATTACAGATCATCTACCCAGTTTTCATTTTCATTGATTTTAATGGATGAAAGTTTTGGAGTTTCTACAACGGGTGACCAATCTGCAATGTCAATTTTACACCTAGACAGCGAGAGGAAAATTAAGCCAATGTACAATGTCACACCCATTTTTCTCTGTAATGATCTGAGAGCTTTATTACCTTGGTTAAATGGTCTGCTCTACTGTAGTACTACGCTTCCTTCTGTCTCTAACATTACAGGGCTAACTCTGTGATATTGCATAGTTGAGAGGAGACTCGCATGCTGAGACCACATATGGAAAATGTGGGTGGACACAACCCATGATTCTCTGACCATTTTAATTAATGGTTCACAAATTATGACGAGCTTGCTCCAGAATTTCAGATATGTGCTCTCAGCAGGCAAGTATCCCTGCTAGGAGTGCAAAGCCAAAACATTACCCATTACAAGCCAGTTGCAAGCATTGCAGTATAAAGAATAGATATTGCTGCAACTCAACAGACTAACTCAAAGCAAAGGAGCTCAGAAGCAAACCTCAATTAGCACTGCAGGGCAAAACAAGACACCCCATTGCAAAGTCACTCATATATTTAGAAAGATCACAATTTTCTAATAATTTTTGCAACCTAAAGATATAATTCATTTTTTTCAACTAAAAGACAAGCAATCTAATTCATGACTCAGCTTCAATCTTTTATCTTCCACAGAACTGATTGGCCACAGATGAAGATGAATATTCAGATATGTAGTCCTAGAACCTGCACTACCTTTGCTAGATCCAGTTGTTCATTTCTAGTTTACATCTCTGTATCACAATATCAAATGTAAGAATAGACCAGTAGTGAAACAAGCCAGACAATGCACACAACTAACACTCAGCTATGATCTGTACACACTGTAACACAATGACTAGTATTCATAATTCAGATGTAAATTTAGGTACTGGCATATAAAATATATATGATTCTAAAATTTTTATATAATCCAACCTCTTACCTTTTATACTTTTCCCAAAGATATAGGTTTTGCACCCTTAGTATATTTAAAATCCTAAATTTGGTTTCTGGTATTGTTTTGTGGAAAAGATTATACACAGTTCTATAGCTTTTGTCTTCTAGGGAAACAGGCACTTGAATGAAATCTTCTGATAGTTCCATTGAAATCCATGTTTCAGGATAGAGTTTTGAGTGGGAAGAGACAGCAGGAAAGCCCACTTGTTGAGAAACTGATCCATCTGGTAACTTTGCAAGACTGCCTGATATACCAGCTAAAGTCCTAACAAGAAAAAAAATAAAAACTGTAAATTTGATACAGCCCTTGGGTGGTAGCATAAAATATCCACACATGAATAGACATTTTAATTGTTTTTCAACAGCTAGATGGAGAATAAAATTCCTTGTTCTCTATTCAAACATTGTACCTTATGTTCGGCCTCAGAAAAACACTACTGTTTCAATCTGAATTTTTCAATCTCCCACATCAGCCATCCTTATGGCCTCTCAGAATGAAACTGCCAATTTTGTGGTAACCTAACAGTAAGTTTTGGGTTTCAATTCATACTCTAAGCTGACACTCTATTTGTAGCTCTGAGAGAGTGCTGCATTGTTGTAGAGACATTAAACAGAGGCCCTTTCTGTGAGCTTTGATGGTTCAGGTGGGCATTAAAGATCCCCTGATAGTACCTGAAGACACTTCTCACATTTTCTCACATTAAATATTTCTTCCTCAGTGAAACCATGATAGACTAACTGGTTATTTATCTGATGCCAGTTTAAAGGATACTGATGATGCTGAATGGTTCTTTGATCTGCACATGTAATAACAATCACTGCTCTTCACAAAGTAACTCAGATATAAAGCACTGAGATATTTCAAGTGGACCAGCATTTAGTAGGAATGGAGTTGAGGCTACCCAAGTATTTCTCTTTATCGTGACAGGGAAAGGAGACTTTTATTCCAGTAGACTGGGCTGCATCAAACAAGAATCAAAGTGGAACAGTAATGATCCACCCACATGCTATTCAATCTCTACATTTACAGAACATACAAGTCATGTATATAGTGCTTATGAAACTGAGACAAAGTATAATATCTAAATGCTAATCTTTAACTAAAACTGTATCACTAGAATCATTAAATAGGAATTAAGCCTCATTCTCACTGCATAACATTTAATATTTGGAGGACTGTTTCTTCTGTCCAATATTGGAACTGTCCCTTCTGCATTCTGATCACTGTCTCTGTGATCCATTGAGAAAGTAACATGAAAAAGACAGATTCCTCCACAGAATCATCAACCCAACTTCATGGATTATCCTGTCGAAGGTAAGCTCATGAAAGGTTGGTATCATTGACCAGAAAGAACTCTTGCCTGGCCAGGATGTGTGCAAGAACAGGCTGTGCTCAGTTCTTGCTGAATAAACACAATTCTTGCAATCCAGGATAAGAGAAGGAAAGAAAGAACTGGCATTTTTATAGCACCTTTTACAACCGCATGATGTTCCAAACTGTTTTACAGCTAATGAAGTACTTTATAAAGTGTAGTCACTGTTGTAATGCAAGAAACTCAGCAGCCAATTTGGGCACAGAAATCTCCCAAAAACAGCAATCCAACAGTGACCAGATAATCTGTTTTTAATGGTGTTAGTTAATAGATAGATATTGGGCAGGACACCAGGAGAAGTCCACTACTCTTTTTCAAAATAGCATCACCTCAGAATTGTCAACCTAGATTGCATGCGGTGCTCAAGTCTCTGAAGAGGAGTTTCACAATCTTCTGACTCAGTGGCAAACTACCCTTGACCCGTGGCTGGCCCACAGATGGCAGCACACAATCATTAATTAGTTAAACTGGAAATTGTGGCATTTTTTCTCATCTCCCAATGCACACATATATTAAAATATCAATTCATTAAGGTTGACACAAGAAATTCAAATTTCAATACAGCTTTGGCAGATCAGAGTACTAGTTGCTGTTAGACAATTTATGAAACTTCTTGAATTATCATTCCAGGATTGCATTTGGGCCAGTGTAGCTTGTATTGTGTACATCCCTGCATGCCAATGAAAGGCCAGAGGTTTCAACAATGTTCAAACCTTTAAAAAGCAGACAGGAGTCAGAGAGTCATTACACCGTAGGAGGGCATTAGGCCCATCAAGCCCATGCCAGCTCTCTTTGGACCAATACAGTCACTCCTATTCCCTCACTTTGTCCCTATAGTCCTGCTATTTATTTCCTTCAAAAGCAAGGAAGCCTGCTTGGAGACATGAAGCTACCACATTGGTACCTCTTTTTTGCATGAAAGGCAAAGAACAAAGGCTGAGTTATACCAGGTTAAATTTTTTTAAATCTGTTATGAGGCCTGCAAGTTGTTGTAAACATGTCAGAAAGGATGTCTGAAAGCACTTCAGAACCAATGAATTACTTTTTTTCAAAAATGCAGCTAGAGTTGTAACGTGAACCATTACAGATCTAGGAACCATTGTTATAGGATACAGTACAATGAGGGGAGAAGAGGGAAACAATAACATAATCTAATGGTATTCATGAGACAGGAGACATGTTAATGCAGAAAATAAACAGTGCTTCCACTAAGGTTTCAGGGCAATGCTCAGGATATTCATTTTGCTCTGGACTCTCTGCAGATATAAAGACATAACTGGGTAGCCATTACAAAGTTAGAGATGAGATATATATTATTACACATTAGATAACTGAAAAAGTATCTTCTATAATGGCATAGTATATCTTCTTCAAACAAAAAGGGATTTCTGAACAGAAATTGTTAAAATTCACAACTACTCACTGCATTATGACAGTTTCTGTGAAAGAAGGCATTGTGTGAACACAATGATTACTTTGATTTATACATCATGTACATTCAGCTGAGTTGCATACTGTGTTTTACTTTTAATCCTATTGTTAGCATTTGAAAATTTTAATCAATTTTTAAGTATTACATGTATCAAAAGAAAAAAAACAAGTGGGATCAAATACTAATTACACAAAGAGATATAAAATAACCACAATTCACCACTGCTTAATAAAACTTCAGCCACATTTTTCAGGGAAAGCCTATTAAAACCAATCTAGTTGTCATTCAAGTTATATATATGACCTTGCAAAATGTTTTGGAAATTTCAAGATTATCTAATATGAATGATAAAGGTATATGTACCAGTGACAGCTTTAATTCTGTGGAAATATTGTCAAGAGTAGTTTTAATATTTGGTAATACGCTTACAGAATATGGTAACACTGTGATTTACACATCAGTAGCCAAGAGGTGCTCAATGGTAGATTTGGAATCTTGTTGATTTGTAGGATTCATAGTAACTTCACAAAGTGTGGCTCTAAATGGATTACTTTAGGTAGACTAAAGTTCCTTGGCAAGATTTTTAATTCAATATTGTGTAAACTAAGGTGAACTTAATTCCAAAATATATTTTTACAAAATATTTCCACAGAAATATATAATGGTATGCAATTGATTAACCTAGTTAGGAACTAATATGTTCTGTCAAATAAACTGTGCTCAACTTACTGTAAACAGGGTAACAGCAGTACAGAAGAGCGAAATAAGGGTCGTCGGGTGATTCGTCGCCGAGTGCCAAAAACAGCATTCTGCTGAAAGCCCTCCATTAAATTCAGGATATATCTATTTTGCTGCATGACAAAACAGATCTCACTCATACCGCGAGATGAGGCTTCCTCGATGCATCGAACAACTGCCTAGAAATAGCAAATTAATACATTTTTTAATGATAAGGAAAAACAATGTTACTAACATTGAGATATGAACCATCTTCTGCATGTGACACAGTAGTTCTTTTTAACAACCGTGCTAAGATTTTAATGTCATAATTGTGTACTGAGAAGTTCTGGCACTTTGGTTTTGTTAGATAAGTACCTCCCTTCATTGACTACTTTTTATATCACAATGTAAACTGTTTAAGCAAAGGCTTGTGTCCTCACCTACTTTACTGTTAAGTTCATAGAAATAACCTTTGTTTTGTAGTTTTCTTAATTTATTCAAAGGACTTCATAATTTACATTTTCTGTTGAAACAGTTCTTGAATATTTGAATTGGCTTAACTTGCTCTTCCAATAGCAATAATAAATATAAAATAAAAAAATACCATGACCTTTTGATTGCCCTTTTGGTACAATGTTTTGTACCAAATACATGGGAACAGAATGTGAAGTAGAATTTGCTACAATCTAAACATTTCTATGTTATTTAAATTATGTAACATCTACAATTTTCAGGAATTTGATCACTTGACAAAATCTACATTTCAGTTATTGGCCAACATGGCAGCATTCCATATTACCTCAGAATATTCTCTCCAGCCAAAGTGTTCCCTGCAATAGTACTTCCAAACTGTGTGGAATTGTGAGCCGGAACTTGCCAAGGAAACAGTGGACAATCTCCTCACTTGGTTGAATTCTACATCATAAACTGTCATTAAGTTAAAGTCTAGTGAGAAAACACGACCCCTAAGAAAACAATAAAATAAGAATTATCATCCTGGGAAATGTCACATTCTATCCTACAATTGACAAAAAAGTAGGATTAAGTCAGAAATATTTGTAAAGTTTGTAAAACAGAATATTTCTCATTGCAGTGATCCTAGTGCAACAGTCAAGATATAGCAACTAGATGTGATTATTAGAATTCAGTAGAAAAAACCTAGCCTACAAAATGCAGATTTTCAATAGGGCTGCATCAATAGGTTAAAGACTTGCAAAAATTTAAGTATTAAGAGCAGGACTGATTTATTATGATGCATTAGGCTAAATGAAATAATCCCACAAATAGAATCTTAATAACAAAACTGCAAAATTGAGCTGCCTTATGCCATAGACCTGCAGACACTGGCTTTCAGGGTTCAGGTTCCTTGACAACCATACATACATACTTGTACAGTTAAGTCATACCTTTGATGTCCTGAATGCAATTATAAATAGTTGCACATGTAACATGAAAGATGGGCAGTTGTTCGAACAAGGCAGCCATTATTTTTTTCAGTCTTGGTAAGCTGCAATGTGCAATACCCACAACCATCTGCAGTACAAATGTTCAACAGATGATAAAATCTGCCAGTAGCAAGCAGTAACCTGTGACCACACTGCATGAAATACAAAATATTAACCTCTCATATTATAAATTTGCTTATCATTTCTACCCAAGTTTACCTTGGTTTCAAAAAGTTGAAACTGTAAAGTCAAGAAAAAAAATTAGATTAAGATCAGGGTAAAACTCTATAATGTGGCATTTCAATGATTGTTAAATGTAGGCATTAGCTACATGCTCTATGTTTTCACTATTGGTGCTATCAAGGAAACAAATGGTGCGGGGAAAGGAACGGGGGAGTTAAATTTGCTTTGGGAGGTTGCACAGAACAGATAGAAGCGAATCTTGCACCCATTCAGAGATAGACAGGAATAAGCCAACCCTATCCTCCAACTGGTTTACAAATGGGTTAGCGTGCTCCTACTGCTGATAACTTGTCTACAAATGGAAAATTTGTCGCTTTCTGCTACTAATAGGTTACTAATTTTAGTACCACATTCTATTGCATGTAAGATAGAGTAATTCCTTTAGTTTAATCTGACCAGCTAGCTGAGTCAGGAGGTTGGATGTTGCCTTTTGAAAATGCAACCACAGTTGTCTGAAAGAGGTCATTGATACTTTCTGTGAATATCAACCATTCTCGTTCATAAAACAGGAAGATGCCTGAAATTCACCCTAGCCCAGGAAAGCATGCCAAGAAAACTGCTTTTCATTGAAAGAACTAAGCTTATTAACGATTGATCTCCTCTTCCCTTGAGCAATGTTGTTAAAAGTTGAACTGCATTTGCACCAAGTGGAACCTGAAGTGTTTAATAGTACATGAAGTCAAAGTATTTCAAGTAGATTTAAGAGGCAGAGGTAATCCATAAAGCATGGTCATCAAACCTAGATGATTGAAGTGCTTCCATCCATGTCTTTACAGGCAGTCAATTGATTTTGCAATGATTGTCTATAAAGATCTTATCTAACCGCAAGACTCTGGTGTTGAACAAAATAGGCACAAAAACTGACTCTAAAGCAACTGTGAGCTAACTTTATAGAACCATTTCAGAAAGCAATATGTCAATATAATGGAGCAATTAGTGTCATATGATCAACTCCATATATTTTACTTCACCAAGCCAACATGGATCAAAATGGGTTCTAAATAGGTTTTTCTTCTCCTCCTCCAGATTACAACACTAAAGGCTATAACAATGTTTAGATATATTTTCATCCATTTTGGTAACATCAGTAAATTAAAAAAAGATACTTCACTGTTTTCTGGTAAAGTATTTCACAAATTCATATCTATCTCTAAACATAGTAGTAATCAGGATATGGAATCCTGGCCAATTTTCCTCTCAAGAAGCCAAGGTGCTGGAGACAACTATAGCACTCCTACTAACATCCCAGCTGAAGAAATGTCAACTCAGAAAAGTCTGGGATTTTATTTTTTTATCCGTTCACAGGATGTGGGCTTTGCTGTCTGGGCCAGCATTTATTGCCCATCACTAGTTGCCCTTGGTGGTGGTGAGCTGCCTTCTTGAACCACTGCAGTCCATGTGCTGTGGATACATCCAGTGCTGTTAGGAAGGGAGTTGCAGGATTTTGATACAGCGACAGTGAAGGATCAGCAATATATTTCCAAGTCATGATGGTGAGTGACTTGGAGGGGAACTTCCAAGTGATGGTGTTCCCATCTAACTGCTGTCCTTATCCTTCTAGATGGTAATGGTCAAGGGCTTGGAATGTGCTGTCTAAGGAGCCTTGGTGAATTCCTGAAGCACAGCTTGTAGATGGTACGCACTGGTGCTATTGTGTGTTGGTGGTGGAGGGAGTGAACACTTGTGCTTGGGGTGCCAATCAGGTGGGCTGCGTTGTCCCAGATGGTGTCAAGCTTCTTGAGTGTTTGGGAGTTGCACTCATCCAGGCAAGTGGAGAGTATTCCATCACACTCCCGAATTGTGCCTTTTAGATGGTGGACAGGCTTTGGGGAGTCAGGAGGTGAGTTACTTGCCACAGGATTCCTAGCCTCTGACCTGCTCTTGTAGCCACAGTATTTAATGGCTAGTCCTGTTCAGTTTCTGGTCAATGGTGACCCCGCAGGATGTTGATAGTGGGGATTCAGTGATGGTAATGCCATTGAACATCAAGGGCGATAGTTAGATTCTCTTTTGTTGGAAATTATAATTGCCTGGCACTTGCATGGCATGATTGCTACTTGCCATTTGTCAGCCGAAGCCTGGATATTGTCCACGTTGCATTTGGACATGGACTGCTTCAGTGTCTGAGGAGTCGCGAATAGTGCTGAACATTGTGCAATCATCAGCGAATATCCCCATTTCTGACCTTATGATGGAAGGAAGATCATTGATGAAGCAGCCAACGATGGTTGGGCCGAGGACACTACCCTTAGCAACTTCTGCAGTGATGTCCTGGAGCTGAAATGATTGACCTCCAACAACCACATCTTCCTTTGTGCTAGGTATGACTCCAACTAGTGGAGAGTTTTCCCACTGATACCCATTGACTCCAGTTTTGCCAGGGTTCCTTGGTACCACACTCAGTCAAATGCGACCTTGATGTCAAAGGCAGTCACTCTCACCTCACGAGTTCAGCTCTTTTGTCCATGTTTGAACAAAGGCTGTAATGAGATCAGGTGCTGAATGGCCCTGGCAGAACACAAACTGGGCATCAGTGACCAGGTTATTGCTAAGCAAGTGCTGCTTGATAGCACTGTTGATGACCCCTTCCGTTACTTTACTGATGATCACGGGTACACTGATGAGGTAGTAACTGGCCAGGTTGGATTTGTCCTGCTTTTTGTGTACAGGACATACCTGGGCAATTTTCACATAGCCAGGTAGATGCAAGTGTTGTAGCTGTACAGGAACAGCTTGGCAGGGGCACAGCAGGTTCTGGAGCACAAGTCTTCAGTATTATTGCCGGAATATTGTCAGGGCCCATAGCTTTTACACTATCCAGTGCCTTCAGCTGTTTCTTGATATCACGTGGAGTGAATCGAATTGACTGAAGACTGACATCTATAATGCTGGGGACCTCCAGAGAAGGCCGAGGTGGATCATCCACTTGGCAGTTCTGGCTGAAGATTGTAGGAAATGCTCCAGTCTTATCTTTTGCACTGATGTGTTGGGATCCTCCATCATTGAGGATGGGGATATTTGTTGAGCCTCCTCCTTCAGTGAGTTGTTTAATTGTCTACCACCATTCACGACTGGATGTGGCAGGACTGCAGGGCTTAGATCTGATCTGTTGGTTGTGGGGTCTCTTAGCTCTGTCTATCTCTTGCTGCTTATGGCACACAAGTAGTCCTGTGTTGTAGCTTCACCAGGTTGACACCACCTTTTTATGTATGCCTGGTGCTGCTCCTGGCATTCCCTCCTGCACTCTTCATTGAGCCAGGGTTGATCCCCTGGCTTGATGGTAATGGTAGAGTGGGGGTTATGCTGGGCCATGAGGTTACAGATTGCATTAAAGTACAATTCTGCTGCTGATGATTCACAGCGCCACATGGACGCCCTGTCTTGAGTTGCTAGATTTGTTCGAAATCTACCCCATTTAGCACGGTGGTAACGCCACACAACATGATGGAGTGTATGTTCAATGTTAAGGTGGGACTTCATCTCCACAACGATTGTGCGGTGATCACTCCTACCAATACCATCATGGACAGGTGTAGCTGCAGCAGGCAGGTTGGTGAGGATGAGGTCAACTATGTTTTTCCCTCTTGTTGGTTCCTTCATCACCTGACAAAGACCCAGTCTAGCAGCTTTGTCATTTAGGACTCAGCTAGCTTGGTCAGTAGTGGTGCTACTAAGCCACTCTTGGTGATGGACATTGAAGTCCCCCACCCAGTCTTGCCACCCTCAGAGCTTTCTCCAAGTGGTGTTCAACCTGGAGGAGCACTGATTCATCAGCTGAGTGAGGGTATTACATGGTAATCAGCAGAAGGCTTCCTTGCCCACGTTTGACCTGATGCCAAGAGCCTTCATGAGGTCCAAAGTAGATGTTGAGGGCTCCCAGGGCATCTCCCTCCCAACTGTATACCACTGTGCCACCACTTCTACTGGGTCTATCCTGCAAGTGAGACAGGACATACCCAGGGATGGTGATGTTGGTGTCTGGGACCTTATCTGTAAGATATGATTTCATGAGGATGATTATATCAGGCTTGACTAGTCTGTTCGACAGCTCTCCCAATTTTGGTACTGGCCCCCAGATGTTAGTAAGGAGGACTTTGCAGGGTCAACAGGGCTGAGTTTGCCATTGTCATTTCCAATGCCTAGGTCGATGACAGGTGGTCTGTCCGGTTTCGTTCCTTTTTTGAGGCTTTGCACAGTTTTGTACAACTGAGCGGCTTGCTTGACCATTTCAGAGGGCCTGGTGTCATGTATAGGTAGGTTTCCTTCCCTAAAAGGACATTAGTGAACCTGATGGGTTTTTATAACAATCGACAATGGTATCATGATCATCATTGGACTCTTAATTCCAGATTTTTATTGAATTCAAAATTCACCATCTGCCATGGAAGGATTCGGAACTGGATCCCCAGAGCATTACCTTGGGTCTCTGGATTACTAGTCCAGCAACAATACCACTATGCCCTTATTTGTGTTGTGAAAAATGTTGAGTAATTTGGTTAATGCCGATATATAATACAAATTAAGAAATCAAGGCAAATTTTAAGCTACAAATAAAAATTGGGACATTTAATATGTATGGTTGCTTATGATGATTGCTGGCCAATAAGGTGAGTTTGCATCAGAGCATTTGTTGTCTTTGTGATGAATTTTATTTTTCCATAAAGGAAACCAACATGCAAATTGCAAAGATTGCAAGTTTGCCTTCATGGTCAATAGGGTACTAGTTCAGCAGAATTTTCAGACAGTGTTGTTCATGCCTGTTCCAGAAACTTTACCTAACCAAACACTCCCCAGTGGAGACAACGCCCCTTTAACAGCAATTATGGAAATGGGTGAAAGTTCACTTGAGTGTAATGACTTGAAAGCTTGTAATATTTTTCATACCACAGTCATCCCCATCATCACAAGACTATTGATTTCAGAAATGATGCTGCATTTTTCTGAAAGGCAATTCATAGTTATTTCTAAATAATCTAGTAAATTGCTACAATAAGGTCTCGACCAGTCTGCATATTTACAATTGCCCTACTTGAGGAAAAGCAGTTACAAATACTGCATCAAGCTTGCCTGATTCTCATAAACACAAAGAAAAAATTGTAATGTCAACAGTCTCGCCCATCAGGTGTCTTCTTAAAACAAACTGATCTCATTTCAACCCTGACGATCAACTTCAAGAAACCATCTCTATAAACTTGAGTTTAACAAATCTTGAGTGAGTCATGATTTTTTTCAGCTCTATTGTAACAATGAAACTGGGAAAGACGTGAGAATAAATGTCGAACATTATCAACTGATAGTTGTCTGAACTGTTACTGAGAGCAGACTTAAGCATGTGTTGACTTTTACTGCACCTTGCTCTTATCACTTACGGCTGAAATTTTTATATTGTACATTCCTGACTTTGCAAATAAAAAACATTCCTATAGAGGGGAATTAGGGCCCACTTTCCAATGTATTGCAAAAAACTCAAGTAAACCATTCTTAAAACTTGGGCTCTGGGACATCCACCAACTTTCAGTGAATTGTGGACAATACATATTTATCTAACAGAAGGAAAGCCCACACAATGAATCAGTTGGTGAAGGCATTGGTGTGAAAGTAATCACAGGGTCCAGGAATCTATTCATGGTCTGTGAGAGTTTATCTCAGCCAAGAATTAATCTACACTTGGAGAGGCAGGGATTAATCAAGGACAGTCAGCATGGTTTTGCTAAGGGGAGGTCATGTCTGACCAATTTGATTGAATTTTTCGAAAAGGTGACCAGGTGTGTAGATGAGGGCAATGCATTTGACGTATACTACTTGGACTTCAGCCAGGCTTTTGATAAGGTCCCACATGGGAAATTGATAACGAAGGTAAGAGCCCATGGGATCCAAGGCAATTTGGCAAATTGGATCCAGAATTGACTGAGTGGCAGGAAGCAGAGGGTGATGGTCGAGGGCTGTTTTTATGACTGGATGCCTGTGTCCAGTGGGGTTCCACAGGGATCGGTGTTGGGTTCTTTGCTGTTTGTGGTACATATAAATGATTTAGACTTGAATGTAGGAGAGTTGATCAGTAAGTTTGCAGATGACACAAAAATTGATGGGGTGGTAAATAGTGAGGAGAATAGCCTTGGATTACAGGAGGATATAGATGGGCTGGTCAGATGGGCTGATCAGTGGCAAATGGTGTGAGGTGATGCACTTGGGCAAGGCAAACAAGGCACAGGAACACAAAATGATTGGTAGGACCCTGGGAAGTACCGAGGATCAGACAGACCTTAGTGTGCATGACCAACGGTCCCTTGAGGTAGTGGGACAGGTAGATAAGATGGTTAAGAAGGCATATGGGATACCTGTCTTTATTAGCCAAGGCGTAGAATATAAGAGCAGGGAGGTTATGTTGGAACTATATAAAACGCTGGTTAGGCCACAGCTAGAGTATTGCATGCAGTTCTGGAATACGCATTATAGGAAGGATGCGATTGCGCTAGAGAGAGTGCAGAGGAGATTTACCAGGATGTTGCCTGGGCTGGAGAGTTTTAGTTACGGAGGAGAGGTTGGATAGACTGGGGTTATTTTCCTGTGAGCAGAGGAGATTGAGGGGGGGACATGATTGAGGTGTATAAAATTATGAGGGGCATAGATAGGGTAGACAGGAAGGAGCTTATCCCCTTGGTGGAGGGATCAATAATCAGGGGGCATAGATTTAAGGTAGGGGACAGGAGGTTTAGAGGGGACGTGAGGAAGATTTTTTTTCACCCAGAAGGTGGCGGGAATCTGGAACTTACTGCCTGAAAGGGAGGTAGAGGCAGAAAACCTCATAATATTTAAGAAGCATTTGGATGTGCACTTGCAATGCCATGGCATACAAGACTATGTACCTAGTGCTGGTAAATGGGATTAGAATAGTTCGGTACTTGCTTGACCAGTGCAGGCTCGACGGGCCGAAGGGCCTTTTTCTGCACTGTAGACCTCTATGACTTAGGCAATGTTTGTGCCATCAGTGTTTCTAAATGAGGAATGGGAAAATTAGCCTCCTTTCTCATTCTTAAATATTGTCCAGTGAGACTCAATGGAAAGATTGCACATGCAGACATCAAGTAAAGACAAAATTGGAGTTGTTTTTGACGCCGCTCAATCTGGAATAGGCTGCAAGTATTCAGTAAGTGATTAAATCCCAATTGTGAGAGGTATTGGACAATGAGCAGTTGAATCATTGTCCAGCAATTGTTCAGTGTCTTATTACTGTGAGAAATTTATAAGGAAAAAACAAAAAGCCAGAAGAAATATGAAAAGTCCAAAACAAAAATAAATATGTACTGAGGTATAAACTGCATAAGTGGTATAGATTATTTAATGAGTAAGTATTTTAAAAAGGTACAAATCTGAGGTAACAGATTTGAGCTGGTTCATTTTAAAGTTTTCACAGATCAAGGCAGCACTAAACTCAGCAGCTTCTTGCTTCTTGCTAGTGTGTCTCAAGGTTATTTCTGTTCCTATGAGAAACAATAGGGACTTTAATAAGCCTTTGTTGTCAGCTGTTTCTAACCAAACAAATCCTATTTACACAACCATTCAGCCATTGTGACATTGTCAACCCAATGACATTACCACCCCATACACCATGAGAGAGCAGCCAGGTTAACGGTGTAAAGGTGACTGTAGATCATGCATATTTCACAAAAATATTCTGGAGTAATTTCAAAAGTGGACTTCACATGGAAAGATATATAATGTGAACTCATTTGAAACTGTAAAAATACTAGGATTGCAAAACAATGTTCTACATATAGTCACCCTGCTGGAATTCACGGGACAGTCCCTTCTCAGAAGGACGTCAAACAGACACCATTGTTAAGGTAAAAACTCGGCTTACTCTAAATAGTTAGCCACGTTTTCCTACCTGCTCATAAACCCCTCACTTCCCCGCATAAGTACCATCACCAACTGATAAGATAACTTAGTTCATAACAATGATCAGAGGGTTACAGGCTCTAGCCCCACACCAGGGCTTGAATTGATAACCTAATTTTGACTCTTCATTAACAGTTCTGAGGATGTGATACATTGACAGAAGTACTGTTCCCTTGGATTAAACAATAAACCATGGTTCAGTCTGTCTGTTCTGGTGGATATTAAAGTCCCCGTGCTACAAGAAGAACAGGGGAGTTCTTCCACTGCTTTATCCCACATTTCTCAGTCAAGCACTGACTGATCATTCGTTTCAAGGCTATTTGTGGAGCAATGGTTGCTATGTTGTCACTGCATTTCAAATAAAAATTTTAAATCACTGCATTCAGTTTTTGTCCCTTCATCTGGTGGGTGATACAGAAGCTGCAGAAAAGGTTCAGAGAAGGACCAAAAGAATGATTCCCAGCTTAAAGAAGCTCAGTTACTCAGATAGATTTAAAAAGTTGGATTTATTCACTTTAGAGACACACAGATTTCAAGGCAATTTTGAAAGAGATATAAAAAATAGTTAAAGGGCTCAATTCTCTTCCTATTAATAGATTGGCAATGACAGGATTCTTATGGATAAATCATAAATGGGTTAGGGCCAGGTTATATGTAGATGGGTTCTTTCACTAGAGAACACTGTACCTACAGGACAAGTTGCCAGATCATACAGTGAGTGCTGATTCCCTGCATACTTTTAAAAGAGCTGAACCAGCATCTTGGCTAGGATAGAGATCACGTCTTATAAAAGGTAGGTAAAATATCCAGTAACATAAGCTTAGTCAATATGATCTCCTGAACAAGCTTTGTTCATCTAACGGGGTTGGAGAGGAATTGTCCATGTTCCCCCGCCCCTCTCATTGGCTTTGAGGTTTTAGCTTTTTTTGCCTCCTGTATCTGGCTGCTGGTGGGTAGGGGGGTGTCTAATCCTGATGTGACTGCGTGCAACAGGCTTGATGAACCATATAATAACAAGGACAACATAGTAAAACATCCCAAGGTGCTTTGCAGGAGAGTTAGAAAACACAGTTTGATACCTAGCCATATGAGGAAACATATTAGGGCCAAGGATCAAAAGCTTGGTCAAAGAATTAGGTTTTAAGGAGTGTGTTAAAGGAGGAAAGGAAGGACGAGAGCTGGAAAGGTTTGGGGAGGGAATTCCAAAGTTTAGGGCCTTAGCAACTGAAAGTGCATGATCAATGGGCAATTAAATTAGGGTTGGAGATCAGAATTGGAGCAGTGCAGTTATATTGGGGGTCGTGAGGCTGAAGGGTACACAGATAGCAAGAGTCAAGGCCATTGAGAAATTTGAAAGTAAAGATGGAAATTTTAAACCAACGCTTTGCTTAACTGGGTCAGTGAGCACAGGCGTGATGGGTTAGCATGACTTTCTGAAAGTTAGGAAATGGGTAGCAGATTCTGGATGAGCTCAAGATTATAGGAGGATTGAAAGTGGAAGATCAACCAGCCTTTCCTTCATGTTATCTGTGCATATTCCCAAGAAATTCATCATGTAAAGTGCTTTGAGAATTTTTGATGTGAAAGGCTCTATATAAAGACAGATTTTATTTATGATGAGTTTATTTGGTGTACTTCAGCATTTTCAATAGTATAGCTTATTGCAAACTGTGCAAAGTTTCCTGAATTATATTAAGAATTCACATATCTAAACTTGTATCTGATCTTTTGAATTGGTTCAGAGCCATTCCCACATGCCCCACAGAGCCCTGACACAGAACGATAACTTGCAGAGTTCTAATTGGTTGGACATGTGCAACTGATGTTGCTAGTGACTCATACTGCAATTCATCTCACGCCCAGCTGTGTCCTGAGCATTATTGTGTTACTGCTTGCACCACTGGTCTGCATAGCAACTGTGAAAATTTGCCTCCATAATAATTACATTTTCTGTTTCACAAGAAAAACCTGACAAATATAAACCAACAGTTAGCAAAACTACAGATCAACTAAGGCGTAGTCCTTGAAGGAAGTCCATCCTGATTCAATTCAGTAGATTATAATACAGCCTGTTTGTTTTTTCTTTAAATAATGATCTGTCCAAGAGACTCCTCATTCACCTTATCCTATTAACCAAACACAAGTTGCATATCATTGGTACAGTAAGGGTTGAGAGATTTGTACTAATTCAGGCTCAAGAACATTAGTGAGTGTTTGTACAATTTCCATCTTATGTTAAGGTGATCTTATTTTGCACCAAACACACATAATCTAAGAAAATAACAATTCTGGTCCAAACCTTTCAGGTATTTATTTGAAAATAATTGTCGTTAACACTGGTACCAAGTTCCTGAAAAAGGTTCAAAATAAAGGCAGTTATGTGCACAAGATGCAACTAGCATTAATAGCATAAAGAAGTGACTGCATTTCTAGTACATTAAACTGCGCACCAGTGACTCTAGCAATGCATCACATGTTGGGATGGAACAGAGTTGATTTTGTGTCCTACAAATGCCACCGTTAAAAAGGCAATTTCACACAGTATTTTACCTGATTCACTAACTATTCTCAAGGCAAACACCCCATAAAAATGTTCATTTTTTTTTCAATAAGACAAACTATTTCTATGCTCATAGGAACTAATTTGTCTAAGATTAGGAACGGTTACTGACATTACTGGAACACAATCATCTTGACACTGTACCAATTCAAATACAGGGGTAGCACTCTATATAGTACAGATTCCCAGCAGATCCCAGTAAAATATACAAATTACAATGCACACAGGTAAGTGGCAATACTGATTTTTAATTGAAACCAATTGATAATTTGTTACGTTAGTTGAAGGCCCCTGAAGAATTACAATAAATGCAATTCAGGTCATCCTGTTAATAAAATATTGGTTCTGAAGTCCATATTACACGTATTATAGATCAAAAATATAAACAGTATTTTTCCTGCTAAAACAAAAGTGTGTGTAAACTGTATTGCATCTCCTGTGTCATCAGGATATGTAAAAGTTACTTTTATTTTCAGTTTTCAATGCAAGACACACACAGTAAAAGAATTATGATGGTCCAATAATAATTGAAAGAAACCACTCAACTATCCTCAAAACATTTTTAAGTATCGACATTGTAATCATAAAATGGTCATCACTCAAAAAAATGCCAACTCAATTTCTTAATCTAAGGAGGCTTGAGTTTCATACAGTCAACCATTTCTACACACCATGCTACATAAATATTATGGCCTGTGCAGTACAGCATTGGCACACTTATATTCAGTTGCACAAAGTGGTGGAAAATAAAGGTGCCTTTACAACTACACATGTTCTTTATTACAAACTCTGTTCTGTCAAACTGCTTCATGACATTGCAGAAGGAAGAAAGGAGAGAAGGTTGTGGGATGGTGAATTATCCCAGTTGTTCCATATGCCTCAAGTAGCCAGATTAAGAGCAGTATTTGACAGAGGCCTGGGTGAAAATCAGCTGTGTCCCTCCCAAGTTGTAACCAATGCTTTGTGATGCAAAGAAAAAGACAAATTAAACAAAATAAAACTCCACTTTGGCCTTCTATTAATGGCAGCGAGCAGGAATCCTGAAATTATTCTCCAGTGCCCTGAAGGGTCATTACAAGCCACTCAGTTATGAGATACCCACCAAGATATGATATATAAACAAGGCTCAAAGTGGAATGGTATGTGCTGGTATAGTACCGGCAGCTGTACAAGTCAGCACATTACATTCTAGAATTTTAAATCTGGAATGTATCACTGCAAGATTACATACCATCACTTTTAAGCCATTTCTGTACAAGAATTAAAGGTGGGTTTTATTTTTATTCAGTTGCTGAAGGCCAAAGCTGTGTAATTCAGTCAGGTAAAAGCCACCAATACTTGTTTTGAGTTATGCAGACATGTCTGATCAGTTGACTATTGATGGTTTTTACTCGGCCTTTCTGTGAGGGAGGTGCTGAACAGGCATTTTCCTGTGTCCAAACAAATTTTCACTGAAGCTAGGCTGCCCACAAATGATTAATAGCACTAACCAAATAGTGCAGTAACCATGCAAGCGATGTGCAGCACTAACTTGTTTACAAGTATTTTGGCAGGGTGCAGCATGCTGTTATCTACATCTTGTTACTACGGAAACACAACATCACAATGGAGCTGGGCTTCTCTTCACTGAAATTCAGACATCCAAGCCAACTCCTTTGAGTGCCTCACCTTTATCAAACCATAAAAGAACTAGCAATTCTCCTTAGATAGGTATTTTTAAAAACCACCACATGGAAGTGATCAGACAAATTCAAATGAAGGCACTTGTATTGCTAATTTGAAGATAGGCAACAAAAAAAGCAGCACTGGAAATATTAAAAGAACTTTTCAAAATGCAGTTAATAGTAAAGCTATCCTGCTTCTGTTACTTACTGATGTTGAAGTTTGACTTGGTCATTGTCAGGATTGCAGTACAGTCTTTCTAAATGTTCTTGCGCCTCATCGGGCACTGCCTGCCAAGTCTGAGTTGCAATGTTTCTCAGCTGCCACTGATAAGGTAGCACTGTGTGATGTTTCAGACAGTCATTCCCATAAACACAAATCCCCTGCAAAAATTCATCACATATCTCTATTCCATCTTTCTGATGGGTGTGATACTGTAACTGAGTCAAAAGATCAAAGACAAGGTCGATGGATGCCTCCTCGCTCTTATCCTGAAAAATGCCAGTCTTTAAATCTTTCTCGGCCTTCACCTGGTTCAGTCGGTCATGACAGAAGGGGTTCTGATAGAAGCTATTGGCATGAGATTGGGCCATGTTGCCACAGCACTCTGTGGTGATAGCATCTTGGGTGGAATGTGTCAAGTTCTGGAATGGCAAGTTTGCAGAAGCGGAGATAATGGCAGATGCCTCTGTAGCAAAGGGTTGATCAGCTGGGAGCCCAGTCTCCTGGCCATCATGTTCCAGTCCCAGCGGCTGCTGCATCTGGCCAGGACTTCCCGCAGATGGCACCAGTGTGGAAACATCATTTCCTGACTTCGGGCACGCTTGAGTTTCACTCGAGTCTTTTTTCAAAGGTTCAAACAAACTGGTCCGATTCTCTACACAGCTGCCAGAAAGAAAAACCCCGCCGCCCAGCTTGTCGGATCGTAGCAAACTAGTGAGGATTAATCCCAGCGCCCGGAGATTCCTCGCCTCCAACTTCCTCTGTGCGTGTTTCTTCTTGAGGAAGGTATTGATGAGCGGCACTTTGCAGGATAAAGTCACCTCTGGTGGGAAGTTTCCCGCGGAGGGTCTGGAGCAGTCCAGCTTCGTACACTGGCCACTCTGGAGAGGCGGCCTGGCAGCGGCTGCCTGGGGCCCACACAGATGCAAACTCTTCTCCATGCTGCTCTCACTCTGCACAATCCCAGCTCGCCGACCTGTTGACAGGAAGATCGGCAGTCGTTAAACAAGTTTTGCGTTTCTACTTCTTTTCCACACCAACACCACCCCCCCGCACCTTTAAACGAAAAGGGCGTTCAACTCATTTTAAGATTAAAATCTCTCAACTCCTCCCTCCCCCTCGGAACCTATTCCCACCCCCTCCGGCACGTAGGGCGAGCTCCCAACAATGCTCAGGGTAATTCATCCCAAACCTCGGACGTGCAGAATGAATGTTCTCAGGAGCAGCTACGTGAAGGCGGGCGGGGAACGGCTGAGGAGATTGGGGCGGTTCAGGAATTGGGCGGTCCCTCCCTCCCTCTCAGTCAGTGCAGTTCGACAGCCTCACAGCAAAACGCCCCAAACTTTCCTGCGCCAAGAGCTTCAGCAAAATAAATAAATAAATAAACTCAACAGACCAAACACTCATAAATCCGCCGGTAAAAGTAAGCACTGACTGGCCGATGCTAAAAAACCCCATAACACACACACAAAGACACCTCAAAAACTAACGTACACTGCCAACAATTCCGATCTGATTTAAAAAGAAATATAAAAATATATATTACAGGACTAGTGATTGTATTAAATGACCCAAGAAGGGGTTGTCAAGTCTTCACCCACAAAAAAAATCCTCCGGCATTAGAAGGGGGTGAGGAGTTTGAGTGGGGACGAGGATTTTCTCTCCAAGTTTACCTGAACAGTTCGGTAAGAGTGTCCGAAATCAGTCCTACCTCGGCCCCGATCAGTTGAGCATCGGGCTGGGAGTGTACGGAGCAGCCGCCGGCGAGCGGGGCGCGATGCCGATCGCCTCGGCCTCGGGCAGGGTTTGCGTCGGGAGTGAGGACCGCCGCTCTCATCGGGCGGCTTTGAAAGGAGGGTGAGTTAGAATCCAGTTTGAGTAGGGCCGGGAAGGGCAGCGTTCACCTCCTGTCGACGAGCTCGCAGCCTTTAAGTAGCGAGCGGGGTTTCGTCACTGGGAGGCTGCACCATGCAGGGCTGGGCGGAGTCTCCCCCGAGCCTGGTAAAGCCAAGCAGTGCAGAGGACTTTCATCTCCAACTCTTACTGAGCAGGAAATAGCACACGCTGCTGCTTATTTACGCCTCGCAGACACCGAATAGGCTCATTCCTTGGTCTGTGTACCAGACATATGGGAAGGGCTTGACTTGGGAGCAGTTGGAACCCTGCTCACCAACTACTAACCGCAATGTCTTTCCGAGCAAACAGCAGGAAAAACTGAACCGCCCTTACCAGAAGAAATGGTGTCTAAAATACAGGCCTCACTCGATTTAGTTTTATCAGGCTTAAGGTTACAACATTTAATTTAAAATAATTGGAGTTTGAAAAAGTTGTGGCTATTTCTAAACTTTTAGTGCAAAATGGAACTATAAATAAAATGCTCCGTGTCTAGAGGTTAAAAATGGTATCACTTGCTTTCTGGAGAATGGCTCCATCTACAATAGACGGAAAGAAGCGGAGCTTGCTTTGCACAAATTCAAGTCCACTTCAGTTCTCTGGTGAGTTCTACAATGTAACAACACACTTTTTCTATTCCCCCCATCACGGACATGCAGGAAAAGAAGCTAAAGTGTTTTTAGCGAAAACACGTTAGTCCTTGTGCCACTGGTTGGGAAAATATTGACGCTGAGGTCGATTTTCGGAGTGTGAGCATTTTACTGTAACATGCCAGTCTCTGCCGGTCACAGTGCTGGGGCAAGGATGAGGAGGTCAATGTTATCAGTGCGTCAATCGCAATTTCTTCAAATTGGCATCTACCAAGAAAACGCAAATATCGTCAAACTATTTTGCATTTGTTATTCTGCATACCACATGGTAATGAAAGGCGGCATAGTGCATGAACTTAATTCAGGCCGTGCAATTTAGACATGCACAGCGATCACAATTAGGACCATTCTTTTTCTCTACATATAAATCTGTACTTTAGTTTGTGGAGCATGACTAATGGTTAAGAGGATTGGGGCACACTATGAAGACATCGGTTAGTAAATGTGGGCAGATAGAAGTAAGATGAAATTTAATGCGGACAATTATAAAGTGATAGATTTTGTGAAGAGTAGATGGTAAACGTTTAAAAGGAGAAACTCTAAAAAGAGATTCAAACAGAAATCTTAAAAAGTGAGAGGGCAAGTTGACAAAAAAAGTATATGTAACCCTAAGTTTTATAAGTAGAGGTTTACAAATAGAGTACAAAAGTAAAGAGTGCAAAAGATACATTAGAATGATGCCAGCAATAAGAGGCTTAGGGAAAGAAAAGATTAGAGACCATAAGACTCATTTTGATAGAATGCAGAGGGTTAAGAGATCTGATCGTGGTGCTCAAATTATGAGTGTTTGACAGTGTAAATATTGAATAACAATTTTTACTGATCAGTGAGTTAATAAGTAGAAAGCATAAATGTAAGGTCATCACGAACAGTATGAAGGGAGAGATATGGGCCTAAGCAGATAGCTCTTTCAGAGAGCTGGCACAGATACAATTATTCAAATAGCCTCCTTCTGTGCTGGAAGAATCTATGATTCTGTCATCCCAAGATCAGGGGAACTAACCTAATAACCTAACCTTAATATCTCATGCCAATCTTATCAATCCAGTAGTCTTCATGAAATTATGGCCAAGAAATTAGTTCTGCATCCAAAATGGGTGGTGAATCATCAAAGTGATTACCTTATTGCCAATATCTTGAGGCTTGATCAAAATTCAACCTTGGGCCTCATTTGCATTCAACAGATGAATTGCGAGTGGAAGCAACAGTAATTTTGTGGAGCCAGGAGGAGGAGTCCTGCTTTTCCTGGTTCTATAGAAATGTAACTTGGAAAATGATTCCTGGCTACTTTTTGGGTGACTTCCAGAGGACCGTTTAAGAGCTACTGTTAGGCTGCAGAAGATCCAGAATAACTGGGCAAAGCATGCACAGTACAATCTCTGCCCATTTGTGTACATATTTCAATCAATGTCCTACAATTAGCATTAGAACCTCGGTTCATATGTGTAAGCTGTTGATGTCTGCTTCATGTGGGTGCCCAATTTGGCAAGTGATACATTTCTGAGGAAATATGATAGAGTCATAGAGGTCTACAGCACAAAAAAAGCCCTTCAGCCCATGGAGTCTGCGCCAGTCAAATAAGTACCTAACTATTCTAATCCCATTTTCCAGCACTAAGCCCATAGCCTTGCATGCCATGGCATCGCAAGTGCACATCCAAATGCTTTTAAAATATTATGAAGGTTTCTGCCTCTACCATACTTTCAGGCAGAGATCCAGATTCCCACCACCTTCTAGCAGAAAAAAATCTTCACATCCCCTCTAAACCTCCTGCCCCTTACCTTAAATCTATGCCCCTGGTTATTGATCCCTCCACCAAGGGGAAAATTTCCTTCCTGTCTACCCTATCTATGCCCCTCATAATTTTATACACCTCGATCATGTCCTCCCTCAATCTCCTCTGCTCCAGGGAAAATAACCCCAGTCTATCCAATCTTTCCTCATCACTAAAACTCCCCAGCCCCGGCAACATCCTGGTAAATCTCCTCTGCACTCTCTCTAGTGCAATCACATCCTTCCTATAATGCAGATTCCAGAACTGCATGCAATACTCTAGCTGTGGCCTAACCAGTGTTTTATACAGTTCCAGCATAACCTCCCTGCCCTTATATTCTATGCCTTGGCTAATAAAAGTAAGTATCCCATATGCCTTCTTAACCACCTTATCTACCTGTCCTGCTATCTTAAGGGACCAGTGGACATGTACACCAAGATCCCTCTGATCCTCAGTACTTCCCAGGGTCCTACCATTCATCATGTATTCCTGTGCCTTGTTTGTCCTGCCCAAGTGCATCACCTCACACTTATCCAGATTAAATTCCATTCGTCATTGATCAGCCCATCCGACCAGCCCATCTATATCCTCCTGTAATCCTGTAACCACCCACCAATTTTTGTGTCATCCGCGAACTTACTGATCAACCCTCCTACAATCAACCCTCCTACAATGATGTAAGTTTATATATACCACAAACAGCAAGGGACCCTACACCAATCCCTGTGGCATCCAGTCACAAAAACACCCCTTGACCATCACCCTTTGCTTCTTGCCATTCAGCCAATTCTGGATCCAATTTGCCAAATTGCCTTGGATCCCATGGGCTCTTACCTTCGTTATCAGTCTCTTATCAAAAGCCTTGCTGAAGTCCAAGTAGACTACGTCAAATACATTGCCCTCATCTACACACCTGGTCACCTCTTCAAAAAATTCAATCAAATTGGTCAGACACAATCTCCCCTTAGCAAAACCATGCTGACTGTCCTTGATTAATCCTTGCCTCTCCAAATGTAGATTAAATCTGTCCCTCAGAATTGCTGCCAATAGTTTCCCCACCACTGACTTAGACTGACTGGCCTGTAGCTCTCTGGTTTATCCCTTCCTCCCTTCTTGAATAACGGTACCACATTGGCTATCCTGCAGTACTCGGGCACCTCTCCTGTGGCCAGAGAGATATTGAAAATTATTGCCAGTGCCCCTGCTACCTCCTCCCTTGCCTCACTCAACAGCCTGGGATACTTTTCATCCGGGCCTGGAGATTTGTCTACTTTTAATCCTGCCAGACCACTTAGAACCTGATGTAAGTTGCATGTGATCATACCCTGAAATTTGACTCCCATCCTTCTACTCCTAGAAAACTGAAAAAAATAACATTGAATTTCTCCCTCCAAGTGTTCATGCTAAAGCACTGGACTCAGTCATAGGGCCAAAGTTCCAGTTCCATGCCTAACTTACATGGTCAAATTAACATGGATTTGTACTGAGCCTGTATGAATATGTAAATATAACCTAGATAGTTTTTAACTCGGAGTTAACACCACAGTGAAAACTCTTACTTCAACCTGGAGATTTGTTTCATGACATCATGAATTAGATAATATGGCAGTCTTAAAATAAAGAATCCTTCAGCTCCAAGCTGGCATCTTTTTCTGGAATTCCTTGATATTTCCAAGGGGCATGACTGTTGTTGATTTCAGTCCGACATTTATAGGCAGAACAAATGGAATGCTTCCCACTTCTTTAAAAATGATTCAGCCTGAATTCATATTCATTCTTTGTCACTTTGGGATAAAAAATATTCTTGGCTTTACATTGGGCAGCTGATGAAACAAGAATTTATTTAGTACGAAGAACTTCGTTTTTGCTCCATGTTTGATTCTAGCCTCTGGCAAGAGTTAAAAAAAAGCTTTGTGGAGAATCAATGCACTTTCTGAAAAAACTGGTTTAACAGATGTAAGAAAACAAAATGCAACAGGCAACATGCATGCATCACTTACTGGGTGTGGCTTATCTTTTTCTTCGAGTGAATGCGACATTCAAACAGGCTACTCAGCTGTAAAAACAAAAACTGAACAGACAGCAGATATTGGGTTTGTAAATGCTAATCTCACCTCTTCTACCATCTCAATTTACAATAATACTCAAATCCTGCCAGCTTTCCATCAGAATGAAAATGAAATCAAAGGAAGTTTTAAGTACTTGAGTGATCCATTTCATGGGAAAAAGGTCCAGTTTTCCAACATGGAGAATTCTTCAGCCATGACAATTTCTTAGCTCAGGGAAGAAGTGTGGCAGCAGAGGGAATATATCAAGCCTTTTGCCAAGGGATGATGTTATGGTATTATTTCGCAAGGCACTTCATCATGTTTCTACAAAGAGGAGGATGCAGTGATGAAGCCAGAAATATGATGATATTATTTCATCACAAATTCCATATAGCATTATAAATGCATTTTTAATAAAAATATGATAAAAGGCAAAATTCATGTTATGAAAGTTTGTTTCTACTGAAGCTGATTCCTCAATATTGTGAAGCTACAGGGTACTATGAATTCACTGCATCTTCTCTAACATTCATAGACTTGTTCAACCACAAACTCTGACCCAGCGTGTTCTGACTGTTATACCAAACTCCCAATTCCATGCCTTCCCCTGAAGGAATTTCTGATTATCAATTCTCTCTTGGTCCCTGCCAACCAGGCCAGCAAATTCTGTCTGTAGCTCCATAGGCTCCACCAGAATCCTTCCATCTATTTCACCTGAACACTAATGCTGTAATCATATTGTCCTGTCCTACATCATTGACAGTTTCATAACATTGTTTGTTTCAATTCAGCCCATCTGCCATAGAAACCCTCATCCTGCCTTTGTCATCTCCAGACTTGACTATTCCAATATCCTCTGAACCAAACTCATTTTCTCAACCCGCTACAAATATTAACTCATCCAAAATACTGCTGGTCTGATGCTAACCTACACCAAGTCCTGTTCACACATCACTCCAGTCCTTATAGACCTTAATTGGCTTCCAGTGCTGACCATCTTCCTCAGTCCTGTCCTTGAGACCTGTGAGGTCCTTATAGTTGCCTGGATCCTCTCCAACTGTCTCCTCATTTCCATTTTCCTAAACTTCTCCCTGTCTGCCCCAAAACCTCTCCGCTGTCTCTTGCCACCCCTGAATAAAAACTAGCTCTCCCCAACTCATCCTTAATTTCCTGTTTTGTTCTCCACTCTCACCACTTTGGCTTACCATCCTCAATGGCATCAATGCATCCATTAATTCACCTTCCACCTCATCTGCAATCAGACTGCTCAACCCTGGCATCAGCTTTCTCTCCCACATCCAGTCTGTATTGAAGACTGTTTTTTTTCTCCTTCTGCCCTCTTATTCTTAATCATACTTTTCAAAACCCTAGTTCCCTGTTCCTTCTGTTCAGCCTTTGGTGTTTGCTCATTGAACCACTAAACTCCTGTCCAATGGAATCCCTGGCATATCTTCCATGTCACTTCAGACCTTTGAAAACCTCCTTAAACCCTTTGACTATGTATTATGCAGCTTGTAAAAACATTAATTTTACCTTTTTTAGTCCCACTTAGCTAGCACTACTTTCTTTGCTCTTAATATAGAATGCTCTGAGACACTTCCCTGTATGTGAGGAGCACCACAGAAATACAAGGGTTTTTTTTACATTGTGGGGTGAATTTCCGATACCAATGGTAGTATTAATGCAACTGTGCAAGATTACAATCACAATTTTACAGCGATTGCACGTGCTCAACCTTGTGCATGCTTGATTGCTCAAAAGTCATATCTGCAACTCTATACTTCTGCCAGGGTATGTTTCCTTAGATCTGTGGATAGTCTGAACAGGCCAGTGATGTAAAAGTACTGTACCAGCCTGTATGGTGGACTGAGGGCTGAATTATCCACACCACAAGCAAACAATGGCTTCTGCTTTGGTATGCCAAGCAATTTTTTTAATCTCAGTGTTATACCTCCAGAGGCCAGGACTGAAGCTAGTGCTAAGGTGAAACAAAAACAGAATTACCTGGAAAAACTCAGCAGGTCTGGCAGCATCGGCGGAGAAGAAAAGAGTTGACCTTTCGAGTCCTCATGAGTGTTAAGGTAGTCTTCTGCAGAGATAGCTTGTTTATAACAGAACAGCCTACAAAGGCAGGTTAGCTGCTTGAGACTCTTCCATAGAATATAGGGATTTACATTGCATGACGAAAAAGATGAAATCAGAAGAAGTAACCATTCCAATCTACAAATGAATAGTGAATGGTGACAATGAGAAGGGCGATGACTTAGATCTCTAAATGACCGATATGATTTTTTAACCGTACTATGTTATTCTTAATAGATTCCCTCGAGACTGTGTAGAAGAAGCATCAGAGTTCAAGAGTGAAAATTCTCTGTGTCTGTCCATATTATAAATATAATGTCATTAATATGGATTCAAAGATTGTCACATTTGAAGTGTTAACATTTTCTGCCTTTATTCACCATACAATTTGCACTGAAGAGGTGAGTTTAATGTCAGTTTGGTTTCTAGTCTCTGGGTTACAGTGTGGAATCACAAACAGGCATTGCTGTTGCCTAGCAACATAGACATTAACAAGGTGACATCAGCAGTGCTTGATGTGATCCACTGGCATATTCTTAACTTTGTCCTGTGGCGTAAATAGATCTGTCTGCTGATTAACTTTCAAATACCTGGACTGAACATTGTCATTGCAACTCTGTGTATCAATAAAATCAGGCATTGATGCTACATTTAAGAAGGGATCAAGTTCAATCAAAGTTATATTAAAACAGATTAAATACAGCCTGTATTCTGTTTATACTGCATCATGTCCCCAAAATAGGACATGTAAGATCAGACCCAGTTCTAAATTGGCACTTGGGAATAAAAAAAGGTTTATGCACTCTGTTCATAAACAGGAAGAGGATATATCTGCAGTGGGGTTTCCCTGTCCTGAAACAAAAGATCTTTCACAAAGAGTTGGCAACATGATAATTGGAGCCTGCAGTGCTATACCAACACGTTAATATTAAAATTGGGTATGGTAGCATATTGGTCATGTTACTGGACTAGTAATCCAGAGCCTAATCCAGAAACATGAGTTCAAATCCCACTGTGGGTGCAATTGTCCCAGATTTGCACTAAGTGCAGTAGAGGGCAGGAAAAATAGTTTTACCCGCCAGCCACAATGGTGACTTTCATGCCATATTGCCTCAATCCTATCTCATTAATTATGCATTCCTGGGAAACATGCATTTCACTGACAGGCTGCCTCCAATTTGCCTGCCATGCCATCTCCTCACCGCTTTCTCATGCCAGGCGCCACATTTGAAGTGCAGCTACGCACACACCTCTCAGTGCTTCCAGCCCAGGACTGTTGCACAGAAGACACGGCCCCAAAAGGCAAGAAGACTTTAACTCACTGGTTCAGTGACACATACCTGGAATGTAATTTGGATGCCCCGTTGTGATGTCTTGTACCCCTGCTCTGGCCACAGGAGGGGCAGCAACACCACCAATCCAGCTTGGGAGACGGTGGCAGTGGTGGACAACACCCAGTGCTGAAAGAGAATGAATGATCTCCTCCGTTCCGCCAGGGTAAGTCACCCTACTCATCACAACTCATACACTCACAAACACATCACACATCCACAGGGATCTCACTTACTGCCAGTTCAAGGGGCATCACCATTCACTGTCTCTCACACACCCTCATTGTCCTCTTCCCATCCATGGCACCATTCACCACCCACATATGCCAGGCATACTTAACACCTGGCCTGGCAAGCATACTGCTTACACTCTCCATCTCTATTCATGTAGGACAAGCTGGCACACAACTAAAGGGGGAGGAATGCCTGAAATCTAGGTCCTTTGAAAATAGAGTCATCCAGCTGGCTGGTGATGACCTGGACCATTCCTGTGCTAACGGTGAATTTGGCGGTGCTCAACCAAGTGAAGATCCAACACAACCAAGTGAAGATCCAACAGTGCAACATCCATCAGACAACCATGCTGAGTGATATGTGCTGTTTCACAGGCCACTGCCATGCACTAATTATCTCTCCTTGCTTTCGCAGGCACATCTGGGAACAGCCAAGGGAGTCCACGACCCAGGTCCTCGACGCATGCCCTGAAGACACCTCAGAAGAGGAATCTGCTGAAACCCTCACTGAAGACTTGTCACAGCGCCCACCCACACCCTCCACCTGCACGGAGACACACATCTCAGTGGGACCAAGCTTTTGAGTAACCTCAGGGTCACAATCTGGTGAGCACATCACACTTTCTGCTCCACAGCAGGCAGAGGCAGGGACTTCCCAGGTTTCCGGCACTTGGACAACTGCTCGAGTCAGAAATCTACTGAGTCCAAGTCAGATGTCGAGCCTCTGGACTCAGTTATATCTCAGTTGCTGGAGCTGCAAAGGCAAGCCCCAGAACATCAGGAAAGGATGTCCACTGCACTCCTCAGATTGCAAGATATGATGGAGGAGTCTGTCTGCTCCCAGTCTGAGGTCATAGCGCCAGCATGCCAATGCACACACTGATAAGTTGGCAGCAGTCATGGAGACTTCGGTCCACAACATCGGTCTTGCACTGCTGCATGGGCTGAACTCCATCGCTGATGCTATAGTTGCCCTCCAACAGCGTCAATGCGAGAGGGGTGCAGAGCAGCTCGATCTCACTCCACCTTCCTCTTCTCCTCAAGGAGTCAGCCAGGGGCCTTCAGGAACCCAAAGGAAGGAGGATCAGCAGGTGAACACAAGAACACAAGAAATAGGAACAAGAGTAGACCATTCGGCCCCTTGAGCCTGCTCCACCATTCAATAAGATCATGGCTGATCTGCTTGTGTTTCGATTTCCACATTCCCATCTAACCCCGATAACCTTTGATTCCCTTGCCTAACAAGAATCTATCTACCTTTGCCTTAAACATATTCAATGACCCCACCTCCACCACCTTCTGAGGCGGAGAATTCCAAAGTTGCACAACCCTCTGAGAGAAAATAATTCTCCTCATCTCTGTCCTAAAACAGTGACCCCTAGTTTTGGACTCACCTACAAGAGGAAACATCCTTTCGGCATCCACCTTGTCAAGGCCGTTCAGGATATTGTACACTTCAATCAAATCACCTCTCAGTCTTCTAAACTCCAGTGGAAACAATCCCAGTCTGTCCAACCTTTCCTCATAAGACAACCCACTCATTTCAGGTATTAATCTAGTAAACCTTCTTTGAACCGCCTCCAATGCATTTACATCTTTCCTTAAATTAGGAGACCAAAACTGCACACAGTATTCAAGGTGCAGTCTCACCAATACCCTGTATAACTGAAGCATTACATCCTTACTTTTATGTTCAATTCCTCTAGTAATAAAGGATAGCATTCAATTAGCCTTCTTAACTATTTGCTGTACCTGCATACTAACTTTTTGTGACTCACATACTTGAACACCTGGATCCCTCTGCACTTCAGAATTATGCAGCTGTTCTCCATTTAAATAATACTCTGCTTTTTTGTTCTTCCTGCCAAAGTGAACAACTTCCCCAACACCCCAGGGCCATCCACCTAAGTAACTTTGGGAGTATCCGAATCCCCTCTTCCTGTGACCCCAGCAAAGTGAGCTCCACAGGCCGAGGAGGCTGCTACTGCCACACAGCAGGACTCTGAAAGCAGGCCAGGGCGCCCCAGATCTCGGCTCTCCAGAGGAAGCCCGTCAAGGCCATCACGGACAGGGCGAAACAGTCAGCAGGCTGTGTTCACCTCCTCTGTGGATGTCGGGGGAGCACCAAGATGTAGCGGCAGAGTTAGGAAGGTTAAGAAGATGTAGCCGCACAGCTTGGATATGGTTGTTAATCACTTGTACATAAGGTTCACTTTGTTAATAAACTCCCAAGCATGTCTCCTAGCCTATCTATGGCTCCTTCTTCAGTTCAGTAGTGTTTGTGTCACTCAGATGTGAAACCTTGGTCCCTGCACAAGATAAAGACAAGTGTCTCAGTAGAGGGCCTCTTCCCTGTGCTTTGTGCAACCTTTCCAGCGCACTGCTAGTGTGCCTTCACTGTCACTGGTCACATCAGTCATACCTGCACCTCAGTGGGGCTTATTATTGTTGTCAAAATGTCCTGGGCCAGCGGCAGAGTTCTGTCATTTCCTCTGTGTGCTCTGCGGCTGGCCCCCCATCCCTCAGCATCTGTGTTCGTTGACAGCGTGGTCCTGAAGGGTTCAGCTCATGAATGATGCCATAGGATCAGGAGAAGTTAAAGTTTTCCCGCTGCATCTCCATAATATGACCCTGTTCACAGAGCACAAGCTGACAGGAGTCAGACATTCACATAAGCTATGTGAGAATCTACGGAGTGTCCCCATTGCATGTTGTCATCATTGACCTGGAATGTAGGGACAATGGGCATCTGCTGCGTCTGCATGACAGGAGCCTTATTACAGAGGGTGTGTGTGCTGCTATCAGCCATACAGGTGTCAGACGTTCACAAATGCAATGTGAGGATCTATGATGCCTCCTCACTGCATGTCATCATCATCTTCCACGAATCTAGCAACTATGTGGGCATCCTGAGCGCGCATGCCTCATCTGGCCAGTGCAATGGACTCATCACTGTCACCTTTGCCATCGAAGACTTCATCACCCTCATCCCAGTCAATGTTCTCCTCATCAGAGGAGATGTGCAGCTCCACCATCTCCTCCTCAGCCAACTTCTCTCCCCATTGCAAGGTTATGAAGGGCACAGCAGGTGATGACGATGTGTGACACCCTCTGTGGACTGTATTGCAGGGTTCCACCAGACCTGTATAGTCACCGGAACCTCATTTTCAACATTCCGATGGTTTGCTCCACCAAGGGATGAGTTGTAGCTTGAGCCTCATTGTATCTATTTCTGCTTCATTCTGAGGCCAGCGACTAGAAGCCCTTGTGGCTGTAATAGTTGACTGCTTGTTGCCACAGAGATCGGAGCACCACCTGAATGCAATCAATGGCACCCTGCACCTGTGGAAAACCTGAGATCTGGGCAAATCCCAGCACTTTTGCTTCCTGGCTTTCCTGACCCCGGGCAAAATGCACTAAGTTATGTGCCTTTGCGAAGATGGTGTCCATGACCTCGTTGATGCATTTGTGGGTGGAGGCTTGCAATATCCCACTGAGGTCAACTGTGGAGCCCTGAAAAGAGCCACTAGCATAAAAATTGAGCACTGTAGTCACTTTCAAATGGATGCCCTCCATGTCTCAGTGGCGCCAAGTCCTGCAGCAGGTGCCAGATGTGACCGACTTGGACATGTGCAGTCTTTGGCAACACTGATTCTCGGTCATCTGCAAGAGCGACAAGCGTTGACCAGCAACGACTCGCTGTGGCTCTTCAGCGGCATGCCCGGGAACCCCAGCCACCTCTTCTTCCTGAGGGTGCTGCTCCTCCCACTGCCCAGCTAGGTGACTCCATCGCTCTCTTCTCCTTCATCTCTGCTCTCTGTAACCCATGGGGTATACAGCTAGGTCACCAGGCTCCATGATCCTGATGTACTCCTCCTGCAGGATGAAAGAGTGAGACGTGGGGGTTAGCTTGGGTGTACTAAGAACCTCTCTTGGTTAAGTTTTAATGCCCCTTAACGCATCCCAGAGAGTGCTGGCCATCACTTGGATGGCCAGTGCGCTGCAAGGCTGCCCAAAACCCCACCCACCTCTGCCCCATTCCACCTGACCAATTTGTTTCAGCTTTGCCTAATGGACTGCATGCTGTGCTCTCAGCTCAGATGCAGGCGTTCTTCTAACCTGCACTATAAGGCAGCACTGTCAGCTTGAGCCATGGGGGTGACTGGTCCAATGATGACATTGCAAGGGGCTGTGAGCGCTTCCATCAATCACTGTTCCGTGGCCAGCTTTCGCAAGGAGATTGTACAACGTGCCAAGTCGTCCAGTTGTTCTGCAGTCCACTGAAACACTCATTAGTTTGTAGTCTGTGCCTGAAGGGTGAAAAGTTCTGGAGCATTTGGTGGCACTTTCAGACCTCTGCATTGCTTGAGTCGGCAGATAAGCTAGAGGCCCTACTTCAAGCATTTCATTGTGGCCGCGCCTGAACTGTCTCATCTGTGGAGGAATGGTCACTTTATACAAGGTTTCCCTAATGTGTGGCCGCTTTCCCCCCCCCTCCTCCGCCCCAAGTGCTTGTGCACTACTATCAACCGCAGTGTAGCCCTAGCCCCCCAACTCACCTCAACCGCAATGCAGTCCTAGCACTGCACTATCAGCCGGCCAGGAAAATGCAACTTGCCTGTGCCCTCACCTAAATGTGCAGCTCTTCAATCTTAAGGTCCAACAGGTGACCCTTGTAAGCTCTACACAACATTATTATACTCTCTGAGTTCCTCTCGAAGTGCAGCTCACCAGGTGCACACCTAAGAAATGCTGTTGTGAAACATGCCAATGTGCTCGGATGATCCAGTGTGGGGGGGTGATTCCGGTGAGCTGGGCTTATAATGATATGCCGATGTATTACTGTGAAGTTCTCGACATGTGGCGACAGAAAACACGGACCGCCATTGACAGTCAGAGTTGACGATTGCAAATTGGTTTCATGATGTTGGCCTTCCTGCCATATTGTCCGTTCATGCCCACCAGGATGCTCGACAGCAGCAGGCATGGAAACTTCTGCCCTATGGTAGCTGGGGAATTTAAATTCAATTAATTAAATACATCTGGACTAAAAAGCTAGTAATGGTAGCTGCAAAATGATTGTGTTGTCATAAAAATCCATCTGGTTCACTAATGCTCTTTAGGGAAGAAAATCTACTATCCTTAATGGTCTGGCTTGTGTGTGACTCCAAACAAACATTATGTGGTTGACTCTTAACAGCTATCTGAAATGGCCGAACAAGCCAATAATTTGTGTCAAACATCTACAAAAAATAGTAAGAATAAAACTGGGTGGACTACCTGGCACCAACCTAAGAACCAGAAATGAGAAAGTCACACTCAGGCAGTTAACCCTGAAAGTCCACCTTACCAACATCTGGGGACTTGTGCCAAAATTAGGAAAGCTGTCTTACAGTCTGAAATGATTATACTCATGGAATCATGTCACTCAGCCAATGTCCCAGACTCCTCCATAGGCAGGACAGGCCCATCAGAGTTGGCAGCACAGTGGTATATAGTCAGGAGGGAGTAGCCATGGGAGGCCTCAACATTGGATCCACATGAAGACTCATCAGGTCAAACCTAGGCAAGAAAACCTCCTGCTGTGCTGATTGTCACTTAACATCTTGCCTCAGCTGATGATTAATCAGTACTCCTCCATATTTAACACCACTTGGAAGAAGCACTGAGGGTAGCAAGGGCACAGTGTGTGCCCTGGGTGGAAGATTTCAATATCCATCACTAAGATTGGCTCAGTAGTACTACTACTGTCTGAACTAGCTGAGTTCTGAAGGACTTAGCTGTCAGATTGGGTCTGTGGCTGGTGATGAAAGAACCAACATGAGTGAAAATTCTACTTGACCCTGTCCTTGCTACTCTACCTATCACAGATGCCTCTCTCCTTGACAGTATTTGTAGGACCGACCATTGCACAGTCCTTGTGCAGGTGAAATCCCTTCTTCACAATGAGGACACCCCCCCCCCCCCCCCCCCCCACCCCCAACCCCCCGGCCAATTGTGTTGTCTGGCACTACCACCATGCTAAATAGGATAGACTTAGAACAGCTCAAAACCGGGCATCTATGAGATGCTGTGGACCATCGACAGTAGCAGAATTGGATTCCACCACAATCTATAACTTCTCACTATGCCATTACCATTAGGCCAGGGGTACTACTTTGGTTCAATGAGGAGTATAGAAGTGCATGCACATACCAGCACTGATGTACCTAGAAATGAGGTGCCAACCTGGTGAGGTTACAATACAAGACTATATGTATGCTAAACAGTGGAAGCAGCATGCTGCAAACAGAGCTCAGTGATCCTGCAACCAATGGGTCAGATCAAAGCTCTGCAGTCCTGTCTCATCCAATTATGAATGGTGGTGGACATTAAACAAATAATTGGAAGAGGAGGCTCAATGGACACCACGATCCTCAATGATGAGGGGAGCCCAGCAAATGCGTGCAAAAAAATAGGCTGAAGCATTTGCAACCATCTTCAGCCGGAAATGCTGAGTGGATGATCCACCTTGGTCTATTTTTGTGGTCCACATGATTGCAGAAGCCAGGCTTCAGACAATTTGATTCACTCCACATTAAATCAAGAAATGTCTGAAGACACTGAATAGAACAAAGGCTACGGGTCCTGACAACATCCAGCAGTAGTACTGAAGACTTGTGCTCCAGAACTAGCCATGCCCCTAGTCAAGTTGCTCCAGTACAGTTACAACGTTGGCATCTACCTAGCAATGTGGAAAATTGCCCAAGTAGGTCCTCTCCACAAAAACTAGGACAAATTTGGTCTAGCCAATTACCACCCCATCAGTGTCAATCATCAAGAAGGTGATGGAAGGTGGCAAAGACAGTGCTATCAAACAGCACTTATTCACCAATACGCTGATGTTTAATTTGTGTTCCGTCAGGACCACTAGATTTCAGACCTCAATATAGCTTTGGTCCAAACTTGGACAAAACAGCTGAACTCCAGAGATGAGGTAAGGTGAGAGTGACTGCACTTGACATCAAAGCATTGTTTGATCAAGTATGGCTTCACAGAGCCTTAGCAAAATTGAATTCAGTGCAAATCAGGAGGAAAATTGATTGGAGTCATACTTAATACAAAAAAAGATGGTTGTGGTTGCTGGAGGCCAATTATCTCAGCTCTAGGACATCACTGCTGGAGCTCCTTAGGGTGGTGTCCTAGGCCCAACCATCTTCAGTTGCTCATCAATATCCTTGTTTCCAACAAAGTGAGGATGTTTACAGATGATTGCACTTCTCAGATAATGAAGCAGTACATGTCCTCATGCAGCAAGACATGGACAATATTGGGCTGATAAGTGGCAAATAACATTAAACTACACAAATGGCAGGCATTGACCATATCCAAGAGAGAGTCTATCCATCTACCCTTGACATTCAATGGCATTACCATCACTGACTCCCCCCATTATCAACATATTGGGGGTTACCATTGTCCAGAAACTTAACTAGATACATCACATAAATGCTGTGGTTACAGGAGCAGGTTACAGACTGGGTATTCTGTGGCAAGTGACTAACTTCTAGAATTCCCAAATCTACAAAGGCACAAGTCAGAAGTGTGATGGAATATACTCCATTTGCCTGGATAAGTGCAGCTCCAGTAACATTCAACAGGCTTGATACTATCGATAAAAGTAGCCCACTTGATTGACACCACATCCATCACATTGAACATTCACTGCCTAACAAGTACACAGTGGCTGCAGTGTGTACCAGCTACAAGATGTACTGCAATAATTCTCCAAAGTTTTTTCAACAGCAGTTCCAAACTGAAGACATTTCAAAAATATGTCAGCTGCTACAAAGTACAGGTGATTCTAGAACTGAATTCTAAGTTCTGAAATGACATGCTCACCACCGGCTTGATTTCTCTTGCTTTCCTGTAATCAGCTCCCAATTGTTTTGGTGCAGATATCTGTGCTGGTATTTCTATTTTTCTCATTATAAACTTACAATCAAATAAGATGAAGCGATGTACAATGTTAAAATATCCACAGCAGGACCTGCATGTAACAAATGCACAAATTGTGAGCAAATAGTTTTTTTTCCACTTTTTCATTTTAACTTTAAATTTGAATGATGCAGAAATTGGAGGACATAGACAGAGCAGTTCCAGCAACTAACGGAAAACTACCAAGAAATAAGGCTTCAGTTAACAGCTTAAGGAAAAATTAACGTCATAGTAACCATCTTCTCCATTTTTATCCTTCTTAATTCATTGAAACAGGTGTATCCAACCTTTGGCCCTAGGGCCCTGTGCGATCCCAAGTTCTGACAATCCAGCCCTTGAAATCCTACTTGAGTTTTTATTTGTTATTTGACTGATTTGTTCCGTTTGAATTTTGTAGGTCAAGAATTTGGAAAAAAAGTACTTTCAATGCTGTTGTCTTTTTGTCATTAAATCCTAAATCAGCACATCCAACTCTTTCATTATCAATACCTTAGGATATATTCAAATTAAGGAGAACATAGATTGAAACTTTATAACCCTAAAATTACAAGGGCTGGAGAGGACATAAATTGCATTTATGTTTATTATGGACGTTATGGGCTGTATCCTTGCTCCACTGGGATTTTAGCTCATTTGAACTGGATAGCAGTAAGCAATATTTTTTAACATATTATATTTGAATGATCAAGTTCCAAGACACAATAAGGGTGGATTTCTATAGGGACTTTCTGACTGGTCTGCTGAAACTTCAGCAGATGAGCTTTCAAAAATCCCAAAAAATGGTGTAAGCATTATTTTTGCGGGGTTTTCTTTGTTTTTCTGCTAAAGCTACAACAGAATTTCCACTGAATTTCACTGTGAATAATTTGGCCTTCATTGCAAGAGGATTTGAGTGCAGGAGCAAGGGTGGCTTACTGCAGCTATACAGGGCCTTGGTGAGACCACACCTGGAGTATTGTGTGCAGTTTTGGTCTCCTTACCTAAGAAAGGATATACTTGCCATAGAGGGAGTGCAGTGAAGATTCACCAGACTGATTCCTGGGATGGCAGGATTGTTGTATGAGGAGAGATTGGGCTGACTAGGCCTATATTCACTGGAGTTTAGAAGAATGAGAGGGGATCTCATTGAAACGTCTAAAATTCTGACAGGGCTGGAGTGACTGGATGCAGGGATGATGTTTCCTCTGGCTGGTGGGTCTAGAACAATGAGTCACAATCTCAGGATACAGGGTAGGCCATTTAGGACTGAGATGAGGAGAAACCTCTTCACTCAGAGGGTGGTAAACCTATGGAATTCTCCACCACAGAGGGCTGTGGAGGCCAAATCACTGAATATATTTAAGAACGAAATAGATTTCTAGACTCTAAAGGCATCAAGGGGTATGGGTAGAAAGCAGGTGTATGGCGTTGAGATAGAGGATCAGCCATGATCATATTGAATGGCAGAGTAGGGTTGAAGGGTCGAATGACCTACTCCTGCTTCTATTTTTGTATGTATCTATCTGAAAGAGGATTCATGCTATCTATATGCAGCTGATCAATATCCTAATATTTTCTTTCTACAGCAATCATTTATGCCATCCTTATTTCAAGCTAAAGGTAGATTGTAAAGATGGCTCATTGGAACAAAGATTATTCTGTGCTGTGTACTGTCTTTGCTGGTTGAGATTACTAAACCCTTTGTCAGCAATATACAGCAATATCTGTCTAAAGCAGATGACAGTTGTAGTGTTTGCATTAAGAAATCAGTTTTTTCTCAATCTCCAAGCATTAATGTAACCAAAGTAAGCATTAAAGAGTTCTGTAATCTCTTGAGATGCCTGAATCCCCCAAAGTGCTGAAAGTAGTAGGACACCCATGTTGCTCCAAGGGACTCTGCCCACAATTTGACCTTCTAAATAGACTGCTTAGGCTATTCCCTGAATATGTATTTGTGATCAGTAGCAAACCAATATTTTCTTCAGTACAGCTAAATAGTTACACCCTAAAAATGATGTGTGGTTTATTGTCCGTTGTAAGCATTGTATGATATGTGTTTTCTCAACCCTAACCTATTGCTCCTTCAGATGTTCCACCCATGGCAAGAGTTATTGAGGCATGTGTGGGTGTGTGTGTGAGCTGGAGCCTCAGGCTTGATGTGGCCTTTCTGAGCAGAGTCATGCCTGGTTCTGCAAAGGGAGAAGAATTCAAAACAAAATCAACAGAACAAATTCTGATGGTCAGCTGCCATCCTGTAACCCAAAGTTGATGCAATCACATGTTTATGCATCATGAAGCTACGTTTAGATGGAAGATGTCATGAAAAAAAGAGTCTAAGTGGCTAGTGCAAAGTGTAATCGGCTTCAAAATGCTTATGCAAAATAAGCATTCAAAAAATCACTTACAGTCAGCTCTTCTGAGTATTTTCTCTCGATTAACATGCATTTAATTCTTCTGTCAAACATTCTGTGCTGCTCTCCCACTCCGACAGGTGACCTGTAGTTCATTAAAATGCCACCAATCTGACTGACCTTAATTAAAGATTTCTTAAAGCCATACTGCCTTGCCTTGGCTACTCTCACATTTTATACAATTTTCAAAACTGTGCCCCATGGCAGCTATGGAGCTATCAACAACATATGGCTCACAGATCAATCCTTCTCTCACACTGTTACAAAGATCAGTGGAAAAATTTAAATGAAGCTGACCCCAGAAGTTCCAGGGAGGTTAGTGATCAGTCAGTATAACTGATACAAATCTGCCATGTTTGCCTCCTTTGTGGTCCATGCTTAGAAAGGAAACCAAATGCAAATGATGTCTTAATTCCTTTCTAAAAGAATGGCCATCTGGATAAGCAGTTAGAGGCTTGCTGGTCCTAGTGTGTGAAATTCCAATGTCTTAAAAAGATGAGGGGAAAGTGAGAAAAAAATTAGAAGTTGTGGAAGTACAACTTGAGAATCAGGTCACTTGCAGAGCACCAATATTCCTCAGATTCAGAAGTGGAAATTCAACCAAAAGACTTGTAGCAATCATAAGGTCATAAGAAATATTGGAATAGCCATCAGCTACAAAGCCAAGGAAAGCAGCATAAAAGTCTTTGGTTCCACAATGGTCCAATGTATCACCTGGAAGAAAAATGGTCACCGGTGTTTTTTAATCTCTCTGGGTTTGTTACCCATCCTTCTCACATCCTTTGATCCAAAGTGGTGGCCAAGCAGGAAGATCTATTGCCGATTTCTTCTGGGTCTCCTGCTTCTGGGTATCTTCCTAGTCTAAAGCAAAATGAGCCAGAAGATGCTCAGGATCCTACAAATTTATTTGTAGTGCTAACCCTTGTTTGCCGGATCAAGCATGCTGCCCCTCTGGGAAATCCCCAGGAAATTCCAGGGCGACATAAAGATGGCAGAGATACATTGTTTGGCGTCTTTGCACGCTTTTTTCTTCTTTGTATCTGGAAACTGAGCAGTCTCCAGATTCACTAGAGTGAAATAATGGGACCAATGTAGTTGTGTGTGTGTGAGCGAGGAAATAATGAGTGAAGAATTGTTATTTCTGATTATTCTGACCACCCTGAGCTCTTCAAAAGCAAGTTAAATGTTTTTTGAAAAAACTGAAGACTGAGTTAAAGAAACATGTAGATGATGGATTAGAAAACAATTACCAAACAGTTCAATGTATTTAAGAAACGGAGCAAGAAACAACAGCAGTATAAAGTAGACAAGAAGAACATGTAATGCTGAGTACCATCAGTTAGGACGTTTATTCTCAAGAGACAAAGAAAATGAGAGATAAGATATTGTCAAGAGAAAACTCCCAGTTAAAAAATGTCTCCGTCATAAAGGAAAAGTAGAAGATTTCTTACAACATGACAAGCCAGGACAAGTACCTTCCTCTTAGATCATTATGTTCTTTGACAAGCCCTCAGGTAAACGAATGCATTGAGCTGTTACAACATGAACAATCTACACACAAAAAAGGAAGAAAAAACGATTATGGGACATACTGTACCACTGAACTACACCAATAAATAAATAACCAAACCTGATGCAGTTTTTTTGCTGGATTGGGGAGGTTAATGTAAGTAAATTAAGCTTAGAGACTGTGAGGTATTTAACGTATTGGTATAAATTTTCTTCATCGTCTCATCGTCTGCAGTGCAGAAAATAAATTGAAAGTAATGTATGAATATAAAACTAAACCGATCTAAAGTTACTTCCTGGTAATCTGTTGCTGGGGAAAACATTGGTAAAACTATAGTGCAGGGTTACTCACTAACTTTTTATCGATGGCCACAGTCCCAGTATCTATCTTTCTGCTTGTCCTGGCTCCAGCAACATTCCAGAGCTGATAGGCTATGGTTGGAGGCCCGTAGACAAATGGAGCAACATATTTCCTGAGAGCAATAACAGCAAATCTGGAAATATACAGTAGGTCAGTCAACTTCTGTGGAAACGGCGCATTAAATTTCTGCATAGAACTTATTTGGCATGCTGATCTGCTGTATGTTTCCAGCAATTTTTTTTGATTTTACAAAATTTGCAAGTTTTTATTATTAAATGGCCTGAGAGCCACAGGTGAGAAAATATGAGTTGCAAGTGATAGTGAGGCCACATTAGAAATATCATTGCCATAATAATAATCAGACGATGCCAGATGCTAACTTTATTTTTATTACCTGTCAAGCTGTTTAAAGCCCCCACTGTCACAATCAACATATTGACTGGAGAATGGTAAGAAAAACTAAAATAATTAATTTAAAAAAGAGTATTGAGTGAAGAAATGAATGATGACATCCTCTTTTGTGGCTCATTTTTTCCTTTTGCAATAATGTAATACACATCCTGCCTTTTCATTAACTTCATTGGAAAGGGAAAGCAGGAGATTATGTAATGGGTGCTCAATCTGATATTGCCCATTTTAAATTATCATTGAAAGTTAAAGCGTACTTATACAGATGTACTACTGAGAGGCTTCTTAGTTGAACAACGAACTTTATTCACAGAGCTGCTGGATTAGCTGCAGGCCCCTAGCAAAGCTACAATACACACTCTAGTCTAGGAAAACTCTACCCCTTATAAATTTCCCCATGCTCGGTGTTGATTGGCTGTTCTGACCACTTGACCCTTACTCAGTAAGGCTGGCCTTCAAGCAAAAATCACCACATCCCTCCCCCTTTAATTCCTTGTTTTACATTCCTTATTTGCACAAATTATTTTATACAGGTGAATAGAAAATAATATCAAAAATCTTAGAAATAATTACACTGGCACTTTGTCATGAATTCAGATTATAGACTTATATACATAAGTCCAGTAATTACAAATCAAGCCGTTAAGGGGGTTTTCTGTTCCTGGTAGAGCGGCGTAATTCTATAGCCTGAGGCTTGCCTAAAGGATCAACACCAATAGGATTACAGGTATCTCTTTTGGCACAGGATGTTCATCACTATTTGATTCAATGGAGACATCAGTTATGTCTATAACAGATCAATCAGGTACTTCAGTGCTTATGGGTTCAATAACATTCCTTGGTGGAACACTGACTGTGGAAGCGTCTCCATGCTCCTCAGGTGGTCCACGTGTTTACGAATGCTCTGGCCTTCCACATCGGCTTGGTATGAAAGGGGACCGGTCTCATGGACAATAATTCCTGGGATCTGACTTGGACTGCTACCGAAGTTTCTTATATATACGGCTTCATCTACTATAATTTCTGGGCTCTACTATGCAAATGGTGGCTTGTTTTCTGATTATCTTGGTTCTCCTCTACCCTCCCTGGCAAACTTGGAAATACGAGGCTCAGTCTCATTCTGAGATGATGCTTCATAAGCAGCTCTGCTGGTGGAACTTCCGATGTTGCATGCGGAGATGTGCGGTGGCCAAGAAGGAAGCGTGAGATTTTGGTTTCCAAGTTCCTCCCAACAATTTTTTTAGTCCTGACTTGAAAGTTTGGATGGCTTTCTTGTCTAGTCCATTTGATGCTGGGTGGTAAGGCACAGTTCGGATGTGTTTAATGCCGCTTAGATTGGTGAAGTTCTGAAATTCAGCGATAGTAAATACAGCTCCATTGTCTGATACAATGATTTTGGACAATCCATGAGTTGAAAAGCATTGGCTTAACCTTTCGATGTAGGTGGTTTCACTTCAAAACTCTCCATCTATTTTGAGCGTGCGTCGATTATGGGCAAAAACATTGTGCCTAGAAATGGACCCAGATATGGAGTAGTGTCCATGATCAGCCAGGCCGATCCCAAGGGTCAAGTGGGGCTGTGGATGGCAACTTTTGTTGCAGTTGATACTGTTGACAGTGTTTGACTAACTTCTCGATATCTGCATCTATACCAGGCCACCACACATAACTCCTGGCAAACATTTTCATTTTAGAAATGCCAGGATGAGTGCTGTGTAATTCAGTGAGGAGCAGTTTCCTGCCTGGTACAGGAATGATCACTCTTGCTCCCCAGAGTATGATGCCATCTTGACAACTCAATTTGTATTTGCGAGTAAAAAATGGTTTCATTTCCTCAGAGACTGGCTCATTTATCTGGTCTCTCATTTTGGACAGAAGCGGATCTCGATTGGTCCAGTTCCTGATCTGCTTCGCGCAGACGGGCGATGTGTCTAAAAAATTCAATGCAAGGATGATTTTTTGGGGCCCAGGAGTACACAAGATGCTTTCTAGCAAGGGTAGGTGGCTAAGGCCGTCCGCATTTGCTATGTGAATCCCAGGTCGGTGCTTGAAAGCGTATACATAGACGAAAAGAATTAATGCCCTTTGCTGAATTCTTGCTGAGGCTATCTGTCTTCTTTGCTATGGCCCAAAACCGTTTTTGGATCAGAGATGATAGTAAAGTGCCTGCCATGTAAGTACAGGTGGGATTTTTGAACTCCGAAGACTATTGACAGTCCATCCTTCTTGATCTGTCGTGGCCACTGAGATGGTTCTTGATATGTAACCTATTGGCCTCTCAGAGCCATCATCCATTCCATGGGACAATACTGCCATATGGAGAGGTGTCGCAGGTCAATATCAATTCTTTAGATGGGTCAAAGTGCACTAAAAGGTAGAGGAGAGCAGCAGTTGTTTAACTCTGTTGAAGGCTGCTTCCTGTGGAGCCTTCCAGAAGCAACGATGGTGCTATTCAACAGTATGTGCAAGGGGCCAGTACAGTCGATAAGTTGGACAAAAATCGCCCGTGGTAGTTTACCATCCCTAAAAAGATTTGAGTTTGGCAATATTTGTGGGGGAAGACGCCTTCTTTATCGCCTTAACCTTTTCTTCCATGGTATATAATCCTTGTTTGTCCACACGGTGTCTCAGATAGGTAACCTCGGTGGCTTGGAAAGTGCATTTCTCCTTTTTTAGGTGGACTCCAGCTTCCAGAAATATTTTTAATGCCTCCTCTAAATTTGCTAAATGCACAGCCTTTGTTGAGATATCATCAAGGTACACCATAAACCGTGGTAATCCCTGTAGCAAACTCTCCATCGTCCTTTGAAATATTGCACATGTTGAGGACACGCCAAAAGGTAGGTGCGTATACTGGAATAGGCCCTCCTGTGTGTTTATTGTGACATACCCCCGGGATGTGTTATCCAGTTAGAGTTGCTGGTACGTCTGGATCACATCCAACTTAGTGAAGGGTTGCCCTCTTGCCAGCTTTGCATAGAAATCTTCAATTCTAGGAATTGGATATCTATCCAACTTAGTGGCCCAGTTAACTGTTAGCTTATAATTGCCACAAATGCAGATGATCTTATCCAGTTTAAGTATGGAGACAATAGGTGCAGCCCATTCCGAAAATTTAATCGGCTGTATGATGCCCTAGTTCCACCAACCTGTTTAACTCAGCGTTCACTTTTTCTCTTAAGGCATATGGTACCACCCTTGCCTTAAAAAATCAGGGAGTTGCCTCTGGATCAACATAAACCATGGCTTGCAAGCCTTTGATTTTTCCTAATTCGTTGCAAAAAACGCAGTTGTATTTTTTCAACAAATCTAGCAGTCCTCCTGCCCGCACTTGAAAAATCTTGGACCAATTTAACTTGATTTCTTTTAGCCAATCACAGCCAGAAGGCTTGGTCTTTCCCCACTCCTATTATTATTGGGAGCTGGGCTGACTGCTGCCCATAGCTCACAGGTACCTTTCATGGCTTCTCCTGTGCAAGTCTTCAACTGGGCAGAAGTTCTCTACAGGCTTAAGGGTTGGGTACCTTCTCTAAGGTACTGAAATGTGTACTCATCCATCACTGTGGCTGATGCCCCTATATCCACCACCATAGCTCGAGGCCTCCTGTTTATGTGGAGTGTGACAATAATAGGGTTTGCCTTGACTGCTTTAAGATTAAAAAGAAAGTGAATGTCAGATTAAGTTTCTTATGCTCTTTCACATTATGTACTTCTAATATCTTCGCTGGCTGGTTACTTGGCAGTCTAGACTTAGCTCTGCATTGCTTTATCAAATGCCCTCTTTTGTGACAGTAATAGCACTTAGCCTCCTTAAATCTACATGTTTCAGGAGTGTGGTTACCCCCACATCGGTAACATTTCAACTTCAGGATTGCTGTCTGATTGCTTCTGGTGTACTTTTTTGATTTCTAGGTGGTTGGGAATGATTCCTGCCCTAACGGGTAAACGGTGCCATTTTGCATGCTCTGTCACTCCTGCGAATCTTTTTCAGCAATTTCCATGGCCAGTGCTATCTCCATTGCTCGTTTAAAAATTATATCAACTTCTGCCAGCAATTGACGCTGAATGACATCATTGCGCACGCCACAAACTAACCAATTCCGTAGCATGGCCATAAAGCAACAATCACCACAGAACTCCATTGTCTTTATTTTGAGGAACAGGGATTGTGACAGCCTTCCATCTTGTAAGACGATGGTTTGTGCTATAGTGGACAAATCTATGCTAAGCATAGCTTGATGTGGCTCAGGAGCCTCACTCTGGCATGGCAGACTCTGTCACATTTGCTATGGGGGAAGACAATGGGCTGAGAAGTTGCACAATTCGCTGGCCTCTGTTTTCTCTGGGTCCTCTTCTCTGCCAGCCTAGCTTTTTGTTTCTGCTTGCCTCTTCCAAAACCATTCCAGACAGTCAGCCTCCAGAGGTCATGGCCATCGGCGACCGTCTCCCAGTTGTCAGTGTCAAAGTTTGCCATCTTCATACCTCACTTGCAGATGTCTTTGTAGTGAAGGCATGGGCACCCAGGAGGTCGTGAACCAGTTGCCAATTTACCATACAGAAGGTCTTTGGGTTGTCATCCATCCAATGAATGTGGCCGAGCCAGCACAGATATCGTTGGTTTAACAATGAGTGTATTTTGATGGAATTAGCAAACTCCAGGATCTCTGAGTTGGGGTGACATTGTCCTGCTAAGAGATACCAAGGATATGTCTGAGGCAGCGAAGGTGGAAACTGTTTAGCCTTTTCTATGTTGTTCAGGTCTTACCTCTGTAGAGGAGTGCATTAGTGCACAAGCTTGGTGTTCTGAGTCACCTTTGGTGTCCTGTTTTTCCAAACTCTCATACTCAGCTTGGACATAACAACTGCAGCTTTTACAATGTGTGTTGATTTCAGCATTAAGTGACAGTTGGTTGGTGATTGCTGAGCCTAGAAATGTGAAGCTATCAACAACCTCCAGAGTCACATCGCCAATGTCAAAAAAGATGGTATGGCAACAACCCGCAGAACGATGATATTTGTCTTCCTGCTGCTGATGGTCAAACAAAACTCTTTACAAATGTGAGACAGTCTGTCCATTTGCTGCTTGCAGGTGTTCCACAGTATGGAATGTTAATGCAGCATCATCAGTGTAGAGCAATTATTCATCTTGGATCTCAGGCGAGCAGGGCTGTACAACTTTCTGTCAGTTCTGGTATGTAAGTAGACACTCTCTGTAGATGACCCAAAGGCATACAGCAGCACCAAAGATAAGAATATGCCAAAGAGTGTCGGTGCCAGACCACAACCCCATTTGACTCCACTGCAGATCTCAAAGGGTACTGATGTTGCCCCATCATAGTTGACCTTACCCATCATGTTGTGTTGGAAAGAGGAGATCACATTGAGAAGTTTTGATGAGCAGGTAATTTTCTCCTACAGCTTAAATAAACTGCCTGTGATCAGATGCTCAAATGCCTTGGTGAGATAGATGAAGGATTGATGCAGTGGTCTCCTTTGTTCAGGGTATTTCTCTTGCAGCTATTAGACTGAGAAGATCATGGCCAATTATAGATCTTCCAGTTCTGAAACCAACTGGGGTTTGGGCAGTGGTGTAGTGCTGCTGGGGCACACTGGAGAGCTGCTCTGGTACCTCCTGAGCACCGCTGGATGGTAAACTGCTGATTGGCTTTCCGTTCTGCTGCTCCACATCTTGTTGTGATGGCGGTGGTGGCCAGGGCAATGTGGCCGGAGGGCTGGCTGGCTCTGTCCAAGCAGTGGCAGGAGCTGATGCTCTGAGCTCCGGAGGTGGAGGAGCAGATCTGAGAGAGCGGCCTGGTTGTACTGACTGTCACTGCTCAATCACCTGGAGCTGGGGTTCAGCCTGTGGCAGCTGCTGTCTGAGCTGTGTGCCCAGAGCCTGGTGCTCAGGTCAAACTGGCTGGCCGGCCTCCCCACCGAGCTAGGCTGCCTGCAGGTCCTGTGAATCCTTGATGTATCCAGGAATGAGCTTGGCTCCCTGCCCAACAGCCCAGGCCTCCTGGAGCAGCTCAGCAGCCTGAATGTGAGAATTAACCACCTGAGGCAGCTCCCGCACACCCCCCCCACCCCACTCACTACCCCCCAAGCTTGTCCGCTGCCGCTACCTCAGCAGCCTCATTGTGTCCAGGATCCAGCTGCAGGGACGTCTTCCAGCCTGGCCTCTCCCTCCTGAACTCCATCACTGCCTCCAATAACCTGATCAAGGAGCTACTGCCCGGAGTCAGTCACCTAACAGCCCTGAGGATGGGTGTCTGCTCAATATACACAGCCTTTAATCACCTTTCTGTAGTGATAGAGATTATCCTTATATAATTATGTAAAATATTTAATAACATTTATATCATATAGCAGCCAAAACTGTGACCTATCCTCTCAATGTAAGTCACAGTGCTTCCTTAGAGTTTAATAACTTTACTAACCTTTATATAGTTTTAGATATATAATTACATAACCTTTTTATGATGTGGCAACTAAAACCCAACTCTCCCAATGTGGCCTCACAGTGCTTTGCTGGAGTTCTTTATTCTTTCATGGGATGAAGGCATCACTGGCAAGGCCAGCATTTACTCCAAAGAAGAGCCATGTTGGACTTGAAACATTAATTCTGTTTCTCTCTCTACAGATGCCGCCAGACCTGCTGAGATTTTCCAGCATTTTTGCTTTTATTCCAGCATTTATTACCCTAATGGCCCTTGAAAAGGTGATGGCGGGCTGCCTTCTTGGCATCTGAGTGTTACGGTTAGGGTGAATATCTCAATTACCTATTTCCAAGGGTAGATGTTGGGAGGATGTTTCTTTTCGTGGGGCAAGATAGGACAAGGGGGTGCAGTTTAGACAGAAGACGGAGAGAGGAGGCCAAGGGCAAGTTTGGCCACGAGTTCCTGGAGTTTGAGTTCAAGCTAGACGGTAAGAGTTGACTGGAATTTTTGGTGCTCCCAGTGTGGCTGTGAATCCAGAGCCTGGGCAGGTTAAGAGGTGATGGAGTGAAGGCCACACCCAGGGTCCAGGGCCTCACACTGCTACTGCTGAATATCTCTGAGTCAATGTGCAGGAGCAGCAACAGCTTCTGCTGTACAGCTTCCTTACTGTAAAATAAATACAGACCTTACAACTCCCTGCACATAGCTTTATCATAAACAGGTATTTCAAGGTCTTTGAAGCTCAATGTTCCTGGGATCTAAAACAGCATCAATATCCCAAAAACTGGCTGCATTTTCCTACTGAATATTAATTCCTTGGCTGTGATGGCCTGAGGATGTGAAATACATTATAGTGTTTGAATTCCCTGCTGGCAGTTTTGCATGAAATTTACAACACAGACACAGGCCATTTGGCCCACCTCATCTATGTTGGTGTTTATGTTCCACTCAAGACTCCTCTCACCCTTCTTGATCACACTATCAGGATAACCCTTAGCTTCATCCTCATGTGTTTATCAAGTTCATTAAATGTATCTATACTAGAATCACAGAATGGTTGCAGCACATAAAGAGGCCATTCAGCGCATTGTCTTTGTGTCAGTTCTCTGCAACAGTAACTCAGCTAGTCCCACTCCTCGAACTTTTCCCTGTAGCCATTAAAATCTTTTCTCTTCAGATAATTATCTAGTTCCCCTTTAAAAACTGCAATTGAATTTGTCTCCACCACACACTGAGGTGGTGCATTCCAGATACAAAGCACTTGTTGCATAAATAAGTTTTTCCTTATGTTGCTTCTGGTTCTTTTGTTAATCACCTTAGGGTTGTTGGCATTCTGCCAATGGAAATGGTTTCTCCTGATTTACGTTATCCAGACCTCTCATAATTTTGAGTATGTCTAACAAATCTCCTCCCAATCTTCTCTTCTCCACGGAGAACAGCCCCAGCTTCACCAATATATCCACATAACTGAAGTCTCTCATTCTCAGAAATCTTTTCTGCATCCTTTCTAAAACCTTCACATCCTTCCCATTGAGGCTGAACTAGTGTTTTATGAAGGTTCATAACTTACTGGTTTTTGCACTGTGCCCCTATTTATAAAACACAGGATTCAGTATAATTTATTAACTGTTTTTTCAACCTGCCCTGCCGCCTTCAATGATTTATGCACAAATACAGCCAGGTCCCTCTATTTCTGCATTACCTTTAGAATTGTACCTATTACTTTATGGCACCTCTCCTCGTTCTTCTGACCAAAATGTATCATTTCACACTTCTCTACATTAAATTTCATTTGCCACGTGTCTCCCCATTCCGCCAGCCTGTCTATGTCCTCTTGAAGCCTAACTCTATCCTCCTCATAGTTAACAATGCTTCCAAGTTTTGCATCACCTTCAAATTTTGAAATTGTGCCCTGTACATCCAGGTCTAATTTATTGATATAAATCAAGAAAAGCAATTGTCCCTCTATGTACCATTTCCATCAGAAGTACAGTTTTCTGTATTTCATGTTCTTAACAGGCTTAAATTAAATGACTAAAACGTTACATAATGAAATTCTAGCTGCTAAAGACTAATGATTCAAAATACCATATGGTTCGAAATAAAATGTCTACTAGCACTAATACTTTTCACTTAAAAAGAAAACTTTTACTGACATTTGGGGACTCAAATGATTAATACATAGGAAAACAACGTAATAGTAGATTTAGAAATGATATGGCCAACGCATTTTCTTAGAGCTCCTGCACCTCAAAAGCTGGCACTACATCACTGGATCCGAGATACATGCAGTCAGCCCAAGATCTGCAGTCTGACAAGGGCAACACAGGCAAATACTTTTCCCAGGATGCTCAGCAGGGAGATGCTCAAAAGCTTTTCTTATTGATTTGTTCATGGGCTGTGGGAATCGCTGGCTAAGCCAGCACTTATTGTCCATCACTAATTGTCCTTGAGAAGGTGGTTATGCACCATCTTCTTTCACCACTGCAGTCTATGTGATGTAGGTATACCCAAAAGTGCCATTGGGTAGGGAGTTCCAGGATTTTGACCCAGTGACAGTGAAGGAACAGCGATATAAGGACAAAAGAGCTGAACTCCCAAGGTGAGGTGAACATCAAGGCAGCATTTGACAGAGTGTGGCATCAAGGAGCCCTAGCAAACTGGGGTTAATGGGAATCAGGGGGAAAACTCTCTGCTGGTTGAAGTCATACCTACCACAAAGGAAGATGCTTGTGGTTGTTGGAGGGCCATCATTTTAGTTCCAGGACATCACTGCAGGAGTTCCTCAGGGCAGTGTCGGCCCACCCATCTTCAGCTACTCCATCAATGACCTTCCTTCCATCATAAGGTCAGAAGTGGAGATGTTCGCTGATGATTGCACAATGTTCAGCACCATTCGTGACTCCTCAGATATTGGAGTGGTCTATGTCCAAATGCAGCAAGACCTGGACAGTATCTAGGCTTGGGCTAACAAGTAGCAAGTAACATTCACACCGCACAAGTGCCAGGCAATGACCATCTCCAACAAGAAAGAATCCAACCATCGCCCCATGATGTTCAATGGCATTACCATCACTGAATCCCCCACTATCAACATCCTAGGGATTACCATTGACCAAAAACTGAACTGGACTAGCCATATAAATACTTTGGCTATAAGAGCAGGTCAGAGGCTAGGAATAGTGTGACAAGTAACCCACCTCCTGACTCCCCAGAGCCCGTCCACTATCTACAAGGCACAAGTCAGGAGGGTGATGGAATACTCCCCACTTGCCTGGATGAGTGCAGCTCCCATAACAATCAAGAAACTTGACTCCATCCAGGACAAAGCACTCCGCTTGATTGGCACCACATCCGCAAACATTCACCCCCCTCCACCACTGACGCACAGTAGCATCAGTGCGTACCATCTACAATCTCCTCTCAGCCTTCTTTTCTCTAAGGAAAACAGTCCTAACTTCTCCAATCTATCATCATAACTGAAGTCCCTCATCCTTGGAAACATTCTTGTGAATTTTTTCTGGACTTGCACCAATGCCTTCACTTCTTTCCCAAAATGCAGTGCCCAGAATTGGGTGCAAAACTCCAACTGAGACCGAACTAGTGTGTGATACAAGTTCAATATAACCTCCTTGCTCTTGTACTCAATGCCCCTATTATTAAAGCTTAGGATACTATATGCTTTATTAACCGCTGTCTCAATCTGTCCTGCCACCTTCAATAACATATGTACATATACACCCAGGTCTCTCTGCTCCTGCACCTCCTTTAGAATTGTGCCCTTTATTTTATATTATCTCTCCATGTTCCTTCCACCAAAATCACTTCACGTTTCTCCGCATTGAACTTCATCTGCCACCTGTCCACTCATTCCACTAACTTGTCTATGTCCTTCTGAAGTTTGACACTATTCCCCGAACCCCATCCCGAGTTCACAGTGCTTCCAAGTTTTGTATCTTCCACAAAGTTTGAGGTCTATTTCATTAATATATATCAAGAAAAGCAACGGTCCCAACATTGATCCCTGGGGAACTGCACGACAAACCTTCCTGCAGCCTGAGAAATATCCGTTAACCACTACTCTCTGTTTCCTGTCACACAGCCAATTCTGTATCCATGTTGCTACTGTCCCTATTATTCCAATGGGCTATAATTTTGCTCACAAGTCTGTTGAGTGGCATTGTATCAAATGCCTTTTGGGAGTCCATGTTCACCTTATCAACTGCATGCATCCCATCCGGTCCTAGTGCCTTATCTACTTTAAGTACAGATGGCATATCCAATACCTCTCCTGATCGATTTTAAACTCTTCTAGGGTCTGAATTTCCTGCTCTTTAACCATGGCCTGGGTAGAACCTTCTTCCTTGGTAAAGACAGATGCAAAGTAATCATTTAATACGTCAGCTAGGCCCCCTCCCTGAACTTGTAAAACCCCTTTTTAGTCCATAATCGGCCGTACTCCTTTTACTATTTATATGCCTATAGAAGACTTTGGGATTCTCTTTTACATTGGCTGTCAGTCTCTTTTTTATACTCCATCTTCTCTTATTTCCCCCTTCACCTCACTTCTGAAAATTCTATATTAAGCCTGGTTCCCAATTGTATTTTTTACCTGATATCTGTCATAAGTATACTTTTTCTTCTTTATCTTAATTTCTAACTCTTTTGTCAGCCAGGGAGTTCTGGTTTTGTTTGCCCTACCTTTCCCTTTCGAGGAAATATACCTTAACTTTGTCCAAGATACCTCTTCTTTGAAGCCAATTGTTCAGTTACCATTTTTCCTGCCAACCCCTGACTCCAATTTATTTAGCCCAAATCTGTTCTTATCCCTTTGAAGTTGGCTTTCCCCCAGTTACTTATTCTTTATCTGAATTGTCCTTTATCCTTTTCCATAGACAGCCTAAACCTCATGATGCAATGATCACAATCTCCTAAATGTTTTCCTACTGACACTTGATCAACTTGGCTCACCTCACTCCCAAGAACCAGGTCTAGCAGTGCCTTCTCTCTCATTAATCTGGAAACATACCGCTGTAGAAAATTTTCCTGAACACACTCTAGGAACCCCCGTCCCTCACTGCTCTTTAGACTACTGCTATCCCAGTCTATAGTCGGATAATTAAAGTCCCCCATTATAACTACCCTATAATTTTTGCACCTCGTCTTGCAATTTTCTTGCAAATTTGTTCCTCTACATCCATCCTGCTAGTTGGTGGCCTATAGACAACACTGAGCAATGTAATTGCACCTTTTTTTGTTTCTTAACTTGGCCCAAATTGATTCTGTCCTTGATTCCCCTGGGACATCCTCTTTCTCCAGCACTGCATCAATATCACTTAATCAATATCACCACCCCTACCCCTTTTCTTTTCAATCCTTCCTGAACACCTTGTATCCAGGAATATTTAACACCTAGTCCTGCCCTTCTTTGAGCCAGGCCTCTGTTATAGCCACAACATCATATTGCAATGTGCCTCTGTAACTCACCAATCTTATTTGCCACATTCCGTGCATTCACATACATGCACAATAACCCTGATTTAGACTTTATTACTTTTGCCCTTACTCTGACCCCACCTATTAACCTACTAATCTTTATTCTAGTGCTATCTATCTTTCCCAGTATTCTGAGTATATGGTGTTCCTCTCTGATATTATCTCTTGGTTCCCACACCCCTGCCAAGTTTGTTTAAACCCAATAGCACTAGCAAAATAGTCCGCAAGGAATTCAGTCCCAGCTCCCTTTAGGTGCAACCAGTCTGGCCTGTACAGGTCCTATCTCTCCCAGAGCTGGTTGCAATGTCCTAAGAATCTAAAGCCTCCCTCTTGCACCATCTTCCCAGCCATGCATTCATCGGCTTTATCCTCCTATCCTAGTCACTTGCACATGGTACTGGGAGTAATCTGGAGATTACTACTTTTGAGGTCCTACTTGCTTATTTTCTATTTAGCTCCCTAAACTCTGACTGCAGGAACACATGCCCTCACGTTGCTCGCAAAGCTCCAGTAGGCCTACAATAGAGGACATAGCCAATGCAGTCCGAACAAAACTTTGCATTTTAAAGAGTATTGTTTTAAGATGTACATTTAACTATGCAACAAAAGAATAACAATTCTCTTGGAATGAATTTAATGCCATAATCAAGTCTGTCAGTTCTTCTGATGTACAAATAGTACTTTGATTTTTACCCTGATGGTTTATAATATCATTGGAACACTTGATTGAATTTAGTGCCTTTAACTCACTGTCAGCCATCCATTATCTTATGAATATGTTTCTCTCTCCATGCTAGTAATGCCAAACTAATAATAATTTGAATAATTTCAGTTTTTCCATGATCTGTAAGGGCAGTATTATTCCACATAAAAGTTTCCTGTTTTTCAAGGCTCAAAGTCAGCAACTTTGACTGCCAGGTAATGAAAGATACACGATGAATTGCCTTCCCTTTCCCACACATGTTTCATAAGACATTGAGCAGCTAAAAGGGCAGAAAAGAGGCAACTAAGGCAGTAAACAACAACAACAACTGACACACTAAATCCTCTGCGGTTGAACAGTGTCGCAATAGTGCTGCCAAGTTAAATCATTACCGGGCTGAGAAAATATCCATGCTGACTTGCTGAATACGTGTGCTGGACTAATGGTTCATGCAATGCATTTGTACTGAAGCAGAACAGGGAGAACTTAATGAAAAACTGCTTGAACAGAACTAAATCAGTCTAGAGAAAGAACAAAGGGGAGACAGACAGAGTACAGAGAGAAACAGAGCAAAGCAACAAGAACCATAATTTTAAAGACACTATTATAATAACATGAAATAAAAAGACAGAAGGGTTATAGAAACAGAGGAAATAAAGTTTATAAAAAAGAACTGGTCAATAGTTTTAAACAGTTTAAGTTCATTCAATATATTTTAGATCATTTCTTATGCCTTGATGCCAAAACTTATGTTAATTATTATACAGTTTACATTATATCCATACTGATTTAAAATCACAAAGTAGACTCACAGGAACATTATAACTTAAGCTAGTTTGGGCTATCCTTGTGAATTCAAAACTCTACAAGATCTACAAAAACGATAACACCAATGTGAATTTCTATAGTGCCTTTAATGTAGTAAAGCATCCCAAAGCATTTCACTGAATACTCATCAAAAAAGACATTAAACCACATGGGGAGACATTAGGGCAACTGACCAAAAGCTTAGTCAAAGAGGTAGGTTTTAAGGAGCAGCTTAAAGGAGGAAAGCGAGATGGAGTGGCAGAGAAGTTAAGGGCTGGAATGCTAGAGCTTGGAGCCTAGATAGCTGCAGCATTGCCACCAATAGTGGAGTGATTAAAATTGGGGATGCTCAGGAGGCCAGAATTAGAGGAGCGCAGATATCTTGGAGGACTGTGGTGCTGGAGGAGATCACAGAGATAGGCAGGAGAGAAACCATAGATTTGAAAATAAAGATGAGAATTTTAAAATTGAGGTATTATTTGATCAGGAGGCAATGTAGGTAAGCGAGCACAGGGTGATAGGTAAACTTAATGGTGCAAACAAGGACATGGGCAGCAGAATTTTGGATGACCTCAAGTTTATGGACTTCAGATTGTGGGAGATGAGCCAGGAGTATATTGGAATAATCAAGTCTAGAGGTAAAAAGGCATGGATGAGGGTTTCAGCAGCAGATGAGCTGAGGCAGCAGCAGAGTCAAGTGATTTTATTGAAACAGAAATAGGCGGTTTTAGGTGCTGCCACTGATATGTGGTTGGAAGCTCATTTTAGGTTAAGTATGACCCTGATGTTGTGAATAGTCTGGTTCAGCATCAGTCAGCAGTCAGGAAAAGAGATGTAGCCGGTGGCAGGGAAATGGAGTTTTTGGTGGGGTTTGAAGATAAAGGCCTTTTCCAATAGTATAAGTAAAATAGAGCCCTTTAATTACATTTTAAAGCAAATGTGTTGCCTGTGAGTGAATTTCATTTTCAAAAAAAAATGTTAAATTATTACAAAATGTCTCTGGATAAAACAGGAATCAGTACTCTCTCTAACTTGCCTCTCCCTAGCCCACAGGCACTAAACCCAATTATAGAGGTCCTACTGGTGCCTGCACAAACTGCACTTAAGCCATTAAAGAATTTTACTCATTTCAATATATCATGAAATGTTCTCTATCACTTTTGGATGTGATCTTTTGGGTTTAATTTTGCTTTTAGTGGCTTTCAGTGCAGCAAATCCACTCTGTCATTAGCAGTGTCCATTCTGTGGGCTCAGTTGCATGACCGAATTACCTGCAGGCTTGTCAAGGAATTAGCTGCCTTGATGTTTCGGTAGGTTGCCAATTGTGTGTTGCAGTGAGTCTTACAGATGACAAGTGTGCCAGATTCAATCCTTAACTACGTTCTCAGCCAGGGTAATACTGGAGCACAACAATTAGGGAGGATCAGCCAGGCACCAGCTCCCAATCACTATCCAGTCACCGTGCTAAAAAACGTACGTATGTTGCAAACGTATAGGATGGGATTTGATTGCGAACACTTTGCTATTTTCTTCTGGGTGTGAAATAAATATAGTCAAGCTTGACAAGATTGCATCTTCTGATTCCATGCTGCAACAGACAGTATTAATTTTCAATATTATTATTTCAAGAGGCTGCCCTGAATTTGTGGAATATTTTTTCTTCCACTCACTTATTCACTTTCGTTCCCTGACTTCTTTATCTCTGACACTGATGATGGCACTTGAGCCAATTTCTGCTTATGCTCTGAACAGAAAGATTTCAACAAACTTGCTTCCAAATTATCCACCCTCCCTCATTCCTTACCTTCACATGGTTCATCTCTGATTCTCTCCTAACCTTCCTCAGCTTCTCTTCCTCCATTACTGGGGATAGGTTGTCCACCATTGTCAACGACAGGTCCACTGACTCCCACAGCATTTTGATTATATTAACTCATGCCCTGCCTCCTGCAATGATTCTATTCAATTTCAATAATTCTATCGTTTTTGCCAAATCTGTTCCAACAATGCCACCTTCTGCACCAGAGCTTCTGAAATATCTTCTTTCTTCATCAGCAGAGGACTTTTTTCCATTGGGGTTGAAAGGGCCCTCAACCCTATCCATGCCAATTCCTACACTTCCACCCTAACCAGCTTTCCGCCCTCCTAGAACCATGATAATGTCCCCTTTGTCCTGACCTTCCACTGGATATGAGGGGCAAAGAATCATGGAAAATATGGCAAAGCAGAGAGGGTCCTCTTGGCTTGGGAATGTAATGGAAGAACAGCAGGTAGACCAGGGGCTGAAGTTAATCACTGTGATGGCAGCCCTGTCCACCGGTTGCAGCCTGATGAGATTAAATGCCGTCAGGCAGTTAACTATCTGCTGTTGGAGCTTCCATGCCTTTAAATGTGATGATCCCACCTCCAACATTGCCGGCCAATCAGATGACTTGCAGCTCTTTGTGACCAGCAATACCACAGGGAGCAGTGGCCTGCTAGTACTCCAGGGGTGGACTGAAAATTAAAGTAAGCAGGGTAAGACTCGCTGGGGCCTTTCAGACAGGTGCCGGCAAGTTTTTGGAGGGCAGGGATTTGTCGTTAGTGAGGGCAAGGGTTGCTCTTTCTGCAAAAGCAACTTGCCACTAGGGTGGCATTCCATGGTCCACAGCATGCCCAATCAGGAGGGAATCCCCTTGAGCCTGCAGGCTGACCACTAGCTTTTACTAGGAGGCCTCCTTATGTGGCAAATGTGCATTACCATCGCTGTTGGTTGAATATCAACATGTTGGATGAGGCCGCTAAGTGGTCATTAATTGGCTATTTAAGGCGCTCATTTGGCCTAGGGGTGAGAAGGCCGCCCCCAGCTTTCCCCAATGCTGACTTAATCAGCGGGAGTCAAGAAGATGATGGGCACGCTGCCCTTGACCTTTCCTCCCAATTCTATATCCCTTTCCTCCCAGCTCGCTCTTGGTGGTGCGGGGAAGGGAAATTGCATTCTACTGCAAGGGTGTGGACCATCCCACCAGTCATGTCCTGGTAGGAATCCCCATACATTCTTCACTCCCAGTGGCTCTGGTCTAAACAACTTCCATTAATATTCCAAGGGAAAATGGCAGCAATGGTTAAGGTTAACCCTGTGCCTTCATCTGCCATTTCCACCGCTTACTGCACAATGTCACCATCTTCCTTCACACCCCCAGCCGAGTTTGAGTATTCTGAAAGTACCGTTCCCTCCTGGCTCACTTTTCCAACACTCTTTCCATATGATACAGTGATTAACGTGTAGTTCTTCAAACTTATTATATTGTAATCATTGCTAACATTGTGGTCTTCTCTACATTGCAGACACCAAACAAAAGTAGGGTGATTACTTTGCTGAATATTTCCCTTCAGTGCACAGCAGGATTCAGAATTTCCAGGTGACTTGCCACTTTAATTTCTAGTCAAACTCTCCACTTTGACCTCTCTGACCTTGGTATCCTACATTGTTCCAATGATGCTTATCACAAGCTTGAGGAACAGCATTTCAGATTTCTACCAGACATTTGAAAGCCTTCCAGTCTCAACATTAACAAATTTAGACCTTAACCCCTGCTTCCATTTTCTCTCAGACAGCAGATACTGATAATGGTGGGTGCCTGCACTAGAATCACTAGGGGTGAAGAAAGAACGGGCTGGTGCTTGGGGTGAGGATCCCCTATCGGGATATGGCTGGCAGGGTGGTCCATACCCTAGAATCTATCTGCCTTTCTTCCACCAGATTCCCAAGCCAAGAGACCCTTCTTCTCGTGTCCAGATTTTCCATGCTTCTCTATCTTCTGCTATTCTGCTGCAACTATTTTCAGCTAATTTTGGTTTGCTTTGTACCAGCGTCGCTTCTGTCATGTAATCACACCTGCCCTTCACCCTATCACAGACCTCTTGCTTTAGTTCTTTTCCTACCCATTTTCCCCAGATGGTCTCGATTTGCACTGACCTCAGTTTGTTTCCTGCTCCATTTCTTCATTGTGATCTTAGTTGGGACAGTAATGAAGGCCCTACTTTTGACTGCAGAACCTTTACGTTAAGACAGGAATATTATTCAGGTTCCTGCTCCTGTTTGGTAAACAATAATGCCTTTTGGAATTGCACGAGCTGGGATATCAATGATTTCCTCATTTTTCAAGCTTCGCACAAGATAATGGCCACATGGGCATGCTGTCCATGGAACCATCACAGTGAGGGAGTCAACATCTTCAGGGAACAGAGGCGAGGGAGAAGATTGGAGGGTAAAGAAACATTGAGGGAAATTTTACCTCCATGTGCCCAGTGGATATATTAGTTAAAATCGATTGAAACTTACAGCCTCATTCCCCTCTATTCCTGTTCCTAGACGCTCTTACTGAGTCCTTTATTTAGGTGGCAAGTGTGCCATAAGACATAGGAGCAAAAATTAGGCCATTTGGCCTATCAGGTCTGCTCCGCCATTCAATCATGGCCGATAAGTTTCTCAACCCCTTTCTCCCGCCTCCTCCCCGTAACCTTTGATCTCCTTACCAATCAAGAACTTATCTATCTCGGTCTTAACTAATAGTGCCTGTCTGATTCAGACAGCAACCTCATTAACACATGCAGTTCAGGGTCCTGTGATGTCACTGGATCTCCAGTGACACTTTAGATTGAGCTCTTAAATATCTGAGATGAAAATGCATTTTTTCTAATAATTAAAGATTTAAATTTCTTCTGGGCTGTAACGAAGGTTCTTTTCTCAGAGATAGAAGGAAAAAACAGTAAAACTTGGGAAATGATTGGTACTGGCCCGGACTGGTCTTATTTATCTTAAAATGGAACTCCAGTTCGCACCAGTACCAGTGATTTCCCAAGTTTACTGGTTTTTCCTCCTGGTTACTCCACAATAGCGCAAGATCTAAGGATCCCTGTTTAAAAGAAAGGCTACTTTTTAGTTCTCCTTCATCATTCTGCCTTCTCCTCTCAGATCCGAAATCTAAAGGAGTAGAACCAAGACCAAAAGCAACTTCCTTTGGATATCCCTGTATCTGGGCATCTTTCTGGCAAACTTTAAGCAAAATAAGATGGGGAGCCTCAGAATGCCCCCTTTTCAATTTTCCACACTGCCCTTTTCCTGCTCCTGTTGTAAGTATCAATACTCCCCTTCTCCCCCCACTACACTAGAGGTCAAGCCATAGGGCAGAATTGTTCCAGATTTGCACTAAGTGTGGTAGCAGGCGGGAGAAAGGACATTTTACCCATTGGCCACAATGGCAGCTTTTCACGCCATATTGTCCGAATCCCGCCTTATTAATCATGCATTCCAGGGAAACATGCCAGGTTACTGACAGGGCATCCTCTCATTTACCTGCCTTGCCATCACATCAGGCCTTCAGTAAACTGGGCGCCATATTTAAAGACCACCCCTGTAAAGAGCTAGCACTCTTCAAGGTATAGGAAGCTACTGCGAACTGATGGCTGCCAAAGGGAGGAAACATGCAGCCCCCCGATATGGTGACGCCTCCTTCGAGCACTTACTGGACGCAGTGGACGCTTGCTGCAAAGTCCTCTACTCCCTCTCTGGGCGAAGGCCAGCAAGCAAGGTCACCAATCCAGCATGAGAGGTGGTGGCAGTGGTGGTCAGTGCCAATGCCCTGCAAAAGAGGACAGCCACCCAATGCTGAAAGAAGATGAATGGTCACCTCCGCTCTGACAGGGTAAGTCACTCTTCTTATCACTCTCAATTCACACAGTCACAAACCCATCACACATCCACAGGGATCTCACTCGTCAAGGGACTACACTATTAACTCTCTCACACACACCCTCACATCTCCATCAGATTCATATTCTCTGGAGCTCACATACTCATCCCAACTATGGCTCCGCTCACCACACAAACATTTCATGCAGTGCCATGTGTCCTGCTCAAACTCTCTCCATCTATTTTCATGTAAGAGAAGCTGATCACATCAGCAGGGAGAGGTCCCAGACCAGGGGTAGAGTGGTCCACATTAGGCCCGTCACTCACTTTGAGGAGTGTGCCATCGCACTGATTGGTGAGGACATGGACCCTGCCTGCAGCAGTGAGGTTGATGGTGAACATCCATGCGAGGATCGTGCACCACATCATCCCTCTCTCAACGCAAATGTCAGTGCTCTCTCTCCTGCTTTTGACTCTGCTGGCATATACTAATTATCTCTATTTTGGCTCACAGGGAGCTCTGCCAAGCGACTGACAGCCTCAGTCAACCAATCCCTCAGCTCCATCCAGGTCCTCACCTCCAGCAAAGAGGACACCTCCTCCATTGAAGAGCTGGAAATAAGAAGCCTGGAAGACCCATCACAGCGCTTACCCACACCCCCCAGCAGCGCAGAGACACACAGCTCGGTGGGACCTAGGTGCAGGTTGTGAACCTGGTAGGCTCAGGTTCACAATCTGGTGGTCACCGCACGGACACATGTCCGCAGCAGGAGGAGGCAGGTTCAGCTGAGCTCCCTGGCACTCGGAGGATTGTGGGGAAAGATGCACCTGTGAAGTTCAAGTCAGATGACAGGCCTCTGGATTCGGCCTCCCAACTCTTGCTGGAGAGTCAGTAGAAGGTGGGGGAACATCACACAGTACTGTTGGAAGCTCTCAACAGAGTGGCACACGAGTCACAGGAGTGCGTCCACTGCCTGCTCTCTGATGAAGTGGTGCCCACATATACACGTATGGAGGTCTCCACGGGGTGGATGGTGAACACCATGGAGACCCTGGTCCAGCAGAACGCAGAGATGTGCGCAGACCTGCGCTCCAACGCAGTAGCCACGGGTGAGTTCCTGCAGTGACAATGTGAGCGGGAAACTGGGCACCTTGACGTCCCTCCTGGTGCTCCTACCCCTCAAGGAGTCAGGCCAGGGCCCTCGGGCACCCAAAAGGAGTGACAGCTGGACCCCCAGGGTCATCCACTCAGGAATCTCAGAGGCTGTCCTCTTCCTCTGAGTCCCCTTTGCCTGTGACTCCCTCAACCTCATCATCTGTCACTGCAGAGGGAGCAGCCGGCCCACAGGAGGACAGCCAAAGGAAGCCGGGGCCCTCAAAGCCTCGGCTCTCCAGAGGACCCATGCTGAAGTCATCAGAGGTAACAGGGCCAACCATTGCACAGGCTGTCTCCACCCCTGCTGCGGATGTCAGGGCAGCAGCCAGAAATGGTAGACCTAGAAAAGTTAAGAATTTCTACTCACAAGTGGTTGCATAGGTGAACATATTTTGTCACTTTATAAGCTGAAAATATATTCACTTTCACTGAATAATGTGTGATGGTGTCATTCAGCTTCATTTACAGGCTTCACGAGTCCGCTCCCTGCCTTCCCTTTATCTCCCCCACCCCAACACTAGCAGTTCAGCTGCACATTTCCTGCCCGCAAGTGATTCTGGAGGGAGATGTGTGTGTGTGTGTGGTAGGGCCTTTTGGAACTTCGCACTAGCACTCCTCCATCACACACATCTCAATGTCCCAAGCATTTTCAATGCTGCTTGCTGAGGTTCTCTTTCAGTTGTACATCTGAGCTGCATCTCCACCCACCCACTGACTGCGCTCCCATGCAGCACTTGTTCCTGCCCAACGCGAGGCTCCTTTCGCTTTCGATTTTAGAAGCATGGTACTGGTAAAGCTTGTCTTCAGTTCCCCTGTCATTTCCCCTCCCCCAGTCACCCATGCCCTTTCCCCCATAACTGTTGACCCCCCTGGCATCACCTTCCACCTCCCCACTGTCACCTATCAGCCAGAACCCTTTTCAGGATATCTAGGTGAAGGTGCATGATCCCTACCTTCCCGAGAATCCCACACCCATCCACAATGACCTCCCCAACCTCCTCCTTCCCACCCCAAGTGCCCATGTCTGCCTCTGAGTTCCCATCAACCATCATCACTGTCCCTTCTACCTTTACCGTCGAACCCTCACCCTCTCACCCTACTGGCTCATTCTGCCCTCTCTCATTCCCACCATTCCCTCCCACCAAGCCCACCCTCATTAAACTCTCCAAGAGGTCGTCATTGACTCCACAGACCCTTCCCTTACACATTAACCTGGAAATCCCTCTACCACTTTACTCCTTCCTCCTCCACCCTTACTCCTTCCTCCCCTCTGGAGCCCCCCATTTCCCCCCCTCCCCACCCCCCCCACCCCCCCACCCTTCCCCCATCTCCCCCCCCACAAACTCCTTTCTCCACCCAGACTCCTTCCTTCCCCTGGACTCCTTCCCCACTCCAGACTGCTTCTTCCCCTGGACTCCTTCCCTCTTCCGGACTCCTTCCTGCCCTGGACTTCTTCATGCCTCTGAACTCCTTGACCCCTCTGAACTCCTTCCCTTACACATTCCTCCCCCCCTTACACCTACCTCCTATTGCCATATTCCCCCCTGTTACACCTTCCCTCCATACTCCCTCCCCCCTCCCAACCTAACCCCCACTTGACACCATTGTTCCCCCCCTCTCAACCTCACCCCCCGCCCCTCAGTACACCTTCCTCTCTCAGTCAAACCTACACCTTCCTCTCCATGACAATTATCTGTAGCAGACCATGGCCAAGTCACTAATGTCCCAAAGCAGACCCTCAACAGTGAACTTCCACCTTCCATGAGCTGCTTCGCGGTGGAGCCATGTCCATCAGAATCCACCCAGCATGTGATGGATGTATTCCTCTAGGGTCTGGTAGCTGTGGGGGTTCAGCATCTACTGCTCCTCAAACGCCAGCGCTGTGAGCAGGATCCTGACAGTTAGTCCCGACTACTGCACGTCACACTTGTCAAGATGTGTCCTGCACCAGCATGATTTCCCGCCAATATGGGTGGTAACCTTGACATGGGGGTGATTCTGGCAAGCAGGGCTTATAATGAGATGCAGATGTATTAAAAAGAAGTTCCTGACCTGCGTTGGCAGGAAATGCGGCCCACTATTGATGAGTGGAGCAGACAGTTGGAAACTGGTTTAAGACTCCGTGAAGCCGATTTTTGGCCTTCCTGCTATATTGTCTGCTGACGCCTGCCATGATGCCCAATGCCAACGGGCACGGAAAATTCTGCCCACAGAAACTCTAACGCGAATGAGAAGTGTGACAGCTTCCTCTCCTTTGCTGTTTGGAATTGTGCATTCCCTAGGCACATAGAAGAGAAGTACTGGGACAATACTGTGCAGTCATAAAAAACTCTAAAAAAATTTGTGAAGTAAAATCCTCATAAAAGTTAATGTATAAATCTTGAATTTTTTTGACTGTTAGTGTAATTTTTTACTCATTAAATCCAGAAAAATTGACAGCAAAGCAACATTAAGGTGTAGATGACTTAAGGAAGCACATGACATTATTTTTAAATTCTTTTAAGTACTAAATGAAATTCAGCAACAAAGGATGATTACATTTAATATTAAAGAAGGAACTCAACTGTTCAAGTTTTTTCACAATAGCACAGTGTGTGATCTTTCACTAACTATGACCCTCCTAAACGTGTACTTTTCATTTTCTTTGTGAGTTCCATGTGACAAGTGCACACAGGTCTAGAGTACTTCTTGTGCTGTTTAAAAAGTACAGGACTCTGAATATCATTTAGTTCTGTGCCTACCCATAATCTTATGTAAAGGTGTTCTTTCTTGTCAGGACTGTACATTATCAACCTCGTTTATTAAAACAGGCTAGGACGTTAGAACATAACATGCAAGCCAAGTCCCTTTTCTAATTGTTACAGAAGGATACTCTGCAGATTATCTTTAGAATTATGTTCACAATCACTTTAGAATAAAGAACTCTATTCATATTAAAGCCCATATGATTTAAGAGTGAGGCTCATCTTCAACCTTCAGTAACTTATTTAAAGCTCACATACTTGCAAAGAATTGGGACCAAATGTCGTATTCTTTTGTTTGTTGTTTAACTTTTGTACATATGGAAAACTGATGTTTATGTAGGCACAAGAGAGTTGTTATGGCAATGACGTGGATGGTGTATTTTAAATAAACCTGGGTCATAAATATATTCTTTCTACACAATGTAGAGTGGGATTTATTTCCTCTCAAACATTTTAAACTTAGTTAATACCTCTTTTCAGCAGGAGTCATTAGTACACATTGAGCTATGCAATATCACATGATGTGGTCCACTCTGGTTCTAGAGGTGCTGGATCATTAGTTACACACTGGAAACTGACCAAATGAGTCTTTGCCAGGATACTGTATGGGGTGGAGCAGAAGCTATCCTGTAAGAGATGCTGTTCTATAGGTGAATACAGCATGAAAACCTGACAGAGAGTTTGTATGTCTTTGAGCACTAGGCTCATGTGTATTTTGAATGTTACGTTCCATTATCATCCTTTAATCCAGTCTAAACTTCAGTGCAAAGAAGGTTGATATCTATTGCCCAATACCATGTATGCTTTACTGAATTTCTGCTTTACCAGTCAGGTAACAATTTGATCCCAGGGGAACATTGCGATACCTGATTTCATGAATAATTTTTGTATTATCAATGCTCGGGCAAAACTAATCATGTCACATCCAAGATCTGCTAGAGTTTGAGATTTTCATTGTTTTAGGCGGAATTGTCCCAGATTTGCACTAAGTGTGGGAGCTGGCAGGTAAAACGATGGCCACAATGGTGGCTTTTCACGTTGTATCATCCCAAACCCGCAGCTTTAATTATACATTCCCAGGAAACACGCCGTATCCATGGTAGGCAGGCTCACATTTGCTCACCAGGCCATCACTGTGCCAATTCATCATGCCGGGCACCATATTTAAAGTGCAGCTGTGCGCACACCTCTCAGTACTTCCAGCCCAGGACTGCTGCATGGAAGACATGGCCCCGAAAGGCAAGAAGACTGCAATCCCAGGTTCAATGATGCATCCCTCGAGCCCCTTTTGGCCACAGTGGAGGCATGCTCTGGCCGCAGGATGGACAGCAACATCACTAATTCAGCTTGGGAGGTGGTGGCAGCAGTGGTCAGTGCCAATGCCCTGCAAAAGAGGACACTCACCCAGTGCTGCAAGAGGATGAATGATCTCCTCTATTCCGCCAGTGTAAGTCACTCCTCATCATTCTCAACTCACACACTCTCAAACCCATCACACAAGGATCTCACTCACTGCCAGTTCAATGGACATCACCATTCACTCGCTCATGCACATCTTCATTGTCCTCATCCCATCCATAGGACCACTCACTACCCACACATGCCAGGCATGCCTATCATCTGGCCTGGCAGGTGTCCTGCTTACACTCTCTACATCTGCATTCATGCAGGACAAACTGGCACACAACAACAGTGAGAGGTCACAGAATGTTAGAGGAATGCCTGAAATAAAGGACTTCACGAACTTTGAAAACACAGCTATCCAGCTGGCCGGCAAGGATCTGGACTGTTCCTGTGCTGACAGTAAGGTCAGCGGTGCTGTAGCATGTGAGGATTCAGCTGTGCAACATCCATCAGACAAACATGCTGCGAGTAATGTGTTCTGTTTCACAGGCCACTACCATGCACTAATTATCTCTCCTTTCTTTGTCAGGTACATCTGGGAAACTGCAAAGTCAGTCCAGGGCCTCCAATCAAGCCCCAAGGGAAGTTCAGAAGAGGAATCTGCTGAAACCCTCCTTGAAGTCCTGTCACAGCCTCACCCACACCCTCCACCTGCACAGAGACACACACTTCAGTGGGACCAAGCTTTAGAGTAGCCTCGGGATCACAATCTAGTGAGCACATTACACTTTCTGATCCACAACAGGTGGTAGCAGGGATCTTCCTAGGTCTCCAGCACTCAGAGGAGGTCAGAAATTTGCTGAGTCCAAGTCAGATGATGAGCCTCTGGTCTCGGTTGTGTCACAGTTGCTGGAGTTGTAAAGGCAAACTCGGAACATCAGCAAGGGATATCCACTGCACTCCTCAGATTGCAAGGCACGATGGAGGGGTCCTTCTGGCTGAGGTGATAGTCCCAGCATGCCAATGCACCGAGGACAGCACTGGTAGGATGGCGGCTGCCATGGAGACCTTGGTCCAGGATGTCACTCCTGCACTGCTGTGCGGGCTGAACTCCATCGCTGACACCATAGTTGGCCTCCAACAATGCATAAGTGAGAGGGGTATGGGGCAGCCTGATCTCACTTTCCACTACCCCTTTTCCTCAAGGAGTCAACCAAGGGGCCCTTGGGCACCCATAACGAGGAGGATCAGCAGGTGTCCCCTGGGGCCATCCATCCAGGTGACTCCGAGAGTGTCCAGCCCATCTCAATCCCTTCTTTCTGTGACCTCACCAGTTCCAGCTCCACAGGTCAGGAGGGTGCCACTGCCTCACAGCAGGACCACAAAAGCAGGCTGGGGCCCTCCAAGTATCAGCCCTCCAGAGGACACGTGCCAAGGTCATCACAGACCGGACGTTGCAGTCAGCAGGCTGCATAGCCTGGGCATGAGTAGTAATCACTTGTACATAATGTTCACTATTGTAAGTAAACTCCTTAGAATGTCTCCCTGCCTATGGCTCCTTGCTCTAATGAGCAGTGTTCGTGTCACTCAGATGTGAAACCTTGGATCCTGCAAAAGATAAAGGCAGGTGTCTCAGACCAGGGGCCTCTTCCCTGTGCTTTTTGCAGCCTTCAGATCACAGTGAAGCCTCACAATCCCTGGACATATTAGTGATGCCTGCACCTCGGTGGTGCTTGTCACTGCTGCCAAAATTTTGTGGGCAGGCGCCACAGAGTTCTCTCATTCTCTCTGTGTGCTCTCAGCACCTTTAGGGTTTAGCTGGCCCCCATCTCTTTAGCATCTGTGACCAGTTGCGATGTGCCCCTGAAGGGGTTAGGTGCTGAAGGTGAACAAAAGATCAGATGCTTTTAAAGTTTCATGGCTGCGTCTCTATGATATGACCCTGATCACAGAGCACAAGTGAGCTGCCCTCAGCCAGACAGGAATCAAACATTCTCAGAGGCTAAGTGAAGGTCTATGGAGTGTCCTCACTGCATGCTGTCATCATCCTCCACAAATCTTGCAGTTATGAGGGCCTCCTGACCATACCTGCTTCGTCTGGCCAGTGCAAGGGCCTCATCGCCATCACCGTCACCTTCGTGGACCTCCTCACCCTTATCACCATCAATGTCCTCCTCATCGGAGGAGACCTCCAGCTCCTCCATCTCGTCCTCAGTCAGCTTCTCGCCCACGTTGCAGCACCAGGTAGTAAAAGGTGCAGCAGGTGACAGTGATGCATGACACCCTTTGTCTCCAGCAAACTGGTCCAGGCACTGCAACCACACATTCAGCATCCCGATAGTTTACTCCACCAAGTTATGAGTTGCAGCATGAGTCTCATTATACCTGTGCTCTGCTGCAGTCTGAAACCCCCGCACGGGTGACATCGGCCACGGCCTCTGTGGGAAGCACTTGTCCCCTAGGAGCCAATGCTGTAGCCTCTGTGGACCCTGAAAGACATCAGGGATCTGTGACCAACTGAGAATGTAGCAGTCGTGGACACCCCCTGGAATCAGTGCACAGACCTGCATGAAGCGTTTGTGGTGGTCTCACACTACCTACACATTCAGCGAATGGAAGCCCCCGCAGTTGACCTAGTTGACCCCTTGTTGCGCTGGAGATCTGAGCACCACATTAGTGCAGTTGATCACAACCTGCACCAGTGGGATCTGGGCAAATCCAATCGCTCTTGTATCCTAGCTCTCTTGGTCCCGGGCGAAATGCACAAAGTTGTATGTCCTCACAAAGATATCATCCGTGACCTCATGGATGCATTTGTGGGTGGAGGCTTGTGACATCCCACAGAGTTAATCTATGGAGCTCTGAAAGGAGCCATTGGCATATAAATTGAGTACCGCTGTCACGTTCATGGTTAGTGGCAGTGGATGCTCTCCATGTCCCCATAGCGCTAAATCCTGCAGTAGCTGGCAGGTGTGACTGACCAGTTCCCTAGATATGCACAATCTTCGGCGTCACTGGTTGTCGGTCATCTGCAGAAATGAAAGGCAGCGTCAATAGACCCTGGGTGTCATTAAGCGCCGACCAGCGAAGGCTCGCTATGGCCCTTCAGCAGCTTGTGTGGAAGCCCCAGCCGTCCCTTTTCCCTGAGGGTGCTGCTCCTCCCTCTGCACAGCCAGGTGCCTCCATCATTCTTTTCTCTGTTGTCTCCGCTTGCAGTGCGCAAGCTGGTTCACCAGGCTCCAGGCTTCTGATGTACTCTTCCTGCAGGATGAAAGAGAGAGAGATGTGTGGGTTAGCTTGGATGTACTAAGAAGCTCTCTTGGTTAAGTCTGACGGCCCCTTAATGCATCCCGGAGAGTGCTGACTAACTGCACTCTCTGGGATGGCCAGAGATCAGTGCGCTGCATGGCTGCCCGAAACTCCAACCACCTCTGCCCCATTCCACCTGATCGATTGGCGGCAGCTTTTCCCACTGGACTGCATGCTGTGCTCTCAGCTCAGCCGCAGGCATTCTCCTAACCTGCACTGCAAGGCTGCACTGTTAGCTTGAACCATCGGGGAGACTGGTCCAAACTGAGATGATGATAATGCAAGGGACTTCGCCAGTGACTGCTCCATGACCAGCTTTAGCAAAGAGTTGTGCAACGTGCCCAGTCGTCCATTTGTTCTGCAGCCCACTAAAACGCTCATTAGTTTACAGTCTGTGCCCAAGGGGTGAAAAGCTCTGGAGCATTTGGTGGCACTTTCATGCCTTTGCATTGCTTCAGTGGGCAGATAAGCTAGGGGTCCGGCTCCATGCATATCAATGTGACTCCATCTGAACTGTCGCAGCTTCAGAGAAACGGTCATTTTATACAAGGTTTGCCTAATGCATGGCCACTTCCCTCCCCCATCCCGCATGTGCTTGTACACTATCTTTAACAGCAGGGAAGCCCTTGCCTCCACGCTTCTAATGCACCTCAACCTTGAAGTTGAACAGGTGACCCTTGCGAGCGCTGCGCTCACCTCCGAGTTTCCCTCAAAGTGCAGCCAGCCAAGTGCTTGCCTTATATATGCTGCTGTGAAATACATGGGTGTGATGCGGACGATCCAGCGAGTGGGGTGATTCCAGCAGGCTGGCCTTACAACGATATGCAGATGTGTTACAATAAAGTTCCTGATGTCTGATGGTGGGAAATGTGGCTGTGTGGATGATCGCAAACTGGTTTCATGACGCTGTGAAACCAATTTCTGGCCTTCTTGCCATTTTGTCTGCTCATGGCACCGAGCACGCCGGATGCCAGTGGGCACAGACAATTCCACCCTTTGAAACAATCCCAAAAATCTACAAAGGTCCACAATCTCAACATAAATAGAGGTATCTGCCTACTGATGATCTCCAGCATGTAGCCAGCCTGTAAGGCCAGAATGAAGCTAACTAATCTGTGTGAGTGCCCACAGCAGTTGAGGCATATCTCAGGCACTTCAATGTTCAAGCAATCCAGAAAGTTTATCATTCGGTGGCCAGCAATGGGGAAAGGTGGCAAGAATTCTCCGGAAACAATGAATGGGTGTGTTTATAACCCCCCCCACCCCCCACCTCCTTTGTAAAGTGGCTGAAATATATTCAGGAAATTTTTGAATCTTTTGGGAACCTAGATCATGTGTTACAGGCCCGAACCTCTAGATAGTATGCCTGCTCTCATTCAGCCTTAAATATTCTTTCAGGTCAGTGATAAGAAACCCATGTCTTGGGAGTCGCTTCCCTTAGCCAACGCCCATCCAGGACCCTCCACCCCTCTGACCCCATCCGTCTTCTAATCCCAGCCTTTGCCAAGTATTCACTATACCCCTTGACCTTCCCCTCTCTGATGCTGAACATTCAGTACTCAACAAAGGACTCAGTTTCATTCTCTTACCCCTCACCTCAATGAATTCTGGGCTCGGTACGATGCTGAACTCTTCTTCTGCCACCTTCCTCTCTGTGCTCACTTCTTTGGACAGGATTCCTCCTCCCGTTCAACAGATTCTTTCACCTGCCTCCAGTATTCTCCCTCCACCTGGACCCCTCCTTTTGGCTTCTTACCTGCTCTTGATCTTTTCATTAAGAACTGTCAGTGTGACATCAGCCGTCTCAATTTCTCTGCTCCTCTCACCCATTCTAACTTGTCTCCTGAACTTGCCATACTCCATTCCCTCAGGTCCAACTCTGACTTCATTGTCAAACCTGCCGACAAGGGTGGTGCTGTTGTTGTTTGGTGTACGGACCTCTACCTCACGGTAGAGGCTGAGCGCCAAGTCTCAGACACTTCCTCCTACTTTCCCCTGGACCATGATGCCACCACCGAACATCAAGCCATTGTTTTCAGGCATGTCACTGACCTCATCTCCTCTGGAGATCTTCCCTCTACAGCTTCCAACCTCATAGTCTCCCAACCTCGGACAGCCCGCTTCTACCTCCTCCCCAAAATCCATAAACAGAACTGTCCCAGTAGACCGATCATGTCAGCCTGTTCCTGCCCCATGGAACTCATTTCTTCCGACCTTGATTCCATTCTCTCTCCTCTTGTCCAGTCTCTTCCCAACTACATCCATGATTCCTCTGATGACCGACATTATATCAACAATTTCCAGTTCCCTGGCCCTAACAACCTCCTCTTCACCATGGACATCCAATCCCTCTGCACTTCCATTCCCCACCAGGATGGTCTAAGGGCTCTCTGCTTCTTCCTTGAACAGAGGCCCGAACAATCCCCATCCACCACCACTTTCCTCCGTCTGGCTGAATTTGTTCTCTCACGGAACAATTTCTCCTTAAACCTGTCTCACTTCCTCCAAATAAAAGGTGTGGCTATGGGTACCTGCATGGGCCCCAGTTATGCCTGTCTCTTTATGGGGTATGTGGAACATTCCTTGTTCCAATCTCCCAAAACTTTTTCTCCGGTACATCAATGACTGTTTCAGTGCCACTTCATGGTCTCGTCTGGACCTGGAAAAAATTATCAACTTTGCTTCCAATTTCCACCTCTCCTTCATTTTCACATGGTCCATCTCAGACATTTCCCTCCCTTCCTTGACCTCTCTGACTCAATTTCTGGTGACAGACTGTTCACCAATATTCATTACAAGCCCACCGACTCCCACAGCTATCTCGACTAAAGCTCCTCACACCCTCCTCGTGGAAGGACTCCATCCCATTCTCTCAGTTCCTTCGCCTCCGTTGCCTCTGTTCTGATGATACCACTTTCCAAAACAATTCTTCTGACATGTCCTCCCTCTTCCTTAACTGAGGTTTCCCACCCACGGTGGATGTTCAACCCATCTCCTGCGCCTCTGCCCTTACACCTTCCTCTCCCTCCCAGAACCATGATAGGGTCCTCCTTGACCTCGCTTTTCACTCCATCAGCTTCCGCATTCAAAGGATTATCCTCCGCCATTTCCGCCAACTCCAGCATGATGCCACCACCAAACACATCTTCCCCTCATCCCCAATCGGCATTCCGTAGGGACTGTTCCCTCCGGGACACCCTGATCCACTCCTCCATCACCCCCAACACCTCAACCCCCTCCCACAGTACCTTCCCATGCAATTGCAGAAGGTGCAGCACTAGCCCCTTTACTTTACTTCCCCCCTCCTCACAATCTGAGGGCCCAAACACTCCTTTCAAGTGAAGCAGTGCTTCACTTGCACTTCCCTCAATTTGGTCTACTGCATTCACTGCTCCCAATGCAATCTCCTCTACATTGGAGAGACCAAACACAGACTGGGTGACCGTTTTGCAAAACATCTTCGGTCTGTCTGCAAGGATGACCCAGACCTTTTTGTCATTTGCCATTTCAACACACCACCCTGCTCTCACGTCCACATGTTCGTCCTTGGCCTGCTGCAATGTTCCAGTGAAGCTCAACGCAAACTGGAGGAACAGCCCCTCACCTTCCGATTAGGCACCTTACAGCCTTGCGGATTTAACATTTAGTTCAACAAGTTCAGATCATGAACTCTCTCCTCCAACCCCACCCCTTTTTGATTCCCCACCCCCCCTTTTTCTACATTCATTTTTATTTAAAAAATTTTTGAATTATTTTTTCCCACTTACTTTCATTCTTATTTTTAAAATTTATTTCCATTTTTATTCATTGTTTTATCCCCTGCTTTTAGCCTATTTTCAATCTTTTTCCCAACACCCAGCCCCTCCCCCCACCCCACCACCACTCGGGCCATCATTCACTTTCCAGTGTGCTTACCCTGGTCCGGCCATTATCCCATTCTGCTTTCCACTCCTAATGTCACCATTAGCACCTCCTTTAGCCAGTACCACTACTATTAATAGCCCTTTGACCTTTTGTTTATGACATCTTTCGCAATCTCTCCTTTGCCTCCACCTATTGCTGGCTTTCTATCCAGCTTCACCAATCCATTCCCCTTAAACAGTAAATATTTCACCACATTTCCACTTCCCTATAGCTCTGAAGAAGAGTCATACGGACTCAAAACATTAACTCTGTCTTTCTCTCCAGATGCTGTGAGATCTGCTGAGTTTTTCCAGCATTTTTAATTTCTGGCCTTGCTACTTTGGTCCTACTGGACTTATAGAAGGGGCCATCTAATTTTATGCACTAGGGACTACGGAAGTTGTTGAACCCAATGTGTAAATAAACCTCTGTAAACTAGTGAATTCTGCTGTGTTTAGAGAGGGAATGGGTGTCAGAAGAAAGGTGTCAGGCAGGCAAGTCAGGAAATCCCCAGGGTGCATCTTGCTCGAAAACCGTTTTTCTGTGTTGGAAAATGATGAGCGTGACAGACCCTCTGGGGAGTGCAGCCACGCTCATGGCACTGTGAGTGGCTCAGCTGCACAAGTGGGGAGGAAAAAGAGGAGAAGAGCAAAAGTGGTAGGAGACTCGATAGTAAGGGGAACAGACAGGCCTTTCTGTGGCCGTAGACATGATTCCAGGATGGTATGTTGCCTCCCTGATGCCAGGGTCAAGGATGTCACTGAACAGCTGCAGGGCATTCTAAATGGGGAGGGCAAACAGACAGAGATCGTGGTACACATTGGTAGAAAGAGGGATGAGGTCCTGCAAGTAGAATTTAGAGAGCTAGGAAACAGATTAAAAAACAGGACCTCAAAGGTTGTAATCTCTGGATTATTTTCGGTGCCATGCGCTAGTGAGCATAGAAATAGGAGGTTAGTCCAGATGAATGTGTGGCTGCAGAGATGGTGCAGGAGGGAGGGCTTGAGATTTCTGGGTCATTGGGACTGTTTCTGGAGGTGGTGGGACCTGTACAAGGCGGATGGGTTGCACCTGAACTGAAATGGGACCATCCTCCTTGCAGGGAGGTTTGCTAATGTTGTTGAGGAGGGTTTAAACTAACTTGGAAGGGGGATGGGATCCTGAGAAGAGGTTCAGCAGGGGGAGATGCACTGCCAAAATTAGAAGAGAGAGTAAGTGAGTCTGGAAGGCATAGAACTTGTAGGCCAGTTAAGGCACAAGGGAGCTTGGCAAGTTTGGTGGTATTTATTTTAATGTAAGGAGTCTGACGAATAAGGCAGATGAGTTGCGGATACAAATTAACAAATGGAAGTATGATGTAATTGCTGTCACAGAGACAGGTTGAGAGAAGGGTAGGGTTGGCAGCTCAATATTCCAGGGTATAGGGTCTTTAGGCGAGGCAGGGAAGGAGGTAAAAGAAGAAGGGTATCACAATATTGATCAAGAAATCAATTACAGCAGTAAGGAGGGTGATATCTTAGAAGGCTCCTCAAATGAAGCCATATGGGTAGAACTTGAAAACAAAAAAGGAGCAATCACATTGCTGGGAGAGTACCCAAACAATCAGAGAGAAATAGAAGAGCAGATATGTCGGCAAATTTCAGAAAAGTGTAAAAATAATAGGCTAGTAATAGTGGGGGATTACAACTTCCCCAACATTAACTGGGTTAGTCATAGTGTGATAGGTTTAGAGGGAGCAGAATTCTTAAAATACATCCAGGAGAGCTTTTTAAACCAGTACTTATAAGATCCTACAAGAGAGGGGGTAGTCCTGGACTTAATTTTAGGAAATGAAGCCGGGCAAGTGTTAGAGATATCAGTGAGGGAGCATTTTGCAGATAGTGATCATAACTCCGTTAGATTCAAGGTTGTTATGGAAAAGGACAAGGATAGGCCAGAAATCAGAGTTCTAAATTGGGGGAAGGCCAATTTTAATAAGATCAGATATGATTTGGCCAGAGTGGACTGGGAGCAGCTACTTTTAGGTAAATCTGCATCAGAGCAGTGGGACTCATTCAAGAAGGAAACAGGGAGAGTACAGGGCCAATATACTCCAGTAAAGACAAAGGGTGGGACCAACAAATCCAGGGAACCCTGGATGTCGAGGGATATACAGGATTGGATAAAGAGAAAAAGGGAGGTCTATGGCAAATACTGAGGGCTCAAAACAGCAGAAGCCAAGAGGAGTATAGAATGTGTGCGGGGATCTTAAAAAGGAAATTAAGAGAGCAAAAAGGGGCAAGCAAAAACATTTGCAGGTAAAATAAAGGAAAATCCAAAGTCATTTTACAGATACATTAAGAGTAAGGGGATAACTAGGGAAAGAGTAGGGCCCATTAAGGACCATAGTGGTAATTTGTGTATGAAGCCGGAAGATGTAGGTAGGGTTCTAAATGAATACTTTGTGCTGGTGTTCACAAGTGAGAGGGATGACATGGGCATGGAAATCAGGCAGAAGGACTGTGATGTAATTAAAGAAATTAGCATAGAAAGGGAGGAGGTTCTAAATGGCCTGGCAGGCACAAAAGTAGATAAATCTCCAGGCCCGGATGAAATGTATCCCAGGATGTTGAGTGAGACAAGGGAGGAGATAGCAGGGGTACTTGCAATAATTTTCAATACCTCTCTGGCCACAGGAGAGGTGCCAGAGAACAGGAGGACAACCAATGTGGTACCATTATTCAAGAAGGGACAAAGGGATAAATCAGGGAACTGCAGGCCAGTCAGTCTAACCTGAGTGATGTGGAAACTATTGGAAGCAATTTTGAGGGACAAAATTAACCTACACTTGGAGAGGCAGGGATTAGTCAAGGACAGTCAGCATGGTTTTGTTTAGGGGAGGTCATGCCTGACCAATTTGACTGAATTTTTCGAAGAGGTGGCCGGGTGTGTCGATGAGGGTAATGCATTTGACACAGTCTACTTCGACTTCAGCAAGGCTTGTGATAAGGTCCCGCCTGGAAGACTGATAACGAAGGTAAGAACCCATGGGATCCAAGGCAATTTGGCAAATTGGTTCCAGAATTGGCTGAGTGGCAGGAAGCAGAGGGTGGTTGTCGAGGGGTGTTTTTATGACTGGATGCCTGTGTCCAATGGGGTTCCACAGGGATTGGTGTTGGGTCCCTTGCTGTTTGTGCTATATATATAAATGATTTAGACTTGAATGTAGGAGGGTTGATCAGTAAGTTTGCAGATGACACGAAAATTGGGGTAGTAAATAATGAGGAGGATATAGACATGTTGGTCTGATGGGCTAATCAGTGGCAAATGGAATTTAATCCAGATAAGTGTAAGGTGATGCACTTGGGCAGTACAAACAAGGCATGGGAATACATGATGAATGGTCGGACCCTGAGAAGTACTGAGGATCAGACAGACCTTGGTGCACATGTCCACCAGTCCCTTAAGGTAGTGGGACAGGTAGATAAGGTGGTTCAGAAGGCCTTTATTAGCCGAGGCACAGACTATAAGAGCAGGGAGGTTATGCTAGAACTGTATAAAACGCTGGTAGGCCACAGTTAGAGTATTGCGTGCACTTCTGGAATCCGCATTATAGGAAGGATGTGATTGCACTAGAGAGAGTGCCGAGGAGATTTACCAGGATGTTGCCTGGGCTGGAGAGTTTTAGTTATGAGGAGAGATTGGATAGACTGGGGTTATTTTCCTTGGAGCAGAGGAGATTAAGTGGGGACATCATTGGGGTGTATAAAATTATGAGGGGCATAGATAGGGTAGACAGGAAGGAACTTTTCCCCTTGGTGGAGGGATCAATAACCAGGGGGCATAGATTTAAGGTAAGGGGCAGGAGGTTTAGAGGGGATGTGAGGAAGAATTCTTTCACCCAGATGTTGGTGGGAATCTGGAACTCACTGCCTAAAAGGGTAGTAGAGGCAGATACCCTCATAACATTCAAGAAGTATTTGGATGTGCAGTTGCGATGCCATGGCATACAAGGCTACAGGCCTAGTGCTGGAAAATGGGATTAGAATAGTTAGGTACTTGTTTGACTGGTGCAGACTCAATTGGCCAAAGGGCCTTTTTCTGTGCTGTAGACCTCTATGACTCCATGACTCTACTCTTACTTCTTAATTCTTAATACTTCCTGATTCATAGCCATTATGTAAGACATTGGCATTGATATTTGTGAGAACGAAGGTAAGGATCAAGGGTGGGCGGCGGGGGACATGGAAATGTGGGTAATATGGAGTTCTTACCAAATTTAACAGCAGGACCTTATTTTAATTTTTTCTCCAATTTCTGGCTGGCAGCAGCAAGCTTGAGAGGCTGGCCAGCTCCCAGATGGCACGACTCAGTGCCGGAAAATTGCAACCATGGAGAGGGGAGAAGGAGAGAGGGATCACACAGAGCAGATCATGAGTTGAGGGAAAGATGTGGATTTGGGGAGGAAGTGGATCAGGAAGGTTGAAAAGCTTGTGGGTTTGGGGGAGATTGTAGATCGAAGGGAATTCACAGGGGGAGTTGTAAACATTGTGGGTCAGGGAAATCGGCGGATGGGTTGGATGTGGGTGTTGTAATACTGCATGTATCTATGATCAGGCAAGCATGTATCTTTAAGAGGCTAAGTCTGACATCACACCATGTGATATTGTGACTTCATGCCATGTGATATTCTTTTATAAAGGTACTAGCCCTCCCTTGAATAACAACCACTGGACTTTGGAATCCATCAGGAGAGTCAGTTAGTCAATCAGCCTGTTAAGTGATAAGAGCTCAGACTATACAAATGTCTGTGATCGAGTTGGGATGTATTTAGTTGCTCAATGAATAAGTCTTCTGGTACTTGTCAGCAAGAACTCCGTTTCAGTGGTCATGTTACAGGAGCTAACATAATAACACAAGAACATATCATGGTGGCAGTTGGTAACATTTGGCGGCAGCTAGTGTGCAGTGGTAGAAGAATATTCTAGAAGATTGCTTAATCGCTAATGTGCCACACCCTTTCTATTTAACTCCAGAAGACCATCATCATACATTCTTAACAGTCACAATTGATTATTGTGACAGCTACATCACTGAGTCCAGAACAGAAGTCCACAAGCAAGCAACAATCAGAATAAAAGTGCTTCAACTTATTCTGTAGCACAGCAAGCTCCTTGGGAGAAGGAAGGTTTGTGAGTATACTCTATTCAGTAGGAGTTCGATCAATTAGCTTCCCAGCTAATGTGCTTCGGTGGATAGACCCACTAGTTTAAAAAATAAATCCAAGCACAGTATCCAGTAATGGCCCAAATCTGTTGCGACCCAGCTTCGAGGTTGGGAAGCCAGAGACTTAAGTTTTCCAGGCTGTAAACAGTAAATGCGTCGCTGCGATCCATAGGTTTGTGAGCAGATCTGTGGCACAGGCCTTACGGTAGAAATCTAGCTGTCCTTTCATAACAGTGCAACCTAGCTCTATTTCGGTAGCGATTCCCAACCAGAGCACAAATAGGACTGCCAGCAGTGTTCTCAGTGCTTTTTAGTGCTCTCTTCCATCGAATTGTTGCTCAATTCTACCATTTTAATATTCAGGAAGAGGCGCAAAACATGACGAAGATGTGCGAGACTCCACTTTGTTTCAAACAGTACAGTGCCTTTCAGCGAGTGACAGCTCAGAAACAGTTTTGAGGAATTTTCTGCAAATCCAGTAAAGATACAGCAAACAAATTATATACAAGCCACATTGAAGAATAAAATTCTCAACATGGATTGGCAAGCTACTGACCTTGTAGCAGTGTTCCAATTATTCAAAGGATGAAACTCCACTTCATTGACCAACAAATAGAAAAAACAAAGAAAAGAAAGCGGTCAAACTCATTATTCTAGGAAATTAAGGTTTGAGAAGAGTTAATTCCTCAGGTTTCTCCACAACGACCAGAAAGACCCTGAAAAGATTTTTAAACTCATAGAGGATCAGTTCAAAGTTAGTCATAATTCACAGACTCAAACTTATGTTCTGCAGGCAGCAACCAAGCGAAACAATTAACCAGTTTGTTGGCAGATGTCAGCGCAAAGGCGCAGTGTGTAACTTCAACGAAGAATAGTCTGAAAGACTCATGGAATTGGCAATAGCTTCTGCACCAATCAAGTCATTTTGAAAAACACTCTTGGATAAAGCTAAAGGAATTGATGCACTATTGGAAAATGAATGAACATTCAAAGCCACTGTTGCAGGATAGCAACACGTTCAAGCTCTTGAGTCTGCAACAACAATAGCACCAGTAAAGAAAGCCAGTAAACCACCAAAGTTATGCACGAGGTGCGGTTTACCCCATTTACCAAAACAGTGTCCAGCATTCAACATGCAAGCTGTGTGCCACCGAGGGACAACCATACGTACATATGGTTAATCTGACACACTACTTTGATAATATTAAAAGAGCTGAAGCATTCACTACAACCAAGACTATGTATCCCAAAAAAATGGACAACACGAACTGCAGGTCAAAATCAACGCAAGTACGAGTGCTAACATTATCCCATTACACATCCTAGATGCGATATTTGCAGGCAAATGGCACAGCGTGATGAAGCCACACATGACAAGCTCACTGCCTATAATGGATTTGAGATTCCATCTATTGGCATTGTTAGTCTCAAATGTCAATATGGTTCTTCTGGATGGACACCAGAAACTTTCTACATTGTCAAAAGAAGAGGCCTTGCCATTATTGGTTTGCCAGTATGCATGGATCTTCAAATCATAACGTGAGGTGACAAAAGCGTCCACTGTGACACCAAGGATCACAGACAGAAGAATTGAATTCATCCACGACTTCACAAGTATATATCCAGATCAGTTTGACACCATTGTCAATTTCCAAGGTGATGCTATCCTACATCTCTAAAGACTATGCCCAGCCCAGTATCAACCCTCCTTGCAAATATAGCGTCCATATACAGGATAAATGCAAAATGGAACTAGATATGATGGAACGCAACAATACTATCCACAAGGCGGCACACCACACTTATTGGTGCAACTCCAAAGCTTGTGTGCGAAGAACAGATGGCACCATATGCCTATGCTTGGACCCCAGACTAAGCGGTGGCCTAGTGGTATTGTCACAGGACTAGTAATCCAGAGACCGAAAGGAAGGTTTGAATCCCACCATGGCAGGTGGTAAAATTTGAATTCAATAAAAATCTGGAATTAAAATCTAATAGTGACCATGAAACCATTGTTGGTTGTTGTAAAAACCCACCTGGTTCACTAATCTCCTTTCAGGAAGGAAATCTGCTATCCTACATATTTTCCAGATCCAGTGTGGTTGACTCTTATATGCCCTCTGAAATGGTCTAGCAAGCCATTCAGTTGAATCGAACCACTAGAAAGTCAAAAAGGAATGAAAACAAATGGACCTTCTGGCATCGACATAGGCACCAGAAACGACAGTTGCAAACCGTTGACCCTGAAAAATCCTCCCCACAAACACCTGGGAGAGCTGACTCACAACAGCCTGGCATAGTCATACTCACGGAATCATACCTTCCAGATAGTGTCCCAGACACCACCATCACCATCCCTGGGTATGTCCTGTCCCACCAGCAGAGGTGGTATACAGACACAGAATCACAGTGCAGAAGAGGCCCTTCCGCCCATCGAGTCTGCACTGACACATGAGAAACACCTGATCTACCTACCTAATCCCATTTACCAGCACTTGGCCCATAGCCTTGAATGTTATGATGTGCCAAGTGCTCATCCAGGTACTTTTTAAAGGATGTGAGGCAACCTGCCTCCACCACCCTCCCAGGCAGTGCATTCCAGACCGTCACCACCCTCTGGGAAAAAAGTTTTTCCTCACATCCCCCCTAAACCTCCTGCCCCTCACCTTGAACTTATGCTCCCTTGTGACTGACCCTTCAACTAAGGGGAACAGCTGCTCCCTATCCACCCTATCCACGCCCCTCATAATCTTGTACACCTCGATCAGGTCGCCCCTCAGTCTGCTCTAACGAAAACAACCCAAGTCTATCCAACCTCTCTTCATAACTTAAATATTTCATCCCAGGCAACATCCTGGTGAATCTCCTCTGCACCTCCTTCAGTGCAATCACATCCTTCCTATAATGTGGCGACCAGAACTGCACACAGTACTCCAGCTGTGGCCTCATCAAGGTTCTATACAACTCCAACATGACCTCCCTACTTTTGTAATCTATGCCTCGATTGATAAAGGCAAGTGTCCCATATGCCTTTTTCACCACCCCACTAGCATGCCCCTCCGCCTTCAGAGATCTATGGACACAGATGCCAAGGTCCCTTTGTTCTTCAGAACTTCCTAGTGCCATGCCATTCATTGAATACTCCCTTGTCAAATTACTCCTTCCAACGTGTATCACCTCACACTTTTCAGGGTTAAATTCCATCTGCCACTTATCTGCCCATTTGACCATCCCGTCTATATCTTCCTGTAGCCCAAGACACTCAACCTCACTGTTAACCACCCAGCCAATCTTTGTGTCATCCACAAACTTACCAATCCTACCCCCCACATAGTCATCTATGTCATTTATATAAATGACAAATAATAGATGACCCAGCACAGATCCCTGTGGTACATCACTGGACACTGGCTTCCAGTCACTAATGCATCCTTCTGTCATCACCCTCTGCCTCCTACAACTAAGCCAATTTTGAATCCACCTTATCAAATTACCCTGTATCCCATGCGCCTTTGCATTCTTTATAAGTCTCCGATGTGGGACCTTGTCAGAGGCTTTGCTGAAACATTGCCCTGGGAGACCTCAACATCGACTCTGGACCCCACAAAGTCCCATGGCATCAGGTCAAACATGGACGAGGAAACCTCCTGCTGATTACCACATATAGCTCCTGCTGCCAACAGCGACCCCCCCCCCCACCCCCCACACAGCCCCCCCCCCACCCTCCCCCCCCAAACCCCCCCCCCCCCCCACCCCACCACCCCCCTCAGCTGATGAATCCACGTTGAACAATAATTGAAGGAACCACTGAGGGTGGCAAGGGAAGAATGTACTCTGGGTGGGGGACTTCAATGTCCATCACCAAGAGTAGCTCAGTCGGACCACTAAAGCTGGCCGAGTCCTAAAGGACATAGCTGCTAGACTGGGTCTGCGGCAGGTGGTGAAGGAACTATCAAGAGGGAAAAACATACTTGAACTCATCGTCATCAACCTGCTTGCAACAGATGCATCTGTCCATGACAGTAAGAGTAGGGGTGACCTTTGCACAGTCGTTGTGGAAACGAATTCCTGTCTTCACATTGAGGATACCCTCCATTGTGTTGTGTAGCACTACCACCATGCTAAATGCAAGAGATTTTGAACAGATCTAGCAACTCAATACTGGACATTCGTGAGGCACTGTGGGTCATCAGAGGCAGCAGAATTTTACTCAAACACAATCTGTAACCTCATGGCCTGGCATACCTCCCACGCTACCATTACCTTCAAGCCAGGGGATCAACCCTGGTTCAGTGAAGAGCGCAGGAGAGCATGCAGGAGGAGCACCAGCCATGCCTAAAAATGAGGTGTCAACTTGATGAAGCTACAACACAGGACTACCTGTGTGCTAGACAGCATAAGCAGCAGTGATAGACAGAAATACATAATTCCACAACCAATGGATCAAATCTAAGCTCTGCAGTCCTGCCACATCCAGTCGTGAATGATGGTGGACAATTAAACAACTGAGCGGAGGGGGAGACTCCACAAATATCCCCATCCACAATGATGGGGAAGCCCAGCATATCAGTTCAAAAGATAAGGCAAAAGCCAGAAGTGTTGAGCGAATGATCCATCTTGGCCTCCTCCAGAGGTCACCAGCTTTACAGATGCCAGTCTTCAGCCAATTTGATTCACTCCATGTGATACCAAGAAATGGCTGAAGGCACTGGATAGTGCAAAGGCTATGAGCCCTGACAATATTCTGGCAGAAGTACTGAAGACTTGTGCTCCAGAACTTGCCACACCCCTAGCCAAGCTGTTCCAGTGCAGCTACAACACAGGCATCAACCTGGCTATGTGGAAAATTGCCCAGGTATGTCCTGTACACAAAAAGCAGGACAAATCCAAGCCGGTCAATTACTGCCCCATGAGTCTACTCTCGACCATCAGTAAAGTAATGGAAGGATTCATCAACAGTGCTATCAGGCAGCACTTGCTTAGCAATAACCTGCTCACTGATGCCCAGTTTGGATTCCTTCAGGGCCACTCAGTTCCTGACTTCATTACAGCCTTGGTTCAAACATGGACAAAGGAGCTGAACCCCCGAGGTGGTGAGTGACTGCCCTTGACATCAAGGCAACATTTGACCAAGTGTGGCACCAACGAGCCCTAGCAAAACTGGAGTCAATGGGAATCAGAGGGAAAACTCCACTGGTTGGAGTCATACCTAGCACAAAGGAAGATGGTTGTCCTTATCTCAGTTCCAGGATATCACTGCAGGAGTTCCTCAGGGTAGTGCCCTAGGCTTAACCATCTTCAGCTACCCAACTAATGACCTTCCTTCCATCATAAGATCAGAAGTGGGGTGTTTGCTGATGATTGCATAATATTCAGCATAATTCGCAACTCCTCAGAAACTGAAGCAGTCCATTGCAAAATGCAGTAAGACCTGGACAATATCCAGGTTTGGGCTGACAAATAGCAAGTAACATTCATGCCAAACAAGTCCCAGGCAATGACCATCTCCAACAAGAGAGAACCTAACCACCACCCTTGACATTCAATGGGATTACCATCACTGAATCCCCCACTATCAACATCCTGGTGGTTACCATTGACCAGAAACTGAACTGGATTAGCCATATAAATACTGTGGCTACAAGAAGCTAGGAATCCTGTGACGAGTAAATCACCTCCTGACTCCTCTAAGCCTGTCCATCATCTACAAGGCATAAGTCAGGAGTGTGATGGAATATTCTTCACTTGCCTGGATGAGTGCAGCTCCCACAACACTGAAGAAGCTTGACACCATCCAGGACAAAATAGCCCACTTGTTTGGCACCCCAGCCACAAACATTCCCTCCCCCCACCACCAAGGCACAGTGGCAGCAGTGTGCACCATCTACAAGATGCACTTCAGGAGCTTACCAAAGTTCCTTAGACTTCCAAACTCATGACTGCTACATCTGGAAGGATAAGGGCAGCATTTGCATGGGTACACCACCACCTGCAAGTTATCCACCAGCCTGACTTGTAACTATATCGCCATTCCTTCACTGTCGCTGGGTTGAAATCCTGGAACTCCCTTCCTAACAGTATTGTGGGTGTACCTACACTGCATGGACTGCAGCGGTTCAAGAAGGCAGCACACCTCCACCTTCTCAAGGGCAATTAGGGATGGGCAATAAATGCTGGCCTAGCCAGTGAAACACTCATTCCATGAATGTTTAAAAAATTTTCTAAATCTCATGTTGAAAAGATGTCCATATAAAATCCCCAGCCTGAAGGAGTTCAACCCCCAGTTCACCAGTGCTAAATACTCCAAGTTAGATGCAAAAAAACGGCTATTGGTATGTGCACCTTCACTTGATTCACAACAGCTTACTTCCTTCCATACATATTTTGGTAGATATTACTTTTTACAACTGCCATTCGCACTGTCTGTGTGTCAAGATATCTTTCAGCAACACATGGACCCAAATTATAGAGAATGTTCCAGCTTGTCTTTGCATTGATGATATTATGCTCCTGGGAAAGACCAAATACAACCATTATTGCAATCTCCGTCAACTCATGGGACGATGAAGGAATGTGGACTTGTCTTTCACAGCAAGTAGTGTCAAACCAATACAAACCTAATAATCTTCTTCGGTTCCATATACTTATCCAACGGTATCAGACCTGACCCTGCCAAGGTTCAGAATGTATGGAAGATGCCTACACCCCAGGACAAAGATGACCTGCAGAGGTGCCTCCGTTACTTCAACTTCCTATCGCCTTACATCCCAGGTTTTGAGACCAAAATCTCTCCTCTCAGAGACCTTCTATGTAAAGATGCACCATATCTGTGGCAGGCTGACCACCAACATATCTTTCAAACCTTGAAGATGCTCTCTCGTCTAGCAAATGCAAACTCCAGTACTATGACCCATCTAAGTCTACCATTCTCAAAGAAGACACATCTCAAAAAAGCCTTGGTGGGTGTCTATTTCAGAACAATAATCCCATTGCATTTGGGTCCAAGTCTTCACAATGGCCCAAGCAAACTACTCCTATATTGAAAGGGAAACTCTGGCACTGGTGTTTCAAATACAGCGATTCCACGCACACCTGTTTGGCAAACATAGTTCAGACTGATCATAAGCCTTTAGAAATGATTTGCAGGAAGCCATTTACAAGTGCACCATCACGGCTTCAACCTCTTCTCTTCAAAATCCAAGGTTACGACCTAGAGGTCCAGTACAAACCGGGATCCAGGATGATAACTTCAGACGCTCTGAGTCAGCTCCAAAATCCAATCAATAATTAAGATGTACCCTTAGATTTGTAGGTAGATGTCATTGAATGAGGTAGAGGACAATCTAAATGTTGATCTCATTTATTTTGGTCATAACCAAGCAGAACAAATTCAACATGCTACATCTAATAATGGCCTATTACAAGAACTGAAATGCATCATCATTAGCAGGTGGCCTGAACAAATGTATCTTTTGGCCATATAGAGATGAGTTAGCCCTATCGGGAAATGTTATTTTCAAGGGTAAGCAACGTTGATCCCCAAATTCTTGTATCAAGACATGTTGAACCATCTCCACATTGGTCACATGGGTGCAGAGAAAATCAAAGAGCTAGCATGTGAATCTGTCTATTGGCCTGGCATCAACAAAAACATGGATCCTTTGATACAATCATGCAAGGTATATCAGCTTCATCAATCCCAGCTGTGTAATGAACCACTTATGTCACATGAAATTCCCTCTGAACCATGGTCCAAGATTGCTACAGATCTATTTTGAGTCTATGGTCAAAACTATATATTAATGACAGATTACTTTATCAAATTTCATTTTGTCAGGCAAGTAAACAATACCACAGTTGCTGACATATTAACTGCTATCTTCAGGATGTTTGGCATCCCACAGCAGGTCATGTCAGACAACAGTCCTCAATATGTCAGCAAGCCATTCCAGGATATGTGCAGGAAGTAGGCAGTGCAGCATATCACATCCTCTCTGCATTATCTGGAATCAAATGGTCTGACAGAGTGTACTGTGTGCACAGTTAAAGCAATGATCACGAAGTGTAAGGCAACTCATCAAGACTTGAGGATTGCCATGTTGGACTTGTGCGCTACACCTCATAGCCAGGATCTACCTTCACCTGCAACTCTTATGTTCGGAAGACAAGTCTGTACTGTTCTTCCATCTCACATGATTCCTACCCAACTGGTTGCACATGATTCCTTGTTGGAGAGAAGGGAGAGAATGAAGCAGGAACATGACCAAAGAGTGTGTAGACAATTGGCTCAGCTTCACCCAGGTCAAAACATGAGAGAACGAGACAATAACACCAACGCCTGGAGACATGGAAGGGTACTGTGCTCAGTCCAGATCGTACAACATTGCTATGAGCAACTGTCATGTTCTAAGATGGAACAGAAGACATATTCAAATTTCATATGATAATCCAAAGCAAATCTAAGATGATGATTCTGACACTGCAAGTATTGTGTTAACATCAGGGAACAATACATCCACAATGAACAGTCCACACCAATCTTTAATAGCAGACGGCACAATAACATAAAATTGGGCAATCGTATCCTGAGAACTGTACAAGAACTCAATCTGGTCATACTATACGTCCGCCGAAACATTATCCCAATGTGTAAAAATAATATGTGTAAATACATCTCTGTTATTTTTGATCACTATCCTTGTTACTTGTTTCCCATGGGAGAATTCCTATTATTTAAAGGAAGAGGGGGGATGTTGTAATATTGCATGTGTCTATGACCAGGCAAGCATATATCTTTAAAAGAACTAAGCCTGATATCACACCATGTGATATTGTGACATCATGTCATGTGATATTCTTGAATGAAAATACTAGCCCCACCTCAAATAACTGTCACTGTATTTTGGAATCCATCAGCAAAGTCAGTCAATCAGCCTGTTAAGTGATAGAGCCCAGACTATATAGATGTCTGTGATAGAGTAGTGATGTATTTAGTCTCTTATGAATAAATCTTCTAATACTTATTCTCAGCAAGAACTCCAACTCAGTGTTCATGTTACATGTTATATAATAACACAAGAACACATCAGTGGGTAGGGGGAGATTGTTGGTCACCAGAGGGTTGAAGGGTTTGTGGGTTGGAGAGGGGTAATTGTGGGGCAGCGGCTTAAGACACTGCAGGTCAGGAGAGATTGTGGATTGGGGGTAAATCGCAGGAGAGACTGAAAAGGTGACAAGTTAGTGGGAGATAATATGTTGGGGCTGGTATTGAAGAGGTTCTGAGTTGGGAGGCTGATCATGGAAAGGTGGAAAAGATGGTGGGAGATCATGGGCCAGGCTCTGCATCTCAAAAGGGTGGCTGGATCATGGTGAGAAAGACCAATCATGGAGAGGGAAACAGGTTTGCTGGGGAGTGTGGAAGGGGGCAGACTTGGGGAAACACTCCTGTTCCTCCTGCTCCACAAGCAGCGCTAGAAAGGCATGTACCTGCTGGATCCAGTCTAACTCATCTCGCTTGAACTGTCAGGTTTTCTAACCCCAGGGAAACCCAGCCTGCAGACATTAAAGGTCTCTTTGTCATAATTCCCCCTTCAAGTACCATGCCTTAAGAGGGTTTTGACAACCATGGACTCCCATTGGATTGATTCATGATTATGCTTGGTGAAGTACTGCAGTGGTTTGTTGTTGCCTTTTGTAGTATGACTGACCAGGAAACTCTCCCACTTTTACCATGTGCCATCAGGCATATTGGAAGAATTTACCACATTATGATCACACCTTCCATGGCCAGCAAGTCCTGCTAGGGGACTTGAATCCAGAGTTTCTGGTCCAGAGGTAGGAACACTACCACTGTGCTATAAGACTCCCCAATAGGCATGCAGCCTAATTAACATATTTAAATAACTGACCCTCCTCCCTAAAGCAACCATGTAGAGCCCCCATTAGAATCAAAAGTTGGCACATTCAAGGCCAGTCTGGTGTTACCAGATTTTTGAGATTTGAAGCTATCCCTATCCTGCCCCTCTTCTGCCCATTGGAAGGAATTAAAATTCTCTTCATTTAAGCTATCCTGTTTTTATTAAATCCTCAGTCAGAAAGACCAAGAACATTGCTACCCACCTTAACCCAGTGCATATTTTAGAAGTAAAAATAATTTAGTTTTGACACTTTAGTCTGCTTTCCCAGCATAACCCATGCATGAAGTCATATTTTGGTTTGGAGGGAATATGGGCCCATTTGTGGAAACATATTTTGCATGAGGTACAAGAAAACTATTTAAGTATTTTATTGTAACTTTGTATTCAAAATATTTTGGGGGAAATAACCAGTTCTGCTAGTAGTTCAGTGAACTGTTGAATCACAGCTGTAAAATCTATACTTATTGGATAGCCTTGTTGAAACAGGGAATTCAGATAAAATTGCTTTGCAAGCTGTCCTGAGGATTATATTACAAGTTTTGCATTCATTAACCTTCCTAAAGTTTTGGATATGTTGATTGCCATCCTCTTTTACTGCCTCTCCTCCATTGTTTAGCTCTAGAAGATGCCATTTGCATGGCTCCCACTCCCTCCCTATCCAGATGCAGCTAGTATTTCTTTATTAATGGCCTCTCTTCCCTTTGCAACACCATCAGTGCAGGAATCACCCAAACATTTATCCTTGGCTGCTTCCTTTTCCGTCTCTAATTATTGCTTCACAGTAGTGACATCATCTGTAGGCATGGGGTGACCTTCTGTCTGGACACTGCTGATACCTAGGTGTACTTTTCCACCACTTTTCTCAAGCCCATATACTATCTCATATTGTCAGACTCAGAGGACCAAATATCACATAACTTCCTTCAGTTGGGCAGACTGAAGCCTTCTCAGCACTTTAAACTTTACTGTTTGGACTGATTCTATCCTCCATCTCAACATCTCACTCAGACTGAACAAGTTCAGAATGCTGGTAGCCTGTTCAATGCTGAGCCTTAGCTGCCTGGTTAGAAGAACAGGTTAAGATAAAAAATGGCAGGATCCTTGCTTTCCATTGATTTTAACTTCCCACCTTGTGTTCACACATGAAGGATGGCCATTTGGTTAAGGTACTAGAAGACTGCTGGCGAGGTAAATTGAATCCAGTAAGTTTAGACAGCTTTAGAAAACAAGGTGAGAAAATTGAAAAGTAGGACAAAATAAACATCAGAGTTATATGGAGATATCAGGAATCCTGCAGAATTCTAATCCAGATTTTCATGTATATAATAAAAAGCAAAGTACTATAAGTACTTAGAGTACTTTGCTGTTTAGTGGATTGCTACAAACATCTGCAAACCTTTTTCAATTAAAGCACATGCCAGCAGCGATGTACCTATATATCTCCTTCTCACTATCCCTTGTATAATCACAAAATGGAAATTATGTGCTGTTGCTACAGGGAAACCCAAATAAGAGATTAATTTGGGTGCCTTTGTTATCATTACCACAAGTGAACAGAGATAACTTGTACACCACTGCACCCAATAAAAGCAAACTCTGTTGCTGATTATTTTTAGTAGCACCTTTGGAAATTCAGAGATTGAATCTTTTTAAGTTCTGTAAAAGAAGATTACTTTGAAGAACTGCAGCTGCTTTGAGTTACTTGCATCAATTATCCAATACCCTGTTTAGATTTACAATCAGACTAGACCAGGTTTCTCTTCTGCGATCACTGGTCACTGGGGGGATTGGAGTGCCTTATGGATAATTGGAACAGGATTTTAATTCAATGTGCTTCCTTTTAATTTTTGTTTTAAGTTAGATTATTAGTGGTGCCCCTTTAAAAGGAGAGCCTGTATTAATTGATAACCTATTAATCTGGGCTAAAACAAAGTCGACCAGGTTTCTGTACTCACCTGACTTCCAGCCATCTATGGAAGCTCACCAATTCTTATCCTGAAATATACCATAATAAAGGAAGTTCACCTCTGGGATCAGGTCTGATAAGGATAACATGGTGTAAGTAGTTAACAGACTTAATGCTGAAGTAAAAGCAGATAGAGCCATGAGCTAGCAGCAGAAATAATTGACAATACCCTGGATCTGGCAAACACTTCCATGTTTCCTCAAAGTTTAGCCTATTTTCTTTGCTGGACAAAAGATATTTAATTGATTACTTCCTGTTACAAGGGCTAAGTGTAGCAATGTAAATGGGGCAATTCAACTTGAGAGCAGAGAGCAGATTAAGAGCCCCAGGACTCAGTATAAACAAAGCACAATACAAGCTCCTTTTTTAAAAAAAAATGGCGTGTATATAGAATTACATTCAAAACACATTGAAAGACTTTCCATACACTGGGTTGACTTAAAGGAAAACATTTACAGTTCAAAATAAAGTAATCTGGGACTGTAGAAAAAATATTTTTAAGAAAGTATGATTGTATCCAAACAAACTACCTGGTGTTGAAGTAACAATGTTAATCATTCCTTTTTTTGACACTGATAAGTTTCTTAGATGTTTTGTTGCAAGTTAAAGGTCCCCAAATTTGAGTTTTGTATTGTAGTTGGGGAGCATCCAACAGACCAAAAATAGCTATACAGAGGAAAATATTTTAATGATGCTAAAACTGACTAGGCAGGTTAACTAGGCAGGTGTAAAGCCCATGAAAAATAATGCATCTGAAATAAAATCAGAAAATTCTTAAAAAGAACAAGTTTACGTTTCAAGTCTATATGACTCTTCTTCGGAGCTTTCCGGCATTTTCTGTTTTTATTTCAGATTCACAGCATCCACAGTATTTTGCTTTTATCACTGCATCTGAAATAGCTTGGAGCCCACCTAAAAACAAGCAATTTGGTACCAGGGAAAAATACATCACACAGGTTTAAAAACAAGAAAATGATAATATACAATTCTCTGGCTGCAAAATTCGGCTCCATAGTGTTGGTGCCAATGCAATGGAAATCTAAAACTTTAACAAGGTAGACCAGGCCCTTTCTGGCCACTTCCAGCATGGTCCACATGAAGAGCCATAACTGTAAACCTTTCTGAGACTGTTATGTTAACTGTTATAAATTGAACGCATCTCCCCTTTAAGGGTGGGTAGGAGTGGTGGGGCTGCCTTTAAGAAATGCAGGCTAGCAGTATGTCACGTCAGCCACACACACATGTGGCCTCCCTTCCCCAGCTTAGCGTGCAGCCAGTCAGCATCATGTTTCATGCAGGACTTCACACTTAATCATGTTGAAGTTTGCACGCTGCCTGCCTCAATGGCACCTGGCATGAGGCAATCACACATTGTGATCTCTGTGTCTACTGATGGGCCTAATCAAAATTTTCCACCTCTGCTTTACATGATAAAATGCAGAGTGAAGAGAATGGAAGCAAACTGACTATTCATAAATGGTTAAATGATGAATGGAATCCTGCAAATTATTACATAGGAACAAAAGTATTCCATTCAGCCACTTGAGCCTATTCCACTTTTCAGTTGGATGATCTTTAGCCTAAACCTATTTATCCACCTTGGTTCTATATCCTTACTGAATAAAACTATCAACCTTATTTTTGAAATTTTCAATTGACCTAGCCTCAACCGTTTACTGGGGGAGAGATTCCAGATTACCATTGTCCTTGGTGTGAAGTGCTTCCTGACTATACTCTTGAATGGCCTAATTCTGATCTTAAAATTACGTGCCGTTAATCTGGACTACCCTGCCAGAGGAAATAGTTTTCCTCTATTTACCCGATCATGTTCTTTAATCACCTGAGACACCAAAATTAGATTAGCCCTCGATCTTCTATATTCGAGGGAATACAAACCTAGTCAGTGCAATCTGTTCTCAGAATTTAACCCCTAAGTCCCAGTATCATTCTGGTGAATCTGTGCTGTGGCCCCTCATTGGCCAATATCCTGCCTCAGATGTTATGCCTGAAGTGTATTGAAAATTGCATCGTGCATTTGTCCACTTGAGGCTAAAATACATATGTACTAGTAGAGGGAGTTTAGTAGGAAGAGATAATAATAAAAGGATCCATGGGCAAAATCTTCTGTTCAGCAAGGGGGGGGCAGGGCCCGCTGGCCAACGCGTAAAATGACGCGGGGTGATGTCGGGCGTGTGTCCTGGGGCGGGATGAGGTTTCACGAGGGTATTAAAATTTTTATAAAATGTTTAAATAAAAGAAATTGACATGTCCCAGCTCATGTGACAGTGGCACATGAGGGGACATGTCTCTAATTCTTTTCCCCTTCTTTACTGAAATTTTCAAACCTGAGCCTCAGGGAGATGAGTGTGTATGTGTGAAAGAGCGCACTCCCAGCTTAGGGAATCTCCCCCCCCCCGGCTCGCACGGGGAATACACAGCGCTTCCTGGCTGACGTCACGGTGTTAATTGGCTCGTGCCCGCTCCCACACAACCTCCCTGATGGGGGGAAGATCCTGCCCCATGTTTAACAGCACTTGCAGCTGTTCTGATTCTGAATGCTCCTTACTGAAACTGGCTAAACCTCACTGTTTCTGTCCCAAGAACTTCACATTGCCCAGACCTGAACTCAGTACTCCAGATGCAGTCTAACCAAGCTCTATCCAACTGTAGCCTAACTTCCAATGCTTTGTATTCCAGCTCCCTTGAGATGAAAATTAACATTCCTTTAGCATTTAAATGATTTCTTTGAATCTGTCCACTAGTTATTAGCATTCATTTACCAGCAGGATTCTAACAGGAGAGTCTAAGTAAGAGCTGCTGTTCCATGCTTGCAAATGGTCTGGGGTAATTTACCTATTGCTTCTCCCTCCGTCAATGAGACAGCATTAGGCTTTTGCTCTTTGCTTTCTGTTACAGCTGACACTGGAATAAAGAATGACATATTGAGGGAGAGAACCATTGTCTTACCATTCAGAGCATTTCAATAGAATATCTGTACTTTTACCATAGAGTAGGCACCAGTGAAATTTATTGTAACTATTTCAAAAAGTTCTTCTCCTCTTGGCAGAAGAGTAGGAGAAGAATACTGCCAACCTTCTGGAACAAGAATTGATACAAGTCACAGTTAATCTAGAAGAGAGAACAAAATTCGTGTAAAATGATGGCCGAGATTTTCCTGGAGGCATGCAGCATTGTAACAGCGCATCTATGGCATAGAGACCCTTGAATGGTACTTAAAAAGGAGATTTTGGAATAAATAACTTGCTATGTTAATTGTGTCACTTTATATTTTCCTGTACATTTGGACCATTCAGCTTTTACCCTCACCAAAAGCCGAATTTTTGTCTGTGAGCTGGGTGCTCAGAGGAGGGAGGATTCCCGGCTCCACAAACTCGACTTTTAAAAATGGCTGCCCAGACATCAGAGTTTTGGTCTGGGGAGGGCGGGCTATATTAGAAGAAAGGTCAGGGGACCCAGAGGTAGTAAGGAAGATGCCGACTGCAGAGGTGGACTGGATGGAAGGCCTGCCTTGAGGCACCAGTGCTGTGTCCAATTTTTAAAAAAATTAAACATCTCTTCAGCCCTCACTGCCCTCACCCCCACATTCTCTCCATGCCCATCCATGCCAACTCATGCCAGCTCAAGCCCTGTGCCCAACCCCATGGTCCCTTATACCCCCATGCCAACCTATGCTTCATACCAACCCTGAATACCCTTTGTAGTTCCATGCCAACTTAGTGCCAATTCATGCCAACCCATGGCCACCACCCACCACTCTTACACCTACCATGCCAATCCACCCAGTATCCACCATGGGCTGAGATGAGATAAAATTAAGTTCTGTAAAGTTCTAAGTGCCTATTGCCGACTTCACTATATTGAATAAAACATCCTCATTCATAAAAACCAAATTACTACATTTACATCCCTTCAACTACATAAAGCTTTGTAACAATAAACATTTCATTCAAGTGCGCAATCTCTTATGACAACAAGCATTGGAATACATAGTCCCACTTCAAAGAGTCGATAACCACTTGTAACTGTCAATCAAACTATGAAATGGCAGGCACCCTACTGTGATAACGGATGGCTGTGAAATCAGTCATGCATCACTGGCCCAGTAATATAAGCCCTCAGATTTATGTCAACAGACAGAGTGAAAGAGCAAGCAATGATTTTCCTTAACATTTCAGAAATTTTTTACAGGGCAGGACTTTTATATGCCTTGACAGCTTGATAGCTCCCTTTGACAGGTGCCTTTGAAAGTTACTCTTGACACTTCTGACAGGCCCTCAAGGTAGGTGCTTTTGACACTTTTGACTGGTCCTCTTGATAGTTTTGACAGTTGATTTTGACAGGTTTGTTGATAGTTCTAATGAGCTTGACAGTAAATGAGCTTATGCACTTTGCACACACATTTATGCCCACTTTTAATAATTCCAAAAGGCACTTGACATCCTCCAAAGAGCATCTGACCTCCCTAAAGGGCACCTGATCTCCCCCAAAGGGGTACTTTACTTCTCCAAAGTGATACCCTGGCTATCCAACAAAATGCACAAAATTCAGACCTGCTCTTACCAGGTCTACTTTGTACACTTCGGGTTTCACACTCCTGGGCTACCAAAATCTGACATGAGCGGAGGCAGCTGACGATTTACATGGCCAGTTGCCTTCATGAAGCATACTTGTATGAAACATGAAAGTCCCCCAATCTTGACTCCCCCCCCAAAAAAAAATAGGAAGTGCCATGTTCAGGGCAGGATTTACGATTTTCAGCCACTTCCCCCATTTTCACCATCATAGAGACGCTCTCCGTTATGGCGAAGATCCAGTCCTAGGTAATTATCATAGCTTATTGAAATCAACATTGATTACTATTTTCCCACACTTAGGCCTGTTTTAGGCCTTTGCCTCTTGGACTTAAGAAAATAAAGCTAATAGCCTAGCAGAAGCATAGTATTGACTTAAATTATTTTTCATTAAACTATACTTTTAAATAACGCTGAAAATAATTTTGAACTCCTAACGAATTTCCTTTCAAAATACAAATAAAAATGACCTCTGAAAGACACAGCAAAGAAAGATATTTCAACAAGTCAAAATAAATATCCATAAAAGTAATGAGTTGCTCCAGCTAGTGTACTTTTATCAGCTCTTTTAGAGTTCTAACTAAAACTATCTTCAGAGAACATTTAATGGCTGTTCTTTAGAAGATTTTTTTAATAGTATTTCAATAAAACTTAAAGCTCAACTGAAATGCTTAAACCATGCAAAGAAAAAAAGACCAAATAAGTGAATTGCAATGTCAGCAAGACTCAATGTTTTGACATTTATATGAAGCAGCTTAATGAAAATCACAATTCACAGTAACCAATTTCCAAAAAATGATGCTGGCAATGAATTTGTTCAGCTTCCACTGTCAACCTATAGATTCTGGTTCTGCTTCAATATAATCTACATTCATGACTTTTTAAAAAATAAAATCAAGTCCGTTTGTGGGAAAATTAAGACAGCCCTGTATATTGGTTCTTCTCCATAGAACTGGATCCCTTTAATGACCATTGGCTGCACCACTTCTGATTTACCACAACTCTTATTTTGGCAGTTTCAAAAATATGTCCAGGAAAATGTAGCATTAAGTTGCCGCCAGAGGATTGGGGTGCACGATGCTCTAACTTAGGAAATTTGTCACCAAAATCCTGGATGTGGGAAAATCTGGACCAATAATTATGCAGTGGAGACAGCAAAGCAAACCTACATAACTGAATCCTGCTTTTGGTGCTGTTAGGACAGACTTCCTCTAATGTGAAGCAGCTGGTGTGGCAGTTTGAAGGAGAAGGACAAATAAAATGCAGATTGTCCGCCAGTGTTTGTTGTACTGAACTGAACAGTCACAAGCACTATAATACCTGCTGTTCACTGAGCTCTGCAGTCAACTTCACCTCATACTCACTGATTTGGACAGACATACTGTTGCCAGCTTAAATTTTCAGTGGACTTCAGCAAGTGGTTATGCAGTATGACTGCATCTCCCGACTGATGTCAACAGTGGAGACCCAAACTGTTTTGATGGTCAGACCTTACTTAAATGGATTTGGAGAGTTGTCTGAGTGTTACTTTGCATTGATCATCAGAGAGTGGGGGAGGGGGCTGGTGGCGTGTGTGATGTGGGGAAGATGCGAGGGGAGGGGGTGGGTTTGGTGGTTATCTGGCAGCAACTCTACAAAGATTAGCTGGACATTAGAAGCAGGCAGGAAGGAAGAATTTTCATGCTCCTTCTGGCTGCACAGAATTATTTTTAAAAAGTCCTTACCTTTGCTGTTTTGTGGTCAACCTTTAATCTTGCATGACTGGTATCAATGTTGGCTTGATGCTGGGCATGTTGGCATGGTGCCTGCAATAGATCCTCCAAATCTGGTGGAAAGAAAGATGGTCCAACAGCAGCATCCTCTCCCAAACCATTATGCCCAGCATCGAGGTGCTATCGCACAAAACCAGCTCCGCTGGGCAGGACATGTCATTCGTATGCCTAACACTGACCCCCAAAGCATCTGGTCTACCCGGAACACTTTGTGACAGGAGACTCCCAGGAGGACAATGGAAACAGTCTAGGGATGCCCTCAAAGCATCTATAAAGAGGTCAAACATCCCCACTGACTCATGGGAACCCCTGGCTTGTGGCCAACCAAAATGGAGGAAGTTCATTTGAGAAGGCACAGAACACATCACTAGACTTTGTCAGGAACACACAGAGGCGAAGATCAGGCATCGGAGAGAGCGCACAAACCTTCCAACAACTCACCTACCTGACCCTTCAAACCCCAGCTGCCTCACATGTGGCAGACTCTGCAGATCGTGCATTGGATATCAGCCATCTCAGAACCTATCGAACTGGAGTGGAAGCAAGTCATCCTTGGTCCTGAGGGAATACCTAAGAAGCAAAGCAGTATCAATGTTTGCAACATGCATGGTACATAATCTACCGATTGGTGTCTGAAATTATATACACAATTTCCTAATTGGCATATTCAATTAGGCATCCACTGAAACAATCAGGCACTTTGGCTGCCCAGGATCATATGGAAATTATGGCAGGCATAGGAGTAAGGTGTTAAATTCAGCATTATAATTTTCAATGTGTTGCTGCCCTGTTCATACCTGGTGGAGGCATTAAAAGTCTGCTTCATTTTCTCAACAATGAGGGAGCACAAGAAGTTTTCTTTCAAATCAATTTCTATAGGGATAAATTATTTCCAAAGAATTTCTAATACATTGTGACCATGTAAATAATATTTTACATTTCACTAGCGTGACATCAGGTTCTATTGAATAAGTCCCAGCACTTGTTCTGTTAGACTAGTCAATTTGTAGAGCTGTTACATTTCTTCAACAAGCTCCACCCTGTTAGAAAGGGCCTGTGAATAAACTGGTTTATGCCCGTCACTGCCTTACACTTCACTAAGATCCACTGGGTGAGAACTAGTTCTACTCATCCACGTATTACAGGAGAGAACATTTTTGTTCCAAGTATCTGTAATCCTTTCAAAAGCAATTGTACATTTATGTATAAACAGAAACTACTAGTGCTCCCGACTTTGTATTGTTTGCTATGGGGTCATGCTGATAAATGGAGACACAGTGATCCTAGCATTTTTATTGCTCCAGCAGCTTCAATCAGTGTTTCCATGTTAATGTCAATCTGTCGATTTTAATCTTTCACACCACCTAGTGGCATTTGGGAAAAGATTATTACAGTTTCCAAATAAGAGCCCATCATGCAGTCATCTTGAACTTTGAATCCATTGGCATTCTGTGTTTTTCTTCACTTATATCAGCAAAAGTACTATGAGGCAGATTCTAACTCTGATCATTACTTTATTTAACAATGTGAAGAACTAGCAGTGAAACTTCCTGCATGTGGAACTCTCTCACACAATATAGAGTTAATCTTTTGAAGCAGAATTTCTGAAGTTTGACCATGGTCCAGTATAGATCTGTCATTATCCTGACTTCAGTATTCACCAGGGTCAAATTTGTGATATATATTTCCTGAAACAGTGATCTTTGGTTGCAACTTGCTTTCTGCCACTTGATGCAACACAAGTTACTCTAATGATGCATTCACAGCAAATAACTTCATACCAATACTAAGTCTGAAGTGTAAATTGGGTGTGAAAGCCCAAACTGACTTTGAAGCGAAGGAGAATTAGACTTCCTCTGCAAGGCTGTATTTTCACTGTATTTGCAGTCAGTGTGAAGTGAAACCACTTAGCAGCCATGCTAAATCTGCAGTTTAACTGATCCCTTAAAGTGTCTAAATAAAATGAGAGCAAAGGTGCTCAACTGTGGCCATCTCTAATGTGTTGTGCATTTCTGTCTGTAGTTTTTACATGCAGTTCTTTTACATATTTTCCCTTGCTATGAATGTTTTTACATTGTGAAGACAGGAAAGGATAGAAACACATTAGTTAGTTGCTATAGGCTTCCATTTCAAAAGCAAACAATTTTATCCACACATTTTATTATTTTCCATGTTGTTGGGATGATGTGCTGGGAACATTCTCCATCATATTGAGATTGGAACAATACCTGCAAAATCTAGCAATGCTTATATGGCACCTTCTACCTTAGAAGAGCTCCTCAGGATTACTGATTGGTAATCAGGGGAATGACAATAAAAGCAACTTGATTTAGAATTTTAGAATTCATTTTCAGGATGTGGCAAGGTGGGTATTTATTGCCCCTCTCCAGTTGCCTTGAATTTGATACAACTGAGTGACTTGCTAGATCAATTCAGTCTCAACCACATTAGTGTCATTTTGGATGGCCAATGGACTGGCAGGGTGCAGATGAGGCCTGGTTTGAATTGCCGCTCTGTGAGTGTGTTTTGCCCTTCATCCACCCAAAATTCGCTGGGAGCTGTAATTGATCTTCTTGTCTGGCTGAGTTATCTGCATGGTGGGAGGAGAGCTGAAGTCAGTCTCACTTGCCTTGAGCTAGTGTGAAGAAAATCACAAAGGTTTTCATTCCTGATCATTATCCTGTGAGCTCCTGCCGGAAGTATACATATGTAAATGTTATATGGGAATGGGTTTGCAATGTTCAAATAGTCTGTCAATGTTCAGCACCTAAAGTCAGCCAAAGAATGGGAGGGCACCATCCGCCCAAAGGGCACCCAGTATTCAGGAAGTTACACTTTCAAGAGACAGCAGATGGTAGGGAGAAAGAAGAGTAGAAGGAAACTTAAGAATTGATTAGTTTTTTACAATGTGCTGCAGTAACAAATAAAAGGGGGGAGTGTTGTCCTCAGTTCCTGTTATACACAGGAAAGGTAAAATTTTACAGCTGCAGCATTGTCTACCATCTGGGTGGCCAACTTGCCAGATTATCCTGGAATCTCCCTGAATCTGTTGCAAGCACCTGGGAGGAAATCATTTTTAAAATTGTCCCTTTATATTTTCTTTGGCTCTTGTTTATTAGTTATACAGATATTTGGAGAGAGTGGGAAAATATGCTGTTTGATTAACAGTCAATCATCTAATTGGACAATGAAGAGCCTGCTCACTTTCCAATTGGCCTGGGAAGGTGGTGCATCGCGAAGATAAATGTGACAGGGCGGTGAATGGTAGGAGCACGATGGTGAGGTAGGTAGAGGTGGGAGGTCATGTAATGAAGCCTCCCTGGCTGTGTCCAAACAGAGTTGGTAACTCTACAACAGTAAGTTTAGTGTGCCAGAAACTCACCTCTGAGGCTTTGCAGCAAAACCTGGGAGCATGACACAGAGGAGTAATTTACTCAGTCAAAATAACAGAGTAATTCCCTAAGACAGCTCTTTCATAGTGAAGAAAATAAAGACTTGCATTTATATAGCACTTTTCACCACCACCAGACATTCTGAAACACTTCACAGGTAATGAAGTAATTTTGAAGTGTATTCACTGTTGTAACATAAGAAACACAGCAGCCAATTTGTGCACAGCAAGCTCCCACAAGCAGGAATGGAATAATGATCAGATAGACTGTTTTTTAATGTTGGTTGAGGGATAAATGTTGGCCAAGACACCAAGGACAGCTTTGCTGCTCTTCTTCAAAATCGTGCCATGGGAGCTTTTACATCTTGTACACATTCTCAAGGATAATGAGGGATGGGCAACAAATGCTGGCCTTGCCAGTGAAGCTAAAATCCCATGAAAGAATAAAATCATTCACCTGAGCAAGCAGATGGGGCTTCAATTTGAACATCTCATCCAAATGAAGGCATTTCTGACAGTGCACTCCCTCAGTACTGCACCGGATGCTTAAGATCTGGAGTGGGACTTGAACCTGGAACACTGTAACTCAGAGGCAAGAGTGCTACCAACTGAACCACAACTGACACTGGTATCAAGAATAAAACACTATGGGTGGAATCATCCCCGATTTGCGCTAATTGCGAGAGCAGGCATGAGAAAAGTCATTTTATTCTGCAGCTGTAATGGTGGGTTTTTGCGCCTTATCGTCCCATTTCTAGCCTCATTAATAATGCATTCAAGGGAAACACTCCAGAATGCTGGCGGGCGAGCTTGGATTTGCCTGCCATGCTATGTTATCAGCACTTCCTCACTCCGGGCGCCATATTTAAAGCACACCAGAGCACAGCCGGCTTCATGTCGACAGACCAGGACTGCTCTAGGCAAAAGATGGCTCCGAAAGCAAAGAAGATGGCAGCCCCCAAATTTATTGATGCCTCTCTGAGGCACCTGCTGGATGCAGTGGCAAGCCGCCTTGATGTCCTCTACCCAGCTCTGGCCTCAGGAGGTCCACCAGAAGCATCAATGTGGCCTGGGAGCTGGAGGCAGCAGCAGTCAGCGCTAGCGGAGCACAGAGGGGACCAGCCATCCAGTGCAGGAAGAGGATGAATGCTTCCATCCATTCCACCAGGGTGAGTCAAACATCTCATCACTCTCAACACACACTCGCAAACCTATCACACATCCACAGGGATCTCACACCTTAAGGGACAACACCACTAACTCTCACACACACCCTCACATCTCCATCAGGCTCATATCCTCAAGAGCTTGAATCCTCATTCCATCCACGGCTCCACTCACCACATAAACATTTTATACAGTGTCATACATCCTGTTCACACTCCCTACATCTGTTTTCATGGAGGTGAAGCTGGCTCACAATAGCAGGGAGAGGTCCCGGTCCGGGGGTGGAGAGGCCCACATTAGGCCCCTGACTTACTTTGAGGAGTGTGCCATCATGCTGACTGGGGAGGATGTGGACCGTGCCTGCAGCAAAAGTGAGATAAGCGGTGAATACCCTCGTAAGGATCCTGCACCATTTCACATCTCTCTCAACGCAACTGTGGGTGCTCTCTCTCCTGCTTTTGACTCTGCTGCCATGCACTAATTATCTCTACTCTGGTTCACAGGGAGCTCTGCCAAGCGACTGATGCCCTCAGCTAGCCAGTCCCTCAGCTCCATCCAGATCCTCACTTCCAGCCAAGAAGACACTTCTTCCATTGAAGAGCTGGAAATAAGCACTTGGAAGACCTGTCACAGCGCTTACCCACACCCTCCACCAGTGCAGAGACACACACCTTGGTGGGACCTAGATCTAGAGCAAGCTCGGATTCACAATCTGGTGGTCACCGCACAGACACGTGTCAACAGCAGGAGGAGGCAGGTTCAGCCGAGCTACCCGACACTCAGTGGACTGCTGGGGAAGAGGTATCTGAGACGTCTGATTCAGATGACGAGCCTCTGGATTTGGCCTTCCAACTCATCATGGAGAGTCAGCAGAAGGCAGGCGAACATTATACAGAGCCGTTGGAAGCCCTCAGCAGGGTGGCACACGAGTCAGGGGAGTGCGTCTGCCTACTCTCTGATGAAGTGGTGCCCACGTGTGTAAGCAGGGACATCTCCATGGGAAGGATGGTGGACGTCATGGAGACACTGGTCCAGTAGAACGCGGATATGCATGCAGACCTGCACTCCATCGTGGGAACCATGGATGAGTTCCTGCAGCAGAAACGCAAGAGGGAAACAAGGCACCTCAACGTCCCTCCAGGTGCTCCTTCCCTTCAAGGAGTCAGGCCAGGGCCCTCAGGCACCTGAAGGGAGGAGGAGCGGCAGCTAGACATCCCTGGGTCATCTACTCAGGAATCTCAGAAGCTGTCCTCTCCCTGAAAGTCCCCTTTGCCTGTGACTCCCTCAATCTCATCCTCTGTCATGACAGAGGGAGCAGCTGGCCAATAGGAGATCTGTTAAAGCAAGCCGGGGCCAAGGCCTCATCCCCCCGAGACCTTCATTTCCCCCAACCTCAACCCCCGACATCTTTGTCCTGCCTGACACCTTCATTTCCCCCAACCTCAACCCCTGACAGCTTTGCTCCCCCTTCCCAACCTCAACCACTGACACCTTTGCCACCCCACCAAACCTCACCCCCCCGATATCTTCGCTACCCCTTTCAACCTCAGCCCCCCGAACCTTGGTACCCCCCTCCCAACCACAGCTCCCTGACACCTTCGCTCCCCCTCCAAATCTTATCCCCCCTGTTACACCTTCGTTCCCCCTCCCAACTTCACCCACCAGTACACCCTCTTCTCCCAGTCAAACTTAGACCTTCCTCTCCCACCACCCCACCACTTTCAGTACAAACTCCTCTCCCACCCACAGGTGGACCTTCCTCTCTCCCGCTCACCCATCATCTGTAGCAGCCCATGGTGAAGACTGTGATGTTCCATAGGAAACCTAAGACATCAATGGAGATCTCCCACCTTCTGCGAGCTGCTTCACAGCAGAACCATGTCCATGAGAATCCACCCAGCATCTGATCCACGTGTTCCTCCAGGGTCTGGTAGCTGTAGGCCTCCAGCATCTTCCGCTCCTCGGATGTGCGCAATCTGAGCAAGGCCCTAAATTTAGAGTCAACTTCTGTAGGTCACACTTGTCCAGGCGTGTTCTAGGCCGGCATGTTTTCCCACCAGCGTAATCCGGCATCGGGGGAAGATTCTGTTCGGGCCTTACTTTGCATCCCATTACCGTGATGCAAATTGAGTTCACGGTGGCCTCCAGCAAAATTTGTGTTCCACCACGGCAGACACCATTGGATGATCCCACTGCACTTTCGGACCAGCATGAAACCGGTTTCTGCCCTTGTGCTGAATTATTCCCCCTGCCGCCCGCATGACGCCTGATGCCAAAGGGATCTAACGATTCTGCCCTATGTTCAGGCACTTAATCCAAAACATATTTTGCTCATGTGTGTGGCACTCGGGCAAGAAGAAACTTTTGTCCAAAAATATTTGCATGATGCATGGTGGAAATCCCGCAACAAAAATAAATTCTTATTATCCTCTGAAATCTTTATCATGTTTGTGATGTTAACTTGATTGAACAGCCAGGACAGACACAGTTGCCTGACTTCTGAATTAAATGTAATATAGCTTTACTTTTTCTTATATTATGAAAGCAACAATTTTTCTCATGATTTATTTCAAGAGCTAATTATTGAATTGCATTCTGCTAAAGTTTAAAAAAATAAAATTGTAGGATCACGGCTTTAATGCACGTTTTTGTTTTGCAACATTTTCCATTTGTTTCCCTCCACCCTCTTAGGAAGTAGAATTATAAGGTATAAATTTAACTATTGGTGATAATGTAATGGATGATATTGAATTGGTCACCTCTTAGATACACCGCTTGCTTTTTCTTCCCATTAAAGTTAATCCCATTGTGCACTTCACATTAAAATCACCGTTATTATGTTGAAACCTGGGTGAAAACCCAAGTTCTACTATTCTGTAATGCAACATGTTGAACCTACTTTAGTTACGTAGAAAGATTGGAGAAGTTGTGACTGTACACTGTGGAGAAGGAAAGGTTGAAAGATTTGATAGAGGTATTAAAAATCATGAGGGGTCTGGTCAGAGTAGACAGGGAGAAATTGTTCCCATTGATGTAAGGATTGAGAACAGAGGGCATAATTTTAAGGTAATTGGTGAAGGAAGCAATGGCGAAATGCGGAAAATCTTTTTCACACAGCAAGTGGTTAGGATCTGGAACTGCCTGAGAGTGTGGTGGAGGCAGAGTCAAATAAGGCTTTTAAAAGGGAACTGGATCATTATCTGAAAACAAAAAAAAAGCTATACTTAATGCTATGTAGAAAAGGCAGTGCAGTGGTACTAGATGAACTGCTCCTTCAGAGGGCCAGCACACAGGCTTAACGGCCTCCTTCTGTGCTGCAGCCATTCTATGATTGTACAAGAAACTAGCAACTGCAAGCCCTGGACACTTGAACAACGTCTGATCATGAACATAACAAAGATGATTGAAAACCTGATAAGGGCACTAAAAGTAAATCCCTGTATTTTTATGATGTAATCTGTTATGTCTCTCATCATAGAACACATTCTGTAATCTCCTAACATTGCAATAAAAATGGAGGTGAGGATGACAGTAGCCCTTACAAAGTATGTGGAGAGACAGGAACAAGGACATGCTGAACTTTACAGAAAAAAAGGGTTATAGTTATAGCATTCTCTAATTGTCAAAAGTAACCATTCAGCAGTATTTAATCAATTGATTTCTATTAAATCATTGTAAGGCAGTTGATGCTATGGTGCAGTGGCTGGGTTCCATTGCATTTTTCTTGTAGGTTATGAAATAATTTTTATTTTACTGTAAATCTGAAGGTATGTTACCAATGCAGAAATGTACTGTACTCAATTAGCCTAAACATGCAACCAACAGATGTCTATCCAGACATATATCCAAGAATAGGCTTGACTCATTTCTTTTGTGCAAAGCTTATTTCAACATTGTAAGGCAAAAGCAATTCAAAGAATTGTAATAATGTCCATTGTCACAATAAGTTGTTTCATTTCACAATGGTTAAATTACACTAAAGGATAGATGTTTTACTTTTTAGCTGGCATTCTGGATTGGCTATCCATTATGGAAACCATCCAATTTTATTTTCCATTAATATCAAAGAAATTGAAAATCAGGCCGTTTTTTAATAATAGGCCACTGACCAGTTTTATGCCCTTGTGGTAAGTTTGAAATTGATTCCTGAAGATACTGATGATAGAATAGATTTTAATAGAATAATAGAGCAAATACTTTCCATCAATAGTATTTATCAGAGACAGAATAGTAAATTTTAGGCTAAAAGTTTTCCCTGTAAATTAATTAAATTGTAAACATAATGAGCAAATTTCCAATGTTCAGTATTTTTTAGGAAAATGTGATTGACTCTTAACTGCCCTCTGCAATGGCCTAGCAAGCCACTCAGTTCAAGGGAATATTACCTAGCTAATCTTACTTAGCATTGTGATCATGGTCTTGTTTATATATGTTAATTGACAAGCATCCCGTTATTTTGAAGCATTATTCTCACTCTCCATTCGAATGGATGTAGCTACCTTTAACATTAAAACTATGCAAAAGTGTATCAGAAATGATATATCACCAGCAATTTGTTCAATGGAAACAACATGGACACATGAGGAATGATCTAATGTTCTGGGAGCATCTCCAGGTTTTCCTATCAGAACATAAGGTCATACACTCTGGTTATCGTACAAGTCTGAAACAATGGTCAAAGTACACAGTAATTCTTGTGAAACCTTGTTTGACTGGTGACCCCAAGCTCAAGCATTCCTAGAAACAAGACAACTGACCTAGTCCATACAGCAAAATCAGTAACAACTGTTGGGATAATAATTACACATTCAAATTCAATAAAATGAATTCATCAACGTCAATGTTGGATGAGATTGTGAATGGTTCTTATGTACTGAATGCATGTTGAGGTTGCAGACCATTCTATTGAATTGTACAATTTTGATATGTGGTTTTCCAATATTTTATTTTTAAAATGACTTCTATAACAATACTTACCTAATGGAATTCATATTGTTTTGTGTATCCAGTACAGTGTTTTATGAGACATCAAAGATAAATGTATCATGAATATATTGATATTATATGATTTGATGATAAGTTGAGAGTAAGTTAAGGTTCAATGGCAATGCAAAGCCAGCAGATATTTAGAGCCTCATAGGGTGGGTGGAAAATTGTAGATGCACCCTTCCTTATTTTCTATTCATGCATTTAACTAAATGGAAAATCATAGGCAGTGTATGTACAATTTTCCAATAATTCGTTAAATGCCTGTGATGTTATGTTGGTGGAATGGGGTGTCAGAAAACCTCATCCTGTTGTCTCGGCTCAAACTGCAGTTAGGGAAAGTAATAAAGGTCAGTTAGCAGCCATTGGACATGCTCCAGCATGAAATATGCTGCTGCATTTGTCATAGTTTCATCATTTATATCATAATTTCCGGCGTAAAATATCCCATTTTGAGCAGGGACATTGGGGGAGATACTGAGTATTGGTACCAAACCGGTACAGTGCAGGTCAACTGATCACAGAACTCTGAGGTAGAACACTGAGGAAGAATGCTGAATAAGGCTAATGAACATGAATCTGAGAAGCAGATGTAGTGAAAAGAACAGGAATACTGAATCTGTGAATTTAAAAGGAATGTGAGGAGCAGAGATACTAAGGAATGATACTGAGAAAAGATGCTAAATGTTTACAAACATACTTGACTTTGAAAGCTGACACATATCATAATTTATAACATAACAATGATTGGTTAGAATAAATAGTTTTATTGCTTATCACTAACTTCGTGGTGAACAAGGTTCTAATTTCTAAAAACTAAACCAAGATTTTATAGCTGAAAGCATAACATGTGAACCCGCTGCACTATCCAGTTCACTGTTCATGTGTTTTTCAGGATAAATGTACAGATATGCCGAGTGAATGTATTGTACATATTAAATGCAACAGTGAAATAATCAGATCTGTGAGATTCTGGCACACATAACTGTCTCGTGTTTCCAGAATCTAAAATGATGCTACATGCACTGGTAAAATGGCATCTTGGGTTGATTAATATTAAAGACAGATTGTATTTCTACCCCACCCTCCCACCGAAGTCATGCTTCTGATCTCAGCTGTTCAGACTTTTTCTGAATAATACCACGGAATAGTGGAGAGAAGTCATCCTAGGAAGATCTCAGGCACCTCCTAGTGGCCTGTTTCAAGCAACTCTCATGAATACATGGAAACATATTGCTCTTCTGCCTGCCGTGACAGCAAATGGTGCGCAAGGAGAAATTAAGAAAAATGCCTTTAAAATACGGTGGCTCCCCTTGCCAACAAAAAGAAGAAACCATTTGATTCCTTTAATATTTAGCAAAATACCATAGCAACTTAATTGCTTCCATACATTTCCTGGAGTGTTTTCACTTATGGGTGTTTTCAGGAAAACAGACACAAACACAATCAAGGACTACAGGAAAACTAATGGGAGTGACAGTGCAATATAAAGGAAAAGCATGATCATAAAGTTGAAGCAATATTAGGCTAACAATCAGCTCCAAGCGCCAAAAGCTTGGTTTTCTTGGGACCCATTGCCCCCCTCCAAACAAGGAAGACGCAACAAAAGTGTTGTTAATTAATACCCTGACAGCAGTAACCATGAGGCTTGCAGCTGCTTTTGCACCCCAGGCGACTGCAGTACCAAACAGAGGATTAAGGGAGGGTAATGAATAAGCAGTCACTCAGAGATGGTTGGCTGGATGCTTTCATTACAGCTTTTTGTTTGCTTGTTTTCACTTTTCCTTTTATTTTTTCAGAACCTGTAATTTTTTTTTGGTGATGCTTCAATTCTCGTGGGATTATAAGAAATGGTTTGGGTTGTATTTTTTACTTTCTAATTCCAAACTGCCCAGTTTTAATATTAACTTGCAAGAAAATAAGGTAAAAAATTCTTGGCAGAACTATTATTTGAAAGAAACACACGTAGGGCAGAATTTTCCATTTGATGTTGGGGGGGTTGTAAAATGACTCGCGGCAACGTCAGGCGAGTGTCCCGATGTCACTGCGATATTTTACTGGGCGCACACGTGATGAAGTCCTCTGCGCACTCGCCATTAATTAATGATCCACTTAAGGCCCTTTAGTCTTCAATTGACGCCGATTTTTTGGCGCCTGTGCGATCTTCAGGTTGACGTACAGACACAATGGGCAGGTGGGTAGGAGACATTTGTATAGACCTCATCCACAGGCAGGATAAGAGGGCTCAGTGGGGTCGTGAATCTGCTTTGTGAAGTATTTATTGGTAAAAGGTTTTCAAACTTGCTTGTGTGATCTGCAGTACTTCAGAATGCATCCCAGCAGCTTTTTATGGACTCTTAACCTTCAGGTCAGCACTCTGCAGTGAGTAATCTTTTCCGGGCCTGCAGGTTTCAAGAAGCCTTCCCTTAGCCTGGGTAAGGGAGCTGATCTATCCACTGGAGGCAGCTCCTCTGAAGAGGAAGGGAGGGCTAGAAGGGGGAAGAGGCCACAAGTGCACAATCAGCCTCCAGGGGAGCCACCTTTGGGAGTTCAGGCACAGACACAAGGTGCGCAGGGCCAAGAGATTGACCAAGGTAGAAGGGGCCGCAGAAGATGGCACTATCCTGCTGCCAGAGTATACAGGCGGCAAAGCAGCAAACTCAATATGTCTGAGGTGCAATAACGAAGGAGGTGCCGACTCTCAAGGGAGACAGTGAACTAAATCTGTCAGATGATTGGGCTTGAGATCTCCCCTAACTGTGTGGGCGGACACCATGCCAGTGACTCTGAAGCTGCCCTCAACTTCTATGCCTTTGGCTCCTTCCAGGGGTCAGTGGGTGACCTTTGTGGTGTATCCCAATCAGCTTTCCACACTTGTGTCAAGCAGGTTACAGAAGTTCTGTTCAGGCGTGCATTCACCTTCATCCACTACCACTGGGACCAGGCAAGCCAGACACAGCGAGCCAGAGGTTTCGTGGCCATTGCTGGCTTCCCCCACGTCCAGGGTGCTATAGACTGCACACATGTGGCCATCAAGGCACCAGCAGGTGAGACCGGTGCCTTCGTCAACAGGAAGGGCTTCCACTCCATGAACATGCAGATAGCGTGTGATCACAGGATGCAGATTCTACAAGTCTGCGCAAGATACCCAGGCAACTCCCACAATGCCTACATCCTCAGACACTCCCAGGTGCCGGGGCTCTTCAGTGCTCCAGCTCGGCTGGATGGATGGCTGCTGGGTGACAAGGGCTATCCCCTCAGAAGGTGGCTCATGACGCCTCTCGCCATCCAAGAACAGAAGCTGAGCAGCGGTACAATAGGAGCCACAGCACCACAAGGGCTGTGGTGGAGAGAGCCATCGGTCTTCTCAAGATGCACTTCCGATGCCTGGACCGCTCAGGGGGCGCACTCCAGCAGCCCCCCAGATCGTGTCTCGGTGATAGTGGTTGCATGTTGTGCTCTCCACAATCTTCCGCTGGAAAGGGGGCGACACTGTGGATGATGAAGACATCGACGCAATGTCTGCGGCTGCACACGATGAGTCCAGCAGTGAGTCCGATGATGAGCATGCACAGGGAAATGCTGAGGGGGTAGACACTGACCCGGGACTACTCCAGAGAGGCAAAGAAACCCGGGAGGCTTTAATCCAATGAACCTTCAGCTAGCACAACAGAGATGTATCACCAGGGCAAGCCTGCACTGCTGCCTCAATACTCGACACCTAAATGCAAAATCTGCCAGGTCAGCAGCACTAACTAAAGGCCTTGTACATAAAGGTGAATGTCCAACAAATCACTTATTACACTTTTCTTAAACATACACATGCAGAAGAAATGAGGCACCCTGAGCCATGGTCACACATTTGGCATTTAATGTGTGAAGCAGAAGTTATCACAAATAGAAAACAATAGTGTCAACAATCAAAAAGAAATCATAAGGACCTAATCTCGGGCCAACACAAAAGCACCAGTGAAAAACCGTGGTGTGCCTAAGGTGCCTTATGCTTTCATTTACGGGTGCTATATCTTGGTGATATCCCATTGCTTGGAGTGGCATCTGAGACAGCCTGCTGTCTCTGTTGTCCTGTTGGCCTTGATGACCTTGGCGATCATCCTCTGGCCCATGGAGCCTGTACTGGCCCCGCCTGGGAGGAAGCTGCCAGTTCCGCAGCTGGCATCTTCCCAGTCATCGCAGACTCAGCAGATGATATGGTCACTGGGAGAGGGGCGGAGGAGCTGCTGCCCTCATCCAATGTGCCCTGAGAGGAGCCCGCAGAGATGACAGGCACATGCTGCGCCAATGTGAGGTTGCTTTGGACCTCCCTGCTCACCGTGGATGGGAAGCTTGATGCCGAAACCATCTCCCACACTAGCACCGACCAGCTGAGGTCATTGCCGATGTGAGGGCTTTCTGGTCAGAGCGCATCCCCAGGAAGCCCTGGTGGGTCTCCTGGAGTAGGCTCTCCAGGAGAGTTGCCACTGTCTCCATGGAGGACACATGGCGCTCGGATATGTGGCTCATTGCTTCAGCCAGTGTGCGCGTGGACTCCTCCACCACAGACACCAAGTCATGTATCATCCCCAGATGCTCCTGCACACCCGGCTGTATTTCCTGCCCCTGCTGCATCGCAGACAACTCCAGAGGCACATCATCAGGCACCGACTGAGCATGTGCCTGGTCCCCTGCAGTCCTCTAGTTGCTGGCACCATGGGCACTCTCTGTCTCTGCCAGGTTCTCAAGCGAGTGTGAAGTGCCCTCACGACTGTGCCCCAGGACACTAGCCATTGTTCTAATTCCCACCAAGGTGCTAGTATCTGTGCTGGTGCCTGCCTCGCAGAAATGGTGTGATGCTTGTGAGACTTCAGGACCCTCAGATGTGAGAGGGGGCATCTGCTACTCCTCCTCCCAGCCTTGCTCTGATGATGCTGAAAGGAAGAACAAGGACAGTGGATCAGTTAGTGGATCAGACAATGACAAAGTTCATCCCTGTCTCCCTGGCTCATTATGCGCTCAACCTTCCATAACCAATGGCCCAGCAATGTTGCAACAATAACTAATTTAACAATCATCATTTCCTTGACTGTTGGACTTAAATAAATATCTGGCTGTGTTACCCCAGCCTCACTGACATCAGTAGACCTGGGTGCGAGGTACCTCTCCAGTTCAAGGGCCTCCTGCTCGAAACTTCTTAATATGGAGAGCTGTGCCTGGCCGCCTCCAGTCCTCACATGCTCGGCCGCGTTATGAACATTCTTCTCCTGAAAAAGAAGAAGAGCATTGATTAGGGCAAATTGCACATAGACTCTGCTCGCGCATGGCCCACCCCAACCAGAGTGGGACATATCAGGCCTCCAGTGCCTCCTCACCCAATTGCTGCTGATCACTCAGACAAAGATGCTAGGCCTGCTCCCCCCACCAACCCCCCCCAAACCCTTGGACACATGCTGCCCACATCACATTAGGAACCACATGCTATTTCCTCCCATAGCAAGGACGTGCAAGCACGTGCAGTGTAGAGAGGGCAGCAGATGGTTCATTGCCACGCCACCTTGAAGCTCCCCTTCCACCATCTCATCACTGACTAGGACATGTCCTGGAATTCTGAGTCTGTGCCTAGGCGTAGCTCCTCCAGGTTGCCCCCAAACCAGTCATGTGGGACTAAGATCAACACATGCTGCGGGGGAAAACTCACCTCCTCATGACCCACTCAGGCTGACCTCAACATGGGCATGATCTGCTTGCCCACCCAGCAAAGGAAAAATGCCCTCAATGACTCAATGCAGTCACGACAGTAAGACTTGGGAGGGGGGATGACACAAAGGTTAAGGCTACCTGCTGGGTTAAATGCCCAGTGTCAACATGGTACTCACTCTGCCAGAGCGCAACAAATCGTTGAAGTGCTTGTGGAACTGGATTTAGGTGCGCTGCACCACGTCGCAGGAGCTCACCACCTCCACCCAGACATTTTTGGTCATGTGGAGGGGCCTCCTCCTCCCATCCTGGGGGCCCAACACCTCCCGCCATGCTGCCACCTCCTCGAGGAGGTCAGCAAGGCAGTCATCAGAAAAATGAGCGGTGCATTATTCCCCCACTGGCCTACCATCCAGCCTGGCCTGCGCACCTGAACACCTCTGCTGCAGCCTGGAACTGGCCATTGTGAGCAGCCACTGCCTGCACACTCCTGCTATCTTCAGGAGTTGGGAAATACGCTGGAAGGGCCTTAATTGGCCTGCCCATGTAAAATGGCAATGCGGGCCCGATCGCGGGTAGCGATCAGGTCTGCGCCTGCTCCTGCTCTGCCCTCCCACCGCCAAGCAGAAAATCCTGGCCATAGGTTTTGAATTGAAAAGATTTTCCCATAATCAAAGAATTATAGAATGTCATATTTTATCAGCTACAAAGATTAAAGCTGGACAGTGCCCTACCATCCATTCTTAATTAGCACATTCGTTTAGATAATATCACCAACTTTAACTCTAACACCTATGTGTTCTATTGTACTATTGTCGTTGACATCTTTTGATGATCTGCTTCTATCACTGCTTGTTTGTCCTTACATCCACACCCCCCCCCTCCACCTCTCTGTCTCTCTATCTCTCCGCCCCCCACACACACACCTTAAACCAGCTTATATTTCAACTCTTTCTTGGACTCGAACTCAAGTTCTGTCGAAGGGTCATGAGGACTCGAAACGTCAACTCTTTTCTTCTCCGCCGATGCTGCCAGACCTGCTGAGTTTTTCCAGGTAATTCTGTTTTTGTTTTGGATTTCCAGCATCCGCAGTTTTTTTGTTTTTATTATTATTAAAGCTGGACAGTCCCTGGCTGAGAGGGCTGACTGAGAGAAACTTGTTGTGATAGGCTCACTCTCCAAGTTTCCCACCTTCTCTAGAAGAAATTGCCTGACTGCTTATTCATTCCCTCTCTGGTCTTTACTTAGTGCTCCCCATTTGGACTGCACTCCACACAGTTAATCCTACAGCTTTCACTTTTACTGTCACAGTTAATCTGATTGTGTCTATCTGTAGGCTGGCATCAGCACAATGACCTCCTCATTGCTGCTTGATGTGAATGGAAATTCCTATATAAAGCCTACCATAAAGTAACATCTCGCCCTCATTCCTATGTGGATTTATACAATGGACATGAAACAGTAGCAAAAGCTGTGTTTAACAGATGCTAGCGCATTGCTACAGCAAACTTGATTAATCAAGTGAGGAAGGATGCAAGGACTCCCTCTCCTTCCCACTCTTCGATTTATCGTAATTGGGATTTTTTTTGAAACTTAAGAAAGATGAATGTGCCAATTCAGTGTATATACTTAAATAGTTAAGTACTGATTACAAAGAGCTCAGTCAGATGGGCTTTCTTGAATTTAAATAAGTATGGAGTCAGTTTTTATTGTGCTATAATCCCACCCAAGGTAACGATATTAAAAAAAGGTACACTGTCGCATCACATACACACAAGTCTACAAAAATACAATTTATAAAGTAGAGAATGTTAGCTTTTGGCTAAATTAAGATGTAACAATTAAATAAGGAGCTCATTGTTTGTCCATGCTTGATGCTGTTGGTCGCAGCCGCGGCAGCTCTTTAAGCTGTAGTCCTTGATTTTTCCTCCTGGAAAAGCTGCCATGGAGTTTGAAGCCATTTTTTTAGGATTTCTCTGTCTGCTGTCCACAGCCTGATTTAAGCAAAAAGGTCAGTGTAGTTGAGTGAGAGAGACAAGTAGCCTTTTTGCTACTTTCAGATGTTTTTTCTCCAGGCTGCTTCAAAGCAAGCAGGGTTTTGTAATTAAGGCGGATTTACTCACATGACCCCTCTCTCATGATGTTTGGATAGTCCACAGAAAGTAATTGACTATCTCATGGGCAGAATTTAGCCCTTGGGGGTCTCAGCGAGGGCAGGCGGGGGCCGGTTGGGAAGCCGACCGCTGCCCATGATTGGGGCTGGACCACGATTTCGCAGCCCATCCAATGTGAAATGTGAGCGGCAGCGGTCAGTGCTACCTGTGCGGGTGGTGGGGGTGTTCAAGCGCAAACTTCATGCAGGTGTGTGAGTGCGCGCTTGCAAACTCCCTGAGGCACAGAGCTTTCTCAGGAAGATGAACATTTTTTCAAATATAAAATAAAGATTTCAAAAATGTAATAAAACATGTCCCTTCATGTGACTCTGTCACACGAGCAAGGACATGTTATAAATGAAATGTAAAATCTTTTATTTTATTGTTATTTGCTGTTGGAAACCTTAAGCTGCCCGTGCATGAGTTTTCCTAAAAAGTGCAAAGGCCGCTTGGCCTTTTTGCCAGCCTGCCAACTGTAAGTGAAAAATTTCTTTTAAGTACCTTTTTAATGGCCTCAATAGGCCTTTTAATTGTCAGCGGGCACACTGCTGACTCCGGTGCACGCCCGCCGACCAAAATATCATGCGACTGCGCGTTGACATTGGGACGCTTGCCCGACATCAATGTGCGTCATTTTACACTTGAGAGGGTTGGGTGCGTGCCCACCCACTGGGGTAAAGATTTTGCCCCATATCTGGCCAGACTTGGCTATTGTGTTATGGCCTAGGTGATTATTCTTTAATGTCCAAGCCATCGCTTCTGATTGACCTATTCTTCCATGTGATGAGCTAGGAAGAAAAGTATCAATACCTCCAGGGTAGCCATTGTCTCTGTAGACTCTCTGTCTTCAGCCTGACAGAATGAAACATAGTGATGCAAATTGTGGCCAAATACAAGTTTCAGTCCATCTTTAAAATAATAATTGATGCCCATAGATGTGAAATACCACAGGAGGATTGCTTGGGCATGTCCTAGTTGTAATTCACATTGGAAACTTCCAGAATCTTGACTAACTTGCAGTTACAGACATGTCAGGTGACTTCTGGCAGCCATCTTAAATGTGTCCTTGTTTCAACAGTTGAAACTGTCCTTTTTCAAAAAATTCCACATGTGAGTCCAGCAGGTTAAACTGAAATTTAATATTTGACATTAACACACCTCCATAACACATATCTTCAGGAAATTAACATTATTCCCATAACAATGTCCAGCTAAAAATCTAAAAGCTTTATCTGTTATACTACAGTAAGCTTGTAACATTGGTCATTGGTTCATGCTTACCATGTGACATGATAAGATGCTTGCTTTATCCCAACTTTTTGTTAATGGCCAATTGTCATCAGCAACGGGAGTTAACAAGTGCCCCCCGCTTTTAGAGAGGCACAAATAATAAACAGTAATTTATCTGTAAAACAAAAAATAAAGTAAAATGTGGTTTGCTGTGTACATAAGCACTCCAGTCCCTCTAGTGCTCACCAGTTGAGAAGGTCTCAAACATGCTCTGAGACACTGTATGCTCCCTCTCCCAGAGACATCCTGGCATTAACATAGCCACAGAACAAATTGTTCTTTATTAATCATAAGGCACCATAGGCCAATCAAGTCCTCACAAAAATACAGTTAGCTATGTTGGGTTTGTGCCTACATAATTAAACAAATAAAACATGACAGCTCCAACTTAATTCCTGACTTTAATATACTTTGAATTCTGTGGTCAAGGAAAGCCCATAAAGTAGAACAAGATAGAGATCATGTGAGAAGTTTAAGTGCATGCAAATCAAGTGAAAAGAAAGCTCTGGAGTGGAAAGGAATATCTATGAACTGGAATAATAGTATCAGAGAGGGGAGAGAATGAGCATATAGAGGAAGAAGAAAAGCTTGGAAACCCAGAGAGAGTAAACTGGGAGCGAGCAGTTCCAATTATAACAAGCTGAGCAGTGCCTATCTGCAGTTGTGATCAGAGGTAAGAGGTCAAAGCACACGAATGTGGAGCAATGCCAGACGAGATCAGCTGTAAGTTTAATAAGTGTTTGCATGTGTTAGTGTTGCGTGCAGCAGTATATATAATTGATGCACAGCAAACGCTTCCTCTAAAATAGTTTAAATTTGTAGTATCTGATGCAATATGAACCGTGGTTTACCATAATGTGAGAATATCATGCTTTAGAATCAGGCTTTGTAAGGAAATTTAGCCACGTTTTCAAATTCTGCAGCTTTAACACAAGTCTTTATAGTCCCAAGTACCATAGTTCAGACTCTAAGGGTGGAATCATCCTGGGTTTGCACTAAGTGCAGTAGCAGGCGGGTAAGACGATGTTTTACCCGTCGGCCACAATGGCGGGTTTTCATGCCATACCATCCCAAACCTGCTGCATTAGTTATCAATGGCGTGTGGGCTGTCATTTGCCCACCACACTATCACCTCACCGCTCATCACGACGGGTGCCATATATAAAGTCCAGACATGCACACACACCTCAGTGCTTCCAGCCCACGACAATTGCAGGGAAGATGTCCACAGAAGGCAAAAAGACTGCAGCCCCCAAGTTTAGTGATGTGTCATTGGAAAGTCTTTAGGACACCGTGGAGGCCCGCCACAATGTCCTCCACTGCTGCTCTGGCCGCAGGATGGGCAGTGGTGTGACCAACCATGCTTGGGAGGCGGTGGCAGTGATGATCAGTGCCAATGCTGCACAGAAGAAGTTGGTCATCCAATGCAGACAGAGGACGAATGATCTTACCCGTGCAGCCAGGGCATGGCAACTATCTCATCACTCTAAACTCACACACCCAAGCCCATCACACATTCACTGGCATCTCACTCACTGTCAGCTCAAGGGACATCACCACCCATTCTCACAAACATACCCTCACATCTCCATCTGGCCTCATCTTCTCTGAAGACTGCCTCCTCAAGCATCACCATCTTGAGGCCACTTGCACAACATGTGCTGCTCACACACACTGGGTAAAGCCCTCACCCTACAACTTCTTCCCTTGCTGAGGCCACTTCTCCCCCTTTGCCAAGCAAACCTTAGCCCTGCAGCCATTGTAAAGCTGCCAACATATGGCTGATCTGATAGGTAGAGGACCACTTTGAGCTCTCCTAAAGGTGATGTGGTGCTGCCTGTGAAGCCTGGAGCTGATGACTGTGAATGCTGACTGAAGCAAGGTAGATAAACAAGCCTTGAAACCCTGTGTGAAGTGCAGCCCGCCAGGTGCAGGTTGCTTATGTGATGTTTTTTATATTCATTCACGGGATGTGGGCTTCACTGGCTGGGCCAGCATTTATTGCCCATCCCTAACTGCCCTTGAGAAGGTGGTGGTGAGCTGCCTTCTTGAACCTTCTGCAGTCCATTTGCTGGTGGGGAGGGAATTCTAGGATTTTGACCCAGTGAAACATGTTAGCACGTTTTCCTGCTGACGTGGGTGGATGTTCCAGCAGTGGGGACAATTCCAATGGGCAGGCCTGATAATGATATGCTGGTATATTACAATGAGGTTCCCAACATCCGATGGCGGGGAACATGGCCTGCCATTGGCAGGTGGAACAGACGATCGTGAACTGGTTTCATGAAACCGACCGCACCATATTGTCCGCTCGCCATCGAACATACCTGCCACTGGTGGGAACAGAAAATCCCGACCTAAGTGAACCTTACTTTGCCTTAGCTTGCATGTTTGCTTATAACTGCATGGAGCTGTACTGAACTAGTCAAAACTAGTCCATGACTGATAAGGCGTTGGACATATTAGAATTCTCTCAGGAGCTAACACCAGATGGCAGGGACCAATTAGAAATCACTTACATGCCCTGTTAACTAGTTTATAAAGGTGGGGACTAATTAACTGTTTAGGCTATAAGAAAGGGGGTTGAAACCATATTTGTTACAATAGAGACAAGAAGGATCCAAAGAGAAGGGATTGCCCCTACCCAGGATCAGAGAACTACAGAAGCCGACAGACGAATCCAGTCTGGGTTTTTTACACCCTCCTTTGTCTATAACTGAAATGGTAAGTATAACCTGTTAAGATGTGTTAATCAGTGCCTAAAAACAAATAACTGCGGATGCTGGAAATCCAATACAGAAACAGAAATACCTGGAAAAACTCAGCAGGTCTGGCAGCATCGGCGGAGAAGAGCACAGTTGATGTTTCGAGTCCTCATGACCCTTCAACAGAACTAAGTAAAAATAGGAAAGGGATGAAATATAAACTGGTTTAAGGGGGGTGGGGGGGCGCGGTGGTGGTGGAAGGGGGGAGTTTGTTGGGACAAGCAGCCAGTGATAGGAGGAGATAACTAAAAGATGTCACAGACAAAAGAACAAGGAGGTCTTGAAGGTGGTGATATTATCTAAAGGAATGTGCTATTTAAGAGTAGAGAGCAGGACAAGCAAGGTACAGATAGCTCTAGTGGGGGAGGGGTAAAATAATACTAAAAGCGCATAAAAGGTATAGATAAACAATGGGTGGAAATACATTTAAAAATAATGGAAATAGGTGGGAAAAGAAAAATCTATAAGAATTATTGGAAAAAGCAAAAAGGAGGGGGAAGAAACGGAAAGGGGGTGGGGATGGAGGAGGGAGTTCAAGATCTAAAATTGTTGAATTGAATATTCAGTCCGGAAGGCTGTAAAGTGCCTAGTTGGAAGATGAGCTTCACTGGAACAATGCAGCAAGCCAAGGACAGATTTGTGGGCATGAGAGCAGGGAGGAGTGTTGAAATGGCAAGCGACAGGGAAGTCTGGGTAATGCTTGCGGACAGACCGAAGGTGTTCTGCAAAGCGGTCACCCGGTCTGCGTTTGGTCTCTCCAACGTAGAGGAAACCGCATTTGGAGTAAGTTGAGGGAAGTGCAAGTGAAATACTCCTTCACTTGAAAGGAGTGTTTGGGTCCTTGGATGGTGAGGAGAGAGGAAGTGAAGGGGCAGGTGTTACATCTTCTGCGTTTGCATGGGGAGGTGCCGTGGGAGGGGGTTGATGAGTAGGGGGTGATGGAGAAGTGGACCAGGGTGTCACGGAGGGGACGATCCCTACAGAATGCCGCTGGGGGGAGGGGATGAAGGGAAGATGTGTTTGGTGGTGGCATCATGCTGGAGATGGCGGAAATGGCGGAGGATGATCCTTTGAATGGAGGCTGGTGGGGTGATAAGTGAGGACAAGGGGGACCCTATCATGTTTATGGGAGGGAGAAGGCATGAGAGCGGATGTTTGGGAGATGGGCCAGACTTGGTTGAAGGCCCTGTCAACTACCGTGGGTGGAAAACCTCAGTTAAGGAAGAAGGAGGACACGTCAGAGGAACTGTTTTTGAAAGTAGCATCATCAGAACAGATGCGATGGAGGCGAAGGAACTGAGAGAATGGAATGGAGTCCTTAATTAATGCCTAGCTTGTTAGGTCATATTTTATGCTTAATAACTCTTTCTACTGTGCTACAATTTGACAGTCTTGCTGTTGACTTATTTATCATGCCCAGATTCCTGACTGTATGTTAGGCATTGATACTGGACAGAAAGATGCTTGCATTTGAATCAGGAATGAAAACGTGGGTGGAATCGTCCTAGATTTGTACAAAGTGCGGTAGCAGGCAGGAAAAAGGATGTTTTACACACTGTATCACCCCTCCTTCCCGGTGCGCCCACCTCATTAATAATGCTTTCCCAGGAAACATGCCGGGATGCTGTTGAGGCGGCCTCTGATTCACGCACCCTTTTGTCATCTCAGGCCTTCAGTAAACCAGGCGCCACATTTAAAGGGTGTCCCTGCGCAGAGCTAGCACTTTTTTAAGCAGTCAGAAGCTGCTGCAAAGTCATGGCTGCCAATGGAAGAACACATTCTGCCCCAAATTTAGCGATGCCTCTCTCGAACACCTACTGGGCGCAGTGGTGACCCACCACAATGTCTTTTACCCCCACTCTGGGCAAAGACCAGCAAGCAAGGTCACCAATCCAGCATGGGAGGCATTGGCAGCGGTGGTCAGCACCAACCCTGTGCAAAAGAGGACAGTCACCTAGTGCTGAAAAAGCATGAATGATCTCCTACAATTTGCCAGGGTAAGTCACTCTTCCAATCACTCCCAACTCACACAGTCAAAAACCCATCACACATCCACAGGGAGCTCACTCACTGCCAGTTCAAGGGACATCACCATTCACTCGCTCACACACACCTTCACCTGCTCTGCAGATCACATTCTTATCATGTCCATGGTACACTCACCATTCACACATGCCAGGCACCCTTCTCATCTGGCCTGGCAGACATCTTGTTTACACTGTCTCTGTCTGTATTCATGCAGGACAAGATGGCACTCAACAAAAGGGAGAGGTCGCAGATTGGTGGAGGAATAGCTGACCTCAGTGTCCTCACAGTATTTGAAAATAGAGTCATCTAGCTGGCTGGCAATGATCTGGACCGTTCCTGTGCTGACAGTGAGGTCGGTGGTGCTCAAGCAAGTGAGGGTCCAACAGTGCAACATCCATAAATGACCATACTGTGAGTGAGTTCCCCTGTTCCGCAGTCACCTGCCATGCACTAATTGTCTCTCCTTGCTTTTGCAGGCATATCTGGGAAGTAGCAAAGTGGGTCCACGAGCCAGGTCCTTGACTCAAGGCCCAAAGGCATCTCGGAAGAAGAATCTGATGACAACCGAATTGAAGACTGGTCATAACGCTCACCCAGACCCTCCACCAGTGCAGAGACCTACACCTTGGTGGGACCTAGTTCTAGAGTAGCCTCGAGGTCACAATCTGGTGAGCACATTGCACTGTCTGATCCACAGCAAGCGGCAGCAGGGACTTCCCAGGTTTCCGTTACTCAGAGGACTGCTGGAGGCCAGACATCTGCTGAGTCCGAGTCAGATGATAAGGCCCTGAACTCAGTCATATCACAGTTGCTCGAGCTGCAAAGGTAAGCTCAGGAACATCAGGAAGGGCTGTCGCTGCATTCCTCAGATTACAAGGCACGATGGAGGAGTCCGTCCGCCTTCAGGCTGAGGTGATAGTGCCGGCATACCAATGCACTGAGGTTAACACTGCTGGAATGGCAGCCACCATGGAGTATTTGGTCCAGGACATCGGTCCTGCACTGCTGCATGGGCTCAACTCCATTGCTGACACGATAGTTGGCCTCTAACAGTGTCAACGCAAGAAGGGTGCAGGGTAGTTCAATCTTACCCCAGCTCCCCCTTCTCCTCATGGACTCAGCTAGGGGCCCTCGGGTTCATATAGGGAGGAGGATCAGCAAGTGCACACCGTGGGGCCATTGACCCAGGTGACTTCGGGGGTGTCCGGCCCATCTGAATCCCTTCTTCCTGTGACCCCAGCAGCTCCAGCTCCACAGGCCAAAGAGGGTGCCACTGCCACACAGCAGGACCTTGAAAGCAGGCTGGGACCCTCCAGGTCTTGGCCCTTCAGAGGATACCCGCCAAGGTCATCACAGACAGGGCGTTGCAGTCAGTAGGCTGCCTCCACCTCTGCTGTGGATGTTGGGGGAGCACCTAGATGTAGTGACAGGGTTAGGAAGGTTAAGAAAACGCAATTTCACCACGTGGGCAAGGGCATTAATCACTAGTACATAATGTTGATTATTGTAAATAAACTACCAACAATGTCACTCATTGTTATGATGAGAAGTGTTCATATCAGTCTGAAGTGAAAGCTTGGTTCCTGCACAAGATAAAGACAGGTGTCTCAGTCTAGGGCCTCTTCCCTGTGCTTTGTGCAACCTTCCCAGTGCACTGCTAGTGTGCCTTCATTGTCACTGGTCACATCAGTCATACCTGCACCTCAGTGGCGCTTGTCATTGCTGTCAAAATGTCCTGGGCCGGCGGCACGAGGTTCCACTATTCTATGTGCTCTCAGCACCTGTGAAATGTGGCTGGACCCCCCACCTCTTCAGCATCTGTGTCCGGTGACAGCGTGGTCCTGAAGGGTTCAGCTCACTAAAGATGACATAGGATCAGGAGAAGTAAAAGGTTTCCCACTGCATCTCCATGATGTGAAGATGTTCACAGAGCTCAAGTGATCTGCAATCAGCCAGACAAGAGTCAGACATTCATATAAGCTATGTGAGGATCTACGGAGTGTACCCACTGCATGTCATCATCATTCTCCTGGCATGTAGGGGCTATGGATATCTGCTGCATCTCTAAGACAGGAGGAGCCTTATCATAGAGGGTATGTGCTGCCATCTGTCAGACTGGAGTCAAACATTCATAGATGCAATGTGAGGATCTATTGTGTCTCCTCACTGCAAATCGTCATCATATTCCACAAACCTAGCAGCTGTCAGAGTCTTCTGAGTGCGATGGCTTCATTGCCATTATCCTCGCCTTCGAGGGCTTCCTCACCCTCACCCGTGCCGACATCCTTCTCATCAGAGGAGATGTGCAGCTCCTCCATCTCCTCTTTGGGAAGCCTCTCCCCCCATTGCAGCACCAGATTGTAAAGGGCACAGCAGGCAATGACGATGCGTGACACCCTCTGTGAACTGTATTGCAGGGCTCCACCAGACTGGGCCAGGCATTGGAACCTCATATTCAATATACCAATGGTTTGTGCCACCAAGGTGCATTTTGCAGCATGAGCCTTGTTGTACCTTCTCTCTGCTGCAGTCTGAGGCTGCCACACGGGCATCATCAGCCATGTCCTCTGCGGTACCCTTGTCCCTGAAGAGCCAACCCTGCAGCCTCTGTGGACCCTGGAAGACGTCACGGATCTGAGACCTACTGGGAATGTAGGAGCCATGAACACTCCTTGGGAATCATGTCCAGACCTGCAGGATGCGTTTGCTTTGGCAGCTGAACATTAAGCGAGTGGAAGCCCTTGCGGTTGATGTAGTTGACCACTTGCTGCCATGGAGATCTAAGTGCCACATGAGTGCAGTCGATCGCACCCTGCACCTGTGGGTAACCAGAGATCCATGCAAATCCCAGTGCTCTTGCTTCCTGGCTTGCCTGATCCAGGGCGAAATGCACAAAGTTCTGTGCCTTCATGCACATGGCATTCGTGATCTCCTGGATGCACTTGTGCATGGAGGTTTGAAAGATCCCACAGAGATCACCTGTGGAGCCCTGGAAGGAGCCACTGGCGTAAAAATTGAGCTCTGCGGTCACTTTCAGGGCCACTGGCAGTGGATGCCCTCCATGTCACCCTGGCACCAAATCCTGCAGCATGTGGCATATGTGACCGACCAGTTCCCTGTGACATGTACAGTCTTCGGCAACACTGGTTCTTGGTAATCTGCAGGAATGACAAGTGCTGTCTGTAGACCCTGGGTCTAGCTAGGCACTGACTCGTGACGGCTTACTGTGGCTCTTCAGCAACAGGCGCAGGACCCCCAGCCGCCCCTTCATCTTGAGGGTGCTGCTCCTCCCTCTGTCCAGCCAACCACCTCTGTTGTTCTCTTCTTCTTCATCCCCACTCTGTGTACGCCATGAGGCATAAAGCTAAGGCACCAGGCTCCATGCTCAGGATGAAAAAGAGAAATATGTGGCTTAGCATGGGGGTACTAAGAACTTTTCTTGGTTAAGTCTGAAGGTCGCTTAATGCATCCCAAAGAGTGCTGGCTAGAGGCCTGGATCCAAATCTGTCAATGTAGCAGCGCCTGAACCATCTCAGCTGCGGAAGAATGCTCACTTAATACAAGATTTCCCTAAAGTGTGGCCTTATTCCTCCAACACCCCCCTCCACTGTATGTGCTTGTGCACTACCATCAGATCATGCTGCCTTGCCCTCCCCTTCCACCTCGCCCCAAAAGCAGTGCAGCCCTTGCCCCAGCATCGTACTGTCAGCCAAACGGGAAAAAGGGACTTGCCTGTGCCTGCGCCTGAATGCGCGGCGCCTCTTCCTTGAAGTCAAATATGTGATCCTTGAAAGTGCTGCACAATATCAATGTGTATTTATTTCTGAGTTCCCCTCGAAGTACAGCTCACCAGGTGCATGCCTTTTAAATGTTGTTGTGAAACACGTGTCTGGCTGATTCAGTGTTGGGAGGGTTGATTCTGGCGGGCAGACAAGATAATGAGTTGCAAATGCATTGAAATCAGGTTCCCAATGTTGGACGGCGGGATTGGCAGCCTGCCATTGACGGGCAGAGCAGACAATCGCAAACTGGTTTCACGACGGCGTGAAATCGATTTTTGGCCTTCTCGCCATGTTTCCGCTCATGCCCGCATGACACCCGATGCCAACAGGGGCAGAAAATTCCGACCCTTGTTTCAGATATACCTTTTTCACATGAGCACAATGTACAAGTAGAACTACATTACAAGTGAGTGCCTATAAATGACTCAGAGGCAGAAGTAGCCTCAACATAAATCACAACATGATAAAAATCAGGGATATGTAAAGCTATCTATCAGGAAGTGACAGTTTGATTGTGAATTAAAATTCTTTATTTTAGAGAGCTGTAACTCCGATATAGGTCAAGTAATAACATAAACATCTTTTAAAATTACATTCAATGTCTATATAAATTACCTAATATACACTGGTACAATACTTGTGTTCATGGTATGTTCATTGTCCATCCTTCATTACAAAATGACTTCAGTGATAGAAAATTTGAGGCAATGGCTCACATGCACATTTCCTCCAGGAACCTTTTTAAAAAGAGATTTTCTGGCAGTGGCCAGACAAGATGGCTTTTGTTTTGCTACACAACAAATTATTCTGCTGAGAAGGTAGACCTGTGTCACTTTAAACACAGATACTGATTAATTAGAATTTATTGGTTGGTTCAGGGAATTGAACCATATGAGATGAATCTGAGTTTAGCTGGTCTTCAGGTTGTGAGTGGAAACTGAAGATGAAATTTCTGGTGTCTTTCTCCTTTTCATTTATTACCAATATTTTTAAATCATAAGCTGCAAACATGTTTGTCGTGGTGTTGTGTAGCTGGTCCTTCAGCAAGAACGCATTCAACTTTAATAGCTGACAGCAAAAGTTAATGCATCAGGTCTTGACTCAGCAAAAAACAGGTGAAGTAGTTTAAAAGTGACAGATGATCTGAGGAGTCAGACATTCGTCACTTGGGAGTCGAGTCCTGTAGTCGGTCCTTCAACTTAAAAGAAGCCAATATTTTAAAGCAAAAAAGAAAAGGGTACCTGAAAAATAGGCTATTTGTGATGGACAATGTTTAGAAATTCTGCCTCCCAGCATTCCAAAGGATATTCAAAGCCTGGCATACACACACTAAGTGACCTTTTCTATACATTAGTCAAGTGACAGTTAATGAAGCCATCAGACCATGATACCAAGGCAGCATTTGACCCAGAGTGGTATTAAGGAGCCTGAGCAAAACTGGAGTCAATGGGAATTGGGGGAAAACTGTCCACTGGTTGGAGTCATACCTAGAACAAAGGAAGATGGTTGTGGTTGTTGGAGGTCAATCATCTCAGCTCCAGGACATCACTGCAGGTGCTCCTCAAGGTAGTGTCCTAGCCCCAGCCATCTTCAGCTGCTTCATCAATGGCCTTCCTTCCATTATAAGGTCAAAAGTGGGGAAGTTTGCTGATGATTGCACAATGTTCAGCACCATTCGCGACTCCTCAGATACTAAAGCAGTCCATGTCCAAATGCAGCAAGACCTGGACAATATCCAGGCTTGGGCTGACGAGTGGCAAGTAACATTTGTGCTACACCAGTGCCAGGCAATGACAATCTCCAACAAGAGAGAATCTAATCATCACCCCTTGACATTCAATGGTATTACCATTGCTGAATCCCCCACTATCAACATCCTGGGGGTTACCATTGACCAGATACTGAACTGGCCTAGCCATATAAATACTGTGGCTACAAGAGCTGGTCAGAGATTAGGAATCCTGTGTCTGTCCACCATTTATAAGGCACAAGTCAGGAGTGTGATGGAATGCACTCTGCTTGCCTGGTTGAGTGCAGCTCCAACAACATTCAAGTAGCTTGACACCATCTAGGACAAAGCAGCCCGCTTGATTGGCACCCCTTCCACAAACATTCACTCCCTCCAAAGCCGATGAACAGTGGCAGCAATGTGCACTGCAGAAACTCACCAAGGCTCCTTAGGCAGCACCTTCCAAACCCATGACCACTACCATCTAGAAGAACAAGGTGTGCATATACATGGGAACACCACCACCTGGAAGTTCCCCTCAAAGCCACTCATCATCTTGTCTTGGAAATATATCGCCATACCTTTGCTATTGCTGGGTCAAAATCCTGGAACTCCCTCCCTAAGAATACTGCGGGTGTACCTACACCACAGGAACTGCAACGGTTCAAGATGGCAGCTCACCACCACCTTCTCAAGGGAATTTAGGATGGGCAATAAATGCTGGCCCAGCCAGCAAAGTCCACATCCCATGAATGAATTTAAAAAAAGACTACACAATGGGTATGTGTCTACAAACTATAAAATTGTAAATAATACCTACAGATTTGGAGCCACTGGACCTGAATGTGCCCCTATATTCCTTGCAGATGCTAATCCCTGAGCACTTTCTGATTGGAGCGAAACCTACTGGATAGCATAACCACGGTCTTGCTGATCGAAACCACTTTCATATGGTGATGAACTGTTCAGGAAATTGTTATATTATGTAAGAAGACACCAATTTGGGGAGGAGTTTTTGTGGCAATCTTTGACACGGGTGTGATTTTTGTTTTTTTTTAAGAAACTTCTGTTTCATTAGTAAGAGCTGTAGTGGTAGTAGCATCCAGCAGTAATAGCAGAAGCAGACAAGAGAAAAGGCAGCAGCAAACAGCAGTGACAGCACAGACCTCACAGTAAATAAGTTTAATAAGGGAGTTAGATGGACTAAAATGGGACAACTAAGCTAAAGGAACAGCAAGAACTAAAGCAGCAACTTTTCAGAAGCAACAGTCCAAGAGTTAACAGGGGTTGTTATGAAAGCCACATTTACCCCGTTGGAGAGCAGGAGAGCGGGAACTCCAAACCCCGACAGACCTCAGAGTTTTTGCACGCACGCAGACTGGGAGTGGGCTACACATGCACAATTCAGCTGTGTAGGTTCTTTGGACCAAGAACAGGCCTAGAGTGTCTGCGCAGCGATAGAGTACAGTGAATGCCCAGATCACATGACTGGAAGCGGAGTGCCATTGTAGATAGGTGTCCCAGGAAGAGGAGAGAGAGAGAGAGTTCCCAAGGGAAGAGGTGACAGGGAGAGGTCCTAAAACAAGAGTCCCAGGTCAGGGACAGGGACAGGAAGAGGTCTCAGTTAAACTTAAAACAAGGGTTACAGATAGCAGACTTTAAATTAAGAGGGCTCAGGAGAGACCCTGATAATTGAAGAGAGTTCAGGGGTAACCCTGGTAATCGGGGCAGGCTCAAGGGAAGCCCTGGCAATCAAAGACGGCTTGGCAGAAATCCTGAAGATCTAAGAATCAGCAGAAGGTTGGTGACTCTGCACTGTGGACCGTTGGGGAAAAGGTACGCAATTGGAGTAGTGTTCTGTCTGGCACGGCTGAGGAGCTGAAATTGTGCTTCTGAGTTGGTGCTTGAGTGCAGACTTGGGAATCCAGGGGAATGGAATCTCGGGAGACGAGATTGAAAACCTGTGACGTAAGCCGTCATTGATGCTGTCTGAGTTGGGCTGACTTTTGGAGAGAATTCCAAGGCAAGATCTTTGAAGGTGAACATTGGAATCTGTCAGGAGATAGACAGAATTTCAACAATATTGTTTGACTCACAGTGTTACAGACGTCTGGGTGTTGCTGAGAAACCTGTGGACTCTGTCTTGGTTGCATCTGCCATTTATTGTAGTGTGGTGTGTTCGACCACTGTTTGCTTGTTAATTCACATGTACCTCATATTACATCTGAATGTTAGACAGATATTGTAAATTGTTTTATCTTTCTGACCTTGTAAAGTTTATTTCTGTTTGTGCAAAACCAGTGAAATCTTGTGGCTTTATTTTATTAGCAAGTGTCTTGAAACTCAAATAAAAATGGAAAACGCTGGAAAAAATCAGTAGGTTTGGCAGCATCTGTGGAGAGAGAAACAGAGTTAACATTTCGAGTCCACATGACTTCTTCAGAGCTAAAGGTCGGTCTCTAGAGCTCTGAAGAAGAGTTATATGGACTCAAAATGTTAACTTTGTTTCTCTCTCCACAGATACTGCCATGCCTGCTGAGTTTTTCCAGCATTTTCTGTTTTATTTCAGATTTCCAGCACCTGCAGTATTTTGCTTTTTATCTTGAAGCTCAAACCTTTTCTACTTTAAACAAAACGTTATTGGTTCCTAACCAGATCTTGCCAAAAACTTGAAATTAGTATATAAATTCTTTACTTTTTTTGTAATGACGGATCGAAATCTCACCCCGCCTGTGGATGAGGTTTGCAAAAGATGCAAAAGCCGCTTGGCCTTTTTGCCTGCCTGCCAACTGTAAGGCCCTTTAATCGTCGGCGGGCACCTGCTGACTGAAACATCGTGCAAGTGCGCGATGACGTCGGGATGCTTGCGATCCTACAAATTATTGTTTCTCAGATGAGTGATTCTTCGAGCTCTCCAAATTCACATGATTTTGCTCATTTTCTCAGCTCAGTTACATACTTACTAATGTTGGTATCTTTCATACGTGATTTTTTTCTTAGGGCTGCAGTAGGCTTCAAATTTTTCCATTATTTCTTTCAAGTCATTATGTTTCTCATTGTTTTCAAGCATGAATGTATTACAGGGTTCAAGGGCTTCTTCCCCTGCTACATGAAGAAAGATGGAAGACTGTACCTGAGGGTCTTTTTTATTACTGCCCGTCACTATGAGGTGCAGCTGGAATTGCTGCCAGAACCTCTTCCAGTTTTCAGCAAAATTGCCCTCCAAACTGAACTCTGTCGATGATTTTAGAACCTCCATTGTTGCATTTCGTTTAGTTATGACACAAAGTCTTATTTTTTGTTTCAATGATGCACATAGGCTGTAGACATTATAATTGAGCTAACTTCATTGATAACATATTTTCCTAACATGAACACATATCTGCAGTACAGACAAAAGCAAAATATTGCAGATGCTGGAAATCTGAAACAAAAACAGAAATGCTGTAAAAACTCAGCAGGTCTGTCAGTATCTGTGGAGAGAGAAACAGAGTTGATGTTTTGAGTCTGTATGATGCTTCTTCAGAGATAAAAGAAAAGTAGCAATGTAATGAAATTTACACTGTTTAAGGGGGTGGAGCAGGTGAAGCTGAATAGACCTATAGGTGGGGGCAAAGGAGAGATTGACAAAAATATCATGAACAAAAGGACAAACGGAGTGTTAATGGTAGTGATAAGGGTTAAAAAAGGTGCTGATAGTGGTAAAGGTAAGAAAGCAGAATGTGATAATAGCAGAACAAGGGTAAGCACTCTTAAAAGAACAACATGAACAAATAATGGCCCTTGTGGGGTGGTGGGGAGAGGGCAGTGGTGGGAAAAGGAGGATCGAAAATGGGATAAAAAAGGGGATAGAATAATGAATAAAAATAAAATACAGATGCTGTCAACCTGTTGAGTTTTTCCAGCATTTTCTGTTTCACATATCTGCAGTAACTAAGTTCTTTCAAGACAGGCTCTAACATGTGTTATCAGACCTTCATTCATCCAGTCAGATGACCCCATATATAGTAGAGAGTACCATATTGTATCTAATACTGGAATTCACTACCACAATCAACTATTATCATGGCAATCTGTACTAAAGATGGCGGCGATCCATTTAACTTCACCCACCCAATAGCGAAAATAGAAGCAACATGATATGTAGAAACGTTTTTCAAATTTATGCGTATTTTTTGTTTATAGTAATTCTCCTGCTGTCGATTTCATAACAAACTTTTGCTGTTCTTGTCGGTACCTAATATCTGTTCGGCAAGCGGTGACAGGGCGAGGGACTCGATTCTGCGGGAATTGTGGACCAGACCGGCTCAGAAGTCTGTCATCGGGGATTGTGGGCGGCCCGGAGGGCTTTTGCAGGGGATGTGGGCCGCTCAGAGGGTTGTCGCGGGGGATTGTGGGCCGTTCGGAGGGTTGTCGAGGAGGATTGTGGGTCGGCTTGGATGTCAGTGTCGAGGGGGATTGTGGGCCGGCTCGGAGTGCTGACGAGTCTTCTGGAGGACTCAGGCTGAGGACGTGGAGCGATGGCGCCCAAAGGTAGCAACAAGCAGCAGTCGGAGGAGGATCTGTTGCTGCAGGACTTCAGCAGAAATGTCTCGGCCAAATCATCCGCACTCTTTTATGGAAACGCGTTTATTGTCTCGGCCATTCCTATCTGTAAGTATCTGTGGTGGCGGAGTCGCTGGTACCGGCAGACACTGACCTGGGATCAGGCCAGTGTTTGTGTCTGGATGGAGAGGGAGGACTTCCTCCGTATGAAGAAGAGTCACACGGACTCGAAACGTTAACTCTGTTTCTGTCTCCACAGGTGCTGCCAGACCTGAGTTTTTCCAGCATTTTCTGTTTTATTACTATTAGATAACCCTCTCATTTTAATTGCAAATATATAGTGTGAAGTGGGAAGTTTGTGTCTTTAAAATAGCAAAAAGTTGAAGTTCGTTCATTGTTGGTTTGGAAGGTTTTCGACCCTGGACGTAATGTAACAGATGGGGTTTAAGGTATGAGATTTTGATTTTGGGGGTAAAGTGGCCGGAGGCTGTGATTCTCACTGAAGCAGAGGAGAGGGGAAAGCTCACTAGACTAGAGATAAATGAACGGAGGATAGTGCGAGCTGCCACGTAGAGCTTGAGACAGTTGTAAAATTAACAGTGAGGGTTAGGTAGAGGAGAATTTTTGTAGTCAGTGTGCCAAGGGATGGGTGATAGGAGACAGATGGAATCTAGATAGTTGAATTTACAGAATGTGTTTATAAGGACAACCTTAGAAAAATTGAACTTGCAGGTGACAAATACACGTATGAGGACAAGGTAATGATAAAAATTGTGAAGCTTCAGAGCCTGTAGTTTTGAGATGGGCTGCAGGTGTTCAGGGTTGAGTGAGACAGCAGTTACGAGCTATATGTTTGATTTTAAGCAGGTATCTGGGAAAGAAATGGGATCCAGTGCAAGGTCATGGGTTTTTTGAAAATAGCTTTGATCATTTTTAATATAGAGATGTAAAAAGCAGTGGCTTATCTATACCTTACTGTCAGTTAGGAATTTATACAGCGTGACATATTTGGAGTGGTAATGGAGAGCTGTCATTAGCATCCACATGAATGATAACCCCATCTTTAGAGCAGCATAGATCAGCATTGCCCAATAGAAATTGCTGCCTAGCTGCCTAGCAATATAGCTTTGGTGACACCATTCAACCATGTGTTAACTTCAGTAGAGAACAGCATTCATACATTTGCAATGCAGGTAAATCCACTTCACATGTACATAAATGTCTCCTACTGTTCAGTAGCCAAGGAAATAAAATAAGATTTTTTACCAACATGCACAAAGGTTAAACTACACATACAAAGGCATGATCACATGACCAATGCTAGTGTCTATTACTCAGTTTTTATTTATTGCTCAGAAGCGTAATATCCACCTCTATATTCCCAATTCTCCACCTGTGGACATTACTGATGTTGATGAATTGGAGGAGGTTAAGTAGAGTCTTGGAATACATGTGGGCATGAATGGAGAAGCCATTGTTGAAATGTTCTGGCTATGTTGGACCAGGTAACAATGGTGTGCTTACCATAGCAACATGGTTAAGGTGGAGGAAGATGCTGTCAGAAGTTTCAGGGCAAAGGATCAATTCCATCAAATGTTTTCTGAGCATTTTTGTTAAAATTTTTAAACCTCATAAGAGGTTTCCATTTGATAATGTGGCTTTCTTCTCGATTTCAGCATATCAGTAGAGGGTATGGCAATGTTCAATTTTTACCATTGCACCTGGCATTTTTCAAATCAGTGGTTGTTCTTGCATTTCCCTGAGCTCTATTGACATCACAGCTACAGCACAAGTAGAACGCTTGTTTGAAGTGCCTGCTAAGCTACAGATTCGGTGCTATTTTTATGTGAAGTATTAAAGGTCATGATTCTTAGCCATGTGAGTATTAAAGGTCATGATTCTTATTCTGGAGCTGGTCATAACTTGTGACTTTTGTTTCTGGGTTTCTTCTCCACGATGGGCTTTCTACTTTTGTTTGAATTTGTTATCACCCATGACATGTAAACTGATGTAGTAGTGTTTAAAATTCATTTAATTTTCAGTGGCCCCATTGACACATAGGTGTTGTGGGTAGCATTATTGTAATGTTTTGTTGAAAAAATTGATATATTTTTAATAATCTATTCCATATAGAACTTTCAGATTGCCAGTATACACAAACTATTCATCAGTTCTGCTGTTTGCTGTTTTGTCAAGATCCAATTTTATAGAATACTATATCTCTGATACGTGCTTTTCAGACAAACTGATGTCTTCCATGTTCATATATGCTTAATACAAATGTTTTCAAACACTTGTCTAAAGATTAACACTTTCACTGTGCAAATAAAGTTGTACCATTTCCCCTAAGTGAAGATATAGATGAGTAATGTCTTTATTTTGGAATTATATCAACAATAAGACTTACAACAGGACTTTATTAGCATTACTAAATATCTTACCAGAAATTTTACACTTAATAAATTCCTTTTTAACAGGACATGGGTGTCACTGGCTAGGTCAGCATTTTTATTGCCATTGAGAAGGTGTTGGTGAGCTGCCTTTTTGAACTGCTGCAGTCCATGTACCATAGGAGCACCCACTTAGCTGTTAGGGAGGAGGGAGTTTCAGGATTTCGGCCCAGCAACAGTGAAGAAATGGCAATATAGTTCCAAGTCAGGATGTTGTGGGGCTTGGAAAGGAATTTGCAAGTGGCGGTGTTCCCATGCATCTACTGCCCTTGTCCTTCTAGATGGTAGAGGTTGTGGGTTTGGAAGGTGCTGTCAAACAAGCCTTTGTAAGTTCCTGCAATGCGTCTTGTGGATGGTACACATTGCTGCTACTGTGTGTCGGTGGTGGAGAGACTGGATATTGAAGGTGGTGGATGGTGTGCCAATCAAGTGGGCTGGTCTGTCCTGGATGATGTTGAGCTTCTGAGTGTTGTGGGAGCTGCACTCATCCAGGCAAGTGGAGAGTATTCCATCACACTCATAACTTGTGCCTTGTAGATGGTGGATAGCATTTGGGGAGTCAGAAGGTGAGTTATTCTCTGCAGAATTCCCAGATCAAAGACTTTAACATAAAACTTAAGCTTCTGTACTCATTCTGGACATTTTAATTCTACATTAAATTTAGAACCATGGAAAGTTATGACACAAAAAGAAGCCATTCAGCCTATCATGTCTGTACTGGCCGGAAAAAAAACTAGCTGCCCATTCTAATCCCACCTTCCAGTACCCGTCTGTAGCCTTGCACTTTGCAGCACTTTAGATGCGGATACAGGTGCCTTTTAAATGAGTTGAGTGTTTCTGCCTCTACCCCCAATCCAGGCAGTGAATTCCAGACACTCATCACCCTCTGAGTAAAGAAGATTTTCAGCATGCCCCCTCTAATTCTTCTACCAATCGCCTTAAATCTGTGCCCCCTGGTAATTGACCTCTCCACTGGGGTAAACAGGGCATCCCTGTCTACTCTATCTAGGCCCTGCATAATCTTGTACATCTCAATCAGGTCATCCCTCAGTCTGCTCTTGATCTAGTTAAAATCATTAGTGAATAAAGGATTTCGAATATTTTCTCAAGCTGAGGTAGAATTGTAATTTTTAATCTTTAGGACTGTCTCTGTGGAAATAGACTGATATAAAAGCATTTAAAATGCCTGTTCATTGTAAATGGAGTTGAAATTCTGAATCAATTGCCTTTTTTTTAACTGCTGCAGGTCATTAACAGCCAATGATATGTATTGACAATTGCAATAGTTAGGATCTCTAATCATTGTCTTTCAGGGCTCTACTGGAGGATCTGGCACATGGACCTTGTCCAGTCTGCAGTTCTGTATTGTGTTATGACTCTTGTCAGTACCTATCTTGTGGCATTTGCTTACAAAAATGTAAAGTTTGTCCTGAAACACAAGTAAGTAATTTCTAGAAAAATATTATTTGTACAATTTTTATGGCTGATGTGTTAGCATGTCACATTGTTAACAGAGATTCATTTGTCTAGGGTTGCGCAGAAGAGAGAAGATGCAGTGTCCAAGGAGGTCACTCGGAAATTGTCAGAGGCTGACAACAGGAAAATGTCTCGCAAAGAAAAGGATGAAAGGTGTGCTTTCTAAGTTTTGAAAATTTTTTTATGGTATATACTGTCTTAAAAGTTGAGACCATCAAAATATGCAAAGTCAGTTTCTTGTATGTAAGATTGTAATGTGCAAAGATAGGTTGTAGGTCACAGTGCTAAGGATTTTTTAAGCAATGGCCATTGATCTTAAGAGAGCAAGGTGAAGCTGTTTGCTTCACATGTTTGTGAAAGTCTGTTGCAATTAAGTGGATGCCAAAACCAAAATTGTTTTGCTATTCTGTCCTAAAATTTGTTCTCAATTTTAAAGTTGGATGCACGACACTCTGGAGGTGTACACCATTTTTGTTAAAATTATACCTCTAACCCCACCAATCTGATTCTGGACATGATTGTTGTGAATCTCCATACCATTTTGGTGTTATGGGCTTTAGTACATAGCTACCAGTCTGAAATGTTCAGGGGTTTAAGGGTTCTTAACGTTTGTTCTATTGTCTGATTACCTGATATCAATTCTTTGCAACTCCTACAGTCATGGGGTGAAGAGCCCAATTTAGAAATGATTTCTCAGAGAATTGATTTTGTTACTTAGAGTGGCTTGGAGCCTGGAAGGTTCCTTTCCCCTGAAACCTCTTGGCTTTGAATATAGCCCCGGCTCATAGAAGGAATGTCAAATAAATTTGGCATTATCTTTTTGGTTTCTAAAGGACAAATGCTAACACCGCCCCAGGAAACTATGAAGTGACTGGTGTGAGAAGTGCAAACAATTGACACTTGTGCAGTTTTTGGTCCATAGCTGGTGGAACTTTAGTTTTCGGCATCAGCTGCATTCAGGAAATCCAGGTTTACATGTGGCCTAAGAGTCTGCTGCATGCTGCCACCAAAATGGTTGAGTTTGTTTTATAAAATACATACCAGGAGCCAGGAGAATGAGGAACGCTCCCTAGTCTCCATCACTTTCCTCCTGGATGACAACCTCTCCTGGTTCCCTTTAAGAGCTTATGGAAATAGCACTATCTTTTGGGCCTCTTTAGCGATCTGTCTGGTGATGCACATTTGTTGGCTGCAGTTCACTGATAGAGGCTTGAGGCCCAATATTGGATGCATCTCATCATATCTATTCAGAAACAGAGATCATTCTCAGGGGCTAGTACACCTGTTTTTGGGTGCAAACAAATTTTTACACTTTATGTAGTATTTGTTTCTAGATATGTATCTATGGCTCCAGCAAGCCATGCTTAATTTAAAGATTGTTTTTCTTCCCATTAGAATTCTCTGGAAAAAGAATGAAGTGGCTGACTATGAAGCTACAACCTTTTCGATCTTTTACAACAACACCCTGTTCCTCGTTATGGTGATCATTGCCTCGTTCTTTATTCTGAAGAATTTCAATCCGACAGTGTATCCTTTTTAATGACAATATGGCGACAACAGCTTGCAATTATTTGCATTTGGGATGAAATCGGTTCTTTGCTTATAATTTGGTGTAGACTTTCACCTTTAACAGTTGTGAAATTCTTGGTACTATTTGGAGCTGAACTACAGCAGAAAGTGGTAATAGGAAAAGAAAAATGTGTTTTTAAAGTTTTCCTTTTATTCATTCTTGGGATGTGGGCATCGCTGGCTAGACCAGCATTTATTGCCCATCTCTAATTGCCCTTGAGAAGGTGACGGCACCTTGAATTGCTGCAGTTCATGTGCTGCAGGTACACCTGCAGTGCAATTACAAAAGTTCCAGAATTTTGATCCAGTGACAGTGAAGGAACGGTGATGTATTTCCAAGTCAGGGCGGTATGTGGCTTGGAGGGGAACTTCTAGTTGGTGGTGTTCCCATGCATCTGCTGTCCTCCGCCTTCTAGGTGGTAGAGGTCGCAGGTTTGGAAGGTGCTACCTAAGGAGCCTAGGTGAGTTCCTGCAGTGTAGATGGTACACACTGCTGCCATTGTGCATCGGCGGTGGACGGAGTGAGTGTTTGTGAATGAAGAGCCAGTCAAGCGGGCTGCTTTGTCCTGGATGGTGTCAAGCTTCTGTAGTGTTGTTGGAGCTGCACTCATCCAGGCAAGTGGGGAGTATTCCATCACACTCCTGACTTGTGCCTTGTAGATGGTGGACAGGCTTTGAGGAGTCAGGAGGTGATTTACTCGCCACAGGATTCCTAGCCTAACCTGCTCTTGTAGCCACAGTATTTATATGGCTAGTCCAGTTCTTTTTCTGGTCATTGGTAACCCCTAGGATGTTGGTGGGGGATTCATTGATGCCAATGCCATGGGCAGATGGTTAGATTCTCTCTTGTTGGAGATGGTCATTGCCTGACACTCGTCACTTTTCAGCCCAAGCCAGGATATTGTCCAGGCCTTGCTGCATTTGGATATGGATTGCTTCAGTACCTGGAGTAATGAATACTGCTGAACATTGTACAATCATCAGCGAACATCCCCAATTCTGACCTTATAATAGAGGGAAGGTCATTGATGAAGCAGCTGAAGATGGTTGGGTCAAGGACACTATCCTGAGGAACTCCTGCAGTGGTGCCCTTGGACTGAGATGATTGACCTGCAACAACCACAACCATCTTCCTTTGTGCTAGCTATGACTCCAACCAGCAGAGAATTCCCCCCCTTATTCCCAGTGAGCTGCAGATTAGAAGCCCTGCCAAGTCTAAGGAAGGCCGATAATTATCAGTCAACAAATTTACGCCCATCATAAAACAGCAATCCATACTACAGATTTCATGTTGCACAAGAAAGTTTCTTTTCCATAGGTGAATTTGAAGCCCAAAGATCCAGTTATAATTATGCCAGTAAAGTTAAAGGATCATGTAATTGTCGAATAAGCATTGTCAGTTCTTTTGATCTGTCTAAGAATATGTGTCCACAAATGCAAATTAAAATGCAATATATCTTCTAGAAAATAGGTGGGAAAACACCTGAGGGGTCCCAAATTCCAGTTATTGCCTGTGTTAATGCAATTTTTGCCTGAAAATATCATTTGGTCCTTCTAGTCAGATATAATCTGTCATAGGTTTGTGTATAAAACCTGTATTCCTTAATTGTACTCTCAGAAACTACATCCTGTCCATCTGTGCTTCATCGGGGTTGATTGCTCTTCTTTCTACAGGCTCAAAGTAATTGCCTCTGGCTTTCTTTGTGAGATAATGTCAGTAATGATATGGTCTGTGTACTTAAGGATGAGGTCATTTAGATTTTAAAGTCTATAACTTTGAGACCTGAAACCACAGAATTGGCCACTTAACTGAGACAACTAGAGTTCTGTGAACTGCGTTTTTTTACAATCTACCTGCATTCCATGTTTTCAGTTATGGATGTACTTAATAAAAATGAATGCATTTTGCAACCAGAGTTTTTTATTTGCAAGTCTATTACTAGCAGTTTTGTTTTAACTTAAATACACACACGCGCACAGACTGGATTTATCAATGTTTCCATAGATGCTGCAAAAGTTATTGAGTTAAATTTATGGTGTCAAACCCAGGCATTGAGTTGAGCCCTAGTGTATATGATGTGTTGTGCATCTACATATAAGTAGAGTATATGTTGTTTCATACTAATGAAAATCTGTACACTTGATGCACAAGAAATAATTAAGTATCTAAATACATCCCACTGCACACAGTTCATAATGGTTAGAATGCAAATGAAGAATTCAATAGGAATAATGGCCTAAAAAAATATTACAACTCTCTGCCGCTGTGTTACCGTTAAACATTGTTATAATTTTGGGATGGGCAGAATAAAGGAGTGGCTGTATTGATAACAAAAGGAATATATACATGAAAAGACTAATGTACAGAAAGAAGCTGAGTAAATATGGTTAGGAATCAAAGATAAAAAGTATTGTATTACTAAGTTTGGAATTGAAGGAGGGAAATGGAGGAGAAAATCTGAACAGATATGGAAAAAGGATGGGGTTAACAAAAGTATAAGGCAATTACTGATTATATGGAGGTAGCAACAGTAGATCAAAATTGACTATTTCCAATGATTGAGCAGATAACACAGCAATAAGAATTTCTTTGTATAGAGCTTTTAATTAAATAACGTCCCAAGGTGTTTCAAGTGTTTTATAAAGTAAAATTGGGCATTGAGTCACATAGTGATATTATGGCAGATGGACACAAGAATGGTCAAAGAGGTTTTAAGAAGTATGAAAGAATCACAATTATTACAGTGCACAAGGAGGCTAGTCTACTTGTCGTGTCTGCACTGCTGTCTGAGCAACTCACCCAGTGTCATTTCCTTGCCTTTTCCGTGTAACCCTGCACGTTCTTCCTTTCCAGATGACAGTCTAATTGCCTTTTGAGTACTGTGATTGAATTTGCCTCCACTACATTCAGGCAATGCATTCCAGACCCCAACCACTTGTTGCATGAAAACATTCTTCCTCATGTAACTTTTGCTTCTTTTGCCAATTACTTTAAATCTGTATCCTCTCATTCTTGATCCTTTCACGAATGGGAAGTTTCTCCCTAGCTACTCTGCAGAGCCCTCGTGATTTTGAATACATCTATCTCTCAGCCTTCTCTGCAAGGAAAACCGGCCCAAATTCTCCAATCTATCTTCACAACTGAAATTCCTCATTCCTGGAACCATTTTTGTAAATCTTTTCTACACTCGTTCCAATACCTTAATATCTTTCCTAAAGTGTGGCAAAAAACTGGATGCAATAATCTAGCTGAGGCCAAAGTAGTGTCATACAAGTTCAACATAACCTTGCTCTTGTACTCTATGCCCCTATTAATAAAGCCTAGGATACTGTATGCTTTATTAACCACGCTCTCAACCTTTCCTGCCACCTTCAATGACTTATGCATGTATACACCCAGGTCCCTCTGTGCCTGCATCCCTCTTTGTATTGTCTCACCTTGTTCCTATCAAAATGAATCACTTCATATTTCTCTGCACTGAACTTTATCTGCCACTTGTCCTTTGAAGTTCTCCTCAGTTCACAATGCTTCCAAGTTTCATATCATCTACAAATTTTGAAACTACCCTGTACACCAAGGTCTTGGTCATTAATATACATCAGGAAGACCATGGTCCCAACACTGACCCATGAGGAACTCCACAACAAACCTTCTGCCAGCCTAAAAAATATCCATTAACCACTACTGTTTCCTGACAGCCAAGGGAGAGGTCTATGGAGGGAAGTCACCAAGCATTTCTTCCTGAGATGTTACACATTTAAAAACACAGGCATTTACTATGGGGAGTATTTTAAAACCTAATTTAGAACTTATAAATATATAACATGATATTACCTGACAAGCCAATTAAATTGCTGTGTCATAATTATGTCTGTTGATTAGTCCTGGTTTCTCACACATGCAGCAACAAATAACTTGTTACGGTAGTGAAACATGATGGTGCGGAATAGTACAAATTAACTCACACTGTTTGCCTGCACCTAATCAATTTTTTTTTTAATTTAATCAAATCAAATACAGCCTTGTCATTTTTTTAACCATTGAGCGGAAGATATGATCTGAAATTTAAATCTGGTAACTAGTCAGAGTGCATTGTACTTAGATGTGTTTAAGTATGTGATAATAAAGTCCATGAGGGTGTGCTACCTGATCACCTTCCTTCAATTAATGCAGCTTTCTATTTTACTTCTCATGATTATCTTTCCACTTTTGCCCTATGGGTGTGCTGACATTCTTTAAAAACATATTTTCTGCAAATGAAACTGTATAATGTAGATTCTACTAAATGGTTTCTCAAGTAATTTAAAATTATCTTGATTTGTTTTAAAATATGTGAACATAGGAATAGCAATACGTCATTCAGCCCATCGAGCCTATTCCACCACTCAATCAAATCATGATTGATCTATATCTCAATTAATACACTCACCATTGATTCATGTCTTTATACCTTTACCTAATAACATCTGTCTACCTTATTCATGAAAGTTTCAATTGATCCAGTATCCACACCCTTTTTGGGCAAGAATTCCACATTTCCACTACCCTTTGTGTAGAAAAAATGCTTCCTGATTTCACTCCTGAATGACCTAGTTCTTCTAACTTTAAGATTGACCCTGTATTCTGGGTTCCCCGACCAGAGTATATAGCTTTTCTGCATCTACATATTGAATCTTTTTTTCATTTTAAACACCTCAATATAATCACCCTCAAACCTTATAATTCAAGGGAATGCAATCCATTTATGGAACCTGTCCTCATAATTTAACCATTTAAGGATTGGTATCATTTTGGTGAATATGCAATGTACCCCACTAAAGTCCAAATATCCTCCTTGAGATGCTGTACCTAAAACTGAATGCAATAGATCAGATGCAACCTGACAACTGAAACATCGCTTCCTCCACTTTGTATTTCAACCTTCATTATGTAAAGGCCAGCATTCCTTTTTTGAGTACTTTGTGCACCTGACCATTATTTTTAATGATTCATGTATCTACACCCTTTGCTCCACCAGAGCTTCTAGTCTCTCACCAGTAAGAAAATATTCTGATTTGTCTTACTTGGATCCAGAGTGGATTACCTCTCACTTCTCACATTGCACAGGTTCTGTCATTGTTTCATCCGCTCAATTAATCTGTCCACGTAACTTTAAACTTTCTGCTTCCTTTAACACAACTTACTGTACCTCCTAAATCAGTCTCACCTGCAGACTTGGAAATGCTGCTCTCCATCATCCAAGTTTCACATATATAGTGAATAGCTGATACAGATTCTTCAGAAACACCATTTGCCAGATTCAGCCAATAAGAGTACATTCCCTTTATTCCTATACTCTCTCCCATCTCCAAACCAATGAAACCATTACAATTGAACATTTCGGGAGCAGAAGGAGTTTATGTTTATAAACCACTCATACAGCAACTGTTGCTTTCTGAAAAAGGCAGCAAGCATTTGTGTGTGTCAATGAAAGCCATGTGGTTTAACACATGTTGGTAATACATTTACATTGCAGTTTAAGCTTTTACCATTGCACACTGACTGTCATAAGTGACTTATATAAATATACTTATTTAGCCCGGATCAGGTTAAAATGAGTATTTTTCGTCAGGATATTTTACAACCTAAAATAAAATATCCCAAATGCATCTTTGGGTTTCAGTTTACTGATGTAAACACATTTAGACTCATGTCCTAAAAAAATCAGCAAGTTCCAGCATAAAGCAAGCCATTACACATACATGCCTGTGATCTAACATTCAGTGGATAAGGTTCTATTGAGAGGGAAAAATTGCTTAAACTTGATACTGGAATTAAGATTCCAAAGGTACACAAGCTATTAACTTACTTGTTGTTTTTACATTTTAAGCAAAGAGATAAATGTACAGCTCAGTTTGGGTGAGTAGAAAACTCCAGGAACCACTTTAACCTGGGAGATTGTAAATGTGCTTCTGTATAAGGGTACATCTCTCATTGCATGGGCATGCACCTGTGGGAAGTCAGCAGGAAACAGCTTTAGATTCAGAGCCAGACGGTGGTCCAGCAAGTAAAGAGTGCTTCTTTCATCATGCAGTCCCGGTCATTATCATGCATCTTTAAATTAGGATCTGTAGTCCTTCTTGCTTAATGGTTTGTTGCCAAGTATGTTGTCGATCTCATTCACAGTCTGTGTTGTCAACTTTGAGAGAACCTGAAAAGTTTCCAAACGTTTCAGTAAGTAACTGAGGAAAGAGATCCTGAAAAGTATTTTATCCAATACAGACTAGAGAAGAAACACTTGCTATTTCTATTTATGTACCACCTGTAAAGACCTCAGGACATTTCTATGCGCTTTGCATCCAACAAAGTACCTTTTGATGAGTAGATACTGGTCTAATGTAGGAGGTACAGAAGACAATTTTCACACAGTATGATCCTGGAACTACCAATGCAAAATGAACAGAATTACTTTTTAGTGATCTTGATTGAGGGATAAATATTGACCAGGACACTTGGGGAACCTGCCATGACATAATTTTGAAGATGAGCTGAGATCTTTTATGTCCAGATCAGAAAACAGATGGGTCATGTTTTAACATCTGGTCTGAAGGATGGCACCTCAAAATGTGCAGCAATCTCTCAATACTGCACTAGAGTGTCAGCCTCAATTTTGCATTCAAGCCTTTGGAGAACCACTTTGAACTCGCAGCCTTCTGACTTGAAGGCAAGGGTGCTACGGCTAACACTAGGTGAGAGAAGCCTCAGGCCTAATATAAGGTCCTGAAACAAGCCATGTTGTGATAGATACAAAATTAAGTCGGTCTGGCAATAGGCTTGATCAATACCGATAAATGGTTCAGAAGTAAAAGACCCAATTCAGACCTAGCCGCCATTCCTCCACAATTCCGTTTCATGTATAGATACTTGACGTGTATACTAGGTAACGGATAAACATGCACCAGAATTGAGTGGACTTGACTGAAGCAGTTAATTTTGTGTTGTCTGCCCCACATTAATGCTTCATATTTGATTTAGTTGTCGGTATGCTTACCTTGAAATGGCAACAACTGATAAAGTTCCAGTTGTATTATAGTATAGAACTAATGCAACGTCTCCTTAAAGATAAGGCTTTTAGAACATAAGTTAATGGTGGAAAAATGAACAAAATTATAGAAATCTCATACCTCCAAGTGGAAAGTATTTTTTATATACAGAAATTAACTTTACTAATATACAGGAGAGGGACTAGTTTTCGATTTGACTGTATATTGGATAGGCGGTGGGTGGTGTTTCCTCTCTCCCAATGCAGTTATTGAGAGACTGCGATTTTGTGGTTGGGCCTCATTAACATTGAAAAAGTCAGTGAGCTGCCAGTGAGTTGAGGTGGCCAAGCTTAGGCCTGCAGCAGCATTTTAAAGGGGCAGAGTGGAAGTGTCAGGAGTTAAAGGGAGCAGCATGTTAGTAGGAAAACAATTTGCACTTATAGCAGCAAGAAAATCATATGTTGGAAAACTTTAGGGCTCAAAACACAGAGGCAATTGGAATAAAAATACTAGACCTGCTTCCACCTTTCCCTATTGCAGCTAAGGATCCTTTTAAGTATCCTGAAAAGTGACCACCTCCCATATTGTACTGCCGACAGATTGTGCCAGGTTAAAAAACTGGTGGTAGTCAAAAATGGTCTTAACTGGGTCATTTTACTCCAATTTTAACTATCTTCAAATAATAATGAGGAATAAATTGTAATATTTGTTTGAAGCAACAGTCCAGTACCAAGAGAGATAAAGACCATTTCTGAACAAGTGTTTAGTACTAAAAGTTGTAAAGTGTAAGGATTTTAATGACCACAATTTATTTCCCCCATAACAGTTGTTGTGACCTGCATTACTTTCTCCTCATGAAGTTTATCAGAGTACTAGCAATCCAATTTCTAAAGGGGCAGGCAGCTAGATCTGTTGATGGATTGCTCTTCCCTGTATTCCTTTATGGGTGTGAGCAATTCTGTTGAATAGACAGGTTTCTTCTGTATTAAATTGCTCAGAGTTTTCAATAATAACTTGCCTGTATGGCGCCTAGGTTTTCTGTAAGCTGTTCTGCATTGGAGGCTCCCAGGAGAACTGAACTTACACCTTCATTGCGCAGACACCAAGCTGAAAGAAGTGGAGAATTGCTGAGGGTTAAAAACTACATTAAGTTCACCAACAATTTTGCTAAAATACCACTGCACATTACACAGCAAGACAACAAATATATAATTATTTTATAAAAGTAAAACACAAGTTAATATTTTTCATATTATATGGAAAATGTTGTATTGGTAGTGCTAATGGGTAGCCTGATGTTATATCGTTAAGAGTATTGAGTTTCAATTCTCTGCATTTGAATTTACTTCTTTCTGCTAGCTTTCTGTGTAGCCATCAGATGGAGCATTTTGACACAGCCAAGATCTTGAGCTTGAAAAGCTGGAAGTAAGATGGCTTCATATTTTCCAAGCAAGTAGCAGTAATGTTAGTCGCTTTGGAGAAGTACTCAGCTCAGACCACCGTTTTCTCCAGTTTATACTTGTTGCTCTAAAAAGGTTGGAGAGAGAATGCGAGTATAGGGATGTTGGACAGTCTAGGGATGCAAAGAATTAATAAAAGTTATAATTTGGGAACAGGCCATTCGGCCCAAGCAGTTTGTGTTGGCGATTAAGCTCCAAATAGTATTTACTCACCTGTAACCATATCCTTTAACCTCATTTCCCCATATTCACCAATTCAACCTAATCTTGGATGTAACATTGCTTCATCCTCAATTCTGGTACTGAATTTTAAGGCTCATAACTTTATTTAAAGAAGTTTCTTCTGCTCTCTGTTCCAAATCTCTTACATCTAATATTGTACTTCTGGCCTTTCATCAGCTTTTTTATCTAAGGGGGTCCCTTTAGTATCCAGTGAACCTGTACACCCAATCCTCTGCTCTTCCACAGCACAAACACATTTGCATTTAGTGTATAATTAGTGCTATTATTCTTTAACCAAAATGCAACACCTCACATTTAATGACATTGATTTCCACCTTTCACACTTTAGTCCATTCCCAATCTTATCAATATCCTGTTGCAACTTCCTTTACTCCCCAAGATTTAACTGTTTTAGTGTTAACTGCATATGTTAATACCATTCCCTCAGGCGTTTTTCCAAATCAATAATCCACACAGTAAACAGAATTGAACTCTTGAGGTATGTGAATAACTGGCCTTATCTGTGATGCTCTATTCTCTTCCTTAAAATCAATTTTCAATCCAGTTTGTTATACTCCCCTTAATCCGATGTTGCTAACTGTCTCTAATTTCAAAAAAGATAAAAGCAAAATTTAAAGCTCTGAAGAGTAATGTGGACTTGAAACGTTAACTCTGTTTTTTCTCTCTCCACAGATGCTGTTAGACCTGCTGAGTTTTTCCAGCATTTTCTGTTTTTGTTTCTAATAATTTCACATGTGGTTCCATGCTAATAATCCCTGACAGTCTAAGGGTGGGTGTACACTGATCTCCGACAGTCTAGGGATGAATGTACACTGACCCCCACAGTCTAGAACTGTGTACTCCGACACCCGGCAGTCTAAGAATGGGTACACCAATCCCTGACTGTTTAGGAGTTAGTGTACACTGATCCCTGACAGTCTAGGAGTGGGTGCACACCGAACCCTGTCGTTCTAGGGGTGGGTGTACATGACCCCCAACAGTCTAGGGGTTGGTCTATATGATCCCTGACCATCAAGGAGTGGGTGTAAACTGATCCTTGACAGTCCAGGGGTGGGTGTGCACTGACCCTGATAGTCTAGAAGTGGGTGTACACTGATCCTTGACAGTCTAGGGGTGGATTTACACTGATTCCTGACAATTTAGGGGTGGGTGTACGCTGATCCCCGACGGCCTAGGAGTGGGTGTACACTGATTCCCGCAGTCTAGAACTGTGTAGTCTGACACCCGACAATCTAGGGTTGAGTGTACACTGATACCCATAGTCTAGAACTGTGCACTCTTGACACCCAACAGTTCAGGAAAGTGTGTACACCGATCACCGACAGTGTACGTGTGGGTGTATACTGATCCCCGACAGTCTTGGGGTGGGTGTATATGATCCCTGGCAGTCCAGGAGTGTGTATACTGACCCCTGACAACTAAGGGTGGGTGTACACTGATCCCTGACAGTCTTGGGGTGGGTGTATATGATCCCTGGCAGTCAAGGAGTGGGTGTACAATGATTCCCGACGGTCAAGGAGTAGGGTGTACAATGATCCCTGACAGTCCAGGGGTGGGTGTGCACTGACCCCTGACAGTCTAGGGGTAAGTGTACACTGATCCCTGACAGTTGAAGAGTGGGTGGACACTAAGCCCCAACAGTCTAGAGCAGGTGTATACTGATTCCTGACAGTCTAGGGGTGAATGTATACTAATCCCTGTAATCTAGAACTGTGTACTCTGACACCCGACAGTCTAGAGGTGAGTGTACACTGCTCGCTGACAATCTAGGGGTGGGTGTAGACCAATCCCCCACAGTCTAGGAGCAGGTGTTCACTGATTCTTGACTGCCCAAGAGTGGGTGCACACTGATCCCTGACAGACTAGGAATGGTTGTACACTGAACTCCGATTCGATGAGTCCTGAGATGACTGATATCCTATGTGCGATCTGCAGACTCTGCCACATGTGGGGCAGGTGGTGCTTGAAGATTCAGTCAGATGAGGTGTTTGGAGGTTTGTACGCACTCTTTGACACCTCAGCTTTGCCTCTGCGTGTTCCTGAAGAAGTCTCTAGATGTGTTTGATGCCTTCCCAAATAAACCTCCATTTTGGTTGGTCACAAGCCAGCTCAGGCTCCCATGAGTTGGTGGGCATGTTTATCTCTTCAGCGATGCTTGGAGGACATCTCTAAAGCACTGCCACTGTCCTCCTGGGAGGTTTCTGCTGTGACCAAGTTTCGAGTAGAATAGTTGCTTTGGGGAATGGTGTCAGGTATGCAAACAACATGTCTTGCCCAGTAAAGCTGGTTTTGACTGAGTGCTTTGATGCTGGGCAAGTTAGCTTGGGAGTGGATGCTGCCGTTGGACTGCCTTTGTTGCTACCAGCTTTGATGTGTCTGCTGTAGGTTGTCCAAGTTTGAAAAGCATATAGGAGCATGGAGATCACTGTTGCCCAGTAAACCATGACCTTAGTCTTTGGTTTGAGATCTGCTCCCCAAATACTCTGTTCCTCAGCCGGGCAAAAGCTGAGCTCCACTTTTGAGATGATGGTGAATTTTGTCATCTGTATCTGCCTTCGTCGACAGCAGACTCCTAAGATACGGAAAGTGGTCCACATTTTCCAGGATGTCACCATTGATCTTAATCGATGGGGGGGAAGGAGTTGTACTGTGAGAGCTGGTTGAAAGAAGACCTTCGTTTTCCAGGTGTTTAATGAAAGGCTTATTTTCTCATGTGCTTTGGAAAAGGAGCCAATGATCACCTGCAGCTCAGCTTCTGAATGAGCGCACACGTAAGTGTCACCTGCATGCTGAAGCTCAATGAGGTTGGAGTGATTTTGGTTTTGGGTTGAAGGCAGCATAGGTTGAACTGTTTCCCATCTATTTTGTAGATTATCTCCATGCTTATGGGTAGTTTGCTGGAGGTGAGGTGCAACAATGCAGCGAGGAAAAAGGAGAAGAGGGTAGGTGCATGACAATCTTGTTTGACCTCAGTCTTCACTAAGATAGAGCCTGTGATGGTTCTGTTGGTGAGGATCATGGCTTGCATGTTATTGTGGTGCCAAATATCTGAGGGTAGCCAAATTTGGTGAGGATACTCCATAAGCCTTTGTGGTTGACAGAGAGAGAGGCTTTTCTGAGGTCAAAAAAGGCCATGTACCGCATTGGTGCTATTCCAGCATTTATCTGAAATTGGCCATGTTGTGAACATCATGTCTGTGGTGCCTCTCAATGGGTGAAAACTGCGGAAGGAGTTCTTCGGCCATTGCTGGGGGGCAATTGAGGAGGATTCTTGCAATGATCTTCCTAGTGGCAGACAGCAGGGAGACTTCTCTGTAGTTACCAGTTGAACTTGTCTCCGTCCTTAAATGCTCCTCATGCTCCTATTGCATATGTGCTACTGATTTTTCATGTCAGGGTGAGTACTGTTGTCAGTTTTTTGGAGGCTGGGTCAGCTTTTTTTTGAGCACAGAAATAGGAGCAGGAGTAGGCTACATTGCCCCTCGGGCCTGCTCTTTCATTCACTAAGATCATGACTGATATTCCACCTCGACTCCACTTTCCCACCCACTCACCTTATCCCTTAATTCCCTCAAGCCCAAAAATCTAACGATTTCGGCCTTGAATGTACTCAATCACTGTACATTCACAGCCCTCTGGGGTACAGAATTCCAAAGGTTCACAACCCTCAGAGAAGAAATTTCTCCTCGCCTCAGTCTTAAATGATTGACCATTTATCCTGAGACTATGCATACTTGTTCTAGACCGCCCAGCATTTTCCTGACAACTGATGTCAGGTTAACTGACCTGTAGTTCCCTTTTTTCTCTCTCCCTCCTTTAGACAATAGCATTGTTACATTTGCTAACTTCCAATCCACTGGAGTTGTTCTACATTTAGGGAATTTTGAAAAATGATGACCAGTGCATCCACAATGTCTACAGCTCCATCTTTTAGAACCCTAGGATGTAGGCAGATCTGAGGAATTGTCAGCTTTTAGTCCCATTAGTTTATTTAATACTTTTTCTCTACTTATATTATCTTACTATGTGCTTTATTAACAGGGACACTGAGTACAAGAGTAAGGAGATCATGTGAATTTGTATAAGACAATAGTTAGGTCTCATCTGGAGTACTGCATATAGTTCTGGGCACTACACTTGAGGAAGGATGTGAAGGCATTAGAGAGAGTACAGAGGAGATTCTCAAGAATGATTACTGGGATGAAGAACTGTACATTTGAGGATAGATTAGAGGTTGTGACTATTTTCCTTGGAAAAAAGAAGGCTGAGAGGAGACTTGATAGAGGTATTCAAGATCCTGAGGGGTATGGATCGGGTAAATAGTGAGAAACTGTTCCCATTCAAGATAGCGTCAAGAACTAGAGGTCACATATTCAAAATAATTGACAAAAGGAGTAACAGTGATGTGAAAAAAACTTTTTTCATCCAGAGGGTGGTTGGAGCCTAGAATGAACATCTTGAAAAGGTGGTGGAGGCAGGTTGGATTGAGCTATTCAAAAGGGAATTGGATTGCTTCCTGAAAAGAAAGAATGTGCAAAGTTACAGGGATAAGGCAGGGCAGTGGGACTAGGTAAAATGCTTTTCAGAGAGTCATTGCAAACTCGATGGGCCAAATGGCCTCCTTTTGCACTGTAAATATTCTGTGAACTCCTACTTGCAAGGCCTGCCACTCACAGTATGCAGAGGCCAATCAATCCCTTCCCTAGCACTAGCATCAGCAAAGAGTGAATCGAGTAATCCAATCTGGTACAAAAGCAGCCAAACTGAGTTAGAAGCAGCATCAGGGAGAGGGCCCGATCTGCACCAATATTTGTTGATACTGGTCATTGTTGACATGTGTAAGGCTAATCGAAGGTATTTGTTTGATCAATTAATCACGGTCAAGCTGAAGTTTACGATTCAACCCTGGGATCTTAGTTTTGGGGTCAAACAACAAGTACAGATTTCACTTGATGCCATTGCTTATAGTTTGCCACTTTGATTCAGAGTGGCAGTAGCTATGTTATTTCTGGATCCTCTGGAACTGTTCTCACCTATTGCTAACTGCGGTAGCGTGCAGCTCAGTCGCTCCACAATTGGAGTGAGATCCTTCAGTTTTGCCTGCTGTCTCCTCCCTTCTTCGCTGATAATTTTGTCCTTCAACCACTGGTAACACTGAAAACAGAGCACAATCTTAGCATCACTACGATTTTATTGAATATTTTCAATAATTTCTTAATTTGTTTCATTACAATAGTGGCTGCATATTAGAAATAATCTATTGGCCACGAAACACTTCCAGACATCCTGAGAATGCTATAAAACATAATATAAATGTGTCCTCTTATCTAGATGATTTAATCAATAGATTCTTTGCAAATTACTTGGACAATGTATGTATCTGGATGTCAATAAATCTTTTAAGTGTTTTAATGGTTCATGACGTGTCAAATATTTCTGATGCCAACGTCCTACAGAACAAGTAACAATTTTATATAGTATTATATATTATGTACATTTTTTACAAAATTCTGTTTTAAAACTTGCCATGACACTGAACACAAACCACGTTCTCTGTAACATTATAATGTACATGCAAGGTGCCATTTCCTCATTCCAACCACAAAGCTTGATTGGCTCTTTTGATCATTTTTACAGATTTGTGTATTTACTAGTGTTTTACACAAATTGTTGTGCCTCCTTATCCTGATATTTGACACAAAAACTCCTGTTGGCTGCAGAGACTGCAATGGTGAATATTTTATGGTGTTATCAGTGTAACAGGAACATGTCTGAAGATTGCAGGAGTCTGCATTTGATGCAGAGAGGCCTTCAATCAGGAGTTCAGGTATGTGAAATTCCTGATAATGGGGCAAGCGCCCATAGCTAGGTGCAGCAGTTATCTGCTGAAGTATTAGCCACACAGCAGCCAATAGGACCCTGAGGAATGGAGGGTTCTGGGATCATCACTTATCATGTGCTGGAGTCTTTCATGCTAAGAAGACAGAAGCTGATTGTAGCCTGCAGTACCTGAATAAATCAAGAAGGACATTGATTTTCATTACTAGGATAGCTGCAGAGAAGATGGAGACTATCAAGGGAGTTACAATTGAAAGATAGACCTAGTGCTCACAGTAGAATTGTGGTAGAGTAAGAAAAGGGATTAAAGTCAAACTGTCGGCGAATCAACCCTCTTATAGGAACTGAAACTGACTGAGATTAAGGGAAACGCATTACAGAATCGATCTGTTGTATAGTCCGGAAGAAAGAGCACAAAGCTAATGAGCAGGTGTAACCGAAGAATAAAAACACCTGTGGTTCAGTTTGCATACAAAAGTGCTGGACAGGTCGAGGGAAGACTGGTGCTGGTATCTGTACTTGTGTTGACTGCAACTTTCATTCAAGCATGTCACAATCGTTGTGTCATATGATCGCTAATGAATGTTATTTTAAAGTACGGTGGGCCTAATGCCCTGCACTTCCATAGGGGTTAAGAGGCTACTTGTTAGTGAGCAGGAATTCCCAAATATGTATAAATATATTATATAAAGTAACAGTTGAATTGGAGTGGGTAATGTACAATCTTAGGGGGAGTTAATATAAATTGCAAGAGTGAAGTTTGATATAAGACTGCAAAAAGCATGTCATTTTCAATGAAGTCTCATTCAGTGAAATAAAAGTTGACATTAGTGCAGTGTGAGTCACATTGTATCATAGCATTGCAGTTTGATGCACTCATGGGTTCTCATTATCCAGGAATTTGACAGTCATCAGGGGAGACAATGGCGCAGTGGTATTTTCGATGGACTAGTGATCCAGAGACCCAAGGTAATGCTCTGGGGACCCACATTCAAATCCTGCCATGGCAGATGGTGGAATTTGAATTCAATAAAAATCTGAAATTAAAAGTTTAATGATGACCATGGAACCATTGTCAATCATTGTAAAAACACATCTGGTTTACTAATGCCCTTTAGGGAAGGAAATCTGTCATCCTTACCTGGCCTGGCCTACACGTGACTTCAGACCCACAGCAATGTAGTTGACTCTTAAATGCCCTCTGAAATAGCCTAGTAAGCTACTGAGTTGTATCAAACCACTATGAACTCGCAAAAAAAGAATGAAACTGATCGGACCACCCAGCATCAGCCTAGGCACTGGAAACGACAACGACAGCTCCGTTGACCCTGTGAGACAGCTCTCCCCCCCGAGTACATTCTGCACCCTCGCCACCCTCAGTGCTTCCTCCTTGGAGGTGTTGAACATGGAGGAGCACTGATTCATCAGCTGAGGGAGGGCGGTACGTGGTAATCAGCAGGAGGTTTCCTTGCCTATGTTTAACCTAATGCCATGAGACTTCATGGGGAGACTTCAATGTCCATCACCAAGAGTGGCTTGGTAGCACCACCACAGACGGAGCTGGCTGAGTCCTAAATGACATAGCTGCTGGACTGGGTCTGCAGCAGGTGGTGAAGGAACCAACAAGAGGGAAAAATATGCTTGACCTCATCCTCGCCAACCTGCCTGCTGTGATACATCTGTCCATGACAGTATCGGTAAGAGTGACCACCACACAGTCATTGTGGAGACGAAGTCCTGCCTTCACATTGAGGTTACTTTCCATCATGTTGTGTGGCACTACCGCCGTGGTATTTGGGATAGATTTCAAACAGATCTAGCAATTCAAGGCTGGGCATCCACGAGGCACTGTGGGCCATCAGCAGCAGTAGAATTGTACCTGAACACAATCTATAACCTCGTGGCCCCGGCATATCCCCTACTCTACCGTTACCATCAAGCCAAGGGATCAACCCTGGTTGAATGAAGAGTGCAGGAGGGCATGGCAGGAGCAGTAGCAGGCATACCTACAAATGAGGTGTCAATCTGGTGAAGCTATAACACAGGACTACTTGCATGTCAAACAATACAAGCAGCAAGTGATAGACAGAGCTAAGTGGTTCTACAGCCAACGGATCAGATCTAAGCTCTGCAGTCCTGCCACATCCAGTCGTGAATAATGGTGGACAATTAAACAATTCAATGGAGCAGGAGGCTCCACAAATATCCCCATCCTCAATGATGGAGAAGCCCAGCACATCAGTGCAAAAGATAAGACTGAGGCATTTGCTACAATCTTCAGCCAGAAGTACTGAGTGGATGATCCATCTCGGCCTCCTCCAGAGGTCCCCAGCATCACAGATGCCAGTCTTCAGTCAATTCAATTCACTCCACATGATATCAAGAAACGGCTGAAGGCACTGGACACTTCAAAGTCTATGGGCCCTGACAATATTCCGGCAATAGTACTGAAGGCTTGTGCTCCAGAACTTGCCACGCTGCTAGCCAAGTTGTTCCAGTACAGCAAAACACTGGCACCTACCTGGTTATGTGGAAAATTGCCCAGGTATGTCCTGTACACAAAAAGGACAAATCCAACCTGGCCAATTACTGCCCCATCGGTCTACTCTCGATCATTAGTAAAGTAATGGAAGAGGTCATCAACGCTGCTTCAAGTGGCAGTTACTTGGCAATAACCTGCTTATTAATGCCCAGTTTGGGTTCTGCCAGGACTACTCAGCTCCAGACCTCGTTACAGCCTTGATTCAAACATGGACAAAGAGCTGAACTCCCTAGGTGGGGTGAGAATGACTGCCTTTGACATCAAGGCCATATTTGATCAAATGTGGCATCAAGGAGCCCTAGCAAAACAGGAGTCAATGTGAATCGGGGAAAACTCTGCTGGTTGGAGTCATACCTAGCACAAAGGAAGATGGTTGTGGTTGTTGGAGGTCAGTCATCTCAGCTCCAAGACAGCACTGCAGGATTTCCTCAGGGTAATGTCCTCAGCCCAACCATCTTCAGCTGCTTCATCAATGACCTTCCTTCCATCATAAGGTCAGAAGTGGGGATCTTCGCTGATGATTGCACAATGTTCAGCACCATTTGCGACTCCTCAGTTACTGAAGCAGTCCATGTCCAAATGCAGCAAGACCTGTTAATATCCAGGCTTCGACTGACAAGTGGCAAGTAACATTTGCGCCACACAAGTGTCAAGTAATGACCACCTCCAACAAGAGAGAGAGTCCAACCATCGCCCCTTGACATTCAATGGCATTACCATCATTGAATCCCCCACTATCAACATCTGGGGGTTACCATTGACCAGCAACTGAACTGGACTAGCAATATCAGCACTGTGGCTACAAGACCAGGTCAGAAGCTAGGAATCGTGTGACGAGTAACTCACCTCCTGACTCTTTGATGCCAAATAAAGCCTGTCCACCATCTACAAGATACAAGTCAGGAGTGTGATGGAAAACTCCCCACTTGCCTGGATGAGTGCAGCTCCAACAACACTCAAGAAGCTTGACACCATCCAGGACAAAGCAGCCTGCTTGATTGGCACCACATCCACAAACATTCACTCCCTCTACCACCGACACACAGTAACAGCAGTGTGTACCATTTACAAGATGCACTGCAGGAATTCACCAAGGCTCCTTTGACAACACCTTCCAAACCCATGACTACCACCATTTAGAAGGACAAGGGCAGCAGTTAGATGGGAATACCACCACCTGGAAGTTCTCCTCCAAGTCACTCACCATCCTGACTTGGAAATATATCGCCGTTCCTTCACTGTCGCTGGGTCAAAATCCTGGAACTCCCTTCCTAACAGCACTATGGGTGTACCTGCACCACATGAACTGCAGCAGTTCAAGAAGGCAGCTCACCACCACCTTCTCAAGGGCAACTAGGAATGGGCAATAAATGCTGGCCCAGCCAGCAAAGCCCACATCCCCTGAATGAATAAAAACAATCTTTGCTGCTGATTTTCACAATACAATAAATTCTGCTTCCCTAATTACTGAGCATATCCATTAAGTTTTTCCATATACTTAGAAAGCCTCGGTTTTGATCTTTGGTCTCTCCTAAGTTAGTTAATCTCAGTGTGCCAGTGTGGTGTATGTGTGGTAATTGACCATAGGATCTCTAAATTATAGAATGGTTGTGGCACAGAAGGAGACCATTTTGTCTGTCATGTCCATTTCAGCTCTCTGCAAGAGCAACTCAGCTAGACCCACTCCCAGACCCTTACCCTGTTGCCCTGCAACTTTTTTTTCCCTTCAGGGCTTATCCAACTCCCTTTTGAAAGCCACAATTGAATCTGGCTCCACCACACTCTCAGGCAGTCTACTGACTTTAATGCCTCTTTACAGTTGAATAGTTTGCTGAAACTCAGCGTCAAAGCTCATATATGAAGAATAGGCATTTGTGTGAAGTACTGGAAAGCAATTAGCACTAGTGGGGCAGTAGCCTAACGAAGAGACAATGACCGCAACAAGGGGTTGCACAATTTCAATATTTTTGCTGATATGAGTGCTATTTTGATTCCACTGGGGGTGCACGCACATGGTTGATGCTAGCCATGCCAGCCACCATTTTGGTAAGAGTGTTGGTGCAGGGAATGTGCACTGGAAGAATGTGGAAAGGCAGATCGTGATGTCAATCAACATGTAATACTTGTTTGACACTATGCTGCTTTTTTTGTCCTCAACTGTCCAGCTTAACCACCACCTTCTCACGCAACTGAATATGCATTCAGCAGCAAGAAGAATCACCATCAATGTGATTTAAAGAGATCATCAACTACTCTCAAATTAGTTGCTGCTTGATTCCTACTGGCTGTTGCCGAGTTTGTAGAACTGGTTGATGGTTTGCACTGTCATTTAAAGTTGCTGAGTTCTACAGTTAATGGTGTGGCATGCGCTAAAGGACCTTCTCCTGACTTTAAGGATTCTACTTCTGATTCTGTGGCTCCAGATTGGGAATACACAACTATCTCCATATTCATCGATGAGCGTGCACATCCATCATCATCATGATTCTGAGAGTATGACTGTGTCAGGCTGTTGCTTGACTAGTCTGTGACACGGGTCTCTCAATTTTGGCACAAGCCCCCAGATGTTAGGAAGGGGGACTTTGCTGGGTCAGCAGGGTGTGCTGCTGTCATTTCCAGTGCCTAAGATGAGGCCAGGTCGTCTGCCTGGTTTTATTCCTTTTTGACTTTTCTGTAGTGATTTGGCACAACTGACTGGATTGCTAGGTCTTTTCAGAGAATCCTTTTATTAACAGGACAGTTGAGATTGTGGCTGTAAAATAGCACCATAAAATATTGAGATACCAGCGGTGGAAAATAAGCACATTTTTGTGTGATGACTGAAAAGATGAGGCATCCAAATTTGCAACCATGGTGAATATCCTAAGAGCTTTTTCACTTTGCCACTAATTTCAGTAGATGTTTAGTGAGTCCTTTTCACATGGACCTCTGGCAAATTTGCAGAGGAGAAAAAAACTCTGAGGAAGTCCATCCCCTTTGTTTACAACACATTTAAGCAGGATGTTATTTTTATAAATGTGGGAGATTAATGGTGGGTGTAATTTTAATTTAGAGTTTGCAGTGTGAAAGTTGACTCCTGTGCTTTGATCATATGCAGTCTAATTATGAGATGAGCATGCAGTTTAACTATTGAGCTGGGAACTGCTTTGACAGTGTGGGAAAAGTTACTGGGTACAGACTGTGACAATGTGCAATATATTGGAGTTGTCATTTTTCCTGGGTCATTTTTTTTTTAACTCCCTTCCTAACGGCACTGTGAATGTACTGACATGACAGGGACAGCAGCGGTTCAAGGAGGCAGCTCACCACCACCTTCTTAAGGGCAATTAGGGATGGGCAATAAATGCTGGCCTAGCCAGTGATGCCCACATCCTGTAAATGAATTTAAAAAATAATGTTCATTTTCTTTATTGTTGCACATATAATTGAGATATTCCAGAGTCTGAGTTAATATTTGAGGCTGCTGGTACGATGTTGTGTTCTCTATTTTAATTTTCAGATTTACTCTAAACTATGTTAGTATTTTTTCTTTTGAGGTGCTCATTTTGCACTCTTCTCCATTTATTTATCAGTTCCCTCTTTAACTGGGTGTCTATGAACAGAACTGTACCTTGAAGCAATGGAAGTTGAGATCTAAACTTTTCAAGGAAAGCGACATGCTGTTACTTAGCCATTTAATTGATTGTTTTGTGGGGTAAGATTCATGTGAATAAATTATTTTTATCGACCCATAAATTTGAGCCTTGTTACTCAAATCCATTTACGGTATTTTTAAGAAGAAGAAATCAGCTGTAAATAAGAAGTGGACCAAATTGCGTAGTTGGTATTTGTTTTTGTAGTCTATTGGAGAGAATGGCAAAAAAGTTGGCCTCAAAAGAGAGGGCATGGAAGAATATATGCAAGTAAAATCAAGGAGAACCCAAAGGTATTTTATCAATAGATTTTATCAATAATAAGGAAAGAGTAGGACCCATAATTGACCAAGGAGGTAACTTATGTGTGGAGGCAGAGGATGTGGGTATGGTTCTTAATGAATTATTTGTGTCTGTCATCACAAAAGAGGGGGACAATGCAGACCTTGTAGTTAAGGAGGAGGAGTGTTGAAGTACTGAATATGATAGACATAGAGAAAGAGTAAGTATTAAGGGGTTTTGCATCCTTGAAAATGAATAAATCACCAGGGCTGGATGAAATATGACCCAAGCTGTTAAAAGAAGCCAGGAGGAAATTGAAAAGGGTCTAACCATCATTTTCCGTTCCTCATGGGATACAGGTGTGTTGGAGGTCTTTGTACTTTTGTTTAATAAGAAAGCGAGAGATAGACCAAATAATCACAGGCCAGTCAATCTGACCTCGGTAGTGGGGAAATTATTGGAATCAATTGAGGGACAGGATAAACTGTCATTTAGAAAGACATGGGTTTGTTAAGGGAATGTTGTTTCTGACAAATCTGACTTAATTTTTGAAGTAATAAGGAGGATTGAGGGTAGTGCAGTTGTTGTGGTCTACATGGATTTTAGCAAGGCTTTTAACAAAATCTCACATAAAAGCCCATGGGATCCAGGGGAATGTAGCAAGCTGGATACAAAATTGGCTCAGTGGCAGGAAACAAAGGGTAATTGTTGATGGATATCTTTGTGACTGGAAGGCCATTTCCAGTGAGGCTCCGCAGGGCCCAGTGCTAGGTCCCCTGCTTTTTGTGGTTTATATTAATGATTTGAGTGTAAATGTAGGGGGAATGATCCAGAAGTTTGCAGAAAGCACAGTAATTGGCTGCGCAGTTGATAGTAAGGAGGATAGCTGTAGACTGCAGGAAGATATCAATGGATTGGTCAGGTGGACAGAAAAGTGGCAAATGGAATTCAACCCAGAGAAGTGTGAGGTGATGCATTTTGAGAGTTCTATCAAGTCAAAGGATTACACAATAAATTGGAGGATACTGAGAAGTGTAGATGAAGTGTGGGACCTTGGAGTGAATGTCCACAGCTCCCCAAGTAGCAGGATAGGTTGATAAGTGGTTAAGGAGGCATACGGAATCTTTTCATTTATTAGCCAAGGCATAGAATACAAGAACAGGGAGGTTATGCTGGAATTATATAAAACATTAGTTAGGCCACAATTTGAGTATTATGTGCAGTTCTGGTCACCTCATTACAAAAGGATGTAATTGCATTAGAGAGGGTACGGAGGAGATTCACGAGGATTTGCTAGGACTCGAAAATTGCAGCTATGAGGAAAGATTGGATAGTCTAGGGTTGTTCTCCTTGAACCAGAGGCAGCTCAGGAGAGATTTGATTGAGATGTACAAAATTGTGACGGGCCTGGATAGAGTGGATGGGAAGGGCCTATTTACTTTCACAAAGAGGTCAGTGACTAGGGGGCATAGATTTAAAGTGATTGGCAGTAAGATTAGAGAGAGGATGAGGAAAAGTTTTTCTCCCCCACAAGGTTGCAGGGGGTCTAGAACTCACCTTCTGAAAGGGTAGTAGAGGAAGAAACCCTCAACTCATTTAAAAGGTGTCTGGATATGCACCTTAAATGTCATATCCAGCCGGGCTACGGACTAAATGCTGGGATTCGGCTGGCTTGTTTCTTGGTTGGCATAGACACAATAGGCCAAGTGGCCTCTTTCTGTACCATAAACTTTCCATGATTCTAGGACTCTACTTAGACCACTTGCTCCAAGACATTGGTGCAGTAGTTTGTATCCCCCTTGTCCTGCAGCTTTACAGAGAAAACAAGCAGGGCAACACAGAAAAGGACAAGTTGTTTGAAGAGGGAAGAGGTGAAGGGGAGAAGGACTCTCAGCAAGAGACCATATCTGTTCATGGTCTTCAGTGAGCAATTCTCCTCAAGCAACCTCAGCAAGGAACAGTGTGTCAGACATCTCCACTTCACTAAGAATGCCATCATTAAATCTGTCACCTTAGAGCAGGGCCAGGAGAGCATTGCCAGGGTGGCTACATTGACCATGGCAATGAAGTTTTATGCATTGGGATCCTTCCAAGCAGGTATGGGTATCATCTGACCATCCGCCATCCACTGTTACATAAGGGAGGTCGCTGAGGTTCTGTATGCAAAAAGAGCTGAACGTACTTCATTCCCTCTTGCCAGATAGAAGTAGCTGGAACACAAACACAGCTTCCGCAGGATTACAGCTCCTCCAAGGTATGGGGCACCGTTAACTGTATACATGTCACTTTGTGGGCGTGACATGTCTAGTCAGAGATTCAACACAACCGGATGGGATTCTGCTTCCTCAATGCCTAGCTAGTATGTGACCATATGCGGCAAATCTTGCAGGTCAATGCCACGTATCCTAGCAGCAGTCATGATGCCTTTATTCTACTTCAGAGCACTGTACCATCAGCATGAAAAACTAGAGGGTGGCTATTGGGTAACAAAGACTATCTGCTGATCACCTGGCTTATGACTACGATGCACAACCCGCAAGCCAGCATGCATATAAGGAAAATCATGCTGCCACATGAAATATGTTCAAGCAGATCATTGTGGTGCTTAAACTGAAGAGGAGGAGGCAACCAAAATACTGATTTCTGGCCGGGCTGTCCATAATCAATTCAGTTGACTGCAGTGAATGCAACTCAATTCCCCATTCTACAAATATCTCACCTCTTACCTTCCCTCTGTTACTGATCATCACAGTGTTTTCTTGGCTACAATGTTAAAATAAAAGCCACAATAAAACTGAACCATTCAAACTTGTATAATCCCTTGATGGTTGGTGGAAGACTGCTGACTTTCAGTGGGGGAGACTGCAGGTGGTCCTGGGGGATGTCCTCGAGCAGCTTTGGCCCTAGAAGGCCCGACTTCAGACTGCACTACCATGGGCATGGGCAGCAACAGTCTGAGTGACTGGCTGACAAGCAACAGCAAGGGAACTGGCAGAATGGTAGTGATGGGAGGACAAATGCTGTCATCCCAAGAGAAAACAATAGGTTTATCCCCAAGCCACTCCCATAGAGTAGAACTTCAACAAGCCCAGAAATGTGCCGAAGGAGCACAGAATGCAGAAAAACTGAGATCCTGCAGCTATGATAGCAACAGTCTGAGCTTGTGTCACAGACAGGTTGAGCTTACATGACTTCAGGCTGATCTTCCACTGCAGACACTGGGCGGCTTCTGCTTATGCTACAATGGAAACTGAGCCAGCAGCCATCAGACACTGCACCACAATCAGGTCTGCAAGTGTTCTCATGGAGTTGCCCATCACTTGCACCTTGGAAAGGACAAGCTCCAAGTTCTGCACAATACCATCTGCCAAACTGGAGCCAGATTCTTCCATGATCCTTGACAGTGACAGTAGGATATGCGGCAGGCCTGCTGTCTCAGTTTCTATTGTAGCTCAAGCAGAATGACGTATGACGGGTATATGTTTCAGTACATATACCCATCAGCCTTCTCCTGTAGGCTGCCAGCGAACTCCTTATCTGAGCCCACTAGAGTAGAACTTGTATGTGCCTCTCCCTGCAGCGACCCTTGTCCCTGTCCTGGTTGCAGGCCACTTGTGTTACCTATTGCAGATTTTGCCTTTAAATGTCTATCTAAAGTACGTGCATTTCCAATTATAATTGCTTCACCACCAGTGGCTGTGCCTTTAGTTGCATAGGCTCCAAGCTCTGTAATTCCCTCCCTTCACTTCTCTGCTTCTCTACCTTGCTTTCCTCCTTTAAGACACGTTTTAAGACACTTCCTCCTCTTCACCATGGACTTCCAATCCCTCTACACCTCCATCCCCCACCGGGATGGTCTGATGGCTCTCTGCTTCTTCTTCGAACAGAGGCCCAAACAATCCCCATCCACCATTACTCTCCTCCTTCTGGCTGAACTTGTTCTCACGCTGAACAATTTCTCCTTAAACTCCTCTCACTTCCTCCAAATAAAAGGTGTGGGTATGGGTACCTGCATGGGCCCCAGTTATGCCTGTCTCTTTATGGGGTATGTGGAACATTCCTTGTTCCAGTCCTACTCCGGCCCCCTCCCCCAATTCTTTCTCCAGTACATCGATGACTGCTTCGGTGCTGCTTCATGCTCTTGTCTGGACCTGGAAAAATTTATTAATTTTGCTTCCAATTTCTATCCCTCCATCATTTTCACATGGTCCATCAATGACACTTCCATTCCCTTCCTTGATCTCTCTGTCTCAATTTCTGGTGATAGACTGTCCACCAATATTCATTACAAGCCTACCAACTCCCACAGCTACCTTGACTACAGCTCCTCACAACCCGCTTCCTGTAAGGACTCCATCCCATTCTCTCAGTTCCTTCACCTCCGTCGCATCTGTTCTGATGATGCCACTTTCAATAACAGTTCCTCTGACGTGTCTTCCTTCTTCCTCAACCAAGGTTTTCCACCCACGGTGGTTGACAGGGCCCCCAACCGTGTCTGGCCCATCTCCTGCGCATCCGCCCTCACACCTTCCTCTCCCTCCCAGAACCATGATAGGGTCCCTTTTGTCCTCACTTATCACTCCACCAGCCTCCGCATTCAAAGGATCATCCTCTACCATTTCCGCCAACTCTAGCATGATGCCACCACCAAACACATCTTCCCTTCACCCCCCTAGTGGCATTCCGCAAGGATCATTCCCTCTGGGACACCCTGGTCCACTCCTCCATCACCACCTACACCTCAATCCCCTCCCATGGCACCTTCCCATGCAACCGCAGAAGGTGCAACACCTGCCCCTTCACTTCCCCTCTCCTCGCTGTCCAAGGGCCCAAACACTCCTTTCAAGTGAAGCAGCATTTCACTTGCACTTCCCTCAATTTAGTCTACTGCATTCATTGCTCCCAATGCGGTTTCCTCTACATTGGAGAGACCAAACGCAGACTGGGTGACCGCTTTGCAGAACACCTTCAGTCTGTCCGCAAGCATGACCCAGACCTCCCTGTTGCTCGCCATTTCAACACTCCACCCTGCTCTCATGCCCACATGTCCGTCCTTGGCCTGCTGCATTGTTCCAGTGAATCTCAACGCAAACTGGAGGAACAGCACCTCACCTTCCGACTAGGCACTTTAAAGCCTTCTGGACTGAATATTGAGTTATTGAGTTCAACAATTTTAGATCATGAACTCTCTCCTCCATCCCCACCCCCTTTCCGACCCCCCCTTTTTTTTCCCCAATAACATATATAGATTTTTCTTTCCCACCTATTTCCATTATTTTTAAATGTATTTCCATCTATTGTTTTATCTCTACCTTTCAGCCTATTTCAATCCCTTCCCTTCACCCCACCCCACCCCCACTAGGGCTATCTGTACCTTGCTTGTCCTTAATTACCCTTAATTAGCATGTTCCTTAGATAATATCACCACCTTCAACACCTCTTTGTCCTTTTGTCTATGACATCTTTTGGCTGTTTCCACCTATCACTGGCTCTATCCAGCTCTACCTATCCCACACCCCCTTTAAACCAGCTTATATTTCACCTCTCTTCTATTTTTCCTTAGTTCTGTTGAACAGTCACACGGACTTGAAATGTTAACTGTGTTCCTCACCACAGATGCTGCCAGACGTGCTGAGTTTTTCCAGGTATTTTTATTTTTGTTTTGGATTTCCAGCATCTGCTTTTTACTTCTTAAAATATCCCTCTTTGACCAAGTTTTTGGTCATGTAACCTAATATCCCCTTATGTGGCTCAGTGTCATACTTTGTTTTATAATGCACTGGGGCATTTCATTAAAGGCATTATACAAATCTAAGTTGTTGTTGTATAAGCAGTGTTAATATCTGAGTTGGCGTCTACAAATATGAGAGCAAGTGACAATATTTTTTCGTTACCACCATCTTCCTTCTCCTTCTCATGTACATCCACCATTGCCTGGCCAGGTGGCTGTTCCTGGGTATGTGTAAGTAGAAAGGCACAAGGGCACGGTTGCTGTGAGGGGATGTGGCAAGGGATGGGGGCAAGATTGTGGAATGAAGAGGAAGTGGGATATGAGAAAGTGGATTATGTATGATGACACTGTTACCTTCGATGGGTTCAGCCCTGATACAGGCCATGACCTCAGTCATGGCTACTCCAATGACATAGAGCACAATCTCCTCCCTGGGTGGAAGTATATGCAGCTGTGCTGGTAGTGTGTTGCTGCCTGTGGTTTTGTACCACCTTGTCTTGCAATAGAGAGGGAAGTGTATAAGTGAGTATGGTGCAATCTGTTTGGTTTTGTGGCTGTCACGGTGGATAGCTGGCAGTGTGTACAAGCTGTGAGGTGTAAGTGTGGGGCCTGCAGCAGCGCAATGCAGTGTGTAAGGGCAAGGTGAAATTATGAATGTGATGTGTGAATCATGATTGATAGAGATTATTGGTAGGTGAGTGATGAATTGAGCAATGTCTGAGGCCAGTAATTTTATTATTGGTTATCTCTCGCTAGCGAGGATGATTGTCTTCCATGGTTCCGAAGATGGCCGATGTGGCCTATTCAGGATCTGCAGGCTTTAAGGCATGTAGGGCATTTGTTGTCATGTGGGATGTCTGGTCGTTTATTATCAGTTCGGGTCATGGCATGTTCTTTTTGCTGCTTTCGCTTTTCCTCTTCATTTTATCATTGTTGGGTCTCAAATGCCGGGATCCTTCCCACAGACTCTGCCATCGCCTGGTTCGGTCCAAGGCGATGCTCTCCCAGGAGTTGATGTCAATGGCCGGGATTTTTCGCTCCCGTTTGCGGCAGGCGTCATGGCAGGCAGGAAGTGGAAATTTGGCAGAAATTGGTTTCACCCTGGTGTGAAAGCACAGCGGGGTCATCCAATAGTTTTTGCCGAAATGGAACGCAAATCCCCTTGGAGGCTGGCATGAAACTGATTTACATCATATTAGCAGGATGCAAAAGTAAGGCCCAACCAGAATTGCCCCCCATGCCCAATTAATCATTACATCAGTGGTAAAACACGCTGGTCCAGAACATGTCTGGACTAGCGTGACGTGCCAAAGTCGGGATTTACCATTAGGGCTTCCTCAAATCATGGACATCTGAGAAGATGATGATGCTGGAGGCCTACGGCTACCAGACCCTGGAGGAACATGTGCATCGCATGCTGGGTGGATCCTCATGCACATGGCTCCGCTGCAAAGCAGCTCTCAGAAGGTGGGAGGTCTCTACACAGCAGCTTCGTCTGCGCTGAGGCTTTGGATCTTCATGGATTTCACCGATGCTTTGGACCTGCTTCGGGACTTCAGGGATGTTGCCGTGAGCTCGCGCCACCCTCCAAGGACTTCCGCCATGGGCTCGCACCTTCCTCCAGGGAGTTTGCCAAGGGTTTACACCATCCTCCAGGGCCTTCGCCGTGGGCTCACGCCATTCACCAGGGACTTCACCGTGGGCTCCCGCCATCCTCCAGGGAGTTTGCAATGGGCTCACGCCATCCTCCAGGGACTTCACTGTGGGTTCGCGCCATCCTCCAGGGACTTCGCCGTGGGCTTGTGCCATCCTCCAGGGACTTTGCCATGGGCTTGCACCATTCTCTAGGGAGTTTGCCATGGGCTTGCACCATCCTCCAGGGACTTCGCCGTGGGCTCGCGCCATCCTCCAGGGACTTCGCCATGGGCTTGTGCCATCCTTCAGGGACTTTGCCATGGGCTCGCACCATCCTTCAGGGGGTTTGCCATGGGCTCGCACCATCCTCCAGGGAGTTTGCCATCAGCTCGCACCATCCTCCAGGGAGTTTGCCATGGGCTCGCACCATCCTCCAGGGAGTTTGCCATGGGCTCGCACCATCCTCCAGGGAGTTTGCCATGGGCTCGCACCATCCTCCAGGGAGTTTGCCATGGGCTCGCACCATCCTCCAGGGAGTTTGCCATGGGCTCGCACCATCCTCCAGAGAGTTTACCATGGGCTCGCGCCATCCTCCAGGGACTTCACCGTGGGCTCACTCCATCCTCCAGGGACCGTACCATGGGCTCACACCATCCTCCAGGGGGTTTGCCATGGGCTCGCACCATCCTCCAGGGAGTTTGCCATCGGCTCGCACCATCCTCCAGGGGGTTTGCCATGGGCTCGCACCATCCTCCAGGGGATTTGCCATGGGCTCGCACCATCCTCCAGGGACTTCACCATGGGCAGATACAGATGACTGGTGAAGAGGGGGTTGGGGGAGAGGAAGGTCGAGGAGTGAGTGAGAGAGGAAGATGTTGGGGGTTGAAGTTGTGTGAAGGTTGAAGGTGTTGGGGGGGTGAAGTTGGGAGGGGGGTGCAAAGGTGTTGGGGAGGTGAAGTTGGGGTGAGCAAAGCTGTAAAGGGGAGGAAGGTGTTGGGGGAGGGGAAGTTGTACGGAGGGGCCAAAGTGTAAGGGGGTGGAAGTTGTACAGAGGGGGCAAAATGTAAGGGAAGGTGGTTGAAATGTCTAGGTGATTGTGCAAGGGAAGGGTCTATGGAGTCAATGTGAGCTTCCTGGGGAGCAAACTCTGGTTGGATGTGGTAGGATGAAATGGTGAGTGTGAGAGGGGGCAGAGGGAGCCAGTAGGATGGGAGGATGAGGGTGCATCAGTACCAGTAGAAGGGGTGGTGAGAGTGGTTGGTGGGGACGCGGAGGCTACATAGACTCTGGGTGTGGGAAGGTGGTGGTTGGGGAGGTCAATTTGGATGGGGATGGTATTTTTTCAAAGATAGGAAATGTGCAAGTTCACCTGGACATTCTTGAAGGAGAAGGGTTCGGGCTGTAGGGTAATGGCGGGGAGTCAGAAGGTGATGCCGGGTGATGGAAGAAAGGACATGGATGACAGAGGGACAGGAAAGGACGAGGGAAGTTTATAGCAAAGTTTACTACAACCATTTTGCACAAATTGAAAGTGAGCAGAACCTCATGTTGGACAGGCGCAGGTGCTGCATGGGAGTGTGATCAGTGGGTGGATGGAGATGCAGCTCAGATGGACAACTGAAAGAGAACCCCAGCAGGCAGCACTGAAAATACTTGGAACAGTGAGATGTGTGTGATGGATGAAGGCTCCACGTGTGTGGGGGAGAGTGCTTGCACGAGGCTCCAAAAGGACCTGCCTCACACACTTCTTCCTCCAGATTCACTCCTGAACTAGCTGCGTGCAGCTGAACTTCTAGTGGGGGGCATGCAAGGGGAGGATTCGCGAAGCCTGTAAGTGAAGCTGAAGGACAACATTACACGTTATTTAGTGAACGTGAATATATTTTTAGATTATAAAGTGACAAAATGTGTTCACCAGTGCAACCACTTGTGATCAAAATTTCTTGCGTTTTCTAGGCCTACCACTTCTTCTAGGTGCTGCTCTCACATCGGCAGCAGGGGTGGAGACAGCCTGTGTAGTGGTTGCTCTGTTGCGTCTGAAGACTTCAGTGTGCATCCTCTGGACAGCCAAGGCTTGGAGGGCTCCATTTTGTTTTGGCTGTTCTCCTGCAAGCCAGCTGTTCCCTCTGCAGTGAAAGAGGATGAGGTTGAGGACAGGCAAAGGGTGCCTGGAGGGAGTGGACAGTATCTGAGTGGATGACCCAGGAGTGTCCAGTTGCCACTTCTCCTCCCTTCAGGTGCCCGAGGGCCCCAGCCTGGCTTCTTGAGGGGAAGGAGCACCTGGAGCGACATCAAGATGCCCCATTTCCCTCTTGCATTGCCACTGTAGGATCTCACCAATGGCAACCCTGATGGATTTCAGGTCTGTCCGCATTTCCATGTTCTGCTGGACCAGGGTCTCCATGGCATCTGCCATCCTTCCCATGGAGATCTCCATGCGCACTTATGTGGGGACCACTTCATCAGAGAGCAGGCAGCAGACGCACTCCTCCGACTTGCGTGCCACTCTGTTGGCACAATAGCTCTGTGTGATGTTCCCCTGCCTTCTGCTGGCTCTCCATAATGAGTTGGAAGGCCAAATCCAGAGGCTCGTCATCTGACTCCAACCCCACAGATGCCTTTTCCACAGCAGTCCTCCGAGTTCTGGGGAGCTCAGCTGAACCTGCCTCCTCCTACTGTAGACATGTGTCCATGCGATGACCATCAGATTATGAACCCAAGCCTGCTCAATATGAGGTGTGTGTCTCTGCGCTGGTGCAGGGTGTGGATAAACGCTGTGACGGGTCTTCCAGGCTGCTTAGTTCCAGCTCTTTAATGGAGGTGGTGCCCTCTTGACTGGAGGTGTGGACCCAGATGGAGCTGAGGGATTGGCTGGCTGATGGTGTTGGTCACTTGGCAGAGCCCCCTGTGAACCAAAGTAGAGATAATTAGTGCACGCAGCAGAGTCAAAAGCAAGAGAGAGAGCACTCACATTTGCATTGAGAGGGGAATGACCTGGTGCAGGATTCTCACGTGAGCGTTTGCTGCTGACCTCACCACTGCCGCAGGATTGGTTCATGTCCTCACTAGTCAGCGGGATGGCACACTCCTCAAAGTGAGTGAGGGGCCTAATGTCGGCCACTCCATCCCCAGTCTGGGACCTCTCCCTCCTGTTGAGCGCCAGCTTCTCCTGCATGAAAACAGATGGAGAGTGTGAGAGCAGGACATGTGGCACAGCAGATGGTAAGTATGCGTGGCATGTTTCTACGGTGAATAGAGCCATGGGCATGATAAGGACATGAGCTCCAAAGGATATGAGCCTGATTGAGATGTGAGGGGGTGTATGAGAGTTAGTGGTGTTGTCCCTTGAGGTGCGAGATCCCTGTGGGTGTGTGATAGGTTTGGGGGTGTGTGTTGAGAGTGATAAAGTGGTTGGCTTACCCTGCCTCAACGTTTGAGATCATTCATCCTCTTCCTGAACTGGATGGCTAACCTCCTCTGAGCTCCATTGGCGCTGCCACCACTTCCGAGGCCAGATTGGTGACTCTGGTGGACCTCCTGTGGCCAGAGCCAGGTTAGAGGATATTGCAGCGGGTCTCAACAACATCCAAAAGGTGCTCCAGTGATGCCTCAGTACATTTGGGATCTGCCATCTACCTGGCTTTCAGAGCCATCTGTCACCTGGAGCAGTCCTGGTCTGTAGACATGAAGTAGGGTGCGCTCTGGTGTGCTTTAAATATGGCACCCGGAGTGTGGAAACGCTGAGGTGACAATGTGGCGGGTGAATCCGAGGCTGGCCGCCAGCGATCCGAGTTTCCCGTGCATGCGTTATTAATGAGGCAGGATGTGTGTAAAAACCCGCCGTTGCGGCCGGCAGGAAAAGCATCGTTTTTCAAGCCCACCAACACACTTAGTGCAATTCAGGGAAAATTCCACCTAATGTTACATTACTTCATTTTGGCGTGCAGCACATTCTTGAAGCACTTCTGTCCTCCTCGGGTGCGGGTGCCCTAATTGAGCTGGGAGAAGAAGGCCTGCTTTGGGAGCTTGGTATCTGGCATCCAAACTATATGACCAACCCAACGAAGCTGATGGCAAATGATCATAGCCTTGATGCTTGTGGTGCCTGCTTTTGAGAGGACACTAATGTTGGTGCATCTGTCCTCCCACTTAATATGTAAGATCTTCTGCGTGCAGCATTGATGCTATGACTCCAGTGCTTTGAGGTGCCTCCTATACATTGTCCATGTTTCAGCCTTGTACGGTAAGGAAGGAATCATGACCACATGGTAGACCATGGCTTGGTTTCAGTATTGATGTCTCTTTCTTCAACATTTGCTTCCTCAAGTGGCCAAAGGCTGCACCAGCAGATTTCAGGTGGTGCTGGATTTCTTCAGTGTCAGCCCATAAGGATATAACATTTGAAGATGAATTCACTGACTCTGACCACTTGTGTGAGGCCTTTAAAGTTCTTGTGGCACTGCACCAGGTTCTCAGGGCTACACTGTTTATATTGACCATGAAGGCTGTTGTTACCCACTGCCTTCTCAGAGTTTGCCTGATGATCTCCTGGTTCCCTGTGGATAGACGACATCTCTGCTCCTCTCAACTTTTTTTAATTCATTCACGGGATGTGGGCTTCTTTGGCTGGGCCAGCATTTATTACCCTTCCCCAATTGCCCTTGAGAAGGTAGTGGTGAGCTGCATTCTTGAACCGTTGCAGTCCATGTGGTGTAGGTATATCCACAGTGTTCTTAGGAAGGGCGTTCCAGGCAGTGAAGGAACGGTGATATAGTTCCAAGTCAGGATGGTGAATAACTTGGAGGGGAATTCCCAGGTGGTGGTGGTTTCCATGTATCTATTGCCCTTGTCCTTCTAGATGGTAGTGGTCGTGGGTTTGGAATGTGCTATCAAAGGAGCCTTGGTGAATTCCTGCAGCGCATCTTGTACATGGGACACACTGCTGCCACTGTGCGTCGGTGGTGGAGGGAGTGAATGTTTGTGGGTGTGGCGCCAATCAAGCGGGTTGCTTTGTCCTGGAGGATGTCAAACTTCTTGAGAGTTGTGGGAGCTACACTCATCCAGGCAAGTGGAGAGTATTTCATCACACTCCTGACTTGTGCCTTGTAGATGGTGGACAGGCTTTGGGGAGTCAGGAGGTGAGTTACTCATTGCACGATTCCTAGCCTCTGACCTGCTCTTGTAGCTACAGTGCTGATATTGCTAGTCCAGTTCAGTTTCTGGTCAATAATAACCCCCAGGACGTTGATATTAGGGGATTCAGTGATGGTAATGCCATTGAACGTCAAGGGGTGATGATTAGGTTCACTCTTGTCGGAGATGGTCATTGCCTGACACTTGTGTGGCGCGAATGTTATTTGTCATTTGTCAGTCCAAGCCTGGATATGGTCCAGGTCTAGGTGCATTTGGACATGGGCTGCTTCAGTATCTGAAGAGTCACGAATGGTGCTGAACGTTGTGCAATCACATCCCCACTTCTGACCTTATGATGGAAGGAAGGCCATTGATAAAGCAGTTGAAGATGGTTGGGCCAAGGACACTATCCTGAGGAACTCCTGCAGTGATGTCCTGGAGCTGAGATTACTGACCTCCAACAGCCACAACCGTCTTCCTTATGACTCCAACCAGTGGAGGGTTTTCCCCGATTCCCACTGACTCCAGTTTTGCTAGGGTTCCTTGATGCCGCACTCAGTCAAAAGTGGCCTTAATATCCAGGGTAGTCACGCTCACCTCACCTCGGGAGTTCAGCTATTTTGCCCATGTTTGAACCAAGGCTGTAATGAGGTCAGCAGCTGAGTTGTTTTTAATTCATTCATAGGATGCTGGCATCATTTATTGCCCATCCCTACTTGCCTTGTTTAGAGGGTATTTAAGAGTCAACCACATTGAGTGGCCCTGGCAAAACCAAACCAGTCTACAGTGAGCAGATTATTGCTAAGAAAGTGCTGCTTGATAGCATTGTTGATGACACCTTCCATTACTTTACAAATGAATGAGAGTAGACTGATGGGGCAGTAATTGGCCAGGTTGGATTTGACTTGCTTTTTGTGGACAGGACATACCTGGCAATTTTCCACATAGCCAGGTAGATGCCAGTGTTGTAGCTGTACTGGAACAACTTGGCTAGGGGCGCAGCAAGTTGTGGAGCACACGTCTTCAGTATTATTGTCGGGAATAATATCAGGGCCCGTAGCCTTTGCAGTATCCAGTACCTTCAGCTGTTTCTTGATATCATGTGGAGTGAATCGGATTGGCTGAAGACTGACACTTGTGATGCTGTGGACCTCCAGAAGAGCCTGAGATGGGTCATCCACTTGGCACTTCTGGCTGAAATTGTAGCAAATGCTTCAGCCTTATATTTTACACTGATGTGCTGGACTCCCCCATCATTGAAGATGAGGATATTTATGGAGCCTCCTCCTCCAGTAAGTCATTTAATTGTCCACCACCATTCAGGACTGGATGTGACAGGACTGCAGAGCTTAGATCTGATTCATTGGTTGAGGGATTGCTTAGCTCTGCCTATCATTTGCTGCTTATGCAGTTTGGCAGGCAAGTGGTCCTGTGTTATAGCTTCACCAGCTTGACACTGCATTTTTAGGTTTGCCTGGTGCTGCTCCTGGCATGCCCTCCTGCAATCTTCATTGAACCAGGGTTAATCTTCTGGCTTGATGGTAATGGTAAAGTGGGGGATATGCTGGGTCTTAGGTTACAGATTGTGTTCAAGTACATTTCTATTGCTGCTGATGGACCACATCACCTCATGGATCCCAGTCTTGAGTTGCTAGATCTGTTCGAAACCTATCCCATTTAGCACGGTGGTAGTGCCACACAACACGATGGAAGGTATCCTCAATGTGAAGGCGGGACTTTGTCTTCATAATGACTGTGCGGTGGTCACTCCTACCAATACTGTCATGGACATATGCATCTGCGGCAGGCAGGTTGGTGAGGATGAGGTCAAGTATGTTTTTCCCTCTTGCTGGTTTCCTCACCACCCGCCACACACCCAGTCTAGCAGCTATGTCATTTAGGACTCAGCCAGCTTGGTCAGTAGTGATGCTACTGAGCCACTCTTGCTACTAGACATTGAATTCCCCGCCCAGAGTACATTCTACACCCTTGCCACCCTCAGTGCTTCCTCCAAATGGTGTTCAACATGGAGGAGCACTGATTCATCAGCTAAGGGAGGGTGGTATGTTGTAATCAGCAGGAAGTTTCCTTGCCCATGTTTGACCTGATGCTATGAGACTTCTCAGTCCAGAGCTGATGTTGACCCGACTGTTTGCCACTGTGCCGCCACTTCAGCTGGGTCTGTCCTGCTGGTGGGACAGGACATACCAAGGGATGGTGCTGGTGTTTCTGGGACATTATCTGTAAGATATATTTCTATGAGGCTGACTACGTCAGCCTGTTGCTTGACTGTGAAACAGCTCTCCCAATTTTGGCGTTAGCCCCCAGATGTTAGTAAGGAGGGCTTTGCTGGGTTGGCAGGGCTGAGTTTGCCATTGTCATTTCCGATGCCTCGGTCGATGCCGGGTGAGCTGTCCAGTTTTATTCCTTTTTTGTGACTTTGTAGCAGTTTGATACAACTGAGTAGCTTGCTAGGCTATTTCAGAGGGCATTTAAGAGTCAATCACATTTCCGGGGGTCTGGAGTCACATGTAGGCCAGACCAGGTAAGGATGGCAGATTTCCTTCTTTCAAGGACATTGTACCAGTGCTGAGTTTAATTCTGCATTCTGACTGGATAAGACCACTTGTGTTACTGGTTCCACAAACCCTGTACCATAACACCTACTGTATTATCTCCTTAACCTTTCGAGAGAAAGTTTTTATATATATATATATATATATATATAATGCTACATTGGAACACTACATTTCTTCATAAGGTGGTGAACAGTTAATACCACAATGTGAAAATTTGAAAATAGCAAAAACAATAACTGTTGTTACCTGGGAAATCCAGTTGTAACATTAGTGTCAGAGAAAATAAGCAATGTAAGCAAAGTAAGGCAAAGGCATCACTTTGTATTTCATTAAAGGAGCCCATTAAGTCCAAGAAATGTATTAATTATTTGTTTTACCTTTAATGAGGCCCTTGAACTGTCAGGTACTCCAATATCATACTTTCCACTGATGATTCCACAGGCAAGGGGAGACCAGGTCATTGCCCCAACTCCTAAAAAAACAAAGGCAACTGAAAGTGAGAACACACCGATCAATACAATGGCAAAACTGAGAAACAAGGTTAAAAGGATTAAAGCAAAATACTGTGGATGCCGGAAATCTGAAACAAAAACAAAAATAGCTGGAAAAACTCAGCAGGTCTGACAGCATCTGCGGAGCGGAATACAGTTAACGTTTCGAGTCCGTGTGACTCTTCATCAGATATTCTGATGAAGAGTCATATGGACTCGAAACGTTAACTGTGTTCCTCCCCGCAGATGCTGTCAGACCTGCTAAGGTTAAAAGGATGCTGTTTTATGGAGTGGCTTCAAAACTAATGGAAATACACCAAAAATTACCTGAATTAGGGGCAATATCCAAAGCATTGCCATAAACCTGTCCTCGAAATGGAGATGGTTGTCAGAGTGAACATTGGGAACCAAAATTCTATTTAAAACCTGAAGCCTAATGTAATAAGGCATTTTTTATGAGTACAGAAATGCATAAACAATCAAGGTAAAGGCCCAGAGATAATTTGTTAGGGGTTTTAAATGTTTCACTTTTCTGAAAGAGTGTAAGTCTCTTTGTTAAAAACAGACTGAGATGTTAGGAGAGTCAAACTGGCACCTGACATATTTGGATTCCAATGCTTCATTAATCTTCATTAATACTTTATTCATCAGGATATTGATGTGGTTGTTTAAGGTACTTGATAACTAAAGAGATGAACTCTTCTAACATGTGTCACTCAGACTGATTAGTGAAATTAAGCAGGTTTCTTTGTAAATCAAGGGTATAAAGTATGCAGTTTGGCAATACGTTTTGTAGTTGTTACAAATTTAATACATTTTAGTTTTAAGTTTCAGATCATCAATTGTCTCATTGCTGATTGTGGGATCTTAACATAACTACACTGTATTTCAAACTACAGTAATTAATTGTATGCAAAGCACTTTGAAATGCTTCAGAGAAATGGGGCAATATTTTGGGTTTTAGGACAGGACACGATGTTGTGGTCAAACGTGGCTCCTGACTTGGGCCAGGCTGGGAGCAGTCACCTGAGATTGATTTTTCTTGGTTTGGCTAATTAGTGATCAGAGGGTGCCCTCATCATCCAAGTAGGGATGATGGGTGAGCTCTTGAAGCTCGAGGGTCAATACAGGGCCCTCCAGCACTGAGGGTGCTGCAGCTTGCCACTGCTGGTAAGGGTGAGACATGCCCTCTGAGCTCTTTTAAAATATTTGGTAAAATGACCACAGCTGCTGGACCACCATTGTGGAGAGTAAACCCCTCCACAGGATGGCCTGTGGCCACAGCTGAGGGCATGTAACTGGAGGGGGCGGTGCCTCAAAAACATCTTGGAAGGCCCTCAGACCAGCCGGTTAGAGTTCTAGATGGTCTCTAATATATGGCCTTCACTGGGCAAGCTGCCCATCCACCCTGACCTGATAGATGGTTCGGGGCAGCTGATTACTGGAAAACTGGCAAACCAGCCAGCAGCGTGAAGTAATGCACCCACCAGCCTCAATTCCCATCCCCATAGTGGGGCCAAAATCCTGCCCACACAATCAGCCACTATTTAAACACAAATCTTTCTCTTCAACACTTAGGATGCAGTATATTAACGTTCATCTTGAAAGTAGTGGATTATACCGTGACAGGACCACTACATTAACTATGCGCAAGTACTCACCAATTTTGTGATAAAGCTCAGGGAGTTGGACCTCAATCTTCTCTCTCTGAAAGATATGATATTCCGCCTGCTCACAAACTGGGGGGATCAAATTAAACTGTCTTGCTACTGAGTAGGCCTCCTGAGGAAAATCACAAAAATTAAAATCAGATTCTAAGAATACTGTACTAGGGAACAAAAGATGAAGTGACTGCACTTGCCAATCCATGATTTTCATCAGAAACATTTCAATAATCGGAATAGAAGGGGGTGGGAAATGAAACACACAATACTATTCACATACACATAACTTACTTCCAAGATTTTTTAATAAATATTTGTGGGTAAAATTCCCCCATTAATAGTTCTAAAATTATCAATAGGATTTGTTCATCCGTAAATTGAAGAATGCCCTTTATTATAATAAATGCATATAGATGATACCAATAATACATGAAATCAGAGATTCACAGGCTCCCTTGGGTGAGATGCATTAAAAGACAAATATAGATTAATATCAAAATTTCATCAGAACCCTGGTTGAAGTTTACAACCAAACAGACAAACTGTGTTTCTCTTTCATATGGGTATAAATTACATACGAAATAGGAACAGGAGTAGACCATTCGGCCCCTTGAGGCTGCTTTACATTGAATAAAATCATGGCTGATCATCTTGTGTTTCGATTTCCACACTCCCATCTACCCCTGATAACCTTTGACTCCCTTGCCTAACAAGAATCTATCTATCTTTGCCTTATCAATGACCCCACCTCCACTGCCTTCTTAGGTTGAGCTCCAAAGTCGCACAATGCTCAGAGAAAAAAATTCTCCTCGTCTCAGTCCTAAAAAAGTGACCCCTAATTTTAAAACAGTGCCCCCAAGTTCTGAACTCACCCACAAGAGGAAACATCCTCTCAAAGTCAACCTTGTCAAGGCCATTCAGGATCTTGTATGCTTCAATCAAATCACTCCTCATTCTTCTAAACTCCTGTGGAAACAAGCCCAGTCTGTTCAACCTTTCCTCATAAGACAACCCACTCATTCCAGGTATCAATCTAGTAAACCTCCTCTGTTCTGCTTCCAATGCATTTACATCCTTCCTCAAATAAGGAGACCAAAACTGCACACAATAGTCGAGGTGCAGTCTCACTAATTTCCTGTATAACTGAAGCGGAATATCCTTACTTTTATGTTCAATCCCTCTCGTAATAAAGGATAGCATTCCATTAGCTTTTTTAATTACTTGCTGTACCTGCATACTAACTTTTTGTGACTCGTGTACTAGAACACTTAGATCCCTCTGCGCCTCAGAATTATGCAGCCGTTCTCTCTTTAAGTAATACTCTGTTTTTTTGTTCTTCCAGCCAAAGTGAACAACTTCACATTTTCCCGCATTAAACTCAATTTGCCAATCACTCAACCTATCTACATCCATCTGCAACCTCCTCATGTCCTCTTCACAACACAATTTCCTACCTATCTTTGTGTCATCTGCAAATTTAGCTACCATGTCTTCGCTCCCTTCATATAAGCCATTGATGTAAATCTTAAAAAGTTGAGACCCCAGCACAGACCCCTGTGGGACTCCATTCGTCACATACTGCCAATCCGAAAAAGACCCATTTATGTATACTCTCTGTTTTCTGCCAGCCAGCCAATCTTCTATCCATCCTAATATGTTACCCCCTATACCATGTGCTTTTATTTCTCATAATAACCTTTGATGTGGCACCTTGTCAAATGCCTTCTGGAAATCCAAGTACAGTACGTCTACAGACTCCCCTTTAGCCACCGCATATGTTACTCCTTCAAAACCTCCAATAAACTGGTTAAACATGATTTTCCTTTCACCAAACAATGCTGACTCTTTCCAATTGCCTTGAGCTCTTCTAAATGCCAAGCTATAACCTCCTTAATCGATTCTAATAACTTCCCCATGACAGACGTCAAGCTAACTGGCCTATAGTTTCCTGCCTCCCTCTGTTCTTGAATAGAGGTGTTTGTTATATTTGCTACTTTCCAGTCTAATGGAACATTTCCAGAATCTAGCGAATTTTGGAAAATTAACACCAGCACATCGACTACATCATTAGCCATCTCTTTCATGATCCTAGGATGTAATCCATGCAGACCCAGAGACTTGCCAGCCCACAGCTCCATCAGTTTGCTCATACCATCTCCCAAGTGATTTCAATTTCACCAAGTTCCTCTCTCCCTTTCACCTCCTGATTTGCAGCTTATTTATATCATTTTCTATTTTTACATCATTTAGGATTTCATTTACAAAGTGTTGCTTTGATCATTTGATTATCACACCTACTTCTTGATTTTATAATATCACAAAGTTTTGTGGTTGTGGTGCTAACCAAAAAATAAAATGATAGAGCTTTCTGATGCCGTTAGATAAATGGGTTCATTATAGATAAGCAAGGGACTCACTTGCGTTGTTAACCTGTCAGATCAAATAGTTTTCTTTTAAATGGTGAAAGGTCAAAATCCTGAAATAGTACTGTGGCATGAATAGATAAAAATATTTAACATGCTAAAATTCTTCCTGAGATGAAAAGAATGTCTGACAAAACCAATAAATGCATTCAAACCACATAATAACTCCAAAGCAATCTTCACATAAATACTAGTTGGAACTTAAAAAAAAAATTATTTTCCACACAGTAGTGGTATTTGATTCAAGACAGCTCTGTTTATAAAGATTAGATCATAGATTTGAATTGCTACATTTTTCTAAAGATATTAAATGAATGTTAGATCCTTAGAAGTGTATACTGTGGGGTTGATATACATCTAATAAAATATTTAAAGATGGATACCATAATCTCCATGGCGCTCCAACGGGATGTTCCCCAGTACATAGCCATTCCTTGGTTTATCACATATGTCATTGCCCGGACGATCTCTAAATGAGGTTTGGGGTGGGAGGGAAGTAAATAAAAAGATAAAAATTAGGTACTTCACCCTTCCTAATATACAAGAACCCTACATGAAACATAACTTTTGACAGAACAGTAATATTTGTAGTTGGTAATGCTACAGGCCTACATTTTCCTCTACTTCCTTGACTCCAGTTCCTTTCAACTACTGAAATACACATAACTTCAGAAATTAAACATTTTTTTGTTTTTCAAGACAGCTTTGAACTGTGCCTATCCTTTGCTTTAGAGGTTTTAAAGCATGGTTGATTTGACCTGAAGTCCCATGTCTTTCAGGCAACCCCACTGAGATTGATTTTGCCTCGATCGAACTTGTCCTCCCCACTGCTGTTTATATAATGTTGTCAGAAAATATAACCATAATCACACCAGTTCACTGTACTACATTCTAGGATACTATCTGTTGCAGCATATTGCAAATTAAAGAATCATACATTGGTTTTACCAGACAAGATCAATTTCGTAGTGACAGTAGCATTATAGGTAATGGTTTACTGCTAGAAAAGATATGATTGGAGCAGGATACAGAAATTACCTGCCCATTTTCTGATATTCCAGTTTTACAACACTGTTGGAATCTTGTTCATATTTGAACAAAACCTCAGCTGTGAGCTCAAACGACATGGACAGCAATGGAAAATACAGCCAGTTAAAAGACACATTTACTACTCTGATAAATCCTGGTGATTGGGAAGTAATCAGGCAACACTCATATAATCTTTCCATCCTCTTTGAACAGCAAACATGAGTGTTATTCTCACTCCAATCAGTTTGTGCAGGAGTGGGTAATGGAAGCATTTAAAAGTAGACAATTTTTCATTTGTTGCCTGTATCACTGCTGCTGATCCAACATCACAACTATTTTGCAAAATTACTGATTGAAGTGGAATTGCAGTTAAAACATTTTCAAGGAGTGATGAACTGAATAAATTATATCATTTTAACACCAACAGTAGGTAAAACAAAATAATGTTTTCAAAAGACAAAATGAAAAACTTCCAAATAATATGCATGAAACATCAATTATTTGAAAAACTATATCACGTTGTTTTAGCAATACACTCTTGATTTTTCACATGATTACTTATTTTATTCTGCATCCATTCTTCAGATGAGGTATTAAATTGAGGCCCTGTATGGCTATTCCAATGTTTCTTGTGGGCATTATAGGTCTGATGGAACCTATTAAGGAGCAGAGTTCTTCCAGTGTTCTGGTCAATGTTCCTCCTTCAACTGCCACTAAAAATAGTGTAACTAGCCAAGAGCAAGCAAAATTGCTTCCACATAAGTCACTATTAATTGCAGGTGAAGTGCTCTGAGACATTTAAGAGAGACATGATTTTATTCTTTGAGGTAACATTTCATAAACATAGCACTTCGTGTGCACAAGCCACTGACTCTTGGTGGCAAGGTTTATGCTGCAGCTGCTCCAGAGAAAAAGCACAGGCCCAGCAATTTTTGACCAATATCTGCTGTTCCTTTTCAATACTATTTATTCCCATGACACATAATTATGCTTTAAAAATCAAAGGATCTCCATCAACAATCTTGTGAAAACAGACATTAGTTTCCCTCTACTACGGAGGAGCTAGGTTCCAAGATTTTATAACATACTGTATGTCATAGGAATAGGTATTGAGAAAGAAAAAGAAAACTTCTCATACTTAAGTTAAACAATACTGACAGCATCTGTCTCAGGAGGATGTTAAGGGTCGATATTTATTCAAGATTTGTTTCAGTATCATAGATCACTGTTTTGACAATTCTTTTTGGCAAGATGACGTGCTGACTGTTGCTGCTAAATTAATATAAGCAAAATCCATTTTTATCCTGCCAGTGTAGTGTAGGGCTGTCTCGGAAAGAATGGCATCAGACAACATGGAGGAAATACTGAGGATATTTTCTCCCAAGGATCCCTAAGCAACAGCCTGTTTTATCTTAAAATATATAAAAGACCATAATTTAATTTTGCTCCACATTTGAGAGAGAATCTTCACTGCTTGCATTGTGATGTGGCAGAAAAGATTACCAACTCATTATAGAACTTGCACAATTTTCATTTCATTGAAGTGAATGACATAAAAATTGGACAGAGTTGGTCATGGGTGGGCAGTCTGCTCTGCCAGAATATCACCCAGGCAGTGAGGCACAAGTTTTCTTCTTGCAGTGTTAGTATCACTGTTCCTACTATGAACAACCATTACACAATAATTACCACAGTCTAATCTTCAATAAATACTGAATAAATGAAGAATAAAAGGCTGGTAGTAATTTTAATATAATGGCACAAGAAGGTAACTGATAATTTCATTAAGTGAAACAGGTTTAGACACAATTTTCAATTTAGGTTACAATCCATTACACATTTCTTGAAAACTTTTGTCTATCATACATATATTAAGTGTTCACATTAAGTGTGACATTTTTGATTGCATCTTTTCTTTACTTGCATGCAGAGTGGGCTTTGAAAAGCACCACATTAGAAAAAGCAAGATAGATATTTATTTCTCAAAAATTATAAACCCCGTTCAGCCTTCAATTAGTGATCTTGAATTGTTTTAAGATTTATCACCAACCACAATATGTTGAATATGTTTTCATTACTTTATTGCCAGCAACAAAAATCATTTTTGCTTTTGATTCTTTTTCCAGGCTCTTCTGGCTCTATTACTCACAATTTGATTTGTCAGACCTGCTCTATCATCATAGCCACTAGGAGGTGCACCTCTTCCAGGAAAGATGCCTAACCCACTATGGAGGGAGGAAGTTTATGCACCATAAACTGAGAACTATTACCAGCTGCTTTCTGGATAATCCTGGTGCTGACACTAAAGAAGCATTTACACTATAGGAATATAGCAGAGAGCAGATACGTGGGTGTCTTTCTGAAAACCCATAGTGGGGTACATTATACACATGCATTTTGATGCCACTTTACTCACCTATATAATGTCAGCTCCAGTGAAACTGCCAAACTGACTGTTGGATAAAATCAAGAAATTTCAATGGCTACATTGTTGAATTGTGTGGAGGTGGATTCTTGTGGCACTGAGGTTTACATTAGGAAGCCTTTTGGCCCATCATATGCATAGAAACATCCAAAATGAATCCCATTGCTGTGTTTTCTCCCCATAACACTGTAAGCTCTGTTGCAAGTATTCATCTACTCTTCTCATTAAAAAATGTAAATGGCTTTTGTCCTAACTATTCTCTGTGACAAAACATTCCATGTTTCAACAACTCTTTAGAAAAATAAACTTATCCTAAACCCTTAATCTCTCAGCAACATTTTTAAATTGATGGCCCACTTGTTAGTGGCTCCACAACCAGAGAAAATAGCTTTACACTATTCACGCTATTAAAAACCTTCATAATTTAAAAACTCCCTCAAATCTCCTTAATTTTCCCTGTTCCAGTATCTCACATCTTTCCTCTATAACTACAGTTTTTCGTCCCTGAAATTATCCTTTAATCAATAAATTGATTTTGGAATTATACTCCTGAACTAAGTGGTCTTGTTCAATGTTGTTGTACATAAAGAATTTGCATTTATATAGCACTTCCGCAACCTCAGAACATTCCAAAATGCTTTAAAGTCAAAAACTGTTTTTTGAACTCCCTATGTAACAGCACTGTGGGAGTCCCTTCCCAAGAGTGCTTCAAGAAAGCAGCTTACCACCACCTACTCAAGGGCAAAAGGAATGGGCAATAAATGTTGGCCTTGCCGGTGATGCCCACATTTCATGCATAAATTTTATAGTGTAGTCACTGTGGTAAACTAGACAAGAGTGGCAGCCAATTTGCAAATAGCACTAATTAAATAATTGACAGAGACACACGCTGTCAGTTATAAAAAAAAACTAATTGACTTACAGGAATAAACATTTTAAAATTTTGTCTTTACCTTCTACAAAAGGCCAATCCCTTAATGTTATGCTCATTACATCCACACATTCTGCAAAGCACAATGCTGAATCAGCCAAGCTGGTCCAAGGGCCTACTTTATTTAGGGGTCAATACCATGATTAAAATATTTTAGTTTTCTGGGGACAGAACTAAAAGCATACACAAGCCATTTTATCACCTAAATGCAGGCATCATTGCTCCTTTAACACAGCTCACCTGTACAAGATGAATGCTTCTGCACTTCCATGTTCTATCCTTGAGAGTTTGTATCCTTAATGGTGATATTGACAGTTTGGGATGGCATTTGTAAGTTTTTTTTCATACTGCAGTTTGAGCGTTTTTTCAGCTGCAAAATTGGCTGCTGCTGCCTTTTGGCTTTTTCACATAGTATTGCTGCAAACAACAGTTGCTTCCTCAGCATTGATTACAATGAATTCCATTTAAATGGAGGGAAACTGTAGATTGCTGTGGAACTGAGGGATCTGGATGTCCTTGTACGTGAATCACAAAAAGTCAGCATGCAGGCACAGCAAGTAATTAAAAAGGCAAATGAAATGCTGGCCCTTATTGCAAGGGGCATGGAATATAAATGTAGGAAGGTCTTGCTACAACTGTACAAGGTATTGGTGTGATTACATTTAGCGTACTGTGTACAGTTTTGGTCTCCTTGCTGAAGGAGGATATACCTGCATTGAAAGCAGTTCAGAGAAGGTTCACTAGGTTGATTCCTGGGATGAAGAGTTAGTCTTGAGGAAAGGTTGAGCCTATACTCATTGGAGTTTAGAAGGAGGGGTGCTTATTGAAACATATAAGATTCCGAGGTGGGTGTGAGAGGGTGGATGCTGGGAGGATGTTTCCCCTTGTGGGGAAATCTAGAACTAAGAGGCCCAATTTAAAAATAAAGGGTCCCCCCATTTAAGACAGAGATGAGGACAAATTAGGCCACAATTTGATCCCATGACCTTGTTAAATAGTGAGGCAGGTTTGAGGGGCTGAATAGCCTTCTCCAATTCCTATTTCTTGTGATCTTATGAGCCTACTAATAGCTGTTATAGATTTGGAGGAGGAAGAAGATTTCAGATAGAGGGAAGAAAACTATTGAACTTGTACCTTGGGCATCTGGCACCCACTTGCACAGCACCCAAGCATTCAAACCTGGATGAGTGCAGCTCCAACAATCAAAGAAGCTCAACACCATCCATGACAAAACAGCCCGTTTGACTGACACCCCATCCACCACCTGAAATATTCACTCCCTCCACCACCGATGCACAGTGGCAGCAGTGTGCACCATTTACAAGATGCACTGCAGCAACTCGTCAAGCCTCCTTCGACAGCATCTTCCAAATCCATGACTCCTACACTTTGAAGGACAAGGGCAGTCAATGCATGGGAACACCACCACCATGAAGCTCCCCCCAAGCCGCTCACCATCCTCACTATTCCTTCAATGTCACTGGGTCAAAATTCTGGCACTCCGTCCGTAACAGCACTGAGGATGTACCTAGACCACAGGGACAGCAGCGGTTCAACAAGGCGGCTCACCATCAGCTTCTCCAGGGCAATTAGGAATGGGCAATAAATTCTGGCCTAGCCAGCGATGCCCACATCCTGTGAAAGAAAGAAAAACTGAGGTACAGCTTAAGAAAGGGATGTCTGAAGATACCTGTCCTCACAATCTAAACTTTGCAATATAGGCTGTCACAGATCCATGTTGTCTACCAAAGGTTGAACTTATTTGTATTCTTTCATGGGATATGAGCATCAATGGCAAGGCCATCATATATTGCCGAACCCTAATTGCTCTTGAGAAGGTGGTAATGAGCAGTGGCACTCCAACTGATGTAGGTACGCCAACAGGGTACTTAATACACTGTTAAAAACCTCATTCAATGCCTCATCCAACAAGGTGGTTTACACAGCAACATTGTACTAATAGCATAAAAGGGCAAGTTCTTGTCATTGCAAGCTGTGGTTACTTCAACAGCGCACCCTATGAAGAAGGGTCGAATTGCTGACAGCAACTTCTGGATTTTGGTGTCTACTGCTCATGTGCGGACTCTAGAAGTTATCAGTTTCACTGTCATTACTATTGCAAAATCTAGGCTAATATAAGAATGACAAGCAGGAATAAGCAGAAACCATTCAGTCCATCTCTCTCCTAACAGAGCTTGACCAGCCTGTTAAAATATCCAGCCCACCATGGTGCCAGCCAGGGGCTTTCCCTCTCTTTGTTCTTTTGAAAGAAGAAGGTACCATTATTTTTCTACGCTAAAAGAACAACTACTGTTTTCAAATGAAACAATTGATTATAGAAACAAAAACACCTGGAAAAACTCAGCAGGTCTGACAGCATCTGCAGAGAGGAATACAGTTGACGTTTTGAGTCCGTATGACTCTTCATCAGAACTAAAGGAAATAGAGAAATGAGGTGAAGTATAAGCTGGTAGCGGGGGGGGCGGTGGGACAGGTAGAGCTGGGTAGGGGATGGAGACAAAGAAGGGATTGCCAAAGATGTCATAGACAAAAGGGTGTTGACGGTGGTGCTATTATCTAAGGAATGTGCTAATGGGGACATGAAGGGTAGCAAGCAGGACAAACTAGTGGCTTGTCAAAACCGCTGTCAACACCCCTTTGTCTTTTTGTCTGACATCTTTGGCAATCTCTTCTTTGCCTCCACCTATCACTGGCCCCCTACCCAGCTCTACCTGTCCCACACCCCTCTACCAGCTTATATTTCACCTCATTTCTCTATTTCCTTAGTCCTGATGAAGAGTCATACGGACTCGAAACGTCAACAATATTCCTCTCCGCAGCTGTCAGACCTGCTGAGTTTTTCCAGGTGTTTTTGTTTTTGTTTCAGATTTCCAGCATCCACAGTATTTTGCTTTTAACTGATTACAAAAATTCATTTCTGAGTCAAGGCCTGAGATTTTAATGTGATTTTAATGTACATTTCCCCTTTGGTCAGAAGTGCTTGTACTGAGGTTAGACCAATAGGATGAGAAGGAGTGACTTGTAGACATTTTCATTTATGCTCTCTGGATGAGTGCAGAACAATCAATTTGTTATATTTTGGAGTGAAAATTGATTTGTTTTGGGAACTTGAAAAGAACCCAGCTTGCATTTTTAGAACTAGTCTCCCAGGGTTTGTTCATGGATGAAAATTAAAGTTTAATTTAGTGCCTAAGTATGCTACAGACCCACTGCAGATACATAAATAAATAAACACTTCCCTGTGCACTTTGCAGTTTTCTAGTTTGTTTGTCTCTGCTATTTGTACAAGTAGCCAGTTTTATTTTTCATTTATTTTGTTGATGGTGTCTTCAACGCAGCAGGTTACCGGGCATTCTGGTGCTAATTACTGATTATCTACTCCTCCATCCTCACCTGCTTGTATGATTTTAAAAAACACTTCCTGAAGATAACTGGGGATAGAAGCATAGTGGGATTGGATCCCTATGGGTCACATTGAGTATGGAACATAGAGAACTGAGCAGACTGTGAAACTCATGCATCTACTCAGAGCAGGGGACAAAAAATACATTTACACATTTACTCTGACCATTATTTGAAGGGGTGTAAAGGGGAATGCCATGGTTTCTATTATCACCAATAGTAATTTTTAACAGGGGTGGTCAGTCACTTTAGATACTGCACATTAAAGCAGTGGCAGCAAGAAATCAAGTGAGAATGGGGTGGTACCTGTTGGAGCCAATTTTAATCGCACAATTACTCCATTTCTGCCAGGGAGTTGGGTAAAAATAGACCCTATCCTCTTGTTTCTCAAACTGACGTTCTGCTGATTTATTTTTGCTTGTGTTGTGGTTCACAGTAATTACACTCTCTGCAGACTCCTGCTTTCTTTGTTCAGGACCCTTGTGACTATTGCCTCAGTAGTACACCTGAGTTTCGCTACTAAGCAATTCGATTTAAATTTTGAACTGTCCATGCTGCTGGCAGTTAAGAGGGAGAATGATTGATAAATAAAAGTTAATATAACTTACTTAAGTTAATGTAACTTATTTAACTTCTGTTAATTTAAAACTGAATTCCCTCCTTCTATCCCATAGTTAGGAGCTTTTAAACAAAGTTAACTGCTGGACATTTCCATATGTCAATACATATATTAAAACACAAAACAATACATGATCAAGGACATATTACAGGATTTACTAAGGTACCAAATTAAATCTTAGCCATTTGTTGGTGTGCAATTCCACCATTAACGTACGTACAGTAATTCATCAGTCCGGCTCACAATGTTGCTCGCTTACATTAGCTGGAAGTACATATATTCATATGCAGGCACCTGTCCTCTCCAGGCAAGAGGAACACGTCCTGGCATTGCATCTTTTTTGAATTAAAAAAAGCATAGGGGGCACTAATTCCCCGGTGCATTCCTTATGGCAACACCTCGACCAGACTGACCAACCAATCAGCACCCCTTTTCTCATGGGAGTATAAATTATTGCTCCCTTTGAAATTTGGCATGTTTATATCTGTCCTGATGAGTGCAAGGTGAAAAGATCCAACAGCATGTCTCTTTTTTCAGCAATACTCAGAAAAGATCTTCTGCTGCTGCTTCTCAAATGTGCCAAAAAACAGGCTGCAGTCAGCTCACTGCCAATTAGTTAGACTAACTTTTCCAAAGCTCCATACTTAATGCCAGCAGTCAAAGGAGTACAGTAGCATGGTGGTTATGTTATTGCACTACTAATCCAGAGGCCTGGGCTAATAATCTGGAGACATGAATTCATATCCCACCACTGCAGCTGGGAAATTAAATTCAATTAATTCATTATAATCTGGATTAAAAGCTAGTATCAGTAATGGTGACCATGAAATTACTGGTTGTTTTGAAACCCATTTGGTTCACTGGAAGTGAGTGTATACTGTTCCATGTTAGTTTCACTGTGCTTGCAGAAATTGTGTCTGTACTACTGTAGATTAGCAATTCCTTCTACAAATGGGCATTGAACAGCTATATTCTTGAAGATTTGAAAATATATTGAGTAAATGAACTGTTTTTAGAAGTATGATAAGAGTACACTGCAGTGGTGTCATAAGTTGTTCATTTTGAAATTGCATTTCTCACAATCAACATCTTAGAATACTTCACACTTCCTTGAATTTATAAACGTTTCATTAAGATGGCTGAAAAAAACATATTCTTTACCCAAAGCGATGGTGTGCCTATTGAAGGTAATTTTCTAACCTTGTGATTCTCACTCACCAGAAGCGTATATCAGAAATCTGGATAAAAGCTGCACATGATCTACTGAGTAATGATTGGAAAATCTTGTGTGCTAGGAACCAAATTTTCATTATGTGCTATAGGCAGGTGAAGATACCAGGCAGAAGCCTGCAGTTAGAAAATTATTCTTAAAAGTTTGCATGGGATCTTTAAGCACCTGTTTTTTTTTTACAAATTGACATTATTTCTGCATAATGGGTTGAATAATACGCTCCGATGCGATGGGTAGGAGCCGCATCCAGAAGTGGACGGCCTCTTGATTTGCGGGGTTGCCATCCTAACATGTCAAATAAAATGGCAAATAGGCCAATTTGAAGAGAGGGGGGTATTGAGGGTCAAAGGGAGTGACGATTTTGCCCAATTAGTCCGGGAGGACAGGATGTCCAGTGTCGGATGTCGTTAGCTGTGACCCAGAACGAGGTCACAGCCAGTCATTTAAAGGGCCACTTGGCACAGGGCAGAGTCAGGTGATCCAGCAAATGTGTTCCAACAGCATAGTACTTCTGCATTTTTGACTAGATGTTTACAGTTCTTTAATGTAATTGTGCATCTATTTAAGCTTTTTTCTGAAATGTCCTTGGCTTGCCACTGATCCACAGGTGGCATTCAACTTGAACATTGACAAGTTTTCCTGATCTAAGCATAGAAGAGTTGTCTATTTATTGCATGTTTTCATCCAGAGTTGTCCGAGGCAAGTGAGCAAGGGGAGGGGCAGGGGAGAAGGGTCAAAGCAGCCCCTAGGTTTGACCAAGATTCTGCATGCCCTCCTCCAAACTATGTCCAGCAGACAGGAAGAGGGGACCTCTGTCTGTAAGTAGTACAGCCTGGGAGGAGTTGCTGCAGAGGTCAGTGGTGTTGAGCTGGTGTAGCTCACATGGGCACAAAGCCAGAAGAGACTCAAGGACCTCCTGAGGTCAGTGAGGTGAGCGAGACCTCAGTTTGTGCATTCTTGTGCCAGGAAGCTACAGGGTAGCGTTGCAAATGCATGAGGCATGTGATTTTGCCTGGAAGTCCAAGGCAGCATAATGGAGCAAAGGGATTGGGTGTTAGTGATGTCTGTGTGCATTTATCGCTTTGGTCCAGGTGGAGGGTGCGGGGTTGGGAACCTGTGCCAATTAGGGATGTGGACAGCATATTGGCTGCCAAACATTGTGCTGATCATGTGTAGGTAGGATAACATGAAATAACCTATCAGTGTTAGTGATAAGTGGTTAGTCACACCAACTTTCATGAGAAGCGAGCCCATAATGCCCGAGAGAGGCGCCAAACTGGAGGGGGTGTTCCTGACCTGATAATACTGAGGAAGAGGTTCTCATGGTCTCCACATCCGAGGCCTCCAGGTCGATTGGCAGAGGCAAGGTTGGAGGAAGGCGTGGGTATGGTGAGATTGCAAACTGCCGAAACCAAGAGAAAGAGGGATAGGGAAAGTGGGAGGTGGATTGAAGTCTGGCTGGATTGAATGAAAGACTAAAACCCAGGGAAGCTTCACAATCAAAAGCTTCGGATGTTGCTGCAAGTGTGTATAGTGTTTGCATTGCGTCATATCTCACGCTGCATATGACTGTAAAGTTGCTGAGCATTGTGACTTGCCCTAAGTGGAAAGGCCTTTGAAGACTACTAATGCCCTTTCTTCTCTCTCTCTGGTGCAAGTGAGGCCTCTTCCACTGACCTGAATGTCGTTGCAAGGCTGTCATTCCCCTCTGAGGATGAGGAATAACCCTCGGAGGAAGCACTGTCACATCCTCTCTCTTGCCCAAGCATCAGCGCAGATACTGGCACCTCGGCAGGAATTAGCATGTCGGGATAAGGGCAGGCACAACCTGGTGAGGCCACTTCACCTTCACATATGCAGCTGCCGGAGAGTGTGGTGCAGCAGGCCTCGGGAGTCAGAGGTGTGTCCTGGGTGTTCTAGAGACTGATTCCAAGTCAGATGATGAGCCTCTGGAGTTGTCCGTGAGGTGACAGATGCTGGATGCCCAACACAAGGTCCATGGAGATATGCTGGATATAACGGGAGGTTGTGTGCTCAGGCCCAGACTGTGGAGGTGTCCATCCAGGCCATGTGCACTGCAATCACCCACTTTTTGGAGCACCAAGCTTCCTCTATAGATAGACTGGCAATTGTCCTGGAGGGGCAAGCCGAGTGTATTGTACTCCCATTGCCCTGGCTCTGTGATCAGGGTCCCATAGCCAAAGCAACAGGGGGACTGGGAGCGTGGGTACTGAGCCAACTTCTGGGACCTCACAGGAAGGCAGGGAGCACTTCATGGACCTAGTGGCAGAGGAGAAGCACCATCTGGAAACGTGTCCCAGTGCACTTCTGATGGGATCAGTATCTCTACTGTCCATCTACCATGGCATAGTCCCTGTCCAGTGTCATAGCGCCAGAAGCTCCTCCTGCCACTCAGCAGGTGTCTTCTAACATGGCGGGCTGCTCAAGACCTCAGCCATACAGAGGACGCCTATTGAAGTCATCGAGGACAAGGGAGATAGCAGATCAGCAGCCTCTCTCCAGTTCAGCTGCAAGTGAGGAGGGGGGGGAGCATTGCGCCAGAGCACTTGTAAATGCATTAAAAAAATTCCACAGTACTCACCAAGTGGGTCAGATGGGTGAATTCCTTATGCTTGTTATTGTTAAGTCTCATAATTATTATGGAAATAAACCCTGACTTCATTGTCTCTCATGTTACTGCTGTTGAACTTCTTTAGGGAGATAGACATTAGCTTTCATAGTTTGTGGCAGGGCAAGATGCATCGAGTGTCAATAACTGGACAGAGTTTTTTTCTTATTTATTCAGGGAATGTGGGCTTCGCTGGCTGGGGCGGCATTTATTGCCCATCCCTGGTTGCCCTTGAGAAGGTGGTGGTGAGCTGCCTTCTTGAACTGCTGCAGTCCATGTGGTGTAGGTACACCCACAGTGCTGTTAGGGAGGGAGTTCCAGGATTTTGACCCAGTGACAATGAAGGAACGATGATACATTTCCAAGTCAGGATGGTGAGGGACTTGGAGGGGAACTTCCAGGTGGTGCTGGTCCCATCTATCTGCTGCCCTTGTCCTTCTAGATAGTTGTGTGCATTAGTTTGCAGTCAAAGGAGTCTTGGTGAATTCCTGCAGTGCAATCGGCTGCTACTGTGCGTCAGTGGTGGAGGGAGTGAATGTTTGTGGCTGGGGTGCCAATCAAGCAGGCAGCTTTGTCCTGGATGGTGTCAAGCTTCTTGTGAGTTGTGGGAGCTGCACTCATCCAGGTAAGTGGGGAGTAATCCATCACACTCCTGACTTGTGCCTTGTAGGTGGTGGACAGGCTTTGGGAGTCAAAAGGTGAGTTACCCATCGCAGGATTCTTTGCCTCTGACTTGCTCTTGTAGCCACAGCATTTAGATAGCTAGTTCAGTTCAGTTTCTGGTCAATGGTAACCCCTAGGATGTTGATACTGGGGGATTCAGTGATGGTAATACCATTGAACATCAAGGAGCGATGGTTAGATTCTCTCTTGTTAGAGATGGCCATTGCCTGGCTGTTATGTGGTGCTAATGTTACTTGCCACTTGTCAGCCCAAGCCTGGATATTGTCCAGGTCTTGCAGCATTTGGACATGGACTGCTTCAGTATCTGAGGAGTCGCGAATGGTGCTGAACATTGTGCAATCATTAGCGAACATCCCCACTTCTGACCTTATGATGGAAGAAATGTCATTGTTGAAGCAGCTGAAGATGGTTGGGCCAAGGACACTACCCTGAGAAACTCCTGCAGTGATGTCCTGGGACTGAGATGATTAACCTCCAACAACCACAACCATCTTCCTTTGTGCTAAGTATGACACCAACCAGTGGAGAGTTTTCCCCCAATTCCCACTGACTCCAGTTTTGCTAGGGCTCCTTGTTGCTGCACTCAGTTAAATGCCACCTTGATGTCAAGGGCAGTCACTCTCACCTCACCTCGAGGTTTTAGCTGTTTTGTCCATGTTTGAACCAAGGCTGTAATGAGGTCAGGAGCTGAGTGGCCCTGGTGGAACCCAAACAGGGCCTCAGTGAGCAGGTTATTACTAAGCAAATGTCGCTTGATGGCACTGCTGATGATCCTTTCCAGGGTAAGTATGTTGACAGGACGGTGACATGAGTCTCATATTCCACATGGAAAAAGATTTGGACACATGTCGTGCATGCATCTGAGGTCGGGACGTCATAAACTCTGCCTTATCAAGGCATCTCTGGCATCACAGCCATCTATGTGATCACATCCAGGGCCTTCCACTTGAACGTTGCCATCTTCCCTCACTTCATCCTCGCCCTCATCCTCAGATGAACGAACAGGCCTTTCCTGTTAATAAAGGTGCAGTGCTGTCTAGCAGTAGCCTTTATAGCGAGATGCATGCAGTCAATAGCTCCCTGTACCCTGGGGAAACCTACAATCACCACAAGCCCTCTGGTTCTTTTGAGTTGACTCTGGCAGTGCATTGTGAAATAAATGTAATTCCCTTCTGAATATAGCATCAGTGAAGACCTTGATACAGTGATGTGGAGCAGGCTATGTTATGCCAATAAGGTCTCCACATGCTGCGTGAAAGGACTCTATCGAGAAGGAAGTTGAGTGCTAACAGCTAACGGCATTGTGTGACCCCCAAAGCAGTTGGACGAGATCTCCCCTGCCAGCATGTCAAAAAGGGTTATAATTGTGGCTCGAGAGCCTGAGTCTCCTCTTGCATTGTGTTTCAGACATCTGCAGATAGCTCACCCTCTGCCTATATACTCAAGGGGTTGCATAAGTCCTTCTACTTCTCCATTGGGGATTCATGGCGGCTTCATCAACCTCTGGGTCTGGCGCAACTGTGCCACCTTCAGTGTATCCTGGACCTCCCGCTGTGCCGTTCTGCCTTTCACTCTCCTCCTCCCCTCCTCACTGGAGTCTGTGTTTCCCAAAGAGACCACTATCCCCATGCTTGGCCTAGTTTGAAGGCTAAGTTGATGGTCAAGGTCTTAATGGACCTCACTGCAGGAGGAATAATGCCTCTAAATAAGGTCACATAAAAATGCAAGCTCTGCTTCTTGCATGAAGCACTTCCAGCAGTCAGAACTCTGAGCTGCTAAGATGAAACTCAGAGCACAGCTGAATCCTTTAAACCTGCCCTAACAAACTGCCTAATAAAAGAAAGGGAAACCCACCTGGCAGGAAACACACACTGCAGGTGTTTTATTGCTTACATGACATTTTATTCCAGTCAATTGCCTAATTAATGAGCTTAAATACCCCATTTAATGATATTTGAATAACGCAGACGGACTCCAGATTTTTAACCCCCCATCAGCTGTATTACCTGGAACTGGTGTGATGACATTGGGAACGCAACCTGATGTCATAACGCCTGATAATACATCGGTGTGGGTAGGTGATGTCCTCATTTTCGGAGCATATTATTCAGCCCAATGATTGTCTACATATTAACAATCGTGGGACTTCAATATAGTGCAAAACTTACAAACCAAAGTTAAGCATTAATGCCATTAATGTAAAACATCACCAAGATTCAAAGGATTTGAAGAGGGGATGAAAAGTAATGATCAGGTAAACATCAAAAGTCAATAAACTGTAACTACTTTGTGATGTTAAATTGCCACATGTGATTTCACAATGGTAGTTCCCTACATGTGATAAATAATTATGTTTTAAGTTTGCAAGTTCACAAATATCTCCTAGACCCTGAAGCTCTTGAGAAACATCTGTCACACAGCCACACTGGGGATTAGCATCAGTTGTATTGCATTATCATATCTGACAATTTTTGGCTGTTCAATGACACTTCCATTAGGAAACAGAGAACAGGTTTCTTACTGAACAGTCTCACTGAGCCTGACCTAAGGGATATAAACAATCATTGAAATCATCAATGTACATTGTGGATACTGTAATGGGCTTTTAATAGTCTTGCCAAGAAATGTTGGATGATAATCTGTCAGCAAACTGGTCTGCTGCAATATGATTAAAAACAGAAGGCGCTATAAATTCCCTGGATGATATCAACGTGCGTCACAGTGATAATACACCACATTTAATTTCTTAATTTTTAATGCTGCCATGTAACACTTTAAGCTCCATACAGGAAATGTTCAACCAGATAATTATGGAACAGGAATAAGTGCTGTACTGTTGCATTTAGTAATACACAGGTAGCATGTCGCATGGTTCTTTTGTGTATATATATTTATATACCCTTATACATATCTTGTATGTGTACCATATATATATATTATATTCAGAAATTTTTAGTGATAACAATAAATATAAAGCTTTTTTTTAAATGCAAAACTGCCAGATTATCTTTAGCATCCCCTTTTCTTTTACCCAGTCCTTCTTTGAGGATCTTAGCAGCTCTTCCGTTGCCCCACATTTTAGTTTTGAAATATTTTGTGTAAGAAATTTTGGCACCACCTTCACTTGCCTCTTACAACTTCCCTTGCTCACCTTCCAAATCATGGGTCATTACTATAACAGGGGTGGGTGTCTGTGATATAGTAACACAGCAGGGTTGCCTGTCCAGTAAAGTCAACAGAATTTCAGAGTGACACCAAACACTCAAAAAGAGGGAACCATAGGACCATCAGTTCAAAGAATGAAAGTGCAGCCAGAATCTTTGGGCAAGGTCCATGTAGGTACCTTACAAATCAAACAGCAATCATTCCTTCTGGGTTATCTGGTGGGGTCACTCCTGCAAGCATCAGTATCACTCAGCCTATGTATCTAATGGGCTTCCCAGGAACACCTCCAGATACGCTCCCAGATTGTCTTCATGACACAGGCAGAAGTTGCACCCCTCAGAGTTTCCTGTCAATTGATCTCTGTAGTAGAAACACAAAAAACCCGGTTATGCAACAACAAGCCCTCTTCCTCTACTACACCAGAAGGAGTTCAACTTCTGGGTTTTTCTAAATTGAGTTTTGGAGATCTCATCAGTCAGTTGCAGTTAGAACAAACTTGATGATCTGTTTCCATGCAGGAAGAATTTCTGATTCTATCCCTTGACCATGAGCCAGTTGCACAATCTGGTGGATCTTCTCAATTTCAAAATATTGTATGTATGTCTCCCTTCCTCTTGCACTCTCACTCTTGCCATTTTTCCTGCCAGGAAAACGCATTAGTTGTTCCAATGATTTTGAAATGATTGGTCTACAGTTCCTCATCTTCCTTTGAACTACCAATCACAGGAACTGTGTCTTGTATCAAGCCAAAAATGTCTCTAAAGAATACTACTAGCATAGCCTCAAAAGGTTTGCTTCCTCCAAGTATGGAATGCTTTTTCAGGCTTTGTCAACTGATGAAAGTCTCTCTTCCTGCCAAGTTTTCATATTCTATTGCTTTTTTTCCCCTTTTGGTGCTACTTTCTCAGATGTCATCAGCGAACCACTGTTTAGCTCAGTGATTCAATAGCCTTTCTTTATCAGTGTGACAAAAGGTCGCCAGGTTCAATATTAACCTGTCTTTTCTGGGATGACACAGCAATGATGTCACTTACATTTCTATCATACACCTCAAGTGGATAGCCACAGATGGGAAATTGATAGTTGTAGCTTGGCTATCCATTATGCAGCCTGGCCACTTTTCCTTCCCAATGAAGCTAATCAAAAGGAAAATCAGGCAGATGGAAATTCCAGGCGGTATATGTTCTACGACCAGTTTTCCTTTCATGTCAGAATTGAAAATTACCCACTGTCTCAGAATATTTTGCACAAAAGATGAACACCAAACAGAAAAGAAACAGGGTAGAGGGAAAACAGGGATTAAGGAGGAGAGTTGAAGACATGGTCAGTGAAGGGCATAACAGGAGGCTTTTAGAATCTGGAAGCAAGGTGGTGCTGCAGAGAAATTCTACAGGATTGGGCCGAAATAGAATACTTTGATAATTCTGAAACAGGGGAATAATTCTCTGAGTAAAAATTCATTCATGATCATCCATTCCAACCTCACCTCTTGTACCTGACAGATTGTGCAAAAACTAACTAGAATACAATTCTTGGCTCTTTATTCTGTGTAGATTGAAACAGCCGCCTAGTTGTTGGAGTCCTAATTATTTCTCTGTCTTTATGCTGAAGCCACATGTCTAGCTCTGACTGGTACTGGCAGGGCTTTCTAACAGTTCATAGCCAGATCTCTGAAAACAGTTGAACACCTTAGTGACATTCTCTAGTTGTGGAGTACTGTAGAAATGTAACATCACTGCTGTATCATCCCAGAAAGGACAAATTTGTTTTATTATAACAGCCTGACAAGTAACAAATGAGATAAAAGCAACAATTGATTAAGTTGGGCACATTTTATAAAGCAATACAATCAATACCCGGAGGTTTAGTGGTGTATCTTTTAATAAAAAAATATAAACAGAATTACCTGGAAAAACTCAGCAGGTCTGGCAGCATCGGCGGAGAAGAAAAGAGTTGACATTTCGAGTCAAAAAATATAGTTAGACTAGATAAAGGGAACAGCTTGATTTTCACCAAGGTGTTCCTATTTGGAGGTTTCATCTTTATCATTCTGATTCAGAACTTTAACCTAAGCCAACAACAGTACCAAGAGCTGCTGGTTTTACTGTGAGTAAAGGAACTTTTATAAGTGCTATTGGTGCAAGCTGCAATGCTCCTGTTAACAATGGTGCACTATAACACAAAGCAGATGAACTCTGATGTTAAAAAGGCTTGACTGTGGACTGTGACCATGTGTAAACACAATGCAGAGGCATCAGCTGGTGTAGCAGATCCAGTCAACTGAACTTGATTATCAAAATAAAGTGTCACTGACCTTCCATTGGAGTATTGGTGTCTGGTCGATTTGCAAACACAACATCGACGTACTCAAGCTGCATTCTCTGCAGAGAGGCCTTTAAACCTAAAAGTAGCATACAATGTAAATATGCTCAGTTCTGGCAGTAGGAATAAACATTCAACCAGCAAATGAAGCCAACCACTGTGATTAACTGTTTGGTTACTGATAGGAATCTGCCACTGTCAATACTCAACATGTCGCACATTATTCAATGAAGTCAAATTAAATAACACAGCAATACCACTGCCATCAGCAAGACCCACTGAAATAATGCCTTAAAAGTACTTTTTGAATTCCTGTATTAATAGGTGTCTAACTCTTTAAGATGAATGAATAGATTCTATTTAATAAAGACAAGAAATTATATTGGGTGACACAGTTGAACTCGAGGGGCTGGATTTTCAATCCAGGGTCAGGAACCAGACACCTGGAACATTTCTGGGTCCCAACTCTACATTATGACAGCATCAGTGGCGTGATTTTTAAATACAAGGTGAGGTCAGTGGCCAATTAGTGGTGCCAGGAGTGGCCTGGAGGTGGGACATAGGAACCAAAGGCCCTTGGAAAAGGTGAGTGGCAGCCGTGACTGGGCTTAATGCATGCTGAGGAGATTACGCAACAGAGGACCAGCATTGGCACAGGCAAGTGTCCATGGGTGGCTTCCAGGTTCTCTGATGCCTCTCTTGAGGCTTTAACTGAGGTAGTTGCTGAGAGGTGAGAGATATTGTTCCCAGCATCAGGTAGAAGAAATCCATCCAGAGACACCAAAAGGGCCTGGATATAGAGGTCAGCAGTAGAGGAATGATCGGGAGGATGTGGGTCTAGTGTCGCAAAAGATTCAATGAGCTGAAAAAATCTGGAAAGGTGAATAGCAAGCGACATCCAGGTGACAGGCCTCAAACTCTGTGCACAACAACATGCACACAAGCTGAGCAGACTGAATACCCATAGTTCTTCCCTACATTGTCAGATAAAGTGGTCATTTGCATCATTGAGACGTTGACCACCCTCACATATGGGGCAAAAGACATCAATGAGGAGCACAATAGCTGTTGTCAATGTCATGCTAGAAAAGGAGGGAGGCCAGACTACTCATACATCATTCTCTCCTCATCATGCAGGAAAACAGAGCTCACAACAGGTATGAGATGTCTCAAAATGGGCGGTGGTGTGGCGGACCTAGTCAGCCTGACACCAAGAAGATGTACTGGACATTGCGAGGGTGCCATCATGATAGACCATCAGTGATGGCGAGACGGGAGGCCATGAAGAGCAGAATCATTTGATAGCTCTAACTTCAGCTGAAAAGCATAGAGGAAATGAGCACTGCAGATCTTCAACCACTGTCATCTATTATGCTGAGTAGCCCTGGGTTCTTGTCACCACCTTCTTATGTTTCCCACACAGCCTGCAGCAGAGGGGGAACAGAGTGTTCATCCACATTCATGGCTGGTCTCCTCAGCAGTGGCAGGGAGGCTCCACAGTGTCCATATTGTCACATTATACCTCTACACCATCCACCAAAGCAGACACACTTACCTCGGTTGGACCTCAATCTAGCTTAGAATGGATAGCACTGGGTGAGTGACGGCACAAGTAAGCAGGAGGAAGAGAGTGAGGCAGAGTCAGCAGTTGGCCATCCCTCTTGGAGGACAGTGGACAAGACACAGCCATGCTTCTCTTGGCGAAAATGCTGGGCCCAGTGTGTCACCAAAAGGAGGGTCTTTCTGGAGCATCAGAGGCAATGAGTTCTCAAATGTTGGAGATCCCTGAGGCATTGTGGGGCCATGGGCAGACAATGGAGGAGTCCATGCAGCACATATGCTCCATTATGATTCAGGGATGAGCGGATGATCTCCTCCATTGAGTGTGGGGTCAACCTCTTGGATAGCCATATGCAGCGCCACTCTGAGTTGGTCAGCAGCAGCCCACTGTCATGCACAGGAAGAGTGAGACTCTCTGCAGCATGGGGTACTTAGTGTTTATAGTGGCGCAGAGATGCAGGGAGTAGATGCCAGCTGCATCACAGCCAGTGGCCTCATCCAGCTATCTTCAGCACCATGAAAGGCCTGAGGCAGTTGAAGAGGCTGATGAGGGGGCCACCCCTCTGGCAGGACTGGCATCATCCTTTGCCTTCTCCAACTCAGGGCCATACATGCCGCAAGGCCATGATGGAGGGTCCCCCTCCAGTGGCGCAGGCATGGCAGCCTGTGGAGGAGCCCCCACTGGTACTTCCAAGATGAGACAGAAGCCACAGGCTTCTCAGCCAGATGCAGATACAATGGATCAGGCTGCCTCCATGTCATCCTCAGCCACAGGGGAAACACCCTGTAGAAGTGGGTGTCAGCACAAGGCATCATTCTGTTGGTTACACTTAATGGGATACCTGGATGAAGTCTTCCATATCTGTTTGGTCAGTCATTTTTCCTGTTGTAAATATAACTGATTTTGGCATCAATCAGACTGTGGCGTTATTTAAGTCTGATGTCATAAGTGAGTTGAGGGTTAAGTGGCAGGGTCAGGGTGGGGGCTGGGTGGGTTGGGGGGGGGGGAGGTTTCTTGAGCTTTGTGCAATTCCATCTTCTGTGAGGTGGGGCAATTGGTGGTGATTGAGACAACATTCTTAATGTTTGTGGTTGGAAGTGGGATTAACCAGAAGTGTGTGCTTGCAGGACTGTCTTTTTCTGATGGAATTTGAGATACAGAGTCATCTGTCATAGGGCTGAGGGCTGCTCAAGTGAAGTGTTGCTGCATAAGTATGCCCCTTGCGGCCATGCCACCCTGCTGATTGCCTTGAGGCCTTGGACAGCTCATTGGTCTTCAACCAGTGCTGGGCATTGGGTTACATCCTCTTCTTCCTCTTCATCCTCCTCCAAGGAAGAGTGGCATTCCAGGTCCTCTTTTTCATCCAGGAGCTGTATAGTTTTTGTATAGTTATGTTGTGCAGTGCACAGCAAATCACTACAATATGAGGGCCTCTGGCTGGCTTGTACTGAAGGGCACCACCAGACTAGTCAAGGAAATGGAAGCCCATCTTCAAGATGTCAATCGTCTGTTCAACGCAGGTTTGTGTTAGGAGATGGCTCTGGTTGTAGTACCTCTGCATCCATGTCTGGGTACTGAACGGGGGTGCCAGGATAACCTTTACACTCAGCTGCCACCCAAAGAATCTGGATGTTGCCCTGAAGAAATGTAGCACCTGGAACTCTCACAGGGTGAAGGAATCATGACGGCTGCCCCAGAGCAGAGTTCCGACCTGCAAGATGCACTTCGTGTGGTCATAGGCCAGTTGAATATTCATCGAGTGGAAGCCTTTTCTATTCAGGAACCTGGCAGACTGATCTGCTGGTGCCTTGATAGCTACGTGGGTGCAATTGATGACCCCTTGTACTTTACGGAATGCATCAACAGCAGCAAGCACCAATGCTATCTGTGCCTATGAAGGCCCATCTGTCTCACAATGGATGGAGTATCCTGCCCTGCAGATTAGGACACCTATGAGCTGCCTGATGGCATTTAGTTTTTTTTTTATTCATTCACGGGACGTGAGCATCACTGGCTAGGCCAGCATTTATTGCCCACCCCTAATTGTCCTTGAGCTCTGAACTCGGTTCTGGGGCAGCTGTCATGATTCCTTCTTCCTGTGAGAGTCCTAGGTGGTGTGCCTCTTCAGAGCAACAGAGTCATACTAGATGTGGATGCAGAGGCACTACAACCTCCTAACTCAAACCAGCACTGAACAGACCATTGGCATCTTGAATGCATGGTGAGCTGCTGACTGTGAGATGCCACCCAGGTCTACAACTGATCACTGGAATAACCCAGATGCAAAAAAATTCAGAGCGACAATCAGCTTAACGGGTGCAAGTACAGGGACTGCCATGGGAGCCATAAGGCATCAGGTCATTGTAGGCCAGAACACAAATGTCCAAGACCATCTGCCTTGACAGGTGCAGTCTCCTGCAGCATTGAAGCGCTGTTATTTAAAGTAGCGGTATGCCCGATGTACTGGGTAGCACCTTCTTCCGTTTACAGCCCCTTGCTGTGCTCCTCTGATCTCCTTAGGACTAGGGGGATGCATCTACTGAAACTCCTCCTCGCTACTCTGTCCAACATCAGAGTAGTCTATTGTGATTTCAACTCTCTCAGCTGTTGGTCATTCATTCACGAGGGCTTCCTCTGCCAACCTCTGCTGCCCAAGTGATGCCAGCAGCTCCATGTCCCTCTCAACCGCCATTCAATGTTCAGAAATACAAGCCTGTAAGCTTGGGAACTTTCTGCCACTGATTGAGCATTCTTAAATATGTTGATCCGCATATCCGTTAACCCTCATGGCTCCTCACTGTGTTCATGACAGCTGCAACCTGACATGTGAGACACTGCATCTTCCCCTTGCCTCTTAATTGAGAATTTCAAACTGCTCCTCTGAGGCCTGTTAATGAGTTATTCAATGAGCTCAATCAACAAGCCCGTTATTCGGAGGTGTGGGGATTCCTGATTCCCTGTCTCTCATTCTTCCTTTGAAAATTGTGTTGCGTTCTGGAGACATTGGGATCCAATGAAGTCCTGCAGGAACATGATTATGAAATCGCGTCCACGCCCATTCTCCTCCCCGCTGGCATTTGAAAATCCAGCCTATGATTTGAGAAAATAGTAGTGGAAATAAGTTAGGGAAAAATACAATAAAGCATGTGTCAAGGTTAAAGGGACAAAGGATAAAGCTACATCTGCAGGATGCATACAGTTTTTTATTTTACTCCTAGATTTCCCACCGGCTCTTTCATATGGAGTGCTTTTCCATGAATGGCACAGGAAAGAAGATCTTTTCATGCATTTATTAAGATCTCAAATTACTCATAACATAGTATGCGATCATTTCACGGCTACATTTCATCAATGAGTGTTTGTATTGTCTGTAATTCAGCCCTGAGTGCTACTAGCAGGGCTATTCTCAGTTTGTAGCTAGATCTCTGAAAACAGTTGAACGCCTCACTGTGCTAGGATGCTCCATTTTAGAGAGAGTTGGGGGAATGAAAATGACATTGCTTATTCATCCCATTATAAACATGATTCCTGCTGGCTAAATTAGAGACGCCATAGACTGATTTATTCTTGCTGAAGCCAGCTGGGTGGCCCAGGGCAATGAAGAAGTTAAACATCTATATTTCTATATTCATACTTCTTCTTCACAAATGTTTTGCACAAAATCTGAATACACCAACCCACGCTACATTAAGGAACTGTCACCACCATATTTCATCTAGCAGTCCAGTGTGGGAGGAACCATAATACAGATACAAGACCATCACATACCCACAACTGGTCATTATCTCTTAAAGTTCCTGTTACATTATTTATACTCACTTTGCAATAAACTATAATTTCAACCTGACAGCTAAACAGAATTCCTGATGGTAAATTAATGGGGAATAAGCAGCTTCACAAGATCAGAGGCAAATTGTTGAAGGTAAATATTCAGAGTTAGTGAATGCCGTTCTATCACATACTGTGGTGCATACCTTCAATAATATGTTTTCGAGAAAGGCCTCTTTCAGTCTCAGCCCTGTGGATGACATCAAATACATTTTAGTAGATTATACTTCCCCATAGGACACAATGAATAACAAATCATCTGACACTTTCAGTGGTTGAAGATGTTGATCAAGTTTATCTCATTCTCCAGGCACTTATCCTCAAAGGAGAATTGTTATTAATTGACAAGAAATGACATTTGCTAAATGGCTGATCAGAATGTGAAAGTTCTTGTTATTGTTGTTGGTTGTTTCTGAACAGTACATAAAAATATGGGCCCATTATCAGAAGGGAAGATGCATTGCTTTTTTGAAATTCAAATTCCATTCAACTACAATGTAAATCAATATAAATGTGTGCATATAGATAATTGTTCATGAGCTTCTGAACTTGGTAAATGAAGTGAGGCAGCACCAGACTCCCAACTCAAGGCCAGAAATTACCTCCCTCAAACAGGGACGTTTAGTTGGTTTCCAAAAGGCTCCAGATGGAGCACCGCACAGAAGGGAGATGGCACTGACCACTTTTGCCATTCAGATTGGACCTATGCCAACTGATCACAGATTGGCTGCTATTTATTTTCAGCAGTTCTGTTTATGATAACAGGTACTTATTAATGGTGGCCAGACATCCCAGCTCATCTTATCATCCTGTAAAGAGTGGAATGCAGAATAACATTCAGTCTGAACAGAGAAGTTTGAAACAACATCGTGAATAATGAAGACATTAGCAAAAATGCAGCCAAATTTAAATGAAGCCATTAAGACCTCAGCTGAATTTTCTGTACATTCTTTGGACATGTCAGATTACGTTGGGTATATTTTTCTGCATGTAATTACAGGAAGTATTCTCTTCTATGGCCGAAATTTTCTGGTCACTCCTGCCATGGGATCAGAAATTCCCACCCTAAGTCAATGGACCTTTTGGCTGGTCCGTAAAATTTTCCATCCTGCCCGCGACGATTCCTGCCATGGACAGGACCCGGAAAAGCCCGGCCTACAGGAGGAATTTTCCCGTCGGCAAGCGGGGGTGGGGCCCACTTGTCGACCCGACGTCGGGTGGGAGTCCCGGCCTCACTGCGCGTCATTTGGATTTTCAGTTTGGCAGACGCACAGCCGAGTAAGGCCATTTAAAACTTAATTAATTAAATTTAATGAGCTGCCTGTCCAACCTTAAGGTTGGCGGGCAGGCGAAGAGCCCAGGCGGCCTTCACGTTTTTGGATGAGGTTTCATGAAGTGTTTTAAAATCTAATAAAAAATTTACATTTACTCTTTGACATGTCCCAACTCATGTGATAGTGTCACATGAGGGGACATGTTTTAAAAGTGTTAAAAACCTTTATTTAAAACTTTGGCACTGAAACAAATCTCCGAGGCACCTCCATGCCTCGGGGAGATCTCGACCCTTTTTCGCATGCGCATGCATGGAAGAGCTCAGGGAATCCCACCACCCCCCTCCCCCCACAGGGAGCGCTCAGTGCTTCCAGGCGAGCGTCACGCTGGGCGGGCCTTAATTGGCCCACCCACATAAAATAGCAGCACACCCCACACTCCTCCCCCTCCCCGCAACGGGGGAATAATTTTTCCCTATGTTTCAAAGTTGTGTGAGTTATTTTAAAGATGGAAAAACAAATCTAATCTATTTTTGTAATTCTTGTTTTGCTTTATAAGTAAGCGCATCTGGCTCTCCCGATGGTTGAGGTAAGGTTTATAAGGTTCCAATACCTCACTACATGGTCCCAATGGTTACATTGGATCATGTACATTGGGACCCCCCCAACACTTGCCCTGCTGGAACCTGTAATGTTATATGAAGGGCAATGTAATAGCATATGGCAAGTCGGTGAAAGCATTGGCCCCTGGCACATTGTGGGTCCTACCTTCCCTAAGACCGGAAACTTTGGCCACCACCTGCAAGGAAGTTATGGGTGGTTTGCCCAGATTCCCCCCACCATCCCTGACCTCAGCCATGCTCCTCTCAACCTCCTGAGCTCCTGAAATCAAAACTTAAGTAAGTTACTTACTTCTTTGGAAATCTGGCTGCTTGGCCTGTTCCCCATTGGTGGAACCCATATCCATTTGTGGAAGAGGCTTAAGTGCCTTATCTCATTCACTGTATGGTGTTCCATTGGGGCCTGCATAAGCCTAAGGCAGCAAGCATAGGGAGAGTCCACCCTGGTTTCACCCCTTTGCCTTCATTTGTCTTGTCAGAGGTTCTGACTCTTACGAGTACTAGGATGCTCTAATAAATGATAGAGGGCCAGAATTATGGAGGGAGACCAAAGATAGCTCCAAGAAATTTCAGGGTCTATATTATTGAGTCGTACAGATCATGAAAATGCCAATTCTGATCCGTGATTTGTGTAGACTTCTCTGAAATCAGTGGAGAAAGTGGTTAGGATACTACAATCAGTCTCAGGGAAGCGGCAATCAGTTTGGCTTCCTGTTCTAATCACCATCCCCAGATTGTTGTACACTTGTGGCTAAGTGGGGTGAAAAAGGACAGGTTCAGTTGTGATGCCCTTCAGAATGGGATCACATTTTGGCACTCTATATCTGGACTCTTTTAGATGATGAACGCTGCGATGATTGCTGCCTGTGGAACTCGTTCCAAGTGAGAACAGAATGGAGAATGTGAAGAGGATTTTGTTTGAACGAGTTGTCATTGTCAACATTAATGTGCTTCTTCTCTCTTCAATGTTGACATATTTCTAGCATTTTTATTTCTGTTTGAAGCTTTTCCATGTTACCTACAGGAATGTTTGTGCAGGAGATTTAAAACTTTACACACTCTTCCAAATATTATCCCCACCGCACTCCTACTAATGCTGCACTTTTGGGATGTGTCTGGGAGGTTGCATCTCTGGAAAGATTTGAATTTTAATAAAAAATAGTAAAAGCATTTACAATTAGCGATATTGTAAGATTTCACAATTAAGAGATATTTAATCTGAAAAATAGGACAATAATGTTCATTTGGGTTAATCCATATTCAACAGATCACCAAGATACCATGACAATCATTCTCTTTTCTTCTCTCGTTTCCCCTCATACAGACACCATCTCCCTGTAAGTTCCCACTCCTGGCAGCAAGAGAAATTCTCCTTCTCCAACTGCCCTGGCTTCATTGGTACTCTGCACCTCTAGTCCCCCCATCACTCCGAGTTCAGAGACATTGAACTAGCTTTCCTTCAAATGGATGGATTAGCATCAGGTGGGACTACTCATTACAACTCATGGGCAGATGCAAGAGAATAAGAGAGATGTGGAAGTGGAAATTGAACTGTCAAGGAGGGGTAGATAAAGGCAGAGCTAAAGGAACACTATGTGAAATTTCAAAGTTTCTAAGTGAGCATTGGCACAGTTCTTATTTGGTTTTGAAACTTCTAGGCTATTGTGTAGAACAAAAAGGTAACCAGGCAGAAGTTATACATCAATCCCTGCCCTATACTTACAAGGGCCTTCATGGGTTCTTATGTATTCCAGCACCACCACTGAAGTGGCCGTAGTTAGGGAATTAGAAAGCTTTTGACAAGGTTAAGTGCTGAGCACTGTTGTGATCTTGAGGGAGACAATTAACTTTTAAAAGGAAATTCAAAGTTCCTGTTATTAATTGACACAATTATGCCACAAAGTTTAACATTTTAAACAAAAACATTTACTATACAAGAATTAAACAAAGTAAGTACAACTAATTTAACACTATATTTGGTAAATCCTTATAATTTAAACCTGAAAACTTTAAAATACCACTTCCTGTTCTCTTTTAATTCCATCCAAGATTCCCCTACACTTCCCAGGATCTGAGGGGTTCTTTCACTTCTCCTGGGACTAAACCAAAGTGTGCCACAGCTCTTAAGGAATTCACTTTGATTCTTTTCAGTGTTCCTGCCATTCTCTGAGGTATGCGATTCCTTGGAATCCTTCCACTAGCATTCAGCTAGGCAACCCTCTAACTCTCTTTAAGCACCTTATGATTGTGGACAGTGCAACTCAAACATGGGTTTCACTGCCTTCTTGCTTAGTGGTCTACAGCTCCTGGCAGATTTCTTTCTCTGCTTGCCTCAAAGCTGCTTCCAGCTCCCATTAAATGTGAGAAAGCACACAGATAAGCCCAAAACACAAAAGAGTACCTTCCTGTATAGCTTTTCTCCATAGCAACATAACATACTCGGGACGTTCCCAACAGAAATGTAAATTAATTATCTTAAGATAGCATATCTTTCAAAACAACCCAATGATTCTGTGATCCACACAAATAATTTACATCTCTAATGGAATTAACAGCCCTCTTTCCAGGTTGGCTGGTTCCACCAAGAAAACCCTTTGTTTACAAAGGTGTTTTTTGCTTCTTTGATCTGGGAATTACATGAATAATTTAAATTCTTTATTGAAATAGCCATACACTTCCTGTACCTGCCAAGAGCTCAGAGATGGGTCATCCATTTTTTAAGTTTTCTCACTTTTAACTCTGACCTTATGAAATAAACATGAGTTTCTCTCTGAACTGTAATTACCCCAGGTCTGTATACTATTTTCTCAATCAAGTACTTCCATTTATCTACATTTAAACTCAATTCCTAAACTAAAAGTTATTTCCTAAAACATGTGAATTATAAAATCAGATATTTGCACTAATAAGCACAAGGAACAGGGAATGGAAGATGAGTAAGTCATTTTTCCAGATGGGTGAGAAATGACCATTATTTACTGAGGCAACCTTCAAAAGATCAATGATTAGGGAGCATCGACCTGACATACAGTCAGTTGAGATGCTTGCCATGAAAATGGCTGTGTTGATGGGGAAGTGGAAGGATCCATTACACCCATCTGCAACACAATTCAGGAATTTACTACTCCATGCATAACACCTCAAAAAAGGTATCAGGTCAGGGGTTATCTGTGATGACAAGGTGACACGAGGAAGTACCAAGGACATTGGTAGTTTCTGGAGCAGTAGCTAGCACTACTTTAATCGATGCCTTACCATGAAAAACTTACAGGGCTTCTAGGATTTAATTGGACTATTCAGTCTGTTCTCACACTGACTCAGTGGTACATTTGAGCCTGTGCCCAAGGTCAGAACGAATGGTAACAGATATCGTTGTCTTTCATGAGAAGGACAATGCATTGCCTTCTTTATGACCCTCTCCAATACTAGCATGTGAGGGAGATTCAGATTTGGATCCAAATTCCTTTGCTCAAAAGAAAGATGACTGGAAATCAGGGACAGCAGTTTGACTGCCAAGAGTCACTTTAATTCCAAAAGGCTGCAGAAGAACCAGCCCAACCACTCCCCTCTCAACCTTATATTTGTCATGGAGCATGTCATAGAAACAGAAGAATAGGTGTCTGAGTATGTACATTAGTAAGGGCGAGGGGTAGTTGCAGTGCTAAGATGTCAGTTGAATGTTTGAAATTGTTGGCTTCATTTGGAAAAGGCCATTAAAGAAACTTTTTAAAGAATCTATGATTACATAGTTTTGAGATCAGCCGATTGCAGAAAGGGCAGCACAAATCATAGGCTGAATGAGGAAACTTCTTTTTCAGCATGACTTAGTCACTCACTAAGTTTGCTGAGCTATTCAAGGGAGCCCTTTAGTTAAATAGTTAACAATTGCTATTGAGTCGAATAAAATCAATTCAGTACTGCAAAATTAATAACATTTCACTTCTGATTTTGTATAAAAATAGATCTAAAGCAAAGAAGCAGAGAGACAATCAACTTTAATGAGCACTCACTTTCCTCCCCAGTACAACTTAGTTGTTATCACCAGGCTTGATCGTCTGAAAGAGAAACATAAGAATATCTCAATCACGTGCACAACAACAGGAGCCTAAAATCGAGGCTGGTGCTTTTTCTACTTATATTGATTACTGATAGGATTGTTATAAATTTGGATGTGCCATAGGTATATTATCACTCATTAGCAGTCTGAGTATCACTTTTATGTGCTTTGACTTACACTGCTCTATACCTACTTGTATACGATCACATCCCAAGGTACAACAGTAGTTGTATTCTCTCCTGATCTAAATGGGATGTTTGGGCGGAATTGTCCCAGATTTTCACTAAGTGCAGTAGCCGGTGGGTAAAACAATGTTTTACTGCCTGCCACAATAGAGGCTTTTCACGCCATATCATCCCAAACCCGCCACATTAACTATACATTCTCAGGGGAAACACGCCATTTTGATGGCAGGCTCATTCACCCACCACATCATTACCTCAGTGCTTCAGCACACTGGACGCCATATTTAAAGTGCAGCCATGTGCGCACCTCTCAGTGCTTCCAGCCCACAACTGTTGCACAGAAGACAGAATGGCCCTGAAAGTCAAAAAGACTGCAGCCTCCAGGTTTAGTGATGTGTCCATTGAGCACCTTTTGGACACCGTGGAGGCCTGCTATGATGTCCTCTACCCCGCTTTGGCTGCAGGAGGGGCAGCAACATTACCACTCCGGCTTGGTAGGCAATGGCAGTGATGATCAGTGCAGAGGAGGTTGGCCATCCAATGCAGATAGAGAACAAATGATCTCATCCATGCAGCCAGGGTAGGGCAACAATCTCATCACTCTAAACTCTCACACTCAAGCCCAAGACACATTCACTGGCATCTCACTCACTGTCAGCTCAAGGGACATCACCACTCATTCTTTCACACACACCCTCACATCACCATCTGGCCTTTTGTGCTCTGGAGACTGCCTCCTTAGCCCTCACAATCTTGAGGCGACTTACACAGATCAACATGTGCCCCCAGCACACCTTGGGATACACCCCTTCCCCAGTACAGCCCTCGCCCTGCAGCCTCTGCCCTTGCCTGAGGCTATTTCTCCCCCTTCCCCAAGTAAGCCCTAGCCCTGCAGCTGTACAAAGCCACCCCCACCTTATGGCTGATCTGGTAGGTAGAGACCTGCCAGTGAGTCCCCCTAAAGTGATGTGGTGCTGTCTTTGAAGCCTGGCGCTGATGACTGCGAGTGCTGACCGAAGCCAGATAGGTAACAAATCTCAAAGTCCTGAGTGAAGTGCAGTTCTCCAGGTGCACGATGCTTATGTGCTGTTGTGATACACGTCAGTGTGCAATCATACCGACGTAGGTGGATGATCCAGCGTTGGGGAGGAGAGGGGGGAATGAGTTTGCAGGGCTAGACTTATGATGATATGCAGATGTATCACAATGAGGTTCCCAAAATCCAATGGTAGGAGACGTGACCCACCATTGATGGGCTAAGCGGATGATCGATTTCTGGCCTTCTCACCATATTATCCGCTCACGCCACCAAACACGCTCGAAGCCAGCGGGCACGGACAATTCCGCCCTTTAAGTCTTCTACACATGTACTCCTTCAATCTTCTCTAAAGACCAAGCAAACACTTGAGAAGATGAGTGAGGCCTGATATGAATCAATAAGCTGCTTTATCTTACAATTAGAATCATTTGATTCAATCATTACAACTTAGCTTCATGTGACAATTCACTGTAAGGAACATATCACATTTTCCCTAACACCTTACTTGGCTTGGAAGGCCAGAAATATAACATCTCTATTCAAGATAGGAGGGAGACAGAAAGCAGGAAATCATTGGCCAGTTAGCCTAACTGCTGTCATTAGGAAAATGCTAGAATCAAATATTAAGACAGTAGTAGCAGGACATTTAGAAAATCATAATACAATCAAGCAGAGTCAACATGGTTTTGAAAAAGAAAAATAATGTTTGGCAAATTTATTAGAGTTTATTAGAATTTATTAGTGTTGAGGGTGTAACAAGCAGGATGGATAAAGGAGAACCAGTAGATGTGGTGTATTTGGATTTCCAAAATGCATTTGATAAGATGCCACATTAAAAGTTACTAAACATATTAAGAGCTCATGGTTTTGGGATGATACATTAATATAAGAATATGCTTAAGAATTCCTGCAAAAGTTTGCTTAAAGCAATGCCTGAGATTCACTGTTAAAAATTTATTGCTGAAGGAGCTTACTGTTGTCCTGTTTACCTTTGATACATGCAGATGCCGCATGAGTTGTGGGCAGTCGTACATCACTTATGAAAATAAATGAGGCCTTGAAGCAACAACAGATCAAAGACCAAATATCCTGTGGCTAAACAACTACGTGTCGGAGGATCATGTGAGAAAACAAACCATATGGACTAAGTCTGGTGAGACATGGACCAATTAAAGACTGATCATACATCTTGGCGACCGACATGGACCAATCAAATACTGATCATGCATTCTGGAGACCAATTAGAGACCTCAGAAGGATCAAGCATGAAGGCAGTTGCTGTGCAGCCAATATATAAAATCAGGCTGAAAACCATCATCAATACGGCGTCATCGGGAACAAGACTGTCAACAGAAGAAATCCCTCTGGAATTGGATCAGTCCTAGTCAGATAGGATCTAATTGACATGCGGTCAATGTAATCTAACTAACTAGCGGGTAACTGTTAACAGCCATTTGGTGGTACAGAATTTGAGTACTGCTGAATAACAAGGCATGCAGTCTAAGCTTTTTGTCTTGCACTATCATCACTCATCATGTTTCCCATGCTTTTGTTTAATTCAAAAAAGACGCAATGCCTGGACATGCTCTTTCTGCATGCAGAGGAGAATCAGTCGGGCTTGCAATGTGATTCATTTATGTTTGCTAGAAGCTACATATATTCAAACAGTCCTCTGGTTTCCTGGTGCATTTTCCATGGCAATGCCTTAACCAAAGTCAATTTGCCAAACAATCAACATTCTTTACTCATGTGGTATAAATTGTTTCCCTGTGAAATCTAACATTCTTGCATCTGTCCTGATGAGTGCAAACTGGAAAACGTCAGCAGCATTTCTCTTTTTTTCGCCATTAACTGTATGTTCTTAAAATTGCTCTTTTTTTTTTAAGTTTAATCTTTTGGCTATAAAGCTGTTGGATTTGCTGTGAAAATGTGCCAGTTGTGATTCTCAATCTAACGTATTTTATATTAGCTTGGATAGAGGATTGGCTAACTAACAGGAAACAGAGTTGGGATAAATGGGTCATTTTCAGGTTGGCAAATTTTAACTAGGGGAGTGCCATAGGAATCAGTGTGGGGGCCTCATTATCTACGATCTATACCAATGACTTGGATGAAGGGACCAACTGTATTGCAGACAATTTTGTTGACAATACAAAGGTAGTTAGGAAAGCAAGTTATGAGGAAGATCCAAGGGGTCTGCAAAGGGAAATAGAGAAGTTACGAAAGTGGATAAAGATTTGACAGATGGAGTGCAATGTGGGAAAATTTGAGGTTGTTCACTTTGGTAGGAAGTCTAGAAAAGCAAAGGTAACTTACATGGAGACTACAGATGCTGTGGTGCAGAGGAATAAGTCCTTGTATACATGCAGGTACAGCAGGGGGATGGAGCATAAGAGTAGTGAAGTCTTGCTCCAATTATATAGGGCATTGATGAGACTGCACCTAGAGGACTATATACAGTTTTGGTCTCCTTACTTAAGGAGGGACTTATTGCACTGGAAGCAGCTCAGAAAAGGATCACTAAGCTGATTCCAGTGATGAAGGGATCGTCTTAAGAGGAACAGTTGAGCAGTTTCGGCCTATATTAGAAGAGTGAGAGGTAATCATATTGAAACATATAGGCTTCTGAGGGAGCTTGATAGGGTAGATGATAAGAGGATATTTCCCTTGTGCAGGTATCTAGAACGATCCCAGGAATGAAAGGCTTAACATATGAGGAACGTTTGAGGACTCTGGGTCTATACTCGATGGAGTTTAGAAGGATGAGGAGGGATTTGATTGAAACTTACAGAAAACTGAAAGGCCTGGATAGAGTGGACGTGGGGAAGATGTTTCCATTAGTAGGAGAGACTAGGACCCGAGGGCACAGCCTCAGAGTAAAGGGAAGACCTTTTAGAACAGAGATGAGGAGAAACTTCTTTAGCCAGAGAATGGTGAATCTATGGAATTCATTGCCGCAGAAGGCTGTGGAGGCCAGGTCATTGAGTGTATTTAAGACCGAGATGGTTAGGTTCTTGATTGGTAAGAGGATCAAAGGTTACGGGGCGAAGGCGGGAGAATGGGGTTGAGAAACTTATTAGCCATGACTGAATGGCACAGCAGACTTGATGGGCCGAATGGCCTAATTTCTGCTCCTATGTCTTATGGTCTTATAACTAGGAGGGCACAGTTTCAAACTAAGTGGCTGAATTTTCATCTCCTGATGTGGAGCAAACCCAAGTTGAGTGGGCCAAAGTGGAGGCATGTGGGGCCACAGCTTTGAATTTTCCAGATGATTCCTGCCATCCGCCATATTTGTTGGGTCAGGAATCGTGACAATTGTGACTCGATACTCACTTGAGGACTTGGGGTTTTCAATTTAAATTCCTGCTGGAAATTCAAATTTCTCTGTCTTTGCTCTTTTTGTGTAGGCAGGTGGGTTCCTGAAGCCTTTGGGAAACTCAACAGGTAAGTCAGTTTGTGTACCTTGGGGGAAGCCTGCTGAGGACTCGGGAACTTTTTGACAGGTAAGTTTAAAAGTTGTTTCCAGTGCCCACTAATATCACCCATAAAATTCATATCTCCCATGCTCCCTCACATCCCCCATGCTCCTTCCATGCCCCCTCATATCCCCATGCCTCCTCCATGCCCCTCATATCCCCATGCCATTTCCATGAGCCCTGGGGGAGGGATATGCCCCAGAAAGGGTGGGGAATGAGGTGATGTGGGGACTGGGATTAACAGACTGGGTGGAGGGTATAGATGGCATGGGCCTCCCTCCAAAGTCATCCTGCAGTAGTGAGAATTGACCCTAAAGCGAGTGGCCGCCCAGTGGCTCCCTTGCTGTACATATGATTGTGGAGGGGCCAGGGACAGGTTGGTTGAAGGTGGGCACAGCACCTGCTGGATTTTACATGACCCCGCACCCCCCCCCGCGCCCCCCCACCCCACCACACCCTCAAACCCACCAGTTGCAAGTGTAAGATCTAGGCCCATGTTTCAGACCTTGTTTTTAATTGCATTAATACAGTGGGTAGGTTTTCATTGATGTCCTTTTTTGTCCTGGGGGCAGTATACACAACAACCAAGAGGATTGAGGATCACCAGGAACTGATCCTCGGACCTCACCTATATATTTGGGGTGAGATATTGGTGCCAGTCGTGCTGCCACAGATACTTGCCCCTTCAGAAAATCAGTTTTGGGTTCTCTGCATTGTTGCAACGGCCTAAAGTAGTTTCGAAAAGGTGTTGAAGTTCCAAGAGATGTTGTTGGAGCAGGAAATAGGGTGGGGTGAAAGGGCTGTGAAGATGGAGGTTGCGGGGGTGGGAGAAGGGCAGTATAAAGGACTAAAAATAGCATTTTAAAAAAGGGCCCAGAGAAAGAGGAGACTTCATTTTAAGAAAAGCACAGAGAGTGGGAAGAATTCATTTAAAAAAGAACGTGGTGTGCAGGGAGACCTCATTTTAAAGAGTGTGTGGAGAACGGGGAGAATTCAGCGAGACCAGCAGTGGAGTTACGTCACAAACCACAATGTGACTCGAGTGCAGGGAAAGCAGCTGATTGGTGAGTAGAATGGGTGAGTATTCCTAGCCTTTAAAGTAGAAGTAAGGTCTTCAGTTTGTGTTTAGGTCTTTAGTCCTTTTTTTCTTCTCTTTTTCTTAAAAATAACTTAAATATAAGATTGATACTGCTGCAAAAAAAATTACAATAAAGTGTAAAGAGCAGGTATTCTAGAGTAATCAATTAATAAATAAAATTTGATAGTGATGGCAGGACAGATGATGTGTTGCTGCTGCAGCATGTGGGATCTGCTAGGCACCAAGGTGATCCAGAGCAAACACATCTGTAAGTGTTTGTAGCTCGAGGAACGTTGAATCTGACTTGAGGAGCTGGAGTCCGAGCTGCAGACATTGCACCACATCAGGGAGGGGGAAAGTTACCTGGACACTTTTGCCCCAGGAGGTGGTCACACCCCTCAGATTAGGTATTCAAATTTGATCAGGGATAGGAGGGTGTGACTGCAGGTGTGGCAAGTATGGGGACCCAGGGGATAGCGTTTGAGGAACCTTAGCCCTGCAGTTGTCCAACAGTTATGAGGTTCTTGCAAGCTGTGTGGACGAGAGCAGGGACTGCAGGGAGGATGAGTGAATTGACCAAGGCACTGTGGTAAAGGAAGCCATTCAAGTGGGGTGAGGAAATAGAAATGTAGTAGTGGCAGGGGACAGTATAATTAGGGGAATAGATACTGTTCTCTGCAGCCATGAACGTGAGACCTGAAGGCTCTGTTGCCTGCCCAGTGCCAAGGTTAAAGGCATCTCCTCAGGGCCGGAGAGGAACTTGCAGTGGGAGGGGAGGGATCCAGCTGTCATCGTCCATGTTGGTGCCAACGACATTGATAGGACTAGAGAGGAGGTTCTGCTGAAATAATCTGAACAGTTAGGAGCTAAATTAAAAAAACAGAACCTCCAAGGTAATAATCGCGGGATTACTACCTGAGCCACGGGCAAACTGGCAGAGGATAAATAAAGGCAAGGAGTTAAATGCATGGCTCAAAGGTTGGTGTAGGAGGAATGGGTTTCAGTTCATGGGCACTGGGGCCAGTATTGGGTAGAAGGGAGCGGTTCCGGTGGGACGGGCCTCACTTGAACCACGCTGGAACTAGTGTCCTGGCGAATTGAGTAACTAGGGCTGTAGAGAGGGCTTTAAACTAAATAGAGGGGAGGGGGGTTCTGGAGAGGGGATACGTACGCTTACAAAGCAAAAGCAGGGCAGCTATTTAGGTAATGGCAGACATTTTAAGAAAATAGTTCATGACTGAGAACAAAGATATATCCCAGTGAGAAGAAGGATTAAAGGAAGGGAATAAATCAACCATGGTTAACCAAGAAAGTTAAAGATAGTATCAGATTGAGAGAAGAAAAAAAACATACAATGCAAAGATTAGTGGTAAGCCAGAGTACTGGGAAAGTTTTAAAAACCAACAAAAGATGACCAAAAAAGAGGGAGAAAATAAACTTTGAGGGTAAACTAGCAAGTAATATAAAAACAGACAATAAGAGCTTCTTTAAATATATAAAAAGGAAGAGAGAGGCCACAGTGAACATAGGCCTCTTAGAGAATGAGGCTGAAGAAATAATAATGGGGAACCAGGAAATGGCAGAGGAGTTGAATAAATACTTTACAGTAGTCTTCACGGTAGAAGACACTAATAGCATTCCAAAAATACTAAATAATTATCACTGGAGAGAAAGTACTAGGGAAAGTAATAGGGCTAAAGGCCGATAAGTCACCTGGACCTAATGAGTTGCGTCCTAGGATATTAAAGAAGTAGCTACAGAGATAATGGATGCACTTGTAGTAATCTTACAAGAAACCTTAGATTCTGGAAAAGTCCCAGAGGACTGGAAAACTGCCAAAGTAAAACCCTTATTCAAAAAGGGAGGGAGTCAAAAAAAAGATAACTATAAGCCACTTAGCTTAACATCCGTCATTGGGAAAATGTTAGAGTCTACTATAAACGGTGTAATAGCAGAGCATTTAGAAATGCATAATATAATCAAGCAGAGTCAGCAAGGTTTCATGAAATGGAAATCATGCCTGACAGCTTTGAGGAGTTAACAAGCAGGATAGATAAAGGTGAACCAGTAGATGTAATATATTTGGATTTCCAAAAGGCATTCGATAAGGTACCGCACATAGGGCTACTTAATAAGATAAGAGCCCATGGTTTTGCGGGTGGTATATTAGCATGGATAGAGGATTGGCTAACTAATAGAAGACAGAGATCTGGGATAAGAGGGGCATTTTCAGGAGGGCAACCTGTAACAAGTGCCGTGCCACAGAGATCAGTGCTGAGGCCACAATTATTTACAATATATATTAATGACTTGGATGAGGGAAGTGAAGGTACTATCACCAAATTTGCAGATGACACAAAAATAATGGGAAGGCGAGTGGTGAGAATGACACAAAGAGTCTACAGAGGGATATAGACTGGTTAAGTATGTGGGCAAAAACTTGGCAGATGGAATATAACGTTGGAAAATGTAAGGTTATGCACGATGGCAGGAAGAATAGAGGAGCTAAATATCATTTAAATGGAGAAAGACTGAAGAAAGTTGCAGCACAGAGGGATTTGGGGGTCCTCGTGTATGCTAGCTTTTTGTGATTCATGCAAGTTCAGCAGGTAATAGGGAAGGCAAATAGAATCTTACCTTTTATTTCAAAGGGAATGGAGTATAAAAATAGGGAAGCCTTGCTAAAACTTTACAAAGCACTAGTTAGACCACACCTAGAACACTGAACAGTTTTGGTCCCCTTATTTAAGGAAAGGCATTGGAGGCAATCCAGAGAAAGTTCACTAGGTTGATCCCAGGCATGGAGGGATTTTCTTATGAGGAGAGGTTGAGTAGGTTGGGCCTGTACTCATTGGAGTTTTGAAGAATGAGAGGCGGCCTTATTGAAACACATAAGATTCTTAGGGGGTTGACAGAGTAGATGCTGAGAGGTTCTTTCTCCTTGTGGGACAGCCTAGGACAAGAGGGCATAATCTCAGAGTAAAGGGTCACCCATTTAAGACAGAGATGAGGAGGAATTTCTTCTCTCAGAGGATAGTGCATTGGTGGAATTCTTTACCTCAGAGGGCTGTAGAGGCTGGGTCAATAAGTATATTCGAGGCTGAGATGGACAGATTTTTAATCAGTAAGGGAATCAAGGCAGGAAAATGGATTTGAAGATCAGATCAGCCATGATGTCATTGAATGGCAGAGCAGACTCAATGGGCCAAATAGCCTAGCTCTGCTCCCACGTCTTATGGTTTTATGGTCTTACCGCATCTGAAGAATCCTGAGTAGCCTAATGCTGGTTCCACTGAGCAATAACAAATTTTACACAAGGTCCTTCAACAGGTGTTGAGCCTCAGATGAATTCAGATGCCTTATGTCTGTTTCAGGTGGCTGTCTGGAATAACCAAACAACGGGCCACGTGAATGTAGCAGTGGGGTCAACGCCTGTGCTGATCAGGCACAGGGTGTCCCAATGCTAAATTGGCATGCCTTGCCCCCATTTTACAGCCTAAGAACAGGAATGACGCATACCAATTTCAAACCAACTAAGTTTTTAAAAAAAATTAAAGCAACTCTTTTTCTAAATCTTTCCTGTGGGATATGGATGAACAAATCATGAAACACCTCAAGAATTTTTAGAAAGTAAGTATTTCTGTACAGTTCATTTCTGCAAGTTAAGCATTTATTTTAAAAATATGTAATTTTACAGCAATTGAGCCTTAATGTCCTTTTGTTCAAAGATCAAGTTGTTAATGATAAATGACAGCTCCTTGCAGGCTGAGAAAGACATGACTCATAAGTGACCAATATTATTTTAAAAATTCTGCATTTTCTTCTAGACTAAATAGAATAATGGTGTCTAATGTCATTTATATATGTGCAATATATTTTTACCTTATCATAAAACCCAACAAAAAGCAGCACAGATAATAAACAAGTTCACCAGCGCTTGAATGACACTCCTTCCAGACAATTCTGTCTCTTCTTAGTCATTTCCCATTATCCATACGCTGATGTAATCTGATTATTGAACTGAAAAATTCATGTGAGCTTCAATGGCTATGTTCTCATTTTTTAAATTTATTCATTCACAGCATGTGGGCGTCGCTGGCTAGGCCAGCATTTATTGCCCTTTGCCGAATTGCTTTTGAGAAGGTGGGGGCACGCTGCCTTCTTGAACTGCTCCAGGCCATGTATGTACACCCACAGTGCTGTTAGGAAGGGAGTTCCAGGATTTTGACCCAGCAACAGCTAGGAAATGGCAATGTATTTCCAAGTCAGGATGGTGTGTGACTAGGAGGGGAACATCCAGGTGGTGGTGTTCCTATGCATCTACCGCCCTTATTCTTTTAGGTTGTAGAGGTCTCAGGTATGGAAGGAGCTTTGGTGAGTTCCTGCATCTTATAGATGGTACACACTGCCACCATTGTGCATTGGTGGTGGAGGAAGTGAATATTTACGATGGTGGATAGGGTGCCGATCAAGCGGGCTGCTTTGTCCTGGATGGTGTCGAGCTTCTTGAGTGTTATTGGAGCTGCACTCATCCAGGCAAGTGCAGAGTTCTCCATCATACTCCTGAGGTGTGCTTTGTAGATAGAGGACAGGCTCTGGGGAGTCAGGAGCTGAGTTAGTCACTGCAGAATTCCTAGCCTCTAACTTGTTCATTTAGCCACTGTACTTGTACGGCTGGTCCAGTTCAGTTTCTGGTCAATGGTAACCCCCCAAGGGTGGGGAGGCGGTGGCGCAGTGGTAATGTCACTGGACTAGTAATCCAGGCTAATGCCCTTGGGGCAAGGGTTCAAATCCCACCACAGTGGAATTTGAACTCAATTAATAAATCTGGAATTAAAAGCTAGTTTCAGTAACGGTGACCATGAAGCCATAGCCTAGCCAGTGACACACTCATCCCATAACTGAATAAAACAAAAAATATGTCACTTGTCGCAGAAACCCATCTGGTTCACTATTGCCCTTTAGGGAAGGAAATCTGCCATCCTTACCTGGTCTGGCCTGTATATGACTCCAAACCCACATCAATGTGTTTGACTCTTAAATGCCCTCTGAAATGCCCTAACATGCCACTCAGTTGTATCAAGCAGCTATGAAGTCTAAAAGGAACAGGAAGGACCATCCAGCACTGACCTAGGCACCGGAAACACCCAGCCTGTCGACCCTGAAAAATCCTACTTACTAACATCTGGGATCTTGTGCCAAAGAACTTGGGGGAGAGCTGTCCAACAGACTAGTCAAGCAACAGCCTATATAGAGTCATACTCATGGAATCATGTCTTACAATGTCCCAAACACCACCATCACCATTGCTGGGTATGTTCTGTCCCATTGGCAGGTCAGACCCACCTGAAGTGCTGGGTGGTACAGTGGTATACACTTAGGAGTTGCTGCCCTGGAAGTTCTCAAAATTGACTCGAGAAAGCATGAAGCCTCAGGGCATCAGATCAAACGTGGGAAGGAAACCTCCTTCTGATTATCACCTACCGCCTCATCTCAGCTAATGAATCTGTACTCCTCCATGTTGAACACCAGTTGGAAGAAGCACTGAGGATGGCAAGGGCACAGAATGTACTCTGGGTGGGGGATTTCAATGTCCATCACCAAGAATGGCTCGGTAGCACCACTACTGACCGAGCTGGCCAAGTCTTAAAGAACAGCTGCTGGACTGGGCCTTTGGCAGGTGGAGAGAGAACCAACAAGAGAAAAACCTATTTGATCTCATCCTCAACATAGTACCTGGCACAAATGCATGTCATGATAGTATTGGTAGGAGTGACCACCACACAGTCCTTGTGGAGACAAAGTTTATTGCAAGGGAAAGAATATAAAAATAGGAATATTTTGCTATAGTTCAACAGGGCGAGACCACATTTTTTTTCTTTATTCATTCTTGGGATTTGGGCTTTGCTGGCTGGGCCAGCATTTATTGCCCATCCCTAGTTACCCTCGAGAAGGTGGTGGTGAGCTACCATCTTGGCCTGCTACAGTCCATGTAGTTTAGGTACACCCACAATGTAGGAAGGGAGTTCCAGGATTCTGATCCAGCGACAGTGAAGGAACGGCAATATATTTCCAAGTCAGGATAGTGAATGACTTTGAGGGGAACTTTCAGGTGGTGGCATTTCCGTGTATCTGCTGTCCTTGTCCTTCTAGATGGTAGTGGTCATGGGTTTCGAAGGATCTGTCTAAGCAGCCTTGGTGAGTTCCCACAGTGCATCTTGTAGATGGTACACACTGCTGCCACTGTGCGTCAGTAATGGAGGGATTGAGTGCTTGTGGATATGGTGGCCAATCAAGCGGGCTGCTTTGTCCTGGATGGTGTCAGGCTTCTTGAGTGTTGTAGGAGCTGCACTCACTCAGGCAAGTGGAGAGTATTCCTCCTAACTTGTGCCTTGTAGATGGTGGACAGGCTTTGGGGAGTCAGGAGGTGAATTACTCATCGCAGGATTCATAGCCTCTGGCCTGCTCTTGTAGCCACAATATTTATATAGCTAGCCCAGTTCAGTTTTGGTCAATGGTAGCCCCCAAGATGTTGACAGTGGGGGATTCAGTGATGGTAATGCCATTGTACGTCAAGAGGCAATGGTTAGATTCTCTCTTGTTAGGGATCGTCATTGCCTGGCAATTGTGTGGCACAAATGCTACATGCCACATGTCAGCCCAAGCCTGGATATTGTCCAGGTCTTGCTGCATTTGGACATGGGCTGCTTCAGTACCTGAGTCATGAATGATGAACATTCTGCAATCATCAGCGAACATCCCCACTTCTGACCTCATGATGGAAGGTCATTGATGAAGCAGCTGAAGGTGGCTGGGCCGAGGACATCACCCTAAGGAACTTCTGCAGTGATGTCCTGGAGCTGTGATGACTGACCTCCAACAACCACAACCATCATCCTTTGTGCTAGGTATGACTAATCAGCAGAGAGTTTTCTTCCCGATTTCCCAATTACTCCAGTTTTGCTAGGGCTCCTTGATGCCACATTCAGTCAAATGCAGCCTTGATGTCAGGGGCAGTCATTCTCACCTCACCTTGTGAGTTCAGCTCTTCTGTCCATGTTTGAACCAAGGTAGTAATGAGGTCAGGAGCTGAGTGGCCCTGGCGGAATCCAAACTGGGCATCAGTGAGCAGATTATTTCTAAGAAAGTGCAGATTGCTAGCACTGTTGATGACCCATTCCATAACTTCACTGATAATTGAGAGGAGATTGATGGGGCAGTAATTGGCAAGTTTGGATTTGTCCTGCTTTTTATGTAGAGGACATACCTAGGCAATTTTCGACATAGCAGCTGGGTAGACGCCAGTGTTGTAGCTGCACTGGAACAGCTTGGCTGGTTGCGTGGCAAGTTCTGGAGCACAAGTTTTCAGTACTATTGCCGGAATATTGTCAGGACCCATAGCCTTTGCAGTATCCAGTGCCTTCAGCCATTTCTTGATATCACATGAAGTGAATTGAACTAGCTGAAGACTGGCATCTGTGTTGCTGGGGGCCTCCGGAGATCAAGATGGATCATCTACTCGGCACTTCTGGCTGAAGACTGTAGCAAATGCTTCAGCCTTATCTTTTTGCTATGCTGGGCTCCCCCATCATTGAGGATAGGGATATTTGTGGAGCCTCATTCTCCAGTGAGTTGTTTAATTATCCACCAATATTCATGACTGGATATGGCAGGATTGCAGAGGTTAAATCTGATCTGTTGGTTGTGGGATCACTTAGCTCTGTCTATTACTTGCTGCTTATGCTGTTTGGTACACAAGTAGTCCTGTGTTATAGCTTTACCAGGTTGACACCGTATTTTTAGGTATGCCTGGTGCTGCTCCTGGCATGCCCTCCTGCACTCTTCATTGAACCAGTGTTGATCCCCTGGCTTGATGGTAAAGTGGGGGATGTGCTGGATCATGGCATTACAGATTGTGTTTGAGTACAGTTCTGCTGCTGCTGATGACCCACAGCACCTCTAGGATGCCCAGTCTTGAGTTGCTAGATCTATTCAAAATCTACCCCATTTAAGATGGTGGTAGTGCCACACAACACGACGGAGAGTATCCTCAGTGTGAAGACGGGCCACAACAACTGTGTGATGGTCACTCCTACCGATACTGTCATAGACAGATGTGTCTGTGGCAGGCAGGTGAAGGTGAAGTATGTTTTTCCCTCTTGTTGGTTCCATCACCGCCTGCCACAGACCTGTCTCACAGCTATGTCCTTTAGGACCCAGACAGTTTGGTCAGTAGCGTGTTACCGAGCCACTCTTGGTGATGGAAATTTAATTCCCCAGCCAGAGTTCATTCTGTGCCCTTGCCACCCTTAGTGCTTCTTTCAAATGGCAGAGCACTGATTCATCAACTGAGGGAGGGCGGTGCGTGGTAATATGAAGGAGGTTCCTTACCCGTGTTTGACTTGGTGCCATGCCAGAGACGATTTTGAAGACTTCCAGGTGTCACATTTAGGCCAGACCAGGTGAGGACAACAGATTTCCTTCCCTAAAGAACATTAACTGCCAAGTTAATTCAACTTTTAATTCCAGATTTTTATTGAATTCAAATTCCACCATCTGCCTTGGCGGGATTCAAGACGGTCCTCAGAGCATTGCTCTGGGTCTCTGGATTACTAGTCCAGCGACACTAACACTAAACCACCATACATCTGGATTAATGCGTACAGTTTTGGTCTCCTTATTTAAGAAAGCATATAAATGCGTTCGAATCCAAACATGGACGAAAGAGCTGAATTCCAGAGGTGAGGTGAGAGTGACTGCCCTTGATATCAAGGCAGCATTTGACCCAGGGTGGCATCAAGGAGCCCTAGCAAAACTGGAGTCAAAGGGAATCAGGGGGAAAGCTCTCCGCTGGTTGGAGGCATGTCTAGCACAAAGGAAGCTAATTGTGGCTGTTGGAGCTCAATCAACTCAGTTCCAAGACATCAGTACAGGAGTTCCTCAGGGTGATGTCCTAGGTCAAACCAATTCAGCTGTTTCATCAATGATCTCCCCTCCAACATAATGTCAGAAGTGGGGATGTTCACTGATGATTGCTTAATGTTCAGTAGTATCTGCGACTCTTCAGACCACTGAAGTAGTCCATGTCCACAGGCAACAAGACCTGGGGTGGAATCGTCCCAGATTTGCACTAATGCACCCCAAACCCACCGCATTAATTATGCATTCGAGGGAAACATGCCATTTCCATGGCGGGCGGGCTCTCGTTCACCTGCCAAGCCATCACCTCGCCACTTCAGCATGACGGGCGCTATCTTTAATGTCCCGCTGCGTGCACAACTCAGTGCTTCCAACCCACAACTGCTGCAAATATGACAGGATGGCCCCGAAAGCCGAAAAGCCTGCATTCCCCAGGCATCCTTCCACCACCTTTTGGATGCAGTGGAGGCTCGCCTCATGTCCTCTACCCCAGCTCTGGCTGCAGGATGGGCAGCAACCTCACTAATCCGCTTGAGAGGCAGTGGCAGCAATGGTCAATGCCAATGCCCTGTAAAAGAGGACAGCCATCCAGTGCTGAAAAAGAATGAATGGTCTCATCCATTCTGCCAAGGTAATTCATTTTTCTCATCGGTCTCAACTCACACACTCAAACCCATCACACATCCACAAGGATCTCACACCTCAAGGGACAACACCACTGACTCTCACACACACACCCTCACATCTCCATCAGGCTCATACATTCTAGAACTCATGTCCTCAACCTGTCCAAGGCTCCGCTCACCACACAAAAATTCTATGCACTGTCATGTGCCCTGCTCACACACTCTCCATCTGTTTCCATGAGGGAGAAGCCTACTCACATTAGCAGGGAGAGGTCCCAGACCAGCCATGGAGTGGCTCACATTAGGCCCCTCACTCACTTTGAGAAGTGTGCCACTGTGCTGACTGGTGAGGTTGTGGACCGTACCTGCGGTGACGGTGAGATCAGTGGTTAACGCCCTCGAAAGGATCCTGCACCACATCATCCCTCTATGAATGCAAATATGAGTGCTCTCTCTCTTGCTTTTGACTCTGCTGCCATGCACTAATTATCTCTACTTAGGTTCACAGGGAGCTCTGCCAAGCAACCGACAGCCTCAGCCAGCCAGTCCCTCACCTCCATCCAGGTCCTCACCTCCAGCCAAGAGAACACCTCCTCCATTGAAGAGCTGGAAATAAGCAGCCTGGAAGACCTGTCACAGTGCTTACCCACACCTTCCGCCAGCGCAGTGACACACGCCTCAGTGGGACCTAGATCTAGAGCAGGCTCGAGTACAAAATCTGGTGGTCACTGCATGGACACATGTCCTCAGCAGTAGGAGGAAGGTCCGTGTGAGCTCCCTGGCACTCAGAGGACTGCTGGGGATCAGGCATCTGTGAGGTCTGACTCAGATGATGAACCTCTTTGGCCTTCCAACTCATCCTGGAGAGTCAGCAGAAGGTGTGGGAATATCACACTGAGCTGTTGGAAGCCCTCAGCAGAGTACAAATGAGTCGGAGTGTGTCCGCCCGGTCTCTGATGAAGTGGTGCCCTCATGTGCCCATATGGAGGTCTCCATGGGGAGGATGGTGGATACCATGGAGACCCTGGTCCACAAAAAGTGGAGATGTGTACAGAGCTCCTCTCCATTGCGGGAGCCACCGGTGAGTTCCTGCAATGGCAACACATGAGGGAAATGGGGCACCTCGATGTCCCACCAGGTGCTCCTTTCCGTCAAGGACTCAGGTCGGGATCCTGGACACCCAAAGGGAGGAGGAGTGGCAGCTGGACACCCCTGAGTCATGCACTCAGGAATCTCAGAGGCTGTCCTCTCGCTCCGAGTCCCCTTTGCCTGTGAGCCCCTCAACCTCGTCCTCTGTCACCGCAGAGGGAGCAGCTGGCCAATGAGTGATTCTGGAAGGAGAAGAGTGTGTGCAACAGTGACTTTCGGGGTCTCATGCGAGCGCATTCCCACACACACACATCCTTCAAGTATCATACTAACCTCAATGTCCTGAGCATATTGAATGCTGCCTGCTGGGGTTCACATTCAGTTGTCCATCTGAGCTGACCTGCATCTCTGCCCACCCACTGATCACATGCCCATGCAGCACCTGATCTCAACAACCACAACTGTCATTTCGTTTTCAATTTGGACGGCATCATCTGGGTTCAATTTTTTGTGGACTCCCCTGTCTTTTCCCCTCCCCCAGTTACCCATTTCCTTTCCCCCACCACAATTGATCCACCTGGCAACACCTTCCGCCTCTTCTCCGTTACCTACCAGCCACAACCCTTTTCCTTCGGGGTTGTCCAGGTGAATGTGCACATTCCCTTCCTTCCCGAAAATCCCACCTCCATCCACATTCACCTCCCCGACCTCCTCCTTCCTACCCTCAGGGTCCGTGTCTGCCTCTGAGTCCCCACCAACCACCCTCGCTGTCTCTTCTACCACTGCCTTCAAACCCTCACCCTCCTAACCTACCACCTCACTCTGCCCTTGGTCATTCTTACCATGCCCTCATACCATGGCAATGCTCGGTTTGTTCCCTAGGAAGCAGTCACGGACCCATCAGACTCCTCCCTCACACATTCACCTGGACATCTCCCCCCTCCAGACCCTTTCCGTCCCTGGAACCCCCTCGGAAATTCTCCCTCCCCCTTTAGTCCTCCTACCCCCAACCCCGGACTCCAGCCCGCCCCCCCCCCCCCCCCGCCCCCCCCCCCCCCACCCCCACCCTCCCCGCTTAGTCCCTCCCCTTCCAACTCCCTCAGACACCTTTACTTCTTCTGTCACCCTTAGTCCTTCCCCCCTCCTGACTTCTTCCTCCAGTCTCACTCCTTCCACCCCTTCCTGGCTCCCTCAGACACGCCCCCTTCTCCTTCCAGCTTTACTCCCTCACCCTTTCCGAATCCTTCTCCATTCTTACTCCTTCTTACCCCCCCAGACTCCCTCCCCTCTCTGCACTCCTTCCTCCCCCCCACACTCTCTGCACTCCTTACCCCCTCCGAACTCCTTCCCTTACACCTTACACCCCCTGGCACACCGACCTCCCCAGTTGCCATCTTCCCTATTACCCCACTCTGCTGTAGTCCCTGCCCCTCCCAACCTCTCCTCCCCCGACACCTTCATTCTCCCTCTCCCAACCTCCTCCCCCTGACACCTTCATTCTCCCCCTCCCAACCTCCTCCCCCGACACCTTCATTCTCCCCCTCCCAACCTCACCCCCAACATCTTCATTCCCCCCTCCCAACCTCACCCAGCCTGATACCTTCATTCCCTCCAACCCAACCTCACCCCCGACACCTTTCCTCCCCCCCTTCCAACCTCACCGCCTCCCCTGCACCCGCACCCCCCCCACCCCCCACCACCCCACCGACACCTCTTCCTCTCCCAGTCGATCCTAGACTACCCCCTCGACCATCATCTGTTGTGAGCAGCAACAGTGACTTTCCAACTTCTGTGAGCTGCTTCGCAACAGAGCCATGTCCAAGAGAATCCACCCTGCATGTCATGGACATTCCTCCAGGATCCTGTTGCTCTCAGCTCCAGCATCTTCTGCTCCTCGGATGTTTGTAACGTGAGCAAGGCCCTGATGGTAAGTCCCGGCTTTAGCACATCACAGTTGTCATAATGTGTTCTGCACCGGCGTGTTTATCCACCAACGTGGGTGGACGACCCAGTGCAGGGGGGAATAAGTCCAGTGGGCAGGCCTTATAATGATATGCTGATGTATTACAATGAGGTTCCCAAAGTCCAATGGTGGGGAATGTGGCCCGCCATCGGTGAGCTGAGTGGACGATCACAAACTGGTTTCACGGCCTCGTGAAACCAATTTTTAACCTTTTCGCAATATTGTCCACTCATGACACTGAACACACCTGATGCCAGTGGGCATGAAAAATCCCGGCCCTGGACAATATTAAGACTTGGGTTGATAAGTGGCAAGTACATTTGTGCCATAGAAGTGCCAGGTAATGATTATCTCCAATGTGAGAATATCCAACCATCTCCTCTTGCAATTGATGGTATTGACGTTACTGAATCACCCACTATGACCATCCTGGGGTTCCCACTGACCAGAAATTGAACTGGACCAGCATATAAATACTGTGGCTACAAGAGCAGGTCAGAGGCTGGAATTCTGCAAAGAGTCACTCGCCTCCTGACTCCCCAAAGCCTGTCCACCATTTAAAAGGCATAAGTTGGGAGTGTGATGAGATAAACTCTCCATCTGCCTGGATGACTGCAGCTCCATTCCATAACAAAGCAGTCACTTTATTGCCACCCCATCCACCAACTTAAACATTCAGTCCCTCCACCACCGATGCACAGTGGCAGCAGTATGTACCATCTACAAGATGCACTGCATCAACTTATCAAACCCATGACCTCTACCACCTAGAAGGACAAGGGCAGATGTATGGGAACACCACCACCTGCAAGTTCCCCTCCAAGCCACACACCATCCTGACTTGAAACTACATTGCCATCCCTTCACTGTCGCTGGGTCAAAATCTTGGAACTCCCTTCTTAATAGCACCGTGGGTGTAACTACACCACATGGAATGGTTCAAGTAGGCTACCCAACAGCACCTTCTCAAGGGCAATTAGGGATGGGCAATAAATGCTGGTCTAGCATGTGGTGCCCACATCCTGTGAACAAATAAATAATAAAGAAGTGTTGATAATGAGGGATTCAGCTATGTGATACCATTGAATGTCAAGGGGCAATGGTTAAATTCTCTCTTGTTGGAGATGGTCATTACCCAGCATTTGTGGCATGATTGTTACTTGCCACTTATCAGCGCAAGCCTAAATGTTCTCCAGGTCTTGCTGCATATGCTGCAATATAGTTTCATATATGCTTCAGTATCCGAGGAGTCAAGAATGGTGCTGAGCATTGTGCAATCATCAGTGAACATTCCCCACTTCTGACCTTATGATGGAGGGAAGGCCATTGATGATGTAGCTGAAGATGGTTGGGCCAAGGACACTAGCCTGAGGAACTCCTGCAGTGATGTCTTGGAACTGAGATTGTTGACCTCCAACAAACACAACCATCTTCCTTTGTGCTAAGGATGACTCAAACTAGTGGAGAGGTTTCCTGTTTCCCATTAACTCCAGTTTTGCTAGGGCTTCTTGGTGCCACACTCAGTCAAATGCTGCCTTGATGTCAAGGGCAGTCACTCTCACCTCACCTGTTGCGTTCAGCTCTTTTTGTCCATGATTGGTACAAGGCTGTAGTGAGGTTAGGAGCTGAAAGGCCCTGATAGAACCCAGACTGAGCATTAGTGAGCAGGTTATTGATATGTAAGTGCCGCTGGCTAGCACTGACGATAACCCATTTCATCACTTTGCTGAGATCAAGAGTAGGCTAATGAGGCAGTAATTGGCTGGGTGTGATTTGTCCAGCATTTTGTGGTCAGGGAGACATGGACAAAAGAGCTGAACACAACAAGTGAGATGAGAGTGACTGTCTTTGACTTCAAAGCAGCATTTGATCGTGTGTCATCAAGAAGCCATAACAAAACTGGAGTCAATGAGAAGCAGGGGAAAACTCTCCACCGGACAGGACATACCTGGGCAACTTTCCATATAGCCAGGTAGATGCCAGAGTTGTAGCTGTCCTGGAACAGCTTGGCTAGGAGTGCCATTTTGTGAAAACGCAGCTGAAGAAGCCTACATATTAATACATAAATTAACTGGGGCCAACTTTCAACTGCCAGTTGCAACTTTTCATATGTAAAATGGGAAGCTAATGATTGAAAATCAGGGTGAGAGGGCACCTCAGCCCATGTTAATGCCAAGGCATATCCTCCTGCAATTTATGAGCACGGAGCTGTTGTATTATGCAAACTGGAGTCGTACGACAGCTGTAAGACCTTGTTTGCAACCTTCAGATACAGATTAATAGATTGGATGGTCTGCCTGCTCCCTCAATTGTACCAACTAGGGGTGTAAACTTCAATGGGTACAGAAAAAAATCCTTATGGAATTCCATTTGTCACTGCCCACCAGACCAAGCTATGCTTTCTATTGCTAAGCAAATGCTTTATCCAACCTGCTTATTTGCCACAAATTCCATTTCTCTTTATCTCTCTCTTTCTTTAGAAGCTTAAGTTTTTGAATTTTATCTGATGTCTTCTGAAATCCAAGTGTATTACACCCACTCAGAGTCTGCTGTGTGCCTTACCCCAGGGGCACTGGCAAAAAAAAAAGGATCTTGTCATGCATAAAGTTATGAGTACAAATCCAAGCTTCACCTCTCCATGCTGTAGTGCACTTGAATATTGAGTACTGTGCCACCTCCTCAGGCCATCTGCTTAAAAACACTGTTTTACAAACACTTACATAACTATACCTCATGAACTATGAATGAACCTCCATTACAGAAGTTTCATTAAAAAATCATTCTACTTAACATTCTGTTTCATGGATGAAGGGTCATTACGTCAAGAATTAAGCCCAAACCACAACATAATGAATTAACACGTGGACCAGAATTTTACGTTGATCGGGAGGGCATGCACTTGACCTGAACGCATGTGAAATTGCTTGAACTGGCGTCAGGTATGCTTCCCAATATCATTGCGCATGCAAGCAATATTGAGGTCCACAGGAATGCGCGGGAGTGGAACCGACAACTGAAGGGCCCATTAAGGCCATTAAAAAGCCTATTGTCCTTGATTTTACATTGCCCGTGCAATTTTGCACTCAGCACACGGGCAAAACAGGCAGGCAGGCAGCCCATTTTTAACGATTTGTCATCTAAGGGTGGGATAAAAAGGGTCTGGAGCACTGACATTGTGAGTAGCGAGGAGTTTAGGAGATAGTTTGCTACTGGTTGCTTAGTGAAACCTGACAGCTTTATCTCTGTTTTAAGCTTCAGCCTTTGCTTTGTAAGCCTTCACTTCAGGGCTTATTGGTGTTTCCAATGCCCCGAAGGATTTATAGCGTGTGGACCCTTCCAGTAACAAGACAGTCTTTTGTTTCTCTGGAAATGGGGATTGTGTACTCTTCTGATGGAAGCTTCACTAAGGAGGACGAAAGGGGCAGAAGGGAGGGGAGGCCAAATGTCTGCAGGCAGCGGCCAAGGGAGCGCCGTGGGAGGAGAGGTGCAGGCACAAGGGGCGCCACAGAAGATGTCACTATCCTGCTGCCAGGGTTTACAGGCAGCGATGCAGCTACCTCAACATGTCATAGGTGCTATGTCGAAGGAGGCTTTGCCTCTTCAGGAAGACTGTGAACTCCATTTGTCAGACGATTGGGACAGAGATCACCTCCAACTGTATGGGTGGACACTCCATGCCAGTGGCTCTGAAGGTCACAATGGCCCTCAACTTCTATGCCTCTGGCTCTTTCCAGGGGTCAGTGGGGGATCTGTGTGGAGTGTCCCAAACGGCTGTCCACAGTTGCATCAAGCTAGTGATAGAAGCTCTGTTCAGGCGAGTAATAACATTTATTCATTTCCGTAAGGACGAGCCCAGACAGGCTGAGCAAGCCAGAGGCTTTGCTGCAATTGCTGGGTTCCTCCACATCCAGGGTGCCATCGGCTGCACACATGTAGCCATCAAGACGCCAGCAGGTGAGTCGGGTGCCTTCGTCAACAGGAAGGGCTTCCACTCCATGAAGGTGCAGATAGTGTATGATCACAGGATGCTGATTCTACAAGTCTGTGCAAGGTGCCCTGGCAGCTCCCAAGATGCATACATCCTCCAACACTCATAGGTGCCAAGGCTGTTCACTGCTCCAGCTTGGGTGGATGGCTGCTGGGTGACAAGGGCTATCCATCGAAAAGGTGGCTTATGACGCCTCTCTGGCACCCAAGAACAGAAGCAGAGCATAAGTATAATAGGAGTCATGCCTCCACAAGGGCGGTGATTGAGGGGACCATCGATGTGCTGAAGATGAGATTCAGGTGCCTGGACCATTCAGGGTGAGGGAGCACTACAATATCCTCCAGAGTGTGTGACTCATAGTGGTTGCATGATGTGCTCTCCACAATCTGGCACGGCAAGGGGGGACCCACTGGAGGAAGAGGATCTTGAGGCAGCTCCACAGGCCACAGCGGATGACTCCAGTGATGGGTCAGAAGAGGAGTCTGGGGAAGAACACAGTGAGGATATGCAAGCAGACTGCTGGAGCCTTCAGGGAGGCAGGTTCTCCAGGGAAGCCTTGATTCAGTACACCTTCAGCTCGGCCGCCAAGGTACTGCTTCCACCTCATGCCAGGGGCACCTCGTTACCGGATGTTTGAAATGACCTGTTCCATTGAACCCAAAGTCCACTCAGTGCCTGTGCAATAAAGTTTAGAGCCACTCACATCCAGCATGAGATATTGGCATGCCCTGCACCTACAAAACAAGAGAAGCATACTCAGGCCAGTAACACAAAAGCAAAATTTATAACAATGTTGGCACTCACAGAAAATGAACATGATAATATATGGTGTTAATAATGACATCAGTAAACAAATTAACAAAACATGGCAGAACAGAAGGGCACCTGTCAAAAATCCCTCTTGTGCTCATGGTGCAGTGAGTGCTGCGTATTGGTGACCATCCCCCTTGCTGGCAGTGGCATTGGAGGCAGTCTGCTGACTGCGCTGTCCTGTTGGCCTTGATGACCTTGGCAGTTGTCCTCTGGCCAGTGGAGCCTATGCAGGCCCAACCTGAGAGGGAGAGTTCAGCACCACGGTTGGGCACTCCTCATTCATCGCGGCCTCATCAGATGCCATGGTCATGGCAGAGGGTTGCAGGTGCCGCTGCTATCATCCAGAGTGCCCTGACAGGAGCTCCCAGAGATACAAGCAGCTCGTATGCTGAAGTCTGTACCTCCCTGCTCGCCGTTGATGGACAGGCACCCAGCAGAGATACTAGGTGCTTTATCCATCGCTCATACTGAGGTCCCTGCCTGTGTGAGGGCTTACAGGTCCGAGCACAACCCCTGGAACCCGATTCTGTTCCTGGAGCTGCCTCTCCATGAGTGTTGGCACTTTCTCAATGGAGGAAGCAGTGCACTCGGTGCTGAGGATCAACCCAGTACTCATGCTCTGCATAGACTCCTCCATGACATAGCTCATAGCATGCAAACCCTCAGAAATCTCTGCCAGATCCTCCTGCACATCCTGCTGGACACTCAGCATCTGCCACCTAATAGACGACTTCAGAGACTTGCCACCTGCTTTGGACTCAGCATGGTCCTGATCTCTGGCAGTCCTCCGGCTGCTGGTGCCTTGGGCACTCTCAGCCTCCAACAGCTCCTCATGTGTGTGTGCCGCGCCCTCCCCACTGTGCACTAACATTGTAGCCAATGATTTAACGACCACTTAGGTGCTTATATCTGTGCTGGTACTTGGAGCAGAGAGGGGGTGTGAGCAGGTGCATTTGATGGGCACTGGTCCTCAGGTGTCAAGTGTGGATCCTGCACTCATTTGCTGGATGGCAATTCTAGGGAAGGAAAACAACATGTCATTAGTATTAGTCATCATTCTGTCACTATGCATGCTCGGCGGGCTGGTGAGACGATGAAGATCTGCATCATGGTGCCATCATCTTTCAGTGATATTGGGGACTCCGGGTTTGAGGTTTCCATTACAGATGAGACAACACAACAACGTTTATACACTGCAACACACTCACATCTGTGCACTGCACTTCTACCTTCGTCAGAGACCCCTGCCTATCCACGACAAGTAGAATGAGCTGGGTGCCAGCACTCCATCTCTAAGGCACCCATCTCATTCCTCATCAATATGAGCAGGTTTGGGGGACCTCCACCTGTCCATGACCTCTCGATGTTGTTATGGCTTCTCTTCTCCTGAAAGGACAGAGCAGCATTGATTAATCCGCTGTTTACCTGCAGCACCACTGCAGCCTGGCCAAACCCACCTGTGGAACACCTTGAAAGGCACATCTGAGTCAGAGCCCTCAAGCCACAAAGCAATCAGGCCAAGTAGCCAGAGTTCACCACCTTGGCCAGCACTGATATCATTGACAGTTGGAACTCAGATTCTTACACCCCTGAGCACCACGGGGAGACAGCCAGCCATTAAAACTTCTCCACACAAGGTCCATGTCAACTCGGTACTCACTCCTGTCAAGTGCAGCAGATTGTTGAACCTTTTGCAGCACTGCACCCATGTATGCTGCACAACATCATGGCTGCTGACCTGGGCTTCCACCTCTGCCCATGCTTTCTTGGTCAGATGTGGTGGCCTCCTCTTGCCATCCTTACAGTTGAGGGTGACCTCCTCCATGACGATTCCCAGGCACTCATCTGAGAACCAGGGGGGTTGAGTGCCCACAGGGCTTGCCATTGCACTGGCGTGCCCAGCAGGTGCAGATGCCATTACAGCTCAAAAAAAATGTTTTGTCAAACAACTGCAAAGCTACAAAGTGTCCCCCCTGGCAGCCTTCAGGGAGCTGCCTCTGCTGCTTTATAATGCCCCAGAGGGTCGCAATTGGACCCGAAGCCCAGCAGGCTCCTGCGCTCACCCAGCCCTTCCACCCATTGAGAAGATGCGTTTCACACTGGGTGACCCTGAATTTGCCACCCAGCGTGAAATCGCATTGGAAACACAATCTCACCAGGGAGCAGATTATATGTCCTCTTCTGGGCCCACTGACTTGTTACACACACCAAGTGTGAATGTCAGGCCATAAACTATGGGATGATTTTAACTTCCAGCAGGAAACATGTCAAGGGGGAAAAGTGGCTTTCAGCCCATGGAAAACTCAACAGCCAGGGACCACCTGCCAAGTTTGGAGATGGGAGTTTTGAAAATATCTTAATACATGAGGAGGGGTATTTCAGGGCAGGAGGCCTAAACTTGCTTTGTGGATCCCAGAAATGCAATTCTTCACAATGGAAAGTCAAAATAAACTTTTTAATGACCTCTTCTGCTTCCCACCCTCTTCGGACAGTTTTCACCTGGTAGGAAAACTATAATGGCAACTGTTCGGGCTGGAGTTCAAATTTCAGTTAGGACCCGATGGCATCACCGGACCACATCTATATATTTAAGGAAGGGCATCACCAGCTTTGGATGGTCGGATTAGCTGTCTATCAAGAAATACCAGTTAAGGATCAGCAATGGCATGCCTCTGGCTTCTGCAGTCATCCTGTAGATTTTAACTTCTTTCCAGAAACCTGGCAGCTACCGTTAAATTCCCGCTATATTTGTTTTAAAATTGACAATTTATTTAAGCACTTGGGTAAGTCCACTTTATGTTGTTTAGTGTTTCTCCTTGTTTTAACACAACTAGCTCATAATTACTGTTATCTTAATATCATACTTAAAGAAATAGATTTAATATTCCATAAATAGAAAAAGTAACAAATGGTGACTTGTTTTTGCTTCTTACTGTAATTAAAGTCATTGGTTGTAAAGACAAGCTGAGTAAGTATGTTGTCACAGCCCCTTAATAGTTTGGTTAATTAATGTACAGGAAAAACATTGATTAGTAGGTTTGCTTAATCACCATGGCAAATGGAAAGGAACAAATTAATCAAATAAAACCATGACCTTATCTTAAGTCAAATAGTAAATCTACTTATTAATGTGGAAATGGAGGCACTTGATGAAGTCCAAACCTGTGATCTGATGTCCTGACAGCAGCTGACTGAGAACCAATGACATTAACGTTACAGGTTGGAGTACTTTACTCCAAAAGTTAACATACAGGTACAACAAGCAATTAGGAAGGCCAATGGCACGTTGGCCTTTATTGCAAGAGGATTGGAGTACAGAATAAAGGATTCCTGCTAGAATTTAGGTGACGGTTTAGGTGAGGCCACATCTGGAATACTGTGTGCAGTTTTGGTCTCCGCATTTAAGGAAAGATATACTTGCATTGGAGGTGGTACAACGAAGGCTCACCAAATTGGCCCCTGGGATGAGTGGGATGGTCCTATGATGAGAAGCTGAGCAAATTAGGTCTATTTTCTGTTAGAAGAATGAGAAGCGATCTCATTGAAATGTACAAGATTCTCAAGGAGCTTGATAGGGAGGACGCTGAGAGATTGTTTCCACGGGTTGGGGAATCTAAAATTCGGGGCACAGATTCAGGATAAGGGGACAGTTATTTAGGACTGAGATGAGGGGAAATTACTTCACTCAAAAGGTTGTGAATCTTTAGAATTCTCTCTCCCAGAGGGTTGTGGATGCTCCATCACTGAATATATTTAAGGCTAGGAGAGACAGATTTGTCTCAGGGAATCAAGGGATATGGGGAGCAGGGAAAGAAATGGAGGTGAAGCCCATGATCGTATTGAATGGCCGAGCAGGCTCAACGGGCCATATGGTGTACTCCTGCTCCTATTTCTTGTGTTCTTGTGTTACAGCACTCAGAAAATTCATTAATGCATCTGCTGGTACTCAATGAACACCTAAGTCCCTAATGTGAATAACATGCAAAACTACAGCAAGGTTGTTTGAACACTGCTGCTAGTAATTAACGCTCTTTGGTAAACAGATAATTCTCATTTATTCTGATGGCCTGGAACTAATAACTAATTTCTAAAAGAATTATACAGAAAAAAAATCTCCCCTAGCTGACCTTCACTTCACCACCCTCAGTAAATTTCATCTAATTGAAAATACTGCTGCTCGTACCTTATTTCACACCAAGTCTGCTCATCCATTACGCTTTATTCTCATATTGGCTCTTGGTGCCCCAGTGCCTTAAAATTCAGAATTCCTATCACAATGTTTAAATCCTTCCATGGTCTTCTCTCCCCCTAATCCTCTGTAAATTCCTCCAGCCTTACAAACCCTCTCTGAACTAGCCTTTAGTGCATCTGCTCTGCCCCTTTCCCTGCACCATTCCTAGTCCTGCCTTTAGTCGTTTAGACCACGTTTCCACAATTACCTCTCTAAGCCCCTCTGCTTTACCACACCTTTCTCATCTTTTATGGCCTCCTTAATATCCACTTCTTTGATCAAACATGTTGGTCACTCTTTCTCAGCTCTGTTTTTTGGTTTAGTCTCCATTTATTCCTCATCCCTCTGTGATGCACCTTGTTTTTTTGCCCCCAGATTTAGGACACCATATAAATGTAAGTTGATGTCATTAGCTAGTAGTAGAGGTTTTTTTTATCCATTGTGTATGTTAATGATGCTATGGGGGGTGTGTCCCTGGAGGTTTAGTGGCTTTTCAATCTCCTTGGGTAGATGGAGGTCGCAAATGAAATTTAAAGTATTTCCAACAGGAAATCTGACCCTTGCTTGGTGTCTTGCAAAATGGAATCATCAGTAAATGAATCCCACCACATCGCAAGTCATAGTTCAGAACTTACATCCAGCATCCTCCACAGCACAGCTCTTTGGAATACTAATAAGTTGGACCACAGAGGCACCACTATATTTATTTTCATGTTAAATATTATGTAAGCCTTAAAAACAGAATTCTGAATTTCATTCTGGTAGGAGACACACTGTTAATCTCAAGTTACATTTTACTCATTCATGGAAATAAAAATCGGGATCCACCAACAATGGCAATGAGTGAACTGCCACTGTTCATAGGACAGATAGTGTTAGAAATTAGCAACATGCCTAATATATATAATTAGCTTGAAACAGAAAGGGATAGGTTAGTGCTATAAGTTTAGTTTTACTGGAAACTGCTTAAACTGTTGTTTCCCTGGAAGCAAACACTGGTGGAATGATTATTCTTAGGTGTTGACAACTGTAGCTAGGCTGAAAAGGTACCATTGTCAAATGAGGGCTCTGTAATAGTGGGAGGGCAATAGGATAGATGTTTAAAATAAATAACCATACTGCAAAGATGTGTTAGGTTTTTCGGTTAACCTTGCTTAATTAAGATGCTTGCTGAAATGTGAAAGTTAGTTAGGGCATGGAAGTAAAATAGACTTTACTTTAGTGAACAACCCTATGATTCAATAGTCTGATAAGGAATTAGACCACTTAGATCGGATAGCCATTTTGAATAGCTCATTAAGAGGCCTTATGAACAACTTTAGGCTGAAAACCTGAACAATGGGTTAGTTGGAGGCCAGAGATGAGATGGAAGGGAGTTATAAAACCAATCATGGCGAATTTCCGATGATGAGATAAGGAAAGGTGATGTAACAAACCTAGTCAATCAAGGACAGAAGGTATGTGCAAAGGCTCAAGAAGCAATTGGCAGCTGGATGACATTAGGCTGAGCTTTTACCCATGGTTTAGACTAAGAACTTTATATAACATCGGGCATTTTGTAATAAAAGATATCTTTATAGGGCAATCAGGCCCTGAAAATAATAAATAATCTATCCAGGGCCACCCCTGAAAAAGACTTTGGGAGGTTTCAGAGCAGTGGGCAGTGCTGAGGAACTCCCATGGGTACATGCTAACACTCTTGGGTAGTTTGAGAAGTCGTGAAGACATGAAGCACCAAGAGAAGAGAAAGATGAAAGAAAGAAAAAGTGCTTTGCACATGTCAACATTCTGCCTGACCAGGGCAGGTTTTTGCCACTTGTCATTGTTGTATGTTTTTGCTGTACAACTAGTGCATTATATCCCATCTTAAACTCTGATTAAACTCAACATAATCAGCATATTGGTTGCAGTCAATCCTGGTTGATTAGATGGTTGATAACAAATTTTGCTTAAATTAAAATATCAAGAAATAGGAAAGATTAAAATTACAATTACAGCAGTATTTTTGGGTAAACACAAAAAGGCAATAATCCGTTCTCGAGTTGAAAAGATAGGTCAAAATGGCATTGGAACATCAATACAACTTTGCATGTACAGGCTCATTTGATATTTACATTAAACACATTTGATTTCCAGGCATCACAAGTATCAAGGATCATTTTAAAAAATTCAGCGAGTGAGCTTTAGAGGAGGAAGGGAGAAACTCATCAAACTAAAGTGATTCCATAGCACCCCCTTTATTTACATAGGTATGCCTGGTCTTAAGTTTACCAACCAAATGTTAAATGTTCTGCTAGTACTCGGCAGACAGGAGATTAAATAAAGTGAGCACTGCTAAAATGAGAAGAGTTTGTGGGTGACAGTTCAGTTCTTTTAGTATTAACTGGTAGTTCTGCATAATAAACTCAAATGCCAATAAAAATAAATGGTAAATGCCAAAGCTATTCATCACCTGAAGCAAATCAAGAGAGTAAATAAGCCATGGAAGAAATCTAATTTACTTCCCAATTTCACATTTTGGTACTGGATTCTTGCGAGCTCTGCAGTGTCCCTGAGGCATGCTTGTTAATGGAGAGAACTGCAACTGCATAAAAGCAAAAAACTGAGGATGCTGGAAATCTGAAACAAAAACAAAAATACCTGGAAAAACTCAGCAGGTCTGACAGCAAATGTGGAGAAGAATACAGTTAACGTTTCGAGTTCGTATGACTCTTCACCAGAACTGCAACTGCAGTTGGCCAAATGTTCCAAGTTTCTGCACCACTGGTGGGGCCTTGCATGCAGCAAGCTGCTGTTAAGAAAATTGTGGGTGCAATACCTGCAATTTTAGTGCGATTGGAATCCATGACTTGAAAACAAGATGTGACCTGTTGGTCCTGATAATAACAGGCAGACAGGAAAGTTGTGGGATCGGGGAGGTCCTGCCCAATTTAACAACAGGATCTGATTTGACAGAAATTCTGTTTCCCAGCTGTAACCAGCCAGATTGAAGGTTGGCTAGCTCTTGGACAAGTAGGCCTGAGGCTCCAGGCTGCAACAGGGTATCTGGCAAAAACAAGGGTAACTCAATGGATGGTCAGATCAATGGAGATGGGGAACGGGTCAATCACATAATGGAGAGGGCCAGGCAAATGGCAGAGGGGTCAGTCGGATTGCACAGTCAAGCTTTTTACCGGTTTGTTGGGAAGTGGGGGAAAACACTGCTGCTCCTCCTGGCCCACCAGCAGTGCTGTAAAGGCACTTATGGACCTGGCCCTTCATGTATCTCTTCAACTTCCAACTAAGGTGCAAATTAATCCAAATGTTCATTCTTCATGACCATTGTACAGCTCAGTATATATTTCATTTGGTCATTCAATGCATGCTGGTAAAAGATTGAAGCTTTTGTTCCATTGCAAACACATCAGATTGCATTTATTATCCTAGTTGTCCAAATGCAGTAATTATTTATAAATTAAAAGAAAATCACAGCAAGTCCTATCTGCTAGTAACATCCATGTGACCTATCAGTGAAGGAAGAATGCACAGAGATGTGAACATGTCTGGGAAGAGGGGTACAACTGATAGAATGGGAGGAAGAGAAAACAAAACAGACCCAAACTGAGTAATAAAAGTATTACCTCCAGCCCTTTTTTTTGATGATGTTTCCAAGTAAGACCTCTGCCCTGAAACAATATTAAATAGATCAGAATTAATGTCATAACATGCAGCAGCCATTGTTACATCAGCACATGCCAAATAGAGTAAAAATACAAATGGCACCAATGGGACTTGTTATATTTGACTACCTGGTCAATGCATAACACAACAGGAGGAATCCTTGGGTAACAGTCACTGGATATTTATTAGAAAATGTTTAACACAAATGTTTAAAACCACAAAATTCATTTTTAGTGTAGGAAACCTTGATGATTCAAAAGATTTGTCCAATGTGTGCTGTTCTTCTGAGATAATGCAAAGAACACTTTGAAAAATAAGAAGAATTGAACTTTCATTGGTAGCTTATTCAGAAAGTGCTGTGAAAGAAATGTACTGAAGGAAGCTCAAAAGGGTTCATTAGTTATACTTCCAGATTACAACTGAGTGTCAACCAGTTCTTGAAACTTGTTTAAAAGAGGTTTAGTTCCATAATAAATTAATCATTCTGAGTCTTTTGAAAGGAGCCTTGTCAGAGTCTCTTTTCTTCCGGGTGCTAGACATATAGGTAAACAACTAGCCATTCGGTGCGAAAATTAAACATTTAAATTAATGGTTCAGCCTGTGGAGCAGTGGGGCTTGATAATTCAAGCACTATTCCCAGCCCAGTTGTAATAATCACCTGTTCCAGCCTGAAAGGATCCAGATGCATAAAAGTTCATCACCACATTCATTATCACATCCATTGGCAATACCATCCTCATCCTGTTTGGAGTTTGCAGTTGTGGCTGCAACAGGTGGCAGATTTCAGGGAGGACATCCTTTATGAAATGGAGACATCTGACACGCTGTTCCTTGCTGTGGTTCAGGTAGAAGAATTGCCTCTGAACACCTTATCTCAATATGGCTTCCTGCTGAGAGGTCTTCTCTCCCTCCTCTCTCTCTCTTTGAGCAACTTGTCCTGCTCTGTATCACTCCTGCTTATTTTCCCTGCTATGCTGTAGCCCAAGGGGATATACATTAATGCCTGGGAGCAAGTAGTTTGCGCAGAATCTTTGAAGTCATGACCAAGGCCTTCAAGCACGTTCCACACCCTGTCCTATATTACCATTATATGCTGATTGGCATCACCATCTGCCTACTCTGCATTGTTGTGCTGGTCACTCCCTGAGCACACCAGCAACCTCATTAAAATGGCATCCAGTGTGGCTAGCACCAGAATTTCGTACTCATGCTGCAGTGTAGAGGAAAAACAGCATTCGTAGCACCAATAAAACAGGTGCTAAGGAGCTCAATTTCACAGCCAAAAATCTGTTAGTTGACTGGTTGTAGTATAGTTTAGGTAGTTGCAGATAACAGTTTTAATATTGTTGTCCTGTAGCAGTAAGCTATAGGAGAACTTTTATAAACAGTGCTTTCTCTGTTCAGTACTATCCAGAAAAAAGCATCCCTGATGCAAACATGAAATTTAAGTTCAGTGAATCAAGTTCCATAAGCTTCCATTAAGTAGTGTTTTTGATGCAACTACAACACTGAGCAAGAACTTCGCCTAATTATTCATATATTCAGTGCTTGGTGACAGGTAGGTTTCATTTTAATGAATGCTGCCAGTTAGCAGTCTAACCTTTGCACACCAATTATTTCTCTTCATACTTCTTCAAGAGGAATCTCATTTCTGGCGATGTACTTTCAATGTAACGTACCCCATCACCTAATTAACTATTCTACTAGGCAGGACAATAATGAAATAACTTTTTAAAAAAAAATCAACCTCGGTTGTGAGCATTGCAGGCAAGGCTGACATTTATTACTGATCCCTAGCTGTCATGAGAAGCTGGTGGTGGGCCTTCTTCTTGAACCACTGTCATAGATGCTCCCACAAATGTTTTAGGTAAGGAGGCTTTGTAGCAAGTTGCTAGGCAACTTGAGTGCCCACCACATTGGTGTGGGAGTGGAGTCACAAGTAAGTCAGACTGTGTAAGGACAGCAGGTTTCATTCTCTAAAATATTTTATTGGATTTTTTTTACATGACAATCCAAAATTATCATGGTCACGTGTTACTGATACTAGCTTTTTATTTCCAGATTTTTAAAACTGAATTCGAATTCTCAAACTGCCTTGGTTGGATTTGGTCTCTGGGTTATTCCAGTGACATAACCACAACATACCCACAATAGAAAGTGTTTACATTGAATGTACCAGGTCCCCAGGAATTGATGTTTTCTTTTAAATATGAAATCAGTTTGCATTATTTTAGGTCCAACATTTAAAGTGCTAGAATAAAAACTTGGCCTAAACTTGGTTGCCATGTATTCTAACTCAGTTGCATCAGTTGCATGTCAAAAAAATGCCCCATCCAAAGGATGAAAACCTGACACTGCCAAGCTCTCTGTAACCACAATGCCAACTGCTCAATATGGAATTGATGAAGGCCACAAAGACCAATTTTAACTCTATTTGTCCGGTGAAGACCAGGCAGACAGGCAGTAAGATGGCCTTACTCCCACTATAGCTGCAAGGATCCTGCATTCCCTCTGATTTTAACCTGCTCCCCTGAGTAGGTAGCAAGGACACCCTCCCAAAGTCAGCGAGGTCTATTGTTCAATATGCATGTTGGGTCTCAATGATGTTAAATGCAATCATAACTCAGGCATGAACAAGGGAGCTGCTGTGGGTTTCCCATCAGGCCAAGCTGGACAAAAGAAGATCAGCCCCAGCAGAGGTAAAAGTAAATGCATTAACTCCCTATGTTGGGCCAGGAAAGCTTCCCTGACAAGGCAACTTTAGCATTCCCCCGCCCCGGACCTCCCTTTCGTGAGTGCAAGAAACCTTCGGAACCTAATCCTGTCACCCACCTTGTAGTCAATTGATGTTCCACTGCTTTGGGTGAGAAGACAGTGAATGGGTTTTAAAGGAGGCCTGACTGATTGTGCTGCAGACCTGTGGAAATTAACTCGCTAGTGCAATTTCCCACTGGCAGTTAAAATGAGCAGGAGTTTAAATATTGTAAATCATGTCCAAGTAATCAATAGGAATCTACACACTTGGGACAGAACAACAACAAATTCTGGTGAGCAAGTTATTTACTTAGGAATATTCAGTAGATTTTGTTTGATCTGTAGCATTATGCCTGCAGTGGAGAAACATGAGGTGATTTTCAAATTCCAGCCTTCTTGCCAGAAAAACAAACACTGAAGGGAATATTTGCTTGTCCCACTGATACCCAAGGCCCAGCAGATGCGATTTTGAGGTGAATGAGTGAGCAGCCTGCATTACTGTTTCCAGCAGGAAACTTTTTTTTATGCATTCACGGGATGTGGGCTTCCCTGGCTGGACCAGCATTTATTGCCCATCCCTAGTTGCCCTTGAGAAGGTGGTGGTGAGCTGTTTTCTTGAACCGCTGCAGTCCCTGTGGTGTATGTACACCCCCAGTGCTGTTAGGGAGGAACTTCCAGGATTTTGACCCAGCAACCATGAAGCAACTGCGATATAGTGCCAAGTCAAGATGATGAATGGCTTGGAGGAGAACTTGCGGTTAGTGGTGTTCCCATGCATCTGTTGTCTTTATCCTTCTAGGTGGTAGCGGTCGTAGGTTTGGAAGGTGCTGTCTAAGGAGCCTTTGTGAATTCCTGCAAATGGTGCACACTGCTGCCACTGTGCACCAGTGGTGGAGGGAGTGAATGTTTGTGGGTGGGGTGCCAACCAAGTGGGTCACTTTGTCCTGGTTGGTGTTGAGCTCTTTCAGTGTTGTTGGAGCTGCACTCTTTCAGGCAATTGGGGAGTATTCCATCACATTCCAGACTTGTCCCTTATAAATGGTGGACAGGCTTTGAGGAGTCAGGAGGTGAATTACTCAGCGCAGGATGCCTAGCCTCTGAACTGCTCTTGTAGTCACAGTATTTATTTGGCTAGTCCAGTTCCGTTTCTGGTCAATGGTAACCCCCAGGATGTTGATAATGGGGGATTCAGTGATGGTAATGTCATTGAATGTCAAAGGGTGATGGTTAGATTCTCGCTTGTTGGAAATGGTCATTGCTTGGCACTTGTGTGGCATGAATGTTACTTGCCATTTGTCAGCCCAAGCCTGGATATTGTCTAGGTCTTTCTGCATTTGGAAATGGATGGCTTCAGTATCTGAGGAGTCAAGAATGGTGTTGAACATTGTGCAATCATCAGCAAACATCCCCACTTCTGACGATGGAAGGAAGGTCATTGATGAAGCAGCTGAAGATGGTTGGGCCTAGGACACCACCCTGAGGAACTCCTGCAGTGATATCCTGGAGCTGAGATGACTGACCTCCAACAACCACAACCATCTTCCTTTGTGCTAGGTATGACTCCCACCAGCGGAGAATTTTCCCCCTACTTCCCACTGACTCCTCGATGCTACACTCAGTCAAATGATGCCTTGATGTCAAGGGCAGTCACTCTCACCTCACCTCCTGAGGTCTGTAAATATGAAAATTGGGGTCCTATGCTAATAATAGGACCCTGTTTGTAATTCTTCATGCACAAGTGAGCACAGCATCCTCCATGTATATTTGGCCCAATTGAACCAGGTACAATGTAGCTTACCAATCAGTCCTCAAAGGAACCACTGGAATTAACTCAAAAAGTGCTCCTCCTGGACTCACAGGAGACTGAAGCCTCCTGTTAGGCCATGATAGAATCCCCCACCACTCCCCCAATCTCAATCACCCCTACAGCCCTGATTATCTCCATTCTCAAGGCCTGATCTGCTTGCTTGCTCAGCCTGGACGTCATCTGATATCCTATTGTATAATTAACCTGCAGCCTGGGTAGCTGTTTGGTCGCTACAACTCACAAAGGTATTTAAATGAGGCTTAAACCAAAATTAATTTGTGACTAGATTTGGACAGCCAGTTCAGTCTCATATCTAATTTGGGTATGATTTGTGAGTGCACCCACAAAGTCCAATGCTGTATCGGAAACCTGGATGCTAGTTGAAGTAATAGCTGTTTTACTAGTATCCCAAGGCTCACTAATCTAAACTAAATTCTGTGCTTGATTTACTGTTGCCAGTCGTGAATAGTTCAGACTCTGGCTATTTAAGGCCAGGTAGTGTATTTAAAATTTAAATTGAATTCTTAGGGATCTATTAGGGATTCATGTCTAATCAAGGACAATCAGATTACAATTAATAATCTACCTATTAGCATGAAATTCACATTCCAATACAGAAATCTGTCTAGTTTGACAGATGTTCTGTCTGCAGGCATTAAAAATTTTAGAACAATGGAGTCCTGGTCATAGTGAGATCTCATTAAACTGAGAAAGTTCATTTTCAGTCCAAAATATGTTAGAACCTCCTGAACTACTAGATCAATTTAAAAGTTGAACTATCTTTGCAGTGAGGACGTGGCATTATTCACCTGGCACCTACCGATCCAATAAGCCATGGTTCATTCACATACCCTATCAATGGGGCAACAATGGTTTTATCACTGGTGAATCACAATGGGGGGAATCGTCTCAGATTTGCACTAAGTGCAGTAGTGGGTATGAAAAAAGTTGCTTTACCCACCAGTCGCAATGGTGGGTTTTCACACCATATCATCTGCATCCCGCCTCATTAATTATGCAGCCAGAGGAAACATGCCATCTTGCTGGCGGGCGACTTTCAATTGGCCCACCACATCTTTACCTCACAGCTTCCTCACACCGGACACCATATTTAAACTGCAGCAACGCGCACACTTCTCAATCCTTGCAGCCCAGGGCTGCTCCAGTGAAGACGTCGCCCTGAAAACTAAGAATAGTTCAGTGGCCTCCTTTTGGAGGCCTGCTGTGATGTCCACCACCCCCACTCTGTCCACAGGAGGTCCAGCAATCTCAGCACTCCAGCTTGGGAGATGGTGGCAGTGGTGGTCAGTGCGAATGCTGCATAGAAAAGGTTGGCCATCCAGTGCAGAAAGATGATGAAGGATCTCATTCATGCCACCAGACTAAGGCAACCATCTCATCACTCTAAACTCTCATACTCAAGACAATCACACATTTACTGGCAGCTCACTCACTGCCAGCTCAAGGGACATCACCACTCACTCACACACACACTCATATTTCCATCTGGTCTCATCTCCTCTGGAGACTGCTGCCACATCCCTCACCATCTTGAGGACACTTGCACTGATCAACATGTGCCCCCACACATACCTTGGTTTTTCCCCCTTCCCCAGAACAGCTCTTGCCCTGTAGCCTCTTCCCTTACCTGAGGCCACTTCTTCCCCTTCCCCAAGCAAGCCCTAGCCCTTCAGCCATTGAAAAGCCATCCCCGCCTTACAGCTGCTCTGGTAGGTAGAGACCTGCCTGTGAACCCCCTTGAAAGTGATGCGGTGCTGCCTGTGAAGCTTGGTGCTGATGACCACGAGTACTGCCTGAAGCAAGATAGGCAAACAAACCTTGAAGTCCTGAGCAAAGTGCAATTTGAGAGGTGCACATTGCTTATGTACAGTTGCAAAACATATCAGTATGGTGATAATCCAGCGTTGGATGATGATTCAGGCGAGCAGAGCTGACAATGAGACACTGAAGTATTGAAATTAGGTTCCCAACATGCAGCAGCTGGAAACGCAGCGCATCACTGATGGGTGGAGCAGATGGTTGTAAACTGTGTTCACGACGATGTAAAACCAATTTTTGGTCTTCTTGCCACATTGTCCGCTCACACCTTCAAAGACACCTGCCGCCAATGGGACTGGACAATTTTGCTCAATATAGCATCATTTTCTGGTCTATGTCATTTTTAATCAAAGGGGCCAGGGAGAAACAATCATTTCAGACTGCAAGTATTTTAATGAGTCATTATAGTTACCAGAACAATTATGCACAGGTTGTGCAAAAATGTTAAAATGCTGCACATATAGAAAATAAGCATCCAAAAGTAAAGTGTAAGTTTCAGAAACACATACAAAAGTATTTTGTATAAAGGGGAAAATAGGAAAAAAATTCATTGTCAGAAAAGTTTTGAAAGTCTAGCCCTGGGTTTTAAATAACTGCTTAACAATAAAATCTCAAATATAAGAATTTGATATAACCTAAGTCATTTGGTGACAGTGGCTGTTCTATTTTGGTACAGTGCACAGTCTCAGAGAATAAGGCAATTCACTTACTTGCCAGCTGCGTACACTTCTGCCGTATCAAACAGATTTATTCCATGTTCATAGGCAATTGTCATTAGCTGCTCGGCCACCTGTAAATACAAAATATAAAAGACAGCTGAGCTGTGCAGTTCTGAAACATTTGACTACTCTGTCTTAGGCCCATGTTTTCCATTCTTCTTTCAGCACTTCTCTTCAAGCATGGGATTATATTTCCTGTCCAATGGCCCTCGGCAGTAATATGCTTGGCAATATCTGAAGTTTGGTTGCCACTTTCTATAAAAAGGAGGCAGCATACCTGAGAGAGCATGTAACATCATCCGTTTAGCCTTTCCCAATTGTCCTAATGTGTACTTGATTGTTTGATATTATATAAGTTGGACTTAAATTCTGGAACTGGCTACAAATATAAAAATGTAACACTACAGCCAACTTGTTCTCTTACGTGGTAAAACAAGAAACTACAATCAGTAAATTATTATAATAACTTCGCCAATATCAGGTATAGGTCACTAAAGTCTTGCTTGACATTCCTCCAGACATGCTTGAAACCAAGATGGAAACCTTGGTCAGAATTTTTCAAAAAGGTAAGTAGGTCCAACACTGTGATCTAAAACAGGGCCTGACCCCATGCAGGCAGGCAGCATCCCTGGACAGCATGTTACTAGCCTCAGACAACTGAGAGGCAGCTGCTGGGACTGCCATCCAATTGAGGATGGAGACCTGCCTCCAGAGCTGTCAGAGGGCCAGCAGCTCCTCAGCATCACCGATAGAGGTGGACACTGCTGAGGCTGTAGGAAGGAGAGGGCAGCTCCAAGCTGAAGCATTCTGAAAGGCAAGGCATGTTTTTTATTTAGTGTATCGGGGGCGGGCAGGCAGGCAGGCTCTGGTGATCTAGGGGTTGCACTCTGCAGCGGCAGTGCCATAGCTGTGGGGGCAGCCATTGCCTCCCTGTGGGGGTGGTGGGTGCCTGGAGTGGCCATAAAGGAGGGATCCTCTGCCAGGACCTCACTGTGAGGCTGTTAGGATATACCTGGCAGTCTCCCCACATGGTGATGCCCCTCCAGAAAGTGGCCAATAACTGGTCAATTAATTGACTTAATTGGCCCGCTTCTACCCCCAATACCTTCCACCACCATGTTATGAGGTCTCCCGCCTCCCAACCCATCTCCAGAGGAACTGGTCAAATCCAGTCCCTTATTTAAAAAATTAGTGTTTTCCTCAGTTACTTTTATTTTGAGCATCCATCATGCCAATCTCTCTCCAGGATATTTGAGGTAGATAACTGCAAACTATCAGACCATTTTATCCTGAATCAATAAAGACTGAAAGTTATAACGTGCAATTGCGGATTCCTTTTTTTTTTAGCATTTTCAATGCAGGCTTTGCTTTCATTCTTTACACATTTTCTTGTTTTGTAAAATTTTCTACACCGAGTTCAATCATAAAACGCTAACAGCGTGTATCTTAGTGCCTTGACATAGTTGTTTATTTGCCCAAGGGTCTAACCTAATGTTTATTGGCTGTCTCAAGGTCTGCTGGACAAGTTTGAGAGCAGCTTTATCTTGAGTAGTAATCACAGCAGAACACCATGGCCAGAATTTTACACTCCCCCGACCCCGGGTAGTTTTTAGGCCAGGGGAAATGTGAAATTGCAAGGGCCAGTTTCCCTCCGGATTCCCGTCCACTCCAATCTCGCAGCCATTTTACACTGGGACAGGCAAGGCCTCGGACAGGAAACCCACCCTTCACAGAATCAGAATCACAGAATCACACATTTGCAGAAGAGGCCCTTTGGCCCATCAAGTCTGCACCGACACGTGAGAAACACCTGACCTACCTACCTAATCCCATTTACCAGCACTTGGCCTATAGCCTTGAATGTTATGATGTGCCAGGTGCTCATCCAGGTACTTTTTAAAGGATGTGAGACAACCTGCCTCCACCACCCTCCCAGGCAGCGCATTCCAGATCGTCACCACCCTCTGGGTAAAAAAGTTTTTCTTCACATCCCCCCCAAACCTCCTGCCCCTCACCTTGAACTTATGCCTACTCGTGACTGACCCTTCAACTAAGGGGAATAGCTGCTCCCTATCCACCCTGTCCATGCCCCCATAATCTTGTACACCTCGATCAGGTCACCCCTCAGTCTTCTCTGCTCCAATGAAAACCCCAAATCTATCCAACCTCTCTTCATAACTTAAATGTGTCATCCTAGGCAACATCCTGGTGAATCTCCTCTGCACCCCCTCCAGTGCAATCGCATCCTTCCTATAATGTGGCAACCAGAACGGCACACTGTACTCCAGCTGTGGCCTCACCAAGGTTCTATACAACTCCAACATGACCCCCCTACTTTTGTAATCTATGCCTCTATTGCTAAAGGCAAGTGTCCCATGTGCCTTTTTCACCACCCCACTAACATGCCCCTCCGCCTTCAGAGATCTATGGACACACACGCCAAGGTCACTTTGTTCCTCAGAACTTCCTAGTGTCATGCCATTCATTGAATACTTCCTTGTCAAATTACTCCTTCCAAAGTGTATCACCTCATACTTTTCAGAGTTAAATTCCATCTGCCACTTATCTGTCCATTTGACCATCCCGTCTATATCTTCCTGTAGCCCAAGACACTCAACCTTACTGTTAACCACCCAGCCAATCTTTGTGTCATCCACAAACTTACTAATCCTACCCTCCACATAGTCATCTATGTCATTTATATAAATGACAAATAATAGGGGACCCAGCACAGATCCCTGTGGTACGCCACTGGACACTGGCTTCCAGTCAGTGAGGCATCTTTCTGTCATCACCCTCTGTCTCCTACTACTAAGCCAGTTTTGAATCCACCTTATCAAATTACCTGTATCCCATGTGCATTTGCCTTCTTTATAAACCACCCATGTGGGACCTTGTCAAAGGCTTTGCTGAAATCCATTTAAACTACATCAACTGCACCACCCTCATCTACACACCTGGTCACCTCCTCAAAAAATTCAATCAAATTTGTTAGGCATGACCTCCCTCTGACAAAGCCATGCTGACTATCCCTGGTCAAACCTTGCCTCTCCTAGTGGAGATAGATTCTCACCTTCAGAATTTTCTCCAATAGTTTCCCTACCACTGACATGAGACTCACTGGCCTGTAGTTCTCTGGCTTATCCTTACAACCCTTCTTAAATAGCGGAACCACATTAACTGTCCCGTGGCCAGAGAGGAATTAAAAATTTGGGTCATAGCACCTGCGATCTCCTCCCTTGCCTCCCTCAGCAGTCTGGGACACAAATCATCTGGACCCGGAGAATTGTCCACTTTTAAGCCTGCCAACACCTCCAATACCTTGTCACTCCCTATATCAATTTGCTTAAGAACCTCACAGTCTCTCTCCCTGAGTTCGATACGTTCATCCTCATTCTCTTGGGCGCGTTCCCTCGCTCCAATTGAGGTCCTTAAGTGGCTAATTAATGGCCACTTAAGAGCTGCTTCCTGCCCAGCCTCAATTTTTAATTGAAGGTCTGTGGGGGAAACCCAAAAATAAGGAAAGGTCGATCTCAAGCAGTGAATGGGGGGGGGCGGGGGCACGGGCATCTCCATCAGAAGCCCCCTTCTGACTGGGGGCACCTTTCCCTTAAGGCTCGGTGACCTCTGGACTTCCCTCCCCACCGGGCTATCCCCCAAAAAGCCCCAGGCCTTCCCTGCCCTGGGACGCCTGACACTTAGCTGGGTCTCTGGTTCCGGGGGCAGAGTCTCACACAGCTCCATGCAGTCCCTCTTCCGGCCACTGCAGTGCTGCTGCTGCAGGGACTGGAGAGCTGCCGGCCAATCAGACTGGACGGCAGGGCTCCAAGGTGGGACTTCTTCCTGAGTGGGACGTCCCACCTACTGCCAATCAATGCTCATTCGAGCATAAAATGGCTGCAGGGCAGCCAGAATCAGTGGGGATGTATTCCCCGCCAACTTGATCCTAAAACTTCAAGCCTATGATCTTTTGTGACTAACTTTTTCCCGTTGATATAAATGGCTTTATAGGAAGCTGCTCTTCAGCATAGGCAATCTTGAATGCAAGAGATTGGACACACGATTTGCTGTCACACTTAGAGACTAGCCTTGCATGCTACAAAAAACCTTTAGATGCCTTAAACTGAATATACACTAAAGCACTTTTTACTTTTAATTCAAGAAAGATCAGTATGTACTTACAGTGACAATATGAATCTGGTTTACTAACTGAACGAACAGAGAGAGACTAGCTCAAGAAGACCACTGCTCAACAGAGTCCATCTCATTCATTGGAGCTTGGATCAACAGGTAACTCTTTGCATTTTACCATATGTAGGTATTTCAGTGCAGCAGTGAATACACTCAACCATTTTGCCATCCAACTGCATGATTGGAAATTCCAGCCTATATATTCATATATGTCAACGTAATATTCCAGAAATGAGAATTCTTGAGCGATAGGTCGCTTTGCTTCTCAGGAAATGTTAGGTCATCCAATCAATTCCTTGATCCTACTTCAAGTAAGGTTATTTACTCATTACATTATCTTCAAAAAGTGGAAGTCCAGAATTGAGAGCTATAACAGTATTTAATGACCTAGCTGAATATTTAAATTACTTATCCAACAGCTACATGGGCATTCCCTGCTCGCCTTCAATCTCACTCTGAGTAAACCTGGGAAAGGGCAGGATGATATTGGGATCCCAACCATACGTCACTTTTAAGGAGTTTAACTCCCTGCTCTACCCAAACTCACCTCCCCTGGCCTGGGTAGGTTTCATATATGATTAAAAATGCTTATTTTTTGTGATAAACCTCTTTTTAGCTGTATTAATCAAACTGCACCAGGTTACCACTTTTCAATATATCAAGGAATATTTTTTAAAGGGACTATTTCTATTTAAAAAATTACATTCTAAGACACTACTCAATTGTATTGGTTCAGGCAAGTGTACGCTCAGAATATGTAAATTAATTTGGCCGGAATTTTCCAGCCCCTCATGCCAGCGGGATCTTCCAGTCCCACCAATGTGGATGGAGATTTCAATGGCACCCGCCGTGGGAATGTAGGAAAATTCTGGCCTTTGAATGGAAACTTCTCAAAGCACAATTTTGGGTTCAATTTGAACCCAGATTGCTGATTGCACCCAAAACAGATGTCCCTATTTGGCCACAGAATCTCCTGTTGATGTTCCAATCCATGAAAACAATGTGGAAATTGTGAACAACTTTACTTCATTAGTTCTGGGTTGACACCTTTAACTTAATTTTCCAAAAATGAATGTAGTCTCCAAATGAGGCATTTGTCGAACCTCAAATTTAAGGCTTCGCTAATAGCATTAATCTCAGCCTGTAAAATAAATAAACTGAATCATGCCAGTGGATGAGCCCAACGTATCTACTTGCCTAGAACCCAATCTAAATATTGCTGAAAGCTGCATCTTAGTTTCATTTAGGGCAGGAAATTCCATTATTTTGCGCTCCTTTCTGTAAATTTAACTATGAAAGAAGGCTTCATTGCTTGAAATGCAAACTTTGTATTAAACAAACTGAACTTTGTACTAAGCAAACTCATGGCAATTCATATTCTATGGCCCAAAGACCATAAGAAAACCATTAATTTATCAGCATATAGAATGAATAGTAGAAAGCATCTTGTACTATTATCTTTCTGGCAGAGCGCCCAGGGTAGAATAAAGTTATTCCTTCCAGTCAACAGCCACATCTTGTATCTTGCTCAATCGGGTGATCATCAACATTATTTGCATGGCTGTGACATGAAACAGCCTTTATGCATCATTTCCAAGGCAGTACATCCTAGATCTAACCTTTCATTTTGCAAGATCAGTCTTTTTATTTGGTGCTGAAGCTTCATTGCAAGCTCTGTGGGAGGTTTGCTGCAGGGCCTTGCTCCTCCTCGCTGGTAATAGCTAATCATGTTCCTGCTGTCTGTGGAGAATGCCAAATGAAGAAGAATTATATGTTTTTGGTTATCGAGTTCACTTTGTCCGGCAAACATGAGCTGCACCCTTGATATTAACAAAATAGTTGATACTTGAAACCAATTACTTAAACAAACACTGGTGGTTTATTGGAACTAAGAACAGAGCACTACCACCATGTGTGCTTCTTCAATCACCTCCAGCTCTAGACTTAGTTACCCAAGAAGCCCACGCTGTGTTAGCAATTGGTCAATACAATCACATGGTCAACTAACTACATTCTCGTAAAGGTACATAGCACGCAATTTTACCACACTTATCTACCTTGGTAAAGTCTACTTCATTCCTTGAATGGATGGATTCTCGGTCTCTACCATCCATCCCACAGCCCTGATAAGACTTCCATTTCCAATTCAGGGTACGCCACCTAGTTAGACTTTGTCACAATAAGTTAAAGTGAAAATGAACTGACAATCAAATATGGAGTGCTGAAAAAAAACACCTCAGCAAAATAGCATGATATCCCCTTCTGCAATACCAAACCCTAGAATCCTGTGGTAGATAAAGAATGTATTCTTTTGAAAAATAAATTAGACTATACCAGAGTAGGGAAGCCCATTTCCAAAGAAGAATCACATTGGGCTCAAAGCTCTGTTCCTCTCTCCACAGATGCTCTCAGGTCTGAGTTTTTCTAATACTTTCTGTTTTTTATTTTATATTAGAGAATCTAAATTTCTTCAACACTCTTCAGTTCACAGTTTGGGAGTTCATTAGGTTTTGCTGTATAATTAATTTAAGGTTTCATTGTCCTGTTGATAATTAACAGGATTGCACCAACTATTTACCACAGTAGGAGCAAAATAATTACCACAGGGCCTAGAAACTGATAGATAATTGCACATATTGAAGAATTGCTTGGGAACCATGAAGCCTATTTCAACAGGCTGTCCCCACAAGTTGAGTTTCCAAAACCATCTATTAATTCTACCTTTGCTGTGTCTCAATTAGTGAAGGTGCTGATTTGGCACAAACGACATTGCTAATGGCATTTGTTCAGAGGTACACTGTTGGGTTAATAGCAGCCTATTTCTAATTCCTCACTTAGTTGTCAGTTAGTTAATAATTATTTTTATTTTTAAAAATCCTACAACATTATTTTTTAATTGTCTAAACATTACAGTCACAAAATTTTGGGACCAAATATTATTTGATTGATGAGAGTTACAGTGGAGAACTAGATGTGGCTGGGAAGGTTTTGTATTGTCCAGTGATAAAAGTTCCACATTTTATAATGATATAACAAAAAAAGTGGATCAACAAAAAAATGGTTTGCACTTATTTTCTGGAGCTGGGGTTTGCGATTCATGAACTACCTGCACCTGGTGAGGTAGGCAGTATGCAAACTTCACGCTGCTTCCTCATTTCCATAATTTCTCTATGCAGCCGAGCACAACTCACCCTGCTGGAGGGCTGCACGCACAACAGGGGCCTCGGAGTGTGTGAGACTAGCATGTGTTGGAGCTAGCTTCCAGTTTTTTTAAATGCAGCCTGCCCCTCTTAAAGGGAAGCTGCACTGAATCAAAGGAGGCTGCCACCAGCGTTCCATTGGAGACTAGTCAAACGGAGCAGCAGGACAGAGAGAAGGCTCCGAGGTTCATGTGTGCAACATTGGAGGCATTAATCGTGGAGCTTGACAGGAGGAGGGATGTCATGTTTCCGCAGGGCCCAGAGGCCCTCAAGACCACCCTCTAAAGGGAGCAGGACCAAGTGGCCAGAGAGGTCAATGCATGGAATTTCGACGCAGGGACCTGCCAGTAGTGCTGGAAGAAGTTTATTGACTTCACGGGTGTTCAAATCCAATGAATGCATCCTCACTTGACATCTCTTAATCACCACACCATCAACCCCTCACACTGCTCAATGCACTGCAGCCCTATCATGCACACAGCAACAGTCCCTACCACTCAGGACTCACGCCTAACATTCAGATGTTCCACCTCACTCTCACACACCTTCCAATAATGCCAGCCTTACACCTACCTCCCACTGTCCTGACTTATATCCAGTTATTCAGCAGGCACATCACCCAAACACAGTGCAACACTTAGTGACATGCTTCCTTTGCCCTTGCATGACAAGTTGGCATGAAATCCAAGGCACCAGCGAGGAAGGGGCCAGGCACACCTTCATCCCCTGAACCTGATGGAGGAGATGGTGCTTCAGATTATGGAACCAACTATGACAGAGTCTGTGGCATCCCACTTCATTGTCGTATGTTACTGCCTGGTGCTCCTTTTCAACTCCCACCTCAACTTCATCCCGCTACCTGGAATGCCAAGCAAGCTGCAGATGGTGTGACCAGGTACCTCTTGCTTTACTCACCATTCTGCCCTCCCTTCAACCCAATCCTCCCCTTCTGACTTTCTGTTTTCAGATATCCAAGAAATGCCACCTGGCCAGCCAGTGCACCACCAGGAGGAAGAGAGAAAGAGAAACACCATATCACTGATTAAGAAGCACTGTCACTTCATCTGACAATCACAGCCACCAGCTCAGATACTGGCACTGTGCAAATCTTAGAGGCTAGTATAGGGTTGCAATTGGCAGAGAGTGAACCTCTGGGCACAAGTGGGCTGCAGCCAGGCTGGGGAAAAGGATAGTTCATGAATCAGTTCACCAGGGGGCGAGGTCACAGAAGAGTACAGCCAAAGGGAAGTCAGGTGAGGACTTTGATGGGGGCACCTACAGGAGAACGCTGATGAACATGTACACTGAGATGCTTGGTGCATAGCCAGGCCTACCAAGCAGCCTCCTGCCATTGTCAAGGGGCATGGAGAGGACCAGCTCCAATGTAACTCAGGGCATCGTGCAGAGCTTGAAGCCCATCCATTCCATTGTGGAAGTGGTGGCCAATTCCATGACAGCACCAGTGGATGCAGACATGATGCCGTGTCAGGGCAGGCGATGTCTCAAGTTCCATTGCAGCATAGATAGAAAATCTCAGTGCTGCAGTAGAAGCTCAGATAGAGGTCAGGAGATCAATGCTTGCTACCATGCAGCCTCAGACTGCTGCCATCATGATGTAGATCCCAATGCTCATAGGGAATTTCAGGCTCTCACAGCAATCCAGCATTCTCAGGCTACGGGAATTGCTGGGTTATCACCCAAGGGAGCAGCACCACGAAGCATGGCGAGTCTGCTCACCTCTCTCACAATGACTACATTCATGCTCCCACTGCTGCCATTCTACCAGTCCTTGTTATTGCCTGTCAGTCAGCCAGCCCAGACTGCAGCCACCCATGCCAAACTGATGCAGTCCAAAGCTGGTCCCTCAAGACACAGAGCTGCTTAGGCTGATCTGCAGTCTCCCTCCTGTTAAAGTTAGCAGCCTTCTGCCCAGCCATTCTTCAGTCGCTGAGAGGCACTAAGGGAAGGTACAATGGTGAATAGTTCACTTTTGTTTGCATAATTGGTTACATTGTTGGATAACGATGTTAATGGAATGGTTTTTGTTTGTGGATTTTATTGGAGGATGTTGGCCAAGTGGGCATCTAAGATGGATGTTTTTTTTTAATTCATTCATGGGATGTGGGCTTCGCTGGCTGGGCCAGCATTTAGTGCCCATCCCTAATTGCCCTTGAGAAGGTGGTGCGAGCTGCCTTCTTGAACCGCTGCAGTCCATGTGGTGAAGGTACACCCACAGTGCTGTTAGGAAGGGAGTTCCAGGATCTTGACCCAGTGATAGTGAAGGAACAGCGATATATTTCCAAGTCAGGATGTTGTGTGGCTTGAAGAGGAACTTCCAGGTGCTGGTGTTCCCATCTATCTGCTGCCCTTGTCCTTCTAGATGGTAGAAGTCGTTGGTTTGGAAGGTACTAAGAAACCTTGGCAAACTCCTGCAGTGCATCTTGTAAATGGTACACACTGCTGCTACTGTGCATCGGTGGTGGAGGGAGTGAATGTTTGTAGCTGTGGTGCCAATCAAGCGGGCTGCTTTGTCCCAGATGGTGTCAAGCTTCATGAGTGTTGTGGGAGCTGCACTCATCCAGGCAAGTGGGGAGTATTCCATCACACTCCTGAATTGTGCCTTGTAGATGGTGGACAGGCTTTGGGGAGACAGGAGGTGGGTTATTCATCGCATGATTCCTAGCCTCTAACCTGCTTTTGTAGCCACAGCATTTTTACAGGTAGTCCAATTCAGTTTCTGGCCAATGGTAATCCCCAGGATGTTGATAGTGAGGGATGCAGTGATGGTAATGCCATTGAACATCAAGGAGTGATAGTCATTGCCTGACACTTGTGTGGCAGGAATGTTACTTGCTACTTGTCAGCCCAAGCCTGGACGGCTTCAGTTTCCGAGGAGTTGCGACGGTGCTGAACATTGTGCAATCATCAGTGAACTTCCCCACTTCTGACCTTATGACGGAAGGAAGATCATTGGTGAAGCAGCTGAAGATGGTTGGGCCGAGGACACTACCCTGAGGAACTCCTGCGGTGATATCCTGGAGCTGAGATGACTGACCCAACAACCACAATCATCTTCCTTTGTGCTAGATATGACTGCAACCAGCAGAGAGTTTTCCCCGATTCCCATTGACTCCAGTTTTGCTATTGCTCCTTAATGCCACACTCAGTTAAATGTGGCACTCAGTCAAGGGCAGTCACTCTCACCTCACCTCGAGTTCGACTCTCTTGTCCATGTTTGAACCAAGGCTGTAATGCGGTCAGGAGCTGAGTGGCATTGGTGGAATCCAAACTGAGCGTCAGTGAGCAGGTTATTGCTCAGCAAGTGCCACTTGATAGCACTGTTACTGACCCCTTCCATTACTTTACTGATGATCAAGAGTAGACTGATGGAGCAGTAATTGGCTGGGTTGGATTTGCCCTGCTTTTTGTGGTACAGGACATACCTGGGCAATTTTCCACATAGCCAAGTAGATGCCAGTGTTGTAGCTGTACTGGAACAGCTTGGATAGGGGCGCAGCAGGTTCTGGAGCACAAGTCTTCAGTACTATTGCTGGAATATTGTCAGGACCAATAGCCTTTGCAGTATTCAGTGCCTTCAGCCATTTCTTGATATCACGTGGAGTGAATTGAATTGGCTGAAGACTGGCATCCGTGATCCTGGGGACCTCCGGAGGAAGCCGAAATGGATCGTCCACTCGGCACTTCTGGCTAATAGCAAATGCTTCAGCCTTTTGCACTGATGTGCTTAGCTCCTCCATCACTGAGGATGGGGGATCTTTGTGGAGACTCCTCCTCCAGTGAGTTGTTTAATTGTCCATCACCATTCATGACTGGATGTGCTGGGCTGTAGAACTTAGACCTGATCCGTTGGCTGCGGGATTGCTTGGTTCTGTCTATCACTTGCTGTTTGGCATGCAAGTAGTCCTATGTTGTAGCTTCACCAGGTTAACGCCTCATTTTTAGGTTTGTCTGGTGCTGCTCCTGGCATGCCCTTCTGCAATCTTCATTGAACCAGGGTTGATCCCCTGGCTTGATGGTAATGGTAAAGTGGGGGATATGCCGGGCCGTGAGGTTACAGGTTGTGTTCGAGAACAATTCTGCTGCTGCTGATTGCCCACAGCACCTCATGGATGCCCAGTCTTGAGTTCCTAGATCTGTTCAAAATCTTTCCCATTTAGCACGGTGTAGTGCCACACAACACGATGGAGGGTATCCTCAATGTGAAGACGGGACTTTGTCTCCACAATGACTGTGCAGTGGTCGCTCCTACCGATACTGTCATGAACAGATGCATCTGCACAGGCAGATTGGTGAGGACGAGGTCAAGTATGTTTTTCCCTCACCAGCTGCAGCAGACCCAGTCTAGCCGCTATGTCATTTAGGACTTGGCCAATAGTGGTGCTACCGAGCCACTCCTGATGATGGATATTGAAGTCCCCCACCCAGGGTGCATTCTGTGCCCTCACCACCCTCAGTGCTTCCACCAAGTGGTGTTCAACATGGAGTAGCACCGATTCATCAGTGGAGGGAGGGCGGTACATGGTAATCAGCAGGAGGTTGCCTTACCCATATCTGACCTGATGCCTTGAGACTTCCTGGGGTCCGGAGTCAATGTTGAGGCCTCTCAGGGCAACTCCATCCCAACTGTATACCACTGTGCTGTCACCGCTGCTGCACCTGTCCTGCAGGTGGGCAGAACATACCCAGGGATGATGATGGTGGTGTCTGAGGCATTATTTGTAAGATGAGGCTGACTATGTCAGTCTGTTGCTTAACTAGTCTGAGAGACAGCTCTCCCAATTTTGGCATTAGCCCCAAGATGTTAGAAGGACTGTGCAGGGTCGACAAGGCTGAGGTTGTTTCCGGTGCCTAGGTGGTTTTCGATGCCGGGTGGTCTGTCCGGTTTCATTCCTTTTTTGTGACTTTGTAGTGGTTTGATACAACTGGGAGGCTTGCTAGGCCAGTTCAGAGGGCATTTTAAGAATCAACCAAATTGCTGTAGGAGTCACATGTAGGCCAGACCAGATAAGGATGGCAGATTTCCTTCCCTAAAGGGCATTAGTGAACCAGATGGGTTTTTACAACAATCAACAATGGTTTCATGGTCATCATTAGACTTTTAATTCCAGATTTTTATTGAATTCAAATTCCACCATCTGCCGTGGTGGGATTCGAACCTGGATCTCCCCAGAGCATTACACTGAGTCTCTGGATTACTAGTCCAACAAGAATAACACTATGCCATCACCTCCCCCCAGATGGGATGGTGAGTCCCAGATGGTAAAGGGAAGTGGTCCTGTGGGAAGCAGAGTCTGAGCAAGTGCTCTCGGATAGTGCGTTCTGAAAAAAAGAGGTACCGAATGCATCCTCCCTGCATTTTCCTCTTCCTCCTCCTCCTAAGGTAGCTCTGGGTTCCTAGTGGCAATCATTGTGCCCTCATGGTGGCAATGTTATGGAGAACAAAGTAGACTACCATGAACTTGGAAACAGGCTCTGCAATATATTGGACGGCTCCCCCGCTGTCAGTCCAGCATTGGAAGCATTGGGCTGAATTTTACCAGGAAGCGGGCTCGGATATGGGTGGCCTCACAAAAGGACAACGGGAGGCATTGGGAGCGGAGCCCGACATCTTCCTGCCACCATGAGATATTTTCAAGGGCGAAAAAGTCAGCAGCCAGCTACCTGCTGAATGAAGGCCAGAGTCCAATTACACCAATATACTGCTCCCCCCCAACCAGAATTTTACTTGGGGGGTGGGGGGGGGGGTGCCCTTTTATGGAAGCTCCATGACCAAGGCCCACGAAGGGGCCCCCAAGCAGCAAGACCATCTCCGCAGCTCCAACATGACCATTGAAAAGCTTCACCCTCTGATCGCCGGGGCCTGTCTGCCTGGCACTGGCACAGGCACAGTAAAAATAAACATACCTTGCCTTCAAAGGTGCCCTTTTCCTCTTCCTACAGCCTCAGCAGTGGCAACCTCTACTGGTTGTGCTGCTGAGGCTGGTGAGCTTCCGACACTTTGATTGGGCCAACAGCTCTGAGAGATGGGTCACTGTCCTCAATTGGATGGTGGTCCCGGTGGCGGCCTCTTAATTGGCCACTGCCAGCAAAATTCTGCCTGGTGTCCCACCATCCACCTTCTGCCAGAATGGTCTCGGGACCTATTTTCAATCTATGAGATAAAATTCTGGCCATTGTTTCAGCATGTCAATGGTCTGCTCCATGATGTTCCTGGTGATTTTATGGCTCTCATTATAAGTACTTTGTGCCCGCATGGACAGGCGGCAGAGGGGAGCCAGGTGTAGAGGTGGTAAGTTTTGTCCCTGAGCCATCACTGTCTGGGTGTTCTTGGAGGTGTAAAGACAGCAAGAACAGCAAACTGGGTCAGAATGAAGGCACCATGGCTGTTGCCATGATAGCAGGCATTCACTGACATGATGTACTCTGTATGGTTGCGTACCAACAGCATTGCTGGAATGGTAGCTCTTGTGGGTCCTATACCTCATCCTACTGACATGAGAACCACTCAGAGCTATGTGCCCTGCAATATTGGCAATCTCGATATCCTGGTAAAGCCATGTGCCCACTCATTCTGATTCTCCCTGCTGAGGAAGAAAACAATGAATTTGCTATCCTGGCATACATCTCCTGTATGTGCTGATGGATAGCGTACAGGGAGATGTTAGATATGTTGTCCGCTCCAACTTGGAAAATTCTGGAAGCATAGAAGTTTAATGCCACTGTGACCTTTACTGACAACACCATAATCACTTTGGTGTGACGCTCCAGGTTGTGTTGAAGGAGATGGCAGTTCTACGGCCACTTACTTGTTGAATCTGAGTCTCCACAGACACTGCTCCTAGGTGAGGCTGAGGTAAGAGAACTGCCCTCAAGGGACATGCTGTGATGGAATCTGTGGTTCCAAAAGCTTGTATTTTTTGAAAGAGACTCTATTTGAAAAGGGAAACTGAGAAAGGAAACTAAGGCTGAAACTGAGAATGGAAACCAAAACTTCTGAGAAAACTGAAACCGGTTAACACCACATAAAAGGACAGGGAGCTATCAGAGCTCAGATGATAATCCCAATGGTGCAGCACAGGCAGGTTGAAGAAGGTGGAGGCCAGATTCAGAAGCTCAAAATATGCAAATATATAGCTGCTGCAGCTGTTTCTGTTACTTGAAGATAACATTGGTGGATCTACACCATCCAGACCTTTGTAAGCAGAGTCCAGAAGGTCCTTCAGATTTGTACCATTTTTGGTGAAGACTGTGTATATGGTTGGTTGTGCGCTGCTGCCAGCTGGGGATCAGGCTAAATCTGAGAAGAAGAGGAATGGAAAGTCTGTGAGGAAGGCAGAGTTCTGAAGGACTTTGTGACTGAGACTGATGATATAGGTGTTGAGTGGACTGCCAAGCCAATTCGTAAGGTCAGTCTCAGCTGTATCTGCCAATTAATATATAATTTATAGTTTATAATCAACCACAATGTGCCTGTTAATTCATGTTTAACTTATGTTGATTCTGGGTTTTAGAGTATAGGTAGTTATCCAAGATAGTATTCAGTATTTGCTTTGTTTAACTCTTGAACAGTAAAAGTTCTTATGTTTTAAACCATGAAATCTTGTGGCTTCATTCTTTCAGAAAATAACTGGGATTTTTGATTTCCTCTTTTATAAAAGAAAGTTACTGGTCTCAACCGAGACCAAAACAATGTGGTGGGTTGGGTCTTTGGCGAATAACCTTCCTCCTCCTCCTTCTTCACAGAACTTTCCCTTTTCATAGCCTCTATTTCATTTACTGGTCATGTCACAGACCCAGAGGCACTGGACTACATCATACTTGCTGCTGACTTTGGTCCCCAAATCTTCTGGCCTCCCCAAAATATGTGGCAGCTCACCACAAAACCCCCCAAAACAAGTCACAGTGCTTCTACTAACTTTACCACAGCAGAAGGAAGTCAAAAACACCTCACCTGCAAGTTGGTGGCCCTTTAACTAACAGGAGTGAGGAAGTGTGGGATCTTGGGGGAAGTCCCTGGTTCACTACAGAGTGATTAGCACAGACGTTCAGTGGATACACGCAGACCAAGGGTGCAATTAACCCAGATTTGCATTGTGTAGTAATGGGCAGGAAAAAGAATGTTTTACCCGCCGGTTGCAATGGTGGCTTTTCATACCGTATCATCCCAATCCCGCCTCATTAATCATGCATTCCCGGGAAACATGCTGTTTCGATGGTAGGCAGGCTCTCATTCGCACTCACCACCTCCTCATGCCAGGTGCCATATTTAAAGTGCAGCTGTACGCATACTTCTCCGTGCTTCTAGCCCAGGACAGCTTCACAGAAGACATGGCCCTGAAAAGCAAGAAGACTGCAGCCCCCCCAATTTCAGTGACGCCTAATAGGTCTGCCATGACATCCTGTACTCCCACTCTGGCCACAGGATGGGCAGTAACACCACCACTCCGGTTTGGGAGGCAGTGGCAGAGGTGGTCAGTGCCAATGCTGCACAGAAGAGGTTGGCTATCCAAAGCAGAAAGATAATGAATGATCCCATCCGTACCACCAGGGTAAGGAGACCATCTCATCACTCTAAACTCACACACACAATCACTGGCATCTCATTCACTGCCAGCCAAAGGGACATCACCGCTCACTCTCTCACATATACCCTCACATCTCCATCTGGTCTCATTTCCTCTGGTGACTACCTCCTTAGCCCTCACACTCTTGAGGCCACTTGCACAGATCAACATGTGCCCCCTGCACACCTTGGGATACCCCTCTTCCCCAGTACAGCCCTTGAACTGCAGCCTCTTCCTTTGCCTGAGGTTACTTCTCTCCTTTCCCCAAGCAAGTCCTAGCCCTGCAGGCACTGAAATGCCAGCCCCACCTTATGGCAGATCTCGTAAGTAGAGACCTGCCCGTGAGCCCCCCTAAAAGTGATGTGGTGCTGCCTGCAAAGCCTGGCACTGATGACCATGAGTGCTGCCCGAAGCAAAGTCAGAAAATAAGCCTCAAAGTCCCGAGTGAAAGTGCAGCTTTGCATGATCCAGTGTGGGGGATTATTCCAACAAGCTTGGCTTATGATGACATGCAGATGTATTGCAATGACTTTCCTGACGTGCAGCAGCGGGAAACGTGGCCCACCATTGATGGGTGGAGCGAACAATTACAACCTGGCATCGTGACATTGTGAAACTGATTTTTGGCCTTCCCGCCATATTGTCCGCTCACGCCCGCCATGGTGCCCGACACCAACAGGCATGGAAAAGTCCACCTCAAGTTTGTGAAACATGCACCAAATCAGCCAGAATGGTTCATTAACGTCACAATCAGGCCTCTCCTCATGCTGTCACTGTACACATCTAACCCAGCAAGGAGCACCATCTGGAATGCACCAGAAGTGACAGGCAGCATGGCCAGTGCCATTTCATGGTTTCGGGGATTCAGTAGTGCTGGCACCAGCAGCAGTACAGGACCCATAATCACAGCTAATATGTTTGTCAAATTATCAAAATACACTTAGAAAATAATGTTTCATTACAGCTGACTGGAAAAAGTAACAGTTGGTAATAGAAAAATGATGGTTGGACAGAGTTGAGTACAGATTCATAAAACATACTTTGCACTTGTATGAGAATAATACATATCACCTTAAGTATGTTTTCTGTCCAATGCTTCAGAATAATTAAACTATTAAAAGGCTGAAATACCTAGCATGGGAAAAGTTGTGAAATTTGGCTGGGTTGGGGAAGAAACCAGGAATCCTTTGCCCTTCATTCTATCAGGTGATATTGGGTGGGAGTCCCACCAATTCCCCAGATGTCTACAAGAGACGTTCGCAGCACAGATGAGGGTCTTCCTAAGATGCCTGTCCATTATGCCTTCATGGGCAGGAATTTTCAGATGGCAGGGTTTCCCGCCCTGCCACCCAAAGAGTCAGTGGGGTACACATCCTCACCCGACACCAGTTGCCCTTCAGCCACTTAGGAGATGGGACTTCTGCTCCTTACTTGGGAAGACTGACCCAGTAGCACTGTAGTTCTAGCAGCACCAGTAGCAGCTGTGGCCAGGACTATTACTAAAGCAGTCCTCAGATTCAAATCCCCAGAGTCCAGGACAGGGTAAGTGTGGGTGGTCTCATGGTGGCGTTGGGAGGTGAGGCCTGGGTTGGTGGAGAAAGGTGGACGGGGTCTTGATGGGGAGATCGGGGTGGCTGGAGCGGGGGGTGGGGGGGGGATGGTGGAAATCACCCATGGGGGCAGGCCTTGTTGGATGGTGCCCAATGTGAAAGGAGGCTGTTGAAGGAGGCAACACCCCCCTTCCCACCCGAGGCCTGATCAGGGTGACTTTCCAAGCTTCTCCCCTGCTTGCCCACGTAAGGGCCACCATAGAATTGTGGACAACTCGGGGCAGGCGGGAAGGCGGTGGGAAAGCCATCCGGTCTCCCCCACCTGCAAACCCACTGGCAGAACTGTAAAATCCCGCCCAATTAGTTTCTGCAGAAACCACGCCTATTGAGAGCAGGCATAGGTTCTGTACGTACTGGAACTTAAGAAACATTTTTAAAATTTTCACCTTCAGCCTCTGGCTGCTTAACTTGGAATTGTACATTCCACGTTAGGTATAAATCTGTTTCAGATTACAATTGCTTCAGAAATGTTAGTTCCAAATATAATACAATGAATTAATTCTTCAAAAATCACACAACGCCACACTCTTAAAGGAATAAAATGTTCTTACCTCATCGGAAATCTGACCTCCAAATGTCACCCAGGTTCCTGGAAAGAAAATAATACACAGAAAAATACTGTCAAACCAGATGGTACTGGAGGTGACAGACGAAAAGAGCTGACAGTTTCACACTGTATTTTTAAAATATATTTAATTAAAATAACTTGTTGGTATAAGCCTAATCTGTTATATACATGATATTACTCAACTATAGCATTTATCTTTAAATCCCTCCCTGCCCTTGCTCCTTCCCAATTTCATAGACCCCTCCAACTGTGCAACTCCCTTCCTCAAACTGCTCATGCTTCTGGCTATGGCCTCACGTTTAACTGCCCACACCAATGCCCTCCAACGTACAGTCATTGCTTCCAGTCACCTGGAGTCCAATCTCTGAAGACCCTTCCTAAACAATTACATTTCTAACTCTTTTAATTCTCCTTTATACCCGTTACACTTTCTGCAGCTTCTCTTAATCTTTTCTCCTTTGGTTCAGCGTCCATTGTTGTTCATCAGTCATTTACAATCTTAGAAGTGCAACACATGAGGTCAAATTTGACCAACCCACCCCAAACTCAAAGACAGTTGTAGTCAGGGAGTGTCCTTGAATATGAGACTGCCATTTTACCAGTTTTTCATATCAGCTCCAATACATGATGCAACAAAGCTGTGCATAACTAAACAATCCTAATGCCTCTGTAGTTAGTCTGTTCGTTATATTGGTACATAGCTAGCTATTACTTACCATGCAGTGAAACAGAGATATCAGCAACCAGAGATCTATGGAATTATTGGATAGGAGTCAAGATTGAAGACCAATCTTGAGCGCTCTGTGGCTACCATGTCACTTTTCACCGAGTTTCCCCCCCAGTGTAGGGTCTTCCCACAGAATCAGATTGAAATTTGATATATTTTAGAATTGCCTTTTATTAGCAACATTAATTATCATTTTGAGTACACCTGGAGACACTTGCAGCATGTGTAGTCATCTCAGGTGTACAAAGCACCCCAGACCTCCGAAACCATGCACTTCATAAGCTTCAGTTGTCTCATCTGACTGAACTAAACTTGTTTCTCTTAAAAACTGAAGAAACAAAACTTAGCAATTTAGCCCTTCAGTTTTGATTTTAGGCTAACAAAACTTAGCTCCTTAGAAGGCTTAACTTCTTATGAAGGTAAACATAATATTCTCCTGACTTTCACTCTTCATTGGTCTCGTACAGATAAATCCTCTTATGGAAATTGCCTTTTTGATGTGAACACAAGTTAAACGTGTGAGAGAAAGTCTGAATTGTAACACAGGGTGCTGAATTTTCTGGACACTTTTGTGACAGGCTAGGTGGCAGGAGGGCAGGCAAAATGGGGAGGAAGGCATTGGGAGGGGAGCCCAATGCCTTCCCATTGCCATAATTATTAATCCAATACATATAATAAAGAATCACTACCACTTTAATGAAAATACAACATATCAACTGAAACTTTGCTGTCATTATTGCATTTGTGAATTACCCGAACAGTATAAACAAAAGCATTTTTCTTCCATGGGTGCTCACTGGAACTCATTCAAAATCCTGTTGCTGACAGAGGGGAATGTCATGGACGGGAGAGAGAGGCACACTGAACTTCTTTATCCTCTCACCATCTGTCCATAAGCAGATGTGTCTTTAACTGTTTTAAAACTAAGCTGTGGTGCGTTTCCCCAAACCCTCAGTTTGTGTGGTTCAATTTCATAAGTAACTCACAGCAAATTCTCTAAGATTAATTCAGAAGGTTACTTTATTCCATGTTCAAACCTGGGGAATTGCTGGGGGTGGGGGGTGGGGGAGATGTACGCAACTTCACACACAAACAAACAAACACACATACATACAGTAGCAGGATAGAAAGAAAAGTGTCTTTTACAACTATGGATAACAGTAAAAGAACCAGAGAAATTAATATTAGTTCACATGATTTCCAGAATCCAGAAAGTCAAGATCCAGAGGACGATTCCTCCATGGAGAGCTTCCAATTCCAGTGATTTCCTGGCTGAAGACAGCAGCAAAAAATTCCTTTAGAGTGGAGGGAAGTGCAGCAAGATAAGATTGATATTCAGAGACTTGTTCTGCTTGGCAGGTGGTGGCCAGCGGCTTCCAGATGAACAGGTTTCGAGGAGCTGAGATGTGTTGCTGGCTGCTTGGTCATCTGGGAGTCGTGCTGTTGTTCTTTTCAGGTTGGAGGTAATCAGCAGATTGCTTGTTTCTCAGTTCCCAACTAAATATAGAGATTCCAAAATGGTCACTCGAATCATGTGATTTCCTACCTCCACAATGATTTCCAAAGGGATGTGTATCTGGTGTCTGGTTTTGGCTTTTGTTTTATGGCTTATAATATCCCAGTCATTAGTCTCTGAAAAAGTCAACGTCCATGCTGAGTATGTTTCGGCGAGCTATTGTCTGGGCAGAGCCTGTGACTCTGCTAGAGGGATAAGCTTATAAAGATGCAAATGATGTCCACTTTCCCCTCAATGGTCCCTTTTTTAAATGGGCCTGGACAATCCTAGGTGTGAGATGGGTCTATTAATTCCTCTCCAGGAATAACGAGTTTTGATCTCTGCAAGTTCCCTGGTTTCAAGATTATAATGTCCTCACAATGGGGTAAGATATTCCACAAGGATGAGATGGGAACTCATTTGTTCTTGTAACTCCTGTTGGAAGCTTCCAGGACAGGTAGCCAATCCTGTGAGTAATGTGACCTATAGCAGCCATCTTTTGGTTTAGCCAAAGTCCATTCTAAAGATAGCAAAAAAGAATAAAATTTGATGTACACAGTTTTGATTTTATTCATAAGAAATAGGAACAGGAGTAGACCATTCGGCCTCTTGAGCCTGCTCCACCATTCAATAAGATCTTGGCTGATGTTCTTGTATTTTAATTTCCACATTCCCATCTAACCCTGATAACCTTTGATTGCCTTGTCTAACAAGAATCTATCTACCTCTATCTTAAAAATATTCAATGGCCCTGCTTCTACCACCTTTTGAGGCAAAGGGTTCCAAAGTCTCACAACCTTCAAAGAAAAAAAATTCTCCTCATCTCTGTCCTAAAAGAGCGACCCCTAATTTTAAATCAGGGCCCCCTAGTTCTGGACTCACCCACAAGAAGAAACATCCTTTCCACGTCCACCTTGTCAAGGTCATTCAGGATCTTGTATATTTCAATCAAATCACCCCTCACTCTCCTTAACTCCAGTACAAACAAGCCCAGTCTGTCCAACCTTTCCTCATAAGACAACCCACTCATTCCAGGTATCAATCTAGTAAACATCCTTTGAACCACCTCCAATGCATTTACCTCCTTCCTTAAATAAGGAGACCAAAACTGCACACAGTATTCGAGATGTGGTCTCACCAATGCCTTGTATATCTGAAGCATAACATCCTTACTCTTATGTTCAATCCCTCTCATAATAAAGGACAGCATTCCATTAGCCTTCTTAATTACTTGCTGTACCTGCATACTAACTTTTTGTGACTCATGAACTAGAATACCTAGATCCCGCTGTACCTCAGAATTATGCAGCCGTTCTCCACTTAAGTAATATTCTGCTTATTCATTCTTCTTGCCAATGTGAACAACTTCACATTTTCCCACATTAAACTCCATTTGCCAGATCTTTTCCCACTCACTCAACCTCTCTCTATCCATCTGCAACCTCCTCCTGTCCTCTTCACAATACTTTCCTACCTATCTTTGTGTCATCTGCAAATTTAGCTACCATGTCTTCACTCCCCTCATCTAAGTTACCTGTGGGACTCCACTCATCACATCCTGCCAATCCAAAAAAGACCCACTTATGCATACTCTCTGCTTTCTTCCAGCAAGCCAATCTTCTATCCATGCTAATAAGTTGCACGCTACACGCTTTTATTTTCCATAATAATCTTTGATGTGGCACCTTATCAAATGCCTTCCGGAAATCCAAGTGCACTACATCTGAAGGCTGTCCTTTATCCATTGCGCATGTTACTCCTTCAAAAAACTCCAATAAATTGGTTAAATATGATTTTCCTTTCCTAAAACCATGTTGACTCTTTCTGATTGCTTTAAGCTCTTCTAAATGCCCAGCTATAACCTCCTTAATGATTGATTCTAACAATTTCCCCAAGACAGACGTCAAGCTAACTGACCTATAGTTTCCTGTTTTCTGGCTCCGTCCCTCCTTGAATAGAGCTACTATATATGCTACTCTCTAATCTGATGGAACCTTTCCAGAATCTAGTGAATTTTGGAAATTAACACCAGTGCATCGACTACCTTATTAGCCACCTCTTTTAAGACCCTAGGATGTAATCCATCAGGACCCAGAAACTAACCAGCCCACAGCTCCATCAATTTGCTCAGTACCATTTCTCTAGTGATTTCAATTACACCAAGTTCTTCTCTCCCTTTCACATGTTATTGACATGTCAGAGAAGCTTAATTAATTATTTTTTAGTTTGGAAAGACATTTACATTTGCATATTATTGAGCCGGCCCTCCCCACATGTCCGTGGTGGGAATGGGAGCTTACGGAAGCTCATTCTCTCACAGAATTCACATTATTGACATTCATTTTATTAATTATTTATAATTGTTAAAACTCCAATATGTACTTTTATTGAAAAGCAGTTCAACCAAAAATACATACTTAAAAAGCAATGTAATTTAATAAGTTCTCTATGGATTCAAAGGGAGACCATTTTACATTTTTTGTCAATACTTCATGATTTCCTAATATCATAAAAGATTTAGTGGCATAGCTGCGAATATGCAGGATAAGGAAAAGAGAATGGCAGGGTAGGCTTCTAAATTAGGGCAGCAAGAGCTGCCATAGAATGCCACAGAGCAAAACTCCTGAATATTATCTGTATGACAGAGAGAGCCACAGCACAACACAGATTGAACCAATCCCACCCCCATCTCCCAGATTTTCTCTCCTTTCCTCTACTCTTATCTAGAAGGCACTAAGTCATCCTGGCTTACAGTTCCAGAATCATCAGGTGCCTTATCTAAGTGCCTATTTTTCTTATGGATCATGGGTAAGTGTTAAGAGGAAAGAACTTGCATTTATATAACACCTTTCGTATCTTCAGGGTGTCCCAAAGCACTTTATAGGCGAGGAATTTTGAAATGTGGTTATTGCTGTTTAATGGGCAAACACAACAGTCAATGTTCACATAAGGGTCAAACAAAGAACAATTAGATGAAGGACCAGTTAATCTGTCTTTGGTGGTGTTGCTTGAGGGACTTAGGCTGGCCAGGGTACAGGGAGAATTCTCCTTTTGTTCCTTATAGAGTGGCATCGGATCTTTTATGTCCACCTGTGAGGGTGGATGAAGTTTGAGATTAATGTCTCATCCAAAAGACGGCACTGAGATGTCAGTCTGGATTATGTGAAGTTTAGGACTCAGGCTGTGTCTAATGAGCTACTGATTCAGAGGATTGAGTGCTACCACTGAGCCAAGGGTGAGACATAAAACTATTCATTATCGTGTGGCCGAGCTGCATCGTATTGTTTATGTACTCAGTGATTTCCACCACTGAGTTTGTTAATACTCAATCAATTTGTATTTTGCGATGCAAAATGCAATGCTGAACTGTACAATATTAAAAATATGTTTGAGGGCTTAGGGCCTTGTCAACAGATGTCTCAAAATATGAAGAAGGGACAGCTTCTAAATGGTTGAAACATTTGTCTATGCTTCACAGTGCTCCCTTGATGATTGTCCCCAACTCTTTATGAGTTTGTCTTATGGAACTGAAATTATTTCCACTTCCTTTTAATTTTTTTCAGCAGTCCTAAATTCATTGGTCCTTGAATATTTAGCAACACAAGGTCCATTCTATCTGTTTCCTATAAAACTTTTTTAATGCTTTCCTCCTCTGATTCGGACATGTTAATGAAATTTTTGCCTGAAGATTCACTCATGGGAAGTGATGTAGTCATAAATATAAATATAAATGTATAATTATTAAGGAATAATCTAATGATGATGAATTTTATCAGCGTGCTTTGAAAGTTTTTCTAAAAACAAGACAGCAAAACAACAAGCCATGTGTTTGTTTTAAATTTTCTATTGTGCAAAATCTCCTCAATATTCTTAGTCAATAATGTGGAATAAATTCTCCAAACCTCAGAATAATCAGATCTTGATCCTATTTAAGGAATTGTTTCCAGAACATTGGTTGTTGATTAGGGCGGGCAGCAGCTGTCCAATAGGGCGGGCAGCGGCTGTCCATTAGGGCAGGCAGCGGCTGTCGATTAGGGCGGGCAGCGGCTGTCCATTAGGGCGGGCAGCGGCTGTCCATTAGGGCGGGCAGCGGCTGTCCATTAGGGCGGGCAGCGGCTGTCCATTAGGGTGGGCAGTGGCTGTCGATTAAGTTGCTACAGTAGCAAAAAGCCTTATTTCCCAACAAGAAGGTAAAAGTTGTTCCTTTTTAAAATATGAATGCACTATGTGTGTACATGCACTTGTGTTTCATTGGCCCATTTTAAAATGTAATTTCACCTGTGCTGCCAGGAATCTTCACGCACCATCAGTAATGCGATATCTGGAACATTGCTGATTGAGAAGTTCTGGCAAAGCCAAACAAATCAGCTTATAAACAGTGTTTTTTTTTAAAAGGAGAAAACAATCCATCTAAATAAAAGGCAGGATAGAATATCCATCATCGCCCCTCCTTCCCCTGCTCAGTGAACGAGTGATGATAAAACAAAAACAAAATTACCTGGAAAAACTCAGCAGGTCTGGCAGCAACGGCGGAGAAGAAAAGAGATGATAAATCCCACTCTAAGGCCAGAATTTTTCCATCGGCAAGTTGGGGGCGGGGTCCACTCACCGACGCGAAAATGACGCGGGATGATGTTGGGGGAAACCCCCGACGTCATCCCGCCCAATTTAAATATTGAGGAAGGCGGGCGGACAGCAAAATCAGCTGTCCACCCACCAACCTGTCAAGGGCCAATTGAGGCCATTGACAGGATAATGAAGCCAATTAAAGGCCCTGCCCGTCCAACCTTAAGGCTGACGGACAGGACAGGAGCCCCAGAGGGCTTCTGAAAAAACATGAAACCTCATTTACTGGCGGGATGAGGTTTCATGTCTGTTTTAAAAAACTTTAATAAACTTTGTGATATTTATTATCATGTCCCATCTCGTATGACATTGTCACATGAGGGGAACATGTTAATAAAATTTTTATTTCTCTATTTTTTAAGTTTATAAAACTTTTAGCGCTCTCCCTGAGACAGCACTTAGTCTCAGAGAGATGTCAGCTCTTTCATGCGCAAAAGAGCGCACTTTGACAGTGCTTCCCGTCGGGCGGCCTGCTGGGTGGGCCTTAATTGGCCCGCCCACTCAAAATGGCAGCAGGGCCCGTTTCGGCGGCAGCGATTGGCTACCTGCCTGCCACCGAGCCGGTAGGGCCCGCCCGCCCATCAAGGGCAAAATTCTGCCCTAAGGCTGTAATGTTTTGAGCAATTTTACCCAGCTCCTTTAGATGCTAAAGAGTCTCTGAACTGCCCATGATGGGGTTTTGAGCTGCAGCACTGGTTTAGCCCATATTTAGCGCAAGGCTCCACCTCAGGGAAAGACTTGTAGCACACATGAGGAACAGCAGCCTGGAGAATCGTTACATGACTATTTACTTCTTAAATTGTTTGCTAGCACGCATTAACGAGACTTGTGATAGTTTGACGGGTAGCACTGGAACTAATGCCCTTTTCTAATAGTGACCAGTTGAAAGGAGTAAAGAAGTTGTCATTGAGGATTTCAAGCGCTACTTAAAGACATACTCACCTTTCAATTTTCACTTGCTGCTGGAGATTTGAAAAAGACCTTGAAATGCATTGGGAAACTTTCTGGGGCGATTTGTCAAGACTACGTGAAGACTCTATAAACATTTATTCTGGAAATTCTCTGAAGACTTCACCTAAAAAGAGTAAGTGCTGAGTTAGTCCACCTTATAGGAGTCATCAGGAGAAAGGGAATGCTTGGTCATGGGCATCTTGCCAGAGATCTTCCTTGGTCTACTGGAGGTGTGGGAGGAGGAGATGAGGCCAGGCATTAACTGCAGCATGGAGCAAAAGGACAGGTCGAGGTCGACTCTTTCCTGCCTGTGGGTACATCGCTCCCTCCTCCTCTGGACTTCCTCCACCAGTACCTCCAGTGCTGGGTCAAAGAACTTGTGTGCCCTCTGCTCTGGTTCCTGGGTGATTCTGAAACATGCCATTGTGTGTCAGCCAGCACTCTCCACACCTTCAACAGAAGTTGGTTTGTGGAGCTACATACTCTGCTCCATGAAAACTGCATCCCATCGTGCTTTAGTGCTGAACCTCTAAGTGTCTATTTTAATATCTTAAGGCAAGTTCAAATTACAGTAATCAACAATTTGGCCCAAAATTACATTGCTAAAAGCAGACTTTCAAAAGTGTGTTTGTTGCTAGCACAGCACCACTCAGTGCCTATTTGAACCCTTTCAGCAAAATAACCTGATTAAACTTTTATTGTCCAGTGAGGAAAGGGTGAAAGCAGATTGGCTACCTGTTTTCACCTTATCAACTGATTTTCTATGGAGGGGCATAGGGAGAAGCAGAAAGAATTAGGAAAAGGTTATGCAAAATGGTTTTGCAAGTTTAATAATAATCAGAGTTAGTACTACAAAATCTCTCAAATCCTTTAGCATTTTTATTCAATCATCCTTGCACAATTTATTTTGAAGAAGAACAGGGGAGATTTCCACAGTCTCCTGGTCAATATTTATCCTTCAACTAGTAAAACAGGTCATCTGGTCATTGTCACATTGCTGCTTATAGCAGCTTGCTGGCATTTGTGGAAATTGGCTGTTGTGTCCTACATTACAATAGCAACTACACTTTTAAAGCACTTAACTGGCTGCAAAGCGTTTAGGGACACACTGTGGCCACAAGAGGCACTGTATAAATGTATGTCTTTCTTTAATACCAATTTAATTAATTCCTGAAATGAATACTAAGTATATCACTGATTGCAGTTAGATTCTGCCTTTTTGGATCCAAAAGTCTAAACTGCAGCAGGCCTACAGGCTGAAAGTAGCAACAATTAGTATTAATCCTTATTGTACAGAAAAATGAGAGAATTGAACACATAACAGCCCTATGGTGTTTAGGCAATATTCAGTCAGCTGACTGAAGGAGGGAAGGAATCTTAACTTGAGCTTTCAACCCAGCCTTTTTTTTTAAAAGTACAGAAAAGAGAAATGTGTTCTCAATTCCTTTTAGATAGTTATTAATGATGATGTTTGAGGTTTAAGCATCAGTGAAATAGGGTCATTTTAAATTTGCCCCAAGGTGAGTTAGGCCTTAGTGTAAATACAGGCCTGGATTTTCACAAGGACAAAGAGCCTCTTAGCCATTGCAAAAATGGTGTAAGAGGCAGAAAATCAGAAGTCCCATCCCCAAACAGGGCACCAACCATTTTCACAGGGTCGGAATGGGTCCAGGTCGCAATATGTGCATATGCATTTTGAGGAGGCAGCTGCCCACATAAAACAGCAGTTGCCTCCACTCATATCTAATTTTGGTGACTCAGGTATGCGAAACAGGATGGGTGTAGGTTAGAAATGGTAGGAGCAGGTCTAAACTTTGTGGAGTCCTTTGGAGAGGTGGGGAGGTGGGGTACTCTTTTGGAAAGGTAGCGTAACCCTTTGGATTATGTTCCCTGGCAGTACACCTTTGGGGGGAGGTCGGGTGCCCCTTGTGATTATGAGTGTGTCTAAGTGCATAAACACATTAACAGTCAAACTCATTGGAACTGTCAAAAGTGTCAAAACGAACTGTCATAGGCAGTTGTCAAGCTGTCAAGACATTTAAAACTCCTGCTCTTTAAATCTTGAAAAAATGTCTGGAATGTTTTAGAAAAAATCATTGCTTCCTATTTCACTCTGTTGATATAAGTCTGAGGGCTTCCATTACTGGATTAGAGCTGCATGACTGATTTCACAACCTTCCATTATCACAGCAGGGTGTCTTCCATTTGACAGTTTGACAGACCACTCCAAGTGTTTATGCACTCTTTGAAATGGGATTATGAATTCCAATATTTGTTTTTATAGGGGATTAAACACTTCAATGAAATGTTTGTTTTTATAAAACGTAGTTGAAGGAATGTAAATTTATTGAATGGGTTTTTATGAATGCAAGAGTTTTTTTTAAGTAAGGCCGCAATAAACACTCAGAACTATTATTTTATTTAATCTCAGCGTGGTTCTTGAGCTCTGGCCATGGTGGATGCTGGGTGAGTTGGCATAAGTGTAAGGGCAAAGGGTGATGGGTGGGAGGGCATGGATTGGTATGGGGCTATAAAAGGCCATCGAGTTGGGTGGAGAGGCATAGGTTGGCAAGGATGGGGGACAGGGAGTGTATGAAGGCATGAGGGGATGAGGGCTGTGTTTTTGTTTTATTGCTTTTTAAAAACATCTTGCACAAAGTATTGGAGCACAGAGGCAGGCCTTCGGCCCAGCAGTCTCCACACCCAGCAGCCTCTACACTATTTTTGTGGGGGTGGCGGGCCCGACTTCCCAGAGAACCCCATCATCCTGGAACAAAAATCCAGCCTTCCAGAGCACTTTCTTCCAGGTTGGGTTTGCAGAGCCAGGAAACGTCCCGACTCTGCGTTCCCGGCACAATCAGCTGATGTGAATTCAGGATCCCAAATTTGGTTAAAGAATGCGCAGGCAGCTACTTTGTCATTCACTTTGCAAACAACCAGCACTATAGTGTTATTCAACTCGCAGGTAAAGTAATTGTTTGGAACTTTTCTATTGCAAAGTGTCTGGAAATACTCGAAGTGTTTTTGCAGGTGTTTTGGTGAGTTCTTAGATTTAGCAGGGGTTGCTGCATCATCATAGAAGGAGCCAGAGGGGTAGGTACCTGTCAACACAAATGCTGCAAGAGATATGGGGGCAGCAGTGGCAGTGCCTCTGGGTCTCCAACACAAAAGGGAGTTAGAACTGAAGCTGCAGAGAAGGGAAGCACTGAGCAATGCCCCTGCCAACTCGGAGCTGGGCTCCTCCATTCCCTTTGGCAGTGACAGGAGGCTGTCTGGCAGGTCAGCCAATGCACTCATATTTTGGTGTGCATGCCAGTGTTCTCCTGTGTGTCACCCCATCATGGTCCTCTGTTGAACTTGTCTGCCATCTTGCCCTCCGGTGAGCTGGCAAACAAACCACCCTTTACCCTCATCCTGGCTGCAGCCCACTCATGCCTGGGTACTCAGCATATGCAGATCCCAACTTACCTCCAAGGTAAGTACGGTACCAGTATCTGAGCTGGTGAATGACAATGTCAGATCAAGTGAAGACCCTCTATCAGTGCTGTGCTGCTGTTCCTTCTTCTGCCTTCTGGGGCATCTGTGGCAGGGCAGGTGACAGATTTTGGGCGTCTGAAAGCAGGAACTCAGGGGAAGGTTAGTGTAAGGGAACGGGTCTGGGGTGGGAAGCAAGATGGTCACCCCATCAGCAGATTGTTCATCAGGCCAGTTAGCAGGTTAAGGATGAGCTGGGAGCTGAGAAGAGGCATAAGGCAGGAACATACTGACATACTCAATATTCTGAGCGATGTCAGATGTCATGGGCCACGTCACAGCCAGCTCCATGATGTGGAGGGTTCAGGAGGTGTAGGTGCCCTTGTCCCCACCAGTTCTGCTCTGCTCCCTTCTATTTTGTGCCACCTTGTTCTGCAAGAGAGAGGGAAGAGTGTAAGTGATGGTATAGCACTGTCTGGGTAATGTGTCTGCTATAGATTAATAGCTGGGGGTATGTGGAGGCAGAGAGAGTGGGTGTGAGGCCTGCAACATTGATGGGTTTGTGAGGGTGAGGTGGATTATCAGGATGGCAGGAGCGAGACCTGAATGCCAGGGAGTACTCAGGGGTGAATAATGGGGATGTGGCATATTGAGAAGTGTGAAAGATTTGTGGGTGTGTTGGAGACTCCTGCAAAGATGCATTCATTGATCTTGACCGTGGGCGTGAAGCCATTAGACCTTTTGGGACCTTTGCCAGGTTCTCAAGTCCAAACACTAGTAGTTGACCTCCCAGGCGACCGGTTTCCACTCCTTTCTAAAGATGGTCCTTGAGGGCGTTGACACCATCTCCACGCACCCCCACCCCCCGCCCACCCACCCCCCCCCCCCCCCCCCCCAACCTCCCAAGGCCATGGCTTCTTACCTTGCACCCACCACTAATGTCTCTTGCACCACACTCATCATTTTGGAACCCTCTGTCTGCCCCAATGTTGACTTTGCAATAATTTACATTGCAACAATATTTTTTGTGCAGTTCCTTTTTAAGATAAAGCCTGCCTTTAAGAGTGCAGGCTGGCTGTGATCAGAAAGCAACGCTGCCAAGGCCCCTTGCTGTGCACAGAGGCTACAGATAGTTCGGAGGACACAGAAGCAGTGCTGGAGCCATTAATGCCAATACTACAATCATGCAGATGAGGCAGGTACATGATAATTGCACGGTCCCCACCTTGAGCTGCATGGACCTAGGCAGGTTGCGAATCATGATCCCCTTGCCTGAAAACCTGCATAACCCAATTAATAGCCTCATGATTTTTAACTCTAACTACCATTAAAAGCATTGTACTGAAAATGATTGTAAGTTTATACTTGGAAACTAATAATTTTACCTCCTGATAATTCTAATTCCTGCTCATACTGACTTTTTGTATTCCTTTTGGATGATGGAGCTGTACCCAGTATATAAATTCTACATCATTATAATACTGCTCCAGTCAACTGCAAGATAATTGGGGTGGTCATGCTGCTGCAGGAGGCTCTAAGAATCAGCTGAAGAGGCACTGAGCACCACTGCCTCAAGGCACTAGCCTCTCCAGTGCCAATATGAACACTGTAGGCATAGACAGCCATCTTTTCTGCATGCTGGGTGGCTAAGAAACTTATCAAACGTCACTATTTCGTACAATTGTTTTATTATATTCACTCCCGCAAAACACACTGTTTCCATGTCGGGCGGGCTTTCATTCACCTGCTCGCCATCACCCCGTTGTTGACAACTCCAGAGAAAGGAGTTCCTGAAAAGAATCTGAAGTTGTGGAGCTGCGACGTTCCACGTGTACCAGGAAACCACCTGAAAGACTGAACTTGTTAATTCCTTACCAATGTAAATAATATGTTATCTTGAAAAACGTGTATTTGGGATGGAATCCCTGTTTCCAACACAGTTCAGATGGAACGTTGTTTACGATATTTTGGGCCCATCTTCTGATGGAAAATCCTTCCAAAATCACACAGTGCAGCAATCCTCACAGGGAGCAGCGGAGAGAATCATCGTAGAAGCCACAGCCTCTTTTTAAAGCATTAGCTGCTGTAAATAGAGAGTTTAAATGTCCCAAAGCCACTTTGAGAAGCTATGGAGAGAAGGTATGTGTGTAAGGTGAGTGGGTGATGGAGTAGGGTGGCAGATGGGGTTAGGATGGCAGGTGTTTGTATGAGGGTATAGGGTGGGTTGGGTGTCAGGTGGGAGTCTGGGGGGGTAGTTGGTTGGTTGGGGTTAAGTTGTGTGGTCAGGAGATAGTTGGGTTGGGGGGTGGATGTGTTGTGTGTTAGTCATGTGGTATTTGGGAGGTCGAGGGGTAGTTGGCTGTCGGGGCAGTCAGGTTGGGGTAGTCGGGTGGTAGAAGGGGGTAGTTGAGTTGTGGGAGTGTCAGGGCTGGGGGTAGTTGGGTTAGGTGGGGTAGTTGGGTGGATAATTAAGTCAGGTGGTTGTTGGGGTTCAGGGGGGTTGTTGGTGGGGTTCAGTAGTATAGTTAGCTAGGTGTTAGAATTAATTTTAATCCTTCTAATATTTCCTGGGTAACTATTCAGTTAAGTAACTCGGAAGTCTCCAACTCTAACTCAGGGTTGGAGACTTTTTTGACAGGTTCCAGATTTGGTGGATTGTCCACTGAAAGTTCAAACTTCCTGGGCAATTCATTGTAGTCAGTGCATCGGACTTCCAAGGGGCACACTAGTTCATCTTGGGGGATACATGCAGGGTATGGCCATCCAGAGATCAGAAATTCTGGGCCATTATTCTTTTATTTTCAGTCATTTAGGATTGGGTTATTCACAGGTGGTGGATTGATGATTATGATTAAAGATGTTTATTTTTCATGATAAGGCATCCGACAAAAGAGATGTCATTAAGCAAGGAAAATAACCTATCATATTGATGTATTCGCAAAATCAGCAAAGCAGCAAGTAAAATGCACCGATTATCTTTCATTTCTAATAAATTTTACAGAAAGTGAAATAAATGATTGGGACATTAGGAAGACAACTGGAAATCAGGTACCTGCTGAGTCTGAGGCAGATGATGAGCCTCTGCAAGCAGCTGTCTCTAATAAGTTGGAGATGCAATGACAGGCAGCGTGGAAAATCAGTTAGAGTTGCGAGAGGCAGTCAACAGACTAGAGCAAAGGATGGAGGAGTCCGTCCGCGTCCCGTCTGATGTCATGGCTGTGATATGCAAGCACCTCAAGGTCTCCATGGGAAGAGTGTTGGTTGCCTTGGAGAGCTTGGTCTAACAGATTCTGCTCAATTTGCGCTCAGGCCTGTACTTCATCGCTATAGATACTGACGGGATCCATCAGTGGCTAGGCAAGAGGGGATGGGGTGGAGCACCTTGACTTCCCTCCAGGAGCCCTTCTCCTCAGGGAGTCAGGCAGGGGCTCTCAGACACCCACAGGGAGGGAGGACCACCAGGAGCTGGAGACCTCGGGGCCATGCAACCAGATGACTCAGAGTGTCCAGCCAATCCCGAACCCCTCCCCATCACCTCCAGCGTACTGGCTGAGGAGGGTGCACCTGCCCACATCAGGACACCCAAAGCAGCCTTGGGCCCTCCAGGTCTCAGAGCTCTAGAGGACACTCGACAAAGTAAACAGAGAAAACAGGGCATAGCAGTCAGCAGGCTGCCACTACCTTTGCTGTGGATGACAGGGATACACCAAGACGTAGCGGTAGGGTTAGAAAAAATTATGAAACTTTGATATCACTGTATATATTATGCACCTTTGTAAATAAATTTGCTGTTCATGAGAATGGTCTCATCATTTGAAAGCATCATGCTTACCCTCATCTAAGTCATTAATATATATTGTAAATAATTGTGGCCCCAGAACTGATCCCTGTGGCACTCCACTAGTTACAGGTTGCCATCCTGAAAATGCCCCCTCCTATCCCAACTCTCAGTCTTCTATTAGTTAGCCAATCCTCTATCCATGCTAATATACTACCCCCAGCACCATGGGCTCTTATCTTATTAAGTAGCCTTACGTGAGGTACTTTATCGAACGCCTTTTGGAAATCCAAATATATTACATCTACTGATTTCCCCCTTATCTGCCCTGCTTGTTACTTCTTAAAAAGAATTCGAATAAATCTTTCAGACATGATTTCACCTTCATGAAGCTCTGCTGACTCTGCTTAATTATATCATGCATTTCTAAATGCTCTGCTATTACTTGCTTTATAATAGACTCTAACATTTTCCTAATGATGGATGTTTAGCTAACTGGCCTACAGTTACCTGTTTTTTGTCTCCCTCCCTTTTTGAATAAGGACATTGGCAGTTTTCCAGTCTTCTGGGACTTATACAGAATCTAAGGATTCTTGGAAGATTACTACCAGTGCACCCACTATTTGTGCAGCTGCTTCCTTTAATATCCTAAGATGCAACCCTTCAGATCCAGGAGATTTATCGGCCTTTGGCCCCATTAGTTTCCTTAGTACTTTTTCTCCAGTGATAGTTATTGTATTTATTTCCTCCCACCCTTTTGCCCCATGATTATTTAGTATTTTTGGAATGCTATTAGTGCCTTCTACTGTGAAGACTGATGCAAAGTATTTATTCAACTACTCTACCATTTCCCAGCCTCATTCTCTAAGAGGCCTATGTTCACTTTGGCCTCTCTCTTCCTTTTTATATATTTAAAGAAGCTCTTACTGTCTATTTTATATTACTTGCTAGTTCACCCTCAAAGTTTATCTTCTCCTGCTTTATTATTTTTTGGTCATCTTTTGTTAGTTTTTATAACTTTCCCAACCCTCTGGCTTACCACTAATCTTTGCCACATTGTATGTTTTTTTTTCAATTTGATATTATCCCTAACTTCCTTGGTTAACTATGGTTGGTTTATCCCCTTTCTAGAATCCTCCTTCCTGACTGCGATATATCTTTGTTGTGAGTCTTTTTCTTAAACATCTTAAACATCTGCCATTGTTCAACAACCATCTTTTCTGCTAAACTCCTTTTCCAGTCCATTCCAGCCAACTCTGCCCTCGTTCATTTGTAATTACCCTTATTTAAGTTTAGCACAGTTGTTTCCAACCCAAGTTTCTCACTCTCAAACTGAATACTAAATTTCACCATGTTATGGTAACTGTTTCTAGGGGATCTTTTACTCTGTGATCATTTATTAAACCTGCCTCATTACCAGATTCAAATTGGCCTGATCCCTGGTTGGATCCACAATATATTGTTCTAGGAAACTGTCCTGAATACACTATAAATTCTTGCTTGTGGCTATCTTTACTAATTTGATTTTACCAATCTACATGAAGATTAAAGTCATCCATGATTAATGTACTGCTTCTTTTTACATGCCCTCAATATCTTCTGATTTTTTTCTCTGTTCCACAGTATAGCTACTGTTAAAGGGGACGTATAGACTATCCCTACAAGTGTTTTCTTCCCCTTGTTATTTCATCCTCTACCTATCTTCTGATCCAAGATTGTTTCTTGCTATTGTGCTTAATTCCATCTCGTAATAACAAAGCTACCCCACCACTCTTTCCTTCCTGCCTGTCCTTTTGAAAAGTCACATACCCCTGAATATTTAGTTCCCAGCTTTGATCTCCTTGTAACCATGTCTCCGTAATGGCTATAAGATCATACCCATTAACCTCTATTTGTGCTGTTAATACATTTATTTTGTTTTGAATACCACGTGCATTTAAGTAAAGAGCCAATAGTTTTGCCTTTTTACTCTTTTTGGTGAATGATATTGTCAAACACATCACCAGTGAGGTTTCCTGCCTGGCCCACCTGAAGAAATGCAGCACCATGAGCTCCTCGGAGATCCAAACTGCCACATACCTGCTGCTGCCTGGGAACTTGGCCAAGCACATCGTATCAGAAGGAACAAAGACAGGGATCAAGTACGCCAGCTGCAAGTGAAACTCTGCAATTTACTCAAATAACTATTCTGTTAAAAACTTGGAATTTTTTATCAGAATGGAAAAATTTGACATTACACAAATATGGCATTAGTTTTCCATAGGCAGAGAGGTTTCTCAGAAGTACTTATGACTAAGTACACCATTAAATACCTAACTACAGCTCATTAGCAAGACGTAATTTTTTAGGGATTTAAATCGTGATCCGTGAGCTCTGTTCTAATGGCGTTCTTGCCATATTTTAATAGCTCTGCTGGTATCTTATCAATCCCAGGTGTCTTGTTCTTCTTCAGGCTGTTGATGGCTCTTTGGACCTCTCATCTGGTAATTTCTCCTAGATTGATCTTCAGCTGTTGAGATGGGGTGTCATCATCCAACTCGAGCTTGGAACTGGGGTTGGATTGGTTGAAGATCTCCTTAAGCTGTTCCATCCACCTTGCCTCCTGCTCCTTGTCCGTCAATGGCGTCCTGACCTTAATTGGTACAGTGGTTTTGCTTCTTGCAGTCAGTTCCAGTATGATCCTGTACAGCATCTTGGAGTCATCCCGATTTGTTGCTTCTTGTGCCTCTCTGCCTTTTAACTCTATTCATCCACATTTGTCTCTCCTGCAGCTCTTCTTCATGGCTTTATCCAGCCTTCTGTATTTCTCATCATCTTTTCATCTTTGCTCAATGTTTTTATCCTGGTCTTTCTTGCATTTTGCCAACTTTCTTTCATTAATCAACTTCCACCCTATGTCAGTGATCCTCATTCCTTGTTGGTTCCTCTCCTCTGTCCAATAGTGACTTCTGCACTCTCCTTAATCCCTGTTTTGAAGATTTCCTACTGTTCCTTGATATTGCCTGGCCTCAGTAGTACTTAGAATCTGTTGGAGAGGGCCAGCCAGAAACTGTCTGAAATGTCCTTGTCCTTCAGTTGCTCCATTGCAAATGGCTATGATGACTTCATGGTTGCTGCCTTCTTCAGTTTCAGGTGGATCTTGCCTAACACAGCACGGTGGTCAGATCCTACATCAGCACCTTGACACGTCCAGACATCTTTAGGGATGTCCTCAGTCTGTTGCTGATGTGTATATATAGTCAATCCCATTCAGGGTGTCACCATCTGGAGACTTTCTTGTCTTTTTGTGGATGTCAGTGTATTTGAAGAAGGTACTCCCCCAATGCTGAGCCCGCTGCAGGCGCAGGAGGCCAGTAGACATTCGCCATTTCAATTGAGCATGCTTGCTGACCCATGGAGCCTGAATATATTGTTCAGTCCTCACTGGTTACCATCGAGTTTAGCACTGAGGTCACTAATCAGTAGCTTGATATCATAGCTGGGTACCTTGTCTAGCGTGTCCTGCAATTGGCGAATTGGTGGTAGAGTTCATCTTTCTCCCCCTCTGTGTCTGCTTCTATTGGTGTGTAAACTTGCCTTGTGTGGAGTCTGGCAATGATGATGCAATGGCTTACTGGCTTCCACCCAACTAATGCTTGAGTATCTGTTGAGTATGAGGCCAACTCCATAGGTGTGGTGTTCTTCTTGCCCGGCATACAAGATTATCACATCTTCACTGCTGATTCATCCTTGGCTTGATCACCAGGTCTTCAGCACAGTGCTCCTCAACAGATTGAAAGCAGAAGTAGACATACCCTTCGCAAAGAACAGGCAGGTTTCCGGGGTGGCACATAATGCTGCGATCTAATCTTTACCCTCAGGAACATCACAGGGCAGAGCCTAGAGCATCTGAAGGCACTTATCATTAACTTCATTGATTTCAAGGCAGCTTTCAATAGCGTCCATCAGCAGTCACTCTGGTACATCACAAGAGTAAACTGATGGAGCTGCATGCTGACAAGTCTAAGTTCTGCTTAATTTTATTGTAGGGTCTTAAAAGAGGTGGCAAATGAGGTAGGAGATGTGTTCATGTTAATTTTCCAAAATTCACTAGATTTTGGAAAGTAGCAAATATAACCCTTTGATTCAAGAAGGGAGAGAGACATAACACAGGAAACTGTAGGCCAGTTAGCTTGACATCTGTTGTGGGGAAGGTGTTAAAATCAATCATTAAAGGAGGTTATAGCTGGGCCCTTAGAGAAACTCAAGGTAATCAAGAAGAGTCAGCATAGTTTTGTGAAAGGGAAATCATGTTTAACCAACTTATTGGAGTTCTCTGAAGGAACAATGTACACTGTGGATAAAGGGGTGCCTGTAGACGTACTTTACTTAGATTTCCTGAAAGTATTTGATAAGGTGCCACATCAAAGTTTATTGTGGAAAATAAAAGCTTATGGTGTAGTGGATAACATATTAGCATGGATAGAAGATTGGTTAGCTGGCAGAAAACAGAGAATATGAACAAATAGGTCATTTTCTGATTGGCAGGATGTGACGAGTGGAGTCCCACAGGGGTCTATGCTGGGGCTGTAACTTTTTGCATTTTACATCAATGACTTAGATGAAGACAGCGAAGGCATGGTAGCTAAATTTGCAGATGACACAAAGATAGGTAGGAAGGTAGGTTGTGAAGAGGACATAAGGAGGTTGCAGATGGATATAGATAGGTTGAGTGAGTGGGCAAAAATCTGGTTGATGGAATATAATGTCGGAAAATGTGAAGTTGCCAACTTTAGCAGGAAGAATAAAAAATCAGAGTATGACTTAAATGGAGAACGGCTGCAGAATTCCAAGGTGCAGACGGACCTAGTGTTCTAGTGCATCAGTCACAAAGTTAGTATGCAGGTACAACAAGTAATTAAGGCGGCTAATGGAATGCTATCCTTTATTATGAGAAGAATTGAACATAAAAGTGAGGATCTTATGCTTCAGTTATACAGGGCATTGGTGAGCCTACAGCTCGAATACTGTGTGCAGGTTTGGTCTCCCTATTTATGGAAGGATGTAAATGCATTGGAGGCATTTCAAAGGAAGTTTACTAGATTGATACCTGGAATGAGTGGGTTGTTTTATTAGGAGAGGTTGGACAGACTGGACTCATTTCCATGGAGTTTAGAAGAGTGAGGGGTGACTTGATTAAAGTATATAAGATCCCAAATTATATTGACAAGGTGGACATGGAAAGGATGTTTCCTCTTGTGGGTGAGTCCAGAATTAGGGTGCACTGATTTAAAATTAGAAGCCACCCTTTTAGGGCAAGATTAGAGATGAGGAGAATTTTTTTTCTCTGAGGGTTGGGCAACTTTGGAACTCTGCCTCAGACGGCGGAAGAGGTGGGGTCATTGAATATTTTTAAAGGCAGAGATAGATAGGTTCTTGGTAGGCAAGGGAATCAAAGGTTATCAAGGGTAGATGGGAATGTGGAATTCAAAACACTAACAGATTAGCCATGATCTTATTGAAGAGCAGTCTTGAGGGGTTCAATGGTCTATTTCTGCTCCGATTTTGTATGTTCGAATGTTCATATCCCGGCGCAGTATATTAACATCTTCAAAGCCTTACACTGCAACTCTTGCTGCATCAAGAGAGGCACAGGCAACATGGACTATTTCAACTTCATCACAGGAATACAGCAAGGCTGCATACTCTCTCCATTCCTTTTCCTCTTGGTTATTGGTTTCATCATGAAGGAGGTGATGGTGGATGCAAACTTTGGCATCCACTGGGACCACCACTAGTTGATGGACCTGAATTTCGCAGACAACAACAGCCGCCTGGCTGAAGAATTGCTCGCGCTTCAAGACATGACCAGCACTCCTGAGAATAGCAGCACCAAGGTTGGTCTATGCGTCAGCTTCAAGATGACCAAGAAAATGATGACTTGATGACAACAAGGTCCTCACCATCGGGCAACAGAACATAGAGGACGTTGACCACTTCTCCTACCTTGTAAGCAACATCTCCAGGGAGGGTGATGTATGAATCAATGTCCACATAAGAATTGGGAAAGCAGAACTGGTCTTCCAGCAGCTCCACACAATCTGGACATCCAACATCATCAATATGGCCATGAAGCTGTGACTCTACATGTAGTAGTACCAATTGCATTCTATGCCAGCGAGACATGAAAGGGAACATCAAAGGTATCACAAAAGTTGGACGTCTTTCACCAGCGCTGTCTACGTAAGATCCTGGGCACCACATGGAGACACAGCATCATCAATGAAGAAGTGCTACAGAGAACTGGTCAGAGGCGCCTGTGGAACATCATGATGGAGAGATGACGGAGGCTGGCATGATGCGTGTTTCACCTCCCAGATATAGAGTGGGCACCACCAGATGGGAGAAGAAGATGGAGCGGGCCAAAGAAGACCTAGTGAAATACATTTAAGGATGACTTTCAAGAGCAGGACACCACCTGGGCTAGAGCGAAAGAGACTGCGATGGACCAGGGCTGGTTGCAGAGCCTTGCTGCCCATAGTTCCTCTGTTTCCATGTGGGACAATGTTTAAGGCCGGGATTTTTCAGCCTGGTCCTGGTTGGACCTGCCGCGGAAGATTCAGCAGTTGAGTCAAAATTCCACTGACTTGGCGGGACCATCCAATCCTGATGGTGGATGGAGCCGTAAAATCCTGCCCTAAGTCTAAGTAAGTTAACATGATATTACAATGTAAAAGGGGAAGTTCTCATCAGTGATTTTTAATATATTGCAGGAACATCAACATCATGGAGAAGTATAGAATCACTGAGGGCAACTTCTTGATTTCTGTATTAACTACACTTGAGCGGACTGCAAATGTATCTGTCAGTCACAAAGGAGTAAGATGGCAAACACCAGCAGGAACACTGTCATTATTACTCTAAAATCTGGACTATTATTGTGAACAATACATTCAGCTTCCTCAGTAACTCAGTTACTTAAGGAATTGAATAGCTGAAACATAGATCCTGGAGCAACCATGCTGTGATCCGCTGAGCCAAACTGCATGTTCTAAATATGGACAGTCGTATGTACAGAATTTCTATTCCAATGACCCATGTTGGAATCATTGGATGTGTAGGAACATCATTTGAGGACATATTCTGTCTCATGGGTGATGCTCCAAGAGAACAGACTGGCAACAGTCAAAAGTAAAGAATGGCCACTTTGGGGGAGGCATGGAGAGTTGCTAGCGTTTGTGGAAAGCACACCAGGAAGGAGCCTGTCAATTACAGTCAAAGCAGAAGTGGAAGCTCTAAAGGCTACCCTAAAGTGATGTTGACTAACATTAAATGAGTGTTCTAGTTGTAGATACAACTTGTATAGCCTTTCCAAGTAATTTAGTAAAAGATTTGACTAAATAAAATCATTGGGTAGATTTTCACCTAAGTAATTTTATTTAGTGGGTCTTCTGCCTTTACACAACACATCTGATTGGGCAGGTTCCACAAAGGGTGCATGATCCATTTTAACAGAACAACACCCAGACAATGAAGGTGAAAAACCTTTCCCATTGCTTTATATTTTCAAAGAATATACAGAAGTGTTTAACAATAGACTTCAGTTATATTACAGCTATCAATGTGAAACTAGCATCTATCAGAATCTTAGTCTGCCAAAACCACCTCTGTATTGGAAAAGCTGGCTTCACACTACATTGGAGCCCTTAATGCAGTGCAGTCCAGCAGAAACTGTTGACTTTTCACAGATGTGGCTTTGATGCATCTTTCATCTTTATGCTAGTAGAAATGCCTCAGGTGAATATTTACATAACAAGCATCGTATAGCCACTCAGTACGAAACTCTATATATGGTGTCCCTTTCATCAAAGTTAGGAATTCTGTCATGAATGTACTGGACACAGCATATCCTATTGCAGCTTCCAGGTTTTTATCCAGCAGTTGCGTGCAGTACTTTGACTTCATCCGAGAATGCTGACTTGCATAATACGATGCACTGGATCCACCCACGTCCTTCATCCAGAATTGCTTGCTCTTTCCCAGGACGTGGCCCAGTGAAAATGCTTAATATTGGTTAGGTTTGCTTTCTTCTGCTGTTTGGTTCTTCAATTTTCATTTGTCAAATAAACCACAAAGACAGCTCTCCTTTATATACAATATCACTGGTATTTCCATGGTGCCAAAGTTCACCCATGTTGCACACGATTTTAGCAGATAATCAAAAAGCAATAACCAAGGAAGTAATGCACACATAATATCACTCTACTTTTCCTCCTACCATTTTACCAACAAAAAAAGCGTTGAAGCACACACGTATATGCTAATATGAATATCGGCATCACATGGCCAATGATAGTATCTATTGCTTCATTTTTACTTACTAATCAGGCACATCAGGATTTCCAATTAGCTACATGTGGCTGGTTGCTAGCATATTGGACTATGCTGTTCTATTGCAGACATACAAATTCAAGGTTAGTATCAGACAGGTCTTGGATGCCAGTCTTCATACTGCTTGGCTTTTGGTCCTCTGAAGTGTCAGCTCCAGATCCAATGCTGATGTTATGCTGTCATCACTTTTCAAATCAACCCAAAATCACTTTACAAGGATAGTCATGTAATAGCAACCTAAAAGTATCCATTTATATATTTCAGATTTACATTGTGATATATTTATGAAGACGATATATAAGGAGTAACTCTGGGAGATTCCATTGTTGGTGCTGAACTTCATGACGCCAGTCTGTAGGTTTAAGACAACACTTCAATCAGATTCCCTGATTCGTACTCAACATGAGCCAGGCTCGGCAACAGCAGTGCTGCCTTGCAAGGTGCCTCGACAACGTTTGACATTTTAACCCAAAATCGTAGTAATGTTGAATATCTTTACTTACCAAGTCCTAAGCAAGATACTCGAAGTCCTGATTTTCCCAGGTTCCTTTAAATTAAAAAGAGTAATAATTAGGAAAATTAATTTAGATGAAGGCAAAGAAAAACACAAGCTTTGTTCATCTCCTAAACGTTTTTAATTGGATCAAAATAGATTTCAATTCAATCTTAATTGGGGAAGGAGGTGAAGAAGTTACAGTGAGCTTTCAACATCATGACTGGAGGAGATTACATTAGTGTTTTCATTAATAATGAACTGCAGTGTTCTGGCAAAAGCCAAAGGTGCACAAAACCCACAAGAGTTAATTTTCTTTCTATTGTTATCTACAATGCTGCAGTATAAAATTAACAGCTTTAACAATAAATTAATTTTCATAAAGGAGAGTATATGAATGTGGTTATGCAGCAAAAACAGAGAAATATAATTGAAAGACAATGACAAGGTAATAAAAGGCACCTTTTATGGAAGGAAGCATGTGTTTAAGTTGAGTACAGGACAAAGCATTTATTTACGTGTTAAAGTTCCCTCTGCTCTGTACCAACCTAAACCTCAAAAGAGTCTTATACTGCAGCACTGGACTTGTTTTTTGCCTTTTCCCAAATTGGATCCTTTTGTTTCTCTATGACTGTCAATCTAGCAGCCATTTTGTGCTGTTAGAACTCTCACTAGAAATTGAGACTGCCTAAAGTGATTTCATGCGTGAACCCTTACAGCCAGATAAAGAAAGGAGACTCTTGATTCATCAAGAACGTTATTAATTGGATCTGTAGGTAGCCTAGATGGTAGAAGTCACACTGAAAGCATCATTAGCTTTGTGAAATACTTACCTCTGAACATATTCAGTGCACACAGAAACTATGCTTCAATATGTTCCAGGATGACAGTATCCCCAATTCTATGTAACTACAGACCATCAACTAGAACTTCCTTATAGATAATATGATGATATGGTGCCTGTGTGGTGGAAATTGTAAAATTGCTAAATATTTTACATTCATATTTGTCTGTAAATAATATATATAAAAGAATTAGAATCTTTGTCCCTAGAAAAAATGTTATGGAAATGTATGCTATGAATAACTTAAGAAAGAGGGGAGAAAATTGGACTAATGACAAAATAACTTAACATGCAAGCTTCTACATAATATGTTTTCACATCATTACGAGAACTCACTAGAGTCCAAGTAAGTTGTGCTCTCTTGGTCCTAAGAACTCTCACATCGTGAGACATGGGCAGAATTTTACAGAAATATATCCCCGTTGATGCCAGCCACCCCGCAGCCATTCGAGGAGCAGCTGGAGATAGGGTTTACGCCCCTCACTTGGAAGGAAGGCCTGCCTCAGGGAGCTGCATGCCAATCAGATTGGCCAGCAGTTCTGAGGTCCTAGCAATGCCACCGAGAGCATTGGCCAGGGCTGGGACTACAAACAGTCCCCAGATTCTAAGTGTCAGAGCCCGGGATGGAGATAAGTGCGGGGGTCAAAAAGAAGAGGAGAGGAAGCTGAGGGGTGGTGGGGAGAGGAGGGCAGGATCATGATGTCAATGTCAGGCAGGGACTGAGCATTCTCGCGGGGTCTCAAAAGGGGAGCAAGAATTGGAGGTGCCCCCACCATTCCCACATGAGGCCTGAGCAGAGTGACCTGCTAGGTTTCCCCTCTTGAACACCTCCCACCGGTCAGAAAATAGAGCCAGGTGGGAGGTGGCCCTTAAATGGCCAATAATTGGCCACTTAAGAGCTTCAACTGGGGCAAGGGCAGGTGGGCTGCCTGAGGACTCACCCACCCCCACTTCCCCATAAAAGTACGGAGAGGACAGGGGCTGGTAGGAAGGCAACAGGTAGGCCACCCTGGGAATTTTATGAGACCCCTGATGTCTGTAAACCAGCCGGCAGGGGGCTGTAAGATTCTGCCCTATGTTCTGGGACTGCAGATATTTTGTTCTTAAATGTTGTAAACAATGAAACTTTTAGCTGGATACAACTAAATCAAGCTTGGAATTGAGCAACAGCTATTAAAGAAGATGTTTCTAATTGAAAGGTTGAACCTTAGCTAATTTAGAGAACTAAGCTGTTAGCAGCCAGCAAGATAATTTTGCAGATTTGAAAAGCCATGTCAGAACTTGGAGTGACAGATTTAATCAGAGGCTGGGGAAAAATAAAAAACTTAGGAGCATTCAAATAATAGAGGTTCATTTTCGAATAAAGATAGCAAAATTTTTAAAATAGTAGAAGGAATTATTTGTAAGAGAACATGGAATGCAGTTATTAAGTTTTGCCACAATACAAATGGATTAGAGTTGAATATTGTTAAAATAAAGAAATGATTTAAATGGCCAAGTTATCCCAACATTCCATTCTTTTAGTATTTTTAGTGTTGGAGAAAATGTGCAAGGAAAGGAAATCAATCTTTTCTCTGTATATGAACAACAGACAGCTTGGAAACAAAAGGGCAAGAAAAAGGCTCATCACCTAATAAGAGACCAATTTTCAAAGCACCACATAGCATGGTCAAAGATAAGCATTTGAACTACACACCTACTGAATTATAAACAAAGCTTGTAACATAAAGGGAAAAGCTGAAAAGATTAGGGTTTGCTCCGCATCAGGAGATGAAAATTCAGCCACTTAGTTTGAAACTGTGCCCTCCTGGTTATAAGACCATAAGACATAGGAGCAGAAATTAGGCCATTCGGCCCATCGAGTCTGCTCTGCCATTCAGTCATGGCTAATAAGCTTCTCAACCCCATTCTCACGCCTTCGCCCCGTAACCTTTGATCCCCTTCCCAATCAAGAACCTAACTATCTCGGTCTTAAATACACTCAATGACCTGGCCTCCACAGCCTTCTGTGGCAATGAATTCCATAGATTCACCACTCTCTGGCTAAAGAAGTTTCTCCTCATCTCTGTTCTAAAAGGTCTTCCCTTTACTCTGAGGCTGTGCCCTCGGGTCCTAGTCTCTCCTACTAATGGAAACATCTTCCCCACGTCCACTCTATCCAGGCCTTTCTGTAAGTATTTTGTAAGTTTCAATCAAATCCCCCCTCATCCTTCTAAACTCCATCGAGTATAGACCCAGAGTTCTCAAATGTTCCTCATATGTTAAGCCTTTCATTCCTGGGATCGTTCTTGTGAACCTCCTCTGGACCCTCTCCAGGCCCAGAACACCCTTCCTGAGGTACGGGGCCCAAAATTGCTCACAATATTCCAAATGTGGTATGACCAGAGCCTTATAAAGCCTCAGCAGCACATCCCTGCTTTTATATTCTACTCCTCTCGAAATAAATGCCAACATTGCATTTGCCGTCCTAACTACCGACTCAATCTGCAAGTTAACCTTAAGAGAATCCTGGACTAGGACTCCCAAGTCCCTTTGCACTCCAGATTTCTGAATTCTCTCCCCATTTAGAAAATGGTCTATTCCTCTATTCTTCCTATCAAAGTGCATGACCTCACACTTCCCCATGCTGTATTCCATCTGCCACTTCTTTGCCCATTCTCCTAACCCGTCCAAAACCTTCTGCAGCCTCCCCGCCTCCTCAATACTACCTGTCTCTCCACCTATCTTTGTATCATCTGCAAACTTAGCCAGAATGCCCTCAGTTCCTTCATCTAGATCATTAATGTATAGAGTGAAAAGTTGTGGTCCCAACACTGACACCTGCGGAACTCCACTAGTCACCGATTGCCATCCTGAGAAGGACTCCCTTATCCCCACTCTCTGCCTCCTGCCAGACAGCCAACTTTCTATCCATGCTAGTACCATGCCTCTAACACCAGGGGCTCTTATCTTACTGAGCAGCCTCCTGTGCGGCACCTTGTCAAAGGCCTTCTGGAAGTCCAAGTAGATAACTTCCATTGGCTCTCCTTTGTCTAACCTACTCATTACCTCCTCAAAGCAGTGCATTCCACAAACAGTAGGCCTGAAGCCAGCCCAAAATTGAGCCTCGGGCCTCTTTTCACTAAGGATTTATGACTTCCGGGCTCTCCTTACCCATATCAGAAAACAAATTTCAGGACACTTACTTTGCTGGCAGCAGTGCTCAGGTAAATGCAATGAGAGGAGGAAGAGAAGCAGGAGATGGGAGGGGGAGATATGAGCTGTCAGAGGATGGCAGTTCTGTGGAGCTGGAATTGGAGGTATAAGAACCAGAGTTGAGATGAGGAGAATTTTTTAAATATAGAGAGTTGTTATAATCTGGAATGTACTACCTGAAAAGAGGGTGGAGGCAGATCCAATAATAACTTTCAAAAGGGGGTGAGATAAATACTTTAAGAGGAAAAATTGCAACATTGTGGAGAAAGGATGAGGGAGTGGGACAGGCACAATGAGCCACATGACCTTCTTCAGTGCTGTATCATTATTTGATTCATTAGCATATGCCATTTGAGACAACTGTCCCAGATGCCTATAAATCATTCAAAGTCAATATCGCTTCAGACCTCTTACCAAGTGTCCATATAGAACACAAAGGTGCAATACAGAAAAGCCCTGAAAAATTCATCATTTTTGTCCCCATTTGTGATCCAGAAAACAGGTACAACAACCCTGAGTGGCAACAAGGCATACACACTTAATACAGTGGAAATCTTGTTGAGGTATCGGAGTCTCTGCCAGTTGGCGAGCAGGAGAGAGACTCATGCTGCCTCTTTTCAGGAAGGTCCATCAAACCACGAGCTAACGGGCAGTGCAGAGGCCACTAGCAGGCCCTCCCCTGGAATCAAGACCCCCAAGGCAGAGGTCATAGAGTCATAGAGATCTACAGCACAGAAAAAGGCCCTACGGCCCATCGAGTCTGTGCTGGTCAAACAAGTACCTAACTATTTTAATCCCATTTTCCAGCACTAGGTCCATAGCCTTGTATGCCAAGGCATTGCAAGTGCACATCCAAATACTTCTTAAATGTTATGAGCGTTTCTACCACCCTTTCAGGCAATGAGTTCCAGATTCCCACCACCCTCTGGGTGAAAAACTTCTTCCTCACATCCCCTCTAAACCTCCTGCCTCTTACATTAAATCTATCCCCCTGGTTATTGATCCCTCCACCAAGGGGAAAAGTTCCTTCCTGTCTACCCTATCTATGCCCCTCATAATTTTATATACCTCAATCTCCTCTGCTCCAGGGAAAATAACCCCAGTCTATCCAATCTCTCCTCATAACTAAAACACTCCAGCCCAGGCAACATCCTGATAAATCTCCTCTGCACTCTCTGTAGTGCAATCACATCCTTCCTATAATGCTGATTCCAGAACTGCACGTAATACTCTAGCTGTGGCCTAACCAGCGTTTTATACACTTCTAGCCTAACCTCCCTGCTCTTATATTCTATGCCTCGCCTAATAAAGGCAAGTATCCCATATGCCTTCTTAAACACCTTATCCACCTGTCCCGCTACCTTAAGCGTCTGATGGACATGCACACTAAGGTTCCTCTGATCCTCAATACTTCCCAGGGTCCTACCATTCATCGTGTATTCCCATGCCTTGTTTGTCCTGCCCAAGTGCATCACCTCACACTTATCAGGATTAAATTCCATCTGCCACTGATCAGCCCATCTGACCAGCCCATTTATATCCTCCTGTAATCTAAGGCTATCCTCTTCATTATTTACCACCCCACCAATTTTCGTGTCATCCGCAAACTTACTGATCAAAACTCCCCTTTAGACATTCAAGTCTAATTCGTTTATATATACCACAAACAGCAAGGGACCCAACACCAATCCCTGTGGAACCCCACTGGACACAGGCATCCAGTCATAAAAACACCCCTTGACCATCACACTCTGCTTTCTGCCACTCAGCCAATTCTGGATCCAATTTGTCAAATTGCCTTGGATCCCATGGGCTCTCACCTTCGTTATCAATCTTGCGTGACCTTATCAAAAGCCTTGCTGAAGTCCAAATAGATAACGTCAAATGCATCTACACACCTGGTCACTTCTTCAAAAAATTCAATGAAGTTGGTCAGGCATGACCTCCCCTTAACAAAACCATGCTGACTGTCCTTGACTAATCCCTGCCTCTCCAAGTGTAGATTAATTCTGGCCCTCAGAATTGCTTCCAATAGTTTCCCCACCACTCAGGTTAGACTGACTTGCCTGTAGTTCCCTGGTTTATCCCTTCCTCCCTTCTTGAATAACGGTACCACATTGGCTGTCCTCTAGTCCTCTGGCACCTCTCCTGTGGCCAGAGAGGTATTGAAAGTTATTGCCAGCACCCATGCTATCTCCTCCCTTGCCTCACTCAACATCCTGGGATACATTTCATCCAGGCCTGAAGATTTATCTAGTTTTAAGCCAGCCAGACCACTTAGAACCTCCTCCCTTTCTAAGCTAATTTCTTTAACTATATCACTGTCCTTCTGCCTGATTTCCATACCCACGTCATCCGTCTCACTTGTGAACACCGACACATTGTATTCATTTAGAACCCTACCTGTGTCTTCCGGCTCCTCACACAAATTACCACGATGGTCCTTAATGGGCCCTACTCTTTCCCTAGTTATCCTCTTACTCTTAATGTACTTGTAAAATAACTTTGGATTTTCCTTTATTTTACCTGCCAATGTTTTTCATGCCCCTTTTTGCTCTCCTAATTTCTTTTTAAGCCCCTCCCTCCTCTAGGGCTTCCGCTGTTTTGGGTCCTCGGTATCTGCCAAAGCCTCCCTTTTTCTCTTTATCCAATCCTGTATATCGCTGGACATTCAGGGTTCCCTGGATTTGTTGGTCCCACCCTTTGTCTTTGCTGGAATATGTTGGCCCTGTACTCTGCCTATTTCCTTCTTAAATGAGTCCCACTGTTCTGATGTAGATTTACATAAAAGTAGCTGCTCCCAGTCCACTTTGGTCAAATCACATCTGATCTTATTAAAATTGGCCTTCCCCCAATTTAGAACTCTGATTTCTGGCCCATCCTTGTCCTTTTCCAAAACAACCTTGAATCTAATGGAGTTATGATCACTATCTGCAAAACACTCCCCCACTGATACTTCTACCACTTGTCCGGCTTCATTCCCTAAAACTAAGTCCAGGACCTTCTACGTACCGGCTTAAAATGCTCTCCTGAATGCATTTTAAGAATTCAGCTCCTTCTAAACCTATCACACTATGACTAACCCAGTTAATGTTGGGGAAGTTGAAATCCCCCACTATTACTACCCTATTATTTTTATATTTCTCTGAAATTTGCCTACAAAACTGCTCTTTTATTTTTCTCTGACTGTTTGGGGGCCTATAGTACACATCCAGCAATGTGATTGCTCCTTTTTTGGTTTTAAGTTCTACCCAAATGGCTTCATTTGAGGAGCCTTCTAAGATGTCATCCCTCCTTAGTGCTGTAATTGATTGCTTGATCAATATTGCGATACCCTTTACTCTTTTACATCCTTCCCTGTCTCACCTGAAGACCCTATGTCCTGGAATATTGAGCTGCTAATCCTGTCCCTCTCTCAACCATGTCTCTGTGACAGCAATTACATCATACTTCCATTTGTTAATTTGTGTCCTCAACTCACCTGCCTTATTCATCAGGTTCCTTGCATTAAAATAAATACCATCCAACCTTGCCAAACTCCCTTGTGCCTTAACTGGCCTATAATTTCTATACCTTCCAGACTCACTTGCTCTCTCTTCTCATTTTGGCTGTCCATCTCCCCCTGCTGAACCTCCTCTCAGGATCCCATCGCCCTGCCAAGTTAGTTTAAACCTTCCCCAACAGCACTAACAAATCTCGCCGCAAGCATGCTGCTCCCATTCCAGTTCAGCTGCAACCCGTCCACCTTGTACAGGTCCCACTGCCTCCAGAAATGGTCCCAATGTCCCAGAAATTGAAAGCCCTACCTCCTGCACCATCTCTCCAGCCACACATTCATTTAGACCAACCTTCTATTTCTATACTCACTAGCGAGTGGCACTGGAAGTAATCCAGAGATTACTACTTTTGAGGTCCTGTTTTTATAATCTGTTTCCTAACTCTCTAAATTCTGCTTGTAGGACCTCATCCCTCTTTCTACCTATGTCATTGGTACCAATATGAACCATAATCTCTGTCTGTTTGCCCACCCCCTTTAGAATACCCTGCAGCTGTTCAGTGACATCCTTGACCCTGACACCAGGGAGGCAACATACTGCCTTGGAGTCACGTCTACGGCCGCAAGAATGCCAGTCTGTTCCCCTTACTTTCAAGTCTCCTACCACTATTGCTCTTCCCCTCTTTTTCCTCCCCGACTGTGTAGCTGAGCCGCTCTCAGTGCCATGAGCATGGCTGCACTCCCCAGAGGAACCGTCACTCTCCCCATTTTCCAACACAGAAAAGCGGTTCTTGAGCGAGATGCACACTGGGGATTTCCTGACTACCTGCCTGACCCCTTCCTTCCGACTTCTAAATAAATTGACATTACTGTGAGAAATGGATGACAACAAACAAGGAACATGTGCATGGTAAAAATTGGAAATGGATAGTAACTGAAGGCTAAATAGATGGCAGTGAAAGTGAAAATAGCCAGCAATCAAAGATAAGGACAATTAGAATGAAGCAGAGAAGAAAGGATAAAATGCATAGTAATAAGGGGGATTGGCAAGTGGACAGTGGCTGGACATGGTGCTTTGGGAGAAAGGTTGTCAGTATGATTAAGGGGCTTGGAGAAAACAGGATGTCTCGGTGACAGGATTGTGAGTTGGGCGGTCTCCATTCTCTCTGTGAAAAAGGGAGAAGATAGAGTGAGTGTGAAATGTGACAATGTGGATGGAAGGGCTTTTGTTATGATTCAGATCAGCTTTGAGTAATTGATCGTCTGTGAAAAAACAAAAACCTTACATTTAACTCAAGTTGAGGGGGGCTGGGAAGGGAAGTGGTGAGAGACAGGGCAGCTCAGTACAGGGGAGGACTACTCTTTTTTCATGGGGCCAGGAGGAGTTGTTGTGCTGCTCCTCGTGATCCCATAAGGAATGAAAATTGTCATGAGGCTATGTCCCTTTATTTTTGAAAATATGACTTTTCAACTTTCAACTGACTGGAAATTTTGCAAATTGAAATGGGACAGAACAAACTGCTTGAAAATGCAAGACCACATTCCAAGATGAAGGTGAAGGTGAAAAACTTACAAATCACCCTCAGGGGAGTGTGAAGAGAGAAACAATTCCTATAATTCAGAGACCCATTGAAACATGTCACTGTCTAAGGAAGATACATTAAAATGCAAAGTGCTGGATATTGAAACAATGGCTGCCACAGACAGACCCACCCAAAAGCCCTTGGAAATGCACAGTGAATGAAGTACAACAGGTCAGGCTCCAGCCTGCATGGAGATTGCAAGAAAGTCTTCAGCAGAGAAAACAGGCTGAAAACTGAACTCCCTTTCTCTCCCTCTTTTGGAAGAGGGATATTACCTGGTTTGGAAGCCAACTTTACTAGAAATCTACCAGCAAACGGAGATCTCGTATAAATTGCAACATTTTCTACATCTGACCCTATCCACAAAACCAGTAAATCCAAATCGGCCATAACATTTTAAAATCTACGCCTCAAGGGCAATCAAAGGCCACTTAACTGTAAATTCTTTTAGCTTTACTTTTATTAGACTAGCTAACTTCCCTTACTTTTGATACCCATGTGTGTGACGTTGTGTTTTTATTATTTTTTCCCTCGGGTTTACTGATTAATAAATTTGCTCTGTGACACAAGAAAACCTTGTTTGCTTTACTCCTTTTGCTCACAGCTTAAAATAGTTAAATACATTTGGATTCGGAAAAGGCATATCCTTGCGAAAAAGAACTTAAACCTTTGTTGTGACCTACCAAGGTGGTTGAATAGAAGGGAACCAATTCACCCCTTCCCACCTGGTCATAACAAAAATAAAACAGCTCTTTGTACTTTTCTGACCCAGACTCTCCTTCCTGTTAGGTAAGGGAGCAAAACTCTGAACTCTCTTCAGCTTTTGGATTTCTTCTTCAAGCTTACACACCATGTCATTTTCCCTCTAATACGTAAAGGAATGTTGAATATACCTAAGCTATAAACTAGTTGTTTAAATTGTCAGGGCTGTTTTTGCTTTATCAGCTCTTCCTGAAGCTGTGGTCAGCTTTCCCTAGCTTTCTGGGATGTCAAGAATACAAAAATTTTCACTGAACTGACAGACTGGGTTACAGTTTGTGAAATGAAAATGACTAAATGGCAGAATTGGATTAATACCACATGAACAACTTTCACTTAGAGCTATTTTCCTCACATTTCTTTGAAATAACAAATCAACTATAGACATATAATTGCCAATTCTGAAGTACAGCTATGGATTAGCTGCTCATTCATTTATATTTAACAAAAACTCCTTGTTAAGGTAAAGTTCCACTCTTTGGTTTCCCTTGAAAGTTACCATTAATCTTATTGAATCTGGACAAATAATTTCAACAAGGTATTTGTTGCAGGGTAGCCGTTAACGCTAGAGTTGAACTGCAGAAACTGCTTGGGTGGAAATATTAAGTTTATTTACAAGGTACTCAGCAGCACTGACATGCGTGCTTTCACTTCAACTCCATCTCTGCACTCACTGCTGAGGTAGCCCACACAACTCTCCTATTGTTTACTCCAGATAATGTGATCTTGCCCAACAAGTATTATTCTTAAAGGTACATTATACATGAATAAATCATAATCACTACATCCTTCCCCCTTTTAACTCAGCTATACATATTATATTTACAAGTACATATTTTTCAAGACAAAATAATATTTGCACTGGGTAAAGAGTTTACAAGTTCAATGTTTCAGGTGGTTTCCTGGTATGTGTGGAACATCACAGCTCCACAACTTCAGATTCTTTGTCAGAAACCTCCTTTAGTGGAGGTGCCTGAACATCAGGTGCTTCAGTGGGCACATGCAGTTCTGTATCCTCAACTCTTGCAGGAACATCAGACATGTCTGTCCTGGGCAGAGTATCCTTAACAGGAAATTCAGACCTGGTCATGATCACTAGTGGAACCATAACTTGGTGATTTGTCTCTCTCTCTTCCTTAAATGGTCCACATGAGTATGGATGATCCAGTCTTCCACCTCTACGTGGTAAGATAGAGGTCCAGTCACCGTACTTATTTCACCTGGTGACCGTTTTGGTTCTTCCCTCAAATTTTTCACATATACCGGCTCTCCCAAGGTAAATTCTCTCTCATGACCAGCTGTGTCTAGTTTTCTGGCTTCCCCAACTCCTTTCCACTTTCCCCTCTAAATTTGGCATTAAGCTCAATCTCATCCTGAGACGGCATTTCATCAACACCTGTTGTGTGAATGGTAGTCCTGTACTGAGAAAGAAAGTGTGCTAGCTTGGTTGCCAAGGAATCGCCAGTTAGCTTTTTCATGCCTGCCTTGAACGTTTGAACCACCCTTTCGACCAGTCCGTTTGAGGAAGAGTGGTATGGTGCTGACTGATAAACCGTTGAAACTCAGCACTTGTAAATGCTGTGCTGCTTCGGAAACAACTACTTATGGTAGTCCGTGAGCGGCAAAACTCTGACAGTTTCTCAATTGTAGCAGCTGATGTTGGTGGCTTCACCTCATATACGTCCAACCATTTTGAATGGGCATCAACAGTGAGCAGAAACATTGTTCCCAGGAAAGGTCCATCATAGTCAATGTGTAACCGCACCCAGGGTTTACCTGGCCGTTCCCATGGGTGTAACGGAGCTGTCATTGGCAACTTTTGCAGTTGCTGACATTGTTTTACAGTGCTTTACTAAAGTCTCTATTTCACCATCCATCACAGGCCACTATTGATAGCTGTGTGCTATGGTCTTCATTCGGGGAACTCCTGGATGGGCACTGTATAGTTCAATTAAAAGTGGCTCCCTTCCCTTTGGAGGAATTATCAGTCATGCTCCCCAGAATAAGATGCCATCCTGGCTGGTTATTTCATGTCTTCTGTTGAAGTACAGTTTCATTTCGTCAGATACGAGCTCCTCTGACCAACCATGTAGCACTTGTTCTCATACTTGGGATAAGAATGGGCCCCGACTTGTCCAGTCTCAGATCTGTCAAGCACATATCGGCAAGGAATCTAAGAAATTTAACAGTAAAACAAATTCCTGTAGAACTGGGACTGGCTCATCATTTTCTTGTAAAGGCAAACGACTAAGGGCATCGGCATTTGTGATTTGATTGCTAGACCTATGTACGAAAGTGTATTCGTAAGCTGCCAGAATTAAAGCCCATTATTGCATTCTTGCTGAGGCAATGGGTGGTATAGCCTTGACCTCACTAAACAATCCTAACAATGGTTTGTGGTCTGAAATGATTGTAAAACGGCAGCCATGTTCATACTGGTGAAATTTCTCAACACCGAAAATGATGGACAGGCCACCTTTTTCTAACTGCGAGTATCCATTTTCTGCTGTGGTGAGTGTTCTTAATATATAACTTATTGGCCGTTCCGAGCTGTCATCCATCCGATGACAGAGCACTGTCCTCATTCCATAGGGAGATGCATCACATGTCAGCACCAATTCTTTCGTCTGGTCACAATGAACTAATAGATTAGACGAGTGCAACAACTGTTTCACCTTTATGAAAGCTTCTTTCTGGGGCGCCTCCCAAGCCAACGTTGGCTCGTATTGAGTAGAGAATACAGATGGGCCAGCACTGTAGACGGGTTGGCTAAGAACCACCCATAATATTTGATTATTCCTAGGAATGATTTGAGCTCTGAGGCGTTCTTTGGCACAGCTGCCCCTCTTATAGCTCTCACTTTTTCCTCAACTGGGTGGAGGCCCTGTGAATCTACCCAGTGACCCAAATAGGTTATCTCCCTCACTTGGAATGTGCACTTTTCTATTTTAAGTGCACTCCAGCTTGCAAGAAACATTTTAAGACTTCTTCTAATTTTGCCAAATGCACTTTTACAATGAATCCCGTCACCAATACATCGTCTAAATAGACTAAAACCTGGGGCTGTCCCTGCAGTAAGCTTTCCATTGTTCTCTGAAAGATGGCACAAGCAGAGGGGACACCGAAAGGCATTCGTGTATATTGGTACAACCATTTGTGGCTATTAACTGTGACAAATACCCAGGAGGCATTATCCAACTTTAGTTGTTGATAAGCACGACTCATGTCAAGCTTTGTATACATTGTCCCTCCTGCCAGCTTGGCATACAGGTCTTAGATTTTTAGAATGGGGGCCTGTCGAGCTTAGCTACTTTTATTAACCTTCAGTTTGTAGTCTTCACAAAGTCAGACGCTTCGGTCGGGTTTAAGGATGGGGACTATGGGTGCTGCCCATTCTGAGAACTGAACAGCTTGTATAACACCCAGTTTCTCTAGTCTGTTCAGTTTAATGCTGACATTTTTTCGCAGGGTATATGACACCAGTCTCACCTTCATGAAGCTAGGGGTTGCTTCAAGATCCATATGAATCTTGGCCTGCAGGCCCTGGACTTTCTCCAGTTTGTCCTTAAAGGCGGTGGTATACTTTCTAAGTAATAAAAATAAAAAACTGCGGATGCTGGAAATCCAAAACCAAAACAGAATTACCTGGAAAAACTCAGCATGTCTGGCAGCATCGGCGGAGAAGAAAAGAGTTGACGTTTCAAGTCCTCATGACCCGAAAGTAACTCTAAGTAACTCTGGCAACCCACTTGTTCTCAACTGGAAAGTTTCAGCTAACTTAATCTCCTTTAACCAATTTTGCCAACTGGAAAATTTCAGCTAACTTAATCTCCTTTAACCAATTTTGGTTAATTAACCAACTGGAAAATTTCAGCTAACTTAATCTCCTTTAACCAATTTTGGCTAATTAACCAACTGGAAAATTTCAGCTAACTTAATCTCCTTTAACCAATTTTGCCCTAGGAAGCTTGGCCCTTCACTTGCTACCACCATCAAGGGTAGCTTAGCCAATTGGCTTCCATAATGGACAGTTACTCTGCTTATGGCTTTTACTTGAATGTCTTCACCACTGTATGTTTTTAGCTTGACAGCTGTTTCTTCTAAACTTAATTGATGTTCACCATTATTCAAATATCTTAAGGTATGTTACCCAATTACTGTAGTGGAAGCTCCTGTGTCCACTTCCATTCTAACAGGTTTGCCATTTACTTTCACTGTGACAAATATTGGTTCTGTCTCTCCAACTTTCAGATTAAACAATGAGCAAATGTCTGAATTTGTTATTTCAGGCTCTTCTACATTGTAGATTTCATTGGGCTTCTTTTGTTTACAAGTCTGCTTGAATCTTGCCTTGCATTGCCTCATTATATATCTATTTCTATGACAATAGTAGCATTCAAATTTTTTAAACTGCCAATCGCTAAAAGACTGATGATTGTTTCCATTTCTATTAAAATTATTCTTCGATTTCACTGCTTTTCTTCTTTTATTCTTCAGCTAGCTTCTCGCTTCTCGGCACAGTGTCTCTTTTTCACACCTCTTTCGGTTGAGGTTCCCCGCCCTATGTGGAGGACGGTGCCATTTTGTGCACCCTACATTGCTTTTGAATCTCTTACTGCGCTTTCCATGGTCAACGCTATCTCTAGCAACTTCTTGAAATCCAGATTCACTTAAGACAATAATCTTTTCTGAATAGTGTCCTCTTTCACACCACAAACTAAATGATCTCTCAGCATGCCGTTCAGGGTCATATCGAACTCACAATGTTCCGTTAACTGCTTCAAATTTGCCATGTATTATGCAACTGTCTCACCTGGGATTCTATTTTGTAAATTAAACCTGAACCTCTGCATCATGACTGAGGGCTTGGGTTGAAAGTGACCATTCACGAGGTTCAATTCTTCAAAACTTTTCGAATTTGGGGCGCTGGTCACTGTCAAACTTCAAACCAGACAGTAGGTTTTGCTCCCACAAGTACTCAAGAGGATCGCTCGCCTCTTCTCTTTCCGCGTAATCTCATTCGCTTGCAAAAAGCAGCATTCTATGCATTGAGACCAATTGTCTGTGGCTGGTACAAAAGGATCAATTCTCCCAAATTGTGGCATTTTGAGAGAGGATAACTTTTTCAATTCTAATGGAGCTTGCTACTTACAATCATTGGGCAAGATACAGTGCTGATTTCTTTCTAACTTGATTTCTTCTATTCAATCCTGTTTTATCCTCATCACCAGTTTGTTGTAGTGGCAAGTTGTGTTACTAATTGTGTTACTAAATATTAAGTTTATTTACAATATACTCAGCAGCAACTACACATGTGCTTTCACTTCAACTCCATCTCTGCACTGACTGCTGAGGTAGCCCAAGCTACTCTCCTATTGATTACTACAGTTCATGTGATCTTCCTTAACAAGTATTATTCTTAAAGATACATTACACGCTGAATAAAACCATAATTACTACAGTATTCAAGCAGTGGACATGCATGGATGTATATTTCCAGCAGTGCTTGGTTGTAATCAGTAATGTAAATCCTGGATGACATTCTTCTCCTGATTTGTGGGTGAGAGTACTATTTTTTTCCAGTACTATTCACCAGAAATCAGCCACACCATGCAAAAGATAGCAGAGTTTCAAGTACAAATTGACTTTCCATGATTTAGTTTCAAAACTTTAGTTTCAAAAACATTGCACTAGAAGCTGACATGCCCACAAAACTGGCTAAGCCCTAGATCGAATTACATAGAAACATAGAAAATAGAAGCAGGAGCAGGTCATACAGCCCTTAGAGCCTCCTCCACCATTCAATATGATTATAGCTGATCCTCTATCTCAACAACATACTCCCACGCTCTCCCCATACCCTTTGATGCTGTTAGAATCCAGAAATCTATCTATTTCCTTCTTAAATATATTCAGTGACTTGGCCTCCACAGTTCTCTGTGGTAGAGAATTCTACAGGTTCACCACTCTCTGGGTGAAAAAGTTTCTCCTCATCTCAGTCCTAAATGGTCAATCCCATATCCTGACACTGTGTTCCATTGTTGTAGACACCCCTCCCACCCCCAGCCAGAGGAAATATCATCCCGACATCTAGTCTGTCCATCCCTGTCAGAATTGATCTCCTCTCATTCTTCTAAACTCCAGTGAATACAAGCCTAGTCATCCCAATCCCTCCTCATACGACATTCCTGCCATCCCAGGAATCAGTCTGATGAACCTTCGCTGCACTCCCTTTATAGCAAGTATATCCTTTCTTAGGTAACAAGGCCAAAGCTGCACACAATATTCCAGGTGCGGTCTCACCAAGGCCCTTTATAGCCGCTGTAAGACTTCCTTGCTCCTGTACTCAGGTCCTCAGTGAAGGCCAACATATCATTTGCCTTCTTAACTGCTCGCTGTACCTACATGCTTGCTTTCAGCGATTGGTGTACAAGGATACTCAAGTCCCTTTGTACATCAACATTTCCCAATCTATCACCATTTAAATAATACACCATCATTCTGTTTTTCCTACTAAAGCGGATAACTTCACACTTGACCACATAATACTGCATCTGCCACGTATTTGCCCACTCACTCAACCTGTCTAAATTGTCTTGAGGCCTCTTAACACCCTCCTCGTCACTAACATTCCTACCAAGCTTTGTGTCATCAGCAAACTTGGAAATATTACATTTGGTTCCCTCATCCAAATCATTGATATATATTGTGAATAGCTGGGGCCCTAGCACTGATCTCTGCATTACCCCACTAGTCACTGCCTGCCAGTCCAAAAAAGACCCATTTATTCCTACTTTCTGTCTACTAACCAATTCTCAATCCATGCCAATATATTACTCCCAGTCCCATGTGTTTAATTTTATGTGGGACTTTATCAAAAGCTTTCTGAAAATCCAAATATACCACACCCACTGGTTCTCCCTTATCTATTCTGCTAGTTACGTCCTCAAAAAAGCTCCAGTAAGTTTGTCAAATATGATTTCCATAAATCCATGTTGACTTTGTCTAACCCTGTTGATATTTTCTAAGTGTCCTGTTATCACATCCTTTATAATAGACTCTAGCATTTTCCCAATACTGGTGTTAAGCTAATAGGTCTGTAATTTGCTGTTTTCTCTGTCTCTCCTTTTTTAAATAATGGGGTGGCATTTGCCACCCTCCAATCTGCCGGAACTGTTCCAGAATCTACAGAATATTGGAAGATGACAACCAATGCATCCACTACTTCCATGGTTGCCACCTTTAGTATCCTGGAATGTAGATTATCGGGCCCTGGGGGTTTATCAGTTTTCAGTCCCATTAATTTTTCCAGCAGTATTGTTTTAGTAATTCTAATTTCCTTCAATTCCTCCTTCTCACTAGACCCTTGGCTCCCTCGTATTTCTGGGAAATTATTTCAGTCTTCCTCTGTGAAGACAGAACTAAAGCGGTTGTTTAATAGCTCTGCCATTTCCTTGTTCTCCAAATATAAATTCTCCTACAGTTTCAGACTGTAAGGAACCTACATTTGTCTTCGCTAAGCTTTTTCTTTTTACGTACTTATAGAAGCTTTTACAGTATGCTTTTATGCTCCTTGTCATACTCTATTTTCCCCTCTTAATCAATCTCTTGGTCCTCCTTTGCTGAATTCTAAACTGATCCCAATCCTCAGGCTTACTACTTTTTCTAGCAACTTTATATGACTCCTCTTTGAATCTAATGCTATCCTTAAGTTATTTTGTTAGCCATAGTTGAGCTGCTATTCCTGTTGTGTTTTTGCGCCAAAAAGGAATATATAACTGTTGCAATGCATACATTTGTTCCTTCAATATTAGCTATTGCCTATCTACTGTCATGTCTTTTAATGAAGTTCCCCAATCTATCTTAGCCAACTCAGGCCTCATACCTTCGTAGTTTCCTTTGTTAAGGTTTAGGACCCTAGTTTCAGATTGGACAACTTCGCTTTCCATCCAGTGAAGAATTCTGCATGTTATGGTCACTGTTCCTTAAAGGACACCGTGCAACAAGATTATTAATTAAACCCTTCTCATTGCACAATACCAAATCTAGGATAGCCTGTTCCCTAGTCTGTTCCTCAACATACTGGTCTAAAAAAATCTTGTACAAACTCCAGGAATTCATCCACCACAGTATTATTGCTAATTTGGTTTGCCCAGTCTATATGCAGATTAATGTCTCCCATGATTACTGTAGCGCCCTCGTTACATGCATCTCTAATTTCCTGTTTAATGCCGTCCCCTACCTTTTCACTACTGTTTGGAGGCCTATAGAAAACTCCCACTAATGTTAACCACCCCTTGTTGCTTCTTAGCTCCACCTAGGCTGATTCTACATCTAGATTTTGTGAGCCAATATCCTCTCTCACTATCGCACTGATTTCATCCTTAACCAACAACACCACGCCACCTCCTTTTCCTTTTTGCCTGTCTGTCCTAAATATCAAGTACCCTTGGATATTTGGCTCCCAGCCTTGGTTACCCTGCAGCCATGTCTCCGTAATCGAAATCATATCGCACCCGTTTACATCTATTTGAGTTGTTAATTCATCTACCTTATTGTGAATGCTCCATGCATTCAGATACAGTACCTTTAGAAATGATACTAATTGCTGCAGTTTTGACATAAACAAATCTCATTTTCCAGCATCTTTATCAATCTCTCCTTAGCCCCCACCTATTGCTGACCTTCTATCCTGCTTTACCTGCTCCACCCCCATTAAACAGTATAAATTCCACCACATTTCTACTTCTCTTTAGCTCTGAGGAAGAGTCATACGGACTCAAGATGTTAACTCTGTTTCTCTCTCCACAGATGCTTTCAGACCTGAATTTTTCTCGCATTTTCTGTTTTTACTTCAAATTTCCAGCAGCTGCAGTATTTTGCTTTTCTCATTTTCCTGGAATTTTGTCTTTTTAACATTGTTACACTTTTTTTGTACTATGGCCTTATTTGCTGCTAGCCCTTGTTTCCTCTGCCTTCCACTTTTGCTTTCTACTTTTCTGTCTTCCATTTCTATGTTTGTTTTCCTCTTTTGTGTCTCCCCATTCAGTTTCCCACCCCCCTGCCAATCTAGTTTAAATCCTACCCCCCAGCACTAGCGAATATCCCTGAGAGGATACTGGTCCCGTTCCTGCCAGGGTGCAAACCATCCAGCTTGTACAGCTCTCATCTTCCCAAAATCAGTCCGAATGCCTCAGGGCTCTAAATCCCTCCCTCCTATGCCATCTCTCCAGCCACACAACCATCTGATCTATTCTCCCATTCCTGATCTCGCCGGTACTGGGAGTAAAGCTAGGCTAAAACTCAGCTTCTCCCAACCCAAAGAACAACTTTTAGTTAGATGCTAATGTAAAGAAAGATTAGACTTTAGATAGAAATTAACCCTTAAAAGTCCCTCTCTCACCAAACTCCAACTGAAGCACTCTAATGCTGCCCAAAGCAGTACTGAACATGACTTGCTTTAATGCTTTCTGAATCTAGCTTTTGAAAATCTGTTTAAGCCAGTTAACTAATTTACTAGCTGCAGCTGCAAGCAGCGCCTGCACAAACCGTTTTAAAGATGGACTAAAACTCACCTTTTCTCAACCCAAAGAGCAACTTTTAGTTAGTTGATAGTTGCTAGTCAGCCCACTGACTGAATCTTTTAATTAGTCTCTTTAAAAATCTTTCTCCATTCAGGCTCAAGAAACAGATTCAAAATCACTCCTTTGCAAGACAGACATTCCGTTTCAGGTCAGCTTTACAACATGGAGAGTTGGTAAACAATTGTTCAGTGTAAGTCAATAATAAGCAAAATTGCAGGAAAATGAGAAAAGCAAAATACTACGGATGCTGGAAATTTGAAGTAAAAACAGAAAATGCCGGAAAAACCCAGGTCTGAAAGCATCTGTGGAGAGAGAAACAGAGTTAACGTCTTGAGTCAGTATGACTCTTCCTCAGAGCTAAAGAGAAGTAGAAATGTGGTGGAATTTATACTGTTTAATGGGGGTGGAGCAGGTAAAGCAGGATAGAAGGTCAGCGATTGATAAAGATGCTGGAAAATGAGATTTGGTTATGCCAAACAGAATTATAATTCAAAATTGCAGCAATTAGTATCATTTCTCATGTGTGTAGCTGAATAACCTATTAAGAAGAAAAGTAAGCACTTGGTTTGGCTGCATGCATCTGTGTTTTGGTGTTCAATAAAGGATTAAATACTCAATGAACTTCTCTAATATCCCAAAAGGTGAATTCCCACCTTCAGCTATTTGATTGAAATACAGGGCAGAGAGTTATGTATGGCTTTCTGCATGCCACACTTGCAAGTAGGTGCGAATTGTAATCAATGAAATTGCAAAAAAAAAATTAGCTAATCGCTTTGAAAGTATGGAGGAACAAACCCAGGCTACAGAAATGGGTACATTAAAATGGGAAAATAAATTGTACAAAGATTGGCAGAAATTGTACTGGGGCACCAACAGATAAATGGATCATAACAGCTTAACGTATTCGTCAAATGACTGAAATTCTGCATGCAAGAGATAAGGTTCTAGATGACAACAGCGCTCTGACAGGACACTGTATGAAGTTCCTGTAAAAGTCTGTGAAACTGATTTTAGATTGGGGCGGGGGGGGTGGTGCATTTTTTTATTTTTCTTGTCCCACAAATAGCGAGGGCTTTAAACTAAGTAGTGGGACAAGGGATCAAATTTGGGAAGATGTGGCAAATCAAAGAGTAGAGACAAGGCAAAAGAGAAAGGTTTTATTACGGTAAATGAAAAACAGACTGAGAGAGGAAGGGATAGAGTGTACAAATCTAACAATAAAGCAACTGATGAGCTAGAAGTTATAAAAAGAATAAAAGGATAAAACTAAAGGCTTTGTATCTGAATGCACAAAACATTCAAAGAAAAGCAGATGAACTGAGAGTGCACATAGAAATAAATAAGTATGATTTGATAGCCATTACAGAGACATGGCTGTAGGAGGACATGGATTGGGACCTGAATATTGAAGGGTACAGGACACTTAGGGAGGACAGGAAGCGAGGAAAAGGCGAAGCGGTGGCCCTGTTAGTTAATGATGGTATTAATGATGGAGAGCGATGACCTAAGTTCAGGAAACCAGGATATGGAAACAGTTTGGGTGGAGATGAGAAATGGTAAAGGCAAGAAGTCATTTGTGGGAGTCATGTACAGGCCACCTAATAGTATCTACATGGTAGAATGGAGCACAAAGGAAGAAATAATGGGAGCTTGTCAGAAAGGCACAACGATAATCATTGGAGGTTTTAATCTACATATAGACTGAAAAAGTCAGATGCGCAAAGGTAGCCTAGATGAGGAGCTGATAGAATATTTTCAGGATAGTTTCTTAGAAAACATGTTCTGGAGCCAGCCAGAGGGCAGACTATACTAGATCTGATAATGTGCAACAAGATGGGATTAATTAATGACCTCATTATGAAGGCATCCTTAGGTAGCAACAAGCATAATATGATTGAATTTTACATTTGGCTTGAGGGAGAGAGAGTGAGTGCAAGACCATATTTTTAAACTTAAATAAGCCTAATTATGAGGGCATGGGAGGAGAGCTGGCTAAAGTGAATTGGCAAATATGGTTAAGGGATAGTGCAATAGAGGTGCAGTGGCAAACATTTAAGGGGATATTTCAGAATGCACAGAATAGATACATTCCAACCAGTAAGAAAAGGTCCAAGAGACGGACACACCATCCGTGGTTAACTAGAACGGTTAAAGATGGTATCAAACTGCAAAGACAGGTGGAAGGTCAGAAGATTAGACAGAATATAAGGAGTAGGAAAGGATGACTAAGTAATTAATGATGGAAAAATTACAGTATGAGAGAAAGCAAGCCAGAAATATAAGAACAATAAGAGTTTTTATAAGTATTTAAAAATAGAAACAAATTAATAAAGTGAGCATTGGTCCTGTAGAATGTGAGTCTAGAGAATTGATTATGGAAAACTAGAAGATGGCAGATGAATTGAACAGGTATTTTGCATAAATCTTCACTATAGAGGATAGAAGTAACATCCCAGAAGCAGCTATAAAATCAGGAAATGGAAGGGAGGGAGGGAGGGAAGAACTCAAGAAAATTACAATCACTGGAGAAGTGGTACTGAGTGAATTGTTGGAGCTACAGTCTGACAAGTGCTCGGGTCCTGATGGACTTCATCCTAGGGTCTTAAAAGGAGAGGCTAGTGAGACAGTTCATGCATTCGTTTTAATTTTCCAAAACTCCCTAGATTCAGGGAAGGTCCCATTAGATTGTTCAAAAAGAGAGGGAGACAGAAAATGGGAAACTACAGGTCAGTTAGCTGAACATCTGTCATAGGGAAAATGTTAGAAGCTATTATTAAAGAAGTCATAGCAGGACATTTGGATAAATTCAAGGTAATCAGGCAGAGTCAACATGGTTTTGTGAAAGGGAAATCATGTTTAACCAATTTATTGGAATTCTTTGAGGAAGTAATGTGTGCTGCAGATAAAGGAAGGCTGGTGGATGTACTGAACTTAGATTTCTAGAAGGCATTTGATAAAAGTCCCACATTAAAGCTTATTGCACAAAATAAAAGCTCATGGTGTGGGGGTAACATATTGGCATTGATAGAAGATTGGCTGGCTAACAGGAAGCAGAGAGTAGGCATAAATGGGTCTTTTTCAAGTTAGCAAGATGTAACGAATGGTGTGCCACAGGTTTCAGTGCTGGGACCTCAACTGTTTACAATTTACATAAATGACTTGGATGAAGGGGTAGGTGGGACAGTTGCTAAATTTGTTGATGATGCAAAGATAGGCAGGAAAGTAAATTGTGAAGAGGACATAAGGAGGCCACAAAAAAACATATAGTTTTGCAAGTGAGCAAAGATCAAGCAAATGGAGTATAATGTGTGAAAATGTGAAATTGTCCATTTTGTCAGGAAGAATAAAAGAGAAGCATATTGTCTAAATGGTAAGAGATTGCACAGTTCTGAGATGCAGAGGGATCTGGGTGTCTTAGTCCATGAATCGCAAAAGGCTAGAATGTAGGTACAGCAAGTAATCAGGAAAGCTAACAGAATGTGATCATTTATTGTAAGGGAAATTGAATACAAAAGTAGGGAGGTTATGTTTCAGTGAAATGGGGCACAGGTGCAACCACATCTGAAGTACTGTGTACAGTACTGGTCACCTTATTTAAGGAAGGATGTAAATGCACTGGAAGCAGTTCAGAGAAGGTTTATCAGACTAGTACATGGAATGGGCAGGTTGTTTTAAGAGGGAAGGTTGGGCAGGCTAGGCTTGTATCCGCTGGAGTTTAGAGTAAGAGGTGACTTGACTGAAACATAGAAGATCCTGAGGGATCTTGGCAGGGTGGATGTGGAGAGGATGTTTCCTCTTGTGGGTGAATCTAGAACTGGGGGTCACTGTTTAAAAATAAGGGGTTGCCCATTTAAAATGGAGATGAGGCGAAATTTTTCTTCTCAGATAGTCAAGTCTTTGGAATTCTCTTCCTGAAAAGGCGGTGGAAGCAGAGTCTTTGAATATTTTTAAGGCAGAGGCGGATAGATTCTTCGTAAGCAAGGGGGTGAAAGATTATTGGGGCTAGGCAGGATGCAGATTTAAGGTTACTATCAGATCAGCTATGACCTTATTGAATGGTGGATCAGGCTCAAGGGGCCGGATGGCCTACTCTTGTTCCTTGTTCATACATTAGTATGTTCACAAGGAGTGGGAGGAAAGCCCAATAAAGCATAGGAAACCTAGGAGTCAGAGTTGCCCGGCACTGTGGAATTTTAACTCAGTAGCATCTAGCATCACCACCAAGCTCTTCATTGGGAAGCCAGCATCATTGACAGGCTTGGCCCCAAGCGGGTGGGAAACAGTCTTAAGGGATGGAATTTTACGGCCTGTCGTGTCGGGGACGGGGCTGTAAAATGTGGCGAGCCATTCTAAACTCCACTGACTTCGGTTGGATTGTAAAATCCCTTGGCGTAAAATTCCGCCCAAGGAGTCCATAGAACTAGGTTGGTCCAATAATTCCCAGCTGCAGTGCAGCAATTCTTTCCCTCACCCCCTCCCCCCCAACGGAAGTTTGGAACACCATGTAACCCCTGAGTTCATGATTGGCTTAAGCGAGAACTGCTAAAGCCCATGTGCTGTCATTGCCTTGATCTCACTGAGAACCCAGATAGCTCAACTTTATCCTTTCACTGAAGTATTGAATAGTCCGTTATATTCATGTCCTCCTGCAGATTTGATTTCAAACAGTCCTTTTTTAGGATTGATAATTTGGTTTCATCCAATGTGTATAGAAATAACATTTGTAAACAATAATACTGAGTGAGAACAGATGTGGCAATCCTGGAGGAAAACACTATTTATAGCATACAAGTATATTTACTGCCTTCCCAAACTTACTTACTGGCAGCTCAGGCTCAGCAATATTCTCCAGAAAAATCATGTTCACGAAAATACTTGGCTGTTTGATTCTTTTAATCTTCATGGTTTAAATTGCTATTAATGCAATCATAGTGTAGTAATTTAAATTAATATACGCAGCTTCCAAGAAAAGCCACTTTTTATCTGAAGATTCAGAATTGTGTAGAATTTATGCCCATCCCCAGTTGCCACCCTGAGAAAGTAGTGGTACATACAGAGTGACAGGACACTTCAGATGGCAATTAAGAGTCAACCAGGTTTATGTGGGTCTAGCCCACAAATAGGCCAGAATAGGTAAGGAGAGCAGGGTTCCTGCTCTAAAGAATATTAGTGATAGAGTTGGGCTTTCAATAACAATCTGACAGCTTTGCTTTTCCTAATATCAAATTTTCATCACCAGAGTTTTTATACTGAATTCAAATTTTCAAACAGCTATGGCAGGATTTGTATTCACGTTCTTGAATTATTGATCCAGTCCCTTGGTATACTTTTCTAGTTACATAACCACTACCCTAACAGTGGTGCAGAGCAGATCCACATAAAAACTAGTGCTGAGGCACCTATCAGTGAGGCAATCCCAGATGTAACTGATTTGACAGTTTTGAAGCATGAATTATACTCTGCAAAACTGAGAAGCTAAGCCAAGAAGATAGAAGAATTAAATCATATAAATCCGTTCATCCAAACTTAAGATGTGAAGCTATGTGGGCATCAATATTTTTGAATATTACATTACATAAATGAATTTCTATCTCATCCTCAGCAACTAAGTTTACTGTATAAAAACAAAAAAACTGCGGATGCTGGAAATCCAAAAACAAAAACAGAATTACCTGGAAAAATTCAGCAGGTCTGGCAGCATCGGCGGAGAAGAAAAGAGTTGACGTTTCGAGTCCTCATGACCCTTCAACAGAACTGAGTAAAAATAGGAGAGGGGTGAAATATAAGCTGATTTAAGGTGGGGGGGGGGGGCGAGGTGTGGTTGTAGGGACAAGCAAGCAGTGATAGAAGCAGATAATCAAAAGATGTCACAGACAAAAGAACAAAGAGGTGTTGAAGGTGGTGATATTATCTAAAAGAATGTGCTAATTAAGGATGGATGGCAGAACACTCAAGGTATAGCTTTAGTGGGGGTGGGGTGAAATAAGACTAACAGTGCATAAAAGGTATAGATTTAAAAATAATGGAAATATGTAGGAAAAGAAAAATTTATATAAATTATATAAAGTTTACTGTATACATCATTTGTTTTATCTTTTCTCAGTATGACCCTGGCCTTTGAAAAATTCCATTGGAGCAAACTGAATAATTTAAAAGTGCATCCAGAACTGCAAAAAATAAACTCCATGAGTTCAGGTGCAATCTGCAAGGCTCTAATATTACATAACCATGTGTACATGATGCTTCTCTTCTTCTTAGACAGTCCCCTGGGATCGAGGAAGACTTGCTTCCACTCCGGTGCGATGAGTTCTGAAATGGTTGAGAAGTCCAATGCACAATCTGCAGACTCTGAAACATGCAGGGTTGGGTAGAAGGGTTGTTTGGAGGTTTGTGCACTTGCTCTGAAGCATTGACCTCAACTCTGCAAGTTCCTGATGAAGTCTCTCAATGCGTTCAGTGCCTTTCAGAATCAGCCTTCTCTATTTTGGTTGATCACAAGTCCAGGTCTTCCTTGAGTCAGTGGATATGTTTGGTCTCTTCAGAAGTGCTTTGAGAACATCCCTAAACCTGTTTCTGCTGTCCTCCTGGGAGTCTCCTGCTACATTAAATTCCAAGTAGAGCAATTGCATTGGGAGTCTGGTGTCAGGCGTACAAATGCCTTGTCCTGCCCAGCACTGCTGAGTACTTAATGTGCACTATTATTGAAGACATATACAACATCTCAATAATTTAACCGTGAAAAGAATAACATTGCACCAAGAAGTTTTAGCCTCCAATTCATGTTTATAAGTTCGCTATCAATTTATGAGCTGTTTTCTTGATAGTCACCACTACCACCAAAACAATATTCAGCTGGTATTATAAACTACCAGTATTGAGATATAGGCCTGCATTTTGCATTGATAAAGATGACAAAACAGTCAGCATTCTCCATCACAACTCCACTGACACAGACAACAATTACAAAAATTCTCACTTATGCAATTAAAAAATAGAAATCCGGAAGTTGCTGTCAGTGATTCTATGCCCCTCCAGAAGCTGTGCCGTTGGGATACCCACACATTATGATGAATGGAAATCAATTGATTAGATCTTCCACCCTTATACTGTTAGTCTTGCCGCTAAAAACCCTTGACAAAGTTACACCTTGGTGAATGCAGTGTAAATGGATTTTTAACATATTTTAACTCCATAAATACTGATATACAGCCTCACTGGCCCTACAAAACTAATTTTACATTTATGGAATGTCAAATTTCTCAATTATGATTTTAAAAATCCACATATTTTTAAAAAAACATTTTTTTCTTTGCAAAAAGTTTATCTATCTTTATTTTAGCTTCTATCTTAATCCAGTCAATGGTTTATTTTGCTATATGAAAATTAAGTGAAGGATATCAAATGCTTTAACTTGCTGATTTGCTGAGTGTAAATACTTTAATGTGATTGGCTGCTTACGTTTCCTGCTAACATCACTGCTGCTGCACATGAAGACATCCACTTGATTTGGCACCAGATTTAAACTGACATGGGGAGGGGTGGGGGGGTAAGATCGGTAGATTTTTGTGGGCGGGTTTCTTTGAGGTAAGACATGTGCCTTTGGTTCGCTGCTCACCGCAAAATCCAAGCTATTAGAGTAATCAGTAAGAAGCTAGATTTATCATCTCTTGGTTTTACATGTTTGGAAAATGAATGTCAATAAGGCCTTAAAGATCCATAAAAGCGAGCACTCCTCAGGCATCACTGAAGTCCTACATTAGTGGTGCAAAAAGCCACCATGTAGTGAAATGGCAGTTTGAGGGCAGGAAGTTGCAAAAAGGGTATTTCATTGTTTATAACTAGTATTTCTGCCCTAAAAAACTGCTACACATTTCATGGAGTAATTATCAATATGGAAAATATTGAAAATTTACAGAAATTGTGACTTGCTAAAAATGCTAAATTGATACAGTGATTGGAGATAACAGCTGCAGTAGTGAGTGAGGCAGGACAGATTTTTGACATCTTTCAAGGGGTTGGGCATCATTGGCTAGGCCAGCATTTATTGCCTATCCCGAATTTCCCTTAATGTGGTGGTGTTGAGCAAGCTTCTTGAACCACTGCAGTCTATCTGGTGTAGATACACCCACAGTGCTATTAGGAAAGGAGTTCCAGGATTTTGATCCAGTAACAGTGAAGGAACAGGTATATAGCTTCAAATCAGAACGATGTGTGGCTTGGTGGGGACCCTTCAGGTAGTGATGTTCCGAAGCATAAAAACATAGGAAATAAGAGCAGGAGGCAGCCAATCGGCCTGTCGAGCCTGCTCCACCATTGAAACAGATCATGGCTGATCAGCAACCTCTATGCCATTTTTCCCCAGTATCCCCATGTCCCTCGATGTCATTATGTTGTCTTTGTTCTTCTCGGTGGTAGAATCTGCAACTTTGGAAGGTGCCGTTGAAGGAAGCTTGGTGGGTTGCTGCAGTGCATCTTGTACGTGGTACACATTGCTGCCATCATGCATTGGTGGTGGGCGGAGTAAATATTTAAGGTGGTAGATGGGGTGCAGATCAAGCACGCTGCATTGCCCTGGATGTTGAGCTTCTCGAGCGTTGTTGGAGCAGCACTCATTCAGACAAGTGGATGTCGATGGTGGGGAATTCAACAATGGTGATGCTGTTAGATGCCAAGGGAAATGAAGAGGCTCTCATTTGTTTAAAATGTTCAAATTATATTTGCCACTTATCAAGCCTGAATGTTGTCCAGGTTTGCAATGTTTGGACATGGACTACCTCAGTATCTGAGGAGTACTAAATGTTATGCAATCATCAGCAAACATCCCCATTTCTGACCTTGGAAGGAAGGTCATTGATGAAGCAGCTGAAGATGCTTGGGCCTAGGACACTACCCTGAGGAACTCCTGCAGCGGTGGCCTGGGACTGAGATGATTGGTCTCCAACAATGACAATTATCTTCCTCTGGCTTAATTTTTGCAGCACTGTAAGTCTTTTCTTTCAATGTAATACCATCCTTAACTTCCTTAATTAGTCTTAGAGGGAATTTTTGCTGAATTGCACTAAGTGCAGTGGTGGGACAGTAAAGGTGTTTTTCCCACTGGCCGCAAGGGCAGGTTTTTGTGCTGTATTGTCCTCGTCCCTCCTCATTAATTATGCAGCCACAGAAAACATGCCATTTCGCTGGCAGATGGCCTCTGAATCGCCCACCACACCATTACTTCAGCGTTTCCTCACTCCAGGTGCCATATATAAACTATGTGCCATGCACATAGTTCTCAATGCTTGCAGCCCAAGATTGCTCCAGTGAAGACATGGCCCCAAAAGCCAAGAAGTGACCCGCCACCAGAATGCCTTTTAAAGGTCCGCTGGGATGTCCTCCACCACCGCTCTAGCCACAGGAGGTCCAGCAATCTCACCACTCCAGCTTGGGTGACGGTGGCAGTGGTAGTTGTGGTCAGTGCCAATGTTGCACAGAAGAGGTTGGCCATCCAGTGCAGAAAGAGGATAAATGATCTCATCTGTGCTGCCATGGCAAGGTAACAATCTCATCAATCTAAACTCATACTTAAAGTGATGGAAAGGGTCATCAACAGTGCTATCAAGCATCACTTGCTTAGCAATAGCCAGCTCACTAACACTCAGTTTGGGTTCCACCAGGGCCACTCAGCTCTTGATCTCATTACAGCCTTGATTCAAACATGGACAAAGAGCTGAACTCCCAAGGTGAGGTGAGAGTGACTATCCTTGACATCAAGGCAGCATTTGACCATGTGTGGCATCAGGGAGCCCTAGCAAAAGTAGAGTCAATGGGAATCAGGGGGAAAACTCTCCACTGGTTGGAGTCATACCTAACACAAAGGAAGATGGTTGTGGTTGCTGGAGGTCAATCATCTCAGCTCCAGGATATCCCTGCAGGAATCCCTCAAGGTAGTATCCTCAGCCCAGCCACCTTCAGCTGCTTCATCAATGACATTCCTTCCATCAAAAGGTCAGAAGTGGGGATGTTCACTGATGATTGCACAATGATCGATACCATTCGTGACTCCTCAGATACTGAAGCAGTCTATATCCAAATGCAGCAAGACCTGGACAATATCCAGACTTGGGCTGACAAGTGGCAAGTACCATTCGCGCCACGCAACTGCCAGGCAATGACCATCTCCAACAGGAGAGAATCTAACCATCGCCCCTTGACATTCAAAGGCATTACAATCACTGAATCCCCCACTATCAACATCCTGGAGGTTACCATTGACCAGAAACTGAACTGGATTAGCCATACAAATACTGTGACTACAAGAGCAGGTCAGAGGTCAGGAATCCTGTGGTGTGTAACTCACCTTCTGACTCCTCAAAGCCTGTCCACCATTAGCAAGGCACAAGTCAGAAGTGTGATGGAATACTCCCCACTTACCTAGATGAGTGCAGCTCCCACAACAATCAAGAAGCTTGGCATCGTCCAGGACAAAGCAGCTCACTCGACTGGTATTGGCACCACATCCACAAACATTCACTCCCTCCACCACCAACGCACAGTGGCAGCAGTGTGTACCATCTACAAGATGCACTGTAGGAATTCACTAAGGCTCCTTAGACAGTACCTTCCAAACCCACGACCACTACCATCTAGAAGGACAAAGGCAGCAGACAAATGGAAACACCACCATCCAGAAGTCCCCCTCCAAGTCACCATCCTGACTTGAAAATATATTGCCGTTCCTTCCCTGTCGCTGGGTCAAAATCCTGGGCCAGGATTCTTACCTTGTCGGGCGGGCGCGACGGGCAGGCCTGTGAGTGGTCGCAAAGCCGACCACCGCCCACGATCAGGCCCCAGGCCCCGACATCAATTTCATGCTCAATGCTACCGGGATGGGAGCGGGAGGAGGGCAAGCATGGAAGTTCATGCATGCGCTCGAGCGTGCGCAATGAAAGCTCCCTGAAGCACAGAGCTGCCTCAGGGAGCTGAACATTTAAACACGTAAAAATTATAAACTTACCACTGTTAAAAACATGTCCCCTCATGTGACAGAGTCACATGAGCAGGGACAGGTTGTAAATGAAATTTTAAAATTTTTATTTAATTTTTAATTGCTGTGGATGAAGTTTCCTAAAAATCCAAAGGCTAATTGGCCTTTTCGCCTGCCCGCCAACCATAAGGTTGGATGGGCAGTGAAAAATTTTAGTGAATTATTACTTTAATGGCCTTAATAGGCCTCTTAATTGTCGGCTGGAGCACTGCCAACTCCCATGTGCACCTGCTGACCGAAATATTGCGCGAGTGTGCGAAAACGTTAGGACGCTCGCCCAACATCATCGTGCATTATTTTATGCTCAAGCGGGTCGGGCAAGCACCCGCCCACCCAGCACAAATTTCTGTCCCTGGAACTCCCTTCCTAACAGCACTGTGGGTGTGCCTGCACCATATGGACTGCAGTGGCCAAGAAGGCAGCTCACCACCATCTTCTCAAGGGCAACGAGGCTTGGGCAATAAATGCCGGCCCACCCAGCGAAGGCCACATCCTGTGAATGAATAAAAAAAGAAAGTATTTTATTTTGTTTTCAATCTCCAGGATTCTGGAAGTATGTTGAAAAATAGAAACTAGGAACAACCAGAAGTCTACTTATTGAACTTTAATAGGGTGCTATTCCTTCAGGGAAAGTTTTCAGCCAGTTTTGCAATAACCAGGCCACTATAAATTATAGACATGTCTGTATTAACTGAACTCACTGTCCTGGGTCTCTCAACAGCTCTGTATCTATATCTACTTCAACCACATTCTGTTACAAAACATTCCATTCTGCAATCTCTGAGTACATAGAAACTCATTTCCTAACCACTTTTCCCACTCTTTGGGTAGTATTTAATGCAGTGTCCAGGAGTGGGAAATGTGGCAGATGGGTAGGGGTATTAAATTAGACGTGATGTAAAATTTCAGTTTTGAGGTGGCAGGTTGAGATGTAGAGGTCAAGCAGGCAGCATTGCAATGGAGAGTTCGGCTTCATGCTGTCCAGTGGCGAGTTCCTATTTTCAATACATTATATATATATATATACACACAATATATTAAAACTTTTTCAAATTAATTCCTACCTTCGAGATCAAGTCTGTGGCACACATGAATCTCATGGCACCAGTTTTGTGCTTGTTTAAAGGTGGCATACACCAGTCAAGTTTGTCCATCTGGAACTGAGATGAGTGCATGTCTCTGCTGAACTGTGCAGCATGAGGAAGGGGAGTAGGAAAACAGCTTGGATAAAAATGCATGAGGGGCAAGGGCAATTAGGGAGGATGGTTTAGCTCAGGGCATCTATGAGAGCAAGAGAGCTTAGAGAAAGGAGAGTGGGTGAGGTCAGGCCACGAAGGGGAGAAGGAGGCCTTCAAGGAAGGAGAGCGGGTGGGGTTAGCCATGAAGCAAGGAAGGAAGGAAGGCTTCAAGAAAGGGGAGGAGTTGAAGATGAATTGAATGAGCCTGAGGAAGGGGTCATGAATGTGCAAGAGCCCTTATTGGATGCCAGGGCCATGAAGAGACATACCTGTCATACCAGGGACAACCTAACGTACACCCGATTCACCCAAGATTGAGACATTTACTTGACCATGGTTCTATCACCGGAACTCTATTGCCTGCTCGGGATGTCTACCAACCCTTGCCAGCCTCCCTCACAGAACTACCTCTGAATCTTCATCCTCTACCACCTAGGAGAGCAAGGGGAGTGAACCATTGTCACACACACTCGCTAGTGAATTCTGTTCCCGAGTATATCTGTTTTACACTTGGATATACGTCAATCATCCCATCATGGCTGAGAATTCAGATCCTGCACCATTGTTACAGGGTTTGAATGCATCTACAACAGTTCAACTGTCCCCATTGAAAGTAATTTTGGACCAACTCGTTGATACTGCATCTAAAGGAAAACCAGCTGAGCTTATGTTCAACCATGGCTATTGACTGGCAAGTACAATACTGGACACACACTTGAACATCCAATAAAGACTAAACACAAACACACATCATATCCTCCACAATAAAGGAAATGTCTCTAACTCTCCTGCAGCCATCAATGCATGCCAACCATGAGACATGCCAGTACAGTTGGCTACGCAGGCCCTTTAAGCATACATGCATAAAGTGAAAGCAGTATATCATGCAATATTTTTATGTGCTAAAGTAAACGTTTTAAAATACCTGTGCCACCTTTTGCTGTCATATCTGCTTACGTTTTCACTTATGGCTACTACACCTTGGTGCAACCCCAACATCAGCAGCTGAGGCGGAGGCAGTCTGCTCAGTGCACTGTCCCATTGACTGCGAGGGCTGTGGCAGGTGTCCGGTGTCCTCTGGAGGTCTGAGGCATTTAGGTTTCCAGCCTATTGGGGGGTCTCCTGACCTGGTACAGGGGCATCTCTTTGGCCTCACCTACTGGAGTCAATGGCAGAGAGGATGAGGAGAGGTCTCTCACCTTGGAGGTGTCCTGAGTGGAAGCCCATAGGGTAGCTGACATTTTCTCCCTCTGTGTACAATGGCATCTTTCTGTCCCCTTGAGGAAAAAAGGCACCTTGAGGGAGGTACTGAGTCCATTGCCAGAGTGATGGAATGCAGGTCCTTGCACATATGAGGCATATGACAGACCTGGCTCTCCATGGCGGTTACCAACCTCTCCACTGAGGAAGCCATGCACTCACATGCCAGAGTCACTGAAGAAGTCAAGGCATGAATGGACTCTTCCGTCGTCTGTGCATGGTTTTGCATTGACTCTGGCCCCTCTGCCAGATTTTCCCTGAGGGCCTCTGCAGTAGGCTTATTGTGCCAAGACCAAAGGTTCATCATCAGCAAGGGGCTCAGTACAGGCCTGATCCCCAATAGTCCTCCCAATGTAAGGGACATGGGTTAACAGAACCTCCCTTAAATGCTGGGACAAGTATGTGACATAACCACTAGCATGTGCCTGCAAATTCTACACAGGAACCCTTAGTGTAACTATGCTGGAGGAAGATGAGGGACAGGCAGATGATGATGCATGTTCTGGTTGTTCTTCATCTTAATCGAAGACACTCATGGCTTTGCCTTTCTCCTGTTTTGGTTCTCTCCTTGGCATTGAATGTGTCCTTATGTTGCGTGACAAATTGGAGAGTTATTGACATGTTAAAGGACACCTAACTCCCTTGACCCATGACACATGCTAGCCACACATTCTAATATTCCATTGCCTTATCATGTACAACTGTCCTGGCTGATTGGAGGAAGTCATTCATCCATTTACGGCACTGGACTCAGGATCTTGGCTGTTCACTCCTCTGCAATCTCGGTTCAATCTCTGTCCTGGCCACCTTGGTCAAGGAGGAGAGTCTTCTATTGCCATCCCTGGAGAAGACAACCTCCTGCCTTGCCCAGGTAGCCTGGTAGAGAGACTGCAGAGAAGCATCGCTAAACTGTAAGGCCACCCTTTGTCTTTGGCAAGGCATCTTGGTGAATGGTGGGGGGAGTGATGGGGAACAAAAAAGATAATGATGTAGGTACAAAGGGAAGCGATAGGGGTCCAAAATGCCAACATGGAATTGAGTCAGCAGATGATGGGGGCAGACACTCCCTGCCTGCCACAGCCATGTGATTGTACCTGGGACACATGCCCACCGCATGCACTTGGAATTTGCATTGTGATTGCATGTACATCCATTCCACTTCCTGTCCCACCAACAGGAGCCACGCTCTTCTTATTAAATCCTGCCCTTAGTGATAGTTTGAAACAGATTACCCTTTGTCACAGGTGAGTGCAAAAATCAGGAACTCGAGCCCTAGAAAGTTACAGATGCTGGATCAATTGGCATTTTCTGAACTGAAAATGATAGATTTGTTATGTTAGAATATCAAGGGTAGAATATCAAGAGATACAGAAAAAGGCGAGTAACTGGAGTTGAGATATAGATCAGCAATAATCTAACTGAAAGGTGGAACAGGTTTGAGGGGTTTAATATTCTATTTCAATTCTTCTGTTATTATGTTTCATCCTATCTGGCCTAATGTGTGGCATGAGAATTTTCCTGAATTTGAAATCCTGTTCTGTAAACTTCAAGTATCCTTTGCAAGACCTTCAATTTATCATTTACTCTTTCAATGCTACCTGTGGAAATTGTGGCTTTTTGCTATTCTGGCATGTAAATTCAAGAAACACTTCCTCTACACACAACACATGGGTGTTTTCATCTGTTGTTTAGGTTGATTGATTTTCAGTTTGAACAAATACATCTGGAGACGTCTCTTGCATTCCTCTGAATTAAGAAATTCTGATTCTTAAATATGGACTGTTCTTTTATGTAATTCTTGCCATCATGTTTTTTTGAGACCACTTTCTCTGTTCCCTTCTGAATTAGTTTGTTTTTCCAGAGAATACGGTGAAGTGGGTTAATGGAGCTGCAAATCTCCTTTCACCTCCCCCGCTTTTGACCTTTTTGGTACAACAACACATTGCTTGCAATACAGGGTTATCCATCCATCTTTCTCCTTATATGTGGAAAGTCTCAGCAATTTGGATTTATTATCATTGGAAAAGAAAAGATTCAAGTTGGTCTGCTAGAAGTTTTCAAAATTATGACTAGGACTGATAGTACAGATAATTTGTTGACACTGCAAAAGTGTTTAAGTTACAGTGCATATTTCAAAATTGGGTAATGAGCTGTAAGTGAGGCAAATCTCATTTGAACAAATGGTAAGATCTTGGAATTAATTACCAAGAATGGTTAATGATAAAGTAGATTCTAGAGATAGCCAGTCATGTTTTTTGTAAAGGAGGATATAGAGTCAGGAGGAGTTGATAGCAAAGAAAAAATAGTCAGGGCTTTAGGCCAAGGATTTCTTCCCATCTCTAAAATACCCTGTTTCCAATGTCACAAAGCTCAATTTTTGGATAAAATATTAGTCCTTTCTAGGAGGAGGTTAAGGAAGAGACCTCCTACACAAGATCAAAGTATAGAAAATAAGTGAAGAAGCATTATGCATATCCATTGCTTAAATTACAAACTTCATGCAGCTACTTGTTTTAGCATCTGAGAAGCACTGTTAAGTTTACAACTTTTGGATACTGTGTCAGTGTATTCAAACTGTTGGTCCTCATTTGTTACATTGATGTTAATTACAAACAGGCAACTATGGGAGAGAGGAAATTGGGAGAGGGTGTGAGGACAAGAAACAAGTTAAGATAAGATGGATGAAGAGAAGGGAAGATGAGGATTGCACAGCTGATGGGATATTAATTCAGCAGGAAAGTTGGACGGGGGCATGTTTGGTTCTTTCGGGCCAAGGAATTTGGCTCGTTGAGGCGGAGGGGGAAGTTGGGTGAGAAGCTGGGAGACGCCTTTATCGAACAGGTCAGTGTCGTCAAAGGGGTCAAAGCAATGCAAATTAGCCAAGGTGGTCAATTTAGGGTATTGGGGGGGTGGGGGGCGGGTGGTAATTGTCTAACCCAGTACTTCTCAAACAATTATAAACACCCATCTGAATTATAATACTCACAATATTAAGTGTGTAAAGAATCTCTTAATAATAGTTCTAAGAAAACAGTTATTCATTTACAAGAGATCAGTGAGATGGATGTGCCTGCTTCTCAATGCACAGCAGTCAGTATGATATTTGACAATGAAACTCATTCTATATAGAAGTCAATGTTATTTGGTTTTCAGAATGGAATTACTGAATATGGTCCCTAAAAACATGCATAAAAGTACAACTTAATTAAAAAGAGAATTTGATTTAATCAGTCTGGTAAAGCAATGGTCTTGCAGAGTACTGGAGACCAACTGAAGGATGGTCCAAGACTAGTTTGGCAGCTTTGTGCATCTACTTGAGTGCACCAATGAAAGAGGCTGCAGACTGTAAACACTTGCCATAATCACTTTGGACTGGGCTTTTATGCAAAATGTTTAGCATCTTTAGCAGCAGGCGGTTCTAAGTGGCTGTGTGGTGGCAAGATCAGATCCAAAGCCTGACCATAGCTTCTGGGCGGTCCCCCAAGTCATCCAATCATAAGGCCAGCCCTACTGGTAAGCGCTTCCACAATATTTTACGGAATCCTTGGAAAGTGTCTATGAACCCCAGTTTGAGAACCACTGGTCCAACCATATCAGGGCTAACTATCCTATTGCTGAGAATGGGGCACTCACTTGCACTTGAGGTGAAGAATGTTCCTACTTACAGACTGAGAAATGAGCATATGAACATATGAGCATATGAACAAGGAGCAGGAGTAAGCCATTCAGCCCCTCGAGCCTGCTCCACCATTTAATAAGATCATGGCTGATCTGATAGTAACCTGAAATCTGCATCTCACTTACTGCTGATAACCTATCACCCCCTTGCTTCCCAAGAATCTATCCACCTCCTGCTTAAAAATATTCAAAGACTCTGCTTCCATCACCTTTTCAGGACAAGAGTTCCAAAGACTCACAACCCTCAGAAAAAATTTTGCCTAATCTGTTTTAAATGGGTGACCCCTTATCTTTAAAACAGATCCCTAGTTCTAGATTCTTCCACAAGAGGAAACATCATTTCCACATCCACCCTGTCAAGACCCCTCAGGATCTTCTATGTTTCAATCGATTCGCCTCTTACTCTTCTAAACTCCAGCAGATACAAGCCTATTCTGTCTCGCCTTTCCTCATAAGACAACCCACCCATTCCAGGTATTAGTTTAGTAAACCTTCTCTGAACTGCTTCCAACGCATTTATCTCCTTCCTTAAATAAGGTGATCAATACTGTTCACAGTCCAAATGCCCTGTACAACTGAAGCATAACCTCTCTACTTTTGTATTCAATTACCCTTGCAATAAATGATAACATTCTATTAGCTTTCTTAACTATTTGCTGTACCTGCATACTAGCCTTTTATGATTCATGCACTAAGACACCCAGATCTCTCTGCACTTAGAGCTCTGCAATTTCTCACCATTTAGGTAATAAGCTTCTCTTTTATTCTTTCTGCCAAAATGGATAATTTCACATTTTCCCACATTATATTCCATCAGCACAAAGTCGGTGAACAGCTGTCAATTTCTACCCAAAATTAAGGAATCACTGAGAAGGATTTCAAATTTGGCCTTATAAATTTATGCTCAAACTGTGGCATTTGCTGCGGTGAATTTTCTGTAGAAGCTTTACAACCTTTTTGGAAAATCTCGATGACCTACTTTTTCATAATTTGCAAGATTGATGTTCAGCTACTGCTGACGTGATCAGTGTCCTTGCTTAAAGTACACCTATTGTATTCAGATTTTATATGGAGGATTAGGAGGCTGAAGGTTATTACAAACTTTAATACTGCAGTTATCTATTGCAGCAACACAAACCTTTGTAACAGATACTGAAAGGAATGTTACAATCCACATTGTGTTCATACTGTACAATTTTTTTTCCTCTGTAAATATGCTCAGCAAGTCTGGCAGCATCCATGGAAAGAGAAATGGAGTAAAAGTTTCAGGTCATGTGACCTTTCATCAGGACTGGTTCACAACCTGAAACATTGGGCAGTATATTGCCATCAGTGTGCGGGCATGGGCCTGACACGCCGATGCATAAAATGATGCACGATGACATCGGGCATGCGCCCCCAACATCGTTGCATGTCATTTCGATATTTCGTTTGGTGGGCACACGCCAGAGGCGGCAGCGACCCACCGAACTGTCAACGGCCTATTAAGGCCATTAAAAAGATAATTAAAGTTGTTAACAACGCTGCCCGTCCAACCTAAAAGCTGGCAGGCAGGCAAAGAGCCCAAGCAGCCTTTGTGTTTTCCAGGAAAGCTTATCCACAGGCGGGATGAGGTTTCCTGAAGGTTTTATAAAATAATTAAATAAATTTTGCTAAATTCACAAACATGTCCCAGCTCACGTGACACTGTCGCATGAGGGGACATTTTTAAATAATTTTATATTTATAGAAAAGTTTTATTATCAACTTAATCTTCTTGAGGCAGCTTTGTGCCTCAGGGAGATTGATGTGCTTTTTCGCGCACATGCGCGGAACAGCACAGGCCCCGACTCTCCCTCCTCCCACTGAACACTACCGGCCGCGCGTTATGCTGGGTGGGCCTTAATTGGCCCACCAGCGTAAAATGGCAGCGCGCAGCCAATCGCAGGCGGTCCGCCCGCTCCCGAACAGCTCGCCCACCAGAGGAAAAATTCACCTCATTAACTCTATTTCTCTCTCTCTGCAGATACTGTTTGACCTGAACATTTCTAGCATTTTCTGTCTTTATATCCTTTCCAGTGTCCACAGTATTTCAATCTTATCCCAAAAATATATGTTGCTGTCAGGGTGATAACCCTCCATAACCTCCATGAATAATGATTTCATTGCCCTTTCTCTGTCCTTGGAAGGCTTTAGAATCAAATTCTCAAACTGTTAATTGATGATGGACCTGAATAGTTTGATGTTGCAAATTCATTTTTAGGGCAGTTAAATTGAGAAATATTTGATTCCCTTTACATTTCAGCATCGTGAAAGAGCTTTATCCAGTGCTTTAGAGATTTGACTGTGCTCTATGCTGTAAATGGAAACTTTAATCTGCCGCATTAAATATTCTATAAATTAATAGGAATGATAGATGATTTAATTTGGTGATTATCATTCATTTCTCACTGAATTGAGACAACGAATATCTCAAAATACTGAATATTTGTAACTGAAACTCAAAATGCATAGGAGAACTGGTAGCCACAATGTTGCACAATCAACTTCAAAATCCAAGTTCAAATCCCTATCTCAATTGACATTTGCTATGTAACTTTCTCAATAGATGAATGTGTCAACCTTGGTTAGATTATCGGGGAATGTGGACAGAATGAAAAGATCTATGACATCACACATCTGTCCACATGTACCCACCAAGGAGTTGCTGTGCCAACTTTGTGATATCCTTTACTGTTACTTTCATAAGGATGTAGAGGACTATTCCTGAAGAATTAGACTGAAGTCAGCAGATTGAAAAATAGTGGACAATTTGTAATATAGATCTTAGATGGCTGCAATACTTGTATGGCATTATGATAACCAGAGCAATTTCCTCCAAGCTCTTATGGAGCACTGCACATGCATCAAAACAATTAATATAAGCACATGAATTTTGTAGACAATTTATGATTTATGATATATCTCATATCAAGTTACAGATACTAATTTCTATTGCTGAACTCTTGCATACAGAAATCCCATGGCACACTTCTTTGCTTTGGGCTTTACCAGATTCTGGTTGTACCCCACATGGCTCATTGTCCAGAAGATGAGGGAATGTGTTGTTCCCAAAATTATGACACTCATTTTCCTGCTTTTGCCCCCACCAGTCATATTCAACTGACATCACTGCAAATCACCTTTTGTGAGAGGATGAATTTTCTTGCTTGTAGAACTGCTGTCACTGGCCAATCATCTTATTTGGTGCCTCATGTTCCTGACCTGTCTATTAGGATAGCCACTGAGAAGTAGTTTGCAGTCATTTAGACAAGGCAGTATGGTGTTCATTTCACACTGTCTGCTTACAATTTCACATCCTAAGTTGATATTACATCATTCCGTTATACTTTCAGCTCTAAAGCTGTAGCAATGCTATACTTGAAGATAGGTGTAATTGCTCCTTCAAATCCACCAAGTGAAAATACAACAATACTTCCATTTTAAATGTTAAATTGGTTTCTCCCATCAGTTATCCAAATATTACCTATTTTTTCTTTTTTTATTCATTCATGTGATATGGGTTGCAGGCTTGGAAGGTCAAAGGAACATTGGCAAATTGCTGCAGTATATCTTGTAGATGATAAACACTGCTGCCACTGTGCATCGATGACGGAGGGAATGAATATTTAAGGTCGTGGGTGGGGTGACGATCAAGCATGATGGTTTGTCCTGGATGGTGTCGAGCTTAGAGTGTTGTTGAAGCTGCATTCATCCAGGCTCATGGGAGTATTCCATCATACTCTTGGCTTGTGCCTTGTAGGTGGTGGAAAAGCTTTGGGAAGTCGAGAGATGAGGCGATCACTGCAGTATTCCTAACATCTGACGTTCCCTTGTGGCCACAGTGTTTGTGTGGCTGGTCTAGTGAATTTTCTAGTAAATGTTGACCCTCAGGATGTTGATGGCGGGGGATTCAACAGTGGTGATGCTGTTGAATCTAAAGGGCGGTGATGAGAGTCTCTCTTGTTATCGATGGCCAAATTATACTTGTCACTTATCAGAGGAGTCGTGACTGTTAATGAACACTGTGCAATTATCAGTGAACATCCTCACTTCTGACCTTATGATGGAGGCAAAGGCATTGATGAAGCAGGTGAGAATGATTGGGATTAGGACACTATCCTGAGGAACATACGCATGGGGCTGAGATCATAGATCTCCAACAACCGTAATCATATTCCTTTATGCTAGGCATGACTCCAGCAAGTTGAGTTTTCCATCAAATCCCATTGACTTCAGTTTGCTGGGTCTTGGTCAAATGCTGTTTTGATATCAAATGAAGTCACTTTTCACCTCACTTTAGGAATTTAGCTGTATTGTCCATGTTTGGACAAACGCTGTAAGTGATCAGGAGTTGAGAGGCCCTGGTGGCGAGCAGGTTATTACTAAGTCAATGCCATTTGATCACACTGTCCATTAACACCTTCTGTCACTTTGCTGAATTTCTCAGTAGACCGATGGGTGATAGTCAGGTTGGATTTTCCCTGGGTTTTGTGGATATACCTGGACAATGGTCCACTTGAGCAGGTGGTTGCCAGTGATGCAGCTGTATTGGAACAACTTGGATGGGGTGCGGTTAGTTCTACAGCACAAGTCTGTAGAACTACAGCCAGGATGTTGGCGAGATCAATAATCTTTGCTTTACCCAGTGCTCTCAGCTGTTTCTTGATATAACATAAAGTGAGTGAACAGGCTTAAGATTGGTTTCTGCGATTGTGGGGAGCTCAGAAGGATGCCGAATTGGATCATCCACTTGGCATTTTAGGCTGAAGGTGGTTGTAAACGCTTCAGCCTCGAATTTTGAACAGAAGTGCTGGGTTCCACCATCGTTGTGGATGGGGAAGTTCATGGAGGCTCCTCCTTTTGTTAGTTATTTAATTGCCTACCACCATTCATGACTGGATGTAGCAAGACTACAGAGCTTTGATCTGAGCTGTTTGTCTTGGATCAATTAGCATACTGCTTTTGCTGTTTCACATGGTCCTGTAGCTTCATCAGATTGGCATCTTATTTTTAACTATGACTTGTGTTGCATTTGGCATGCTTGATCCCTGCCTGATGTAGTAGTAGAGTGAGTGATATGTTGGGTGATGAGGTTACAGATTGTGGTGAAATACAAAGAAACATAGAAAATAGGAGCAGGAGTCAGTCATTCAGTCCTTCGAGCCTGCTCCGCCATTCAATGTGATCATACCTGATCCTCTATCTCAACACCATACTCCCACTCTCCCCATACCCCTGATGTCTTTAGAATCTAGGAATCCATTTATTTCTTTCTGAAATATATTCAATGACTTGGCCTCCACAGCCTTCTGTGGTAGAGAATTCCACAGATTCACCACCCTCTGAGTGAAAAAGTTTCTTCACATCTCGGTCCTAAATGGCGTACCCCGTATCCTAACCAATGTTCTAGACTGTGCCCCCCAGCCAGAGTAAACATCATCCTGCATCCAGTCTCTCCAGCCCTGTCAGAATTTTATACGTTTCAATGAGATCCCTTCTCATTCTTCTAAACTCAGGTGAATACAGGCCTAGTGGACCCAATCCCTCCTCATATGACAATCCTGCCATCTGTCTGGTGAACCTTCACTGCACTCCCTCTATGGCAAATATATACTTTCTTAGGTAAGGAGACCAAAACAGCACACAATATTCCAGGTGTGGTCTCACCAAGGCCCTGTACAGCTGCAGCAAAAAGCCCTTGCTCCTGTACTGTCGCAATGAAGGCCAACATTTTGCCTTCTTAACTGCTTGCTGCACCTGTATGCTTGCTTTCAGTGATTGGTGTACAAGGCCACCCAGGTCCCTTTGTACATCAATATTTCCCACTGTTTGCCATGCTTGATCCCTGCCTGATGTAGTAGTAGAGTGAGTGATATGCTGGGTGATGAGGTTACAGATTGTGGTGAAATACAAAGAAACATAGAAAATAGGAGCAGGAGTCAGTCATTCAGCCCTTTGAGCCTGCTCCGCCACAGTTTTTCCTGCCAAAGTGGATAATTTCACACTTACCAACATTATACGGCATCTCACACTATACTGCATCTGCCATGTATTTGCCCACTCACTCAACTTGTCTAAATCGCCTTGAAGTCTCTTAACATCCTCCTCACTGCTGCTGATGGTCGAAAGTGCCTTATGAATGCCCAGTTTTTAGCAGCCAGATCTGTTCAGAATCCATCCCTTTAGCACAGCAGTACTGCCACTTACACAGTGGATGGTATCATCAGTGTGAAGACAGAATTTTGTCTCCACATGAACTGTATGATGGTACTCATACTGTCATGGGTAGATGCATCGATAACAGATAGACTGGTGAAGACAAGGTCAAGTAGACTTTTCTCTCATGTTGGTTTTCTCACCACCAGCCACAAGCCTAATCTGGCAACTATGTCCCTCAGGACACTCTTGGGTGATGGATATTGAAGGCCCCCATCCAAAATACATTCCGTGCTTCTTCCAGGTGGTATTCAACATTGGTGTGCCGATTCATCAACTGAGGGAGGACAGTTGGTGGCAATCAGCCAGAGGTGTCTTTGCCCTGAGTCAATGTTGAAGATTCCTAGGGCTGCTTTCTCCTGGCTGTTTATCACAGTCCATCAACTCTGGCAAGGCATACCTAGGGATGGAGATGGAGCAGTCTGGAATGTTGGTTATTGCCTGACTACACTGTGGGACAGCTCTCCCAATTTTGGCACAAGTCTATAGATGTTAGTGAAGAGGACTTCTGCAGGGTTGACTCTGCCTTTGGTGATGCAGCGTAGTTTTATTCTTAAAAGTTTTTTGTAGCTTTTGATTTAACCATGTGACTTACTAGGCCATTTCAGAGAGAAGTTAAGAGTTAGCCTGGATCTGGAGTCACTTGTAAGTTAAACAGGAAAAGGACAGCAGATTGCCTTCCCGAAAGAGCATTAGTGAACCAGATAAATTTTTATGACAATCCAGTAGTTTCATGGTCGCCATTACTGATACTAGCTTTTTATCCACGTTTATTTAACCAACTGAATTTAAGTTCTTCAGCTGCTTTCATGGGACTCAAACTCATGAATCGGGTGTGTTCTTCTCTTCCAGGGGTGAATGGATTACTAGCCCGGCACCATGACCACTGCACTACTGTAAGTAGTTAGCATAATTTTGAGTATAATTCATCTATATGCCAATTCTTGAAATTGTTATATCTATTGTCACTTATAAAAATATTTAACAGAGTATAAATAAAGTACTGGGGAAGTTAAAACCTGCTGCTTTGTAACATGTTGATTGATTGTTCAAAGCAAACTATTTTCCATTTACCATCCTGTCAAAACACATGCACAATATAAAAATCGTCCATTATGGTGAAGAATTAGCATTCAGAAAATTGAATATGTGAATCAACACTTCATCTCCCAGTAAAAAAGCAGAAAACAAGAGGTGGAATTTTCTGTGCCTGCTGGCATCAGGCATCATGGCGGGAATGAGCAGACAGTATGGCAGGAAGGCCAAAAATTGGTTTCACGACATAGCCAAACCAGTGTGCAATCATCTGCTCCACCCGTCAGTGGCGGGGCGTGTTTCCTGCCGTCAGAAGTCAGGAACCTCATTGCAATGCATCCGCATATTATTATAAGCCCTGCTTGCCACAATCACCCCCCACTCTGGATCATCTGGGCACATTGGTGTGATTGCACGCTGACGTGTTTTAAAACTGAACTTAAGCGATGGTGCACCCGCCGAGCTGCTCTTTATTCGGGACTTTGAAGTTTGTTTGCCTACCTTACTTCAGGCAACACTCATCAGCTCCAGGCTTCACAGGCAGCACCACATCACTTTTAGTGGGGCTCACGGGCAGGTCTCTACTGATGTAAGGCTTTTCAACGGCTGCAGGACTATGGTTTGTTTGGAGAAGTGGAGGTGTGGGGATAGTTTGTGGATGTGTGAATTTAGAGTGATGAGATAGTCGCCTTACCCTGGCAGCATAGATAAGATCATTCATCCTTTTTCTGTACTGGATGGCGAACCTCTTCTGTGCAATGTTGGCACTGACCACCACTGCCACCGCCTTCCAAGCTGGAGTGGTAATGTTGCTGCCCCTCATTCCTCATGTGGCTAGAGTGGGGGTAGAGGACATTGTGGCAGGCTCTAACAGTGTCCAGAAAGTGTCCCAGGGATGCGTCACTGAAGTCTTCTTACCTTTTCGAGCCATGTCTTCTGCGCAGCAGTCCTGGGCTGGAAGCACTGAGGTTTGAGCAAGGCTGCACTTTAAATATGGTGCCCAGCGTGAGGAAGCGGCAAGGTGACAGCTTGGTGTGCGAATCAGAGGCCGCTCGCCAGTGAAATGGCGTGTTTCACAGGAATGCATGACTATGAAGCGGGATTGGGACAATGTGGTACGATAACCGGCCATTGCAGCCAGCAGGTAAAATGACCTTTTTCCCGCCCGCTACTTGGTGCAAATCTGGGATGATTCCACCCAAAGACCTTTGTTTATATAGCATCTTTCACAACTCCAAGATCTCCCATAGCACATAGTTTGCAGCCAAAATGAAGTACGTTTTAAGGGTAGCCACTGTTGTAACGTGGGAAATGATTTGGCATAGTTAACCTACTGCGCTTGCAGAATCCCAATGCTGTAACCGGCCTATCAGATACAAACTGACAGCACACAACCTGGTTTTTGTATGCTGTGAGCATCAATATTATGAACCATATTGCAGAAACTGAATTAAATGAGAAAGCATGATTATGTTAGCAAGGGTTCAGAGATAAGACTATTGCTGCAAATTGCTATTGATGGTGACATGCATCATTTATATAATGTGAAATCTATTTTTGTGTTTCTTTCCTTAACCACCCACAGGTTTTCAGTGATGGCTACATTTTGAATACCTAATCTTTCTCCACACAAACTTCTTCATTACTGCTAAATAGCAGACACTTTTAAAATGTTCAGTGAGATATGCTGAATCAAGGAAACAACCACATTTCGGTGGTTTCTGATAATATTTCACTAATTCTAAAACAGCTTTCTGTATTTGTGAAAATGCAGTGGAATATCAAATATTCACAACAATTTCACTTACAATGATGTGGAAACAGTTTGTTTTTGTTAAATCTGAGGCCGCACAAACACAAAAATAAAACCTTATATACTAATTAAAGAAATTAATTAGGATAGTACATTATAATTCATGTTTAAAACCCTTGACTGGTCTGTCCTTGAAAGCAACCATCCCATCTCCAAACTCCCTTCCCTCCCCGAGATCCTTGAGTGTGTTGTCGCCTCCCATATCTATTCCCATATTTCCCAGAACTCCATGTTTAGAACTCTTCAATCGGGTTTCCTTCCATGCCAAAGTACCGAAATAACTCTTATTAAAGCCACCAATGACAGCCCAACTCTACAGTATGTCTGAGTCCATGCATACACAAATCGGATCTTATCAGTGATTTAAAATCAGGTTACCCACAGTTGAAAGACTGGAACTACTTATTTTAAAAAATCTTCTTTTCTATGATAAATCCATTTTCAGTTGTATCAATAGAAGTGAACCGGGTTATATATTACTGAAAAGAGACACATGTTGCTGAAACTTTCATCTTGCATTCATCAGAACAAATACAAGAATGTCAAATTTCAAATGATCATAACAATTTATACTACAGGAGAAATGGGTGCTGATTGGATGGCAAGTTGACTCTAATTGGCTTAGGTGTTGCCATGGGCTGGGATTTTGCGGCCCCATCATGGCGGGACTCCAGAGATTCAGCAGCTCAGCCAAAAGTCCATTGACTTTCAGCAGGATCAGGCAATCTCGGCAGCGGATGGGGCCATAAAATCCCACCCATGGAGAAAGCAACAGTGAACTATAAGCCCCCCAAGCTCCCGGGTAATTCAAAAAAGGTGCAGGGCTTGAACATATTCCTTTTATTTGCAGAGAACGGGTCCTTGTGTATAAATGCATGTCACTTCTAGTAAGCATAAATGAGCCACCTTATGAGCTCAAATGGTTATCTTAAATTAATTGTTAGTGTAGCTATCAGCACACTCAGAATTGTTCAGCAAGTGCTGCCCAATCATGGAATCACATGTAATAGTAGGCGTTTTGTTTCAGCTTTTATAAGCATGGGCTGGTTGAGTACGATCTGTACTCTGCCTATTACAAACAACTGAAGGAACATGCTGTTTGATTCAATCAGCCAATTGCTGAACTGTACGGCCTACATACTCTTCATCGCACCAGCACTGTATTCATATACAACATTGTTCAATTGTGTGGTAGGCGGAACAACTTTTTGGACTGTCAGCAGCATCCTGTTAGTGGAAGAATACCACTTGTGCCATTACTACCTAGTAGCAGCTTGAAATGGTTTGATTAACCTGTTGTTCAAATATTTGAGGTGCTTTGACTTTCCAGGATAATTTGAGATAGATTGGGCACTTTTCAGATCCGAAAGTGGTGGCCTTTAGCCCTTGTGCGAATTTGTGCAATACACAGTGAACAATGATCTCATCAGGATAGCCATTGTCCCACAGGATAGCTTTGAAGTGCTCTATTTCCGCATCAAGCTTGCAACGTGAGCAAATGACTAGGGCCGTATGTACAAGATTGCGGATAAGACCAATTTATAGCACATGGAGCTATGCAGATCCCAATTTATATATTGACTGGTGAAGGTCAGCTTGCGGAAGATAGTAATGGAAAATTCATTAGTGGATTTCTCAACCAGTATGTTGAGGAAAGTGAGTGTGTTAGACTGCTCCATCTGAAAAGTGAATTTAAGAGCGGGATAGACTGTACCTTTGAGATGGAGCAGTCTAACACGGTTGTTTCCATGATTGGGCAGTACTTGCTGAACAATTCTGAGTGCACTAATAGCTACACTAACAACGAACTTAAGATAATCAGTCAAGCTCATTACGTGGCTCATTTACACTTGCTAGAAATGACATACATTCATACATAGGGACTTGTTCTCGGCAAATAAAGGGAATATGTTCACGCCTTGTGTCTTCTTCGAATTACCCAGAAGCTTGGTGAGCCTACAGTCCCCCATTGCCTTCTCCATGGCAATCCCTATGCAAATCAAAGTCGACTTGCTAACCAATAAGCGCCTTTTTCTCCTGTAGTATAAATGTTGAGTGTTTGAAATTTGGCTTTCTTGCATTTGTCCTAATGAGTGCAAGATGAAAAGCTTCAGCAATATGTCTCCTTTTCAGTAATATTCAGGTTCTGACCTATCAAGTGGCTATTTGCAGGGTACATCTATTAAATACTGATTATTTTTTAATGCAAATAAAAAATATTAAAATGATTACCTTCTATTATGATGACCAGTTGCACTAGTTCATGGAAGACTTTAAATTTGTGGTTATGCAAGTGAGTTCAGGTAGAAAATTGAAGCATAACTTCACTTCAGAAAACAGCACAATTTCAAGTGTAATTTGTGCCCAGTTTCCTGATTGGGGACAAAGCAGAAACTCTACCCCAGATGTAACTTCTATGCACTCGGTTTAACAATATAATTAATCATGCTAATTTGAAATGAATGTGACTTATAAATGAGTGAATATGGCACTTAACATTACTTGTTAAGTTCATTGGAAATTTTTAGTTAAAAATTCAAACAATTTAAAACCATTTGAAAATTTGAATGGATGAATATAGAGTTTAGTGTCATTTGAATTATGTGATGATACAAGCAGCATAGTGGTTAGAGGGTCCTCAGTTCTGAAATTGTGATTTAATAGATTAACTGCCAATTTATCTTTTTCCAAAATATTCTGGTGTGATAAGTAATTACTGTCTCAGCAAACCATTCATGGAAGTACAGTAGCATGGCGCTTAAGGTACCAGACTAACAATCAAGAGGCCTGGATTAATGATCCACACAGATGAATTCAAATCCCACTGTGGTAGTTAAATTGAGTTAACTAGATAAATCTGTGATTAAAAGATAATATCAGTAAAGGTAACAAATGTAAAAAAAACTCATTTGGTTCACTAATATCCTATCAAGATGGAAATTATCTGTCCTTATGTTGTCTGGCCTACATGTGTCTCCAGAACCACAGCAATGTTCTCTGAAATGGCCCGGCTAGCTATTCAGTTGTATAGGGATGGGCAATAAATGTTGTTCTTGCCAGTGACCCCTACAGTGAATAAATAAATGTGAACTGTACAAATTAAAGCTTATAAAACTAATGATTCTTAACTTGTGTAGTGTTCAATAAGTAATTTTTAAAATCTTTATTTACTCATCAAATTCTAACAAAGTGCTTCCGGAGATATCTTTTTTCCAACCCTGCACCATAGTTAAATAGATTCGATAGCAAAAAAAAAAGACCACTGCGTTTTTCTGCTCAGTTTTTTTTTCTTTATTCTTTCATGGGACGTGGGCACCACCTGGCAAGGCCAGTATTTGTTACCTTGAACTCTAGTTATCCTTGAACTGAGTGACTTACAAGGCCATTTCAGGGGACAGTCAACCACAATGCTGTCGGTCTAGAGTCACATGTAGGCCAGATCAGGTAAGGATGGCAGATTTTCTTCCCTAAAGGACATTAGTGAACCAGCTGGATTTTTACAACAGTTGTCATGACTACCATTACTGGGACCAGCTTTACATTCCAGATATCTTTTAACTGAAAATTAACATGTCAGACTGTGCAATAATCAATGATGCTTTGGAGCAAGATAAAAACTGGCACTAAATGTTCTACCCAAATGGTAGACATCCTGTCCAATCCAATCATAAATCTGATCAGATCAACTATTCACTGCCAGCATTCTACCACAGATCAACTGCACTGAAATACAGAAGATTTCCAACATTTCCCATTTAATATTTTCTATTTGATTAACAATATTTGCCTGTGGGGTTCCGTGCAATTTTTCACTACTTCCTTTTTTGTTGATTCTGCTGATATACACAAATCAAACATCATTTTACGGCCAAAGGGTCAGATATCTTCCAAAATTATTAGTGTCATGGCAAACATCTTAAACATGTCACTTTATGCAAGATTAGGCTAAAAGAAATGATTCAAATGGATATCAGAGAAAAGGAGGTATCGATAATCTCAGTAGAGAAAGAAGTTAAAAAGGGTTAGAGGTACTAATTAATTATTTGACTGTTAAATCTTTGCAGTGTTTTTGAGCAAAATGTAAGCAATAAACATAAGGGAAAGGTTCATTCCAGTTATGTGCTTGACAGCAACAGTGTAAAGTTATATCATTATTGATAAACCAATGGTTACATTGAATGTACCAACATGTTATAGTAAGGGTCTTCATCTTGATTGATGCTTTAATCAGTATTCTTGTATTGTTCTCTTCCAGCATGAAAAGTGTTGGAACATTAATCATCAACAGAATAGGTTTTTTGCTATTAATTTCATATTTCATGGAAATCCAGAAAAGGATTTTTAAAATCATTTGCAGCCCTGTGATATATACACACACACACATATACACACACATACACACACACATATATGCACACACACACAAAAATGCACACACATATATACACACACACACACACATATATACACACAAACACATATACGCACACACACACACATATATACGCACACACACACATATATACACACAAACACATATATATATACACACAAACACATATATATATACACACAAACACATATATTTACACACACACATATATATACACACACACACATATATACACACACACATATATACACACACACATATATACACACATATTGCAGATGCTATCCAAAAAGTTGTGGGAATGTGAGCTCTTACAGCACGGATCAAGTAATCTCAAACTGCTATAAGAGAGCTTCAAAGTGAAGCTGCAGCCTAGTAATCACAGTGAAATAATGTTTTGCAGCTCATGGATGGTTTTACTGAATTGGTAACAGTGACTGTCATCGCAGATACCAATGACCATCCCTGTGTCAGGGATGCATAAAGTAGAAAGTATTTTGGAAATAGTATGGCCTTGTTTTTCCTCTGCTCTCTAATCCTGCAGCTCCCTACTGCCCCTACTACCCACACCACAACCATCCTAACCCACCTTCCCATTGTCAGGAAGTAAAGATAGTTTAAGTCAGTTATATTGGTATTTGTGGGTGTTAGGAATGAGCTTTAGCTTTAATGTTTAAATACAATTTGTATTTCTGTATCTATGTGGTAAGAGAAGGTCAATTTGAGTTTTACTTTCACTTTAAAAGGTGCCTGCATTTCTAATGAGAATTTATGACTGTAAGAGAAGTTAAGCAAAGGCAAGAGTAGAAGAAACTAGGCTGTTGCCTAGCCACAGGGGTTGAGAGAGGAGGTCCTTCCCACAGACACACACACACATGAAAAACTAGAAACAGCAGTTTTTGAGTTCAGTTTTGAAGGCAGCTGCCAGGCAGAAGTAGCCTAGAAGGGGAAGATAGCCAGTCCCAAGCTAGAGCTGATTGAAAGTAGCTGCCAGAAAGAGATTGTAGCAAAGGGGACATATAGCAAGTCCCAAGCTAAAGAAGAAATTCCCATAATCCAGAAGAGTGGTTCAGGAGGAAGTCCCAAGCAGACCTTCTCATCAAAGGACAGGAACCTGGAAAAAGGTCCTGTTAAGTGAAGTTAAGAGTGAGGGACAGAGCTCCAAGCTTCAAGATTAAAAGGAGAAAGCTGCAAGAAGCAGAGTCAAAGCAATATGAAGGCTTGTGAGAAGTCAGAAGGTCCAAAGAGACAACTGAAGGTCTGTAACTCTGCTATTGGCATGTGAAGCAGTGGTATACTGTTGACAGCTGAGTCAGTAAGAGGCAGTAAGAAGAAAGCTTGAACGCATATGGTGACCCAGGGAAGAGGAACATCAGAAAGAGAGTTCGAAACCCTGGAGATGAACCCTTACGGAAGGTGTCTGAGAGAAAGCATCAGTTTGAGAGAAGATTCCAAGGTGAGTTCTTGGAAAGGGGAAAATTGGAAACCCTCGTGTGAAAGACGGAGTTCAGTGAAATTGGTTGGCTCACGGTGTAACAAGTATCTGGGGGGAGTTGAGGAGAGATCCAAAGCATCTGTCTGGGATGTCACTCGGTTTCAGAGTGTGGTGTGTCTGACCACAGGTCACCAATTGATTTAGATGGACTGTACGGACTGTGAGCATTAGAGTATAAGATAGCTTTTGTAACTTGTGTTATCCTTACAAATCTGTAAAGGTATAGTAGGGGGTGAAGGGCTATTATAATGTAGTTCATATTTTCTTGTTTAGTAAATGTTTTATGCTTTTGTTAAAAGTTCATTAGCTGACTCCGGTGACTCTGCTCGGTAGCCTCTCTCCATGTATCCAAACAAACAAATAAAAATTAGGATCTATCAGGTCGGGTTCTACCCTGGGATCAGGCTTGTCCAGTGGTAACCTCAGCTGGGGATCATAACACAATCACAGAATCACAGTGCAGAAGAGGCCCTTCGGCCCATCGGGTCTGCACCGACACATAAGAAACACCTGACCTACCCACCTAATCCCATTTACCAGCACTTGGCCCATAGCCTTGAATGTTATGACGTGCCAAGTGCTCATCCAGGTACTTTTTAAAGGATGTGAGGCAACCCGCCTCCACCACCCTCCCAGGCTGTGCATTCCAGACCACCACCACCCTCTGGGCAAAAAAAAGGTTTTCCTCACATTCCCCCTAATCCTCCTGCCCCTCACTTTGAACTTATGCCCCCTTGTGACTGACCCTTCAGCTAAGGGGAATAGCTACTCCCTATCCACCCTATCCGTGCCCCTCAATCTTGTACACCTCGATCAGGTCGCCCCCTCAGTTTTCTCTGCTCCAACAAAAAAACCCAAATCTATCCAACCTCTCTTCATAACTTAAATGTTTCATCCCAGGCAACATCCTGGTGAATCTCCTCTGCACCACCTCCAGTGCAATCACATCCTTCCTATAATGTGCCGACCAGAACTGCACACAGTACTCCAGCTGTGGCCTCACCAAGGTTCTATACAACTCCAACATGACCTCCCTACCTTTGTAAATCTATGCCTTGATGGATAAAGGCGAGTGTCCCATATGCCTTTTTCACCACCCCAATAACATGCCTTCAGAGATCAATGGACACACACACCAAGGTCCCTTTGTTCCTCAGAACTTCCTAATGCCATGCCATTCATTGAATACTTCCTTGTCAAATTACTCCTTCCAAAGTGTATCACCCCACTCTTTTCAGGGTTAAATTCCATCTGCCACTTATCTGCCCATTTGACCATCCCATCTATATCTTCCTGTAGCCCAAGACACTCAACCTCCCTGTTAACCACCCAGCCAAGCTTTGTGTCATCCACAAACTTACTAATCCTACCCCCAATATAGTCATCTATGTCGTTTATATAAATGACAAATAATAGGGGACCGAGCACAAATTCCTGTGGTACGCCACTGGACACTGGCTTCCAGTCACTAAAGCAGCCTTCTGTCATCACTCTCTGCCTCCTACAACTAAGCCAATTTTGAATCCACCTTATCAAATTACCCTGTATCCCATGCACCTTTGCCTTCTTTATAAGTCTCCTACCTTGTCAAAGGATTTGCTGAAATCCATATAAACTACATCAACTGCACTAGCCTCATCTACACACCTGGTCACCTCCTCAAAAAATTCAATCAAATTTGTTAGGCATGACCTCCCTCTGACAAAGCCATGCTGACTATCCCTGATCAAACCTTGCCTCTCCAAGTGGAGATAGATACTCTCCTTCAGAAATTTCTCCAATAGTTGCCCTACCACTGACGTGAGACTCACTGGCCTGTAGTTCCCTAGCTTATCTCTGCCCTTCTTAAATAGCAGAACCACATTAGCTATTCTCCAGTCCTCTGGACCTCCCCCATGGCCAGAGAGGAATTAAAAATTTGAGTCAGAGTCCCTGCGATCTCCTCCCTTGCCTCCCTCAGTAGTCTGGGACACAAATCATCCAGACCTGGAGATTTGTCCACTTGTCGCTCCCTATATCAATATGCTTAAGAACCTCGCATTCTCTCTCCCTGAGTTTGATACCTTCATCCTCATTGTCTTAGGTGAAGATGGATGTGAAGTATTCAATCAACACTCTAGCGAATCCTCTGGCTCCACCCATAGATTGCCCCCTTGGTCCCTACTCTTCCATTATCCTCTTCCCATTGATATACTTATAGAATATCTTTTACCAGAGCTTTCTCATATCCCCTCTTTGCTTTCCTAATTGCTTTCTTAAGCTCCACCCTGCACTCTGTATTCCACTAATGCCTCTGCTGATTTGCTTCCCTTGTACCTGCTAAAAGCCTCTCTTTTCCTTCTCATCGTATCCTGAATATCTCTGGTCATCCATGGTTCTCTGAGCTTGTTACTCCTAGATTTTAAGATGAACATGAGTCAATTTTGCTGAAAAAAGTCAAACTCTATACGCTATCAAGGACCCAAATCCTTCCAGAAATTACATTCAGGAAAGCATACAGTAATGGTGGAAAGTAAAAATAAAAGTATATTTCTAATGAGAGTCTCCACAGTTTCATTTTGATTTGTCAGCTTAGAAAAAGTGTCATCATCTGTCACCTAATAATAGCACCAAAATTGACAGTGATTAGTGACAAAGTTTTAATGTAATAAGCCCTTTAAATACTTTGGCAGCAATTAGCTATAATGGAACTTTACAAGTGCAGGAAAATATGCTTCCTGTTGCCCAGGTTCTTAAAGATGTAAGATTAAAAATGATATTTTTATATCATTGCTCAAAATAAAAATACAGTATCAGAACATGGTACAAAGAGTATAATGAATTTTCCCTTAAACTTTAATCCTAACAGCTGAAAGAAAAGACTTGGCATTTTGAGCAGGTTAATGTAATAGTCTTAAACAGATATTACAAAACAGGAACTGGCCAAACCCATTCAATTTTAGTGATTATTCTCCACACCAACAGCTGTCTTAATCTCATGTGCCTTCCTGTTTCCATAAGCCTTTCTTCTCATTTCCTTCAATCATCAAATCTATTGTTAAATGTTAACATTATCTCTGCTTCAATCATTAACTCTAGTACTGTAACCTTCACAATCTTCTGTGTAAAAGTTACTTCAGATCTGTCCTAAACGTCTCTTATATTTAATTTTCCACATACACCCACGAGTTCTACATTCTGCAATCACTGGAAACTTTATTTATATGTATTCTTTCCCATCCCTTTATAATTTTAAACACTTCTATCAAATCATCCTTTAATCCCTCTGTTCTAACAAAAAAGCAGTCCCATTTTAAAATTTTTTCTTTGTTATAACACAGCCGATGGTAAATGCTGAGTTGTTCAAATCCAAAAAGGGAATGTGAAACAACTACAACAACTTGTTGTGCAGTTTGTATAAATTTTGAGAGGTGTGCCTTGAATTCAGTATTAATAACACCACGAAGTCTTATTGGCCTTACAAAACTAAATTATCTTCCTGATAATAAAAACCTCTCATCGCACTAAGTTTTACCAGTAATCTTTGGGAAAAATAATCATACTGTTTCTAAACGTCACCTCGCTAGGTGACACATTTCACTCCCTCTTTCGAAAACAATCTAGTCTGGTTTATTTAAAACTGCAAATGTTCCCTTGACCCCTATGTTTCTAAAATTACCCATGTTTACCTAAACAACATTTCAAACCTAACTTCTCTGCTTACCTCAAAGCACCTAGGCTAATTCAATTAAGTTTTACACATACACACATAAAACTATTACTCTATTTTAAAATAAATTCCAATAACATTATGAGAATTATACCTCCCTGACACCTTTGAATGTCCTCATACCAGACAAAATCCTAGGAAATCTGTCCCGTATGCTCTCTACTCAATATCTTTCCAAAAATGTGAAGCTGCAAACGGTATTCCAACTATATTGTCACTGAGGTTCCCTACAGAATCACCATCACTTTTCAGCAATTATATTCTATACCTACTGCCACAATTTTAAAATGGTCTATTCCACTATGTTGCTACATTTGGTATCTTGTGAGTCTGAACCTCAAATCCTTCTGCCATCCAACCCAAAAGCATAGTTGATAACTTGTTTCTGAACCAAAATGTGACACCTCACGCTGACACTAACACCTGAATTCCATGCTCCCCTGCTGGTGGAGTTCAGGCAGGGACGGGGAACGTGAAATAGGGCAAATGGGCTTCCCGCTGGGTTCCCACCCACCCCAACCTCTGTGATTTTACACTGTGGTGAGCAAGGCCTTGGACGGGCCACTCACCTTGCCCCAATTGAAGGCCTTAAGTGGCCAATTATTGACCACTTAAGAGCCATTTCACACCCAGCTTCAATTTTTAGGCTCACGGGAGGATTTCCAGGGTGTGGTGGAAGCCCGAAAATGATTAGATTTAGGCCTCGGGTGGGGGGGGGGGGGGTGGCGGCCTCCATCAGAAACCCCCTTCTAATTTTGGGCACCCCCTACCTCAAAGTCCGGTGGCCGCTGGACCTCCCTACCCCAGCCTCTCCTCCAACACCCAATCTTATTGGCCGGCAGCCCTGCCTGCAGCCAACTGACGCTCATACGGGCGTGAAATGCCTCCAGGGCAGACAGTGTTGGCGGGGATATGTTCCCTGTCAACTCTTTGGATGGTGGGATGGGAAACTCCACCATCCGAAATATCCTGGCCTAAGTTTCAACTGCCATTGTTTTGCCCATATCACCACCTGATACGTGTCCATTTGATTAATATCCTTTGATCCTCAGATTTATTTACCTCATATTTAAACATTGTCTGCAAATGTGGACACTCACTCTAATCTTACACCAAATTACTGATGTACACAGTAAAGAGTAAATATCTCAGGAAAAAATCCAACATTACGTCAAAGTGGGTTGCGGTGCAATCTAAGAAACTATGCTCAGCCCTTACGGTTTCCTCCCTTCTAGCCAGTTTTTAATCCAAGGTGCTACACATCCCCTTAAATTTCTCCAATACTTTCCATTGTCAATGTTTGTCAAAGGCTTTCCATAAGTCCATATATACCACATCCGCTGCATTTCCCTCATCCATCACATCTGGGACTTCTTCAAAAAAGCTAAGGTATAGACCAACTCACTACTAAGATCATGTGGATCGGGACTCTTCTTGCTACATAGCCAGTAGAATATTGATTCAAAACGTATTACAATCACTTCAATAACAGGAAAATGTTTCAAACTTTGTTTTATGCACAACTTCACACATGTTAGAAATAATTACTTTATAAAATATATTTGACATCGTTGAACTTAAGCCAAGCCCCATAGCATAGAAACTCTAGACGGCATATTTCTAACTTTGTAATTTGGATTATTTTTTTAAATTGGCATTAGTATAAGCAATATAAATAATATTAACAACTGCTTTACAAATGTTCCTTCAATTTATTTATATTTGAATGTGAGAAATTTTGATTTTAAACACCTTTTATTTGAAGACCCACCATCTGTTTAACTGCTGTCACTGCATAGTAGCAGTGTGAAACAGCAATCTTCACCTGTTGCTCAAATTGTAGAGACACCTTACACTTCCAGGGTAATCTGAAGTAGACTGGACACTTTTCAGGACCGAAAGTGGTGGCCATAGGCCCATTCATGAGCTTGCACAATATACAATGAGCAATTATCTGATCAGGGTAGCCATTATCCCACATGCCCTATTTCAGCATCAAGCTTGTACAGTGAGCAAATGGCTTGGGCTCTTTTCATGAGGTTGCCAAAAAGGCCAATCTTATAGCGCATGAAACTGTCAGAATCCCAGTGTATATATTGACTACTGAAGGTAGGCTTGCGGTAGACAGTAGCAGAGAATTCATTAGCACATTTCTCAACTAGTAAGTCGAGGAAAGGGAGCTCATTTGACTGCTCCATTTCAAAGGTGAATTTTGAGCGCAGGATGGAGCCCATTAAGGTATGTAAGGAAATTCTTACATGCAGCTGCAGATTCAATGCAGTAGCAACACAACTGTTATCCTCCACTAACAGAATGCTGCCCTCAACCCAAAAAGGCATTCTACCAATCACACAAATGAGTACTGTAGTATATGAATTTCAGTGCCGGTGCAATTCCAGGTGTGTAGACTGTATATCCCAACAACTGGTGATCGTATCAAGCAGCATGTCCCTTCAGCCGCTCGCAACAGGCAAATTACTGACCATACCCAACTAGCCCATACCTGCAAAATTCAAAAAATAGTGTGCAACAATAAATGTGATTCCGCAAATGGACAGCATTTGCTAAACAATCCTGACTGAGCAAAGAAATACTCTGTCAACCAATTTAAAATTGTCAGGCTCACAGTGTGGCTCACTTATGTGTGCTAGAAGCTACAGATATACACACACAAGAGCCCTGTACTTTGCAGACATAAGCATGTCCATGCATTGTGCCTTTTTCAACTAAACAAAAGCTTTGGAGACAGCCATTCCCCTTAGCAATGCCGTGACCAATCAGAGTCATCTAGCTTGAATTTAAACAAGCTTAGCAATTAACTGTTCCCTGGTGTATTCTCCATGGCAACACCTCTACCAATCAGAGTCCATTTGCCAACCAATCAGCACTCTCTTCTCACACAGTATAAATTGTTGTTCCTTTTACAATTTGTATTCTTGCGAATCTGCCGTTTTAGCCAATATTTATACCAGAACCAACATCATTAAAGCAGAATATTTGGTCATCAATCTCAATGCAGGAGACTTCCTGTGAACAAATTAGCTGTGTTTCCTGCATCATAGCTGTAACTGCATTTCAAAGTTCTTCGTTGGCTGTGAAGCTTTTTGAAATATCCTGATGTCATGTCGACACTATATAAATAAAAGCCCTTTCCAATTCAATGAACTTAAACATTCAGACAATATGTTCATGGTCCAACTAGAAAGGAGGCATTGCTAGATCTGGTGCTGGGGAATGAGGTGGACAAAGGAGATCAAGTGTCTGGGAGGCAACATTTGGGTGAGAGTAATGAAAAAGAGCGAGGAACAATCCAAAGTAAAACTTCTAAACCAGAAGAGGGCTAACTTCAATTGGATGAGAAGAGATATAGCCAGGGTAAAATGGAACCAAGGATTAACAGGGGAAAAAAAATTGTAACAAAACAATGGGGGGCCTTTATGGAGAAATTTCAGGCACTGGTTTGGTATTCTGGAAAATACATCATCATTATAATAATAATAACAATAATACAAGAGGGAAAAATAGGGGAACCAAAGGCAAAGATCCTTGAATTACAAGGGAGTTAGAAAAATGATCAAACAGAAAAAGTGGGTGCATGGTGTATGTCAGATAAATTTTTCAAGTGAGAAGCAGGCCAAATACAAGAAATTGAGGGGGGAAGTAAAGAAAAAAATAAAACTGACAACGAGATTATAGGAATAGAATGGCAATTAACATGAAAGGGAACTCAAAAATCTTCCACTGGCATGTAATCAAGTAGTAAGAGAAGTGGTAGGGCCTATTACAGACAAAGAGGATGATATATGTGTAGAGGCGCAGAGCAAAGCTAGAATATCGAATGCATATTTTGTTCTGGTGTTTATGAAAGAAGAGGATGCTGGCAAAATTTTAGTAGAAGCGGAGATGGTAGAGGTAATGGATGGTGTGAGTAGTTGATAGACAGGATGTACTGGAAAGGTTGACTATGCTTAACGCAGATAAGTTCTGGTCTAGATGGCTTGTATCCCAGGTTACTAAGCAATAAGGGGGTGGAAATAGTAGTAGGCTTGCCATAATCTTCCAGCAGAGGTGCGAGAGAATTGAAAAGTAGAAAATATGATATCTTTGTTCTAAAAAGAATGAAAGGGCATTCCTAGTAACTATAGACTGGTCAGTTTAACAGCCACTTGTGAGGTTTTAGAAACAACAATCAAGGAAAACAAAGGAGAGGTTTAAATCAATTAAGGATAGCAAGCACAGATCTGTAAAAGATGTATTGTGTTTGACTAACCTAATTGAATTTTCTGATGATGTAACAGAGAAGGTTGATGAAGGGAATGTGGTGAACATGTTTGACACATAACAGGCTGGTTAACAAAATAAGGACTCTTGGAAAAGGAAGTTAGTGTCATCTTCGCAAAAAAAAATTGGTCTAAGGACAGAAAACAGCGAGTTAATTGTTTTTTTAAACAGGAGGATGATAGACGGTGGTGTTCACCAATTGACTTTAACAGGGCATAGATAAGGCTAGCAGAATGGGCAGACAAATGGCAGATAGAATTTAGTACAAAGAAGTGCGAGGTGCTGCATTTTGACAGCAGGTAAAGGGACAGGCAATATAGATTCAACGGCACAGTTCTAAAGAGTGTGCAGGAGCAAAGTGATCTGGGTGATGGGATCTTCAGTTTCATAAATACAACAATTGAGTATAAAAGTGAGGAAGTTATGCATCCACTTTTTCTGTTTAATTATTTTTCTAACTCTCTTGTAATTCAGGGATCCTTGCCTTTGGTTCCCCTATTTTTCCCTCTTGTATTATTGTTATTATGATGATGATGGATGATGATGGATGATGATGATGATGATGATGGATGATGGATGATGATGATGATGATGATGATGATGATGGATGATGATGATGGATGATGATGCTGATGATGGATGATGATGATGATGATGATGACGTATTTTCCAGAATACCAAAGCAGTGCCTGGTTCCGCCACAGAAAATATCACATCCCGTTCTGGTCACTACACTTTAGGAAGGATGCCAGAGTGTATGAGAGGGTGCAGAAGAAATTTACATGGACTGAAGCAGTTCAAGAAGGCAGCTCACCACCACCTTCTCAAGGGCAACTAGGGATGTGCAATAAATGCTGGTCCAGCCAGTGAAGCCCACATCCCATGAATGAATTTTTTAAAATGATTCAAAGATGAAGGATTTTAGCTACAAGGTTATATTGGAGAAGCTGGGGATGTTCTTCTTGAAGCAAAGAAGTTTGAGGGGAGATTTGATTGGAGTGTGTAAAAATGTATTAAGTTTAGATGTGGAAGACAAAAAAAATCTGTTCCCATTAGCTGATAGAAGTACTAGGAAACACAGGTTTAAAGCAAGGGCTGCGGGGGGGGACTTTTTTTTTATTCAATCGTGGGATGTGGGTTTTGCTGGCAAGGCCAGCCAGCATTTGTTGCCCATCCCTAGTTTACTTTGAAAGCAGTTAAGAGTCAACCACATTGCTTTGGGCCTGATGTCACATGTAGGCCAGACCAGGTAAAGGAAGCAGATTTCCTTCCTGAAGGACATTAGTGAACCAAATGGTCACCATTATTGAAACTACCTTTATATTTCAGATTTCTTTTCCCTGCAGTTGAATTTAAATTCCACCAGCTGCCATGGTGAGATTTGAGCCAATTTCCCCAGTGCATTAACCTGGACCTCTGGATTACTAGTGTAGTGACATTACCACTACAGCACCATCTCCCTGCTAATAAGGGAAAAAGCGTTTTACACAGCGAGTGGTAATGACCTGGAACTCACTGTCCATGAGGGTGGTGGAAGCGGAAATGATCAATGATTTCAGAAGGAAATTGGATGGATATTTGAAGGAAATAAACTTGCAGGGCTATAGGGAAAAAACAGGGGAATGAGACTAACAGGATTGCTCTTTGCAGAACCAGCAGAGTCTCTATCTGAATGGCCTCCTTCTATGGCATTATAACGCTATGACTCCATATTTGTAATAATTAATTTTAAAAGCTAGCAGGACAATTAACATGAAATTACAAGACTTCACTTTCATAGCAAGTTTATTTCATATCTACCATACAAATATAGGAACAATTGCCCTTCTCAAGGGCAATTAGGGATGGACAATACATGCTGGCCTAGCCAGCGATGCCTTCATTCCATGAACAAATATAAAAAATAACATCCCAAGAATACTTGAAAATTAAGAGTTAAAGGGGAGGGGGGAACTTAAAACAATGACAATCACAATGGGAAAAGTACTTGCAAAACTATAAGAACTAAAGGCTGACAAGTCCCCTGGACCTGATGGCCTGCATCCTAGGGTCTTAAAAGAAGTGACTGTAGAGAGAGTAGATGCATTGGTTCTGATATTCCAAAATTGCCTAGATTCTGGAAAGGTCCCAGCAAATTGGAAAATTACAAATGTGACATCTTTATTCAAGAAAGGAGGGAGACAGAAAGCAGGAAACTACAGGCCCGTTCATCTAACATCTGTCATTGGGAAAATACTAGAATCCATTATTAAGGAGACAACAGCAGGAATTTACAAAATCATAATACAAAATCAGGCAAAGTCAGCATGATTTTGTGAAAGGGAAATCGTGTTTGACTATTTATCAGAGTTCTCTGAGGAAGTAACAAGCGAGGTGGATAAAGGGGAATCTGTAGATGTGGTACATACTTGGATTTCCCAAAGGCATTCGATAAGATGCCATACCAAAGTTTACTATGCAAAATAAGAGCTCATTGTGTGAGGGGGAAACACATTGCATAGACAGAGGATTGGTTAGCTTACAGATATATGGAGAGTAGAGTAAATGGGTCATTTTTGGGTTGGCAAGCTGTAACTAGTGGAGTGTCACAGGAGTCAGTGCTGGGACCTCAATTATTTACAATCTGTATCAATGATTTTGATGAAGGGACCGAATGTATGGTAGCTAAATTTGCTGATGACACAAAGATAGGTAGGAATGTAATTTGTCAAGAGGATTTAAAAAGTGTCTACAAGAGGGATTTAGATAGGTTAAGCGAGCAGGCAAAAAATTTGGCAGATAGGGTATAATGTGAGAAAATGTGAACTTGTCCACTTTGGTAGAAATAGAAAAGCAGTACATTATTTAAATAGAGTGATACTGCAGGACACTGAGGTTCAGAGGGATCTGGGTTTCCTGGCACATGAATCACAAAAATTTAGTATGCAGTTACAGCAAGTGATTAGGAAGACAAAGTAAATATTGCCATTTATTGCAAGTGGAATTTAAGTATAAAACTAGGGAAGTTGCTGTTACAGCTGTACAGGCCTTGATGAAACCGCATCTGGAGTACTGCGTACAGTTGTGGTCTTCTTATTTGAAAAAGGATATAATTGCACTGGAAGCAGTTCAGAGAAGGTTCACTTGACTGATTCCTGGGATGAAGGGATTATCTTCTGAGGAAAGGTTGAACAGGTTGGGCTCATTCCCATTGGAATTTAGAAGAATGAGAGATGATCTTATTAAAACATAGCAGATCCTGAGGGGACTTGACAGAGTGGGTGCTAAGAGAATGTTTCTCCTTGTGAGGGAGTCTCAAACTAGGAAACAGTTTAAAAATTAGGGGCCTCCCATTGAAAACTGAGATGAGGAAAAATATTTTCTCCGAGGGTCATTAGTCTGTGGAATTCTCTTCCCCAGAGAGCAGTTGAAGCTGAGCCAATGAATATATTCAAGGCTGAGTTAGAGTTTTGATTTATAAGGGAGTGACCGGTTATGGGGAGCAGACTGGAAAGTAGAGTTGAGGCCACAATCAGATCAGCCATGATCTTATCAAATAGTGCAGCAGACTTGAGAGGCTGAACAGCCTATTCCTGCTCTTAATTCTTGTGTTCTTGTGTCATGTTGTGTTTATGCCATTCAATACATTTGAATGGAGAGCGGGACACAGAGAATCCACTTCCATAAAGCTAACAGTTGAATGGTGCATCTCCAAAAACAATTTCTCGATTTCTGCATTTAATTGTGCATCTGGACTTATCTGAAATTGCTGTGGAATTTGCACATAAATAATGCTGAGCATTATTCATCTCACTGTTAATTGGACAGCAATTTTTGGGTCAATACTGCAGATTCATTACTCAGCTCATTTTGGTTAGCCATTAACTATCATCATTATTTAATTGTTGACACCCATTTAGGCAGTGATTTATTACAGCGATGAATAATCCTTATCATAAAATTAGATTCAGTGATAATAAGACTACACTTAACATTCTCCTAAAAATGAATGATAATAGCGCTAAAACACAATACAAAAGAAAGGTACTGCGGATGCTGGAAATCCAAAATAAAAACAGAAAATGCCAGAGATACTGAGCAGCTCAGACAGCACCCATGAAGAGAGAAAAAGAGTTAACATATCAGGTCAATGATTTTTCATCAGAACCCAAAGGTGAGAGATGTAATAGATTTTGAGCAAGTTGAAATGGGAAAAGGTAGGGATAAGAACAAAAGGGAAGGTAGCCTGTGATAGGATAAAAGAAAGGAGAGATTAAATGACAAAACATTGCTCCACGGCCGAAGGGAGTGGTAATGGGAGATGTAAAGAAACAAAAGATGTGTACGTGACTAGGGGTGGAGTGAATGGCAGAATGGTGAATAGCTGTTTTCCGAAAGCAAAAACAAGAGTAAAGTCAAAAATTGCAAAAAGAAAGGAAACAAAACGTGGCAGAGGTTATAGTCTGAAATCATTGAACTCAATGTTGAGTCCAATAGGCTGTAAAGTTCCTAGTCGAAAGATGAGGTGCTGCTCCTTAAACTTACACTGAGCTTCACTAGAACAATGAAGGATATCAAGGACAATGTGATGCAAGATGGAGAATTAAAATGACAGGTGACTTAAAGCCTGGAGTTCATACTTGTAGACTGAACGGAGAATGGTCACGCAATCTGCATCTGATTTCCCCAATGCAGGGCAGACCACAACGTGAGCAGTGAATACCTATACTAAATTGGAAGAATTATATGCCAATTGCTGTTTCAGCTAAAGGGAATACTTGTGGCCTTGGACGCTGAGGCGGCAGAAGGAAAATGGCATGGAAAGATGCTGTGAGAAGGGGAGGGAGTGTTGGGGTTGATTGAGGAGTGCACCAAGGTATCACAGAGGGAATGGTGCCTTCAGAATGCTAAATGGGGAGGGGAGGGGAAGATGTGTTTGCTGGTGGCATCACCCTGGAGATGATGGAAGTGACAGAGGATGATCTGATGAATATGAAGGTTGGTGGGATGGAAGATGAGAAGCAGGGTAACCCTATCATGTTTCTGGGAGGGAGGAGAAAGGGTGAGGACAGAAGTGCAGGAAATGGGATGGACGCAACGGAGGACCCATGGCCACAATGCAGTCTGCTCTACACTGGGGAGATTAAACACAAATCGGGCGAACACCTTGTGGAACACCTCCATTCAGTTTCATTACCATTCCCTTTGACCTTGTAGTGCCAACCCTTTCGTCATTGAAACATGTCTCGTCTTCCACCCTGTTACAGGCCTTCCCTTTTTCCCCAACCCTCCCCTTCATTTATTTAAAACCTATTATATTTCTAACTTTTCCTAGTTCTTATGAAAGGTTATTAGTCTGAAATGTTAATTTTGTTTTTCTCTCTCCACAGATGTTGCCTGACCTGCTCAGTATCTTCAGGATTTTCTGTTTTTGATTTCCAAAACCCTACAAGGCGAGTAGAATATTCATTGCCAAGGGGTGGTGGGCTCTGGTGTAGGCAAGCGGCTAAAGCCCCGAAAAGCCGTGTTGGCGTCGGGAACCCGACATAATCCCACTCATTCTGGGTTCAAACCTGGGTGGTTTTGCAGGTGAGCAGGGACCGCCCTTGTAGCTGTCAGGTAAGTAATTAATTACCCAGCATTCTGGCTTTAATAGCTAGTGCATGGTTTTCCCAAACTGAGAAACTTGCCAGGGTCAACCAGTCAAGCACAAAGCAGATTCTGCTACTTCAATGAAACTGACAGGCTGGGAAGTTTTTGAACAGTGTAAGTGCCTAGCTGAGAGGCTGCTGCTCACAGCAATTATTCCGACAGTGTGCTTTCACTGCATGATCGCCAACTTCTTAGATGTCAGTTCATCTGTCTATGTCTTCACTTTCCCAGATCTGCACTTCCCTGCCTTCACTGACGCATGGGAGCATCTTAATTAGCTCTACTGTGCATCTCTGATGAGGAACAAGGAGAGCAGCACCAGCAACACCAACAGTAGCAGGAGCAATATCAGCAGCAGGACCAACTGCCTTCTCCTCAGCCACATGCTGCTTGATAGGTCAGAGGGACTCAGCACAAAGATTCAGCTTGAACAAAACAAAACTGCCAGCTCAGGGTCTACAGACAAAGGATCAGCTTCCTTGATGTGTGTGAACACCAATTCCCCCTAATGGGATCTGTAACCTCCTGAATCAAGACCTCCTTCCAAGTGGGTCAGGTGGGCACACATTGCCAATGAGCATCAAGGTTGCTATTGTTAATTGTATATTAATTGTGGTTAATTGTATGCAGGTGGTGGGCATTAACTAGAGATTCACTCTAGCCCTTGATAAATAGACACAAACTAAAACTGCAGTTGTTGGGTGTATACATGTAATGCCCAACTCTATAAATAAATATGAACACATAAATATTGACTCCAATTCTATCCTTCACTAGCTAGCTTTCTGGATTAGAAAAACTATCACTAGAGCCCCAATACCCCCATCATCATCCTGGTTCTATGCCTCTCTCTGGAGTTCTGCACTCTCCTCCTGCAAGAAGAGCATGCAGAAAGTTGTGAATGTGAGAAATGGAACGTGTGAAGAGAAGGGAAGAACAACATTTGTACAGGGTGACTGTGAGGCATGGGTGTGAGCTGGCACAAAAATGAGTGTGCTTGTTGGTTGTTCAGATGGGAATGTGTGGAGGTGCCTGGAGAGAGAAGAATGAGTGAAACTACAAAGTGTGATGTTCTGACGAGTGCTGTGAAGGCGAATGCTGGGTAAGGCAAAGTTTGGGGCTTGACACCTGAATGTGTTATGCCACTTTCCAGCCTTCTTTAAGTCTTTGAAACTCTTGGTGCACTTTACCCAGGTTCTAAGGAGCAAATTCCTGCTGCTTCCGCCCTCAGACACGTCAATCCATGATTGCTTACTTTGAGAAAATGGCCTCTTCCTCCCGTCCTTGGCAAACATCACCTCAGTTTAGTCTGCCAGATCCCACAGCGGGACCTTTAGATAAGAGTCTGAGGCCCAGTGGGCCTTTCAGGTCTCTTTATATTGTAGTTGCTGAGGACACAGGAATCAATATACAGTTCACCCATTCTGACTCCTTCTGACTGAGTTAAAGAGCAAAACTTATTGATGGAACAAACGGGTTCCTGACCCGCTTACTGCTGCTTGCATATCAAGATAAAGTTCTATCCAATGATTTTATAAAGAATTGTATAGTGTAACATGTACTTTGTACCAAAATCACCTCATGTACTAGTCACATATACTCGCATATATAGAAGGGTATTCATGCATGGAAGCAACTTAATGCATAATATTCCTAGAATTACTTAATAGCCAGATTCTGACCTTCTTAGTTTGCAGACCTCACTCTTAAAAATAAACATATCTCCATATTTTAATTGGATTTGCAATCTGCCTTGCTCTTTTTTTGATAATAAATCTCATCCCTAACATTCCCCAATGTTGACAACACTGGTAATGCTTGAAGATTCCAGTTTGCCTGATATCGTTCAGTGCAGGGTTAGACCTGATGGAGCTGCCAAACCAGTCAGCTTACTTAATATGTTTTAACTCCTATGGTAATAACAAATGTTATTCACAATACAGGCTGGTTCCTGTGATAAGCTTGGATGGTGACCCTGTGGAGTGAGGGATGAGGTACTTTACTTACCCAAATCTCTTGTTAGCAATCTCAGAAACATAAGAGCTTCTCTAAAATAAGAATCATTAAAGAAATTGCTGTCACTTGTCCTTTGAGCTAATCAATAAATAAACCAGTGGGAAAATAAGTCTTCTGTTATTAACTTTTAATTTCCAGAAATCACTTGGGGAATTACAATCATAAAATTCAAGACAACATTCATAAGAAAAATGTTTATGGATTTTTGAGTAATTATATTGTCTCAGGAAAAGTAAAGGGTAACATATCTGGATGGAGATACTATAGTTTGAAAGCTGTGCGAGTACAATTCAGCCTTTGTATCACCCATCCATTATGCCATTCAAAGATTAACAGTATGTTGGATTGGGTGCTGCAGTGGGTTGAGCACACTATCCTTTCATGTCTAAAACTTGGATTTTAACAGTGCTTGGATGCAAGTTCCATCTTTCTGTTGAAGTAATCGTAATGAATTTAGACAGTCTTAAGCCAATGCTGAGCTGGTTCCGGTCCATGACACAAACTCTTGTGCTAAATTGGCAGTCCGCTTTTATGAAGAAGCAAATACTATTAATCATGATCCCATCAGTGGGTTCCTAAAATAATTGAAAAATGTCTGCATTAGTAGTCAGTCAGTCAGTACATGCTCTGTTTATCAATAAATGGACGGCAGATGCCTAATCATCCACCGACACCCTGACAGGTCAGCACTTCAGGCAGTTTCAAATTCAATCATTTCTTGCAGTGCTTCAATTTATTTTTCTTTAGCAGTCAGGGATTTCTATCATTCATCAAAAGGAAGTATTAAAAATGCTCATATGTTGATTGCCCCTAGCAGCACAGTACATTCTGATATGTAAATTCATAAGGATGAGCAGAGATATGGATGTTTCTTTTGTATGAAATGAATCTGTAATTTCTTCATTCCTTTAAATCTTAAGGGCCGTTCATGTTCATGCCTTGATTTCTTATCTGTCTTTGTATAATAGCAAATTTGGCTCAAGTGTTATTACGTTCAGTTGAAGAGGAAGCACGAAGCAAACTGTACTGCAATAATAAATAATTTCAAATGTTACAGATTGTTATAATACACTTTTCTCCTTTCAATATTTAGCTTTTCACATTTTAGCCATGTTACAAATGTTCAAAGCAGCAAAATTTTACGTACGGTAACAAAGCATTCTTCATTTGTCTACTTTTCCAATTTTGTACACTATTGTTTGATCCTAGTTTGTCTCCAATCAGCTGTTCTCAAATAAGGTATGGAGATAATTTCCAAATTGAAGTGCAAACTGTCCAAAGTTCAGTATAACAATGGGATCACCATTGCAGCTGACTTAGGTGTGATGAGTGACAGTCTAGTTGTCTTTCAGACACAGTCCCCACTCTCAGATGGAATGCTTGCATTTCTTGATCCCTGCCTGTCAGCTACTACTGTCACTCTTGGTCCCAATCCCCATAATTTCACTTAGCCCACATCATCTGATGGGGCTCATGCTAGTACTGTCAGATCTAAACTGGCTAATTAGACTGTCAATGAGTGTGAACTACATGCAATGAAAATGCAATAAGTATTTCAAGACCTCCAAGGTCAGCATAGTGAAGATTGGGACTTGACATGCAATCCTTCCTTCACCCTCTCTGCATAATAACCTCCATTCTTCCTCTATTTTTTCAACACTATTACAATTACTAAAGCCAGCCTATCATAGGTTTATTATTTATTCTTTCACAGGGTAGGCCAAAATTAGTTGTCCGTTTCTAAATGCCCTGAAGAAGGTGGTGGTGAGCCATCTTCTTGAACCGCTGCAGTCCATGTGGTGTAACTACACCCATTGTTCTTAGGGAGGGAATTCCAGGGTGTTGACCCAACAACAGTGAAGGAACGGCGATATAGTTCCAAGTCAGGGTGGTGTGTGACTTGGAGGGAAACTTGCAGGTGGTGGTGCTCCGATGCATTTACTGCCCTTCTTCTAGGTGGCAATGGTCATGGGTTTGAAAGGTGCTGTCGAAGGAAGCTTGGCAAATTGCTGCAGTGCATCTTGTATTTGGTACACACTGCTGCCACTGTGTGTCGCTGGTGGAGAGAGTAATTGTTTGGATGGGGTGTCAATTAAGCGTGCTGCTTTCCTATATGGTGTCAAGCTTCTTGAGTGTTGTTGGAGCTGCACTTATACAGGCAAGTGGGGAGTATTCCATCACACTCTTGACTTGTGCCTTGTAGACGGTGGACAGGCTTTGGGGAGACAGGAGGCTGCATAATTTCCAGCCTCCAACTGCTCTTGTAGTCAAACTGTTTATATGGCTGGTCCAGTTCAGTTTCTGTTCATTGGTAACCCCCAGGATGTTGATAGTGGGCAATTAAGCGATGGTAATGCATTTGAACATCAAGGGGAGATAGTTAGATTCTCTTGTTGGAGATGGTCATTGCCTGGCACTTCTGTGGTGTGAATGTTACTTGCCACTTATCAGCCCAAGCCTGAATGTTGTCCATGTCTTGCTGCATATGAACACGGACTGCTTCAGTAGATGAGGAATCATGAATTTTACTGAACATTGTGTAATCATCAGCAAACAACACTGCTTCTGACCTTATGATAGAGGAGAGGTCATTGATGAAGCAGCTGAAGGTGATTGGACCTAGGACACTGCCCTGAGGAACTCTTGCATTGATGTTCTGGGACTGAAGTGATTGGCCTCCAACAACTACAACCATCTTCCTTTGTGCTAGATATAATTCTAACCATTGACTCCAGTTTTGCTAGGGCTCCTTGATGCCATACTCGCTTAAATGCTGTCTTGATATCAAGGCAGTCAACTCTCACCACACCTCATGTGTACCAAGGCTATAATGAAGTCAGCAGCTGATGGTTCTGGTGGAACCCAAACTTAGCATCAGTGAGCAAGTTATTTCTGTGTAAGTTCCACTTGATAGGACTGTTGACACCAACTTCCATCATTTTGCTGATGATCGAGAGTAGGCTGATAGAATGTTAATTGGCCAGGTTGGATTTTTCCTGCTTATTGTAGACAGGACATACCTGGGCAATTTTACACATTGTGGATACATCCCATTACTGTGATTGTACTGGAAAAGCTTGGCTAAGAGTGCAGCTAGGAGCACAAGTCTTCAGTACCATTCCCGGAATATTGTTAGGGCCATAGCCTTTGCAGTATCCATTGCCTGCAACCCATTTCTAAATCACATGGAGTGAATTGAATTGGCTGAAGACGGGCACCTGTGATGCTGGGGGCCTCAGAAGGAGGCCAAGATGGATCACCCACTTGGCACTTCTGGCTAAAGATGGTTGCAAGTGTTTTGCCTTGTCCTTTGCACCAATTTGCTGGGCTCCCCCGTCATTGAGGATGGGGATACTTGTGGAGTCTCCTCCTCCTGTTAGTTGTTTAATTGCCCATCACCATTCAGGACTGAATGTAACAGGACTGCAGAGGTTGGCTGTGGGATCGCTTAGCTCAGTCGATTGCATGCTGCTTCTGCTGTTTGACATAAAATTAGTTCTGTGTTGTAGCTTCATCAGGTTGACACCTCATTTTTAGGTCTGCCTGGTGCTATTCCTGGCATGCCCTCTCTGCATTGGTTACAGCAGAGAAGACCATTCAGCCCATTGGTGGTTATTTCCAAATGCCAGTCCCACATTTGTTCTGAATAAAGGACTACCAGCACCTGAAATTTGGAGGGTAGCACTTCAGCCAATCCAATACTGCCCAAAGCCTGTCTGTTGCAATTTCCATAAGAGCCTGCAACTGTTTTAGGCATATGGATGCTTAAATATGCAAAGTGGAGAGCTATACCCATTGTAGGACCTAGTTTGCAATATTCAGATAGAGTGAAATGTGTGCTCAGCCCATTCAATGACTGGTTGTAAGGGAGCATTAATTGTCACTCAAGAAAATGCAGAAGTGCTCCCCCTGACTCAATCAAAATACTATCACCAGCAGCGAGACCATGCTCCACACCATCTCTGATAGCTCCACTCACCCAAGTCCAAACTGCCAGCCCACTTCCTACCATTCCACCACCAGCAAACTGCAACAAGAAACCCATTTGGTACCCGCAGTTTGCTGGTGACATCTACAAATCCAAAAGTGATTCAGGCTTCCTGTTGGGTGGATGGTATGGCTCTTCACTGACTTCTCACGCATTTTGGGCAGATGTAGAATTTCTTCCTCATTGTGTGTCTGTGCTGGTTCTTGGTTAGAGATATCCAAGACTGATTCCAATGCCACGTTCTCTCCCCATCATTCAGCGTATCCCTCTGCTTCAGATTATGACTTGTTTCTCTCTTAATGCATTTTATATTTCATAGCATATTCTGCACCTCGGTATTCCTACAAAAATTAAAAACCGGTGACTTTGATACCAACAGTAACGGGAGATATGGGGCTAAATTTTCAGACCCTGTGGGGCTGGGAACAAGGTGGGTGAGGCCCGAAAATATTGGTATAAACTGGCATCTTGGTTTGGAGATGCTGTTCCAGGCACCAACAAAATTCACCAGGGCAGGCAGACAACAATCCCATCCGCCTCCTGATTAAGGCCAATTAAAGTTATTAAAGAGCTCATTTAGGAACATTTTTGTTCTTGGAGATATTTCTTCAGATTTTCTGGGTACATTCTGAGTGTGGTAATTCCAGACAATACCTTTGTATGTTTTTGGTTCAGAGTAAGAAAATCCTTCACCCTGGTCAGTCTTGCATCAAAATAACGCACACAGGCTTGCCCCAATCTTGGGTTTGCCACCACTTTCAACAGTGTGACACTACACACACTTCTGTACAAAGATCTGCTTGCCTTCTCTATATCGCCTATTTTACTCCGTAAATGCTTCTTCCAGCCACTGACTCCCGAACTCAAGGTCGTCCTTGTTAAAGGTGAAGGTTGCAATTTTCATGGAGGCGCACAGGTTTCACATGCTGTCTGTTGCTGAAGGGAGGCAAGTACAGAGTGGGGATTCAGTCATAATCCCAGGGAATTATCCATAAAAAAAGTCAGCAAAACAGAGGGGACACAGCCTTTGGAACCCACAGGGGCTGGGAAAGGTGGCAGTCAGCAACCGGGCATTCAGCAGGGCCTTAATCCCACTGGCAATGTGAAGGCAAAAGAACCCCTCCAAGCCAGGAGCAGGAGTAAGACTGCCAATCACAACTGGTGACCACCTGCCCAGAAGGAAGGCTGCAGCTGGCAATGGGGACACAACTGTCAGATTTTGGACTCAGTGGCAATGAGGGGCAATATCCTCCACAGGAATGGTGGAACCCTGTGTAACAAAAGGGCATGGGATAGGAAAGAGGGGCCACAAGGCAAAAGCCAAACCCACAATAGAGGATCTACCACAGAAGACTGAGCTACCTGGAGATGATTGAGACCCACAGGAGACAGGAGACTGCGACTTTCCAAGCAGGTGGTCACAGACATCTGTGCCTTCATCACTAAAGACTTTGCACCTCACAGCACTGCTCACCACGCTTTGTCTGTAGCTGTCAAAGTAACTATGGCCTAGAACCTCTTCGCTTCTGGCTCCTTCCAAGTATCATCAGTGGACCTTAGTGGCATCTCAAAAACTGCTGAACATCACTGCCTCTCACTGGTCACTGATGCCCTCCTTGCCAGAGCTGGACAGCTAATTCATGGCAAATGTGGCCTCATAGGGACAGAGACAGTGGGCTTTGCTGCCATCAGGTACAGTGAGTATGGCCATCTAGGCACCCAGCGACCACCCAGTCAGATTAATCGACAGGAAGGGCTTCCACTCCCTCAATTTTTAACTGGTCAACAACCACAATGAGCACATCCTTCTTGTATGTGCTCATTTTACTAGCAGCTGCCATGACTCCTTCATCCTCCGGCAGCCCAGGCTGCCTCAGATCTTAATCACAAACCCAAAGTCCACAGATTGATCCCAGAAGACAAGGAAAATCCCTTGAAGGGATGGCTATTCACCCTTCTACCAGAGCCAGAGGCACAGAGGCGATACAGCCAAAGCCATCTGCTCAGTAGGACAACCATTGAGCATGGCATTGAGCTTCCGAAGATGCAATTCCAGTGCCTGGACCTGTTGGATGGTGCCCTCCAATATCCTACTTCAGGAATCTCAGACATGGTGGTGGTTTGCTGAGTTCTCCATAACACGTCCCTCCAGAAAAGGTGTGGACCTTGACCACGGTGAGATCCTAGAAGGAAACAAAAACAGAAGCAAGTGAGAGGAGGACGAGGAGGTGGAGAGAGATAACGCTGAACAGAGAGAAGTCCTGGCTGCGCACAAGAGATGGCCGGGTACATCTCAAGGTACGAAGGGCTCACGAGAATGTCATGAACATCCGGGATCGCCCAATGCAGGAATGTTTCAGCTGAGCCCCTTAGACACAGGGGCATGGAATGGAAGAAGTCTGACATATCTCTGCTGACACATGAATGGAAAACACAGCCCGGAACATTTAACCACTTACTGTCCAGAAAGGAACTTGTGTGCCCAGAGGCTTCCCTCACCATGGAGGATCCTGTTATCTCTTTCATCATCTCGTACCACTTTTCCTGTCACAGCGACAATATCAGGAGTCCCAGACGTGTGGCTTAAAGTGTCATAACTTATACAATACAAATAAAGCAAAACAGTAGCCAGAGACAGTAAGAAGATGCCCCAGAGACCCACTTAGTGCTCAGTGCAACACCATGGCCTGCGCACTCGACCACTCCTACGCTGTGCTAGCCTTGTGGCTTCAGAGGAGGTGGAAGCATCCTGCTCACTTATCTCGGCTTGTGGCTGAGATGCATGTGGTGGTCATCCTTGTCGTGCACCTGCAGCATTGCCGAGGCAACCTCCATCTCTGAACACTGGTGCATAGACACACCCTCAGTCAGAGGGGCCAAGGATGATGAGGGCACCCCATGAGGGGTGGCACCTTTATCCTCCCCCATGACACCCTCAGCCCTTGTCAGATGCTCAGGAGTCTGGAGGAGGGCACCAGCTGTGGCGCACCTGGCATCCACTCCAAGAATCTGTGCCACCAACACCACTGACTGGTCCACACTACACAGGACCTCATGCATCCTATGTATGTCAGTGCAAAGTTGCTGCAGGCCCTTCAAGTGATGTCTCATATAATTCTCCATGAAGCTGGCCACTCTCTCTACTGAAGAACTCCTGCACTCAAAAGCTTTGTACCTCTGTGGCACACATGAGTTGGATGGACTCCTCCATCTTCTGTCTCTGACCCTACACTGGCTCAGGGAACTCTGGAATGTGGAAGCACGTCTCCTGCTGCTGATCTAAGTGCAGCCTCCTTTCTTCTGATTCCTGAGGCCCTACATCTGTGGCCAACTGAGCACAGCTGTGTCTGTCCTCCATCCTCCAAGAGGGCTCTGCCTCTGGAACCTCCTCCTGCTCACTAGTGCCATGCTCATCACACTGTGCCACCTATCTCCACACATACCAGGGCCCACCCAAGTTAGTGTATTCGTGCTGATGATACTGCGCTCGTAAAGTGCGACGATACTTCTTCGTCTCTTTCTTCATCTTCTGGGCTGGGGAAGGTGGGGGAGAAGATGTCAAAAGGTGGGATTTGCTATTGTGGGAAACATAAGAAGAGATGATGAGAGCCAGCCTAGGAGAGTAGAAGCTCCTACAGTGCTGAGGCTACTGAATGCTATTCAGTGTGTTACGGTACACACTATTGGATGGGATGGAGCGCAATGCACCCCGTCACTTTGCCCTCTGTAAGCACCAAGTCCACCATAAGCTCCCATTTCACCAAATCTGGCTGACCCCTCTTCCACTAGCCTGGTTACCTCCATCACTGTCTGTTCAGCGTGATACGGTAGAAAAATGGCATGCTCCTCCCATCCGGGCCTTCTCCTGGACATTGTCTGCCCATTTCGTTAGTAGGAATAAAAGAGAATGAGATAAGGCATTGTTGCAAAGTTCAGCCAATGTCATTTGCCCCTATCCACTAGGAGCAGCATGTCCACGTGGTGACAGTTCCTCAGCAGCACTATGGCTCCGAGCCGTACTGAGAGCTGTTCTGAAGGGTCAATAAGTGGCCTTGTCGGAGATTAATCACACCAAGGCATTACAGAAACCCCATGTATTACTTGTGCACAAGGGAGAACAATACAGCGAGAGCTATTGTACCATCTCAAAGGAGAATATACAGACTTGCTTAAAAGCATTTTACAACCAATCAGTAAATTTTGTACATCTCAATCCACTTATTTACATAAGTTTACTGACCAATCCATGTTCCAGTAAATTTCCATTCCTACACCACAGGGTGCAGTTGCTTATAATTTGGCTATCACAATTTTGATTACATTCGGCCCGAGAGAGAGAGACATCCTACAGTAGGCTCATCCTACAGTAGTAAGACAAGATGGTATCGTTCTTCAAGGTTGCAGTATTTTTCTCTTAGGCTCAAGCGTTTAATTCAATTGCTCCATTAACCCTTTCAATACTGAGTGGGCCCCCCTATAGTTGTCTTTAGGCCAGCACAGCCTGGGCACACATCCCTCCCATGTTCAGGAGCAGCATGTGTCCTGAGGCTCCTCAGGTAGTGTGTCTGCTGGAAAGTACAAGCCCCGAGACCTGTCCGGACAGTTTGGGGTTGCACCCACCTTGCTAGAATGTATGAGGTTGTTGAACCTTTAACAATACTGGAGCCACGATCTTCTCATCTCGCTTCTGGGGTGGTATGCCTCCAATTCTCCCCTTAACATCTCACTTCCCTCGTGCTGCGGAAGGCTTTGGCATGATCTGTAGATTCCATCCTTAAGGTGGCCAGCAGCCTCAGTGATGACTGCCATGGGAGTCTAAATCAGTGCCCACCATTTCATCTGACCCACCTCCAGTCACACTCTCGCAAGTTTCATTTGGACAAGGAACCTGTCTCCATGTCAATTCTGATTTATGTACTAGGTGTTCTCGCCACTTTGAAAGCTCAAAGTGATCTTGTCTCCATTGAACTTCTCTCTTCTGCTAGTCACATTATGCAAATTGAAAAACAGGGTTGGGTGACAGTACTTCCGATAACTGTTCCTTTCGTACAGGTTTATCCTATTTTTGACCCATTGCTGTAGTTCCCTTGCTGTTGATGCAAAAGAGAAGGATCAAGAATGAAAATCCAGTTGTGATCATTCATTTCTTCGCTGACATCTTCGATAAAATTCAATGCTGTGCTCTTCAGGCAAAAAAACACTGCCCTGTTATGGCAAAGCCAGTGTCGCCTAATACTGTCACATTCCTGCCATGAATCCTTTCAAAATATCTTACCAAATAAATCTTGTTCTTTGTGAGAATCAGAATGACCTCAGCCCAGTATTTCCAGCAGAGCAAAGCCCTTTCATGTGAACGTATCCTTTGAGGGAACAGATGCTAAGCGTTTCAAAGCAAAGCTGTCTATATTTTCTTTAAACACATCACTGGTTTGATTCACATTCCTAGGGTTGACTGAATCTCAGCTTACTTTTTGAAGCAAACAAAAATGATTGTAAGCTATATACCCTGCTCTCAGTCACATGCAAATTTATTATTTTAAATTGGAGCTGACAATCATAATGCTGCAATATAAAGTCACACAAAGGTTAGAAAGTAAATATGTATCAACATGGGTTGCATAATAAATATTTCCTCAAGTTACTACTCAAAAGAATGGGAATATTATTTTTATCAAGCTTTTATTTGTATTTTGATACTGCCACTAAGACCAGTATCATCTCACTTAGTACAGACAAAGGACTGAATCCAAGATCTTCCTAATCTGTATAGCATTGCACCATAGCAGGTGTTGTATCTATCTATTGAGTCCTTAATGATCATTTACCTGCACAAGTTATGCAGAACACTTTTTTTAATAACTGACTCAAAGTTTTACTCAAAATCAGTGCTCCAAGCAGACCTATACAATATCTAATTGCAATGGTCCTATGGTATGCATTAGCACAGATGTGTCCTTTACTACGGCATGTAGCAGCAAAGGAAGGATTTTAGACAGCATTGTGTGTAGGAAGTAATATTGTTTATTACCTCAGAGGGTTGTGGATGCTCCATCATTAAATACACTTAAGGCTGAATTTTTGGTTTCTAGGAATCAAGGGATATGGAGAGCAGGTGAGAAAGTGGAGCTGAAACCCAAGATCAGCCATGACTGTATTGAATGACGGAGCAGGCTCAATGGGCCATGTGGCCTGCTCCTGCTCCAACTTCTCGTGTTCTTGTATCTGCAGGTCTGCATCACAGGACCAAGCTCAAGCCTAGCATGAATATCACCAGAGGAGGATGTTTACCTGTTCACACTAGGAAGTTCTGAGGAACAAAGGGACCTTGACGTGTGCGTCCATAGATCTCTGAAGGCAGAGGGGCATGTTAGTGGGGTGGTGAAAAAGGCATATGGGGCACTCACCTTTATCAAGCAAGGCATGGGTTACAAAATTAGGGAGGTCATGCTGAAGTTGTATAGAACCTTGGTGAGGCTGCAGCTGAAGTACTGTGTGCACTTCTGGTCGTCATATTATAGGAAGGATGTGATTGCACTGGAGGGGGTGCAGGGGAGATTCACCAGGATGTTGCCTGGGATGAAATATTTAAGTTATGAAGAGAGGTTTGATAGACTTGGGTTGTTTTCGTTGGAGCAGAGAAGACTGAGGGGGCAACCTGATCGAGGTGTACAAGATTATGAGGGGCATGGACAGGATGGATAGGGAGCAGCTGTTCCCCTTAGTTGAAGGGTCAGTCACGAGGGGACATAAGTTCAAGGTGAGGGGCAGGAGGTTTAGGGAGGATGTGAGGAAAAACCTTTCTATCCAAAGGTTGGTGACGGTCTGGAATGCACAGCCTGGGAGGATGGTGGCGGCAGGTTGCCTCACGTCCTTTAAAAACCTGGATGAGCACTTGACATGTCATAACATTCAAGATTATGGGCCAAGTGCTGGTAAATGGGATTAGGTAGGTAGATCAGGTGTTTCTCACGTGTCGGTGTAGACTCGATGGGCAGAAGGGCCTCTTCTGCACTATGTGATTCTGTGATTAAACCAATACAGTTTTCCTTGGGTACATTTCTCACTAAGCTCACAAATAACGGCCTGTTCTTCCAATAACTGGAATTTTTAAATTGTTAAAGAGAAATGCAACCCATTCTTCTAATCAATCACAATGTCACGCATGAACATTACAATAAAACTCAGAATTTTGTTAAAGCACTCTTCCAACTATACAGAAGGTAAATGAAAGTTACTTACAACTTGCTGTTCACACATTTGCAAAAGAAATGATTTTCTTAATATTCGCCTTCATACTGCAGTGTTTTAGGACTGTTGTTATGCTGGAGAGTCTTGCGCCACAATTTTGACAAGGCAGAAAATTCTCTGCCTCAATGAAAGTTCACCAACATCAGGTAGATAGCAGTGGGAAGGTTCAATCAGAACGGGGTGATGGGGGAGGAAACTGGTGTTGATGAGGGATTTGAGCCAGCGGCAGGGGAGACCTAATCTTTCCTTGTGGCACCTGGATCCTGTTCTTCCAGGCTCCACGAGGAAAGGTTAAAAACTCACTAAACTCCTGCCTCTTCTGGGCCTGACCTTTGCCCTCATTGACTTCATGTGATGGGAAAAAGCAACAGGCTGCCAAGTTAAAATTACACAGTTCCGGTGACATCGTGGAAATCCAACGTACATTTGTAAAGAAGGCTTCATGTAGGTGTCAACATTAGCCCCTCAGATTTAAGTTAGGAAGGGTCAGCTCCCAGCAGCTCATCGCTTCTGGTTGGCAGGTAGGGTTAAAATCACTCCCTTGGTTTCTACGGAGTATGTGTTCAGTTTTATACTCCCTTAAATATACAATAAATTTGAAGCCTATCTTTTCTTCCCTTGAGTTTCTTAAGCTATTTTCTCCCCTTCAACACAGGTCATTACTCAGCTGAGAGAACAGGCAGCCTGCTACTAGGCCTCCTCCCATGCTATTGCCAGTCTGTAACCACTTGGCAACAGCTGTGCAAGGGAACAGGATAAAAAATTCACCCTGTCCCTGTTTGTCTTCTCGTGATGCCAGTGGGCACCACCTGTCCAAAAAGTAAGGTTAAGTACTGCAAAAATTGGTCCACCCTATTAGTTTCCTCATTCTCTGATGCTAAGCTATATTTTCTTGAACTTAACAAATGAGATACTTTCATCCTGCTGTGATCTATCCCATCACTGCCACCAGGCAGCTAAAATGATCTATGAAGAAAAACAAAAATTGAGAACATAGCCCATCTCTCAATGCTTTCATATCACAATTAATAAACAAAGATCAATCTTGGCACAACTGTTCTGTTAATGTGCTTTCTCATGCTTCATGCAGAGTACAGCAAAATATTGGATCACAGGAAAAATGCTTCAGAATATAAGAAATAATAAAAAGTCATTGGCCATCAAATCTCTTTCTTCTACATATCAAATAGAATTCACACTTTCACCTGGCACTATCCACATTTTATCACATTTTCTAATCAAAGTGACTAGATGCAAGTAAAACCTCAGAGGTAGAGTAACATGATGTATCTGTTTAATTGTCCAAGATAAACAAACAAGCAGAGACCAGGATATCAATATAACATTACAAATCATTCAACCCTGACCTTAACCTGGGAAAATGTGAACTTGTCCACTTTGGCAGAAAGAATTGAAAAGCACTATACTATATAAATGGAGAGAGATTGGAAAACTCAGTGGTGCAGAAAGATTTGGGTGTCCTGGGCAAAAATTTTCCCAGAATTGTCCAATGGGCCTTAGAAGAATCAGAGGTGATCTTATTGAAACATATAAGACCCTGAGGGGACTTGATAGGGTGGATACCTGGTGGATGTTTCCTCTAATGGGGGAAGACAAGAACTAGGGGACACAGCTTAAAAATAAGACGCCTCCCTTTTAAGATGGAGATGAGGAGAATTTTTTTTCTCAGAGTGTCATTAAGTCAATGGAATTATCTTTCCCTAAAAGCAGTGGAGGCTGGGTCATTGAATTTAGCCAAGGCTGATTTTGATAGATTTTTGATCAACAAGGGAGTCAAGGACTATGGGGGCAGACAGGAGAGTGGAGTTGAGACTATGGCGAAACAGGCTTGAAGGCCAAATGGCCTTTTCCTGCTCCTATGTTTCCATGACCCGTTATATTCCAGAGATAACAGCAAAGGAACCACTGGCCTGTATTATGCACTGGCAGGTGGATAGCCTGGCCAGAATACCCACCTCCATTGCTGGGACATATTGGCCCAGTTTTAATGATGAATAACAGTCCCTCAACCCTCACCCACTCACCCCACATCCCCTCATACCTTGATGCCCCCTCATCAAAAAAAAATCTAATAGATATGTCACATTGAAAGACACTTTATAATGAAAAAAAGCCTCATCTATAAAATCCATTCAAAAATGTAAATCCCTCAAGTGGTTGATCTGTTTTCTACATCTGCAAAAGGAGCTATCGGATCAGTCATGAACTTGTTCAATGGCAGAGTAGGCTTGAGGGGCCGATTGGTCTACTGCTGCTCCTAATTCTTATGATCTCATGACCTATTTTTATACTCCAACCCCCTTGCAATAGAGGCTAACTTTCCATTTGCTTTCTAATCACTTTCTGTACTTGCCTGCTAACTTTTTGTCATGTACAGGAACACCCAGATCTCTTTGTCCAACAGCATTCTGCAATCTCTCTTTATTTAAATAACATTATGGGCAGAATTTTATGGCTGACACGCGGGTGGTGGAGCCTGCATGTCAGCGCTTAAAATGTCACGCAAGCGTCCCAACGTCAGCACGCGGCATTACGATATTTAGCTGGGCAAGAGGAGGCCCAAACATTACACGTGCATACAGACAGGCTGGTCAGATGGCCTAAGGAATGCCACATGGAATGTTATGTGGATAAGTGCTCAGTTAAGCACTTGGGCAAGACAAGCAAGGTACAGGAATACATGAGTAATGGTAGGACCGTGGGAAGTCACGACGATTACAGGGACCTTGCTGGGCAGACCCGTTAAGGTAGCAGAACAGGAACATAAGGCGTTTAACAAGGTCGAAGCCAGACTTGCCTTTATTAGCCGAGGAATAGAATGTAGGAAAAGGGAGGTCATGTTGCAAGTGCCAAAAATGCTGTCGAGACCACATCTACACTTCTACCTTCAGTTGTGACCTGCGCTTCAGGGGAGGGATGGCATTGGAGTGGGGAGAGTGCAGAGGTTCCTGATCTGGATGCATGCTGGCCTGGAGAGTTGGAGTGATGAGGAAACATCGCATACACTTGCGACATTTGCCGTGGAGCACAGGAGATTGACAGGTCACATTATTGACCTTCATACCATTATGAGGGGCATAGAACAGGTGGACAGAAGGCAACATTTCCCCTTGGCGCAGGGATGAGTAACGTAGTAGCATTTATTTATTTAAGTTGAGTGCCATGAAGTTGACAGGTGAGGTGCTGACGACCTTTGGACAGAATAATGTGGGACATACTGGCTGAAAGGGTGGTGGAGGTACAAACCCTCCTAAGATGCACTAAGTCTTTGGCTGTGCAGCAGCAATGCCATGGCATGTTAGGCCATGGGGATAGTGGTCACAAATGGGAAAGGCAACTTTGGAATGTGCTAGAGACACGCATCCTCAAGGGGCCGAGGGACCTTTGTGTATGACCCATACGTCTGACTGTATCAGTCTGTGAATGAGCAGTGTTGCTGCATTAACGATTGCAGCAATCATCAGTGCTTTGGACGGTGGGGAGACAGAGTGGATGGGACTGTGGCCCTCAAATACCTAACCCCTGCACCCCAGCCTCACCCACACCTGCCGCCCTGGCCGCCTGCCTCCTCCCCAGCTCCATGGCCTGCTCCTCCTATGTAGTGAGGCGCTGCAGCACGGTGGGACTACCACCAGTCCACAAACGCTCCTGAATATTATTCTCAGTTTTTGCCTACAGAACAGACAAGAGGATTTATTGGGGCTGATTGCTCATATACTCCGCACCCGCATGCAGCACCCCAACCACAGTGGCCCATCTGAGGCCTCCAGCGGCTCCTGTCCACACTACTGGTGATCAGGCCCCAGAAGATAGTACGGCTGGTCCCAACCCCCTCCCCCAGTGGGCACCTTGGGCACATTCGGCTTCCAACACTTTCAATAACACACGGCTCTTAGCGCCCATGGCAAGGAGGCGCAACTAGGTGCAGCACCAAGGCCAGCAGATGGCTCTTGGCCACGACACCTTGAGGCTCCCCGTCCACCATCTCATCACCATCAATATGACATGTGTTGGAGTTCTGAGTATGTGTTTAGCTGCCTCCCCTGTAGGGGAGGCACCACCAGACTACTCAAATGCGACAAACACCAACATATGCTGGAGGGAGAACCCACCTTCTCCTCAACCACTAAGGCTGATGTAAGCATGGTCACTACCTGTTTGCCCACCCACCGTGTGCCAAATGCCCAATGCAGTAACGACACTAAGATGTGGGGGGGCCTCAAAGGCTAAGGCTACATGCTGAGTCAAATGGCCAAGGCTGACATGGTACTCACCCTTCCAGAGTGCAGCAAATCATTGAAGCGCTTGCGGCACTGCGTTCCGGTGCGCCGCACAGCATCATGAGAGCTAACAGCCTCCGCCACCTCCTGCCACTCCTGCCTGGTGACCTGGTGGACCCTCCTCCTCCCATCCTCTGGAAACAAGACCTCCCGATGGTTGGACACCTCTCACAGGAGGACAGAAAGGCAGGCTTCGGAGAACCGAGGGGCACAGTGGCCTATCCTGCAGCCTGCCCCCCTCCTCCTCCTCTGCCCTCCCCTCTTGTGCTGCCCAGTGACTGGCCATGGTCGACAGCCTAAAGGAGGCTGCCTGGCCGCTCTTTATACAGACTGTCAATTCCCCATTGGAACCCGCGGTCTGAACACACCTGCTGCTGATTTAATTTTCCCGATGAACACAGGAATCAGAACCCCGCCGGGTGGGCCTTAATTGGCCCGCCCGTGCATAATGACAGCGCGGCCCGTTTCGGCGGCAGGGATCAGCTGCCCGCCCACTGCTGAGTCGGTCGGGCCCACCCGCCCGTCAAGCGCAAAATTCAGCCCTATGTTTTTCTATTCTTCCTGCTGAAGTGGACAACCTCTGATATTCTTACATTATGCTGCATCTGTCAAATTTTTGCCTACTTACTTAACCTATCTAAATCCCTTTGCAGATGCTTTGGACTGAATTTTCTCAGAGGAGGCGGGGAGATCAGCTTGGAAAACCTCCCAACCCAGCAGCCTCCAACCACCATATTTACAATTCCAGGGAGGTGGGAGCAAGATGGAGTCAAGCCTGCCGCTTCCAGAGGCAGGCCCAAGGCAGCAACGGAGGCAAGTGGATAGCCTGGCTGGAAAGCCCAACTCCATTGCTGGGACATATCCGCCCAGTTTTAATGATGAATGCCAATCCCTCAACCACTCACCCCACATCCCCTCATACATCGATGCCTCCCCAATCAAAAAAAAATCTAATAGAGATGTCACATTGAGAGACACATTATACTGAAAAAAAACCTTACATTCAAAAATGTAAATCCCTCGTGGTTAATCTGTCATAAAAACAAACATCAGCTTACAAAATCAAAAACTGGTAATCCTTTAATAACCGCTTAAAACAATCAAAATGTTAACATATAATAATTTGATCTTTGATTTAAATTGATAAGTGGTTCCTGGACCTTTTGAAGATCAGCTAAGCATTCATAATAGCCCCAGCTATCAAAAAAATCCTGAGAAGTGACAACAACTGAGTCCATTGAAACTGAAACACCAAATGGATATTTTCTTAAACCGCAGCTTCTGTTTCATTTCCATTTCAAAGCAGATTGCCTGTCACTCAATGGAGTATAGCAGGTGCTTAGATTTTTTTTTTTAAACATTCAACTCCAGGGCAAACTTTTTAAAAGGTAAAAATCTCTGGGCATTTAAATCTCAGTCCAAACTTTGACAAAAGAGTTTACCAGCATAGTTTTCTAATTTTCATTCATTAGCACACTTTCCCCAATTGGGAAAAGCACTGCAATGAATATCAACACTTACATAATGATAGACAATGTGATGGTCAAATTACCTTTGCAGGACAGAGCCCTATAATCAATCACTGCAGTAAAAACACATCTAAATTACAATATAGCTTCTAACAATTGAAACTGAAATGATAAATGTATTTCAAAGTCTGTGAATGACAGAACTCCAGGAACAGATGACGAGTGTTTTTAGGTTTCCTACTTAGGACTGGGGATCCCCCATGGTTCATCCCTCCTTTGAGGTGCCATGAACCACATCTCCTACCAAAACAGGCTTGACTCCATGAAAGCAGGAGGAGGTCTGAAACACCCACTCCACAGTGGAGTAGACAAAGGTGGGATTGCCGAGTGTGGGGTTCGCTACCCACACCCTTATCCCAGTTCAGACCAGTATTTCCCATTTTTTACTGTCTTTTCCTTCTTGGTAGGGGGAATCCCGGAAACAGGTCAGGTTGGCTATTTTTCAACCTCCTCCCCCCCTCAATAGGTGAAAGCCATCATTTTATGAGATGGAAGGCTGCCATATATAATTTTATCCTTAAAGAACTCTAATAAAATGTGTCAAGCACAATTTCGCTTTCATAAAATCAGGTTGACTCTGCCTGAATCTATTATGATTTTCTAAATGTCTGCTACTACTTCCTTAATAATGGGTTCCAGCATTTTCCCAATTACATTTGTTAGGCTAACAGGTCTATAGTTTCCTGCTTTCGGTCTCCTTCCTCTCTTGAACAGATGTTTTAGATTTGTGGTTTTCCAAATCACTTGGACCTTTCCAGAATCTCGGGAATTTTGGAAATGCATCCCCTATCACTGTAGCCACTTTTTAAGACCCTAGCATTTAGACCATCAACTCCAAGGAACTTGTCAGCCTTTAGTCCCATTAACTTTTTCTTTAATGATGGTGATTGTTTTAGCTCCTCTCTTCCTTTTGCCCCTTGATTTTCCACTATTCATTGGATGCTTTTTGTGTCTTCAACCATGAAAACATACAAAATACTTGTTCAAAATCTCTGCCATTTTCTTGTTTCCCATTATTAATTCCCCTACATCATCCAAAAACCCCAGACACTGGGGTATGGGTCCCACCCGAGGAGAGGCCAGGACAGCAGAACAAGACAGGTAGGGGAGTGGGGTTGGGGTGGGGTTGTGGCCTATGCTGCAGGCCTGAGTTGGCATTGGTGGGGGGGGCGCTGGGGGAGGTCTAATGATCGCTTATGTCTAAATGGTCGCTTTTGATGCCGATGATCGCTTTTGATGCCTTGATCACCTTTAAATGTCAAAAGATGGCAACACATGCTGATGACTGATGAAAAAAACTATTCCAAATTACACATTTTGATGCCAAATGTTGCTACATGATCACTGGTCATTTGGAGTGCACTTGAATGCAAAATGATATCAACATTTTTCTGGTAGGGATGGATCAATATTACTTTAGCTACTCTCTTTATTTTGATATATTTCTTGCTAGTTTACTCTCATATTCTAATTCCTCCCTCTTTATTTTTTCTTAGTCATCCTTTCCCAATCTTTTGGCCTACCATTAATATTTGCAAATTATACATCTTTTCTTTCAATACCTTAACTTCTTTATTGCATCCTTCTGATTGAGTCTTTTTTTCTCAATGGAATACATCTTTGGTGAGAGTTGTGAAATATCTCCTGAAATATCTGCCAATGCTGCTCAACCGTCTTAGCTTTAAACCTATTTTCCCAGCCCACCATAGCCACTCTGTCTTCATACCTTTGTAATTGTTTTTATTCAAGTTTAAGCCGCTAGTTTCAGACCCAAATTTCTCATCCTCAAACTGAATGTGAAATTTCATCTTCTTATGATCACTCTTGCCTGGATGATCTTTAGTAATGGTGAAGTGAGATTGGTGAGATGCACCCATATTTTTAGGCCGGATCTTTTGGAAAACCTATAAGTTACTTCAGTTCAAATAATATTCCTCCTGTTATATTACATTTTAACCTCACGACAGCCTTTGACTCTGTAAACAACGAAGGCTTATGAAGTATCTTCCTTAAATTTGGCTGTCATCAGAAACCAGTCACCATCCTCTGCCCACTCCATGATCACGCACAAGCTGTGATCCTCACCAACAGAACCACCACAAACCTTCTCTCAGTGAAGACTGTGGTCAAATAAGACTGTGTCATTGTATCAACTCTCTTCTCCATTTTCTGCACTGCAATATTACACCTCACCTCTAGCAAATTACCCATAGGCATGGAGGTAATTTACAGAACAGTTGGCAAACTGTTCAACATATGCTGCCTTCAATCCAAAACCAAAACCACTTGAGCCTCAGTCATTAGCATCACCTGCATGCTAAAGCTCAATGTGTGTTCACTCAAAAATCGAGCTCCAGGGGCAGAATTTTTAGCTTGGCGTGAGGGCGCGCGCCCACCCTGCTGGAGCATAAAATAGCACAGGATTACGTTGGGTGAGTGTCCCGATGTCATCCCGTGCTTGCACAATATTTTAGTCTGCGGGCGTAAGCAAAAGTCGGAAGTGTGCCCGCCGACAATTAAGCAGACAATTAATCCCACTGTTCATGTTCCAACTGTCCCCAACTTTTTGTGGTCCATCTGTCATGAAGAGATATTAATGTATATAATATTATTGGAAATTATTTTTAAATTGGACTTGTAGTAGGGTCTGTGCATGTGCGTGAGTGTGTGCGTCTGTGTCTTAATTGGATTAGAGCCAGCTAGTCTGGGTGCTTTGAAATATAGTAGTTTTGAAATGTTAAACATTAAGATAAAGGGTGTATTTGCATTTGTTGAATAAACCATTCAAAGACTGGGGGTGAATTCTTGTATCTATCTAGGAGACACCAAGCAATATGTTTATATTACTAATAATTCGTACTATGAAAGGGGTTTTATTGTTAGAAGAAGCAGAGTTCAAAGGGCCTAGTGATTACATTCAAAGCTTAGTCAAAGGCATGAGAGATCTGAGCCGCCTGTAAGCCCTGCCAGTGTGTCTGCGAAGGAACAACTTGAAAGGAACCTCAATTTGAATCTGTAAAATAAAATGTGCTTTACCTGGTGTCTATTTAAATCTATGAGTTGTCGTTACCCTGGGAGTGATTAATTTGGAGATTTGTTTAATAGTTATTATGACAGTAATTTGTAGACTTGTGTATGTGTTTAAGACTTGTTAAATTAATAAATGCTTAATTTAATTTATATAAAAAGCCTCTGGAGGCTTGATGGTTTCATTTCTGAATTCAAACCTACATCTCAAACATACCAATTGAAAATATAGGTTATGACAGTTGTTTAAAGTTTCCCTCTGGGATTTTAAATAGCTCAGCCTTTACCAACTGCTGTGTCATAACACCGTGCAACCTTACGGTTGGTGGACAGGTGCATCTGCCAGGCGGACTTTGCATTTTTGATGAAACCTCATCCAAGGGCAGGATGAATTTCCATTATTACGTTTAAAAAAAAATGTATTCACAGAATTTTCGTCACACATGTTCAGGTGACTGATTCTGATGTGTGGATATTTTTTCCAGATTTTAAAATCTTTATTTATTGGTTTTATATTCTTCAGCTCCCCAAGGCTGCTCTCTGCCTTCAGGAAATTTTCATTCTGCGCTCCACCTTGCCCGCACTTACGTCAGCATCCACACTCCTCCCGCCCCCACCTTGGCAGCACTGAGCATTTCAGCGTGTGTTTCACACTGGTTAGCCATTAATTAGCCAGCCAGCATGAAATCGCGGTCGGGGGCCAATCGCAGACGGTCCGTTTTCCGGCCAATTCTGGGCCGGCCGATCACGCCTGCCCCGAGTGATCGCCGACTCCCCCAAAGCATGTGAGAAAATGCGCCTTTCACCAAACACCCAGAAGACTAAGGCCCTCATCCAGTTTCAGCAGCAAATACCTCCCCCATTAATTATGATCAATGGCGAGATCTTGGAAAACGCTGACCACTTTCCGTATCTTTGAAGCCTCCTCTCAATGAGTAAATAACAAAATTCATCATCACCTCCAAAGTGCCAGCTCAGCCTTTTGCCAATTAAGGAAAAGAGTATTTGTGGTCCAGGAGCTCAAACCCTAAATAAGATCATAGTTTACCAGGCAGCAGTGAGCCCCACACTCCTACGTACTTCGAAGATACGGACAACTCATAGCAGGCACCTCAAAGCAATTGAGAAGTTCAACCAGCTGAGCCTTCACTAGATCCTCCAAATCCAGTGGCAAGAAAGGTGGTTCAAGAGCAGCATCCACTCCCAAGCTAACTTGCCCAGCATCAAGGCGCTAAATCACTCAAAGTCAGCTCCACTGAGTGGGACATGTAATTTGTATGCCTGACACCAGACTCCTGAAGTACCTGCTCTACTCAGAGCTCGGTCACTGCAGGAGACCCCCAGGAGGAAACACTTCAAACATCCCCAAGATCAAACATAGCTACCAACTCATGGAGTCCCTGGCTTCTGACTGATCAAAGTGGAGAAAGCCCATCTGGGAAGGCACTGAACACATCAAGAGACTTCATACAGAGGCAAAGTCAAGGTGTTGGAGGAAGTGCACAAACCTCCAAACAACTAATCTACTCAACCCTCAAAGCACCACCTGCCCTATATATGGTGCCATCTGTAGACAGCACATCAGATTTATCGGCCATCTCAGAACCCATCGAACCAGAGTGAAAACAAGTCATCCTCAATCCCAAGGGAATGCCTAAGAGGAGGAGAAGAGATTTTATAGCTTTATTTAGCAAAGAAATATTGTAATTTGTCCAGTATTATCTACTAACCACTTTGATTTTTTTTTGTACAGGTCAATATTTGTAGTTATTAAAATACAAAAGTTTCAGGTGGACTAAAGTTTCTTTCAAATAAAGCTTGTTTAAGCTAAACAAATACCAATTGAAGATTCCTGATTTTAGCATGTGCTTTAACAGGGAAACAAAACAGAGCACTGTAATCCAACGTTTACACATTTTTGTATTCTATTTATACAAGATACCTTTGTTCAGTAGTTAATCTTGTTTTATTTTTGTTCATTCTTGGCATGTGGGCACACAGGCAAGGCCACCATTTATTACTGAACCCTAATTGCCCTTGAGAAGGTGGTGGTGAGCCACCTCCTTGAGACAGAGTGACTTGTTAGGCCATTTCAGAGGATAATTGAGAGTTGACCATATTGCTGTGAGTCTGGAGTCACGTATAGACTAATCCAGGTAAGGCAGTAGATTGTCTTCCTCAGGGCTTTAGTGAATCAGGTAGGTTATGACAATTGATGATAATTTCCTGGTCACCATTGCTGAGACTAGCTTTCAATTTCAGATTTTCTATTAACAGAATTCAAATTCCACCAGATGCTATGGTGTGAACTGAACCTATGGCCCCAGAGCCTCAGGATTACAAGCCTAACAACTTTACCACAATGCCACCATCTCCACTGTATCCCTTTGAAGTAATCCCCCATCAGTCTGGAGGCATGAAAGGTTTTGATGCCAGAACCTGAAGCTGGCACACCAGAAATCCGGCACATGCAAAACTGCAAACTCTATTTTGGCATTTCTCCTGGATGCCAGCAGCAGTGCCCATGACATCAATGGACAATTCTGGATGAGGGTTGACAAACCTTGTATATTTCCAATAACTACAACTGCATAGCATGCCAGTGACTTAAAGGCTGCATAGGATGACAAATACTAACTTTTGTAGCTTGTAAATGAATTGCATTATACAACCAGTAATACAGTCCCCAGCATAGTGACACAAGTACATCTTTAGCACCTTTCCCTGCATTTTGTTGTCTCACAACAGCAACAGAACAGGGAAAAGGAATTACAAAGGTCAACACAAAAACAACGGTTCACCTTTGAAAGCACGGACCTGACCAAAGGGAAGAGACCTACCAAGGGGTGTCCAATATACTCTTTGAGTGCAACAATTAAACAAATAAACTAATTAACAGCCCCTTAAAAGGGCATTGTAATGAAAGCCAAAAACTTGAACAGAAACTTATAAAACTAAATTAAAATAACATTCCCGGGGAGGCATCTATTATGTATGGAAATTGAGCCAACTGAGAACTGTTCAGGAACTTCAATCTCATTACTGTAACCTCCCCTAATCTGCATGATAATTAAGGCCTTAATGAGTTTAGTGCACAACCGCAGCATTGAAACCTGCTTCAGGTTCTCTAGGGTCAGTTTCTGTGCAAACTGTGCATCAGGTATTCCCAAGGTTTGAGTGCCCCAAAACCAAGGTTGGCAGCTGCCCAATGCATAGAGTACTATGATCATCAAAATTCATTAACACCTGTACAAAACCAATTAAATAATGGCATGACTACCAGGGAAGAAACAACCAGGAAGGGATGGTTTATAGTGATTTTGCCACATTGTAGATGAAGCTGCTTGGGAAGATACACAAAGACGGACCTGGTTGCAATGTGACTAGGCACAGAACTAAAGCAAATAAACACCACAGGCCAAAACCAACAAGAATGGTGTAGAATGGACCAGTGAGAAATAAAACTGGCAGCAAACCGATAATGGAGAATTATGTGTGTATGGCAATGATCCCTGCAAAGTGTTGGCAAATCATGTTCTATTTTCTATTTATGGTGCATTTTAAATGTGTTTTTTTTTCTCAACACATTTCAAATGCTTTCCTTTACTAAGATATCTTCAATATCAGTACCCTCAAGGGATTGGGCAAATTTTGGAGTTTGTCAAGAAGCTTCTGTGCCTTGCCAGATAAAAGTGATGAGATGCTTATTTGATACATTAATCAGAGCTCCCCATAAAGCTGCCTGCGTGCAGTTCTTGGGTTATTTACAACACTTCAGAGAAATGTGATTTTTCATCAACTCCCTAGCCTTTGTTCAGATTTTCAGCGGAATAGCTCAATTGCTGAAAAACTGGTACCTCTCCTGCCAGCACCGTCACGCTAGCCTGTTTCTCAGCAACCAAAGGAGCTGGCGCTGAGTGGACAGTTAAAATTGGCTGACATCCCAATGTAGCCTGCCATCTTCAATTTTAACTTGCTCTCTTTTATTTTATGTTCCCTTTTCAATCTTTTTTTCAAAATGAAAATATGTTCAATTCTCTCTTCATGGGCTAGATTTCACATCCAGCAAGTGGGTGCTGTGCTGTGGGCGGATGCGGATGCAGGCATATCTTCCACTGCTGCCCCGGCCCATCACCCTGCAGCAATTTAACATCTGTTTGGATGTTAATTGCCACTCCCATCTGGGGAGGAAGTGCCACCTCCATAAACTGCCAGCCAATCGGATGGCCAGCTGCTCTCTAGTCCTAGCAGTGCTATCAGGAGTGGTGGCCACTGTTGGGATTGCATCCAGTCCCCAACAACGTTCATCACTATGGCTGGATTCAAGTTAAGTTAGGGAGGTGGGCATCACTGGAGCCAGGCTGGCAATGACCCGATGAGACAGGTGGAGCAGCTCAACAGCCAGGGTTGGCAGGTCAGGGGAGAGGGGAAATGTGGGGCTGTCTGGTGCTTGGGGTGGTGCTCAAACAGGAGGCCCCTAAAGGAGGCACTCCCCCTTTCCCACCCAAAGCCTCTGCAGAATTACCATTACTGGGAACAGCCTAGTACCCATGAAATAGCAGCAGAGGTGGGAAGTGGCCCTTAAGCGACCATCAATTAGCCACTTAAAGGCCTCAATTGTCACAAGGGCAGGTAGCCACCTGACACCTCCCCAGCCATTTTTAAATCGTGGTGGGGCAGTGGTAGGTGGGGAGGCTCCAGAAAAGACAACCAATCATGTTACGTGCCCCTCCTGCCTGCAAACCCATTCACAAGGGAGTGTAAAATTCTGCCCCATAATTTAGCAATCAGTAGCATAGAATAAATATTGTTGCCTTTCTCTAAAGCTTTAACACATTGATGCTTTTATGATGGAAGGATGCAAAAATCCATTGTAATGAAATTCTAGGTGGTCTAGAAGCCAAGTATTAAGTGGGATATATCAAGGGTCGTTTCCAACTTTGGCAGAAAACAGGTGGGTTCAGATTGGTTCACCATGATGCACCAGATGTTTTTCTTGGTGCACTGAAAAACTGGCTCGCTAGTTTATTTACAACCTAAATTAAAATAGGAAATTATTATGCAGATGAGCACAAGTGTAAGGAAGATTATGCTGAATATAATGGTATAGGTTGTCTTATAATTCAAAAATGTTTGTGAACTATCAAAGCAAATGCACATGATGAACTCCATTGGCTTAATTTTTAACATTGGGAGGAGTATAAAACTGGCATCAAATTGGCCGCTAGTTGTACACCATGCCTGACTTCAACTAGCACAGTGGAAAATGTCATATTTTTCTCTGTCAGTTCATACTTCCATTCAATTAAATTAGACAAACTGTTCTTGTTTTTTAAAAAATGAAATGGGATAAAAGTTTTCAAAATTACTTATCATTAAATAAAATAGTCTTCTATCACTCAAGTCTAAAATCCTGTTGCTGCAGAGTTTATATAAATCTCAAAATAGAAACAAGGTCATTCTAATTGTAATAAGTCGCCCATGAAATGTGCATCTCCAGGGTGAATCTGTGGTGTCAGTTTTATACACAGCCTCATTCTCCATAAATTCCATATGAAGTTATGGGTTATGCTATTGTCAAAGAAGCCTCACAGACACATTGAACTTATACTCTTCACTTTCATACATAAACCTTGCTTATCAGAGATTTACTAGATTGGACAATGGTGGGTTAACCTTTGAAAGCTTTTTGCCAGCAAACTGCCCAGGGTTCAAATATGACTGCAGCCATTACTGAACATCATATAATAGATTCACTGGTTTATGATTTAATGTACTTAAATTAACAGGGGCTACAAGGCTGCACGGAACTACAGTTTACTTGAACATTCTACCCATCAACCCTTCCACAAATTGTTACAGGCTATCAGTTGCACAGAGCATTTCTTTTCTAAATAAAGTACAGTCAAATTTATTTGATCATACAACTGTCAGTTTGCAGCACAACCATTTTTGTACAATTAGATTATATTAGATGGGCCAGCATTCATGCCTTTAGGATGAGTTGATGTTGGAGCCCTTGATTCTCCTGTCACCCAGGACCAACGTTCCCAAGTGTCACAAAAATACACATGATAGAACCTCTTAAAAATGTTGCTTTTCTAATTTCTCAGTTTAATGAAACTGAGGACAGTGCGACTGAGGAAGGATGACACTCCAATATGAATCATCATGGTCTTTGAAGATTGTAAGTTTAATGGTGTTGAAGATACAATGAAAACAACAAATGTACTGTCTCAGCGATTCAATGCCCTACCAATATAAGGTAGGATTCCATGGCAGCAAAATATGAGGTATCACAGCAGAAAGTTGAAGAGGGACGTGCTAAAAATTGAGTAACTCAGTGATTAAATGATTCACTCTCAATCAGCTTTGTTGTTACGTAATCTTGCTACTGTTAAGTAAATGTTTTCAGGTCTAAATTACATTATCTATTACAGTATGTTGTTCTATTTGGAGGTGGAAGCTGCTGTTAGTCATTGTAGTCTCACTTTAATAATCTTACCTCATAGTTGACCTGGGGTCAACACTTGCCCAGAATTTAACCCTCAGCATGCATGTGTGATCAGCAGGCCCAGAAGCGAATACCAACCCCAATTTCACGCTGGCTGGCCAATTAATGACCGGCCAGGGTGAAACACGTGCTGACACGAGCTCAGTATTGCCGGTGGGGGCGGAAGCGTGGTGGGCGCCAGATCCAATGCAGCTCCAGAGGTGAGGATTTTAAAGTTCACAGGCAGCTCCCTAAAGGCTGCCAAGAGGTGGTCAGGAGCCTAAGGGAGCTGTCTGACATTGCCTGGAAGGAGCAATGAATTTTATGATTTATGGCCTCAAGACTCGCAGCCCATGCCAGGTGGGAGGGCAATGGCGGTGGACATTCTGTCCCCCCATTTCTCAGGTGATTGCCTGCCTGCTCTGCTGGAGGCAGTGAGTGCCCAGTGGGAGATATTAATCCTGCAGGATGGTAAGAGGAGGCCACCTCATCAAACAAAGAAGGCATGGATGGAAGTGGCTGCCCAGGTGAGCAGTCATGATATTATGCACCATACTTGGATCCATAAAAGATTCAATGGTCTGCGCTCTGCAAGGAGCATGGAGTTGACATGGAACTATGTTTGGTGTCTTAGAGGGTGGCCGGACTCTGGCGTTCACAGGTGTGAGATGCAGAGTGCCAAATGGCACATGTCCCTGTGCCGTCAAAGGCTGGGAAATGTGCCCACTCGGCTTGGATGTGTGCAAGGGTGAGTTGTGCCAATCTGATGGCACCTCAACCTGGGGGAGGGGGTAGATGGGGTGAGGCTGGTATGGTGTTGCAGGTAGAGAGTGGACTAATGAAAGCACTTTTGCGACAGGAAGAGAAAAGCCATAACGAACAGGAACATCCATAAACGGGTGGTAGGGGTGCCCAACCTCCTGATCTTGGTAAAGTTTGAGGCGGGAGCCCTTGATTTGGCATGCGAGCGTGGAGCAAGATCCACAAATTGCAGAGAGGCAGGAGTCTTGGAGGAAGGTAAGAGTCCAGTGGACAAGGAAGAGGCTGGGGGAGTGTATAAGAGATGTGGGGTAGTGGCATTTCAAATGAGATTTTCAAACCATGAGTCCCGTTGTCCTCACTGAGGCAGCTGTCCATTGCGACAAGCAACCGTAATATATGCACAGTTACTTTGTAATGATGTTTGCGACTGACATTTTCTCTTTCTCCCTACATTCGCCATCCATATGATGCACTGCAGACCCCGATGACCCTTCCTTGACCCCTGAGGGGAGCTGTGGACAGATATACCTGCATCACATCCTCTCTTCCTACCAAGCACCAGTACAGACACAGCCACATCAATGGGCAATAGCACGCAGATCAGATGGGAGTGCACAGCAGCGAGGGCACATCACACTCGCATGAGGAACTGGTGGGGACAGAGAGTCACATGATTGCTGGAGAACAGGACCATGCTGAGTCCAAGGCACTTGATGAACCTCTGGAGTCGTCCATCAGGCAACTGACGCTGGATGGCCAACGGAATGCATGGAAAGATCCCCGAGGGTTTGCGTGCCGTGGTCTCTCTGTCTTAGGGGAGTCCATGAAGAGCGTGAGCACTATGTTGACCCGCAGCTCTAAATGCACAGCCTCCGCCATGGAGAGAGTGGCATGGAGAGGCAGTGCAGAAACAGAATCAGAGGGGAGAATTTTCTCCCCGTCACGGAGCTGGGCAAGAGCAGGTGGGTGCAGAGCTGATCGCCACCCACAATTGGCTGCACGCTACCATTTTACATGGGCAGGCAAATTAAGGCCCACCCAGCGTGACGCGCACCCAGAAGTGCTCAGTGCTATCTGTGTGGGTGCGGCTGGGGGAAGAGGGAGAGTCGGAGCCTGCGCTCGAACACAGAAATCTCCGAGGCCCGGAGCTGCCTCAGGGAGATTAATTTCATTGTGGAAAATTGGAAAAAAGGAAAAATAAAATTACTCAGGCATGTCCCCGCATGTGACATTGTCACATGAGCTGGGACATGTTTATCAATTTTCATAACACATCTTATTTAATTAATAAACACTTCACGAAACCTCATCCTGCCCATGGATGAGGTTCCATGAAAAATACGAAGGCCGCCTGGGCTCTTCGCCTGCCCGCCAACCTGAAAGGTTGGACAGGCAGCCCTGTCAAGTACTTCAATAAGATCATTAACGGCCTTAACCGGCCTTTGACAGTTTGGCGAGCGCACAGCCGACTCTGGTGCATACCCGCCGAATTGAAGATCGGAATGACGCAAGGTGACATCGGGATGCACTCCTGACGTCACCACGCGTCATTTTACGCGTCGGCTTGAGGGACCCGCCCCTGCACGCTGAACAGAAGATTCTGGCCAGAAGTCATTTGGGTTCGAAACGTTAAATCTTGTTTTTCTGTCCACAGATTCTGTTAGACCTGAGTTTTTCCAGCATTTTTTGCTTTTGCTTCAGGGGTTTCTGGGGTTGCATTCAGACCTGCAAGCCCACACACTGCCAGTGACCTCAGCAGGTCAATGCCAGTGCGAGAAATGGATTAAGCACCTAGTCACTCTGTTAGCTGTCCATCCATTGACGGTGGGCAGGGAGGTTCAAACAAATTTCACATTGGCGGACGAGTTGCAGCTCGCATCTGTGGGCACCTGTCAGGGTGCTCTGGATGATGGCAGCAGCTCCTCCACCCCTCTGCCAGTGACTGTCACATCTCATGGTAACGCGATAACTGAGGAGTGCCCAAATGGATGTTCCTGCCCGGATGGTGCCTGCGCAGGCTCTTCTGGCCAGAAGACGGCCAAGGTGATCAGGCGATAGGAAATCACAGTTAGCAGGCTGTCTCCATTGCTGCTGCCAACGAGGATTGGGGGGAGAGACTGCTGGGGGAGGGGAGCACCAAGTTGCAGCGCTCACAAATGGAAGTTTAAGTTACTTTGGGCACAAGAGGGGTCGTCAGTGCTGATGTAACTTTCATTGAGTTCTGTTTAATTTGCATTTTCTAGACCAACATATAAATATCTCATTGTGTGTAATAGCCTGAACGTGCTTCTTGTTTTTCAGAGCCAATGGGCCTGGGAGATGTGTGTGACACAGGGGAAGGGCTGCAAGCTTTATTTCAGAGGTTGTAATTTGACTTAAGGGTGACAGGATGGCTTCATCAGGTACGAGCAGTAAGGTGGCATCATTCTTGTCCTCACTTTCAAGCCATGCCTTGGATGCCTAGCTGAAAGTACGGTGAATAAAGGCCTGCCTGATCTCCCTGCCTCCCATAAGGTTCCTCACTTTGACATGCGCCTCCTCACCCTGGGGCTCCTCCACCTCCTCCTACTCAGACTGCGCACTTCAGTCGGCTTCTGTGGCCTGTGGAGCAGCGTCGCTGTCTTCAGCTTCCAATGGGACCCCCCTTGGCAGAGCCAGATTGTGAAGAGCACAGCACACAATGACAATAAGCAAGGCATGCTCTTAAGGATATTGAAGTACTCTCCCTGATCGATCCAGGCAGCAGAACCTCATCTTAAGCAGCCCAATGGTTCTCTCAATTACTGCCCTTATAGAGGCATGAATTCTATTGTACCTCTCCTCTTCTTTTGTTTTTGGGTGTCTGAGTGGCATCATGAGCCACCTTTTCAGCAGATAGCCTTTGTCACCCATAAGCCAACCATCCAACTGAGCTGGAGTGACAAAGAGGCTTGGCACCTGGGAGTGTTGAAGGATGTACAGCTTCCAGAATACCTGGCACATACCTGCAATATGAATCTTCTGGTCAAATAAAGGTGGACGATCAGGGACTGGAACGCCTTTCTATTGACTAAGGCACCCGGCTCACCACTGGTGCCTTTATGGCCACATGCGTGCAACATATGGTTCCCTGGATGAGGGGAAACCCTGACAGGCTTCATCGGTCTGGAAGTGAATGAAGTTACTGAACCATCTGAACAGAGCATCAGTGATCTGCTTGATGCAGCTGTGGGCAGCCAATTGGGAGACACTACATAGATCACCCACTGACCCCTGTAAAGAACCTAAGGCAAAAGAAACAGGGCCACTGTAACCTTAAGAGTCACTGGCGATCTTTGGGCCAATCATCTCGCATATGGAGGTCACAGTGTCCCTGGATTGGCAGAGCTTCCCTCAGCACCGGACTTTAAGACATGTTCAGGTAGCAAGAGCGCTGCCTGTAAACTCTGCCTGCTGGATAATGGTGTCCTCTGAGGATCCTTCTTGCCTTGCACTTCCCGCTGGCCCTGCACACCCTTCTGGCTGTGTCTCTCTTTGCACTCTGGAATGCTGCCTGTGGATACCTGGCCTCCTCTCCCTTCTGGTGCTCTCCTCCTATTCTGAGGAGGTCCCTCCAGCAGAGTAGACTATCCCCATTTTCAAGATGATTGCACAGGAGAGTGCACTGAAGGGGCCTCTGAGCAGAAAGCCTCTGCAAATGCTGAGAAATCAAAGAGTTCTCCAGAACACAGAAGAAATGCTAGAAACTGTCTGTGAACCAACTCCAACCAACTCACAGCAAAATTCCTACCTACTCACCTTGTCAAAACCCTGTTCGCCTTTTATCCCACCCTGGATTGAGGCTTCATGAAAAACATGAAGGCTGCCTGGCCAAGTGGCCTGTTTGTTTAGTGTGAAATTGGCAGTGCGGCCTCCAGACATCATTGCGCGCCATTTTACACAAGATCAGGACCTGAGCGCCAGATCCTATGTCGCAAAATTCAAGCCACTGTCTTTGCAAAAGTTGGCAGCCGTTATCCAATTCTCCTTATTAGCAAAACAAAAATAAAAATAAAAATATCTGGAAAAACTCAGCAGGTCTGGCAGCATCTGCGGAGAGGAGCACAGTTAACATTTCGAGTCTATATGACTCTTCAACAGAACTAAGTAAAAATAGAAGAGAGGTGAAATATAAGCTGGTTTAAGCGGGGGGGGTGGGGGGTGGCTGGTGGAACAGGTAGAGCTGGATAGAGAGCCAATGATAGGTGGAGATAACCAAAAGATGTCATAGACAAAAGGACAAAGAGGTGTTGAAGACGGTGATATTATCTAAGGAATGCGCTAATTAAGGGTAGAAAGCTGGACAAGCAAGGTACAGATAGCCCTAGTGGGGGTGGGGTGAAGGAATCGAAATAGGCTAAAAGGTAGAGATAAAACAATGGATAGAAATACATTTAAAAATAATGGAAAAAGTTGGGAAAAGAAAAATCTATATAAATAGACCATGACCCCACCATTGAACATCAAGCCATTGTTTCCAGGACTGTTACTGACCTCATCTCCTCTGGAGATCTTCCTTCCACAGCTTCCAACCTGATAGTCTCCCAATCTCGGACGGCCCACTTCTACTTCCTACCCAAAATCCACAAACAGGACTGTCCCAGCAGACCGATCATGTCAGCCTGTTCCTGCCCCACGGAACTCATTTCTTGCTGTCTTGACTCCATTCTCTCTCCCCTTGTACAGTCCCTTCTCACCTACATCCGTGATTCCTCTGACACCCTACATCATATCAACAATTTCCAGTTCCCTGGCCCCAACCACCTCCTCTTTACCATGGACCTCCAATCCCTCTACACCTCCATCCCCCACTAGGATAGTCATTGGCTCTCTGCTTCTTCTTCGAACAGAGGCCCAAAAAATCCCCATCCATGTCTGTCCTTGGCCTGCTGCATTGCTCCAGTGAAGCTCAACGCGAACTGGAGGAACAGCACCTCATCTTCCGACTAGGCACTTTACAGCCTTCTGGACTGAATATTGAGTTCAACAATTTTAGATCATGAACTCTCTCCTCCATCCCCACCCCCTTTCCGATCCCTCCCTTTTTTTCCAATAATTTATTTGGATTTTTCTTTTCCCACCTATTTCCATTATTTTTAAATGTATTTCCATCTATTGTTTTATCTCTACCTTTTAGCCCATTTCGACTCATTCACCCCACCCCCACTAGGGCTATCTGTACTTTGCTTGTCCTGCTTTCTACCCTTAATTAGCACATTCCTTAGATAATATCAACACCTTCAACACCTCTTTGTCCTTTTGTCTATGACATCTTTTGGTTATCTCCATCTATCACTGGCCCTCTAACCAGCTCTCCATGTTCCACCCCCCGTTAAACCAGCTTATATTTCACCTCTCTTCTATTTTTACTTAGTTCTGTTGAAGAGGCATATGGACTCAAAACGTTAACTGTGTTCCTCTCTGCAGATGCTGCCAGACCTGCTGAATTTTTCCAGGTATTTTTATTTTTGTTTTGGATTTCTAGCATCCACAGTTTTTTGCTTTTATCTCTTCATTAACAATTCATTGTCACCTTCAATAAGGAGAATGTCAGATTTGGCAGTTTGAGATGTTGACAGGTAAAATAAGAAAATCTCCAAATAAGATCAGGGACTTTGTGATGATGTAAACTCAGGACAGCGGAAACACTCCAGGTCTCTAAGCAAAGTCATCAATTTTGGAACAAAGGGTTTGATTTCATTACAACTGGATAGCAAGCAGCCAGAGTGCACCTGCTTCTCATCCATTGCTGCTGCTATGTGGATTGAACCATTTTGATGTACCTGTTCCGTCTGTGTGCAGCTCGATATTGCAATCCAAGTCCTGTGTCAAAAGACCATGACTTACATTCCTAATGACCTCCTACATGAAGCAGACAGGCACTGTGGCCACCAAACTAGGAAACTATCAAAGTTGACAATAGCTTGTGACAGCATAAATGGGAAAGTATGCAATTCGACATACAAGCCCCACTTACGGAGAAAGTTAACGTCAGCCCTTGAAACTCAGTGTTATGTTCTACTGTGATTTAACACTGAATACTCCGACTCATCTTCTCACTTACCCTATATTTCCTTTCAGGATTGATTACAGTAATTTTTTTCTGAACACGATGGGCTAGACCTTTGTGGAGACTCCTGAAGCCTTTAAAAGTGGGCAGAGCCAGGATGCGGAAGTTCTGCCCTACAGATTCAATCTTTTCCAGCAAGGGGAAGGAGGCAGGGCATGAATCACATAAGTGAGAAACCCTAACTCATAGGGCCATTTGAAATTAGTGCTGAATTCAAGCAGACCCCATTTTTGCTGTTCCATAGCCTTAACCCACAGCATGGGAAGTCATAAATTTATGAGGGAGACATAAACATACCTTATTCATCTTTCATGAGCTTTTACGTACAATGTTCTGAAGTTATTTAACTCTCCATCCCTTTAAACATGAAAAAGATAGGCTGCAGCTATCAATTAAGGAGAAAAAAACAAGGCTGCTGGACTCTGTTGAATGACAGGAGACCTGGTGTTGCTTAGGAAAGCTATTACCATCTGTTCTTGCAGTTCCAATAGAGTCCATTGTTGAGATTTCCCAAGGACTGCTATTATAGCTGAGCCCATTTAGAATGCTTTTCTGAGTTTCAACAGCTCTGGAACCACTTACCTCCCTTTGGGTGGGTGGGTGGTGGGGCGGGGGGGGGGTTGCTGAGTTCACATTTTGATTGACAGTTTTAAGAGGCTATTAGAGAATTGACTGCCTTTGATATAGTTACTGAATAGAAGTTTGTTTGTTTTTATAACAGATTGACCATTTGAGAGGATTTAAAATCTTTGACTGGATTTCATGAATGAGAGTTATTTTCTCTATCAAGTACTTATGAGTGAGTTCTCTTAGATTGTTAGTAATTTACTTTTTCTTCTATCTCCACCTGGATCCTAAAGTCTGATTATCATCAATGCTGAGTGATTCATAATGTAGGTGGCATGGGTGGACCTAAGTGGCATGGAGGTGGCACGTGGGTATGAGGTGACATGGAGGAGCCATGAGGAGTGGATGGTGGCTGAGGGATTGTGAGGGCTGAAGGTTAGAGGGCCTAACAACTTTTAAAACAACTGAGACAAAGTCCCACAGAATAGAGACAAGCCTTCTAACCTGCCCCCGAGGTTACCACCGATCTGCTTTCAGGGTCAGTGGGCCCAACCTGATCCTGTCCTCTGCTTCCCCAGAGCAGAAATTGGGAGAGACAGGGTCTTTTATATCAAGGCATGTCTGTCGAGTCACTACCCACCTCGGCAGTGAAAATCCAGTCCTATAGATCCACAGAAAGTTATATTCAGTTCCTGAAATAAAGGGCTGGATTTTTGCTTCCTAGGCTGGTAGCTCAAAGGTGCCCAGAATGGTGAGATTTTCACTCTGGGGAGGGGGAGAGGGGGAGAACAGGTGCGTGCTGGAGTTAGACCCACTATCTCTGGATGCCCATTGGAGGTGGGCACAGAGTTCTGAAATGGGCTGTTTAAAAGGCCCACCTTGATCTTCTGGGACCATCCCAGTTGTTTTATTAAACATGAGGCCTTATAACCCTTCACCCCCCATCAACGCCCACCCACTCCCCATCCATGCCAACTTGTGCCCTCCACCTACCCCCTTGGCTCCATACCCTACATGCCAACCCATGCACCCCACCCACCCCTATGGCCCCTTATAACCCCCATGCCAAGATAATGCCAACTCATGCTAACCTATGCCCCCAATCTTTGCCCTTGCACTCTCCATGCCAACTCATCCAGTCTCCATAGTGGGCAGATCTCAGGAGTCATGCTGAGAAGAAATAAAGTCTAAATATCTAATACAGCCTTCACCACAATAAAACAAAACACTTCTATTCATGAAAGTCCATCCAAAACTTTAAATGCCCCTCAAGTGCATAATCCCTTATCAAAACAAACAGACTTGTATTCATACCACAAAGACAGATAATTCTTTCATAACCTCTATGAGCTGTCAATCAAACTGTGAATTTACCTTGCTGGGATAATTGTAGGTTGTGGAAAGCAGCCAAGCGTTAATATTAATAATAATAATAATAATAATATAATGATAGCCCTTGGGGTAATGTGAACAAAACAGCTATTGTAACTAGAACAGATTTTTTTTCAATTCTCATTGACATAGGCAGGTTTTTTTTTAACTTTTAAAGGGTAAGGGTTTTAAATAATTTGATAGCTTGACAGTTCTACAGACCATATCCACACTTCATGAGCACTTATGCCTCTTCCATCAAATTGTGACTCCCACACTGTGAGCTAAGGCCTTTGAAACAGTCAAAAAAGGCTCTGTTTGAACTCAACATTGAGCTTAAATGGCCCTGCTGAGTTCGGGTTTCCCAGCTTTGAGAGTCATGCCCTGGCCCTTACCCCTACCAACGAAAATGGGATCTGTCAGAAATGGGGACAAGACTTCTGGATCTGCTTACCGTTCACCATTTTTAAAGGTCCATGGAGTCTTCACAACTCTGCAAAAATCTGGCCCAAAGAATATTTTATCACTAATCTCAAGACTTGGTAAAAAAAAAATTCAATTCAATCTTTTCAATTCACTTTCTCGATAAAAAAAAACTTCATAGTAAGGATGCTGAAGAGCAGCCATATCTTTAATATCTTGTAATGACCTAAAAAAAATTCCCCATATTTCTTTAAAGCAAAATTAAATTCTGATAAATTCTGGCAGAAAAAGAATGCTAGATTTTCTGGGTGAAGGTTGAAAAAATTCCATGTTACAAAACAATTTAGCAAAAACTTTTATAGATTTTGATTTTAATAGTTATACAGTTTGAATTAAAGAAATACTTTATTAAAGAAATACTTAATTAAATAAATTTAATTAAAGTTTAAACATTGGAGAACTTAGGAAGACTGAAGCTTTTTTTTCGGTCCCTGCTCTAAACTCCATCCCTGAGCTACTGACTCCATCCCTGGCAACAGCCCAAGACTGTCTGGAAACTTGGTGTCATATTTGATCCCAAGATGAGCTTTCAACCACATTTTCACACGATCACCAAAACCGCCTATTCCATCTCCATAACATTGTCTGACTTCACCACTGCCTCAGCCCATTTGTTGCTGAAACAATCATTCACGCTTTTGTTACCTCTAAACTTGACTATTCCAACACTCTTAGCTGCTCCCTCACATTCTACCCTCCATAAGCTTGAGGTCATCCAAAACTCTGCTGCCAGTGTCCTAACTCATACCAAGTCTCCTTCACCAATCACTCCTGTGCACGGTGACCTGCATTGGCTCCCCATCGAGTAATGCCTTGATTTTAAAATTCTCATCCTTGTTGTCAAAGCCTCCAAGATCTCATCTCTCCCTATCTCTGTAATCTTCTCCGGCCCTACAACCCTCTTTGAGATTTCTGTGTTCCTCTAATTATGGCCTCTTGAAAATCCCCAATTTTAATTGCTCTACCATTGTTAGCTGCCCCTGGAGTTCCCTAAGCTCTGGAATTCTCTCCCCACACCTCTCCACCTCACTTTTCTCCTTTAAGACACTCCTTAAAAACCTACCTTTTTGATCAAGCTTTTGGTCATCTGACCTAATATCTCCTTATGTAGCTTGGTGTTATGTTTAGTTTTACAATGCTCCTGTTATGTGCCATAGAATGTTTTATTATGTTAAAGGACTATATGAAGATCAGTTGTTGTTCCACAAGTTTCTTTCAAAACGTTTTGATGATGCACTGAAGAGACAAAAAAACACTTCAGACACACTAGAATTGGAGGTGAACTTCAACTTAGGAGCTGCAAGCAACAGATGGTAGCAAATTGATCCCCAATTGTATAGCGAGTCAGATTCTCCTTCCCACACCACTGATGAAATTACAATGGCCGAACATGAGTAGCTCAGAGGAAGTATGTTTTAAGATGCACACATTGAGAAGGATGCAAAATCAGGAGACATTTTGAACTTGGCGAAATCAGGGCTACAATTTTACCATCTTATATTTATTTTATTGGCAAATGGATGTAAATGCAAATAAATTCAAATTTTCACTGGGCAAGTTTATGAACGAGACTTCATTAATGGAAACCAAGCTGTAATAGGACTTATTTTCAGCTTCTCAGCTGGTTTAATGCCCATTTAAGTAGTCAGTTAATGGGCAAAGATGCTAATCTAGCTCCGATTAGTGGGAAGATTTTAAGCAGAGCAATGAATTTATACATCATTGGCACTGCCATTTAAAAAGGAAACTGACAACTAGGTCCATTGCTGTTGTGTATGTAATCAATCCCAGGTAAAATGTAAATAAACTACAACTCAACTTTTAAGAGTTGTCTGAATCATCTGCTTGAGTAAGTTGTTTCAAAAATAATTAAAGATATTTCTTAATCAGTTCTGATCTCCTCCGTAATTACGTTGATTTATTCCATAAAAACAAATGAAATATACAGCACCTTGCCACAGTTCACTTCTCATTTCTTTAAAGTGCTCTTGAACTGGGTACTATTTTGCTGATTAAAATGATAGTCAGAGTAGTGGTGGGATGAGTGCTTAGTCTACAATGGAGTCTGCTCTTTGGCAGCCCTCTCCTGCTATTGCTGACACTGAAGCAGCTAATTTAACAATTGCAGCAAAATCCATGTTGAGCAGATGTTTTATTAAAGTGTTTAGTTGCTCCATCATTAAATTAACTCCAGCTGGCTGGCTGACCTAATTCTTAACAGATCATTTTAAATTTCCCCCAGTGGGTAACAGCATTGAACATTGAAAGTTCATTACTTGGGCGTTAACAAGCTACAAATATTTTTCAGAAACATTTTGTTCCCAATTTCACTTCAGGTTTGTATTTTCTCCTTTGAGAGGGAGGACTGAGGAGTAGGACAGAAAAAGGATGCAACTTATTTCCTGATCTTCTGCTAGCTGTAATTCCCATCTGTTGTTGACCCTGATGCAGAACAGTGGGAAAGTTTTCCCTTGACTGCATTTATGGCCATAAATGTTGTTTTGTGGTTAAATGGTTGAAATTGTAAGATGAAAGATCAAGAATTATACGAAAGAGAAAAGCATATTGAAGTGCACCTCATTCAAAGGAGCCCTTTCTTTCACAATTTCTAGACCCACTCCTTTACTGGACTTTTGACTGAATGTGAACTGGAGTTGGCAAATAGTTTATATAGATTGTCTCATCAAGTACAAACCAGCTGAGCATCAGGTAGATTCAGCTGAACACAGGCCTGAGCTCAACAGTTTTTTCAAAACTGAGAGGTAGTATTGACTTTGGGCAAACAGTACCATGTCCCCTTTTAATTAAATTTAAATGCCCATGGACAGCAACAGACATGGGCACACTTTGGGGATTTTAATACATCTATCCATTCCCCTTTGACTGAATGTTGGGGTGGAACTTTCTAAAGGTTTGCACCACCAGCACTGCTTCATTAACCAAGAAAATCATGGTGCGCTTTACCTACGATTTTATGATGTCACCCATTAAGCAGAAGACTCTTCCAGTGGCTAGGAACTTTGGAAAGCTCTGTACTCAATATCAATTAATAACAGGTATGGCAACATAGTGTTTATGTCACTGGACATCCAGAAGCCTAGGCTTATGACCCAAAGGCATATGAGTTCAAATCCCAGCACAGCGGGTGGGAAATTTAAAATCAGTTCACTAATTAAATCAATCTGGAATTGAAAATTGAAGCTACTGGATTGTCATAAAAGCCCATCTGACTCACTCATGACCTTCTGGGCAGAAAAGCTGCTGCAGTTGTCCAATCTATATGTGACTCCAAACCCATAGCAATGTGGTTGACTCTTAACTGCCTGCTGAACTGGCCTAGCAAGCTACTCAGTTGGGTCAAAACTGCTACAACTTTAACAGTGGTGTACTGCTGCCAGAACACTGCTCCAGCACCTGCTCTTCCAACCAGTGACCAGCCCAAGAAACATACTGACAGTGCTGGAGAGAAGCCAGAAGCGGCAGATAGAGAGAGAGTGGAAATTGTTTCATTGTTTAATATTTGGTTCCAGGGCTGCACGTGGGATGTGTAAACCCCGCCCCTTGACAATGACCTCTCAGTTGATAGGCACAATGCCCGGGTGATTGACAGCAGCTCCAGACCAATAGGAAGAAAGAGGGGGCGAATCTGGAGGACCAAGCAGGAGCAGCTGGTCCTCTAACTAGAGTGAACGTGGGCAGGGCTGGGATCGGAGTGAAGAATACACAATGTGAGTAATGGAGGGATGGTTGTAAAAGGAGGGATGCGCAGAAAGGCTTCAAAATTATGTTGTGCAAGCCACAAACCCCGAAAAAGAACTTACTGGTACCCGAGGACTGTCCACCCCTTTGCACTGCGCAGGGCCACAGCTTTATCCCAGTTATAGGCCTGGGTTAATGGCAGCCATCTTTATTGGAGGCAATATGCAGCAGGGTGCATGCGTGGCTGCCATCTTTGTAGAGCGCAATGTTCTTGAATTTTTCTCATGACAGAATGGGAGCAATTAGTCCATCAAGCTGCTTCACGCTTTGAGTTATAATGTCTTATTGATGAGGCAGGACAATGACATGTGTCCAAGTCAGTGACAATAATTTGCATTTATAATTTGCCTTTAACATAATAAAACTTTCCAAGCCATTTCACAGAAATGTTACAAGGTAACATTTGGCACTAAGCCACATAAGGAGATACTAGGGCAGTTGACCAAAAGCTTGGTCAAAGAGGTAGGATTTAAGGAGCACGTTGTCTTCTGCCAATGTAAGGTGGCCACACAAGATGGCAGACAGACAGAGTGCCAGCAAAAACTCATACGTCACAGAGTAAAACAGCATTTTTAACAGCATACGTTTATAAAAAAAAACGGGCGGAATCATCCCAGATTTCCACTAAGTGTGGTAGCGGGCAGGTAAAACGATGTTTTACCTGCCAACTGCAATGGTGGGCTTTCACGCCATATCGTCCCAAATCCACCGCATTAGTTATGCATTCCTGGGAAACACGCTGTTTCCATGGCAGGTGGGGTCTAATTTGCCCGCCAAGTCATCACCTCGCTTCATCACACCTTCTGCAGGGGAGATGTCCACAAAAGGCAAAAAGACTGCAGCCCCCCCCACTTTAGTGACGTGTCACTGGAATGCTTTTTGGACACCATGGAAGCCTGCCACAATGTCCTCTACCCCTGCTCTAAGTGCAGGATGGGCAGCAGCGTGATCAACCAGGCTTGGGAGGCAGTGGCAGTAGCGATCAGTGCCAATATTGCTCAGAAGAGGTTGGCCATCCAATGCAGACAGAGAAAGAATGATCTCATCCATGCAGCTAGGGTAAGGCAACCATCTCATCACTCTAAACTCACACTCAAGCTCATCACACATTCACTGGCATCTCATTCACTGCCAGCTCACTCACTGCCAGCTCAAGGGACATCATCACCTCACACCTACCCTCACATGTCCATCTAGCCTCATTTCCTCAGCCTTCACCATCTTGAGGCCACTTGCACAGATCAACATGTGCCCCCAACACACAAACTGGGTTACCCTCCTTCCCCAGTACAGCCCTCGCCCTGCAGCCTCTTCCATTGCCTGAGGCCGCTTCTCCCCCTTCCCCTAGCAAGACCTTGAGGTGCAGCCATTGAAAAGCCACCCAAAAGTGGCAGATCTGGTAGGTAGAGACCTGCCCGTGAGCCCCCCTAAATGTGGTGTGGTGCTGTCTGCGAACTCTGGCACTGATGTCTGCGAGTGCTGACCAAATCAAGATAGGCAAACAAACATTGAAGTCCCGAGCGAAGTGCAGCCCACCAGGTGAACGTCACTTATGTGCTGTTGTGAAACATGTTGGTGTGATTTCCCTTCGTGGGCTGACGATTCAGCAAAATGGGTCGATTCCAGCGGTCAGGCCTAATAATGATATGCTGCTGTATTTTAATGAGGTTCCCGACATCCGATGGCAGAGAAGGCGGCCCGCCATTGGCAGGCTGAGCGGACTATCATGAACTGCTTTCATGCTGCCATGAAACCCATCGCACCATATTGTCCACTCATGCCACCAAACACGCCCGACACTGATGGGCACCGAAAATCCCATCCAGCATCAGAGATTAGAAATGTACAATCAATGTTCTCTGCTGTTGACCGAATCATGAATTGGCTGATTCAACTGTTAATTTTTCACCAATGTAAGATGGACACTGTAATTAGGTCAGTGTGAGCAAGCTTGCAGCTGTGTTCTAAGTCTGAGATGTGCTAGAGATTAACGCTGTGAAGAAAAGCCACTCCCTGAGGTTTCCTTATTTAACCCCTTCACCTTCAACCACTCATGTTAACTGTAACCCCCCAATGATTTCATACATTAATCTCACTGGAATGTGCTTTCTTCTGAAGTAAATCAGGCACCCGAGTGGAAAATGTAGGAAAGTAGGAATTGTAGGCCTATTGTCCCTGAGCACAGCTGTCACCCATGCCGAACAGTTTGTGGATTGGGATTAATAAGGAGAAAAAAAAGTGCTGAAAATGTAAACTTCATGGAATGGATGGAGGGAAAGCACGGAGGAGAAGATGAGGCTTTTTTATTCACTGACTTTAATAACTATTCGATAAGCATCTCTGCTGCTGGCTGCTGCCTACTCCGTCGCTTGCAATGATGTCACAGAGTAAAATAGTACAATAGGCAGAATCGTTTTCAGCTATTCAATGAAAAGTTGGTGCTCAAGTCCACCTGGAGATGAAAGCGCAGTGCTTTTCTCCTGCTTAAGATTTGTCACACTAGGAGGACATAGTGAATCTGGTAGAGAAAGTGCCCATGGATGATATTATTAAGATGTGTGACAGGTTGAAAAATGCACTCGAGCAACATGCATTTATAACTGAAGAAATAATGTCAATCTACAAAAGACAAACTTATGAAACAAAAGAACAATGTTAATGAGGCAGATGAAGCTGGAAGTAGTATTTGATAATGCCTCCCAGCAGATTACATCGATACTCTGAACGCCCTCCTACAAGCAGGATTGAAGATGGTGCCACAGGTGGCAACTTATCACATTTATTATTCAGTGATACACCTTACTTTTCTAGCAATTTTATTCACTTTAGACGAGAGCTAGCCAAGGCTTAGGTTATTGTAATGTAAATAGGCTTAGTCCTAAATGCCGTATCAAAAACCGAAATTATCTAAAATCCGAAACTTGATTGGCCCTGAGGATTTTGGATAATGGATACTCAACCTGTAAAATGTTGCATAATGAAATTCTAGCTACAGTAAAGACTAATGATTCAAAATAAAATGCCTAATGCCCACCAACACTAATATTTTTCACCTAAAAAGCATAGTTTACTGATTTTTGAGGGCTCAAATGATTAATACATAGGAAAACAACATAATAATAGATTTTAAAATATCACCAGCACACATTCTTAGAGCTCCTGCACCTCAAAATTTGCCACTACACCACTGACCTTAACAACACATAGTGCAGCAATTCAAGAGGGTGACTCACCACCACCACCTTCTCAAGGGCAATAAATGCTGACCTTGTGAGCAATGCCCACATCCCCTGAACAAAATAAATCAATGCAGATATCGTGACTTATTAATTAAAAACTTAATTGTGACATAGCTAAAAGTTACATAAACTATCTGAAAAAGATAAGGAGCCTAAAATAAAGAACGGGTGACAGGGAATGCTGCCCAGACCAGACTGCTCAAATGGATATGGAAAATATTAGAGGTTTTCTGCAATAGCTGGAACTATGTGATTTTGCACACAGCCAATCTGATGAGTTACCATGGGTTAGCCCCCATCAGATATTCACATTGAGACCTCAGCTTTTAATTCAATAGTCGCCTGAAGCTAACAGATTTACGGGTATGATTGCCGGTAGTCCCGCAGCTACTTAAAGGGCTGCAGCAGCCATTTAAAGGATTTTTGGAAAGCAATGTTGAGTAGTTTTTCTGCTTACTGTTCTTTTAATAATAGTTCAGCGACAGGGAAGATCACCCAGGTTTGTGTGCGCAGCAGCTGAGGTGCTCTTGTACAAAACAAATCCACAAAGGAATCCGTGGTAGGAGCTGGTGCAATGCATTAATGAGACTTCCCCTAGAAGAGACTCTGGTGTCAAAGTTAGAAAGTCATTTTCTGACCTGAAGAAATTAGCCAATGTATGACCTCCCACTAACTTCTAATATCAAATAAATGGATAAAATGTCATGCCACGTGCTCCTGAAAGGGTTATATATTACACCTTCCTTACGAAACACTCAAACTAGCTCACAGCCCTTTAAATGTTTATCATGCATACCCATATTAAAGCAGGGCAAATTTCAGGTCACAACTTACCACTGAAATGCTTGACACAATTAAATCTTAAAATATGACCTTTCATTCACCTGAAATATTAACTCTATTTCGTTCTCCACTGATGCTGCCTGACCTGCTGAGTAAATCAATGCATTCTCTGCTTTTATTTCAGATTTCCAGCTTCCGCAGTATTTTTCTTTTGTACCATCTTCTCTTGTTCTTTCCTCTTTGCTTACTTACTCGCTCACCCATGGTCCCCAGGACATTGCCACATAAACAATGTTTGAAGGAGTATCATGCTATCAATTCTTTAAACAAACATTTGTCTGCTGCTTCGGTAGGCACCCTTCAAGGAGCAACCATGGGTCTCAGTTCTACACAATAATGCAGCAATTCATAACACCCTGCATCACTCAGCCTATCTTTTACAAGCACTAGCAAAGGTGGATGGGACACAAAGGCTTTACTGAAAACAAGAAGTGGAGGTCATGGTTGAGCAGATCAACAGCTGCCAAAGAACTGTGGCAAATAGAAACCCAAAATAATAGGCATTTGGGAATTTGAAAGTGCATATAGGTGCCTTGGTGAAAGAGTTTTTCCACAGGCAGATATAGCAGAAGGTGGGGCTAGAGAGGTTAGAGGGATAAGAGTGATGAAAGATACAAAGTCAAGGCAGCAGAGGATAATCTTCATCTGCAACAAGCTATCCTTCAGGTCTGCTTTTTCCTTCAAATTACACAGGCACAAATGACATAAAAGAATTATGATTCCTACCTGGGGAGTGGGCATTCATTACGGAGTTGTGCTGTTGGTTTCTGACTGCCTGAATATTGATGATGTGGAAGCCATTCCAGTCAACAGCTGTCATTGCATTTTGAAATTTTAATCTTAACTGCTACTGTAGGCACAGTTTAATTGGGAAATATGATAAGTTCCATGAAAGGAGACAGTTTGAAATCTCCGAGAAGCAGTCAGTCCTGCTCAGTTTCAGATATCTTGAAGAAAGGAGAAACATTATGTTTGAAAAGTTATTTATAAAAGATTAGTTTAATTCTTTGTGATGATCTCTTTATTATTTTGTCTGTTAGTGAGAAGAATGCCCACTGTAAATATGTAACTATGTTGTATGATTGTTACAAAAGATGAACATATAAAGCAAAATAAATTTGCTTGAGATCTTAAAATTAAATCTGCTGTAATCCTTTACCAAGGGAGGTCTTGTGGCGCAGTGGTAACCTGTGAGCCAGAAGCTCCAGGTTGGCCAAGGAAGGTGTTTTCATAACATGGTTAAACAGACTGAGTACCACAGGTTGACTACCAATGTATAAATCCTTCCAACACGCACCAATGGCAAGCGGTTAACAGCAGGCGAGATTCCTGCTCAGCCATGTGATAGAAAGAAATTGGAGCTTCTCCCATCACTATTCATAGCTCTGGACTACAATGTGCATGTTGCCACAGCAACTTGGACTCCTTGGAGGGGAGCTGGGGTTGGCTAGACAGCCTGTGTGGATCAGATTGGTGCCAACAGTGCATGATTTGTCTTGCCTAGGGTGGATTTGGGACCTGCCTCTTTACCTTACCCTTGGTGGAGGTTGTGGCACTGTGAATGTGACGCCACTTCAGGCAGAGAACTGAAGAAGAATACTTTACCACTTTTGAAGACTTAAGTGAGATTAAAGGAGGCATAAATTCTGTCCCTAAAACATTACCAGACAGGGCTGTTGTTCATTTTCATGGGCACAATACCAAAAGCCAACTTAGATCCCAAGACAAGGAGACTCCTGAAGGAAAGAATGTTGGAACTCCCTCATGAGAGCCAAAATAATCTCAGATAAGATTAGAAAAGATTTAAAAACATGTTATATGTATGATAAAGGAGCTATTAGCACAATCCTAATGCAAATCACAGGTAATTGGGCAATTAATACTTAAATTTTTAAAAATCTTAATAAGGGGAGCTCCTTTGTCACAATACTTAAGGTGACCAACGAGCCTAAAGCTTGTGCACAACAAAAAAACCACTCACTCAATCATAAAGGCCACTCAACAAACATAGTTTAGCATAAATTACCACAACCCACACACTTAAAACTTCAATCATAAATTTAAGGCATTTAGATATTCGGAAGGACCAATTCAAAACAATAAATGCAGATAAGTATTGTTGCAGAGCACTCACTGGATATCCTTCCGTGAATATAAACTGAAATTTCACCATAAAGTAACATTTGCAGCAGTAATTATGAAGTGCGTAGGTGTATTACATTATTGATACTCATTTTACATTGTCAATTTCATGTTTTCATTAATTTTAATGTGAAGAACAACATTAGAGGTAATTCTACAAATTAACAACTGTGCAGAAAACAAGTTTGAAATCATAATTAATCATGAACTGTGCTAATTTATAGGATCAGTGTCACATCACGTGAGCAATTTCAGACAGATTCAGCTACTTGAATAACCAACAACAGCCTGCTCTCAAAGCTTATTGCTGCAGCACTACATGCTCATTACTGAAGGACAATTTGCTATAGCAAGGCATTTAACAGGGTCTGTCAATAGACTTGCTCTTGGAGGTTTTTAAATTTTGTGTGTGGCAAGTTGCTGAAATTGGGAAGTGACAGTGAGGAAAACAGGGCCTCAGTGAACAGGGCAATCAACTGTGTCCATAAAAGCAAAAAACTGCAGATGCTGGAAATCCAAAACAAAAACAAAAATACCTGGAAAAAGTCAGCAGGTCTGGCAGCATCTGCGGAGAGGAACACAGTTAACATTTCGAGTCCGAATGACCCTTCAACAGAACTAAGTAAAAATAGGAGAGGTGAAATATAAGCTGGTTTAAGGGGGGGTGGGACAAGTAGAGCTGGATAGAGGGCCAGTGATAGGTGGAGATAACTAAAAGATGTCACAGACAAAAGGACAAAGAGGTGTTGAAGGTGGTGATATTATCTAAGGAATGTGCTAATTAAGGGTAGAAAGCAGGACAAGCAAAGTACAGATGTAGAGATAAAACAATGGATGGAAATACATTTAAAAATAATGGAAATAGGTGGTAAAAGAAAAATCTATATAAATTATTGGAAAAAGAAGGGGGCGGAATCGGAAAAGGGATGGGGATGGAGGAGGGAGGTCATGATCTAAAATTGTTGAACTCAATACTCAGTCCGGAAGGCTGTAAAAGTATCTAGTCGGAAGATGAGGTGCTGTTCTTCCAGTTTGCATTGAGATTCACTGGAACAATGCAGCAAGCCAAGGACAGACATGTGGGCGTGAGAGTAGGGTGGAGTGTTGAAATGGCAAGCAACAGGGAGGTCTGGGTAATGCTTGCGGACAGACCGAAGGTGTTCTGCAAAGCGGTCACCCAGTCTACGTTTGGTCTCTCCAATGTAGAGGAAACTGCATTGGGAGCAACGAATGCAGTAAAATAAATTGAGGGAAGTGCAAGTGAAATGCTGCTTCACTTGAAAGGAGTGTTTGGGCCTTTGGACGGTGAGGAGAGGGGAAATAAAGGGGCAGATGTTGCACCTTCCGCGGTTGCATGGGAAGGTGCCGTGGGAGGGGGTTGAGATGTAGGGGGTGATGGAGGAGTGGACCAGGGTGTCCCAGAAGGAACAGTCCCTGCAGAATGCCGCCGGGGGGGGTGGTGGGGGGGGCGGTGAAGGGAAGTTGTGTTTGGTGGTGGCATCATGCTGGAGTTGTCGGAAATGGCGGAGGTTGATCCTTTGAATGCGGAGGCTGGTGGGGTGATAAGTGAGGACAGGGGGACCCTATCATGTTTCTGGGAGGGAGAGGAAGGTGTGAGGGCAGATGCGCGGGAGGTGGGCCGGACACGGTTGAAGGCCCTGCTAACCACTGTGGATGGAAAACCTCGGTTAAGGAATAAAGAAGACATGTCAGAGGAACTGTTTTTGAAAGTGGCATCATCAGACCAGATGCGACAGAGGCGAAGGAACTGAGAGAACGGGATGGAGTCCTTACAGGAAGCGGGGTGTGAGGGGGAGCTGTAGTCAAGGTAGCTGTGGGAGTCGGAGGCTTGTTATGGATATTGGTGGACAGTCTATCACCAGATATTGAGACAGAGAGGCCAAGGAAGGGAAGGGAAGTGTCAGAGATGGACCATGTGAAAATGATGGAGGGGTGGAAATTGGAAGCAAAATTAATAAATTTTTCCAGGTCCAGAGCATGAAGCAGCACCGAAGTAATCATCGATGTACCGGAGAAAGAGTTGTGGAAGGGGGCCGGAGTAGGACTGGAACAAGGAATGTTCCACATACCCCATAAATAGACAGGTGGGGCCCATAACTGTGTCCATAACTCCTTAATCAATCAGAATGTGAAATAAACGGCACAAGAATGGGGAAGGAGAGTGAATGAGAGTGAGTAAATTCAATGTCAAAACAGTACAGCAAAGAAAATAAATAGAATGAAAAACTGGATTGAGAAAAGAGAGGAAGTGGAAAAGTAAAAAAAACTACAATTTTGCATTTTTAGTATCTTCAACAACAATTAAAATCTGAAAGAATGGGACTCTACACTTGTAACAGTGAATTTTCAGTCCCAGAGTGGTTGATTGGCAGTAATTAACAAACCTCTTTGTTAAAAAGATACCCAGACTTAACTTTCTGGGGCGAGTTTAGATGGAATCTAGGGTACAACTAAAGCAACTACATACCATACAATTCATCTTAATGGTAAGCCAGACAGTGAGATGCTGTTTTCACAAAGTTTACACCAAAGTAACACGTATCTGCTCCGGTTCCTGTAGCATATGTGCACAAAAATGATGAATGCCAATAGCCTCACCATCATTTTGACAGCAACTTTGGACCCATTATATCATACAGTAATTACTGTACCTCTCTCTGTATCATTCCTCCTGTTACAAAGCCATGTTTCATGCCGATAACTATTTTATTTATTGAGTTGAAACTACTGGTTGAAAGTTTTAAAAGACCAAACAACAGCATTTCAGTGACTTAAAACAACAGCTCCTAAAATGTCAGAACATTTGCATAGGTGTACCTTACAAATTCCAAACCCATTGAAAACAGAGTCAGGTTATATAGAAGAACCCAAAGATAATCACCTTAGAGGAATGTGAATGGGCAGAATGGTCCAGTCTCGTTGGCAGTGGGTATCATGGCGGGAGTGAGCTAACAATATGGCATGAAGGCCAAAAATCAGTTTTATGTCATCGTGAAACCAGTTTGCGATTGTCCAGTCCACCCGTCAATGGCAGGATGCGTCTCCTGGCCCTGCACGTCGGGAACCTAATTTCAATGTTTAGCATCTCATAAGCCCTGCTCACCGGAATCATCCCCCATGCTGGATTATCCGGGCACATCGGCATGTATTTCACAATTGTAAATAAGCGATGCGCAACTAGTGAGCTGCATTTCACACAGGACTTCAAAGTTTGTTTGCCTACCTTGCTTCGGGCAGCACTCACAGTCATCAGCACCAGACTTTGCAGAGAGCACATCACTTTTAGGGGGGTTCACAGGCTGGTCTCTCCCTACCAGACTAGCCGTAAGGTGGGGATGGCTTTTCAATGACTGCAGGGCTCGGGCTTGCTTGGGGAAGGGGGAGAATGGCCTCAGGGAAGGGAAGAGGCTGCAGGGTGAGGGCTGTACTGGAGAAGGGGGATATCCAGGATGTGTGTGGTGGCATATGTTGATCTGTGCAAGTGGCCTCAAGATGGTGAAGGCTGAGGAGGCAATCTACAGAGGAGATGAGGCCAGTTGGAGATGCGAGGGTGTGTGAGAGAGTGAGTTGTGATATCCCATGAGCTGGCAGTGAATAAGATGCCAGTGAATGTGTGATGGGCTCGAGTATGAGAGTTTAGAGTGATGAGATGGTTGCCATACATTGGCAACACAAATGAGATCATTCATCCTCTTTCTGCACTGGATGGCCAACCTTTTCTGTGCAGTGTTGGCACTGACCACAACTACCACTGCCTTCCGAGCTGGAATGGAGAGATTGCTGGTCCTCTTGCAGCCAGAGCAAGGGTGGACGACAACACAGCAGGCCTCCAAAAGGCATTCCAGTGACGGGTCACTGAACTTTTAGCTTTCAATGGAGCAGTCCTGGGCAGCAAGCATTGACAACTGTGTGTGCAGCTACTGTTTAGATACGGCGCCCAGAATGAGGAAACAGTGAGGTAAAAGCGTGGCGGCTAATCTACAAGCCACCCACCAGTGAGACAGAATGTTTCCTGTGGCTGCATAATTAATGAAGCAGGAAGCAGACGAAACAGCATGAAAATTCGCCATTGTGGCCAACGGGTAAAACATCGTTTTTCACACCCACTACCGCACTTAGTGCAAATCTAGGACAATTCTGCCCAATGACTACATCTGCTAACCCATTCGCAAAACATCCAGACAATCATTTTCAACTGGGTGGGGCACAAGCCATTAGAGAACATTCAACTGGGTGGGACACAAGTCATTGGACAAAATTGCTTTTGACAATGGGCCCTGGCTGGGAAAGGAACTTGTCCAGCCATAATGTAATCACATCTAAACCATGGACCTGGATTCAACTTGCTATGACCATGTTTGGGTAACTGGTCAGTTAGCGAGAAGGGATAATGTGATGAGCCAACTAACTCTCTTTTTGCTTAAGAAACTGCTTAGCTTCAGGTCACAGAACAGAAGACAAAAGATGAAGGTTCCCAAATGAACACACACTTTCTCTCTCTCTCTCCCCACCTATCCAGCAAGCTCAAACCCTGCCTGTTGTTTGACCACCCACACATCACAGGCAGTGTTTTATGAATCAACCCAGAAGCTGCTGCTTCCAGAGCAAAAGAAATAAATGGCCTGCCGATGCCTTTAAATCATCTCGATGCAGAAGCCATCGAGCCGAGCCCAGTCTGAAACCATCCAACTGATCAGTCTATATAAGATCTGTATAGCAATTCTATTGGACTTTAAAAACTATTTAATTCATCCTCCCCCTTGTAACCTGTGTGTGTGAGCTCTTGAATTGATGTGTGCGTGGAAGTCAGAGCATTTTTATTAGGATCGGGTGTTAAGTGTGATAAATGCTATTTTCTTTTCTTTCAAAAAACTTACAAGGAAACTTGTCTGTGTAAGTCTTTTACAGTCACAGCACTTAAGCAGTTAAACACTCACTGAATTGGCAAGTGTACTCTTGTTAAAAAACAATGTTGTGGTCAGTCAAGGAGTGGGAAAAGAGGGGAGCCATTCTAGCACTTCTCACCTGTTTATAACGCATTCAACTGCCTTCAGAATTTCCAGCAGATCTCCTTACTGGAATCCTGCCCTAATTTCAAAATAAACTGACAATTAAAATAAATCCAAATTAGCTGCACACAGTTAAGATTAGGGTGAAGTGAACTGGGTGAAGGAGGTATGTCCAGTGCCGAGAAATAAAAACTGACTGTGGTATAACAAAAGGTCAACTTTTGCTTTAAACTAAATGTCTAGTGGAGATTGCAAGAGTATATGACTAAATACACCTTGGCCTTTAGAGATAAGAATAGCGTGTGCTTTATGACAACTTGGGAAGTTGGAAACAGAGGAGGATATTGTACAGAGGTGTTACTGTTCCCTGTAAAGAAGAGAAAATGTTGGAGTCCTTATTTCACACTTTCTAGTAAACAAATACAAGATGGCATTAGCATAGGTTTATGAACAGATCTAATGCTTAATCTGTCAAATAAGGATCAGTGAATTATGTGATGGAAATAGGGGGAGGAAGAATAGGGGGAGCAAGGGGAGGAAGAAAAAATTCAGAAATAGAAGCAGGCTGATATAGATATAATGATGCACAAAGCTACATTTGAATTTACCCCACTTTATAACTTCACCAATACTTCTGTAACATCTTGGAAAAATGTCAGATTCACTAAGTTGGTAGCACTCTTTCCTCTGACTCAAAAAGGCTATCGGCCAGATTCTTGCAGAGTCGGGAAAACTCTGCACACCTTTAAAAATAGCAGGCAGGACCTGGATGCGGACTTCCCGCCTCCATTTCTGAAGGATCCAATTTTGCTGGCCGGTGGAAGGGGGCGGGGTGTAATTCACATAGGTGGGAAACCTGATCTCAGCAGGGCCATTTGAACTTGGTGCTGAGTTCAGGTTTTGACTGTTCTAAGGGCCTTGACCCACAGTGTGGGAGTCACAAATTGATGGAGTAGACATAACACTCGAAGGGTGGATAAGGTCTGTTTAAGTGTCACGGGGCCAGATTTTTGCTACTTGAGTCAGGAAACTCTCCAATTTAGCAGGTCTGCTTCATAGGAAAGGGCCTCGTTAAACTCAATTTTCGCTCTGGGGATGGGAGGCAGGATCGCGTTAGGCCTGCCATCCCCAGAGGCAGATCTTGGCAGGCAGGTGCCAAGGTGGATTGGTAAGAAGGGCCCACTTTGGTTCTCTGGGACTTTGTTAGGCCCTCTAGCCCTCACACCTCTCACCACACTCACCCAACCTCCATGTCCCTCATACCTTCATGCCACCTTCCTAGCCACTCACCCAGTATCCACCATGCGCACACCATGAGAGCAATGTGGAGATGAAAAAATAAGCTACCACAACTCTAATACAGCTCTCACTCATTCACATTTTATAGTGGAAAAAAATCGCCCATTCCTGAAACCCACTCAAAGTTTTTAAATCTCGTCAAGCGGCTAATCTCTTAAAAATAAATTTCTATTCAGACCACATATCAAACACAGCTGATCATTTAATAATGTCTTTAAACCATCAATCAAGTTATGAACTCAGAAACCCATGCTGAGATAATTGTAGCTTTTTAAAACTCAGCCAAATATTCATAATGACATAATAATAGCCAGTGGGGAAATTTCAACAAGGAACCCTATTGAAACTGCACGACCAGGTCGTGTCAATCAAAGCAGTCCAACAGAAGGTGTTTTAACTTTCACTGCATTTTTTTCATTTGTAAAGAGCAGGGGATTTAAAAATCTTCAGATCATGACAGTTAAACAGACTGTATCAGCCCTTCAGGTGTGTTTACATCTGCTGCAAAATTCATGACTCCCACACTGCAGTTTAAGGCCTTGGACCAGCCAAAATGGGGTCTGTTTGAACTGAGCACTGAAGTCAAATGGTCCTGCTGAGTTCGGGTTTCCCTCCTGTGGGAGCCCCTTCTCCTCCTGACAAAAATTAGATCAGTCAGAAATGGGGGTGGAATTTCCACATTCAGGTCCTGCCCACCATTTTAATGGTCTGTGGAATCTTGCCAAAATCTGTCCCATTATCCGAAGGGCATGAGTTAGCATGGAGGAGCCAAGGAGGTGAGAGGGTGTAAGGGGTGAGTGTCAGAGGGCCGAACAACTTCTAAAACAACAGGGACATAGTCCCAGGGAACTGAGGTGGGCCATCTAACCACCCCCCTTGGCACGCACCTGCCCGATGGCCGCCTACAATCTGTTTCCAAGGTTGGTGGGCCTGAATTGCACCCCCACCCCCCCAGAAGGAAATTGTCTAATGAAGCTCTGTAAATGAGGCATTTCTGACTCAAGATCCCCACCTTGGGAGCAAAAGTCCAGCCCTATGAATTCAAGTTCACTGAAGTACCTGGGTACATCATTTAACTGAGACTTCAGTCCAGTAGTGAAGGAGCACTGCAGCATTGGAGACGTCTGGGTCAATATTCACGTGGAGCATACTTGAGGGCTGGTGCACACTCTGCAATCCAATGTAGTCAGCAGGGGACTGTGCCATTTCTACGGCTGGGCCTAATATAAATGCAACCAGCAAGTTACCATTGTTAATCACAGCCCCTTAAAGGGAGAGATGCACTTTTTGGTGTGGCTGCTGGACAGCAATCTTGAGCAGGTGGCAGTAAGGGATAGATTTTCACTCGGAGGTGGCTGCAATTTCTATGGGAATAAAGGTCAGACATGTGTATGATTGGAGGCCAATCAACCACTGTGAAGCTTTCCACCATCGCCCAAAGTGAAAATGGACTTCCACTGAATTCAGTGAGGGCTCCAGATGCTTGGCGCAATGTGGATGTGCTTATGGAGCAAATACAGCAGGTGGGAGGTCCTGTTGCCTCCTGTTGGGCAGTGGGTGTATTTATGGATTTTTCAGGAGCATTGGAAGGAGATCACAAAGCAGGTAAACATGAACTATATTGCTCCTCAGACCTGGTTGCAGTGTAGGAAAAAAATTAGTACATCACCAGGACTGCCAAAGTAAATCTCCATTTTGCACTTCCCTTAACTTTGTGCACAGTCTTGCATCATCCTATTTGAGTCCCAGGATTGTCAGTCCTTCCCTCCCCCTCTTACCAAGCAACTCCTTCAATGAGAACACCTCACTGCTTACATTCATACCCTCAGTGCCTGCTACAGATTTTCATATTTCTCCCCACGCTTGCTGCTGCTTCTTTTTGTCGTGACACACTCTCTACTAAGTTGCATCAAGCATCTTCAAATCCTTCAACAGGACAAGACATATTGAACCACTTCAACTATTTTTGGAGGAGACATCGACACCAATGGATAGAAGTTGTGACTCAGTGGTAGCACTCACACTTGTGCTACACATTCCACTCTGGAAACTTAAACACAAAAGAAAGATTCTCTCCTGCACACCAGCAATTGCTCAAGACCACCTTCCAGGGAGTTTTGTAAGAGTCCAGAGGAGTCCAGTACAAACTTGTGAAGTTCCAGTTAATGGCATTGACGTTGCGTGGTCAAGCATGGAGCATATGGTCACCTCAATGGACACGGCTGCTATTGGGGTTGCCCTACAGAAATCATGTAACATCAATAATAACATCTCTCAGGGCTGTTTATGTGATACCACTCCCTTAAAGCTGCAGTAAAAAACACTGAAACCATTCTGCCAAGGGAAAGAAAGTTGGGATTATGAGACAGAGGATAAAAAAAGGACAGAAAGAAAGTGAAAAAAAATTTGAATTTTTTTAAATTTGCAAAATCTCCAACACATTGGCAGAGAGGATGTTTGACAATAATTGAGACTGATAGGGCTGGATTTTCATGTTAAAGGTGGGTAGCGAGAGTTGTGAAATTCCCCAGCTCGGCATGCCTGCTTCAGGAAAACGGGCCTCGAAAGGCACGATTTTTGCTCAGGGCAGGTGAGTACATGCTGAGGTTGGGCCGGCTGGCCTCAGAAGTTTGGAGGCAGCCACAGGGGCTGCCAAGTGGCGAGGCAGGCTGGTTAAAAGGTCCATCTCAGTTCTCTGGTTCTTCATCTGTTGTTTTGTTCAATGTAAGGCCCTCTAGCCCTCACCCCTCAATCCCTCACCCACTCATGTGCATACATACCAACTAATGTTCCTCCACCACCCCAATGCCCCTCATCCATCATGCCAATGTATACTCTCCACACATCTCCATGGCCCTTTATTGCACATATGCCAACTTAGTGCCAACTGATGCCCCCATCCTCCATCTTTACACATTCCATGCCAACTCACCGTGACTGCCACGAGCAGACCTCAGGAACCACACTGAGATAAAATAAAATAAAATTCTAAATATCAATTACAGACTTAATTGTATAAAAAAAAGACTCATTCTTAAAAGCCTATTCAATGCATTTAAATCCCCTCAAGAACTCAATCTCTTATAAAACTTCAATCCCTTATCCCACAACACACAAGAGGTTTGACACTCTAGGACAAAGCAGCCCGCTTGATTGGCACCACATCCACAAACAGTCACTTCCTCCACCACTGATGCACAGTAGTAGCAATGAATACCATCTGCAAGATGCACTGCAGGAATTCACCAAGGCTCCTTCGATTGCACCTTCCAAACCCACAACCACTACCATCTAGAAGGACAAGGGCAGCAGATAGATGGGAACACCACCAACTGGAAGTTCCCCTCCAAGTCACTCATCATCCTGACTTGGAAATATATCGCCGTTCCTTCACTGTCACTGAGTCAAAATCCTGGAACACCCTTTCTAACAGCACTGTGGGTATGCCTACACCACATGGACTGCAGCGGTTCAAGAAGGCAGCTCACCACCACCACCTTCTCAAGGGCAATTAGGGATGGGAAATAAATGCTGGCTCAGCCAGCGAAGCCCACATCCCATTGAATGAATAAAAAAAACCAGACATTTGTATTCATATTTCCACAAAGACAGCTTGTCCTTAAATAACTGTCAGCCAAATTGTGAACTTACAGCCCCCACTCTGATAATAACATGTTGGAGAAGCAGTAACAATGCTGTAATGATAGCCCTTAGGGTTATGTCAGCAACAGGTGTTGAAACTGTTAGAACCGAGTTTTTCATCCTCCAAGACACAGGAAGACAGTATTTTTCCCAAAAATTTAAAGGGCAGGGGATTTAAATAACTTGACAGTTCTACAAGCATTCTCCACCCTTCATGAGCATTTATGTCTCCACCGTGAGGTCATGGAACAGTCACTGGAGGTGGTGACCATTCCTGGAGTGAAAATTGGATCTGCTTATCCTGTGCAGAATTTAAATGGCCCAGCTGATTTGTAATTGATGCCTGTGCACTTCAAGCCCTGCCCCCTTTCAACCTACCCATAAAAATGGTACATGCTGGAAATGGGGGGGCGGGATCTCTGAATCCGTGTCCTGCCCACTATTTTTAAAGGTCCTTAGAGTCTCCTTGACTCTGTGAAGATCTGTCCACGATGTCTAAAATTCACAAACTTGAATGGACAGGCTCCAACTTATCTTAGCAAGTTTAGTGGACCTTGAACAAGTAAGAACCGCAGCATCACATCCTTCCATGTATGTCAATGCTGAGTCTATCAGTGAAGTACTGTTAGTGAAGCTTCTGGAGGAGCAGTGTAACTCAGACAGCAACTTCCTGATTACTATGTTTAACACATTGCCAGAAACTGCAAACTTCTGTACGAGTTAGTCTTTAATAACTGAATGCTGCCAGCCTCACCATGGAAAAAGCAGGTCAAACTGAATTCAAATTCATCTCCCAAGATTTCAACACATAGTACTTTTCTTCCAAGGGGAAAAAAAAGGGTTTACTTACTCTATCCCTCCTATAAGATGCTCTGCAACAGGCTCGGAAAGCTGTTGGAAGGTGGTCAAGTGCTCATGTGGGGACCCTAGATATGCTCATGACAGGTGGCTTCTGGTTGCTCAAACTCGTTACAGCCTAGCTGCATATTGCAGCACTTCGGCTGTGAGTAAGGCAGTTTGACTCATGAGCAAACAAATGTGCTGACATCCTCAAAGTGGGCAAAATGTACAACTTCTGTTGCACCTACTGCCACTCTTCCATGGAGCTGCAGTTCATCACTCCCACTAATCTGCAGGAGAACAGACTCATCCACTGTCCCTTGATTCGAGAATGACATCTACTCAAGTCACGTTTCTCTGCCATGGTCTTCATGTGACGGAACAGGCCAATTCTCAACCCACAGATCTGAGCATTTGGGGCATGATGTCCCACGAGATAGTGGGAGTGCAAGATTTGCTTCCCGAGCTTTCCTTCTCTGTTACTGCTACACTTCATCTTTAAGGCATTGCGACTCAAAAAGCATGATGCAGTTTGATGGACAAGATGTCGCCATTTTGAACAATTAGTAGCAAGCACCTCCCAGCTATTAATATCAATGCTGCTGCACTTCAAAGGGAGCTTCAGAGTGTCTTTGCAGTGTTTTCTTTGTCCTCCCCTGGAATATTGGCCATTTGAGAGTTGAGAGAACAAGACCTGGTGGGGGGAAGAGATGCTTTTCAGCCTTCAGGACACAGTCCATCAAAGTTGATTTTGCAGGGATTCTTGCCTGAATGCTTTTGGAGCTGACTTCAAGAAGGACACTAACATTTGTTTGACAGTCTTCCCCTTGAATCCAGAGAGCAGACTACGGCGTTTTTTTGATTTATTGTAAGCTTTTATTCCTCTTTGTAATTCAATAACAATTAGAATTAACAGGGCAACATGCCACATATGCTTTGTTGCAGTAAACGCCATTTTAAGAAGCATAAAGAAGATTTATACTGGCTGGGGATCTCCTTGCTGAGACAGACGGCTCCTGAATGACACTCCTAACCCTCAACCTCTTCCTTGGGAATGATGAGCTGTTCCCAAGAGAAACACCTCATTGGCATCTTCCTTGCTATCTTTGTTGGTGGGCTCCTTCCTGGCAGCCTCTGCTCTGCTTTCACATGTGGCAGCCTTCTTTTCACCTTCAGGCAAACCCTTCACCTGCAGACAGCGGGTGGGTGGCAGATGCTTACTGGCTAAACGCCTCATACTAGGCACCACCCTCATTGGCACCAGCAGCTTCATAAGAGAGCCCCTGGGGGTAACTGCCACAATGGGAACGTTAACTTTACTGATATTTGCCTCAGCGATAGCCTCCTCCGTATCTCCTGCCTCTGTCTTCTTCACCTCATTGCTCTAGGCTTCCGTTCAAAAGCCGGCTATGCTCGCTTTTTCAATTGGTAAAGCGTGGTGACGATAATATCTACCCAAGACCATTCCTGGGCATTCGGTCAGTTACCAGCTGTAATGGCTTCAGGTTAAAGAACTTCAATTGCTAATTATTAGATTGTTTAACTAAGTACCCATTTGGTTGTATAAAAGGGATAACAGCTAAGGCTAGTCCTGTCTGTGGAGAGTTTTATGACAAGCAATAAAACTCTGTCTGAAACAGTCTATCTTGATTTCAGCCTTCATTTCTAAACAACTACTGGAGTTTAACAGTGGTGGCAGTGGATGTTTCCAGCTTGTAAGTAAGAAGATTGGAAACTGGGCTTTCTTTGGACAAAAGACTGCATTTGGAGTTAACCTTATGAGCAGACTGGTTTCAAGTCACTCAAAAAAAAAATGACTGAATCAAAATATAGTGTCGGGGTATGATTACCCACTGATGTTTTCTGAGCATCAACCATATAACCAATGGAAAAATGAAGTAACCCTGTGGACATGGGTTATGTCCTTGCTAAAGAAAAAACAGGGGGTGGCTTTGGCACTTCTCGCTACCATTTAAAGCAAATTTTTTGGAGTTGGAGCCTGAGCATTTAGACATGGATGAAGGTTTGGAAACTTTATTAGATTTTATGGATGACCTATCAAAAAGATGATTTAAGTGCTTACGAAATATGGTCCAATTTTGACAAATTTAGAAAGTTGGAAGAAAATTCCAAGGCAGATCACATAATGGAATTCAGTAGACTATATGCAAGATTGCAAAAGTTCCATCTAGAAATTCCCCAATCAGTGCTGGTGTTCAAGTTACTAGACTGTGCCAAAGTATCGAATATGGACAGGCTTCTGGTTCTAACGGGAGTTAAGTTTGCAGAAAGACACACACTGCTACAACAGATGTCAGACGTTCAAAAAAATTCCTCGGAAAACATCCCTTTCCAACAGCGTTCATGACGCAAATGAGCCATTTGGTGGTAAGACAGAAAATGGAGAATACAGTGTTAACAGGATGGTGAGATTGTTTAGAAACAGGATGCAGGCATCGATATGAAAGGAGATTTGTAACTAGAAACAATGGGACAAAAATATCTTGGACAATTATGGCAGGAGAAAAGAATTAAGGATTTACAACAAAAGAACGAACCCCAAAAATGCCCAGGGTGTGGTCAATCAATGTTTTAGATGCAATTCAAAATACCATTATGCAGTGAACTGTCCTAAACAATATAATAAAGTGTTCGAAATTAAACATGAGACAGAAGACTCAGAAGAAGAAAATGGAGATATTGACCAAAGAAAAGGGCACTGTATTAGTTACAAGAAGTTTCAGCCCAGTGATGAATGTCTTGTGGGAGAGTCCTTCATCTGTGTGATGCTAGATAGTGGATGCACGTCTAGAGTCTGGAATAGACTGGTTAAAATGCTACCTGGACTCTTTAAATGATAAGGACCGGAATAAGGTTAAAGAATTTGAGACTTTCACCAGTTTTAGATTTGGAGATGGTAATACCCTAAAATCTTTAAACAGGGTAATGATTCCCTGTAAGACCATAAGACATAATTCTCTCCCCATTTAGAAAATAGTCTATGCCTCTATTCTTCCTACCAAATTGCATGACCTCACACTTCCTCACGTTGTATTCCATCTGACATTTCTTTGCCCATTCTCCTAACCTGTCCAAATCCTTCTGCAGCCTTCCTGCCTCCTCAATACTACCTGTCCCTCCACCTATCTTTGTATCATCTGCAAACTGCCCTCAGTTCCTTCATCTAGATCATTAATGTATAAAGTGAAAGTGGTCCCAACACTGACCCCTGCAGAACTCCACTAGTCACCAGCCGCCATCCTGAGAAGGACCCCCTTATCCCCACTCTCTGCCTCCTGCCAGACAGCCAATCTTATATCCATGCTAGTAAGATAGCTGGAGTCAATCATTTCATCAGCACAGATGTAGTGTCTAGCGAAATACCATTATTGTTGGGCAGGCCATCGATGAAGAAAGTGCAAATGAAGCTGGACATGGAAAATAACAAAGCCATTTTATTTGGAAAACCTGTGGATTTACAATTTACGCAATTTGGACACTATTGTATTCCTTTAATGAAACCTAACTTTTCTACTAAGGAGATTAAAGTAGTGTTTTTAGCGTCAGGGGATAGGAATTTGGAAGACAAAAAGCAAATTGCGTTAAAATTGCATCGGCAGTTTGCCCATCCTTCTTCACGAAGATTAAACATTTTGCTAAGGGATGCAGAAATAAGGGATGGAGAATACACTAAACTTACAGAGGAGATAAGCAATAGATGTGATGCATGTAAGATATACAGAAGAACACCATCACGGCCAATAGTGAATCTACCTTTGGCAAGGGATTTCAACAAAGTTGTAGTGATGGATTTAAAGGTGTGGGATGAAGAAAACAACATTTTTATTTTACATTTTGGCAACAAGGTTTAGCTAGTTAACAATCATATATAGTATAGAAAAGAAAATAATTGTGGATCAGGTGATGGAGAAGTGGATAGGGACCAGTTTGGGACCACCAGTGAAACTTCTCACTGATAATGGAGGGGGGGGGAATTTGCTAACGAAGAGTTCCGGGATATGTGCAAAAACATGAATATAATAGTTGTGAATATCGCAGCTGAAAGCACCTTTAGTAATGGAGTGTGTGAAAGATGAGATGCAGTTATAGATGAGATGCTTCGTAAAATATTGGTAGATAGAGCAAGCTGTAAATTAACATCAACTCTAGCATCGTCTGTCCATGCCAAGAATTCACTGCAGATGTTTGGGGACTATTGTCCATATCAGTTGGCTTTTGGCAGAAATCCAAAAATTCCTTCAGTCCTGAATGATCATCCCCCAGCTTGGGAGGGAACTACGATTAATTCTACCTTTTCTGAGCATTTAAATGCAGTACAGGCAAACAGAAGAGCGTTCCTTAAAACCGCTGTTTCAGAAAGAATTCAGCGAGCTTTAAAACATAATGTACAGCCATCATAAACTATTTTCAATCAGGGAGACATGGTAAACTATAAGAGAGAAGGATTTAATGAGTGGAAACACCCGGGAAAGATTATAGGTAAAGATGGTAAAGCAGTCATTTTACAATATGGGAACCAGACTATTCAAGAACACTCATCAATGTTAGTTGGCGCAGACCACAAATTTGCGGATTCAGAAAGTGTAGGAAGGGACGAGGAGCCATGTACTTTCTCATACCCATATGTTGCATAATTGTGAGGATCAGATAGCTGAAGTTGACAGGGTACCTGAAGATGGAGACAGTAAGTTAGACAAAGAAGATGGAGTGATTTATCCCAGAGGGCAAGTGCCGAAAGCTGGCTCTAAAGTTACGTACATGCCAGAAGGGGCCGGTCAATGGCAGGATGCAATGATTGTAGGTAGAGCAGAGAAGGCCACTGGAAAATATAAAAACTGGTTAAATGTACAAGATAAAGGACAGGAGGTTAGGCTTATGGATTGGGAACATGAAGTACAAAAATGGAAGGCACAGAAACGCAGTATCCATTCAGACAATGGGTTCAGTGAATGAACGTGCCTCTAGGAAGAGATCACGAATTGTTGAAAGAACATCTATAAATGGGAGAGGGGAATCAAATAGTAACAGTTCAGAGCATGAAAAAAGGCAGAGTAGAGGGTGTAGCTTAACCAGGTCAAGGAATATGGCACAGACTGGTAACGCTACAAGTAGCAGAAGCCAATGTGATTGAGAAGTCCTAGTAGCTTCAAACCACTAAGATGATAAATTAGTAAAGGATGCCAAATTGCAAGAACTACATAGCTGGAAAGAATTTGGGGTATACATAGAGGTCAGATAGGGACAACCAGCTGTGTCTTATAGATGGATATGCACGGAAAAGGTCTTATAAAGCTAAAGTCAGGCTAGTAGCATGAAGGTTTGAAGAAAAGTTGAGAGACAGGGATGTAAGAGTAGATTCACCTACGTTAGGGAAAGTTATGCTGAAGATCATTTTAGCTCTATTAGGTACAAATGCTTGGGAATGTAAGTTCTTTGATATTAAAGTTGCTTTTTTGCAGGGACACCAACTTCAAAGGGAAGTTTTTCTCCATCCACTAAAAGGAGGTGCCAAATGCAGAAGGGACTCTTTGGAAACTAAATAAACGCGTATACAGTTTAAATGACACCTCCAGAGTTTAGTACTTCTCAGTGAGGTGAGTTTTGTTTAAGTTAGGCTGTCTTCAGTTGGAAGCAGACCCGGAATGTTTTATTGGTACCATGGAGGGAAACTTGCAGGCATCTTTATGATGCATGTGATGATTTTTTGTGGGGTGGAAGTATCAAATTTGAAACAGTTGTCATTAATGGGCTCCGAACTGAGTTTAAAATTACAAGTAAGGCAGACCAGATCACACATCCTTTCACATCAGCAATCCTATTTAGAGAATGTCAATCCCATTGCAATTAATCATGGTAGGGCCTCCCAGAAAGATACAGCTGAAACAGAAAAAAAGAGAAACTCAGAAATCTAACTGGGCAACTCAATTGGCTAGGCAAACAAACCAGGCCAGATGTCACTTTTGATGTTTTGGAATTGAGCACTAAAATGGACGATCCCAAAGTTGAAGAAATCATTTGGGCAAACAGAGCAGTGTGTTTTGAAATTCCCATCTTTGGGTGATGTTACAAAAATGAAACTGTGTTCAGTGATGTGTCTTTTGCAAATCTATGTGGGAAGATTTATAATATTTCTCATGGGGGGGAAAGGCAAATGCTGCCCTTTGGCATGGGAATCTAAAAAGATACAAAGAGCTGTAAGCGGAGACTCTTCAACCTGTTGAGGTGGTAGATATGGCATTCTTTATATCAAAGGTACTGGCTGAAGTTTTAAATGGAAAAGGGTGTTCAAGAATGGTACCTATTGAATGTCTTATAGATAACAAGTCACTCTGGGAAAATATTCACTCTATGAAATGCATTAACAAGAAGAGATTGCAGATTGACATTGCAAGTTTAAAACAGATGCTTGAGAATGAAGGAGATTACCAAGATCAAATGGATTGATAGCAGTTACCAATTACCTGACCACTTCACCAAAAGAGGAACGAGCTCCAAGAATCACAAAATCACAAGGCAGAAGAGGCCCTTTGGCCCATCGAGTCTGCACTGACATGTGAGAAACACCTGACCTACCTACCTAATCCCATTTACCAATGCTTGGCCCATAGCCTTGAATGTTATGACATGCCAAGTGCTCATCCAAGTACTTTTTAAAGGATGTGAGGCAACCCGCCTCCACCGCCCTCCCAGGCAGCACATTCCAGATCGTCACCCCCTCTGGGTAAAAAAGTTTTTCCTCACATCCCCCCTAAACCTCCTGCCCCTCACCTTGAACTTATGTCCCCTTGTGACTGACCCTTCAACTAAGGGGAACAGCTGCTCCCTATCCACCCTGTCCATGCCCCTCATAATCTTGTACACCTCGATCAGGTCGCCCCTCAGTCTTCTCTGCTCCAATGAAAACAACCCAAGTCTTTCCAACCTCTCTTCATAACTTAAATATTTCATCCCAGGCAACATCCTGGTGAATCTCCTCTGCACCCTCTCCAGTGCAATCACATCCTTCCTGTAATGTGATGACCAGAACTACACACAGTACTCCAGCTGTGGCCTCACCAAGGTTCTGTACAACTCCAACATGACCTCCCTACTTTTGTAATCTATGCTTCGATTGATAAAGGCAAGTGTCCCTTATGCCTTTTTCACCACCCCACTAACATGCCCCTCCACCTTCAGAGATCTATGGACACACACGCCAAGGTCCCTCTGTTCCTCAGAGCTTCACACACATGCCAAAGTCCCTTAGAAGTTACTGGAGATCCTCAAACAGGGACATCTTTTTCTTTAAGAAAAATATACTTCTGTTGTGTAGTCAAATCTATATGTGTGTTTTTTTAAGGAGGGGAATAAGATCAATCTATTGAAGGAAAAAATATACTGATATTTGTTATTACCATTAATTTATTTTGTGTGATTATATAAACTTAAGGTTTACTTTCTTTTTAAGAAGCAGGGAATCTGTTAGGGAAGGAAACAGTTAAAGAAGCTCAATTGCTAATTATTATGTTGTTTAACTGAGCACCCATTTTGTTGTATAAAAGGGATAACAGCTAAGACTAGTCCTGTCTGTGGAGAGTTTTATGACAAGCAATAAAACTCTGTCTGAAGCAGTCTGGTTTCAGTCTTCATTCCTAAACAACTACTGGAGCTTAACATACAGGAGGTGAATGACACCTGGTCTTTCTCTATTCGATACACCACTCTATCCAAGGCAGAGCCTGGCGTCTGGACAGCAACTGTTTATGTTTCCACCAAAACTGAAAAGACTGGTAGCACACTCAGATTCACCGAAAATTACGCCCAGAAAATGGGTGTGCTTTCCATTCCAGTCACCATCAGATGGGAAACACACATATGAATTGTTAGTGAGGCCTGGGAGGTAAAATACCCCAGACACTGAATGTGTTTCTCAATTTCCCCATCACGTACTCTGAGTAAAAATCAACCCCAAGGACATGAAAAAATGTATACATTTAATATAAAATTATTGATGACTAACTGTAGAGTGCATGGAATTCCCTTTTTCCCCTTTCCAGCAGTCAAAAGTAAAGAAATAAGTTGCTTGATTTTTAATAGTTAAATTTTGATTCATCAGGCGATTAAGTACTGATGTATTGCCCGATGTCTTTCTACACAATCTTTAGGAATCCTGACCCTTATGTAACAGTTACAATGCTAGGACCAAACTGAACGGCCTTGCTTGTATTCTTATTTATTAAGATGGTACAACATGCTGCCTCTTTTGAAATAAACCAATATTGATTCTGAAGACAGAGAAGCCAAATTTAGGAAGATAGCCCTTGCCCAGAACTGATGGACCAAAGAGAAATAATTGAAATTCTGAACTTTCTGTACGTGTATACACAGTTAAAATTAAAGGACACTATCCATTTAAAAATCCATCTTGGGAAAAGGCATTGAAGTGGATAATCAGCCATGGTCGTATTGAATGGCGGAGCAGGATTGATGCGCTGAATGATCTACTCCTACGTTCCTAAATATATGTATAGCATATATTTGCTGAGAGAATTTTTCACTGCGTTAATCCATCCTGAACTGGAGGCAGCACATGGAACCACAAAGCAATCCACTGATCTGGACAAAGCTTACCTTAGGGCTTAGTCAGCATCTTGTTGAGGCTGTTCTCTTTCTCATTGCAACAGCATGCACAATAAATACCAAGTACAGCAACTACAGCAAAATCAACCAGGGAAAGAAAGCACTAATGACACAAACGGGAAACATTCCACTATTGCAGAAAAATAGTCTTAATGAACAGCACCAATCATGGTCCCACAGTGCAGTGATAGACACAGAGCCCCTCGCTTAAAGTCAAGCTGTGTTTCTTCTGAATCTGTAACTAATACACTTCAAAGAACACTGCATAAATTTACTTTTGCACTTCAAAGACCAAGCTCCCATGTGCTCCCCTCAATTCTGTTCTACAGTCCCAATTCACAAATTCCAACTGATGAATAAACATTTATGAGTATTCAAAAGAATTGTAACACAAGAAAATGTTAAATAAATTTGGGAGGAAACTAACTGAAGGATTGAATTATTGTAACCTCAGGATAAACCTTAATCAACACTGAAGGCCCTGGAATGTGGAGGTTAAGTTGCCTGCCCAATACACACACCAGCCGCTTGCTGTGATTAAAACCATCCAGAGATTCTTGCTGGATTTTCTATCCGTCTTGTCTATTTAATCCTGTGATTATAATGCTGCTATCATGAGTAAACTGGAGCAAACCTTTGGCTTAGGTGTCACAATGGCACCTCTGAGTCAAAAGGTCCAGGATTCAAATACCATAAATCCTGACGAGTAAAAACCAGAGCACTGGCTTTGAATTTTGGCTTGATGTCATGCAGGATACTCAAATCTAGGGGTGTGAATACATCCTCCTTCACCATCCAGATTTAGCCACCTGATGGGCTGATACAGAAGGTAGTTATGGCCAAAGGACAACCTGTTCACATAATGTCATATCAAACTGTTAATCCACTTTTTATTCTAGATTTAATTAAACAACTGAACTTAAATTTCCCAGCTGCCTGTGTCAGGGTTTGAATTTGTGTCCAGTAAAACAACCACTATCCAAATGTTCTCATTTTGATGTAAAATTTTATATTTACGTATTTCCAAGGAATTTCACAAATGTAACCTTTTTGGGCAATTTTCACTCCGAGGCCTCATTAATATGTTGCTAATTCGTTTACCATCTGGAACTGGAATTGAGCAGGCAAAAGCAGCCTGGCTTCACAAAATTAAGCAGCCATCCGCCTCACGAACCAAAGTAAAAGAAAAATCAACTGTTTGGACCTTTTCACCTTTGCAGGACCCAACTCTCTTCAGCTTGGCTCAGTGGTCAGATTAGAGTTCAAATAACAATTGGGATGCGATGACCTCATCTAACACTGACTTGAACATTTAATGAACCACCCCCGGGTTTTGCGCAGGTGATTCAGCCGCCTCTTCAGAAACAAAAGCACAAATTATAGTTGACGGGATCCACGCAGATTTCAGGCAGATCATTTTAAGTGTTGACGTTTCGAGTCTTCTCCGCCGATGCTGCCAGACCTGCTGAGTTTTTCCAGGTAATTCTGTTTTTGTTTTGGATTTCCAGCATCCGCAGTTTTTTATTTTTAGATCATTTTAAGTGTCCATCTGCCAATTTCCACCAGATATAGAGAGGTAAAATCACTCTTCCCACCTTCGTCAAATCACATACAGCACAAGTTGAATTGTTCAGATTCCCTAATACCTGGGAATGTGGCAAAAAGAGGTATTACTGTGCAGAATTAATTTTAAGTGGCCTTTCCCCGTGTAAACAAATATTGCTATATTTTCTGTGTGAAGTCCAGAAATTGCGACACTCCTATTCAAATTTATGCCGCTGACCTCTCTGTATAGCCTTAATTTTGCTCTAATATTTATATTGTGTGACAAAGTTTCACGGAAAGGATAATTCTTTTGAATCCATTTTATAGGCCCAAATGCTGCGGTCAGCAGCAATGTGACAGTGTTCACTGTTGACCTAAAAAAAGCTGCACACAAAGATCTAGCAAGCTCTGTGGCATGGATTTCACCATTACCAATGTTAATTTATTTGGGGTCAACTATCAGGGATCTCTAGCATACAGCTACAGTGATGTCATCAGGCAGGCTAAGCAGCAAACCAGGAAGTAAAATGCACTGATTATCTTTCACTTCTTAATTATTTTACAGAGAACGAAGATAGATTACGGCATACACAAGATTAAGGTAGAAGCTGAAATATCAGAAAAATACTTGAAATTAGATTAGTTTGCATTATCTCAAAAATCTGTATAATTGTTACCATGGAATTGAGAAATTTTACATTCCACAAATACAAAATTATTTTTTTCAGATCGAAGAAAGTTGTTTGGCAGTAGTTATGACCAATTCATCCATTATAAACCCAGTTACACATCGTTCAACAAGGCTTAATTTTCTCAAGAGTTTTTTTTTACAATGAGAATAGAACACAAAAAATGGAAGGTCGCATCAATTCAGTGATTACTAATTGATTTCAACAGCACACCCTGTGGAAGAGAAGGGAATCACAGGCAGCAACCTGATTGCCATATTTAGCTCAGCATGTACAGGCGTCAGAAGTTGCTGTTGTTTTCACAGAGTAATGACATGAATGTTGATAGTTTTGCCATTGTATACCGGCAGAATCCAGACTATAATAATTCTTCTTTAAAAAGAACTTTGGTTAAGAAAGCTATTCCTGAAGTGGTCATTGGAAACAAACAAAATGAAGAGAAAAAAAACACCCTTCTTAGTAGCAATGATTTGGAAAAAAAATCACCAATCATTCTCTTGTCAATTTTCAAACTAAGGGTAGACAGACATTTCTCACTCCATCACTGTGAGTCCCCAGTGGAACCAAGAGTATGGCTGCTTACTAGACCTGGCCATAGTAGACACTAATCAGCATTTGCACTCTTTAGAATCACTATGGAAAAGGAGAATCACTTTTGGAACACAAACTGCCTCTTGGAAATACACAGGGATCCAAAAAGTGATTGTGTGTTTCTCTTGAATATCATTGGTATCCTGTACTCATAATGCCTTCTACCATGATCAATTATCTGGTGTTTGTGCCCATTAACTCTGTAGGAAACTTGGATTCAGTTCAACCAGTTGAAAACCTTTGGTAGAATTATCTTGTTTCTGTTTTTGTTTACAAAACAGCTATGTAGGTTAGTATGGTTTTCAAAATGGTATGGGAGTGAACATTTCAACTGCAGCATGATGTGGATGTGGCTATAAACATTTGAGCCAAAATTCCTTGTCTTCAGCTTTTTATGCTAATATCTATGTTCTGATGTTCTTTGCAGGAGTCACTGAAGAATTCTTGGTGTGATGCTCAACTTGATGCTCTCCTGAATTAATTGTTATTTCAAATTCTGCGTCCAACTATGTCTGCCTGAAAAAACGTTATTCAAGATATTAAGGAGAAAATGCTTATAAAGGAAGAGAACACTTTATGTATTATGTGCCTAAAAGGCTCCTTTACGTAATTACCTGGCACCACTAGAAATTTCTAAACAAGCTACATTTATTCCAAAGGGGCAGTCAACTTTAGCCAAAGGGAAATGCGATGAATGGCAGAATTTCTAGTACATAATTATGACGCTAATAATTAATTGCATGGCAAATTTGGTTTATGATTGAACACTTGCACCCCTGGGTATAAACCTCATATCAGGTTTGAAGCACAACTTTAAGCCAACACACCAATGCAGGAGTGAAAGTGTGCTGCTTTGTCAGATGCCATCTTAAACCAAGGTTCTGTCTGCCAACTGTAGTGAAAAATCCCAAAGGATTATACAAAGAAGAGTAGGTATCCTGACCAAAGTTACTCCCATACAATAAAAACACAGATTGGCTGGTATTATTTTGTGGGATGCTACAGGTGCTCAGTGATGCTGTTTTTGTCTGTATAACACTCACTGTGCTTCAATTTGAATAATACTATATGAATGCAAATATTATGTTTCACTTAATTACAACAGAAATAAATCAGAGCTCACCTTAAATCTCTACTTTGGAAGCAGTTTGTAGTATTTTTCTGCACCCTCTCCTTTCCATTAACATACAGAAGCCACATAAATCATGTCACATGCCTTAAAGTTATAGCAGAAAAACAATTTTAATGCAGGAGTGATAGTAAAACAAATTGTTGACCCAACATGGAAAAATAAAAACAAAAAACTGCGGATGCTGGAAATCCAAAACAAAAACAGAATTATCTGGAATAACGCAGCAGGTCTGGCAGCATCGGCGGAGAAGAAAAGAGTTGACGTTTCGAGTCCTCATGACCCTTCGACAGAACTAGGTGAATCCCAGGAAGGGGTGAAATATAAGCTGGTTTAAGGTTGGGGGGGTGGGGGGAGAGAATTGGAGGGGGGGTGGTGTGGTTGTAGGGACAAATAAGCAGTGATAGAAGCAGATCATCAAAAGATTTAACAGACAACAGAACAAAAGAACACATAGGTGTCGAAGTTGGTGATATTATCTAAACGAATGTGCTAATTAAGAATGGATGATAGGGCACTCAAGGTACAGCTCTAGTGGGGGTGGGGGGAGCATAAAAGATTTTAAAATATTTTAAAATAATGGAAATAGGTGGGAAAAAGAAAAATCTATATAATTTATTGGAAAAAAACAAAAGGAAGGGGGAAGAAACAGAAAGGGGGTGGGGATGGAGGAGGGAGCTCAAGACCTAAAGTTGTTGAATTCAATATTCAGTCCGGAAGGCTGTAAAGTGCCTAGTCGGAAGATGAGGTGTTGTTCCTCCAGTTTGCGTTGGGCTTCACTGGAACAATGCAGCAAGCCAAGGACAGACATGTGGGCAAGAGAGCAGGGTGGAGTGTTGAAATGGCAAGTGACAGGGAGGTTTGGGTCATTCTTGTGGACAGACCGCAGGTGTTCTGCAAAGCGGTCGCCCAGTTTACGTTTGGTCTCTCCAATGTAGAGGAGACCACATTGGTAGCAATGAATGCAGTAGACTAAGTTGGGGGAAATGCAAGTGAAATGTTGCTTCACTTGAAAGAAGTGTTTGGGCCCTTGGACGGTGAGGAGAGAGGAAGTGAAGGGGCAGGTGTTACATCTTTTGCGTGGGCATGGGGTGGTGCCATAGGTGGGGGTTGGGGGTGATGATGGAAAAATAACCCATCTATTAATGATGCAGTCAAAAGTACTTCCACAAAGATCACCATTTCACTGCAAAAGCATAAGCCACACTTCACTGGTGCTACTCAACAGTGAAAAATGTACTCATACATCAATAGAATTTATTTTCAGTTCCATTAATTATTTCATTAGTCACCAGATATAAATGTATCTAAAGTTCTGTTGCTGCATTAAATTAGAAAATACTCTAGCTACTTGAATCCATTTTAGAAAAACTGCACAACCAGTAAGTTTAACCATGCTTTCAATCTCAATCTCTGTGTAGATATTGTGCCAAGCACACACCTAGTTATCTTGCCTTGATAGTAATATAAAGGATGCCTTATGACGTTATATGCTAAATATGCCAAACCTGAAAAGACACACAACAAAAAATAAAGGAGCACTTCTGTGTAATGCTATTATTTAAACAGACAGGTCGTGTCCATTGTATTCAAAACAATGGAAACTTAATACTTAAGTGGATGCAAATTGAATCTATATATTGATTTGGATGGATGGTGAAAGGCATGAAAGGTTAAATCTGATGATTTGGATGAACCTGTCATCCTCACAGTTAAAATGACTTACAACAAAGATACGACGCTTCAGGCTTTTGTTAGGCCATTCCTCACACATGTTTTTGAGTAGTGTCTCATTTTATCAATATGGGTTTAAAATTAATAACTAGTCCAGGTATGAAGGTATTAGTAAGAAGTTTAAATCCCTAATTAGAGACAATGTAAAATCCATTGTCCAGTAACAATGTATATTCTTATGAAGATTTTATGTAAAGAAACTGTCTTCCCTCAAAACTCCTTCCTATAAAATACCAAAAATACAATTTTAGTCAACAAGTTCCTATTAAGTGAACATGTCATGTTACACATTATCACACTGTACTCTGCACACCTTAAATCATATAATATTCACTTTCTCAGTTATCAGTTACTTGATTATTTATTAGGACCTAAACTGTAGTTGAGAACTATTCAGGCTTGTCCTCATAAATCTAACTAAGAATAATCATGAGTTAACTAATACAATGCCCCCAGGTTATATAATGAATAAGGGAATGAAAGGCTTCACAATATTTTGTTTATTAATAAGATGAAAAAGATCATTATTATCCTTAAAGATTAATGGACTGATGATAAATGCTTATTCCATACAAGTCATACACTAAAAGGTGAAAGATATTTAACATTTCAAATTTGATGTAACCTATCTAAATGGGCTAAATAGATTGGGGAAAATACACATTGAACTCAAACTAAAGAAAGCTACAAGTGATGAATTGCAAGTTAGAGGGCAGTTAATGTAATAATGTTAACAGTCTCAAGTCAATAATGATATATCATCGGCACATACTCTAAGGGTCAAAGGGATTAGTTACAGAAATGAATGCCAAGATGAAAGTTTCATTCCTCAGCTGAAATGAATGAATAGGTTTACAGGTAAGGATGGTCAAGTTTTCTACATTAACAGTGGAGACTGATATATAAAAAATTTCACTGTATGATGCTGGTGGACATGTTCTAGGGTATTGCTGTTACAGCAGAATTTTAGTTCTTTACAAGGCTCCAAATGACATAGAATAATACTGCTTGGCTTTTAAACAATAGCTTGAAAAAATTATGACAAAGCTGGGCATTATCTGTGCAGTTGTGGTTATCAAAGTTCAAAGAATATTCTTAATAGTCCTCTAAAAAAGCATATTTCTCCTACATAGCAATCGTCATTATGCTAAATAATGAATTCAGCAAGCTGAATAATAAACAAGATTTTTGATTTTCATTGAACAATGTACGGAATTACAGAATGTGGTCCCCAAAATGCTAACAAAGCATCCTAAAAGCACCATAGTCAAATCAATAAAAATGTAATAAAATTTGAATTTCATTTATTGCTGGTGATTTTCCAGCAATGCATCACCCACTGACAACACACAGCAGCAAATTGTAGGTGCACAGCATGTACCAGGAAAATTACCCTTACTCAGCCTTTGACACAAAGAATGGTATTTCACTGATAGATAGAAAACAGATCTTCAGTAGAAAGGAAGAAGTTCAGAGAAGTGACTGAAGTCTTGGTCAAAGAGGTGGGTTTTGAAATGTTTGTAAAAACGGAGCAGAAAAAAGGTTCAGAGAGATAATTCCATAAAGTAGGGCTCAGATGACTGAAGACGCTGCCAGCAAATGATCAGATGAAGTGATAATGGTTAAGGCCCAGAATGTACCACCTGAGAGTGTGGTGAAGGCAGGTTCAATCAAGGCATTCAAAAGGGAAGTAGACTGTCACTTGAAGAGGAAGAATGTATAGGGTTATGGGGAGAAGGCGGGAGAATGGCACTAAGTGAATTGTTCATTCAGAGGGCTGTGCAGACATGATGGGTCAAACGGCCTCCTATTGCACTGTTAACAATTCTGTGATGTGTAAAAGGGCATAGTCAGAGGAATTTGGAAAGGAAATTGTAAGATTGGAGGTGGAAGAAATAGATTGAAAACATATTTAAAAACTAGGATGAGGAGCTTAAATTTAACATACCAGGGGGCTGGGGAGCTAATGTAGGTCAGCAAGGACAAGGATGAAGGGTGAGCAGGGTCTAATATAGGACAGCAAAGCTTTGCTCAAGGTGCAGTTTCTAAATGGAGGTCAGTAATCAGTATTGGGGTAGTTGAATCAAGTGCGACAAAGGCATGCATATCAGTGGTGGTCGGACGAAGGTGAGGAAAGAAGTGGGGTACGTAGTGGAGGTGGAAGTAAGCAGTCCTTGTGAGGCAATATGAAGTCTGAAACTAAGCTTAAGATTGAACAGAACTTCAAGATTGTGCACAATTTAATTTTAGCCCAAGACAGTAATGGGGGTGGGGAAGCATCTGTTTGCAAAAGAGCCTAGTTTGTGGCAGAGACTGAAAACAGATTCCGTAGGGCCACATTGGCTTTGAGAAGGGCTGAAGCCAGGATTGAGGGGATTCAAACATGGAATTATGGGAGTGATGGGCATGTAGCTGGGAGATAACAGGCTCTCAACAGGGGAAGGGTCATTGGAGATGACACAGAAATTACCGTTGATATTAACTATCCTAATTATAAATAAATGTAATCATGGAATGTGATTCCAAAACATCAGCAAATATCACAGGATCCCATAAAATAAAAGCAGAATTTGATATATTCAGAAACTAAATCAGTGGCTCAAATGATAAAAGATAGATACTGGCTAGAAAATCAGTCCAAGATTTTAAAAGATTAATGTTACACAGAGTTTACAGTGTAATAATTTAAATCTTAGGAGCTCTTCAGGCACTGGTTCCTGAGGTTGCCACCATAGTTTCTGTTGTATGCAGCTGGCCTGCTTTTTAACATTAATTTGTTTCCAAAGCAGTTTTGTCTCAAGAAAATGAACTATTAAAACAAAGCACTCATGTAAAGATGTGAATCTGATCCATGACCATTTTTAAATTTCTGCAAGACTTATTTTCTGCAAGATTCCGATTTTGGTTTTTAAGATCTGACTACACTTCTAAAGGTGGTTTTATATCTTTCGGAGCTGTAGCAACTCTGATTTTCCACCTGCAAGTTTTATGCAATCATGTTTCTGAAAGAAAGCTGAATAGGACGTTAACACACAAGAAAGAATTTTTTTATACTGGAGCAAATCAAATGAAATATTTGTTAAAGAAACTTGTAGTAACAGAAAACATCATTGGATTTCTCTGCTGTGTTACATACTACCTTAGTTTAATAAAAATATTCTGAATCTTAATGTGTGCTTCAACACTACTGTAAAATGGATTGCTGGAATTGTGTATATTCAAGACAAAACATTTTTGTATTTAGCAGTTAGACTAACACATGATTCAGATCCCAGCACAGAATGCCACAATCTCAAACATTCGCCAACAACATTTTTACATATCTGCAGTGTATTTTTACTGATGATTGATGTTTGTTAGTGTTCTTTAGCAATACATATTTAGTACTTAGTACTTCAGTATTCAGTGCTTCGTACTTAGATGAAAATAGCATGTAAATAAATAAATGGGAATCGGGTACTGAAATTTAGTTTTTTAAATGAAGCCCACAAAAATCCTATGTTTTCTGTCAAAATAGCAAAGCATAAAAATTCATTCATTCTAAAAAGTATTGACTATGAAACATTACATTAGGAACACAACCTTCAACATTGTATCGAAACCTCTTGCGCTGAACAAACACTGAAGTTTTTAGCAGAGCAGTAATTCATTTAATGCACAAAGTCACATTTACTTTATTGGATCTGCTGAGGTCAAAGGCTATGATTAGCATAATTGTATTTGAATGTTATGGGCAGTACATTATACTAAATATCAGAAAAATAACATCATTACTTTAGCTGTGAAATCATTATCTGGATTAGGCAACGGAACAAATCTATAAACTATTGAGTAAAACAAGAATATTTCTCATACCTATATTTCATCCCTGTCTGTTTTGCTGTTGACTCCTTCAGAGAGATGTGGTGCTGAGGTATGAAGTGTCCCAGACTCCGGGCAATGATAGCAACCGTCCGAAATTTTGCACGGGCCCCATTCCCTAATTTTGGGCTGCTGGGGTTTTGCTTGTGCCTGTCCTCATTACTCCGTGCCTTCAAATTATGATCGGTGCAAGCAATTGAGACTTGCATTTTTGTTTGTTAGTGCTGCTGTATCAAAATACTAACCTCAAGTCAGCAAACCAGCTGCTTTGCACTAGTATAACACTTGCGGGGCAGCAGAGAGATGTTGGTTTAATCCAGAGAGGCTGTAATTAGCAAAGCATCGCATCACAGCTACTTGAGTGCTATACTCAGTCCAGATAAGTGCCAGTCAACGCAGCTAAGATTGATGCAGGACACCGAACTGTGCCCATAAAAAATATTGAAATCTTTTCACACAGCATTAAGCTTTCCCCCCACTTTACACTTTCCCCCTTCCGCCAAATCTGCAGTCATTTAGCTCTTTGGTGAAGAAAGAACTCAGCACTTGAATGTTATGCAGCCTGAATTTCCCAACGCTCTGCCTTTGGTTGCCTGCAGATTTTGCACAATGTGAACGAGCTCCTCCCACGTCCTCGCCAAGCCCCCAGTTGCTATTTCACATTTTCCCCCGGCACCAGTAGGTTGCATGCTTTCGTGACACACTCTTAACTCTTTAAGTGGAACTGCTGAGCGGACAAGTTGTGAAAGACTCAGAAAAAATCTCACTCGCGGACTCAAATGAAACAGACCGAGGGAACAGCAGTCGTTTTAAAATAATAGCCCACGAAGGACCGATGAAGATTTACCACTGCTGCCTGTTATTATATCGGACCTCAGGCACTGAGAAACAATAGAAAGCTGATGTATTTCAGGATTTCTTGACAGATTGCATTTTATTACAAAGTAATAAGCGGGCAGGGTCTGCTCTGAGCCCCTGGTGTGCAGGCATCAGCAATTTGCTATTCAGCTATATAAATTTTCAATGAAGACACAACCTAGTACACAGCAGTGCGAAAAAAAATCCCTGTACAAGAATCGCAGAGTGCTTCAGCACAGAAGCAGGCTATTCGGCCCATCGTGCTTAATCTGGTTCCTTGATAGAGCTATCCCATTAGTCTCACTTCACTGCCCTTCCCCCATTGCTTTGTTTTTCTCCCTTCAAGCATTTATACGATTATCTTCTGAAAAGTACTATTCAATCTGTTCCCACCATCCCTCTCAGGCTTGCCTTCCAGATCACAACTCATTGCATAAGAAGTTTTCTCAAGCTGCCTTTGTTTTTTTTTGCCAGTCATCTTAAATCTGTGTCCTCTGCTTATTAATCTTTCTGCCACTAGAAACTGTTCCTCCGTATTTACTCAGTCAAAGCTGTTCATGATTTGGAACGCCGCCATTAAATCTCTTAACATTCTCTTTTCTAATGAGGGCAACCTCAGCTTCTCCACACATCTGAAGTCTCTCATCCCTGATACCATTCGAGCAAATCTCTTCTGCACCTTCCTTAAGAAGTTGACATCCTAAAAGATGGTGCCCAGAAAAATACCCCAGATGAGGGTTTTATAAAGATTAACAAAAAGAGGATACAGATTTATGATTGCAAACATGATTTTAGGTGCTTCTCAGAAGCTGGGAATGTTACATTTTCTGATAGGGAGACATGGTTTATGGCTTAGTCTTGGCTGCCCTGATAAGAGAGGGCAGAGGGCCAAAACCAAATATTGCAAAAGGTCATAAGACCAACAGCAAAGCAATTTGAGGCCGGCATACGTGGAACGTGTATAATTGGATGATGGGGTTTTTGTTGTAAGTCATTGATTAGTTAATGGCTTTAATGGTATAAAATTAAGTGATTGTGTGTGTGCATGTGTATGTGTGTGATGCTGCGGTCACCTGTCCTCGGTCTGTCCATGTATGTCAGGTCAATTCTGCACTCTGAAAGAAGAAAAATTTTGTGTGCAAGACTATTTCGGCACATTCACTCCTGCATCTGCAGGGGTAGTAGAGACATTAGTGCTGAATTCAGAAGTCCTGATGTTGTGGTTTTGTTTAATTGCAGTCGTGCTTTTCTATTCTTTGAGTAGAAATAAATAGGGAAACAACACTTACTTGCCAATGAACTCGCAGCATGAATTTGAATGCTTATGTGTGGTGTTTCACTTTACAATGTGCACATGCTCACTGATCTCACACGAGCACGAATCATCAGATAATGATGAAACTGAGAGATAAATGGAAGTGTTTGAAGCCTGCTGACAAGAATAATGCGACTACATCCCTGAAGGATATACAACATGGTGTATTTAGACTTCCAAAAAGCATTTGATAATGTTCCACATGATAGACTCTGATGTAAACTCAAAGGTGTCAGGATCCAGGATGAAACCTGGTATAGACAAAAAAATTGCTGAAGGTTAGAAAATGGTAGATTGTGGTTAGAGGATTGCAGGGCAGTATTGTGCACAGTGCCCTAGGGGTCAGTTTTGTGATTACTACTGTTTCCAATTAACATTAAAGGAGATTAACCAGAATTGAAGGAATACAAAATCTGTTAGTGGGCAGAATATTTTTGGGCCAAAGGAGGTGATCCTGTAGGAGTATTTAAATCGTAAATGCTATGAGAAAGTTTCATCCAAAAAACTATTTTAAATTACAAAATGAGAGTAGGATGAGGAACACAGCTTCAAATTAACAAAAAGCAATTTAACGAATAATATCAGGAAGTTCTTTTTCACAGAATGATGAACACTTGGAAAGGACTTCCACAGTGGTGGAGGCAAAAACCTGGGGCAGGATTTTCAGGTCGTCAGGCGGGTGCAGTGGGTGGGCCCGGGTGCAAGTGGGAAACAATCTGCCACCTGCAATCGGCCCCCGGCTGCCATTTCACGCTGGCTGGCCAATTAACAGCCAGCTATCATGAACGGTGCACTGAAAGGCTCAGCACTGCCGGGGTGGGGGGTGGGCAAGTTCTAATGTCTGCGCAAGGGCGAGGGAGCGTGCACTGAAAGCTCCCCGTAGGCCGGGAGCTGCCTCAGGGAGCTGAACAATTTTAAAATCAAAAATAAAGATTTATAAAATCTGAAAAAAATGTCCCGACATGGGACTAGCTCACAATGACATGAACAGAATAAAAATTCTGCCCAGAAATTTATTTTTTATTTAATTGTGAAAACCTCATCCCGCCCGTGGATGAGGTTTGCTAAAAAATCAAAAGGCCACCCGGTCGATTCGCCCGCCTGCCAGACTTAAGGATGGATGGTCAGTGAAAAATATGTTTAAATTAATTGATTAAGGGCCTTAATAGGCCTCTTAATTGTCAGCGGCCATGCTGCCAACTCTCATGCATGCCCACCAACCAAAACATCACATGTGTGCATGATGACATTGGGATGCTCGCATGACGTCATCGCGCACTATCTTACGCACAATTGGGTCAGGCATGCACCCACCCATGGGACAGAAAATCTGGAATCATTTAAGAAACAATTAAATGAAATGAGGGTTAAATGTATAGTTGTTCAGGATGGATTAAAATTAGGCCAAATAGCTTTGCTAATCTATATGTATCTCTTGATCTTAGAATTCTAGCATTTTCTAATTATGTCAATTGTTATGTAAAGAAAAATGAAGCAGCAAATTTTGGCAATGCAACCTCTGATTTACAGCAAACAAACATTTAAAATTATAACTGAGGTGGCAGGTTTATATTTCGAATATATTGAGTTACTCTCTCTTAAGGCTAAAGCCATTTGCATCTCCAAGTCTCAGACAAGTATCCGTGCATGTGAGTTGAAGTGAGTGAAGTGGAGTTATAACGTTGGTTGTGCACTGCTGCAAATTGCACTGAGGTTGACCACAAAGAACCTTTGTGCATGGATGCTTCAATGCATGCATGAAACCTGTACCCATGTAGTGAACTTTCCATGCCCGGAAAGTATTAACAGGAATATCACTTCGCTAAGTATGCTAAAAAATAATCCATACAAAATTTTGAAAGTTTCCAGGAAGGTCAACAGACTGCCTGGGCAGTTCACATATGACTTCTTGCAGGGACAGAATCATATTGTGGCTGGTGTAAATTCAGAGTGCTATGAGACAGCCTCATGATGAATTGATACACTGCTTGCCTTTAGTGCTGATAGGATTCAGACCTTAACTTAACTCTCAAGATATAATGCCATTTTCACACTGATGCATACTTGGAACTATTCCACATTGGTTCTGCCATTTTGAGAGTATAACTGCAGTACCAACAGACTGTGTATTTAAATAACAAAACAGTAATGTGTTAGAATCATATCTCTCAAGGCTGAATTTTTCTTTCACAAAATGTTAGGACATGGTATGATCTGGACATTTGGATATTAACTTGCGATTTTTTTTTAAAAGAAGGTCATAAGATCACTTTGGAACTATCAACAAGTAGGCCCCTTCTGAGGAATCACCTGACCTAGAAGGAGTTATTTGTTCGTTTTGAACTGCAAAGCACTTAATTAATGAGAAACTGGAAGACAAAAAGGCAATCACATGGCAGAAGTAAACCTTAAGTTTGAACCTGTGGTTTTGCTTTCAGTCTTATTGGGGAACAAGCTGAGGTTAGAAGGCTACTGTAGCTGGCTACCACTCTCTACCTTGCCTAAAATTTTGTGTGGCTATCAACCTGTAGCCAGAGAACCCCCATCTGAGTGTAACTAGTCTGCATTTGGACCTGCAAAGCTGAGGCCTGTTTGTGAAAACTTCCAGACATCCACAGGGCCATCAGCCCACCTTCGCACGAGAGAACTCCAGGTTGACGGCACTACGGCCCTGTGGATTTTACCCTTTACTTTATAACGCCCATCCTCCAAAGCCCATCTCTGCAGAGAGACTTGATCTATTTGCCTTTTGTTTGTCTGTGTGTGTGTCTGTGTTTGTGGGAGGAATTCTTTAGGAAGAGATAGATATTCCTCTTGGTTACAGTTGTGTGTTAACCAGCAACTTGTTAAAAGAAGTTTTGTTGTAAAATAAATTAATCATTCTGCATCTTTTTAAAGAAGTTAGAGTCTCTTTTCTTATGGGTACTTGAAGTCTAGGTACACAATTGGTCATTTTAGTGAGAAAATTAAACATTTAAATTGATGGTACAGTCATAACAAATGTGAAGTTCACTCAGTGGGTCAAAGAGCTCCCACTAGTTACAACATCCACTGTTTAAATTCAACAACAAAAACTGGTGTTTTTAACTCCCCCTGGCAGGAATGGAGTGGAGGAACAGTTAAAAAGGAGTAGCTTCATTTCGCAATCCATTCTCAATGATCCACAATTTGAATACCAATGATCTTGGTAGTAGACAAGGCTTGCAACGGCTCTGGTAGGGATCACATTACTAAAAGCAAATTGGAGTCCCTTGAATTGTAGGAATCTGCAGTGGAATTTTGGCTGGCCCTTAGTGAAGAGCTTGCCTTGATCACCCCACCAGGTAAACCCATCAGTCTGCTAGCAAAACTAAGGTAAGTTTAAAACAAAGCCATAGTGAGACCTGGAGGAGCAGGCGTGCTCCTCTGGACACCACAAGGAAAGTCCAGCCTTCTTCTATCTCATGCTCCCTTCCCCTCTCCAACCATGAATGCCTGCAAATGCTCCCCACCCTCCCTTCCCAGATTAACAATGTTGCTAGCAGGCTTCTTCTGATGCCAGCAGTTGGCCTCTGCACCTGCTTTTCATTTTTCCCACCAACCAGCTGAAGCTTTCTGTCAGAAGTGGCCAGGCAACTAACCTAGTGGCACTTAATCAAGGGCTGATAGGTAAAATAAGTTTTCTGACTCATACTTCCGTGTGAGATTCCTATTGGGAGTTAATCAGCCTATATCACATTATTGCAAAGGGATTTGAACCCATCAGAATTCAAACAAGGTTCCAGTCAATCTGAGTCAATTTTTTGACAAGTGAGTTGAGTAGAAATTTCAAGAAACTAATGAAGTTCTTTTGTCATGTATTGAAGTTTAAAGTAGGTCAAAATATTCTGGGCAACTACCTAGATGTAAATCAAGAACCTGGACATTCAAGGCTCCCAAAAGGGAGCTGTCCTTTTTTAACTTTCCTTATTGCCTCATTACAATACATATGCCACTACAGTTGTAACAGTATACTTAGCATCATCAGTGGTCTGTATAGACAGGTTCTAGTTTGATTCCTGCTTCCCCAAATCTGACATGTGCTTCATATGAGCTCCATGTAAAGGGAAGTTTTGCTACAGCTTCCCAGTTAGACCACATCTGATGTACTGTGTACAGTTCTGGGCCCCAAACCTTAGAAAAAATACGTTGACATGGAAGGAGTGCAGTGTAGATTCAACAAAATGCTACCAGGGCTCCATTGGTTAGTAATGAGAGATTACGTAAACTTGGTTTGTATTCCATACAATGTAAAAAGTTGAAGGGTAATTTTGATTTAGGAATTTTAGGATCCTGAAAGCAATTGATAGAGAAGATGGCAAATAACATTTTCCATGCATAGGTGAGTCTAGGACCTTGGTACATAACCTTAAAATCAGAGCCAGGCCATTCAGGAGCAAAGTTAAGAAACACATCCTCATGAAAAGGTTGGAATTATCTTCCTTAAAAAAAAAGGAGATGCAAGCACAATTAATCATCTAAGATCTGAAATCAATAGAATTGTGTGGGCCAAAGGTGTTAAGTGAAATTGCCCAAAGCAGATGGATAGATTTAGATCATCTATGATCTCATTGAAAGCAGAACAGATGCAAGGGACTGGATTAGCCCACTGCTGTTCCTATGCTCCTAATTCTTCAGGTTTCCAGAATCAAACATCTTTTCTCCTCTTCAATTTTTTTCTTTCTATCATCACTCTCAACAATCATCACATCCCTTCTTAGTAAATGCCCAATCCAATTAATTTGGTTTCTTCTGATATATGCATCTGGTATCATTGCCACCTCTTTACTTTTCTTGTCTAACCATTTTGCTTGATCCATGAGTCTCCAAACTCACATCTCTAAGCTCACTAGGTTGTATATAATTATACAGAATTTACAGCACAGATTCCAGGTCTCTGATTTCTTCAATGTCCTTGTTTCAGCGCAATGCAGCAACAAGCTTCATATCAAACTACTCACTAACCTTAAGATAAAAGCAAAAAACTGCAGGTGCTGGAAATCTAAAACACAAACAAAAATAAAAATACCTGGAAAAACTCAGCAGGTCTGACAGCATCTGCAGAGAGGAACTCACTAATCTTTTCTTCAGTTCTCTATTTAATTGACCAGCCAATATCCTCTTCCTTCTGGTAAGTGACAATTGTCTCAGAGTAATCCTAGCTCTCGCCTTGTGGGCATAACTGCCATCTTCAATCCTTATGCTTCTGTATCTCACCTGATCCAATTATTCCTCATTTATTAAACTGGGCCTGAATTTCACGCTTGGCGTGTACGCCAAGTCAGCGGGAGAGGAAGTGGATGTGGAATCCGTTTCCAGCCATGTTCGCGTTGCAAATGCAATTTCATGCTGGATGATCAATTACAGTCTGCCAAGCGTCCTTCTCAATGGTCGGGAAGGGCTGGGTGGGGGCGGAAGCCTGTCTGGCGCCAGGTCCACTGGCGACCCAGCGGGTGCTTTAAAACCAGCAGAGGCAGCTCCCTGAAGGCTGCCAGGGGAGAATCTTTGCAGTCTGTCATTTCACTCAGACAATAGCCTCATCTGCAGCTGGAAACGTCAAGCAGGAGGGCAAGTCGGGTGGGCACTCGGCCCTCTGTTTCTCAGACAAATCCCTTGCAGTCCTTGTGGAGGAGGTTGGTTTCAGGCGGGACACTCTAGTACCCAGGGATGGCAGGAGGAGGCCACCACACCTGACCAAAAAAGCCTGGGAGGAGGTAGCAGCTGAGGTCAGCGACCACGATATCGTGCTGCACACATGGTCCAGTGCTGCAAAAGGTTTAACGGACTTGGCAAGGGCAAATACTGAGTTGGCATGGATCAGTGTGGAGGAGTGTTAAGGGCTGGCCACCCACCCATGCAGTTCGGGGGTGTTAGAGCCTAAGTACCAACTGTCAATGACAACAGAGCCAGCCAAGGGAGTGAGCACTGGCTGCTTGGCCTGAGTACCTTGCGGGTCAAGGCCCACAACTCAGGTGTGCCCTGCAATGTATCCCAGAGTGGGGGCTTTGCCAGGCTGCAATGGCGCTGCAGGTTGGGAGTGGACAAATTCAATGCTCCTTTGTCATTTCAGGAGAAGAGAAGCCATAACACCAATGGAAGAACTAAGACGCATTTCATTAAGATAAAAGTAAAATACTGCAGATGCTGGAAATCTGAAACAAAAACAAAAATAGCTGGAAAAACTCAGCAGGTCTGACAGCATCTGTGGGAAGGAAGACAGAGTTAACATTTCGAGTCCGTATGACTCTTCATCATAACGCATTTCACGCTTGGCAGACTTTAATTGATCATCCAGCATGAAATTGTGTTTGCAATGCAAACATGGCTGGAAACAGATTCCACATCCTCTTCCTCTCCCGCTGACTTGATGTACACGCCAAGCGTGAAATTCAGGCCCAGTTTAATAAATGAGGAATAATTGGATCAGGTGAGATACAGAAGCATTAGGATTGAAGATGGCAGTTATGCCCAGAAGGCAAGAGCTAGGAAGTCCTCCAAAACTCTTCATTCTGATGAGGTACGAGATCAACGCTTTGGAGTTGGAATGCTGCCAGCCACCTCATTCAGCTGGTCGTGGAGAGGCGGGTCTCTGAAGAAGGTAAGAGTGCAGTGCACAGAGGTGAGAGTGTTGGATTGTGCAAACATTCTTGTGTAGTCTCAGCCTCAATGGGACCCTCAACCGTGGAGACCCGTTGATCATTGAAAGGGGATGGCACCATGGTGCAGATCTCCATTGTCTCACCAGGGTGCCTGGCATACACAGTGACAGTGTGATGACTTAACCTAATGACATATCGTTGTCCTCCCCTAGAATCGCCAGCTCGCCCTCAAACATTGGACCCCAAAGAGCCACCCTTGATGCCAGAAGGCCACTGGGCTTTAGACGTACCTGCTTCACACACCCTCTCTGAAGCAGGGACAAGAACAGATACCAGCACCTCGGTAGGCATTAGATCTTTTGTTAGAATGTCGGTGCATAGCAGTGAGGGAACTTCACACTCGCTTGAGGAGCAGGTGGAGGCAGAGAGTGCCCAGGGCGCCAGCTGTTGGAGGACGGCTGGAGACCAGGACAATGCTGAATTGAAGGCAGATGATGTGCCTCTAGAGTTGTCCATTGGGTGACACATGCTGGATGTCCAGTGGGATGTGCAGGAGGATCTGGCAGAAATCCATGAGGGTGTGCGTGCCATGGTGTCTGTTGTGGAAGAGTCCATGCGCAGCGTGAACACTATGTTGACCCTCATCGCGAGTGCACTGCCTCCTCCATTGAGGGAGTGGCAAATTTCAGGGAGAGGCAACTCCAGGGACAGAATCAGGGGTTCCACGAGTTGCACTCGGACCTGCAAACCCTCATACAGGCAATGACCTCAGGATATCTGTGCTGGTGTGGGAGATGGATGAGGCACCCAGTATCCCAGCTAGGTGCCTGTCCATCAATGGCGAACAAGGAGGTCCAGAGCGACCTTGCATTGGTGCACGAGCTGCTTGTCATCTCTGCGGGCTCCTCTTAGGGCTGTCTGGATGATGGCAGCAGCTCCTCCACCCCTCTGCCAGTGACCATGGCATCTGATGAAGCTGCGATGACTGGGGAGAGGCCAGGCGTGGCAATGGCCACTCCCTCCCAGGCGGGGCCAACACAAGTTCCATTGGCCAGAGGACAACCACCAAGGTCATCCAGGCCAATAGGGCAGCACAGTCAGCAGCCTGCCTCCAATGTTGCTGCCAGCGAGGGAGGGCGGGGGGGACAACAAGACATAGCACTCGCAAACATAACTTTAAGGCACCATGAGCACAAGAGGGGCTGCTCACGGGTGATCTTCTGTTCTGCCATGTTTTGTTAATATGTTTACTGGTGTGACCATTAACACCATATATTGTTATGTTCATTTTCTGTGAGTGCCAACATGATATAAATTTCGTTTTTGTCTTAATGGCCTGAGTATGCTTCACTTGTTTTGTAGGTGCAGGGGACGCCAGTATGTCATGCTGGACATGAATGGCTCTAAATGTTATTGCACTGGCACTGAGTGAACTTTGGGTTCAAAGGAAAGGATCTTTTCAAACATCTGGGATGGAGGCAGCACCCCGGGCATGAGGTGGTAGCAGATCTTTGGCAGCATAGCAGAAGGAGCTTTGCATCAAGGTACCACTGGTGTCTCTGCCTCCCTGAAGGATCCCGAGGTCTGCCTCCATGTCCTCATCATTATCCTTACTGGGATCCTCTTCTGACCCACTGCTGGATTCATCCTCTGTGGCCTGTGGAACTGACTCAAGATCCTCTTGCTCTAGTTGGCTCCCACTTGCCAGAGCCAGATTGTGGAGGACGCAGCATGCAACCTTGATCAGTGACACCCACTCTTGGGGGTACTGTAGTGCTCCCCCCTCACGAACAGTCCAGGCATCGGAAGCGCATCTTCAGAAGACCTATGGTTCTCTCTATCACTGCCCTTGTGGAGGCATGACTCCTATTATAACACTGCTCTGCCTCTATTCTTGAGTGGTGGAGAGGAGTTATGAGCCACCTTTTCAACGGATAACCCTTGTCACCCAGCAGCCATCCATCCAGTCAGGCTGAAGCACTGAATAGCCTCAGCACATGGGAGTGTCTGAGAATATAAGCATCATGGGAGCTGCCAGGCTACCTTGCACAGACTTACAGAATCTGCATCTTGTGGCCACATACTATCTGGCCGTTCATCACTTGGAATCCCTTCCTGTTGACAAAGTCACCCGACTGATCTGCTGGCGCCTTGACGGCCACATGTTGCATTTGATTGCACCCTGGTTGCGAGGAAGCCAGCAATTGTTGCAAACTCTCTGCCTCACTCAGCCTGGCTGGCCTCATCCATACTGAAATGAATAAATGTCATTACCCACCTGGGCAAAGCATTAGTCATTAGTTTGACGCAACTACATAAAGATCCCCACTGACCCCTGGAAAGAACCAGAGGCATGGAAGTTGAGGGCCACTGTGACCTTCAGAGCCACTGGCATGGGGTGTCCACCCACACAGTCAGAGCTGATCTCAGGCCAAAACATCTGACAAAAATGGAAGTCACAGTCTCCTGGAGAGGCAGAGCCTCCTTCTGCATTGCACCTCAGAGGTAGCTACATCGCTGCCTGTAAACCCTGGCAGAAAGATAGTTGTGTCTTCTGCAGCCCCTTCTACCTTGGACTACCTGCTGGCCCTGCGCCCTTTGTGCCTGTGCCTCTCCCCCCACAGGTCCCTCCCCTGGAAGCTGCATTGGGACATCTGGTTTCCTCTCCCTTCTTGCTCCTCAGAGGAGGTCCCTCCAGCAGAGAGCACAATCCCCATTACCAGGTTAACAGGAGGCTGTCTGATGCCTAGAAGTGTCCACTCAGTCAAAATCCTCCGGGGCCTTGGAAACATCACTAAGTCCTAAAATGAAGCCTAGAAATGCTAAGACTGAAGCTCAGAACAGAGATGAAGCTGTCAAGTTCAAATAAGCAACCGGCAACAATCTATTTCCTAAACTCTTCACCACTCACAGTGGCAATGATGCTGACCCTTTTTATCCCACCCTTGGATGAGGTTTTGTTAAAAGTGGGCTGCTCATCTGTCCGTTTTGCCTGTGCTATGAGCACAAAATCGCACAGACAACGTAAATTGGGGATCACTTGTCTTTTTAATGGCCTTAAGTGGCCTTTTAGTTGTTCGCGGGTGTGGCTCTGACACTTATGTGTGCCCACCAACCTGAAGATTGCTCGCGTGCCAGATGACGACAGAACACTCGCCCGACATCATCTCACGCTATTTCATGTCTATTTGGGTCAGGTACGCACCCGCCCACGAGATAAAGTTCTGGCTCTGCATTCTGAGAGTCCTTCATAACTTTGGTCATACCCACATTGATATTCATTTCATAGTCCATTACTACAGCATTTAGGCTATTTACAACAACTCTAAACCATTCATGATACATCCTATCAAGGCTTTGTCAATCAGGTAGCACCCTATTCAATGAGTATAAAAATCCAAAATTCTAGAGAACCTAAAGAAGACAGAATAATAAGTCACTGGCCAGGATTTTCTGTGCCTCTTAGCGTCGGGCATGTTCGGTGGTGTGGGCGGACAATATGGCAAGAAGGCCAAAAATCGGTTTCACAATGACACCAGGAACCTCATTTTAATACATCTGCGTTTCATTATAAGGCCAGTCCGCTGGAATCATCCCCCCATGTTGGATCGTCAACCCATGTCAGTGGAAAAACATGCTAGTGCAGAACATGTCTTGACCACTGTGACATGCAGAAGTCGGGACTTACCGCCAGGGCCTTGTTAACATCGCGGACATCCAATGAGCAGAAGACGCTGGAGCTCAACACACCAACGTCACACTGAAGGTACATCCATGGCATCCTGGGTGGAATCTCATGGACATGGCTCCTCCTGCAAAGCAGCTCACAGAAGTTGGAAAGTCACCGTTGATACTCACAATGGATGATGGTCGAAGGGGTGGAAGGGGAAGAGGTGTCGGGGGGGATGAGTTTGGGGAAGGGTAGGGAGTACGGGTGAGATGATGGCAACTGGGGAGGTAGCTGTACGGGGGCGTAGAAGGTGTAAGGGAAGGAGTTTGGAGGAGGGAAGGAGTGTGAAGAGGGAAAGGAGTCCAGGAGGAGAAAGGAGTGCAGAGAAGGGAAGCAGTCCAAGGGGAGGAAGGAGTGTGCAGAGGGGAGGGAGTCTGGGAGAGGAAAGAATGTGGACAGGGGGTGGAAGAAGTAGGGGTGGAGGGAATAGTTGGAAAGGGGGAAAGAGTAAAGCTGGAGGAAGAAGTTAGGGTGTCTGATGGAGTCAGGAAGGGGCATAGACTAAGCGGGGGACGGGAGTCTGGGGGTGGTGAGAAGACTAAGGGGGGGGAGCGCTTCTGGGGTCAAGGGGTCCCGGGGGTGGGGAGGGGTTCCAGGAGGAAGGGGTCTGGATAGGAGAAGGGGTTCTGGGGGAAGGGGCCCAGAGAGGGAAAGGTGTTCCGGGCGTAAGGGGTCCAAAGTTGAAAAGGGGTTCCGAGGGTGGGGTGAAAGGGTCTGGAGCTGGGGGATGTCCAGGTGAATATGCAAGGGAGGGTTCTGATGGGTCCATGACTGCCTCCTGGGGAGCAAACTGAGTGTGGGTGTGGTATGAGGGAATGGTGAGATTGACTGAGGGCAGAGGCGGTGGGGTGTAAGGGTGAGGGTTAGATGGTAGCGATAGAAGGGATGGCGAGAGTGGTTGGCGGGGACTCGGAAGCAGACACAGAGCCCTAGGGGTGTTAAGGAGGAAGTCTGGGAGGTGAATGTGGATGGGGGTGGGATTTTCAGGAAGGAAGGGAACATGCACATTCACCTGGACATTCTCGAAGGAAAAGGGTTGTGGCTGGTATGTCATGGAGAGGAAGTGGAAGGTGATGCCGAGCAGGGGGGCAACTGTGATGAGGGAAAGGAAAGGGGTGACTGGGGGAGGGGAAAAGATGGGGGAGTGCATGAAAACCTGAATCCAGACCATACTGTCCAAATCGAAAGTGAAACGACAGTTGTGGTGGTTTAGATCAGGTGCTGCATGGGAGTGTGATTATTGGGTGCGCAGAGATGCAGATCAGCTCAGATGGACAATTGAAAGTGAACCCCAACAGGCAGCCTTAAAAACGCTCAGGACATTGAGATGAATGTGAAACGTGAAGGATCGGCATGCATGGGGGAATGCTTGCACGAGGCTGCAAAAGAAGTAGCTTAGTAGCACCACTACTGACTGAACTGGCCGAGTCATAAAGAACTGGTTCTGTGACAGGTGTTGAGGCAACCAACAAAAGGGAAAAACTTCTTCCCCACCAATATACTTGTCACAGATGCATCTGTCCAATGACAGTATTGGTAAGCGTGACCACCGCACAGTCTTTGTAAGACGAAGTCCTGTCTTCACATTGAGGATACCCTCCATTGTGTTTGTGGCACTACCACCATGCTAAGTGGCATTGATTTTGAACAGACCTAGCAATTCAAATCTGAACATCCATGAGGTGTAGCGGGCCATCAACAGCAGAATTACATTCAACCACAGTTTATAACCTCATTGTCCGTCACATCCCCAATTCTAATATTACCAACAAGCTAGGCAATTAACCCTGGTTCAATGAAGAGTGCAAGAGGGCATGCCAGCAGCCGCACCAGGCATACTAAAAAATGAGGTGTCAACCTAGTGCAGCTACAACATAGGACTACTTGCATGCCAAGCAGCAGAAGCAGTATGCAATTGACAGAACTAAGCGATCCCACAGCCAACTGATCAGATCTAAGCTCTGCAGTCCTGCCACATTCAGCCATGAATTGTGGTGGACAAGTAATTGAAGGAAGAGGCTCCACAAATAACCAAATCCCTAATGAGCACATCACTACAAAAGACAAGGCTGAAGCATATGCAACCATCTTCAGCCAGAAGTGCAGAGTGATGAGCCATCTCAGCCTCCTCCTGTAATTCCCAGCAACAAACATTGTATTTAGGCAATTCAATTCAGTCCACATGATATCAATAAATGGCTGTAGGCAATGGATACTGCAAAGGCTATGGGCCCTGACAACATCCCAGACATAGTACTGAAGACTTGTGCTCCAGAATTAATCATGCCTGCAGCCAAACTATTCCCATACAGTTGCAGTAATGGCATCAACCTGGCTGTGATGACTGTCACTTTAAGACAAGTTCAACTGAGTAGGGGGTCACGTGATTTGTTCTACCAATATATGGCTAGCACGGGGGAATATTTTCTCGGGAGACGTTTCCTATGAAAAAGATGGCTGTATGAGGGGCTAGCTGTATACAACCAGCCATGGAATCTCTTGTGTAAATAAAGTTTGCTTTGTTTGACTAAGAAGCCTCCCAGAGCATGTTTCCACACTGGCAATGTGGAAAATTGCCCAGGTGTGCCCTGTTCACAAAAAGTAGGACAAATCTAACCCAGCCAATTACCGCCCCATCAGTCTACTCTCAATCATCAGTGAAAGGAACGTCAACGGTGCTATCAAGCATCACTTAGCAATAACCTGCTCACTGATGCTCAATTTGGGTTCTGCCAGGGCCAGTCAGCTCCTGACCTCATTATAGCCATGGACCACACATGGACAAAAGAGCTGAACTCGGCGAGTGAGGTGAGAGTGACTGCGCTTACCATCAAGGTAGTGTCTGGCCAAATGTGGTATCAAGGAGCCCTAGCAAAACTGAAGTCAATGGGAATCAAGGGGAAAACTCTCCACTGGTTAGAGTCATACATAGCACAAAGGAAGATGGTTGTGGTTATCGGAAGTCAATCATCTCAGTCCTGGGAGATCATTGCAGGTTCCCTAGGGTAGTGTCCTAGATCCAACCATCTTCAGCTGCTTCACCATGAACTTTCCTCCATTAAAAGGTTAGGATGGCATGTTTGCTGATGATTGCAAAATGCTCAGTATCATTCTCAGATATTGAAGCAGTCCATGTCCATATGTGGCATGATTTGGACAGCATTCAGGCATGGCTGATAAGTGGCAAGTAACATTCGTGCCACACAGGTGCCAGGCAATGACCATCTCAAACAAGGGAGAACCTAACCATCTTCCCCTGACGTTCAATGGCATTACCATCACTGAATCCCCCACTATCAACGTCCTTGGAGTTACCACTGGCCAGAAACTGAAATGGATCAGCCATATAAATACCAACGCTATAAGAGCAGGTCAGAGGCTAGCAATTCTGTGCTGAGTAACTCACATCCTGACTCCCCAAAGCCTGTCTACCATCTACAAGGCACAATCAGGAGTGTGATGGAATACTCTCCACTTTCCCAGATGAGTGAAACTCCAACAACATTCAAGAAGCTTGACACCATTCTGGACAAAGCAGCCTGCTTGATTGGCATTCTATCCATCACCTTAAAAATTCACCCCTTCCACCATCGACACACAGTGGGCACCATCTTCAAGATGCACTGCAGCAGCTCACCTAGGCTCCTCAAACATCACAATCCGAACCCATAACTGCTACCACCTTGAAGGACAAAGGCAACAGATGTATGGGAACACCACCACCTGCAAGTTCCCCTCCAAGCCACACACTCTCCTGACTTGGAACTATATTGCCGTTCCTTCACTATCACTGGGTCAAAATTCTGGAACTCCCTCCCTAATAGCACTACTATGGACTGCAGCAGGTCAAAAGCTTGGCTCACCAACACCTTCTCAAGGGCAATTAGGGATGGACAATAAATGCTGGCCTAGCTAGCAACACCCACATCCCATGAATGAATAAGTCAACACCCACAACCCTCAAACAAATAAAAAGAAGGATCAGTGAGATTAAAAAGCTTTGACTTCAGTATGGCCATAGGAAATATTACATCATCAACTTGATAGAACATGCAATCTCATTTTAGTTATTCTGTGACTACCAGTCTCAGACCAACGTCTGTAGACAGTTAGACACATCAGTAGATCTTTTGATAGTAGCAATGTAGTGATGACTGTATAAATAGAGATCAGGGAAGCATGCTGCAAAAACATAGCGCAGAATTTTCTGCCTGTCGGGCGGGCAGACCCAACCAATCTCTGGCAGGAGGGGAGCCGATCCCCGCCGGAGAAATGGGCCACACCGCCTTTTTACGTGGGTGGGCCAATTAAGGCCCACCCTGCGTGACGTCCGGCGGGAAGCGCTATGCACTTCTGGTGCAGGCGGGGGGCATTCCCCAAAAGCGAGAGTGCAGCCTCAGGGAGATTGCTGACACTTTGAAAAAGATTAAAAATAGAAAAAAAATCCTTAACATGTCCCCTTCATGTGACAATGTCACATGAGATGGGACATGTTCATAATTTACACTATAGCTTTATTAAACTTTTTAAAACCCTTCATGAAACCTCATCCAGCCGGTGGATGAGGTTTCATGTTTTTTCTATTTGCCGCTGGGGCTCCTGGCCTGTCCCCCAACCTTAAGGTTGGACGGGCAGGTCCTTTAATTGTTTAAATGATCCTGTCAATGGCCTCAATTGGCCATTGACAGGTCGGTGGGCCCGCAGCTGATTTTGCCGCGCCCCCGCCTTCCTGAAAATTTAAATGGGGCAGGATGACATCGGGGGTTCCGCCTGACATCATCCCACTTCATTTTACATGTCGGTGAGCGGGCCCCGACCCCTGCTCGCCAACAGCAAAATTCTGCCCATAGTATAATGGGAGAGTTTCATTCTCACACAAACACATCGAAGCATCACAGCTCAAATGCTAAAGGCAATGAATTTGTAGAATATATTGGGACAATTTACTGGAACAAAACATTTAAAAATCAGCAAGGGACAGGTTGTATTGGATTTACTGATTGATAAGGAACCTGAATTAGTTGACAACCTGATGATCAGGGACAACATACAAATAGGAACCCCGCATGATTGAATTAGTTACTAAGTTCCAGAAGGCAGAGTTACAAAACAAGGTTTCAAATTTAAGTAGGGCAAACTTCAAAAGGATGAGAATTGCAATGGCCATATTAAACTGGGCTGAATTGTTAATGGTTAAACTTACAGAAAAACAGTGAGCAGTTTGATATAAAGCATAGTGCTACACTGTACCGAAACAAAAACACTGAGAAAATAGGAGGCCTGGAATCTGTGCTGAAAATTCTATGTAATTATATATAACCTAGCAAGCTTTGAGATGCAAGTTTGGAGATTTATGGATAAAGTGGATAAACAAAATAAGTAAGAGTTGGCAATGATACCAGATGCATAGTGTTTCATATCAGAAGAAGACAAATTAATTATCGTACAGAGTATTTGATACAATACAAAACCAGTATAAACTCCTTAAAGGCAAAAGCCTTACCAGTGTAGTTAAGTAACTGTCTTCAACAAATGAGAAAGAGTCACTATCATGCTAAAAGTAAAGGTTTAAATAAATGTAAAAGAAATACAGCAGATTGGAAGAGCAAATAAAAGCAACATAGGAATGCAAAGAAAGCAAAAAGAGATATGAAAAAAACTAGCAAGAGATATTAAAGCTGTTACAATTATGAGGTTTATAAGGTTACTGTGTTTGGTACTGTGTCTTTGAATTTAAGGTAAAATGAAGAGGTTCATGTGACCTGCTCTGACATCTGCCTGACAGCAAGCCTGGATGGTTTGATTACTACAGATCAAAGGGAGGCTTGGATTCTTTTACAGGGAAGAAGATGCAAAGTATTTACTCCTGGAGATAATATCGGCAGCCTGTGAGTCTCCAAGACCCCAGAAAAGTATTGAGAATGTCAGGTTTAAATAATTGTCCTTTAATTTGTCAATTTATTTCCAAGATGAAGGAACATTGGGTTCTCAAGGACAGCTAATTAGTATTTCTGCCTAGATACAAGGCCCATGTGATTCATGTTGTAATGACAAAGGATGCAGAGGACACTATTATAAAGATCAGGTTACAGGCTTTCCTTGAATATCACTGACTATCACAGTCAGTGTTTTGAGTCTGTCTGGACCCATGAGAAGGAACAGCTAGAAACCAAAAAAGACTCATAAGAATATGGATGGGATCTCGCACTCGGGTTGAAAAGACCTAATTCATAGGGATTTAAGCGAGACTAGAAAAGTCATCTAGCTAGGGTTAGAGGGAGAGGCTCTGGGTAAAGAAAACTTCATCCTGAAAGACGGTTCTAAGATTGCAAGTTACCATGCTGAGAAAAGAACCAGAATAAATCCTTGGGAGCTAAGAATCACTTTGGATTGATTCTGGAAAATTTGAATAACCATATAGAGGACAGTGTAAGTATTCCTGTGAAGTGTATTTTTTCATTTGGAATTAGGATATGAAGGGAATATTCCGTTCTGTGCTTTAAAGTATAAGTTGCTTATAAAGATACTGTTTAGCAAATTGTGTTTTTCATCATTTGTTACAGTAAACATCTTAAAACATGAAATCTTGACTTGGCATTCTTTCAGCTATTAACGGAAAGTTCCAAATTTCTTTTTACAAGTTATCAGTCTGTACTGGGATTATAACGAAGCTAACAGAGAAAGATTTTAAAGCTATGTTAAAACATAATAGTAAAAGGAAATATGAGCCCATTAAAGATGGATGCAGACAAGATTATAATAGAGAATAAAAATGTGACAAACTTGTCAAATGAATATTTTTAAACTATTTTTTCAGTAAAGGAAAAGAGCAAGACATCAGATGATGGCTTCCACCCCAGGATACTGAAAGAAATAGGTACAGAATTTTTACAATGCATTCTAGATTTGTAAATTGTGCTTTTGGATTGGAAAATTACAAATATGACTTCAATATTTAAGAAGAGAGGGAAGGAGATTGTCATGAAGCTATTAATGTATATAGTATTATTGGAAAATATTTTTCTTTTAGAACAGAGTTTTTGTCTCTGGGTGTGACTTAATTGGATAAAAGCCAACTATTCTGTGTGCTTTGATGTATACTAGTTTTGAGATGTAAGAGAGTTAGAGTGCATTTGCATTTTTTGAATAGAACATTCAAGAAGTGGGGTGAATTCTAGCATCTAGCAAGCAGAGACCAAGCAATATGTTTATATTGCTAATAAAATTGGTACTATGAAAGGGGTTTTATTGTTAGAAGAGGCTGATGATACAATGAGAATTTACATTCAATGAGCTGTGCTGGGTATAACTTCAGCAGTTTTGTGTGTGTAGAGCAGAGGCAATGTGAGATCAAAAACAGCTGTAAGCCTCCAACTGTCTCCACAGGAACCAAAGTGAAAAGAACCTCTTTTTGAATTCATAAGCTGAAAATGCTTTGCCTATTGTCTGGTTAAGTCTATGGATTGCTGTTGCCTTAATGGAGATTAGTTTGGGAATTTGTTAAAAGTTATGATCGTAGTAATTTGTAGCCATGTGTTTATATTTAACTTGCGTAAATTAATAAAATGTTTAGCTTAATATAAAACCTCTTGAGAGCTGGTGGTCTGATTCCTGAACTTAGAGTTGCATCTCAAACATAGCACTTATAACTATAGGTTATGACAGTTGTTTAAAGTTTCCCTCTGGGATTTTTAAAAAATAACACAGCTTTACCAACTGCTTGGTCATAACAGAGACACTCAGTAACTACAGATCTGTCAGTTTAATGTCAGTTGTGGAGAAGTCATTGGAATCTTTCATCATGGACAGAGTGACTGAGCATTGAGACAAGAATCAGCTGATCAAAGAGAGTCAACATGGATTTGTGATGGGCCGATCATAGCTAAGCAAACTATTTGAAATTTTTTGAGCAGGACACCAGCATGGTGGCTGGGGGAGTGTCCATGGATGTTGTCTGTAAGGATTGCCAAAAGACATTTGATTAGATCAGAACAAGAGATTATTAGCAAAAATGAAAGCGGATAGAATTGGAGGTAACCTTACCACATGGTTTGGTAATTGATTACGAGGAAAGAGACAGAAAGTCAGGATAAAGGGTTTGTTTTTTAATTGGCGACAAGTTCCCAGGGATCTGTTGTTGGACCTCACCTTTTCACCATAAATGTTAATGAAAGAATAGAGAGTTCACACTTCAAATTTGCAAGTAACATTTAATTAAGAGGCATGTTAATTTGTGTGAATGGGAACAGGCAGTTACAAAGGGACATAGACAATCTAGGTGAGTGAGCAAAACCATGGCAGGTGAGTTCAGTATGGGAAAATGTGAGTCCTCCACTTTGAATTAAGAAAGAGAAATCAGAATATTTTCTTAACGGTGAACTATAGAAGAACAAAGATATTTTGATGTACATGCTAGCATACTTATACTTCTAAATCTCATACAAGCTAGTGCACAGTAAAAAGTGATCAAAAAGGCTGGTGAAATGTTTGCCTTTGTCTCAAGGAAATTGGAATTTGAAAGTGAGGAAATGATATTTCAGTTGTTCAGCACCTTGATCTGACCCCACCTGGTGTATGGTGCTCATTTTGAGCACAAACCTCAGGAAAGATACAACACAGGATTTCTTTGAGTTTAGAAGGTTGAAGGGTCATCCAATTGAGGCACTTAAAATGAGTAAGAGATTTAATAGGTTAGATAAGGAAGCAGTTTACTCTTGTGGGGAACTCAAAGCAAGAGGACTTTGATAATTGATTACGAGGAAGGAGACAGAAAATCAGGATAAACGTTTTGTTTTCTAACAACGCAGTTAAATATAGAGAAAGGCCATTTGGGAGTGAAATCATGATGCACTTTTTTTCACACAAAGGGTAGTGGAAATCTGGGACTTATTCTCCAAAAAGGCTGCAGATGTTGGGTCAACTGAAATTTTCAAGACAACATTGACAGATTTTTGTTGGAAACGTATCAAGGGATGTATAAGAAAGGCAGGTAAATGGAGTTGAGGTACCAATCTGACTGAATGGTAGAACAAGCATATGTGGCTAAATCATTTACTCCTGTTTTTATGTTTTCTGGGCAGTTATTCTTTAATGTTGGGAAAACAAGGGGGGAAGCAAGTTTTTCCTTAACATGAAAGAATAACGTATAAAGTTGAAAAACATTGTAAGATAGTTTTCAGAAGGGCTCTTGGACAGTTTGACTTTAGTATGTCAAGATCCGTTCTCAAATTGGGATCAGAGTCCTGAGTTATTCTCTAACACTTACATAGAGTGCACTTCAGGAGCTAGTTCATGTTGATGCAATGCTACCAGTATAACTGCACCATTAGCAGTTGCCAGTCCACAGCTGGAATTTTCCAAACCACCCACCCCCCCACCCCTCCCCCCCCACCCCCCCCACACCCACAGCCCACGGCGGGTTCCCCAGGGGCCAGCGAGCCATTGAAATCTCCGTTCACATCAGCGGGACCAGAAGATCCCACCAACATGAGGGACTGGAAAATTCCAGCCCATCTGTTTATTCTATGGTTGAGAGTTTTAGAACATTTATTTGTTTCTAGCCTTCAGATGGAGTCAAATACTTTTATACATACCTATTGGGCTCCTATGCATAAATCACAGTAAAACTTCAGTGCAAATATATTAAGCTAATAATGTAGAATATAAAAGCATATGGGCAAATAGCAGAGAATGAGAATAGAGTTTTTAAAAATTCTTTCATGGGATGTTGGCCTCACTGGCTAGGTGAGCATTTTTATTGGCCATCATTAATTGCCCTTGAGAAGGTGGTGGTGAGCCTAAATCTAATACAAACTAGTGCACAGTAGAAAGTGATGAAAAAGGCTGGTGAAATGTTTGCCTTTGTCTCAAGGAAATTGGAATTTGAAAGTGAGGAAATGATATTTCAGTTGTTCAGCACCTTGATCTGACCCCACCTGGAGTATTGTGCTCATTTTGAGCATCAAACCTTCTTGCAGCCCATGTGATGTACCCCACAGTGTTGGTAGGGAGGGAGTTCCAGGATTTTGACCCAGTGACAGTGAAGGAACGGCAATATAGTTCCAAGTCAGGATGGTGTGTGGCTTGGAGGGGAACTTCTAGGTGGTGGTGTTCCCATGCATCTGCAGCCCTTGTCCTTCTAGGTGGTAGAGGTCACGGGTCTGGAAGATGCTGTCGAAGAAGCCTTGGTGAGTTGCTGCAGTGCGTCCAGTAGATGGTACACATTGCTGCCAGATGGTACACATTGCTGCCACTGTGCATCGGTGGTGGAGGAAGTGGATGTTGATGGTGGTGGATGAGATGCCAATCAAGTGGGTTTCTTTGTCCTGGATGGTGTCAAGCTTCTTGAATGTTGTTGGAGCTCCACTTATCCAGGCAAGTGGAGGGTATTCCATCACACTCCTGATTTGTGCCTTGTAGATGGTGGACAGACTTTGGTAGTCAGGAGGTGATTCACTCTGCATAGAATTGCTAGCCTCTGACCTGCTCTTGTATTTATATGGCTGGTCCAGCTCAGTTTCTGGTCAATGATAACCCCCAGGATGTTGATAATGGGGCAATTTAGCAATGGTAATACCATTGAATGTCAAGGGGTGATAATTGGATTCTCTCTTATTGGAGATGGTCATTGCCTGGCACTTATGTGGTGCGAATGTTACTTGCCACTTGTCAGCCCAAGCCTGGATATTATCCAGGCCTTGCTGCATATGGACATGGACTGCTTCAGTATCTGAGGAGTCATGAACGGTGCTGAACATCGTGTAACCATCAGTGAACATCCCTACTTCTGATTTTATGATGGAGGGAAGGTCACTGATGAAGCAGTTGAAGATGGTTGGGCCTAGGACAGATACTCCTGCAGTGCTGTTCTGGGATTGAGATGATTGACTTCTAACAACCTCACTTTGTGTTCAGTGTAACTTCAACCAATGTAGAGTTTTTCACCTGATTCCCATTGTCTGCAGTTTTGCTAGGGCTTCTTGACGCCACACTGTTGACAAGAAAGTACCAGCACAGGCATGATGGGCTGGATGTCACCTTCTTTCCTGTAATTTCTTTGTTTCTGCTAATCAATGAATTATATATGGACCATCTTGCAGTTTCTGTTACCAGCATACCATTTGTATCCTGACTCTGTGCCTAAATATTGTATTTCCTAAAATACACAGTGGTTTTATTTGAATACATTTTATACCTCAATTGTTTTTCACATAACTTAAAATAAATCGAGACAAAGGGAGTAACGTTTACACGCTATCTAATTTTCTCTTCCATTGACCATGTAAAATAAGCAAACTATTCAATATCGCCCATTTGTTACCCACTAGTTAAAGTTCAAATTATCCCAGAAATTCTGAGAGCGACATAACAGTTACTGGTCATTGAGGTGACAAAAGCATTACTGCAGAACAGGGGTTTTTTCACTGACCAAGCATCCAATTTTTTATTAAACTTACTATTGTCACTTGTAGGAATTTGCTGTTGATTTTGGCTGGAGGGTGTTGAAAGCAATTTTTTCGATGCTGTTCATTAAGTTCTTTGCACAGTGGTTGGATGTGAATAAACAAGAGGATGGATAATGCTCCTGGCATGGTGCTGATTTGGTCCTGTGCACTCCTGTGGTGCATCTTGCTGACCTCATGCTATGATGCTATGTCAGCTCATTAGAATAAATATTTGGTAAACTCAGTAATTAATGCAAGCTATCAGGGTCACAGGGTCAGGAGCAGAATATTGAGTGTCAGCCACTCTTAAGGGCTGCTGTTCACCTTTTGAATTGACCTGCAACTGAAGGCAAAAAAAAAGCTTATACGGTGGCACAGTTTGGAGGCCCTGGTGCAAGAGGTATTAAAGATGATCCTTTTTGGAGGAGAATGCCAGCATGCAATACAGCGCATCGTCAGAGAAGCATAGATGAATTTATTAGAGCAAATGAATGCTTTTGTACCCATGGCTCATATATGGGAACAAGTGATAAGGAAATTTTCTAGGCTATGCAAGATTGCCAAGATACATGTGTTAACATATGACTTTATTTCACAATTTTAGCTTAAAAAAAAACTAGACTTCACTGAAAACTTGGTGTACTGTCCCAGAGGGATCATGCACTGCAATTTGCTAACTGTTGATTTCCTAAATGCATAGGAATGCTCATGTTTTTGAGTGTTGTGTAATGTTGGCATACCAAATTGTTGACTATGTGTCCCTTAAATCTTCCTAATAAAAAGCACAAAGTATGCTTCCACCAGAAGGAACCTGAATACTTCATGTTCACACATTCACAGATGGCAAATTGGGCATACATCTCTCATTTTCCCTCTTTCCAACAAATGTACTTTTCATTTTTACTTGCACATAACAAGAGGCAGTGCGTACAAACAGGAGACAGGTCTCCAGGCCTGCAACCATTGACTCCTAGTGGAGATTGTCAACCTCAATCCCAACCAAAAGTAGGTGGGATCATGGAAGAAGTGACAGGAAATCGGGGAGGTGAGGTCTTTCACTGCTTACCAAGATTTCCCTTTCCATGCTCTAAATGGGATCATTTCTGCCCTCTCCTTCCCTACCTGCTGCACACAAATAGTAGCAGGGCAGAGAGAATGAGCTGCAGGCAGCAATTCATGAACAGAGCAAGTAAATAGCAGAAAATGCACTGTGCTGCTTGGACAGTCCATTCAAGGGCTGCATCAAGTGCTGAGAGTGAGCTGCAAAAATATAGGCCTGAATTTTATGCAGACAGAAGGGTGCCACACCTTAGTCAAATTGACACTGTGGTCCAAATCCAGAAGTAACCCCCCTGCCCCCCCATCCAGCATCCAGCTTTTGGAAAGGGGGCGGTACACATTTCACATATCCACGGTTCATGAAGGCAGCAGCACATTTAAAAGCCGCCTTCACTCAGAATCAATTTTTGTCACCCAGATTTCAGAAACATGATTCCTGGGTTTTACAAATTTGAGGAAAGCTTCTAAACTTACCAGAGTCCTTTGAAGAGGTCAGTACACTTTTGGAGAGCTCTGGTACGCTTTTGGGATTGCTTAGAGTAGACATGAATGTGCATGAAAGGTGGATAAGGTCTGTCGAACTGTCACACTGTCAAATTATTTAAAACCCCTGCTCTTTAAATTTTGGGGAAAAAAACAGCCTGCAGTATATCTCAGTTGAGAAAAATGGTGTTTACATGTTTAATTAATGTTTGTTGACATAAACCGGAGGGCTATCCTTTTAGTGTTAGTGCTTCACTGTTTCCGCAACATATCATTATCACAGTGGGGAGGTCTGTACTCTCACACTTTACTTTACAGCTCCAGATGGTTATAAAGAGATTAATTGTCTTTGATGTGGGCTATGAATACAAACAATAAAGAATTAAGTACTTTAATGGATTTAAATGTATTGAATAGGGTTTTATCAAGGAGAGTGTTTTTTCAAGTCCGCAATGAATACTTAGAACCTTTTTTGATTTCATCTCACCATGGCTCCTGAGTTTTGTCCATGGTGGATACTGTGTGAGTAGTAGGGAGGATATAAAGGAAAAACATGGTGGGTGAGGGGTCATGGGTTGGCACGAAGGGTTTGAGGGGCCATGGTGTGTGGATAGAGGGGCATAAGTTAGCATGGAGTGTATGAGAGGCAAAGAGAGGCTGGTAGAGGGACATAGCGGTATGACATGGAGGGTATGAGGGGTCATGGGAAATGGGTGGGAGGCATGGGGTGGCATGAGTTGGCATGGATAGGCCATGGGGAGTGTGTGGGAGGTGAGGGGATGTGAGGGGTGAGGGCTAGACGGCTTTATTGTTTTATTATAACTGGGACAAAGTTCAAGAGCACCAAAGTGGGCCTTTTTAAACAGCCCACCTAGGCGCTCAGCAGCCCCTGTGGGCATCTCTGCACTGTTTCCAGGGGCAGTGGGCCTGACTCCAGTTAACACCCGTCCCCCCAGGATGAAAATCCAGCTGTTCGGGGAAGTTTCGCCCGAATCGGTTTTGGGGAGTCGAGAAATTTCCTGATTCTGCGCACATGACTCAGGAGCAAAAGTTTGAGCCGTCGACTTCATAGGGCCTGTCTATGTGTAAACTTTAGTAATTCAATATCAACATTTCATTTGAAAGCATGCTACATAGTCCTTACCTTTTTGCTCATCTATAGGCAGTTCACAAACCACATCTGTGCAGCGTTTCATGGCCAAGCAGCAACACCATGGAGAACATGACTGTCCCTAGTTCATTGCAACTGAGCCCCTATTGCCATGGCAATAAACTCAAGCATAAGTAGCATCACGAGTACTGGCATTCTAAAAGCTTTGGACTCCAGTCTACAACAGTCTGCCTTGTTTGCAGTTGCCATTTGGGAATCAAATTGAGATATTCTTACCATAAAAGTTTCAACAACCTCTTTGTTGTCCAGTGGTCTGTTGGCAGACTTATATCCAGCCTTGCTAAAGGAGTGTCCAGCAGTTGGAGAATCATAGAAGTCAGCATGGATAATGGAGATGTACTACCACATATGTTCCTTCCAATTACCCCACCCAAATGACCAAAGCATGAGGGCCTGGACAGCATACAACCAAACCCTATGATGCCTGCAGTTTCTGGGTCATCTACTGATCCAAACAAAGGAGATACTGGGGCACCCCCATCTCCAGAGGTAGACACTGAAAACTAGCAGCCTTCCATCTCACTCCATCTGCTACTGAGGTATACTGTGAAGGAAGAAAGGTTAGGAATTAGAAAATATATGCTCTACATTTTCATTAAGTAGGGCAAAATGCACTAAACATACCTGCACCATACTCAATAAGGGTTAATAAAAGTTGCATTGACTGAAAGTGGAATGTGTCCCAATTCTAGTTGCTTCTTTATTGGCGGCTTTCTTTTCCTACATTTTCCATGGCTATTTCTATATGTAAGACACAGTTGAAAATACACTAAAACAACAATCATGGAGACCTTGGCCAGATACAGTGCTCTAACAATTTGTCACAACTGCAATTCACAGCTTAAGAATGCTCATGTGCTCAGAGAACGTCTGGCTGAAAGCATGTTTCACATTTTATCTCTTCTCAGATCTTTCAGTGATCTTGAATTTGCAGGGATGATATGAGTCAGAGTTGTAGTATGTATCCTTAATCCCCCATTGCTTTATTGACTGCCGTAGGATGAAGAGCCACCATAATAACAAGCATTCGCATATACATAATCCTCTTTGTGCCCTAATAGAGTAGCATTGGGTGGAAAGGCACGTATTGACATATGAATAGTTAGACACGACGATCTGGGGAATCTTGACTCATGGTAAGATAACTCCTGCTGCTAATGGTTTACAAAAAGCTGTGACAAATGAAGTGCTAATGACTTGCATATCTCAAGTGTACACTGAAGATTGGGAGATGTGACCAAGGTTTCAATGGCTGCTTGGAAGGAGCTTGTGACGTACAATCTCAACACAACTACAAAATCTGCAGCCATTAACAGACCCGTACTCATCCTCTAAATGGTTCCCAAGTCACAATGCAGGGCTGTTAGCCTTTGAAATGTAGGTGTCTTTGGACATGTCAAGATGGAAGAGTTTGGTTCTGTATACATGATGAAAGTATAAGAACAGATTTTAATCGAGTAGCTGAAGTACAAGTCCATCGGTGTGGCATATCTTCTAATTCTCATTATTTGCCTACAGCATTTGCAATAAGAGATTTATGCCCAAAGCATTACATATGGTTTGAAAAAATTGGCGCAGGTGACAGATGATGTACAGCTTTAAGTTGGCACAAAGATTTTAGTTAAGTTTGCTACCTTCCTTTATCCAACAACAGAAATTTAGTAGAGAAACAGAGTTTCCAAATGTTTACTAAAACAACAATCTGCCTTTAAGAGCAAGGACTCAACTGAGTGGTACAGCCTCCCTAATGAAGTGTATTTCATAACAGCACTTAGCCATGGAGGGCTGTTCAGATGTTTCACTCATTTTATGGGAATTATATGAGAATCCCGGCTTCTGTTGAGCCTGGTGCACAACTCATGCTGGCTTCAAGCACCTGAAGCGCTTTTAAGTTGCATCATACAACAGTGTGTGCATCAGATATTCTGGAGGCCTCAGCATTGAATAGTGCAGGGAACAGGCACTTTGTGCAGCAGCAAAACAAATGCACAAATCACATTATCAGATCCATAATTCAAATTAAAGGATGGACTCTGTCTCATTATGAAATCCAAACACAACCTTACAATTAGCTCTTTTGTTCCACCTCAATACTACATTGCTCATTTCAAATATAAATGCACATAAACACCACTACTTCAACCATGTTAGCAATTCAAAAATGTGGAAAAGACTTTTCAGTGTATCAAAATGCTATAAGGAATTCTGGCCTTGCGGCATGTCTCCAACTCATATGTCTGTACATGAGTGCAATCATTATGACATGACTGGAGTTACATGAATACTATGTTTCCTCACTAGATCTTGCAAAATTAACCATTTGTTGTAAGTGCCATAACTTTCCTGTGAATTCATTTCTTAGGTTTGTAGGGGGGAGTTCAACTTTTGTACTTTGCCTGTTCAGAATCTACCTAAAAACACTGAGCTCTGATTTTAGATGATGACTTCCTTTCCACACAGTTTTGCAAAACCATACAATTGATACAGTACTTGTAAAAATATTTTAAACATTACTAGCAAACATGCTCCAATTGTTTGAAGCAGGATTTATGGGCCAATTTTCCTCTGACCCTCCAGAAGGTCTTCTAGGGTACCTGGGGAAAAAAGGCATTGTTTTTCCCAGGTTCTATCTACTTGCTATCTGACCTTGTAGGGAGGTGCACTAGGTCAAAGGACCAGTCAATCTCAGTACTTTTGCAAATGAGTGTCTACCTGACTTATGCAAGGAAACTGAAGTCAGAGATGCAGTTACCTCATTCTACATCAATTGGAATGGAATTCCGTATGCTCCAGGTACAATCACTCAGGCCCTCCCCTGCCATCATCCCAGCCACACCCCCAATCCAGCCAACCTCAGAAATTGCAGAGTAACTTAAAGGCAGCAGAGACCTGGGGCAGAATCTTTCCCTCGTCAGGCGGGCACTGCGGGCGGGCCCAGGAAGAGCCGTGAAATGGACCCCCACCTGCAATCGGGCTCCAACTGCGATTTCACGCTGGTGGGCCAATTGAGGCCTGCCCCGCATGAAACTCGGCTCAGCACTGGCTAGGAAAGTCTGAGTGGGGGCAGAAGCGGGGGTCTGTTGGCAGCTGGGCCCAATGGCAACCCGGCAGCCAGTTTAAAAGCAGCTCAGGCAGCTCTTGGAAGGCTGCCATGGAGGATGTCCCCTGAACCTTTGTAATGGACCCGAATGTGGCTGGACAGGGCAGGCGGGAGGGCAGGTCAGGTGGGGACCCGGCCCTGCACTTTTCGGATGAGTGCCTCACCATCCCTCTGGAGGAGGTGGCTGCCAAGAGGAATGTCCTAGTCCCCAGGCCTAGGAGGAGGAGGCCACCCCACCTCACCAAGAGGGCATAGGAGGAGCTGGCGACAATGGTGAGCAGCCATGATGTGGTGCAGCGCACATGGGTGCAGTACCATGAGCGCTTCAATGACCTGCTGTGCTCAGGAAGGTGAGTACAATGTTGGCATAGCTCAGTGTGCAGATGTGTTAAGGTCTGGCCATTCACCCCCATGGACCTCAGGGATGCTAGAGTATGAGCACCAACTGTCAATCATCCTGGAGCTGGCCAAGGCAGTGAGCCCTGGCTGCTTGGACTGAGTGCCTTGCAGCTGGAGGGCCATAACTTTGAAGTGCCCTGCTAGGTGCCCCTCAGCTGGGGTTGGCCAAGCTGCAATGAGGCTGCATATACAGAGCGGACTAATCAATACCCTTTTAGGCTCGCCAGCAGGCATTCGCTCTCCAGACCCTGAAAGGCCACCCTTGACGCCAGAGGACCACCGGGAGTCATTTGCACCTGCATCATACCTGCTCTTTGAAGCTGGCACCAGCGCAGTTACCAGCACCTTGGTGGGCATTAGAGCAGCGGCTAGTAACTTGGTGCACATTGGTGAGGGCGCTTCACAATCATTTGAGGTGCAGGGGGAGGCTGAGAGTGCCCAGGGCGCCAGCAGTCAGAGGACTCTAGGGGACCAGGAAAATGCTTAGTCGAAGGCTGATGATGAGCCTCTGGACTTGTCCATTAGGCGGCAGATGCTGGATGGCCAGTGGGATGTGCGGGAGGATCTGGCGGAGATCCATGAGGGTATGCGTACCATGGTCTCTGTTATGGAGGAGTCCATGTGGAGCATGAGAACTGCGTTGACCCTCATGGCCGAGCGCACAGCCTCCTCCATTGAGAGAGTGGCGACTCTCATGGAGAGGCATCTCCAGGGACAGAATCAGGGGCTCCTGGCATTGCTCTCAGACCTGAAAGCCCTCAGATAGGCACTGACCTCAGGCAGTCAGTGTCAGTTTGGGAGATGGGTGAGGCACCCAGTATTCCAGTAGGTGCCTGTAAATCAATGGTAAGCAGGGAGGTCCAGAGCGACCTCAGTTTGGTGCACGAGCTGCCTATCATCTCTGCGGGCTCCTCTCAGGGTGCTCTGGATGACGGCAGCAGCTCCTCCGCTCCTCTGCCAGTGACCGTGGCATCTGGTGAGGCTGTGGCGACTGGGGAGATGCCAGCCATGGTCAGCACAGGCTCTACTGGACAGAGGATGACTGCCAAAGTCATCAAGGCCAACAAGACAGCAGGGTCAGCGGCTGTCTCCAAAGTCGGTTCCAGCAAAGGGAGAGCACCTAGATGTAGCACTTGCAAGCGTAAGTTAAAGGCACCATGAGCACAAGAGGGACAGGCACAGGTAATTTTTTGTTCATTTATGTTTACTTTATCTATACTGGTCTTGGAATGAAAACCAGAGAAGTTTATATAAATAGTTTGGATTTGTCAAAATGAGATAAATTTTGCTCTCGTTATCTTGGCCTGAGTATGCTTCACCTTTTCATTTTATTGATGCAGGGTACGCCAGTATGTAATGCTGGCCATAAGTGGCTCTGAAATATATTGCACAGGCAACAATTGTTCTTTGTATTCAAATGAAAGTGTCCTTTCAGACAACCGGGATGGAGGCGGCAGTCCTGGCATGTGGTTGAAGCTGATTTTTGGTAGCCTAGCTGAAGGAGCATTGGATCAAGGTGTCCCTGGTGTCCCTGCCTTCCTGAAGGTCACTGAGGTCTGCCTCCATGCCCTCAGTGTTATCCTCGCCATGCTTGTTATGACACAGCAGTTGGTAAATCTGAGTTATTTAAAAATCCCAGAGGGAAGCTTTAAACAATTGTCATAACCTATATTTTAGGTGGTATGTTTGAGATGCAGCTCTAAATTTAGGAATCAGACCACCAGTTCTCAAGAGGGTTTATATCAAAATAGCAAAACATTTATTAAGCTATACAAGTTAAATATATACACATGGCTACAAATTACTACTATCATAACTTTTAACAATTTCCCAAACTAATCTCCATTAAGGTAACAGCAACTCATAGTCTTTAAACAGACACCAGGCAAAGCATTTTCACCTTACAAATTCAAAATGAGGTTTGTTGACATCTTTAGGTGATCTGCTTCTATCACTGCTTGTTTGTCCCTACAACCACAACCGCCCCCCCCCCCCCGCCACTTCTCTCTCTCTCTCTCTCTCTACGCACCCCCCACCCCACCCCCCCCACCCCACACACCTTAAACCAGCTTATATTTCAACTCTTTCTTGGACTCGAACTCAAGTTCTGTCGAAGGGTCATGAGGACTCGAAACGTCAACTCTTTTCTTCTCCGCCGATGCTGCCAGACCTGCTGAGTTTTTCCAGGTAATTCTGTTTTTGTTTTCCTTTTACTTTGGTTCCTTTGCAGACACCATGGTAGGCTTAGAGGCTTTGATCTTACATTGCCTCTGCCCTGCACACACTAAACTGCTATTGGTTATATTCAGCACATCTCATTAAATGTAACTTCTCATTGTATCACCAGCTCCTTTGAACTCCACCTCTTCTAACAATAAAATCTTTTCATAGTACTAATTTTATTAGTAATATAAACATATTAATTAATGGTGGGTGCCACTCCGGCACATGCGGCATCCACCAAGCGAAATAGCGCACGAGTGCGCGATGATGTTGGGACATTCACCTGACGTCATTGCATACTGTTTTACAGCCGACCGGGTCAGGCACGCGTCCACCTGCAGGACGTAATATTCTGTGCCTGGGGTGAGATTTTACAAGGCAGTTGAAGGCAGGATTGTTGGCGGGGTGGGGGTGGAGGGGGGTGGGGGGGTAGGGGTGGAAAAATTGCACAAAAAAACATGCCTGTAACAAGATGGGTCCACAAGTTTGCAAACAGAGCTAGCCACCAGTTCCATGCTGGAATGGATGAACTTCAAACACTGCACAAAGTCCTGTGCAAAATTGGTGCTGGAATCCTCCATGCTCCTTGATGTTTATTGCAGGCTTTCTGACAGGCTTCCCAGTGGGCCAAGCATTTTGTTATGCATTCCCATCAGCCTTCTTCTAATGGGCTGGCCCATCAAAATCCTATCTGAGTCCTCTGTAGTCAAACTCCCCCAGTGAGCTGATAGCTGAGTTACCCTTGCCCTGGGCTGCAATACACTCATGCCCAGTGTCTCATCACGTGCAGATCCTACCTCTAATCTATCCTCTAAGACAGTTTCAGTATCTGAATTGGTGGCTGTGAGCAAGAAATAAAGTGACAATGTTGTGTCTTCATCATCACCCTTTTCTTGGAGTTCTTCTGTTGCTCAGCCAGGCTGCACTTCTTGAGTATCTGAAAGGAAAAGACAAAAGAGTAAGATTGCGGTGCTGGGAAGGGGTTGTGACAGGGGTGGGGGAGGGAGGGGGTTGGTGTGTAAGGGAGATGCATTTTCACACCTTCTGCAGTTTATTCATCAGAAAAGAATGTGGATTGAGGAGGAATTGGGATGTAAGAAGGAGGATTAAGTTTGAGAATACTATCATCTTTGATTAATTCAGCTTGCCTCTAATCACAGCTGGGCATCCTAATAATGGCCAGCAGCATATCCTCCATGTGGGTAAGCACATGCAAGCACATCTGTCCCATCTGGGTAGCTCGTGCTGCCAAGTTGCCCTGAAAAAGAGAGGAAGGTGTGTCAGTGATCATCGTGCAAGCTGTTTGCCTGATGCGGTCACCGTGGCTGAATAGATGGCAGTGTGTGTAAGCTGTAAGACGTGGGTTTGAGGCTTGCATCAGTGCTAAGTATATGAGTGTGAGGGGAAACATATGAATATTAGGTATGAGGCCTGGTACTGATTATTAGTAGATGATTGATGGGGGTGTTGTTATTTGAGCAGTGGCTGAGGTTACTGGTGCAGTTTGTAAGATCTGGCATTTGGAGATACACTCACTGATCTTGACCGCTTGTATAAGGTCATGAACATCTTTGGCACTACATCCATTTCCTCAGGGCTTGACTTCTGACATTGATCATGATGTCCATCTGCTCCTACTGAGTTTTGAATGTGTGTGTTGAAGGCTTCCTTTCCCGCTGCGTCTTAAGTGTTGCATCTGAAAATCTTAGACCCCCACCCTCTCCTCAGGTGTTCCATTCCTCACTCTTTTCCAGGTCAGATACTCCTCAACCATGAGTCCCAGAACCTGCTTCAGACCCAATGCACTGCCCTTTAAGCTGTAGAGGCTAGCTTTAAGTGATAGTTGTCATTCACATTACTGGCCCTCTGCTGATGTGTCCAGCCAATGGATACTGCAGCTAAGGCTGGTTGGATGCAGGTATCATTTAAATGAGCAGACCGTACGATGTTGGCACGATGAGGAGTCTGGAATCAGCTTCTCTCCATGTGCACATTTTTATGTTGTGTGCTGATGGCAGGCAAGAGTTCCTGCTGTTAACAGATGCTTGAAAAATGCCCCTCTACATTCTAACCAATGATTCATATAGGTCAGCATTACCTCTTTGTTTTTGCACTCTGCGCCACTATTTATAAAATCTAAGAGACTAGAAATTGGTTAGCCCCATTTTGTGGGCACAGGGGTCACAATTTGTGACCTGCTCAAAACTGTTCAGATCATGGTGGGCAATATGCAAAATTCATGTCACTGCCTCATTGAATGATTGTGGCATTGGCCCGAGCAGCTCCCATGCTGCTGTCTCCTCTTGAATGCTGCCCGTGGCCTCTGTGTAGGAAGGTTCAGAAGGATTGTTTGCAGACCACATAGTACAGTCAGCCTGCTCTTCTTGAAGGCAGGCTGTATCTTAAAGGGAAGCTGTACTTAACAATCTTGCTGCAATGTAAATTATTGCAAAGTGAACACCAGGACAGAGAAAGGGACCTATAGTGAAACATGAGTGCACTGAATATAATCTGTACTTAAAATTCCACGATCTTTTGCAATGGTTTGGTTGATTTTGGACAAATTGCACTAAAATAAATCAGCACAACTGCTGCCTTTAAATCTCTATACATTTGTAGTGTCAGGTGTGCTTGCCTGAATAAGTTCACCAAAGAATTAAACTGACTTTATCCAGCACAAAAAGAGGTAATGAAAACAATTTGGAAGCATTAGAGTAGAGCACAAAAACAAAACTTGCATAATTGTAAGTGAGTAGGATTGATGACTAACTATCATCCTGCACAGGTGGAATTGACAATATGGAAGTAGTAAATATGCTCTTTCATGTTCAGCCAGCAAGGTACTTGACATGTTATTCTATTATACCTAGCAAAATGCGCACTGCAGACTTTTCTCTAATGCAATGCACACCTTCTCTTTGTATGAGAGAGACTGCTTTCAACAGGTGACAGCCTCCTACCTGAAAAGAACATCATAAGCCAGGAAGTGCAATTCTCAGAAATGCTCAAGTTTACAGAGATGACAATTCTCCTGGTTTGTACATGTATAAATGTCTACACAGCTGGCACCAATGTATTGTCTTTCATCAAATTGAAAGTAGTGTTTATGCTCCAATGTATAATACATCATTTACTGTCAGTACAGCAGAAAAATGTATAACAATGTGCTCATTATGTGCCATCTTTCATTTCACAGAAAACCAAGAAAGAGGAAGCCGGTACTTTAGATGCTAGTACTCACTTCAACACTCGCATATAACCATCATACAGCAAACACCAGCATGGAGATGCATACTTCAAGGGTTATAAGTGAATTTGAGAAGGGATTGCAGAGTCGATCACAAATCATAGCTGAAAAAGAGATAAACAGAGAGACAAGAAGGGCAAATTGCATAACCATGAATCTTGCTGAGACACTTTCTGATTCTGGACTATAAGATCATAAGACGTAGGAGCAGAAGTAGGCCATTCAGCCCATCGAGTCTGCTCCACCATTCAATGAGATCATGGCTGATCTGATAATCCTCACCTCCACTTTCCTGCCTTTTCCCCATAATCCTTGATTCCCTTACTGATTAAACATGTCTATCTCAGCCTTGAATATACTTAATGACCTAGCCTCCACAGCCCGCTGCAGTAAAGAATTCCATAGATTCACTACCCTCTGAGAAGAAATTCCTCCTCATCTTTATCTTAAATGGGTGACCCCTTACTCTGAGATTATGCTCTTTGGTCCTAGACTCTCCCACAAATGGAAACAACCTCTCAGCATCTACCCTGTCAAGCCCCCTATTAATCTTATATGTTTCAATTAAGGTTGCCTCTCATTCTTCTAAACTCCAATGAGTACAGGCCCAACCTAGTCAACCTCTCTTCATAAGAAAATCCCTCCATACCTGGGATCAAACTGGTGAATCTTCTCTGGACTCCTCCAATGCCAGTATACCTTTCCTTAGATAAGGGGACCAAAATTGTTCACAGTATTCTAGATGTCGTCTAACTAGTGCCTTGTATAGTTTTAGCAAGACTTCTCTATTTGTATATTCCATTCCCTTTGAAATACCTGGGAGAAGCTGCACAATACAACTTATTGTAAGAGCATTAATGGATGATATTATATTTCATTTGCATCAAATGGTGAGCATGACACTCATCTCCTGGCGAAACTAAATGGTACTATTCTGGGTAATGTTGCAAGTTTGACCATTCAGTCCTGTTAAGCCATTGAACAGTACTTGTCTGCTCTGCATAAGTGGCACCTGCAAGCAGATCTCAGCCATACAGGTGATTATCACTCTTGGGGTATCTCTCAGGTTATTCTTGTTGCTGGTAATCAGGCATTGAAGTACAAAATACAGGAAGTTATTAAGGCTGGCCTTAAAACACTTATTACAGTAGAGGTAACCATGAGGAAGGAAGTCAATGTCCTTATAGCAGTGCACTGATCTCTGCTTACAGAGATCATTGGCCAACTTTGGGATTCAATCTCCAACTCTAGAATGCATGCAGGAAGATGGCAACAAGCAGATGGTTCTCCCATCAACACTTGCCAGTGTGTAACTATGGGAAAGTACCAGGTTTTTTGATGCTTGCAGCATGCATAACCAGAACAAGACAGTTCACTCCTGGTACACATTCAAGGATGTTTGTGGCCAGTGTGTATCTAACTAGCTTTTGGAATCAACAACAGCAACAACAACTTATTATACAGCACCTTTAACATAATAAAATGATTCAAGGTGCTTCATAAGAAGGTCTCCAGGAGACTTTCCTTCAATTCTTCTATGAGAGTATCATATCAGAGTAATAAAGAAGGCAGTACATGCGATATACCATGCATTGTACAAAGGGATCCCAGTACCTCACATTATCACATTCTATACATGCATTCTCACACAATAAAAACAATAACGATTGTAGCCATTCACTGTGTTTAAGAAAAGGATACTTAAGATTTTGACAAAAAATCATAGATAGCAGAGAAAGAAATCTATTTACATCAGCAGCATGTCTTCAACCACTGACAGGAATGGGCAGCCATATATCGTGGCAGTTTTGCACTCGGATAGCAAGTTGGAAATCCACCTCATTAAATTTCTGCTTTGTAAACCTATGTTGTTTTATGTTCATTTTGGAAGGACTCTGTTTGCAGTGAATATCCCATGTCTTCCAACCTTGCAATCGGTTTTTTCTGAAATAATAGTTGGATCAAACCTGATTGCATCATGATGTGTGCATTTTGAACACCCCCTGGAAAGCAAGCATTAACTTCTATAGCTCTATCCCTTTGCTTGCTTACCATTTACAGATCTGCTTCCAGGAGATAACACAGTTTACTGATTGCATCCCCAGTGAAGAATCGCTTTTGAACACAATGTTCTTTACTAAGATTCAGGTAGCTGACAGCTACATTGGGCATTCACAAATTATAATGGTATGTTCCTTCTGCCTTCTAAGCTGTCCTCATTCAATAAAATATCTCCTACCCTTCTTCCTCTTTAAACTTTGCAATGTCATGACATCACTTATTGGTAGCAATGTCAATGCATTGATGCTTATTTCAATTGGAGGGAATGAATGTGGGAAGAAAGTTACAACCAAACAAGATGGTTTGTACCCTGTTAATTACTTATCAAGAAAGACTTTAAAGCAAAATTCCCTTAAAGCTAGGACAATGCATGAACATGAGCAGCAACTATAAATACACTAGTAATTTCAAAAGGAACTGATCAAGACACCAGCATTAACATGCAAAAATACAAACCATTAAAGATAACTCAGCACATACACTACCTCAAACGCACAGAAAAACTATCCCAAAGATGTTCCGGCAAGCTATGTAAGGGTCACTTTAATTGCAACTTTTTGAATTTGCACCATCTTTCTCCTTTTTTATCCAGTTCCCAAATGATTTCCATTGAAAAACAATAATGGCATTATTTATTGATGGCAATACTGCAGTCTATTTTTGAGTAGAGCACTGTATCGTGTTTGAAGTAACAGTAAATCAACGCAATGCCACAAGATTTTTTTTTGCTAACAGTGACGTTCTTGAATGTATATATAACTGCACAGTGTGACCCATTTCCACAGGTAAATGGATTTTTCTCTATCTGAAAGCTACTGACGCAATGCGTGGGATTTATTTGTCAGTTTAGACTCCTTGCCTTAATCTGTTTTAATGATAATGTACAGAAAAGCAGCTTCATAAAAAATGATTGCAGTTACATATGTAAAACATAAAGTTAGGAATAAATACTACTTTTTTGTTATTTTCCATTCATCTAATCTTCCACAAATTTAATGTAGTATAATAAGAGACTGATTCAAAATCTGCTGGCTTCCTTATCAAAAAACAGCAGTGTTGGTAGAGAACGAGAAAAGATTTTCTGTTGAAAAGAAAGATGACTAAAATATATCTCTCTCGAAAAGCTATCCAATTAGTCCCACTCTCTTGTTCTTCCCCTGGCAATTTTTCCACTTGTAAGTAAATGTCTTATTTGCTTTTGAAAGTTGCTATTGGATCTGCTTCCATCACCATTTCAAGCAGTACATTCAAAATGACAACATTTTTTTGCCAATTGCCATATTTATCTGAGTCCCCTAGTTACCAACCCTCCTGCCAGAGGAAGTAGTTTTGCCTTATTTACTCTATTAAAACTTTTCATAATTTTGAACACTTCTACTAAATCATCCTTTAACCTTCTCTGTCCTAAGGAGAACAATCCCGGCTTCTCTAGTCTCTCCACATACTGAAGTGCTTTATCCCTGATAAATTCTGCTAAATCTTCTCTCCACCTTTGAAATCCTTCCTGAAATGTGATCCCCAGGATTGGTGAATATAGTCCAGCTGAGGCCTAAACAGTGATTTATAAATGTTTGGCATAACTGCCTCACTTTGCAGAAGTTGGTTGCCCCAATTTTCAGGCTGGGTGGGTGGTGGGGGTCACAAATCACAACATCCCGGGCCCATTCAGATTGAGATGGGCAGCATGCAAATGTGGGCACCCAGCACTTCATCTGAATGACTGCAGCATTTGGCTAAGTGGGCATAACGCTTAGGTCTTCTTTATAATGCTGCCGGCTGCCTCTGCGCTCAACAGGGGAACCCAGGAGCATTGTTCATAAACCAGGTGGTGCAGTCAGTCTGTTCTTGTTAAAGGCAGGCAGTCCCTCTTAAAGGGAAGCTGCACTTAAGAAAATTGTTACAATTTAAGTGATCCCAATGTGAACAACAGGGCAGAGAAAGGATTCCAGGTTGAAGGATGTGGTGCTGGAGGCATTAGTGGTGGAGCTGGGCAGGAAGAGAAGCCATAGTTCTGCAGGGGTGGGGGAAGGGGGCAGAGGCAAGAGGTCCTCAAAGATCAGCCTCAGAATGGAATGGGAGCAGGTGGCAACAAGCTCAACAAGAAGTCTAATTATCTCATAATGCATCTTCACATGACATCTCCTATCCACCCACCACACCACTAACCTCTCACATTTCTCAATGCACCAAGGCCCATATCACTCACATAGCTGCACTCCCTGGTACTCAGGACTCAGTCTAACATCAAAATACTCCACCTCACCTTCACACATTTACTAATGCTGCCCACCTCTCACTGTCTGCACATACCTCCAGCTATTCAGCTATGATAGGCATATCACCCAAACACAGCATTACAAAATCACTGACATTCTGCTTTAACTCTTGCAGGACAAGATGATATGAAATAGAAGTGAACAGAGTAAAACTGGACTAGGATGCTCACATCTCCTGAGCCCTGCATAGAGTATTTTTGTCCAGATCATGGTGCCAGCTGCAATGGGGCCCTTGACGTCCGATGTTGTTGAGAACATTGTGGATGGTGGTATGTTTCTGCCTTAGGCCCCTTCTCAATATCAACTCACCCTCATTCTGCTTTCTGGCGTGATGAGCAAACTGCTGATGGTGACACCATGGATCTCATACTTCCCACTCCAAGCCCCGTTCCTCTTACCAACCTTCTCCTCTGAGTCCATGTTTTCAGACACCTGAGAACTGCTGCCTGCCCAGCCACAGCAGTCCCATGAGGAGGAATATGAGTAAGAGGGCTGCACTAATGAAGATGGGCCTGCCACTTAATCTGACACTCGCAGCCCCAGCTCAGATATTGGCACTGCGTGTACCTTGGAGGCAAGATTAGAGTTGGGATCCGTAAGTGGTCAGTCAATAGGCATATGTGAACTGCAGCCAGGCCAGAGGTAAAGGATAGTTTGTTTGCCAGCCCACTGGGTGACAAGATTGCTGTAGAGAACTCAGATGAGGGCCTCAATGGGTCAGCATATGGAGGACTGCTGATAGTGATGTACACTGAGATGCTGGGTGCACTAACTGGCTTGCTAGATAGCCTTTTGTCACTGTCAAGGAGCATGGCTTCAAGTGGGCAGAGGTAAAGGTGCAGAGCTTGATTAAGAAGTACTTTTCATCTAATTTGGCTGCCTGGCCCTTTAAATAACTTTACTACTAGGCCCAATTTACAGCAGAATGCTTGTTGTTTACAGTGTGATCAATGAATTTGTTGCCAGGTCTAGCGTTGCCCAAGTTAGGAATCCATCATCAGATCAGTCACATCCGACATAAGCAACACTAGGCCTCCATGGCATTGCCTCCAGTGGCCTATGTCTCTACCCATAAAATCTCAGGATCCCATAAGCTTTATTAAAAACATTATCATAAATCAAGAGTGTAGCCAGCGCTAACCATACTGTTGATCAGCTGTGCACCTGTTTGAGGGGGACAGGAAGTCGGGCCTACACACGCATGACAAACTGCAGCTGCATTCTGCAATCACTCACCTCTGTCTGCTCTCCCTTCACACTAAAAGTCCCATGCTTTCATTTCTGGTACTGAAAATGTCATCACAATTGCCATTTCAGAACAAGGAACACAGCCAGTCTGAAGATAGTAAAAGTCAAGGGCCATGGTGACCTTGATGGGCACAAACATGGAAATTTACTTAAATAAAAACAAAAAAACTGCGGATGCTGGAAATCCAAAACAGAAACAGAATTACCTGGAAAAACTCAGCAGGTCTGGCAGCATCGGTGGAGAAGAAAAGAGTTGACGTTTCGAGTCCTCATGACCCTTCGACAGAACTTGAGTTCGAGTCCAAGAAAGAGTTGAAATATAAGCTGGTTTAAGGTGTGTGTGTGGGGGGCGGAGAGATAGAGAGAGAGAGAGGTGGAGGGGGGGGGTGTGGTTGTAGGGACAAACAAGCAGTGATAGAAGCAGATCATCAAAAGACGTCAACGACAATAGTACAATAGAACACATAGGTGTTAAAGTTAAAGTTATCTATTTAGATAAAGTTAATATTTAGATATTATCTAAACGAATGTGCTAATTAAGAATGGATGGTAGGGCACTCAAGGTATAGCTCTAGTGGGGTTTTTTTTTCATATAATGGAAATAGGTGGGAAAAGGAAAATCTTTATAATTTATTGGAAAAAAAAGGAAGGGGGAAACAGAAAGGGGGTGGGGATGGGGGAGGGAGCTCACGACCTAAAGTTGTTGAATTCAATATTCAGTCCGGAAGGCTGTAAAGTGCCTAGTCGGAAGATGAGGTGTTGTTCCTCCAGTTTGCGTTGGGCTTCACTGGAACAATGCAGCAAGCCAAGGACAGACATGTGGGCAAGAGAGCAGGGTGGAGTGTTAAAATGGCAAGCGACAGGGAGGTTTGGGTCATTCTTGCGGACAGACCGCAGGTGTTCTTCAAAGCGGTCGCCCAGTTTACGTTTGGTCTCTCCAATGTAGAGGAGACCACATTGGGAGCAACGAATGCAGTAGACTAAGTTGTGGGAAATGCAAGTGAAATGCTGCTTCACTTGAAAGGAGTGTTTGGGTACTTGGACGGTGAGGAGAGAGGAAGTGAAGGGGCAGGTGTTGCATCTTTTGCGTGGGCACGGGGTGGTGCCATAGGAGGGGGGTTGAGGAGTAGGCTCCCTCCGGGACACCCTGGTCCACTCCTCCATTACCCCCTACTCCTCAACCCCCTCCTATGGCACCACCCCATGCCCACACAAAAGATGCAACACCTGCCCCTTCACTTCCTCTCTCCTCACCGTCCAAGGACCCAAACACTCCTTTCAAGTGAAGCAGCATTTCACTTGCATTTCCCCCAACTTAGTCTACCGCATTCGTTGCTCCCAATGTGGTCTCCTCTACATTGGAGAGACCAAATGTAAACTGGGCGACTGCTTTGCAGAACACCTGCAGTCTGTCCGCAAGAATGACCCAAACCTCCCTGTCGCTTGCCATTTTAACACTCCACCCTGCTCTCTTGCCCACATGTCTGTCCTTGGCTTGCTGCATTGTTCCAGTGAAGCCCAACGCAAACTGGAGGAACAACACCTCATCTTCCGACTAGGCACTTTACAGCCTTCCGGACTGAATATTGAATTCAACAACTTCAGGTCGTGAGCTCCCTCCCCCATCCCCACCCCCTTTCTGTTTCCCCCTTCCTTTTTTTTCCAATAAATTATAAAGATTTTCCTTTTCCCACCTATTTCCATTATTTAAAAAAAAAAACCCATTAGAGCTATACCTTGAGTGCCCTACCATCCATTCTTAATTAGCACATTCGTTTAGATAATATCACCAACTTTAACTTTAACACCTATGTGTTCTATTGTACTATTGTCGTTGACATCTTTTGATGATCTGCTTCTATCACTGCTTGTTTGTCCCTACAACCACACCCCCCCCTCCATCTCTCTCTCTCTCTATCTCTCCGCCCCCCACACACACACCTTAAACCAGCTTATATTTCAACTCTTTCTTGGACTCGAACTCAAGTTCTGTCGAAGGGTCATGAGGACTTGAAACGTCAACTCTTTTCTTCTCCGCCGATGCTGCCAGACCTGCTGAGTTTTTCCAGGTAATTCTGTTTTTGTTATGGAAATTTACTTCCACTTCTTGCTGCTCTTGTTGGAAAAAAAACAAATTTTGTGATTCATGGAAGGACTCATTGAATGAATATATGAATATAAATGCTACCAAAGACACTGGAAAAGTCCCCTGCTCTTCGTTGAAGATTGAAGATTTACATCCCACTGAGAGGGCAGACAGGGTCAAATTTTAACATCTCATCTATAAGATGGCACTGCTCTTCTTCAATACAATATGGAGCTAACATTGGGGGTGACGATGTGGTATATCTGGACAAGTCTCTGGAATGAGGCATTTGATAAAATTGTTATCGCTGAGCCAAGGTTGATGCCTTGGAGTAGGAGATTTTCAACTGCTAGTTATCCATTTTGACCATAAAAATGTACTCGTGATTGCAAAGAACTGACTGAGCAGTGATGGGAGGCACTGGTGAGGTATCTGGCACAACTTCTCTTCAGTTATACTGCATAAGCATGGATGGTGCAAAGGTGAGTCATACTTACAGATTATTTTATGAATGTATATGTACTTGTACTGTCACTTACCTGGGCCAACCTGAAGAGGTCATTAAAATGTTTCTGGCGCTGTACTGCTATTTGTTGGGTGGCTGATTAAGCACTGTCTGCTTGGGCCACCTCCTTCCATACAGTCTGTATCTTTCATTTATGGAACTTCCAACCTTGTAAGTAACATTTCCCTCCTTGCCTCCATCTCATGGTAGCTTCTTAGAATCTTGCAACCTTCACCAATGTAGACACCTCCATCCCGACCACTCCACCCATGCTGGTCCTGCCATTCTCTTCTCAATGGTCTTCTTCTGCCTGCTTCCTTAATAATTGAATTGACTTCTAGTCATTTAAGCTGCAGTGAAGTTAGGTTTTCTCTGACATACTCAGCTAATAGTGGAATGGTCTGTAAAGATCGGTCTTTCAGTATTGAACATAATGCCTTTATTGTTGAGCTGAGAAGATTTTGTTCCCTTGTGAATTTGTTCTTTCTGTCCAATTCAGACAGTTCTACAGACATAGCCAAAGGGATTGTTGTCCTTTCAATTTTTTTAGCTGCACCTTGTACCATCAATGCCTTGGGAAAGTTCTATTTAGAAAACTGAAGGCATTAGCAAGGAGTCAGGAATACTTGGGGGAAACATGGTATGCAAGATGTCTAGTATATCAACACTCACTGACAACAAAATCTATACACCAGCACTAACTAAAACAATGGCAACTTGCACTAATATTTTTTCCAAAACAAACCAGGCTCAAACCAGGCTGTTGAAGGCCTATCTCAAATAATTAAGTGTACACAAAACAAATCCTCAACTAAAGTTAGCAAATATAGCAAAGTATTTTGATTCAAACAATTCAGTTATGTAAATGTAAATTTGGTTTGCCTGCAACAGGTGATCTCATAAAATTATCCCTGTAATGTTCACTGAGTATTGCACACAAATTGTTACTTTATATCATTTAATGGAGTTCAGAAAATATTCCTTCTGTACAGTTTTACCATAATTACCCCTGTATTTCAAAAAGCTCAAAGGCATTTTAAATTCAAACATTTCTTATTTTCAATATCTGCTTCCTATATCTTTAACCTTTGACTCCACTAACACTAATGCTAATGCGTAGAGAATTCAAAGATCAGGTTACTGTGAAGAAATTATTCACCTGACAATTAAGACAAGTCTGTAAGTTTGCTATTGGATTAGTCTGAAATAATTTTCTTCATGAATGTTGTTGTACTATTGGTGAATGGCTCCTCCTGCTGGTTTGCTCAAGTAATTCCCAGGTTTCTTTGGCACTGCTAACACTAAACAAATTGAAAATAGTTTGAATCCCAACATCAAAAGAAACTTAAAATGAGAAAACGCTGCGAAAATATTTCCAAGTGTTGACATTGTGGTTGCTTTTACTTCCACTTAATAAATGTTGCTGTATAGACACAGAGTTTCAGATCTCTGGAGAATCCATGTTTGCCTTTTAGGGAAATTAACTTTTTTCAAGTTGGCAAGTGCTAGTTATTCCACCAGATCAAAGAAATCAGAAGAATTATCAGAATATCCTAATTTGTGACTGAAGTCTCCTACAAAAATTGTTCCTAAATATAATAAGCTTTTACGGACATATGTAAAGTATTTGAGTTACAACAATCATTAGTCATGCTCTGTCTCAACATCTGTTTCAACATTTATGCAGATCATACATGATGTAACATCTAGAAGAATTTGTAGAAATGAAATGGGCAGGAGTTTCCTGTGGGCTTCAGGACCCTAACTTCAGGATCAAATAGGGGTCCTGAGCCCACATTTGCCAGGAGCAAGATCAGTGGCGCAATCTTCCCGGAGGCGGCCTCCTCCACACTCAGCCTTCCCATTAAGGACAGCTGGCAGGCTCCTGATGATGCCAGCCCAATCAGAGGACTGGCAGCTTTGGAGCCATGGTAGTCCCACTGGGAGAGTGAGCGCAAGTCAGGCACTGTAAAAGCGCCTCAACATGGAGGCACCCTTGGAGGTGTAAAATTAAATTAATAATTCCGATGGGGCGAAGCTGGTAGACCCCCCGAAATGGAGGGGAAACCCCTCAGACTGAATCATTTGGACCGCGAGTGTGGCTTATCGTGCCCACAACTGGGCCATTGGAACATGGAGCCTGCCATGGGCGGGCTGCCTCCACTCAGCTGGCAACCTCTACATGTGGCGTGGGGCCACTGTGCTGCTGGTAAAATACCAGTGAAACCACAAAATAGCCTACAAGCTGGGGTCTTAAGAATTTTAATTGGCTGAACATAAGAAATAGGAGCAGGAATAGGCCATTTGGCCCCTTGAGTCTGCTCTGCCACTCAGTAAAATCATGGTATACCTTCATGGAGCATGCAGCCAGTACACTTCCCATCCTACCGCAGGAGGTGGGAATGCATCAGGGTGCTGCCCAATGTGGCTCCCCCCATTTTCCTGCATCCTCCCCCACATCCTCTCCACCATCCCCCTACCCGCACCGCCCCCAACCCCACCAACCTCCAAGCCTGCCACTATGGGGCTGGAAAAATTCAGTCCAATTTCTCTGACCATTTACTAATTATGTCTTCAAATTCTCCACAGGGTCCACTGGAAAGAAATTGAGTGGAATTCTTTGTAAATTCTCAACACAAATACTGACTTTATGCTTTAGAGACCACACATTCATCCAGATTCACCCATTTGAGATTTATCTTTGATGATGGGATCAAAGAGGTCAAGTATATTTTATTACGTAATTAGTGCCATGAGCAACCCTAATTTTTTTAACAGAAGTTTCATGTTGTAAATACGATCAGGTGAATAAACTCTGGAATGTTCATTATAGATACACTATAGCGCTGATAGATGGTGGGTGCATCATGTTATCTGGTATGGAGGCTTAAAGCTGACCACAAATCCAATAGACTCATAGAAACCCAATGCAGCTGACAGGCATAGAGACACCAGGAGCCTGGACAAGGACCGCACACAAAACGCATTACGGCCATTGAAAAAAATTGATTCGATTACTTCCCATACAACTGGAATCCCTGAGAAGTATTAAGACAGTCCTTAGTGTATTGAAAAATATAACAATAGTCACGTTAACAGTTGCGATATTTAACTTTATAAAAGTTTAGATATTATTAGATAATTTTTGATTGAATATTTGTTAAATAATTTTTTTCTTGATTCTTTGTTCAGACCCTTTCACATTACTGCTAGAAAATTTATTCAAGTAAAGGGAGAAATTGTGCGACAGTGCTATAACATGGCTCAGTCTCAGGGACTTCACTTTCTCAACTGTTCTGAAACATGTCTCTTACCCTTATCAGTGGACATGCCAGAAACAGACTGCTTTGTGCAAAATAATTCATCAAGAATGTCTGATAAAGTGTAATTCCACCTAAGTGCCATTTGCTAATGTCCCTTTAAATGTACTGCTTAATTATAAACATTAATCAATGTAGCTGTTTTGTAACGATCAGAGATTACTTACAAACCCTGAAGCTCATTGTTCATTGTAGCACCTTCATTAGAATTAAGTCCAAAATCTCTAATCATTGGACTTTCATTTGTAGCAAAAATTCTTTGGCAGGTTTGTAGTATTTATTTGGCAAAGGGGAGAAACTAAACACCAATTTACATGGTGCTAAAAAAAATAGATACATGTATTGGAATTCATTTAGTTAATTCTCTACTTCTCTGGTAACGCACGATTCCTGTGATTAATGCCAGCAAGGTGGAGGGGACAGAGGGGGTGGGGTGGGATGGTGGGTGTTATTTTACAAACTGCATACAATGCTACTATGAAATATGTTGAGAACCATGATACCTGCAAAATGTATAGACCTATCATAGAATAAAATGTGTTATCAGCAATAATTCACAAAAACCCATGAGAATTTCCAGCAAGCAATCACTGTACACAAACACCCCTGAACATAGGACAGGTGCACCAGTAATAGTCTATTTGACAACTATCTGTTTCTCTTAAACATAAACCATACCTGGATAATCTAATGCTGATAGAGACAGATATTTTTCATTGCTCTTTATATTTGTACAAGTAGACTAAATATAATAGAATCTATTGTAGCCTTATTGGTAGAAATCAGTTTTTGTGTGTCAAGGCTATCACTTTCTCCAATGTACACTGTAAAGGTAAATTCTGAAAAGCTGAGCTGTGCTCACTGAGAGCTCCAACTGGAAAAGTAAGTGTGCAGCTCAGTGCAGCTAATTTACAGGGCTCATGATTTTAAAATGAAGCAGTGAAAATTTGGGTGCACCATATATGCAGTTGACTCAGCACCAATTCTCCAATCATCATTCTTACCAAATGAGGCTAGGGAAAGGGAGCATAATGACACAAAACGTTACTTTGTTCCTGTAGTATTCTACAACAAACCTCTTACAGTTCTGTGATTTACAACAATGTCTATGTGCCACAATCTGGAGTCGCACTGCAGCATTTAAAGGAGGAATTACCACTCAAATAGTACGAGCTAGCATTCCTTCACAGCTTAGCAGAAAACAATACAAATCAAATTACTGTTAAGTCACAAATATAAATTTGGTGTAAGCAAATGCTGAGTTTGTTCCAGAGCATAGAATATCTGTTTGAAATAATTTATTGTGAAATATCCAAGTATGAAACTTGATATTTTAAACATGTTTATTTCAGGCTACAGCCATGGAATGACTGCTGTTTATGTTCCATGCCATAAATACCTTTCAAACTCTGAAGGAGCAATCATAGAGATCAGTCAATCTCACATGTTTAAAGTGCCTTCTAAAATTTGTGTACTTTGGATAACAATGTCCAACAATACAAGCAATAGTTACACCAGGGATGGGCCATATTCACACATGAATTCTTTCCTTGGCCAAGAATCTACACATCTACTGTAAGAAGAAAGACTTAAATTTTATTAATGTTCGGGTAGCATTCAATATTAGAAATACCAATTCAAGTTCTGGACTAGACAGATTGGTGAATAATTTACAGATCTGCCTTAATATCTCCCTATGTGGCTCGGTGTCAAATTTTGTCGGATAATGATCCTGCGAAACACTTTGAGATGTTTTACTATGTTAAATGCTCTATATAAATACACGTTGTTGTTGTTTGGCAATACACAGTCCGCTATCTCTATGTTCTTTAAACTTAAGCCAGTGTCTCATTTCTAAGTGACAGAGTTTGTAGCCTGAAGCTGTAGCTCACAATCTCAGCGCCAGACTTCCCAATGCCACACAGAAGAGCTACAATACTATATAGCTCTATCATATGGAAGCCATATGCACATTGTTTTATTTAAATAAGTTTTTGATCTTTAGATTCCATTGTGTGAAGATTACAATACAGCTTTAAGGAGTAATGGCTGAGTACTATATTTGGCAGTGAACCAATGTTGAACTATGCTAGCTTGTATCATGGCAAACATAACACTCACCAAATTGAAGGTTGTAATTCAATGTCAGGGTTCAGATGACTTTCACGTGTCTCTCGACCAATGCATTTGGAATTCCTTCATTGAATTACAACCTTGTAACTCTCTGCCTGAGTTCTCATATCATAAATATAATCAGGCACTGGTAAAATAATCTCACTCTAACTTACCTCATTAGAAACTAGTTTCATATTTGCCTTTGCATGGTATAATATCCTAATTGGGAAAAACATTGAAAAAAGACATCTGTTAAGATGTAAAGCTCTCTTAACATTGATTATTGAAATGCTTCAGTGCAATTAACATTTAGTTCATATGACTGCTGCCATTGGTTTCAATAAGTATATAACACTCTCCAAAACAGCAGGTTTCATTAACTCAGCATCAGACAAGACAATTGAAGATGATTTTCAACTGAAAAATTGGCTACTTGCAATTGAAAATTAGAAGTGTGAATGAAGTCGGGTGTGCAGCTGGGAACTTCAGCTGCCATATTGAAACAAAGGCTCATTGTCCAAATTTCAGGCAAATGTAAATGCACCTGTTTCAGACAGAAAACACTTACAAATGTCAACTGGGGACTTGCGCAGATTATAGAAATTAATCTGCCATTTTTAGGTACAAATGGGTGATACAAGCCAGATCTTACAAGGTGATGAGCTGCTAATCCAGCAGCTCTTAAAGGGATCACTGGCGGTTGCACATGAAGGTCCAAAAATATTTTTGGGAGATTTTTTTGTGAGGCCAGGAGAAAGATTACTCTTTATGGTTCCACTACCGTGTCCCAGTGCTTGATTCCCTCTGGAATCACCTCCCTCCAAGCCCAACTTACTGGCTGGATCAGTGTGGGAGCCAGGAAATTTCCTGCCCTCCCATAACTTGCGAGCTGTAACACCCACAGTTTGCTGACTATAATCAAATAAGGCCCAAACTTTGATGTGGTTTTGGCCTCCCAATCTCAGCTCCAGAAAGTGACGTGGCTGCTGTGTTGATGTTGCAACAGTTTTGGCCGGAAGTTGAAAATCTCCTCCCAATAGGTTCCCAACACTAACTTGTGCATTGCTCTGATTTGCCACATAACGTGTAGATAATCCATTTAAAGCATTATTTTCAACTGAGAACACGCTTTTGAATGATTCCCAAGGACAATACTACTCTCTGGTTGCATTTGCAACATGTTGATGTAAACTCACATTATGTACAAGCATGTAAGCTTTGTGAAGTGCTGGAATCTGACCTGCTTGAGCAGAAAAGGGGGAATTTACAGTGAAGAGAGAGTCTCTGATGAGATACAAGGGTATGATGTGAAGTGGATTTAAAAAATGGATTTGGTGTATAAATGTTTTTCCTATGTTCTAAACAAAGACTGAGATAACACAGACTTTAGCAAAATGTTCCTTGATAGTAGAATGAGACAAGTTCAAAAAATCAAGCCCAAACACTCCTTTCAAGTGAAGCAGCATTTCACTTGCATTTCCCTCAACTTAGTCTACTGCATTCATTGCTCTCAATGCGGTCTCCTCTACATTGGAGATACCAAACACAGACTGGGTGACTGCTTTGCAGAACACCTTCGGTCTGTCCACAAGCATGACCCAGACCTCACTGTCGCTTGCCATTTCAACACTCCACCCTGCTGTCTTGCCCACATGTCGGTCCTTGGCTTGCTGCATTATTCCAGTGAAGCTCAATGCAAACTGGAGGAACAGCACCTCATCTTCCGACTAGGCACCTTACAGCCTTCCGGGCTGAATATTGAGTTCAACAATTTTAGATCTTGAACTCTCTCCTCCATCCCCTACCCCTTCCCATTTCTTCCCCCTCCTTTTTGTTTTTTCCAATAATTTATATAGATTTTTTCTTTTCCCACCTATTTCAATTATTTTTAAATGTATTTCCACCATTGTTTATTTCTACCTTTTAGTATTCCCCCACCCCCACTAGAGCTATTTGTACCTTATCTGTCCTACCTTATACTCTTAATTAGCACATTCCTTTAGATAATATCACCACCTTCAACACCTCTTTGTTCTTTTATCTGTGACAGCTTTTGGTTATCTCGACCTATCACTGGCTGCTGGTCCCAACAAACCCCCCCCTCCTTAAACCAGCTTGTATTTCACCCCTTTCCTAATTTTACTTAGTTCTGTTGAAGGGTCATGAGGACTCGAAACGTCAACTGTACTCTTCTCCGCCGATGCTGCCAGACCTGCTGAGTTTTCCAGGTATTTCTGCTTCTGTTTTTGTTTCAAAAAATCATCTGGATGTTTCTACTATCTGGGAAATAAATCTGTCAGTCCATTCATAGACTCTTGCATGAGCAATATAATATTTTGTCGAACCCATTCCATTCGCGGCAACTCCTCACTTTAATGTGGTTGATGTCAGAAGCTGAGGGAACTAATCACACATCTGCTAGAATGTATTCCATCACCAGAGAGCCTGAACGTTATTCAGTGTAAGTAATTTAAGATTATGTACAATTTATACCAATGTTTATCTTATTTGAAAAATATTCTCCTTTAATGTATCCTGAATTCTAAGTATATTTGTTACAAAAAAACCCATCAAGGTTATTCCTTTGGCTGGGTTTTGTTTACTATTACCTGTTACAAGAACAGAATCACTAAGATGAATATATCCAGAGAATCATTCATTTTAATAAATGTTTTCAAATAAATTGTACTTGTTAGATTTTTGGTCTTGCATCCACTATCATTAAGTAAGATAATTTTTTGCTAAGTGAAATACTTTGTATTTAAATTAATACTGTAAGAAAGGTATCATATGGAGAAAACATATCAATTACTTCATTATGCAAGACAACTTATGAGGATTTAATGAGCCTGTCTGCTTTCCTTTGTGAAAAATTAATTTGGTTTCCACACTGAATTAATAAAAAGCACTTCACACCAATGTTGTTTTAGAACAGCAGTTAATTTTAGATAAGCACACCTAATTCATAAAAGTGTTTTGTGGTTGTTTTGTCCACGCCGTAGAAGAACTGCTTTGTTATTCTACCTCATGAATACTGCAATAGATATTGTAAATAAATACTATTTCTATTTGCCTCTGATTAAAATGATTCCCCTTCAAGTATTTGGTCTTCTCTAATAATTTATACACACTGCTTTTAGTAACTTACATCTTTAGTTAACAAATAGGGGCATTATATTTGTATACAAAATCAAAAAAATCCAGCATGGCTTCCACAAATGGCTCAAAATAACATCCAAACTTATATCCGCCCAGTATCATTATGTGCAATGCACTCTGTCTGAGACCTGGAGTAATTCAAAGACAAGATAACAAAAAAGTGGACATGGGCTTATGCAATAGTTGAGTTGGTGACTTAACTATCCAGTGAAGTGGAGCTATATAAATGATGCAGGTCCTGAGTTTAATCCCTAGTCAATTAATTAGTTAGGGTGGAAGTAAGACTGCTGAAAATGTTTTGAGTGATAGGATATAAAGGAAAGAACACAGCCTGAATTCCCACTGCTGATCATTGCATAGTGACCTACGCTGAAAAGAAATATACGCATATATTGGACAAGGACAATATGAAACACAAAAGCAAACTACAGCAGATGCTGGAAATCTGTAATCAAAACAGAAAATGCTAGAAATGTTTAAAAGCTCAGGCAGCATGTGTGGAGAGAGAAACAGAGTTAAGTTTTTAAATCAATTACCTCTTATCAGACAGGAGAGGATGAAATGACATTTGACTGTGATGTCTACATAGTGGAACAGCCTAGTTGCTAGGTCAGTGGTGTCACTGAAAATGTGGTATTTCCACCATTCATCGGAAAGTGTTTTTAACACATTATTAACCTACAGCCGTCTCATAAAAGAATCTATAACCTAGATGTTATCCATATGCTGAGGGCAATACATGTATTGCCATCATTTTCTATTCTCTTTGCTGGCCTATAAAGATAATAATAAACAGAACCACAGAATAGTATAGCACAAAAACAGGCCATTTAGCTTATCAACTTTGCCAATGCTCTACTCCACAACAGACATAATCCCAGTCTCCTCTCAGCTCCCAGTGCCCTTTAATATTCTTCATTATTCTTTTAAAATATTTTATGGACATTCCTTCAACAAAGTTTCTCGATTTTCTCAAATGCCTGCTTAAAGTAAACAAATCTGCAATTTATCTATATTTCTAAGTGTTTCTAAAACACACTGCCAATGATTTAAAAAGTGAATAGTATTAAAATGTTAAAATAATGAATACTTTGAACCAAGGGATAGAAGCAGTTAAGAAATTAAATGTCCTAAACATGGCATTGCATATATAAGGCTAATCTTTTAAAAAATCATTAAGTGCTGAATAACTGTAGCCAAAATGAGAAGGCAATGCCCTGTATTTGACTGTATAAATTGTGCATTAGGTTTACAGAAACCTTTGAAAACATATGTATTGTTGGGCAAGAAACTATACTAAAAAAATAATATTTTTGTACTGGCATTTTAAAGACCTGAAAGTTTTGTATACTGGCATTTTTCATATTGAAGATTGGTTGCTTTACAGCAGTAGTTTTAGTGTCTAAGTGTATTTGACAGCTCTGAGCATTCTTTCCAGGTCATTGAGGATTCTGATATTCTGGCAATCAACCTGGAAAGAACCAAGTCAGAGGGGAACCCAGGTGGAGGTAGGAAGTAAATGACACTGAAAAATCGCTGTTTTGAAGACTAAGAAGCAGGAAAGAATAAAAAAAATCTTGAAAAAGTAATCCGTAACCTTTTTTGTTGAAGTGTCAAGCAAACTTACAACTTGGTATGAAGCTTTCCTGTTAACTGAAGAATTATTTAGGGCCATTGCTATAAATTTATCAATCAGTATTTTTCTCTCTCTGATACTTAGGAATTTAGAGGATCAAAATCTAATACCGAATTGCTTCCCACCCCTAAATATATAAAAAGTAACTTCACTGCAGTGCAGTTAACAATTACGGGTTACTGCAGAAACTTGCATAAGGATCAAAGCCTATCATACTCTGCCTTGATTACAAAAATATTGCACATTGAATATATCTGGCTGGTGAATGCTGGAAATACACCACAACTTATAGGGACAATAATAACTTACATGTATACAGTCTGCAGTCTATAACATCACAAAACATCTAAAGGCACTACACATGAGTGTTGTAAGGCAAATTTTGACACTGAGTCACTAAGGCGTATTACAGCAAATGGCCAACAGCTTTGTCAAAGAAGTAGGTTTTAAGGAGTGTCTCAAAGGAGAAAAGAGTGATAGAGAGGAGGAGAGGTTTGAGGAGGGAATTCTAGAGCTTAGGATATAGGCAGCTGAAGACACAGCCACCAATGCTGGGGCAATTAAAATTGCGAATACTCAAGATGTCAGAATTAGAGTAGTGTAAATATCACAGAGAGTTATGGAGCTGGAGGAGATTACAGAGATAGGGAGGGCCAAGGCCATGGAGGGACTTGAAAACAAGGATAAGAATTTTAAAATCAAGGCTGCTTGACCAGGAGACAATGTAGGTCAGTGAACAGAGGGGTGATGGGCGAAAGACACTTAGTGTGAGTAAGGACATGGACAGTAGAGTTTTAGATGGTTTATGGATGATGATATGTAAGAGGCCGACCAGAAATGTGTTGAAATAGTCAAGTCTGGAAGTAACAAAGGCATGGTGAGGATTTCAGCAGCAGATGAGATGAAGCAGGGGTGGAATCAGGTAATATTACAGAGATGCAAATTGGTGGTGTCAGTGATGGTGTGGACATGTTGTTAGAAGCTCATTTTGAGATTAAAAATAAGACCAAGGTTGCACACAGTCTGGTTCAGTCTTAGACATTTGTCAAGGAGAGGAATAGTGTCAGTAGCTAGGGAACAGAATTCGATAGCAGGCACTGAAGACAATTGTGAAAAACATAAGTTTCAGCAATGCCTGTTGTAGTCAATTCTATATGGTGAACTTTTGAAAATAAGTCCTTTAGTCTTAACATAGTGAGGAGCAGTGGAGCAAAACCGTTCAGATTAATTGGCTGGAATTTTCTGGCCCCGTTGGCATCAGGCATCATGGTGGGCAGGGCGGGGACAATATGGTGAGAAAGCCAAAAATAAGTTTCACACCGTCATGAAAGCAGTTTGTGATCATCCGCTCCACCCATCAATGGTGGGCCGTGTTTCCCATTGTCGCACAATTTAACGCCAAGGGGACATGGAGGGCATCCACTGTCAGCAGCCATGAAAGTGACCACTGCACGTTGGAAACGTCATTTTAATACATTTGCATCTAATTATAAGCACTGTTCGCCGCAAGGGTCCCAGTGCAGGTCAGAAATGGGGGGAGGGGCAAGACAGCACAGAAAAAATGAAGGAAATACTTGAGCACATGCCAGGGGTGTGGGGGTAGGGGGTGAGGCGAGCAGCTACACACTTGGTAAAGCTTGTCTGCAGCTGAGACCATTCAGCACCAGTTCCATTGACGTGCTTGGAGTCGGGCCTCTGAAGCTTTCCTGCCCCCTCAGGCAATGCAAAAGCATGAAAGTGCCACCAAATGCTCCAGGACTTTTCACCCCTTGGCCGCAGATTGCAAATTAATGTGAGTTTTAGGGGCAGCAGAGCAATTGGCTGTCTGGGCAAGTTGTACAATCCCCTTGTGAAAGGTGGCCATGGCGCAGTCATTGGTGGGAGCGCTTATAGCCCCTTGCAATGTCTTTATGAAGGTTTGGACCAGTATCCATCATGGTTCAAGCTAACAGCGCAGCCTTACAGTGCGGATTAGGAGAATTCCTGCACCTGAGCTGAGAGCACAGCATGCAGTCCAATGGCCAAAGCTGCTGCCAATCAGTCAAGTGGAGTGGGGCGGAGGTGGGTGGGGTTTCGGACAGCCAATGAACACACTCTTCACTGCCCATCCAAGTGCTGGCCAGCACTCTCCTGCATGCATGAAGGGGCCTTCAGACTTAACCAAGAGAGATACACCATGTTAACCCTTTTGACCCTGCAGGAGGAGAACATCAGGATCATGGAGCAGGGTGACTCAACGGTATGCCTCATGACTTAGAGAGACCAGGGGAGAAGAAGAAGAGAGTGGCATGGGTGCCTGGCTTGGCAAAGGGAGGAGCACCTCCTCCAGGATGAAGGGACGCCAGGACCTGCTGCACACGCAGCTGAAAATCCACAGCGAGCCGTCACTTGTAGGTGCTTCATTAGACCCAGGGTCTACAGATGGCACCTGTCCTTCCTGCAGATGACTGAGAAGCAGTGTTGCCAAAGACTGCGCATGTCTAGGGAACTAGTCAGTTACATATGCCACCTGCTGCAGGATTGGTGCCACGGGGACATGGAAGGCATCCACTGCCGTGAAAGTGACCACCGTGCAAAAGTTTTGCACCAGTGGTTCCTTCCAGAGCACCAGAGGTGGCCTGTGCTGGATCGCACAAGCCCCCACACACAAGAGTATCCAGGAGGTCATGGACACAATCTTTGCAATGGCACAGAACTTTGTGCATTTCACCCGTGATCAGGAAAGCCATAAAGCAAAAGTGCTGGGATTTGCACAGATCTCAGGTTTTCCACAGGTGCAGGGTGCCATCAACTGCAGTCACATGGCACTTAGATCTCCACTACAACACACATTCAACTACATCAACCACAAGGACTTCCACTTGCTGAATGTTCAGCTGGTGTGCCACGACCACAAACACATCCTGCAAGTCTGCATACGATTCCCAGGGAGCATCCATGACTCCTACATCCTTAGCAGGTCTCAGGTCCCTGACATCTTCCAGGATCCAAAGAGGCTGCAGGGTTGGCTCCTCAGAGGATGTGGCTAATGATGCCTGTGTGGCAGCTTTGGACTGCAGCAGAGCGAAGGTATAACAAGGCTCATGCCACAACCTGGATTTCGGTGGAGCAAAATATAGGCAAATTGAAATGAGGTTCCGGTGCCTCGACAGGTCCGGTGGAGCATTGCAATACAGTCTCCAGAGGCTGTTGCGCATCATTGTTGTTTGCTACATGCCACACAACCTGACACTGCAAAAGGGGCAGGACCTGGCTGAGGAGAATATGGAGGAGCTGCAAATATCCTCCGATGAGGAGGACGTTGAAGGGGATGATGATGATGAGGTCCTCGAAGGCGAGGATGCCGGCGATGAGGCCATCACACTGACCAGGTGAGGAAGGTGCGCCAGGGAGGCCCTCATAGCTGCAAGATTCATGGAGGGTGATGACGAGACGCAGTGAGGACAATCCTGACATCCTCATCTGTAAACGTTTGACTCCTGCGTGGCTGATGGCAGCGCACATACTCTTTGTGCTCAGGCTCATGTCATGGAGACACAGCAGAGGCCCTAATAGCCCCTAGATTCCGGGAGGATGATGACGACATGCAGTGAGGACACTTCATAGATCTCCACATAGCCTCTCTGAATGTCTGACTCCTGTCTGGCTGAGGGCAGCTCGATTGCACTCTGTGATCAGGGTCATATCATGGAGACCCAGCCACGAAACTTTAAATGCACCTGATCCTTTTTCAGGTTTCAGCCCCTGACCCCTCAGGAGCACAGAATCATTGGTCACGGATGATGAAGAGATGGGAGGCCAGCCCCACTTTAAAGGTGCTGAGAGCACACAGAGAGAATGATGGAACTCTGTGACACCTGCCTACAACATTCTGCAGCAATGACAAGCACCATCGAGGTCCAGGCATCACTAATGTGTCCAGGGAGTGTCCACTTTGCTCTGAAGGTTACTCACTGCACAGGGAAGAGACCCTGGACTGAGACACCTGCCTTTATCTTGTGCAGGAACCAAATTTTCACATCTGAGTGACCGGAACACTGCTTATCATAACAAAGAGCCATGGGCAAGGAGACATTCTTGGGAGTTTATTTACAATAGTGAACATTAAGTACAAGTGATTAACACCCATGCCCAGGCTGTGCAACTACATCTTCTCTGGGAGCTTGGCCTAAATAGCCAAGTGGTTATGGTACTGGGTTTGTAACCCCAAGATCAAGAGTTCAAATCTCACAATGGCAAAACTATGAAACAATGTAACTTCATCTGAAACAGATGGAAAGGGGTTTGTACTCGAAAGAGTTACATCTTCTCTGGCTTGGCCTAAATAGCCAAGTGGTTATGGTACTGGGTTTGTAACCCCAAGCTCAAGAGTTCAAATCTCACAATGGCAAACTATGGAACAATGTAACTTCATCTGAATAGGAACAGATGGAAACGTGTTTGTACTCGAAAGAGTTACATCTTCTCTGGGAGCTTGGCCTAAATAGCCAAGTGGTTATGGTACTGGGTTTGTAACCCCAAGATCAAGAGTTCAAATCTCACAATGGCAAAACTATGAAACAATGTAACTTCATCTGAAACAGATGGAAAGGGGTTTGTACTCGAAAGAGTTACATCTTCTCTGGCTTGGCCTAAATAGCCAAGTGGTTATGGTACTGGGTTTGGAACCCCAAGATCAAGTGTTCAAATCTCACAGTGGCAAAACAATGTAACTTCATCTGAAACAGATGGAAACGTGTTTGTACTCGAAAGAGTTACAACTTCTGATGCATCTGTTGTGACATATTTAGGACTTGGCCTAAATAGCCAAGTGGTTATGGTACTGTGCTTGTAACCCCAAGATCAGGAGTTCAAATCTCACAATGGCAAACTATGAAACAATGTAACTTCATCTGAAACAGATGGAAACAGGTTTGTACTCGAAAGAGTTACATCTTCTCTGGGAGCTTGGCCTAAATAGCCAAGTGGTTATGGTACTGGGTTTGTAACCCCAAGATCAAGAGTTCAAATCTCACAATGGCAAACTATGAAACAATGTAACTTCATCTGAAACAGATGGAAAGGGGTTTGTACTCGAAAGAGTTACATCTTCTCTGGCTTGGCCTAAATAGCCAAGTGGTTATGGTACTGGGTTTGGAACCCCAAGATCAAGAATTCAAATCTCACAATGGCAAACTATAAAACAATGTAACTTCATAGGCTTGGGCTTGGCCTAAATAGCCAAGTGGTTATGGTACTGGGCTTGTAACCCCAAAATCAAGAGTTCAAATCTCACAATAGCAAACTATGAAACAATGTAACTTCATCTGAAACAGATGGAAATGGGTTTGTACTCGAAAGAGTTACATCTTCTCTGCCCTTGGCCTAAATGGCCAAGTGGTTATGGTACTGGGTTTGTAACCCCAAGATCAAGAGTTCAAATCTCACAATGGCAAACTATGAAACAACATCTGAAACAGATGGAAACGGGTTTGTACTCGAAAGAGTTACATCTTCTCTGGCTTGGCCTAAATAGCCAAGTGGTTATGGTACTGGGTTTGGAACCCCAAGATCAAGAGTTCAAATCTCACAATGGCAAACTATGAAACAATGTAACTTCATAGGCTTCGGCTTGGCCTAAAATAGCCAAGTGGCTATGGTACTGGGTTTGTAACCCCAAGATCAAGAGTTCAAATCTCACAATGGTAAACTATGAAACAATGTAACTTCATAGGCTTGGGCTTGGCCTAAATAGCCAAGTGGTTATGGTACTGGGCTTGTAACCCCAAAATCAAGAGTTCAAATCTCACAATGGCAAACTATGAAACAATATAACTTCATCTGAAACAGATGGAAACGGGTTTGTACTCGAAAGAGTTACATCTTCTCTGCCCTTTTTGTGGTCTTGTGGAGTCCGTGGACCATGCTTATTTAGGGTGTGGTAGGCTGCACTCCCTTTTTAGTTATTTAAAAAACCTTTTCCTCATGTTTTGTTTGCACTTCAACCCCACACTCCTGATCTATGGGCACCCGGTGCGGAAGGGGGTCAGGAAGGAGGAGGACCTCCTCGTGAACCAGCTCCTGGGCCTGGCCAAATTGGCCATTAACAGGTTCAGGCAGCGGGCGATCGACGGGGGGGCCCCGCCCGATTGTTTATCCCTCTTCCGCGGCTACGTTCACTGCTGGATGTCCTTGGAGGGGGAGCACGCGGTGTCTGCTGGCACTCATGAGGCCTTCTGTGCCTGGTGGGCACCGCAGGGACTGGGGTGTTTTGTTGACCCCTTTAATCACATTTTGATTTAAAGTTTGTAAGTTTCCTTTAAACTTCGTTCTTGGTTTTACAGCTGACCTGAATTAGGGGCTGTGCCTGATTTATCCCAATTTTGTTAATTTAGTTTAATTGGTTTTAACTCATAAGAGTTACATCTTCTCTGCCCTTTTTGTGGTATTGTGAAGTCCGTGGACCATGCTTATATAGGGTGTGGTAGGCTGCACTCCCTTTTTAGTTATTTAAAGAGCCTTTTACTAATGTTTTGTTTGCACTTCAGCCCCATGCTCCTGATCTATGGACACCCGGTGCGGAAGGGGGTCAGGAAGCAGGAGGACCTCCTCGTGAACCTGCTCCTGGGCCTGGCCAAGTTGGCTATTAACAGGTCCAGGCAGCGGGTGATCAACAGGGGAGTCCCGCCCGATTGTTTGTCCCTCTTCCGCGGCTACGTTCACTGCCGGAAGTCCTTGAAAAGGGAACACGCGGTGTCTGCCGGCACACTCGAGGCCTTCTGTGCTCGGTGGGCACCATGGGGACTGGGGTGCTTTATTGACCCCTTTTATCACATTTTGGTTTAAAGTTGTAAGTTTCCTTTAAACTTTGTTTTTGGTTTTACAGATGACCTAAATTAGGGGCTGTGCCTGATTTATCCCTAATTTTGTTAATTTAGTTTAATTGTTTTAACTCATAAGAGTTACTTCTTCTCTGCCCCTTTTGTGGTCTTGTGGAGTCCATGGACCATGCTTATATAGGGTACAGTAGGCTGCACTCCCTTTTTAGTTATTTAAAAAACCTTTTACTAATGTTTTGTTTGTACTTCAGTCCCACACTCCTGATCTATGGACACCCGGTGCAGAAGGGGGTCGGGAAGGAGGAGGACCTCCTTGTGAACCTGCTCCTGGGCCTGGTCAAGTTGGCCATTAACAGGTCCAGGCAGTGGGCGATCGACGGGGGAGTCCCGCCCGATTATTTATCCCTCTTCCGCGGCTACGTTCGCGGCTGGGTGTCTTTGGAGAGGGAGCACGTGGTGTCTGCTGGCACTCTCAAGGCCTTCCATGCTCGGTGGGCACCACGGGGACTGGGGTGCTTTATTGACCCCTTTAATCACATTTTGATTTTAAGTTTGTAAGTTTCCTTTAAACTTTGTCCTTGGTTTTACAACTGACCTGAATTAGGGGCTGTGCTTGATTTGTCCTTCATTTTGTTAATTTAGTTTAATTGTTTAAACTCTAAAAGAGTTACATCTTCTCAACCTTCCTAACCCTGTTGCTACATCTTGATGCTCCCCTGACATCCACGGTGGAGGTGGAGGCAGCCTGCTGACTGCAACGCCCTGTCTGTGATGACCTTGACAGGTATCCTCTGGAAGGTTGAGACCTTCAGGGCTCTGGTCTGCATTCAGGGTCCTGCGTGTGGCAGTGGCACCTCCTCGGCCTGTGGAGCTGGAGCTGCTGGGGTCGCAGGAAGAGGGGAAGTGGCCAGACACTCCCGAAGTCACCTAGGTGGATGGACCCAGGATGTGCACCTCTTGATCCTCATCCTTATGAGTTCCCAAGGGCCCCTGCCACCACCTTCCACGCTGGATTGGTGACCTGGATTGCTGGTCTTCACGCAGAATGGGGGTAGAGGGCTTCACAGCAGGCCTCCACTATGCCCAGTAGGTGCCCGAGGGAGGTGTTGTTAAATTTGGGGGCAGCATGTTTCCTCTCTTTGGCAGCCATGACTTTACAGCAGCTTCTGATGCCTAGAGAGGGCTAGCTCTGTTCAAGGGTGCCCGGATTACTGAAGGCCTGAGGTGACGGCGAGGCGGGCAAATCAGAGGCCACCCTGCCAGCGATCCAGCGTGTTTCCAAGGAATACATTATTAATGAGGCAGGACTCGCCAAGGGCATGGATGAGTGTTTCAGCAGCAGAACACCTGAGGCAGGAGCTAAGTTGGGCAATATTACAGAGGTGGAAATAGGCAGTCTTAGTGTTGGTGAGAGAATCTCATTTCAGAGTCAAGTATGACAGAAAGGTTACAAATGGTCTGTTTTAATCTCAGACTGTTGTCAAGGAGAGGGATGGAATTGGTGGCTAGGGAATAGAGTTTAAAACAGGGTCCAAAAACAATGGCTTCAGTCTTCTCAATATTTAATTAGAGGAAATTTCTGCTCATCCAATGCTGGATCCTGAATGAGCAGTCTGATGATTTAGCCGCACTAGAAGAGTCAAGAGAGGTGGTGAGGAAGAGTTGGATGTCATCAGTGTACACATGAAACCTAAATGGAAAACACTACAGCTAGACATTGCTGAAATTGGAGTAATCGCAGAAGGGACAATATGAACAAACATTTAGGAACACAGGACTTTGGAGCAGGGATAGGCGATCCAGCCCTCTGAGCCTGCTCTACCATTCTATAGGATCATGGCTGATTTGGTTGTGATCTCAACTCCACTTTGCCATCAGACCCTTGACTCCCTTGTCTATTAAAAATCTGCTTAACTCTGCTTTGAATAAATCCGATGACCCAGCTTCCACTGCTTTCTGGGAAAGAGAATTCCACATACTAACAACGCTTTTAGAGAAAAAAAATCTCCTCATCTACATCTTAAATGGTAGACCTCTTATTCTGAAACTGTGTCCCCTGGTTCTAGTTTCTTCCACAAGGGAAAACATGCTCCCAGCATCCACCATATCAAGTCTCCTCCAGATCTTATGGGAAGAATTTTGATTTCGGCGAACAACTAAAGCTCAGTCAATGTGAAACGCAGCTCAGGAAACGCCAAGCGGGTTGGGGCCTGTCAACCTCTGGGTCCAATGGCAGCCCGATGGCCAGTTTAAAAATGGCCCAAGCAGCCCCTGGAAAGCTGCCACAGAGGAATGTCTGTTCTGCATTAGCAAAGTGATGGAGTCGAGTGCAGCTGGAGATGCCAAATGGGAGGGCAGGTTGGGTGGGCACTCTGCCCCGGTTTTCTGATGAGTGTCTCACGGCCCTCCTGGAGGAGGTAGCTGCCAGGGGGTACATCCTTGTTCCCAGGGATGGGAGGAGGAGGCCACAGCACCTCACTAAGATGGCATGGAAGGAGGTGGCAGAACTGGTTAGCAGCCATGGCACGGTACAACGCACATGGGTGCAGTGACAGAAGCGGTTCAATGACTTGCTGTGCTTAAGAAGGGTGAGTACCATGTTGGCATGGGTCAATGTGCAGGCGTGTTAAGGTGTGGCCATCCCCCCCAGTGGACCTCAGGGGTGCTAATCTGAGTGCCAACTATTAATTACGTCCAAGCTGGCAAAGGGGTTGAGTCCTGGCTGCTTGGACTGTGTGCCTTACAGCTCAAGAGCCACAACTCGGATGTGCCTTGTGAGGTGTTCCTCAGCTGGGGTTGGCCAGGCTGCAATGGCGCTGAGCGTAGAGAGTGGACTAATGAATGCTTCTCTGTCCTTTCAGGGGACGACAAACCATAACCAGTCAGAGAGGTCACGCACAGGCGGAGGCCCGCCCAACCTGCTGCTGCTGACCAGGTTCAAGCAGGACGCTCTTGAGCTGGAGAGCCGGCACGCTTCACGTGCAACCAGGCGTGGAGAGACGGGGGTGCCAGAAGATAAGAGTGCAGTGTACAGAGATGAGAGTTTCGCATTGTGCAACCATTTTAGTGAAGTCTCTTCATTGATGGGAGCCTCAGACATGGAATCCCTATTGATCATTGAAAGACAATGGCACCATGATGCAGATCTCCATTGTCTCACCAGAGTGCCTGGCATGCACGGTGAGAGTGTGATGACTTAAACTAATACCATGTCCTTGTTCTTCCTTTTAGATTTGCCAACATACACTCGCTCTCTGGACCCTGAAGGGCCACCCCTGACACCGGAGGACCACAGGGCTTCATTTGCACCTCCTTCACAGCCGTTCTCTGAACCAGGCACCAGCGCAGATACCAGCACTTAGGTGGGCATTAAATCGGTGGCTACAATGTCAGTGCACATTGGTGAGGGAACTTCACACTCACTTGAGATGCAGGCAAAGAGTACCCAGGGCATTAGCAGTTAGAGGACTGCTGAGGACCAGGACGATGCTCAGTTGAAGGTAGATGATGAGCCTCTGGAGTTGTCCATTACAGTGCAGGTGCTAGACATCCAGCGGGATGTGCAGGAGGATCTGGCAGAGATCCATGAGGGTCTGCATGCCATGGTCTCTGTTGTGGAAGAGTCCATGCGGAGCCTGGTGCACTGCCTCTTCCATTGAGAGAGTGGCGACTCTCATGAAGAGGCAACTCCAGGAACAGAATCAGGGGTTCCTAGGATTGCGCTTGGACCTGCAAGCCCTCACACAGGCAGTTACCTCAGGTAGTCAGTGCCAGTGTGGGAGATGGATGAGGCACACAGTATCTTAGCTAGGTGCCCGACCATCAATGGCAAGTAAGGAGGTCCAGGGCGACCTCACGTTGGTGCATGAGCTGGTTGTCATCTCTGCCAGCTCCTCTCAGGGCACTCTGGATGACAGCGACAGTTTCTACACCCCTCTGCCGGTGACCATGGTGAGACGGTGGCAACTGGGGAGATGCCAGCTGTGGCCAGCACATCCACTGGACAGAGGATGTCTGCCAAGGTCATCAAGGCCAACAAGACTGCAGGGTCAGCAGGCTGTCCCTAATGCCGGTGTTAGCGAGGTGGGAGTACCTAGACGTAGCACTCGCAAACGTTAAAGGCACTATGAGCACAAGAGGGACAGGCCATGGATGATTTTCTATTCATTTATGTTTTGGTTTCTATGTCTGCTGGACAGGACATCAACACCAGTAACAGTAATGTCATTATGCATTCAGTGTGACAATAACATTAAATTTGTTTTGGTTCTGATGGCCTGAGTATGCTTCACCTTTTTTTTTTCTGGTGCAGAGTAAATCAATATGTAATGCTGGACATGAGTGGCTGGATATTTTATTACACAGGCATTGAGTGGACTTTGGGTGCAAATGAAAGGGTCCTTTCAGACATCAGGGATGGAGGCAGCAGCCCTAGCATGTGGTTGAAGCTGATCTTTGGTAACCTAGTTGAAGGAGCGTCGGATCAAGGCATGCCTGGTGTCTCTGTCGCCCTGGAGGTTACCGAGGTCTGCCTCCACATCCTCAGCATTCTCGTCATCGTGCTCCTCTTCTGACTCACTACTGGGTTCATCCTCTGAGGCCTGTACAGCTGTGTCAAGATCCTCCTCCTCCAGTGGGTCCCCCATTGCCAGTTCCAGATTGTGGAGAGCGCAGCATGCAACCACAATCAGTGACACCTGCTCTGGGGGGTATTGTAGTGCAACTCCTGAACGGGCAGGCATCGGAAGCGTATCTTGAGAAGACCTATGGTCCTCTCTACCATCGCGTTGTGGAGGCATGGCTCTTATTGTAACACTGCTCTGTCTCTGTTCTTGAGTGGTGGAGAGGTATCATAAGCCACCTTTTCAATGGATAGCCCTTGTCAGCCAGCAGCCATCCATCCAGTTGGGTTGGAGCACTGAAGAGCCTTGGCACCTGGGAGTGTCTCATGATGTAAGTGTTATGGGAGCTGTCAGGGTACCTTGCACAAAGTTGCGGAATATGCATCCTGTGCTCACACACTATCTGTATGTTCATGGAGTGGAATCCCTTCCTGTTGACGAAGGCACCCAGCTGACCCACTAGCACCTTGATGGCCACATGTGTGCAGTCGATTGCACCCTGGATGCAAGGGAACTCAGCAATCACTGCAAAGCCTCTAGCTCACTCAGCCTGGGTGGCCTCGTCCGTACAGTAAAGAATATAGTTCATTACCCACCTGAACAGAGCTTCTGTCAGCAGCTTCATGCAACTGTGGAGAGCTGATTGGGAGACTCCACACAGATCCCCCACTGAGCCCCGGAAAGCGCCGGAGGTATACAGGTTGAGGACCTTTAGCACCACTGGCATGGGGTGTCCACCCACACAGTCAGAGCTGATCTCAAGCCAATTATCTGACATATGGAGGTCACAGTGTCCCTTGAGAGGCGGAGCCTCCTTCAACATTGCACCTCAGACATATTGAGGTAGCTGCATCGCCGCCTGTAAACCCTGGTAGCAGGATATTGGCATCTTTTGCGGTCCCTTCGCCTTGGACTTCCTGCTGGCACTGCACTCCTTGCCTCTCCTCCTTCCAGGGCCCCACCCCTGGAAGCTGCTTTGGGACAACTGGTCTCGTCTCCCTTTTGCCCCTCTGATCCTCCTCAAAGGAGGTGTCACCAGTGGAGATCACAATCCCCATTACCAGGGTAAGGGAAGGCTGTCTGACACCTGGAAGGGTCCACATGGTCTGAATCCTCCGGGGCCTTGGAGACACAAAAAGTCCTGACATGAAGCCTAGAAATGCTAAGAATGAAGCCCCAAACTAAGATGAAGCTGCCAAGTACTAGTAAGCAACAAGCAGCAAACTATCTCCAAAACTCCTCACTACTCACACTGGCAATGCTGCTGACCCTTTTTATCCTACCCTTGGATGTGGTTTAACAAACTGTTAGCTGGCTGCCTGCCCTTTTTGCCTGTGCGACGAGCGCGAAATCACACAGGCAACGTAAAGTCCAGTTTAATTGTCTTTTTAATGGCTTTAACTGGCCTCATAATTGAAGGCAGGCGCAGCTCTAACTCCTGCATGCGCCCACCAACCAAAATATCGCGTGAATGTGCAATGACATCAGGATGCTCACCTGACGTCATCGCGTGCTATTTTACGCTCAAGCGGGTTGGGTGAACTCCTGCCCGCTCAACAAAAAATTCTGCCCTGTGTGTTTCAATAAGGTCACCTTTCATTCTTCTAAACTCCAATTAGTACAGACCCAACCTGTTCAACGTTTCTTCATACAATAAGCCCTCATCCCAGGAATGAGTTGAGTGAACTAATTTGATGCCTTGAGTTAATGCTTTGCAGAATAAATAATGCAAGCTCAATAATCAATGAGAATTCTAAGAATATAAGTAGTGAGAAATATGTTGCTGCCCTTAAATGTGCCATCGCATAAAATGCCCTGCAGTTGCTCAATGTGATGGTCATGATTCTTTGGACTGTCTACCAGAAGTAATACAGCATTGTGGGTGGTACATTACTGCCAGAGGCAGAAAGCAGATGGACAAGAAAACAAACTAAAGACCCAACAGTGAAGAGACTTCACTTGTTTATGTTCAAAATAAATAATTTAGTACAATTGAAAGTTTAATTTGGGTAAAACTAATGACACATTATTTTCAAGCATGCATAGAAAAAAATTAAAATTTTAAATGAGGAATTAATAGAATAATCAACCACTTAGTTGATTACTTATATTTACAAAGCAAGTATCAATGCTACCCTTAAACCACATTATTTTATTTCATTGTGATGGCAATATACCAGTTTAACATTTAATCTACTATAATTTATGAATAGTAATATAACATTTGAACCTCTAATAGTACTGTTCCTGTGAGAACCAATGACACACCAGCTGCCGAATAATTACATGCAAAATATGATAGGTAGACAAACAAAACAGATAAAAATAAAACCTCATTCGGACCAAATTATGTATTATCACAGATTAAATCTTAGTTTGTACCTGTATAACATTCCTATGTGTGGCTGGACTGCTTCTTGTCGCAACACTGCATGCATATGAAGGAACTCTTCCAGCTTTTTCTGTTCCATTGTGCTATTCTGATGAACGTCCCATCGAGGAGATGCCTGGTGCTTTTTAGGTGCTTCACTTGCCTTCATGGTATTGATTTGATTTCCATTTTGTATGCATCTTTTGGGATTTGGGATGTTACTGCAAGTGACTCTAAACAAGTACATGTTGTCAAACATGTATCTCGGAAACCTTAATATTCACACTTCTGGAAAAGGTCGCAAACTTAAGCGATTGACAGCAAAAATTCCAGCTTTAACTCTGACTGATCAACTTCCTTGTTTCCCAACAAAGGAATGTGAATTTCTCAACAAATGTTTGATTGAAATATTATCTGGCAATTTAGTTATGTTTGACTGCCTTATGTGTGCTAAGGGTGTCCAGTGATTTTTTTTCTCCACACATTGCATAATCTGGGCCTCAGCTTTTCTATATCTAATGCAGGTGGACTACAGCCTGATTCAATGACCTTTACCATCATTTCAAATCACTCTGGTCCAATTCTGTTGCAACTTCACCAAGCAAAATGTTAATGAGAGAAGTTAATGGGAAGCGTATATTTAAATATTTTACTTGTCTGACTGTTAATCTCTGGCTAAAAAAAAAATGCATTCGCTCATCTGAAATGTCAGTTCTCACATTATTTATCTTGGGTGTGTACAATTACACAAGAACATAAGTTTATGCTAATCAATTATCATCAGGAGCAATGAAAAATGTATGCCTACAGGGAAAGTTTTTGAATTTTGCCATTAACCATTTTGATGCTAATCTTAACAGTTGCCATTGTATCTGGTTAGCTTGACCTGAATTTCCAATCAACAATTTTTTAAACAACTATATCATATGCATCATCTAATGGCTAAAATCATATGTTATACTCCTCCCTTCATGGTCTTGCCCCCTCCCTACCTCTGTAACCTTCTTCCGTGTTACAAGTGCTACCTCTCCACTTGTTTCCTCTATCTAGTGTCTTGTGCACCACATCTTTTCGCCCTAACATTTCCTATTGTGCCTAAAGATATTTAGGTCTCATGCTTAATTCCTCCTTAAATATTTCAACCTTTCCATTTTCTTGTTCTTTAAGGGTCTACTTTAGAAAGCACCTTTTGAACAAGATTTTAATGACACCTTCTAATAGCTTCTTTGGTTCAGTATCCATTTTTTCTTTACGCTTAGCGAATTTCAGATTTTTTTTATGTTAAAGGCACTACATGCTGTCATATTACTATAATGCTATAAACACCAATCATTCATAAGGGATTGTGTAAACATATTGTGGGTTCATTTACTTAGAATAGGCACAGGGGAGCATTTATACATAGGCAGAAGGCTTGAAGACATCAGCAGCAGAGCTATGTGCGTGTGCTCTGCTCAAAAACAAAAGTGAAACAAAGACATGATTGCATGACACACTTCCCTTCTAGTGATGTCATGCTGCCATCCCTTAAAGGCATATTACAACACATGCATGTAACTTGCTGTTGTGCTGTTGGCTAACTAACATTTGAAAAATATTGCTAATAATACTGTGAGCTGCCTGGGAATAATCCAATTAAAATCTATGCTGTTCAAAGCTCTGAGTTAAAAAGACATTTTCTTCATGAACATTTATTTGTTTGGGGAGGGTGAAAATCCAAAAGCATCTAAATTATGTAACCAAAATTGCAGGTCACAAGTCAAAGGCAGTCATGCTCAAACTGTACAGTACTCAGAATCACATTTTTAGAGTTGTGTCATGTTCTGAGCACTAAGACAGAAAAGTTCAGTTTTAATATTCCTAATATTTTAATATTCTCATCCACTGTTGAAGAACTAGTAGGAAACCCATGCTGCTTCCATAGGGGAGGCCTAGCATAATTAAATGCTTATCAGCCACTTCACTGGCCAAGGTCAGGCCTTCCCTGGGATTTAGGACCCTGGCAGTGGAAATCCAGCCCACCAAGAGCTGTCAGCCAATAAGAGGCCGGCAGCTCTGTATTACTGGCAGCAACCACCAAGAGCAGTGGCTGTTACAGGTAGTGCTTCAGGGAATTCACCAGGGATTGTCATTAGATCCCTTGAGTCAGGTGTAAAGAAAATACCATTTTTTCCAATATTACTGTGGGATGCTATGAAGCAGGCTTGTGGCGGCTGTGTGAATGTTGAGTGTGTGTGACTAATTTAATTAAATTGAAGACAGTCAGACTGCAAGGTTTAAATCATCAAAGGAGTTAGGTGTAAAAGCAAGTACTTTGAAGTGGAGATGGATGAACTAAGATGGGATCTCAGTAGATACAGCGTGAATGGGAATTTGCATTTGGAGATAGAAAAGCTATTGAATTTTTAGCTGTTGAATTTCAAAGACATAACAGGAAGTTTTACAACTGGCAAAGATCATAAATAAATAAAGCTAGTCCAGTTCAGTTTCTGGTCAATGGTAACCCCCAGGATGTTAATAGTGGGGGATTCGGCGATGGCAATGCCATAGAATGTCAAGGGACTATGGTTAGGTTCTCTCTTATTGGAGATGGTTGTTGCCTAGCACTTGTGTGCCACTTGTCAGTCCAAGCCTGAACATTGTCCACGTCTTGCTGCATTTGGACATGGACTGCGTCAGTATCTGAGGAGTCACAAATGGTGCTGAGCATTGTGTGATCATCAGCAACATCCCCACTTCCTACCTTATGATGGAAGGGATGTCATTGATGAAGCAGTTGAAGATGGTTGGGCCTAGGATACTAACCTGAGGAAATCCTGCAGTTCATAATATAATTAATCAAAGTCATTGGTTCCATCTAAACACAGAGGCATGTTCATTCTTTGAAACTGTAGTTCCATGTTGATAGTAAAAATTAAAATTGAGTTAAAATTAACCTCATTGATTAAAATTTTGGTTGAGTAATTGAAGGAAAAACTTTATCATTTAAGAAACAATTGCATACTTCAGTGCAAGAGATGAATGAAGGTTGGTTGAATGATCGTCATTCAAAATTCTCTTTTGTTGTTGTGATGGTATACTTCAATTTGATTCATGTTAGCATGTTATTGGCTTGTAAACAGAAAAAATATTTTTGAAACAATTACAATTCTTTTTCATTGAAGTTGAGGATCACACTAGCGAGGTCATAATTTATGGCCCATTCCTTGGTACCCTGAGAAAATGGTGGATACAGCCTTCTTGAATCACCAGCCATTTAATACAACTGAGTGGCTTGTATACCTACATACAGCAGCAAAGAATCAAGCACAATGTATGGCACTGGAATCACATATAGGCCAAACAGTGTAATGACAGTATATTCCTTTCCTAAAGGATATTATTGAACCAGCTGGATGCTTTCTACAACCCAACAGTTTCATGGCCATTTTTGCTTTTTATTTCTGCATTTTAATTTAAAAACAACTAGATTTAAATTCTGAAACTGTGAAGGTGTAATTAACTCATTATTAGTCACAAGAACAAGAACACAAGAAATAGGAGCAGGAGTAGACCATATGGCCCATCGAGCCTGCTCTACCATTCAATATGATCATGTCTGATCCTGAGCTTCAACCCGCCTGCTCCCCATATTCCTTAATACCCTAAAGATCAAAAATCTGCTTGTCCCAGCCTTAACTTTATTCAACGATAGACTGTGCTCCCATGTTTTAGGCTCGCCAGCCATTGGAAACAATCTCTCAGCATTTACTCTATCAAGCCCCTTCAGGATTCTATAGGTTTCAATGAGATCACCAGAGAATATAAGCCCAATTTATTTAGCCTCTCATCATAGGACGACCCCCTCCCAGGGACCACGTTAGTGAACCTTTGCTGTACTGCCTCCAACGCAAGTATATCTTTTCTTAAATGTGGGGACGAAAATTGCACACAGTATTCCGGATGTGGTATCATCAAAACCCTACACAATCGCAGCAACACTTCTTTATTCTTGTAATCTAAACCCCTTGCAATAAAGGCCAACATGCCACTTGCCTTCCTAATTGCTTGCTGCACTTTCCTGCTAACTTTCTTGCACAAGCACATCCAAGTATCTTTGGACTTACAGTGCTTACAATGCTTACAAGTTTCACACCTTTTAAAAAATATTCTGCTTTTCTATTCTTATGGACAAAGTGAATAACTTCACACTTCCCTCCATTACACTCCATCTGCCATCTTGTTGCCCACTCACTAACCTGGATTTCAAATGGGAATTGGATTGTTACCTGAAAAGAAAGAATGTACAAGGTTACGGGGATAAGGCAGTGGAGTGGGACTAGGTAGAATGCTGTTTCAGAGAGCCAGTGGAGATTCAATGGTCCGAATGATCTCCTTCTCCACTGTAAAGATACTGTGATACTATGAATACTGTGCTATCTCTTTGCAGCATCCCTGCGTCCTCCCCACAGGTTTCTTGCACATCTAGCGTAGTGACATCTGCAAACTTTGATACAGCTTTGATACACTTTAGTCCAGCCCTCTAGATCATAACTATTCCACAACCTTACCCGTATAGTTGTGTTTTAATATCCTGAGTTTCCAGCATTACTTGGACATTTCAAGAGCTTCACTCAGGTTTGCCTTTTCAAACAATTCAGAAATAGTAGCGACTTAAAAAGAAATCTTAACCAAATGGTTGTTGGAACATGACAAGGCTCCAATAGATTTGTCAGCCAAGTGGATTGCAGATGTCATAAATACATTAACATGCCCATTTCAGGATCTAATGTTGCAACTGATGTATAGATTCGGACTAAAAGATACCGCAGAGAATTAGCAATAATTCCATCGCTGTTTTACAAATATTGGAAGTTAGTAACAACTCATTGCCTGGTTTTATTAATTGATACCACAAGTGAACACCTTAGGCCATTCTAGCTTGCCTTAGAACATCAGAGTGAAAATGGGGAGGTTGGGGAATATATTAAAGATGATAGGTAATAAAAAATAGCTTAGACCTTGCTAGTTAAAATGTCTCATTCTTTCCCCACTTGGAGTGCCTCCAATATAAATGAGTTGACAGCTGCTCACTGAACTTAAAGACAATAACAAGGATCTTTACAAAGTTACAGAAAAAATGTTATTTTGATGGGTCTGTGTATCACTAGAATGGTAGAAGGAGATGATATCATCTTTGAAATACTCCTTGTTGCAAATATCTATTCCATAATCCATATGTATTAGAATATAACTTTAAGGGCAGGATTTTTAGGTTGGTGTGCAGGTGCGATCGGCAGGCACAGGAGCGGCAGGGGAATGGACCACCGACCGTGATCAGTCCCCGACCGCGATTTCATGTTGGCTGGTAGATTTACGGCCAGCCAGTTTGAAGCGCACACTGAAATGATTGGTGCTGCCTGGGTTTGGGGGCGGGAGGAGGGTGGGTGTGGGGGAGCACTCACAGAAAGATCCCTGAGGCAGAGACCTGCTACAGGGAGCTGAAGACTTCAAAAATATCAAATAAACATTTGTAAATCCAGCAAAAAATGTCCACACAACACAGTCACCTGAGGATTGACATTATAAAAATTCTGTGCATAGATTTTTTTTATTTAATAAAGGAAAACTCATCACGCACTTGGATGAGGTTTCCTGAAAAATGCAAATGCCGCCTGCCGATTTGCCAAGGCCCCCCAACCCTGACATTGGATGGGCAGCAAAAAATCTCCATTAATTGTGCCGTTAATGGGCTTAATAACCGTCTTAACTGTCAGTGCTTCCAAGTTTAGCACGTGGCAGCTGACCGAAATATCGCGGGAGTGTGCGAAGATGTTGGGACGCTCGCCTGACATCATCACATGCTAATTTAGATTCAGGTGTGTTGGACGTGTCCGCCCACTCAGTGAAAAATTCTGGCCCAAGATTTAGGAGTTTTAAAGTTTTAATTGTAGATAAATGGGAGCATCTGGTTAAGATATTGGTAGGCTTCTCAAGTGAAAGCACTTCAAACAAGATTGGTGTTAATTTCAGTTAAAAGCTACCCTATGGTTATCTTACAAGGTCAGAGGTGGAAGTGTAAAACTTGAACTTTGAATGGCCCATCTTTGGGCTTGTAATGAAGCCAGAAGGTCCATACTTACTTCAATATAATATTTAATGTATGTAATTCACAGATGAAAAGAACGTAAAACCAGGCTATAAACAACAGAGTTCCATTAAAGGGCCAACAATTCTGGGAGAGGGGTTCATAAAACTCCAATAGCAATATAAATACTTACAAACATACAAATTAGGAGCAGGGGTAGCCTGCTCCACCGTTCAATGATTATGATTGATCTGATTGTAACCTCAACCCACATTCCTGCCAATCCCCGATAACATTTCACTCCCTTGTTTATCAAGAATCTATCTAGCTCTGCCTTAAAAATATTCAAAGATTCTGCTTCTACTGCCTTTTGAAGAAGAGTTCCAAAGACTCACGACCCTCTGAGAGAAAAATATTCTCCTCATCTCTGTCTTAAATGAGTGACCCCTTATTTTTAAACCATGACCCCTAGTTCTAGATTCTCCCACAAGAATAAATTATTCATATGGGTTACTGAATCAAAGAGTTGTTTTGAAGGTGAAATAATTTGTTTGCATTTCTGTTTGAGCCATCTAAAAGCATCCCAAATTGCCATAGGGATAGTGATTCTGGGTGTACCCTTGGCTAGAAGGATCTTTTGTTTAATTTACCTGTATGTATTCCTGACAGAACTAAGCAGTTCAGTTTGGGGAACAGGGGCAGTTGCTTTGGTGTAGACTACACCTCATCAGGTTGAGAGAGCCAACAGGAGATGATAGACGCTTAGGCTTCAATTGAAAGTGGAGAAAATACAACTCATTGTTCACAGCATGGAATGCAGATGGGGCTCTATCTTAGTTTCAATTTCACGAGGGAAAGCAGCTGGAAGATTTGCTCTAGCTTGCAGCTAGCAGAAGAAACCTACAGTGGTCCTCACAGAGCCTGGTGGCAGCAGCAGTCAGCAGAGTTAGTTTGGAAACCTGTGGGAAGACAGTTGGATATCAGTCAGAAACCAAAATGAGGAGCTGTAAAGAAAAGATAAAGGGTGGCACAGTCAAAAAATCTAATAGAAGGACCACCATAGAACTTTACTTTGGAGGATAGCTGGAACCCTGAGGAGAATTAAAGTGAATTTCAGAGGGCTGTGGCATATCTTGGGTTGGTCCCAGGAAGAGTGAGTGAACCTTCAAGACTTCATATGATAAGGGAACTCTTGTGGGGTGTGAGGAGCAAAGAGTAGAACTGAGTTCATAGCGTACAAACATTTTGGACTTTGAAGAAAGGGCAGAATGAAACATTTGCAGAATTTGCTAGAAAGAGATGTTGTTGGACTGGTGATATTATTAAATGAAATTAGATGAGAATTTTGCAAATGTGAGGGAGGTCATGATCCTAGAAGAATTTAAAAACATCATTCCGGTGGCTATTTGGTCTCTTTTGGAGAATTAGAAAATTTCTAACAAAAAATGGATGCTGCAGTTGTAGCCGATGTGTATGATAGAACACTTAAACAGCTAAATGACAGTAGATCTCCACTTGTTAATCCCACAGGAGCTGGAGAGGAAGACCAGATGTAAATGAACAGAACTTGAGCTAAAGTGAAACGGATAGCAGAAACAAAAGAGCAGATTCTTCCCACGATGGTAAAAAGAATAGTGTGGAAGATGGAGGTGAGTCAAAAAGACCGACACGCTCTCACTGTCATAAAGTTGGACATCTAAAGGCAAATTATTAAAAACCAAAAAGTAAACTGGTGGCATTGGTACATGTGACTGGTGTTCATCCAAAGAAATTTTGACTTTAAAAGTGTTATGACATCTAGACTTTACAAGACAGCTATGTTTCAAACTGTCTCTTTTAAATCAAGGTAAAATGGAATAGTTTGTAGAGAGGGATGTGACCTCCTACAAAATCGGCCTACAGACAAACCCATGCGACTTCATACTAAATTTGCCTGGAAACAAACCCATGTGACCTGCTTATAATGGAGGCAGAAACTCAAATCAAAACTTATTCAAATTAAAGTGCACATTTTAAAACTTTAACACAAAGAAGGAGGCAGCTGGCCTTGCTGCTGCCCATACTCTCAGATTCAGTCAGACAAAGAAATTTGGGGAAGAAGACCCACAACAGATGCTGCCTATGCCAAGCAGGGAAAAAGACTGTTTTCTGGTTAACCACCAAGCAGAGTGCTGGTGAGGATGGATTCCCAGAAACGGGGCTGGTGAAGAGTTAAAGACCATGGAATCGCCAGAGGGTACCTTGCTCCTGAAAGTCCATTAGATTATGCTCAGAAGATTGAGTGAAGTGCACTTCATTTAAAAGGACACTGGTGGAGCAGGGAGAAGATATACTGTTAAAGCCAGGAGCAACTTAGGACTTGAAACACAAGATTACATTTCTGCTGAGAGTGCAGTGTAAAATATAAATATGACATGAGGTTTTTGATTGTGTTAAGAAGTTAATAGGGAATAACTTTTCTGTAGTTTCATGTATTAGTTGCCTGCAAAGTAATCTTTAATCAATGTCAATTTTAGTTTGTTCGTTACAGTAAAAGTCTTAAAATTTGAAATCTTGGGTTGAATTTTCCCCTGGTCGGGGGGGTTGTGCGGGGATGGGTGGGGGCAGGCACAAACCCGATCAGCGCCCCCGATCGGGGACACGGCGCCATTTTACGTGGACGGGCCAATTAAGGCCCGCCCAGCATGACACTCACCCGGAAGTGCTGAGAGCTCCCTGCGCGGGTGTGGGGGGGGGTATTCCCTGAGTCGTCCCCTACACTCTTTCATGCATGCGCGCGGAAGAGCGCAGAGATCTTCCTGGGGCACGGAGGTGCCTTAGGGAGATCGGTTTGATATGTGTAAATTTAAATAAAGGGAAATAAAAATTTTAAAACACGTCCCCTCATGTGACACTGTCACATGAGCTGGGACATGTGGAAAAATTATTTTTAAAATTTTTATTGACTTTTAAAACACTTCATGAAACCTCATCCCGCCCATAGATGAGGTTTCATGAAAAATGTGAAGGCCGCCTGGGCTCTTCGCCTGCCCGCCAACCTTAAGGTTGGATGGGCAGCTCAGCTAATTGAATTAATTACTATTTAAATGGCCTTAATAGGCCTTTGACAGTTTAATGGGCGTGCAACCGACTCGGCTACGTGCCCGTTGAACTGAAAATCTAAATGATGCACGGTGACGTCGGGACACCCACCCAACATCACCGCGCATCATTTTACGCGTCAGCGAGCGTCCCCGCCCCCATTCACCAACTGGAGAATTCTGCCCCTTGTGTGCTCCTTTGCATTGGTCACTGGGAAATTCATATCTATTTTAAAAGTAATCAGTCTCTATGGGCAGTGTAAAAGCAGCAATGCAAGTTGTGTATAGGGTAAAGTGAGCAGGATTGTATGCTCACTCATCTTCCTAAAAAAGGCATAATAATCTATCATGGTTCCTCCCTGCCAAAAGCAATAATCTAAGCCTGAATTTTTCAGGCAGCGGGTGGGCTCAGCAGAAGCAGGCAGGGGTGGTCACTGAGCCAATCGCTGCCCGCAATCGGTTCCACCCTGCCATTTTACGCAGGCGGGCCAATTAAGGCCCACCCAGCGTAAGACACGAGCCGTAGCGCTCAGTGTTACCTGTGCGGGCAGGAGCAGGAGGGAGAGTCGGGGCCAGCACTCTTTCGCACATGTGGAGCTGCCTCAGGGAGACTGAAGGGCTTTTGAAATTATTAAATAAAAGATTTAAAAATTTATTTAAACATGTCCCCTCATGTAGCTGTGTCGCCATTTCATATTTATGAAACATTTTTCATTTATCTAATAAAAGCTTTAGGAAACCTCATCCCGCTCATGGATGAGGTTTCCTAAACAACACGAAAGCCACTTGGCTTTTTGCCTGACTGCCAACCTTAAGGTTGGACGGGGAGCGTTTACAATTACCATTAGTTCCTTAATGCCGCTTACATATCGACAGGCACGCAGCCGACTCCGGCGCTCACCTGCCGAACGAAACATCGTAACTCAGCGCGATGATGTTGGGACATACGCCTGATGTCATTGCGCGTCATTTTATGCGTTGGCGTGTCCAGCCCACCCCCACATGCTGACTGAAAAGTCCTGCCCTTGGAAAAGACAATGCATTGAACAAATCCAGTCATCTGTTTTTGCCTAGGTAGAAAATACAGCATAACTTCACAATGTCTGCTTCAAGGCTCCAATCAGTTCCTTGTTGAGAAACATGCATATTGCAAACAATTTAGTTAACTCCTAAGAGCCAGTATATTTTCACAATTTAACAATTTACAATCTACTTATTTTCAGTGTGAATTGCTGAATTTTTGGCTTTCTGGCTTTGTCCATGAAAAAAAGGACCAAAATATATTACCATATTGTCAATGTCAAAGAAGGTGTCTCTGTGAGCAATTAGATTTGTTCCAGTTGAAATCAAATAAACTGATTACATTTCCAAAAATTCATTACAACAGAACACTCCTTTTTCCATCCAATTTTAAAGCTTATTAAACAAGACTAGCACTTGCATCATCGATTCTTAACAGAACACTCATTTTGCATGCTAGCATTAGTATTTGTCTGGCTCACGAAGACCTCTCTCACCTGTAGACCATTCCAGTCTGATAGGCTACAGTATCTTCATGTGATAAATCATATTCTTTCAAGTACCAGTTCATTTCCAATGCACTGTCAATAGCCAATCTTTGAAACGTCTGCCGCATTTGGATTGCTGTACTATTTCTAATAACCTGGGAAAATTTTCGCCTCTCCTTGCTCAAGGAATTAACTGAACATTTTCTTAACTTGGAGACTTCATCAGGTTTGGTTCCTGAAGATCCACTTCGTGCTGCCAGCATTTTGCCCGATTGCTTGGGCTGGAGAAGAGAGCACCACCAAGTAAGAAGGTGCAGTCATCAAATTATTTAAAGTGACTGGGTTGTTCCATCCTCCCCTTATAACCTATCCTCTCCCACAGATGTAATGAGATATATGGATAATCATGCCTCAAAGATAGGAGAAGCTGTAGTGTTCCTTTGAATTATCTGTGACAGCACCTCTGCAAGTACATCAGAAATGGAATGCCAATTAGCAGTGACAATAAAGTTTAATTTAAATAGAATCAGTCAAAATATTTTTTTTAATTCTTCTTTTTGTAGATCAAAGATAGTAATGAATTTTTAGATATTTATCAATTACAGCATTATACTCAAGTCTGTGATTGAGAACAACAACTTACATAGAATTTTCAGCAGAGAAAACAGGCTTTTTGTCTCGACTGGTCTGTGCTGGCATTTATGCTCTCCATAAGCCCCCTTCCACTCTTTTCAATTTAATCTTATCAGCATATCCTTCTATTCCTTTCTCCTTCATTGACATATCTAGCTTCCTATTAAGAGCATTGATGATAGCCGTTACAAAAATTGGATGTGATTGCAAATTCCACATTCTAAATAGTCTTTGAGTAAAGAAGATTCTGTTCAATTCTTTATTGAACTTATTAATGACCTTCTTATATTAATAGCTCCTAGTTTTGAACTCTCCTACACATAGTTAAATCCATATTTTCTCTGTCCAATTGAACATCATTTTTTCATGGGCTGCTGTTCCATTGGTACATGAAGCCCTGAAGTCTCATTCTCTGAGATTCTTTGCAGAACAGAATCTGGTAGTTAGCATCACTAATGTTAGTAGCACTGACTTATCCCACTGCAAGATTGTTCCATAGCATTTCACTGCCTAGTAACCCAAGCAGCTAAGCAAATATAAACCAAGAATGTTCATACATTAGTTGCTATCCACATGTCGGCCTAAATTTAGTGCCAGCCAGCATGAAATGCGCCCAGACATTGGCTTTGCACTACCATCGGGGTTGGGAGCATGGCGGGCACTGGTCCAATGGTGACCCAGAAGGGACATTTAAGAAAGCATAGCCAGCTCCCTGAATTCTGCCAGAAGTTGGGGAGGTGTCTCAGGGAGCTGTCAACGAGAGTGTGCAAGATCGCATGGTTGGCACCTGCTGTGCACGCCAGGCAGGAGGGCATTGCCAGTGAGCACTCTGCACGCCCCCCCCCCCCCCAGTTCTCTGATGAGTGCCTGCTTACTCTAGTGGAGATAGAGTGAGTCTGGCATGACATACTCATGCCGTGGGATGGCAAGAGGCCTACCCACCAGTCGAAGAAGACCTGGATGGAGGTGGCTTCCTAAATGAGCGGGCATGATGTTGTGCACCTCATTTGGATCCAGTGCCAGAAACAGTCTAATGATCTTCTGCCCTCTGTAAGGGTGAGTACCAACTTGGCATGGAACTGTGTATAGATGTCCTGGAGGTTAGCTGTTCTTTGTGGCACTCAGGGATGTGAGATGCAGCGTGCCAAATAGCACATATCCCTGTGCATGCAAAGGCTGGGAGATCATGCCCACTTACCTTATATGTATAGAAGGGTGAGATGTGCTAATTTGATGGGCATTGCAACGTGTGTCTCCTTGGGTTTGGAGGGAGGGCAAGATTGGGATGGTGTGTCAGACAGAGGGTGCACTAATGAATGCACTTTTGTCCACACAGAAGAGAAGCCAATAATGCGCTGGAGCGCATGTAAACGGGCAGTGGGGTCCCCAACATACTGATACTTTCCAAGTTTGAGATGGACGCCCCGGACATGGAATGCAAGCATGGAGCAAGGTCCACAGGTTACGGAGAGGCAGAGGTCTCGGATGAAAGTATCAGTCCAGTGGACAGTGGGAGACTGGGGAAATGTGTAAGAAATGTAAGATTGTGGCGTCTCCTATGAAAAGTTCTAATCAACAGTCCCCAATACTTGTCCAATCACAGTGCCTCAGTGAGGCAGTTGTCCACACTGACAAGCAACCCTAGTTCATGCACAGTCACTTTGTTACAATGTAATCAACTGACATATTCTCTTCTTCCTTCAGAAGCACGATCCTCATGATGCCCGATAGATCCTGAGGACCCTCCCTTGACACCCAAGGAGGAACTGCAGACAGATACACCCACGTCACATCGTTTCTCCGAATCAAGCTCCAGAACAGGCACAGGCAATTTGGTGAGCAATAGCACTTCGGATCATTTGGTAGTGCACAGTGGTGAGGGCACATAACACTCACTTGAGGAGCTGGTGGAGGTAGAGAGTGCCCAGGATGTGGGCAGTTGGAGAACTGCTAGAAACCAGGACCGCGCTGAGTCTGAGGCAGATGATGAGCCTCTCTGGAGTCATCCATCAGGTGGCAGATGCTGGATGTCCAGCAGAATGCATGGGAGGATCTGGCGGAATTCCCTAAGGGTCTCCATGCCATAGTCTCTGTCATGGAGCAGTCCATGTGGAACATTGACCCGGAGCTCCGTGCGCACGGCCTCCTCCATTGAGAGAGTGGCAAGTGTCATCGAGAAGCAGCTCCAGGATCATAATCAGGGGTTTCTGGAGCTGCATTCAGACCTATAAACCCACACACTGGCAATGACCTCAGCAAGTCACTGCCAATGTGAGAGATGGATGGGAAACTTAGTCACTCTGTTAGCTGCCCATCCATCAATGGTGAGCAGGGAGTTTCAAACCAACCTCACACTGGCAGGCCAGCTGCATGCTGCATCTGCGGGCTCCTCTCAGGGTGCTCCAGATGAAGGCAGCAAGCTCCTCTGCCCTTCTGCCAGTGCCCATGACATCTGATGAGGCCACGTCAACTGAGGGGTGCCCAGCCATGGTGCTGGATGTACCTCACAGCCAGTGCCTGTGCAGGCTCTGCCAGCCAGAGGACAGCCGCCGAGGTCACCAGGTCTGATAGGACATCAGAGTCAACAGGCTGCCTCTAATGCTGCTGCCAGCAAGGGAGAGGGGCTGCGGTGGGCACCAAGATGCAGTACTCACAAGCGGCAGTTCACGTCACTATAAACGCAGGAGGGGTTGTCGTGGGTGATATCACCAGCTGAAATGTGTTCTATGTTCAAATTGTGTAAATGTGACCACATTTAAAGATGTTATTGTGTTTCATGGTCTGGATGTGCTTTATGCTTCTCATAGGTGTTAGGCATGGGAGTGGGTTGTGACAGACGGGAATGGCTGCAAACTTTATTTCAGAGTTAGGTAGTTGACATAGGTGTCATAGGGGGGCCTCATCAGGAACATTCAGTAAGGTGGTGTCACCCTTGCCCTCACTTTCAAGCCATGCTTTGGATGCCTAACTGAATGAACAGAGAATCAAGGCCTCCCTGGTCTCTCTGCCTCCCACAAGGTTCATCACTTCTGCAGCCACGTCCTCAGCCTGCGTTCCTTTGGCTCCTCATCAGACATATCAGCTGAGTCATCTTCTGTGACCTGGAGAGCTGCCTCGTTGTCTTTCTCCTCCAAAATGTCCCCACTTTGACAGCCAAATTGTGCAGAGCACAGCATACAACAACAAGTGAGAGGCAGGATAATGCAGTGCTCCCCCTGATTGTTCCAGGCAATGGAACCTCATCTTGAGCAGGCCAATGGTTCTCTCAATTATCGCCCTTGTAGAGGCATGACTTCTATTGTACCTCTCCTCCACTTCTGCCCTTGGGTATCAGAGTGGTGCCATGAGCCACCTTTTCACAGGATAGCCTTTTGTCATCAAGGAGCCAACCATTCAACCTTACACAGGTCTGCAGATTCAAAGATCGTGAACATATCATCTACGTACCGATATAAATATACCAAATTTGATACCGATTCACATGAAGAGATATTAGAACAGGTGACCAAAAGCTTGATCAAACAGGTAGATTTTAAGGATCATCTTACAGGAGACAGGTAGGGAGTTTTAGGGAGAGAATTCCAGAGCTTAGAGCATAAGAATCTGAAAGTACAGCAACCTATTGTGGAACAATGAAAATCAGGGACAAGCAAGTGGCCAGATTTGGAGGAATGCAGTGGTTTCAGGGGGTTCCAGTACTGGAGGAGGTTACATAGGGAGAGCCAAGGCAATGGAAGGATTTGAAAACAATGAGAATTTGAGACATTGCCAGACCAGGAGCCAATGTAGGTCAGTGGGATGAATGGGCCTTGAGCAAGTTACGATACGGGCAGCAAAGTTCTAGATGGGATGAAGTTTGCAGAGGATGGAAGGTGGGAGAACAGCCAAGAGGACAATAGAATTGTTGAGTCTGGAGGTAAGAAAGGGATTTGTTCAGGGTTTCAAAAACTGATGGGCTGAAGTTGGGCAGAGTGGGATGTATTAAAGAGTTGGAAGTAGGTGGTCTTGGTGATGGAAAGGAAATGGGATTGGATGCTCAGCTCAGGATCAAATAGAATGCCAAGGTTGCAATCCAGTTGAACTTCAGAGTCACTAGGGACAGGCTTAAGAACAGAGTTTGTAACAGGGACTGAAGCCAATATTTAATTGGAGGAAATTGTTGTGCATCCAATATCAGATGTCAGACAAGCAGTATGACTGATCTGAGACAATGGAGGTTGAGAGAAATGGTAGTGAGGTAGATCTGTGCTTTCTAAAGACTATGAGATCTATTCTTTCATGATCTGGCTGGGCCCTAAAACATTAAATTACGTAGTTCGATAATTCTAAGAAAGCCAGTTATTTGTATTTCAGAGAATGCTCAATAAGTATTCTATTTACACAGCTATCCTTGTCCATAAGTTGAAGCAGTGGCAATGACTCAGTGAAGTAGATTTTTAATTTTCAACCAGGGCACAAAACTGGTAATATATTTGTCATCCAATTTTCATTTCTACTGATGGTACGAAAATCAGACAATGTTGATATCAAACAGATGAACTGATTACAACCTCTGCTAGTATATTAGCCATACAGTGAAGATGAACATTTGTCAATTTATCCTATGATCAGTCTTGTTTATTTGATACTTGAAGTTAAATTAGTTCCAGTAAATTGCAATGTGGTCATTTTAACTTTCGACAATGGCTTAAAAGTGGCTTAAATTAGTCCCCATAAATGCTGTCCACTTTTTGTTTTTGTTGGTTATTGCACATGATATATAACAGGCAGCCAATCCAATATTGTAACTTTACCCCTTAAAATTAAATCGATCCCCAACTCCTTTAATAGTAGTTGTCGCATTTTGCATTACATATGACTAGAAACTTTGCCTTCAATGATGCAGGATGCTTGTGAAAGACAATTAACAGTATTGTGGTTTTGAATTAAGCAATAAAATGATTTTTACTTTTTGTTTTTTTCAACATTCAGTAGAGGCACAAGAGCTAAAATGCTCTTCCATTTGCAATAACCTGTTATAAATTACTTCCATTTGGAGAATTTTTTTGCATAATATTGACAGAATACATTACAATATCTTGTCTTTGCCTCTTCACATTTATTCCTCTCCTCTCCCGCAGGGATATGGGTCCAGAGTGTCACCTCGAATATTGAAAAGACACATACAGCAGTAATTGAATAAATTTTCAATGAAGTGTTACACATATAGAGTGTCAGGAATAGGAGCTGAAATCTTATCTTCCAATATACGTACGAAGTGAGCAACATCACTTATATGTCAAATAGTGGACATTATAAATTACTTTTCATTGTTTATACTAATGCACATCATATAAGGCAGGGTTGCGATATCAGTGATTTAGTTTAAGGTCCAAAATAAGACAAGTACAAATGTATTATTTTTTTGAGATTATTTTAAAATATTTCTTTAAGCAGTGAGATATGAAGGTAAGATTGATTACACTATAAATTAGAAAACTTAATAAAACAAAAACAAAACAATATTGGAAGTCTATGTTTAATATGGTTGTACAGACTTGTATAAGAAGCCTTCAAGCTGCTTGTAAACAAATACTTTAGTATTGTTGTTATTATTTGAATTAACACATCTACCACAGGATGGCAGTTCCTAATACTACATTCTTAACTGGATAACAAACAAGCATCAATCACAGTAAAAGTTGTGCAGGCACAAAATAAATCCACAAAATTCAACTTGCATTTTTGCAGTCAAAAATCTTGACTTGCTTTTCAACGAGTCTGAATTAAAATGAGCAAAAGTTCAAAAATTAAATAAATTCTAGTTGAATGTCAAGTTTGCTTTGACAAATCCAATTTTGCAATAAAATGGTTGTATTGAGAAAAATAAATCCACAAAAAGAGAGATGGCACAAGCTCTCAAAGATTCTTGTGGCCCAACAGATAAGAAAGCTTTGAAATAATCTGCTCTATTTTTCTCGGAAATTTTTGCATGTCAGACTTGCACCATGGTATATTCATAAAATTCTACATAATTCAATTTAACAGACTATAAAGTAATTAGTTTAAAATAAAGTTTTCGTAATTTTCTACTTTACACTGAACATTTTTCCTGTTCCATATGGCTATCAGAGCTTAAAATGACATGCAATATAAATGTAATTAAGTTTGATAACTCAAGAGACTTGTACACAGCCTTCAGCAATATAATTAAAACTCGATAACTATCACCTGGAGTCAAAAGGCCACTATCCTTATGAATGTGGATGAGAACTTGTGTTTCATTTGTTTGCATGCAACAGGTATGCAATGTCATAACGTAACATGTATTAAGGGCATGTTGGAATCACTGCATACATCATCATTGTGATAAAACTATACACAACTCTTTGGGATCTTCTCAATCCAGAAAAAAAACAATCTGTTTACCAAACATTTTCATGAGGACAATGTATATCCAATGTAACCTTGACACTGGCCCAGCCAACAGATATATCAAAAAAAATTACAAAAGCAAAATACTGCAGATGCTGGAAATCTGAAACAAAAACAGAAAATGCTGGAAAATCACAGCAGGTCTAGCAGCATCTGTGGACAGAGAAACAGAGTTAACATTTCAAATCTGCTCTGAAGAAGGGTCATACAGACTCAAAACTCTGTTTCTCTCTTCATAGATTCTGCTAGACCTGTTGAGTTTTTCCAGCATTTTCTGGTTTTGTATCAAAAAATTATACTCAATTTCCTTACTGAAATATTTTGAGTAAGTTTTGCTCTTTACATAATATAATTAGTCAGGAGATGCAGCTGGAACATTAGTAAGTACCGTAACTGCAGTGCAGTGTTGCATGAAACAGTTGGGTGATACCTTGTCTATAATGACAAACAATTACATTACTTTCCCTGGGCCAAGAGAGAACAAGAGAAGAGGGCTCTAAGATTCTTTCAACAGTAAGATTTCCCAGTTCATGATGTAATTGATTGCATGCATACAATATTATTTGCTCCAGCACATAAAAACCGAAAGAGCTTCTACTCAAAAGTGCAAATTGTATGTGACCATTCTTAAGGGATAATTTGGCAGATGGTATGTTGCCTTTTTTTTTATCACATCTGTAACAACCCCATTATTCACTACTAACCACAAGGTACAGGATTGAAGCCTCGAGAACACTGCCCAGCCACAGCACTGCATCTACATTCCATAGACAAGTATAACAAATTTCATGCTTCCACCACAGCCATCATCAAATACAAAATATACAAGCAATTCCAATGCCTTAGTTTGTCAGAGACTTTCCAATACAGCCCAGCTAAAATTTCCACTATCATTATGGTGCAGGGTGCTGCTTTTACCATAACTTCACTATTCAACAAGGTATCCTCAAAAGGCATTTCATACAATTAATTGCTTTAAAGTGCAATGATAATCGTTAGATACTCAAAGTGAGTTGTGACCAGTGCACTGTGCATTTTCAGCATGATATCCTCAGATTTATATTCTATCTTTTGGCATTCTTGCTCACCATACTAGCTCAAATGAACTAATAAGTAATAAATAATGAATCACAAAGTTTTTCAGACAAGTTTGCCAATTAACTGCTTTTCTATTTGTCACATTTGTAGCACAATTGTTTGCTGACAAAAGAAAACTGACAGTTGACTTTGGCATTTAGTCTTAGACATGTTAATTATATAAAACTGACACAGTGCAAAAGTTCCCTACTAGTCCCATACTTGAATCATCTGAAACAGCAGCATAATGGTTACAATAATCTGCTAAATGCAGGTTCAAATCCCACTATGACAGTTTGCAACAAGACATGAAAAACATGAAGTCCATTAATATGATCCAAGAATAACTGAATACAACTTTTCTTTCTCCACTGCAATGTTTTAATATTGACTGTAAAACACTGCTCTCTACTTACAGTGAAATTTAGAGAAGGTATCTGTGACATCGCAGCTGAGATTATTAATTCTTCATGACATACTTGCATTCAATGAGGCATATCTGTTTCACCATGTAAACTATCCAACGATGGCCAATGTTTAATGACGTCTCCTACTGATACATTTTCAGGAAGTTAAATCTACCTTGACTGTGACCTTTTACAGAAAACAGAAAGATCAACAGTCCAAACTGCCACCCATCTGTCACACCCTAATCATTAGGTTAGCTAGTGGTCTTACCTAGTATAACATTCACCAGAAAGGTCATTGGCCTGAACAGTTAACTGTTTCTCTGTGCACAGATGCTGCCAGGCCTGCTGAGTATTTCCAGCATTTTCCATGTTTATTTCAAATTTCCAACATCTACAGTATTTTTTGTAGTAGTTTTATTTCTTTCGCTTGTTTTCCCTTTTCTTTTTCTGAGCCTCATCTTCACATCTCTAACTTTATCTCTTCTTAATATGTATGTGAAAGAATATCCTGAAGACTACCTGTCATGTATTGTGACAAATAACGTCCATTCTTCTCACATTGGTAATATTCACAGAATATTGGGTACCTCAGAATCCTGCTTCACTGAACTCTATCTAAAACCTTTGGCACAAAGCAGCTCATTGAATCTCATACTTACAGTCATCAGGTGCTTACAAGTCATAACTGTCTTCTTGTGCTTCATGTTCAGAAGGGATATTGCATCTATCCAATAATTTCCCTTTCATTAAGATCATTATTACAAGGATTATGGTTGGTGCCATATGAATCCTCAGTTGTCACAGATAGGCAAGATTTGAATCAATATAGTTTTCCACATAGTACCTCTCAAGCAAACAATAATATAAATGCAGCTTCTCCTGATTCACTGATTTCACAGACACTTGAAGATTCAAATGGGTCCATCCCTGGACACCAAGTTAACACCACAATGAATGTAAGTATGAACTATCTCACAGGAAGATTAGGACAGAGTAATTTCTTTAAATCAGACAAAAAAGAACATTTTCCCCAAATATTCTCAAGATGTTGTGCTTCTTCTGTTATAATTCAGGACTTATGCCTTATTCTTCAATTGTGACTGTTTCCCTGCCAAAGTTTTGGTGCCAATCTCAGGCACCGATTTTGTGCTGTCTAGCACCATGCTTGTACAATATTCAGCATTATTTCCGCTCAGTGCTGTCCCTGTTAGGAAGCTTTAAAGAAATCACTGAGTATTCAACCTCTGTAAAATGTTTCATGTTGCTGACTGACTTGTAACAGAGCTTAAGGGCTTTCCTTGAACTCTTGAGCTATGCATCAGCTCACACAATACGTTGATTGTTGTGCTTGGTTATTAAATCCCAATCAATTCTTTCGTTAATACTGCTATTTATGGATTCACTTAATGGGACTGCTTTATGATAGGGTAATTTGAAAGTTGTGTGTGAATTGATATAATTTTCCTGATAAATGGGAAGCATGTGCCAAAAAGGATGTTCTGAAATATATGTCGTACGACCTGTCATTCAATGAAGAGAAAACATCTCAATATAGTAACCAGAGTTAGTTATTCTATTTCACCTGCACACCCAGCAGTCGTTGTTTCTGCCAGCAGTGACTAAACATGAGCCATACATGTTTAATGTTTCTACATTAAAAGTTATTTATTTTAGATTGATTTTGTGTTTTAATGCCAAAAGTTGCAAGGCCATCACTGGTAATAACAACCATTGGTAGCAACATTGATTTGATGAAACAATGTGGAAATTTTACACTGATGAGTGAATGCATGGCACATTCCAAAAGTCTCAAGTCCTGTTCTGATTTCCCTGGCCGAAGGAATCACTAATTGAAGACTCCTGTAATTCCACTGGGTGGCACATACTGAGTGATTGAGATGCTGAACTGAACAGTATGATTCAGTCAGCCTGTATTGCAGAATCTTTCACACACTCCCAGCAGGTCTACTGTTATATATCTACTGCTTTGATATATTGCTCCATTACTTAACAGTCTGAGAATAATTCAAACTTTGTTTATTAATTTGTGGCCCAAATGTATTGAAAAAACTGACACACACACAAACACATCTACCTTACACATTGATTACAGTGCACTATGTCACATAAACTATTGCCTTCCACAAGGCTGAGTTTGGTGATGCCACTTCCCAAAATGTATTTGCACTTTGAAGTCAAAGCCAGCAACGTCCAGCCAACCACCTGCAGCAAGGTTGAAGAAAGGAAAAACAAGTCCTGTCTTTCAGAAATATGTGCCATTGCTATTAAAACATATGAAAGCAAGCTTTTTGATGTGGGAGATGGGCAGAGCATTTTGAAAGATGAAATGTGTTAATAGTATGCTAGTAGCAGTACAGATGGTGCAGAAATTTTGGATGCCAAAATGTCAGAAGTCTAAGTGTTTTAACGAGCGGCTGTCTTTCGGTCTAGACAATGTTAAACCCCCAGTGCACTGCTGCAAGAATACACCAATGTTAAATCCAGTGTACCGTTGGAGGAATATGCCAATATTAAACCCAGTGTACTACTGGGGCATTATGTCCAACATTAAACCCAGTGCACTATTGGAGGAATATAGCAATGTTAAACCCAATGCACTGCTGGAGGAATATATGAATGTTAAACCTAATGCACAATGGAGGAATATACCTAAAGTTAAACCTAGCACACTACTGAAGGAATATACCAATGTTAAACTCAGTGCACTACTGGAGGAATATACCAATGTTAAACCCAGTGCACTACTGGAGGAATATACCAATGTTAAACCCAGTGCACTATTGGAGGAATATACCAATGTTAAACCCAATGCACTGCTGGAGGAATATACCAATGTTAAACCTAATGCACTATGGAGGAATATACCTAAAGTTAAACCTAGCACACTACTGAAGGAATATACCAATGTTAAACTCAGTGCACTACTGGAGGAATATACCAATGTTAAACCCAGTGCACAACTGGAGGAATATATCAATTTAAACCTAAAGCACAATGGAGGAATATACCCAAAGTTAAACCTAGCACATGACTGGAGGAATATACTAATGTTAAACCTAGTGCACTGCTGCTTCATTATACCCAATGTTAAGATAAAAGCAAAATACTGCAGATGCTAGAAATCTGAAATAAAAACAGAAAATGCTGGAAAAACTCAGCAGGTCTGACATCACCCTGGAGAGAGAAACAGAGCTAATATTTTGAGTCCATATGACTCTTCTTTAGCTCTGAAGAAGTCATACAGACTCAAAACTTTAGCTCTGTTTCTCTCTCCACAAAAGCCGTCAGACCCTTAGAGTTTTTCCTGCATTTTCTGTTTTTATACCCAATGTTAAATGCAGTGCACTGCTGGAGCACTATAACCAACATTAAACCCAGTGCACTGCTGGAGGAATATACCAATGTTAAACCCAGTGATGCAGAATGTATCAGAATGTGGGGGACTTCAATGTCCATCACCAAGAGTGACTCAGTAGCACCACTACTGACCGAGCTGGCCGTGTCCTAAAGGACATAGCTGCTAGACTGGGTCTGCGGCAGGTGGTGAGGAAACCAACAAGAGGGAAAATCATACTTGACGTCATCCTCACCATCCTGACTGCTGCAGATGCAATGACCACCACACAGTCATTGAGGAGACGAAGTCCCATCTGAGGATATCCTTCATTGTGTTGGGTGGCATTACCACCGTGCTAAATGGGGTAAATTTTGAACAGATCTAGCAACTCAAAACTGGGCATCCATGAGGCACTATGGACCATCAGCAGCAGAATTGTACTCGAACAAAATCTGTAAGCTTATGGTCTGTCATATTCCCCACTCTATCATTACCATCAAACCAGGGGACCAACGCTGGTTCAATTAAGAATGCAGGAGGGCATGCCAGGGGCAGCACGAGGCATACCTAAAAATGAGGTGTCAACCTGGTGAAGCTGTAACACAGGACTACTTGCGTGTCAAACAGCGTAAGCAGCAAGTGATAGGCAGAGCTAAGTGATCCCACAACCAAAGGATCAGATCTAAGCTCTGCAGTCTTGCCACATCCAGTCGTGAAAGGTGGTGGACAATTAAACAACTCACTGGAGGAGGAGGTTCCACAAATATTCCCATCCAGATTGATGGGGGAGTTCAGCACATCAGTGCAAAAGATAAGACTGAAGCACTTGTTACAATCTTCAGCCATTAGTGCTGAGTGCATGATCCATCTCGGCCTCCTCCGGAGGTCCCCAGCATCACAGATGCCAGTCTTCAGCCAATTCAATTCATTCCATATGATAGCAAGAAACAACTGACAGCACTGGATAGTGCAAAGGCTATTGGGCCTGACAATATTCCAGCAATAGTACTGAAGACTTGTGCTCCAGAACTTGCCACACCCCTAACCAGACCTCATTTCAGCCTTGGTTCAAACATGGGACAAAAGATCTGAACTCCTGAGGTGAGGTGAGAGTGTCTGCCCTTGACATCAAGGCAGCATTTGACAGAGTATGGCATCAAGGAGCCCTAACAAAACTGGAGTCAATGGGAATCGGGGAAAACTGTGTTGGTTGGGGGTCATACCTAGCACAAAGGAAGATGGTTGTGGTTGTTGGAGGTCAGTCATCTCAGCTCCAGGACATCACTGCAGGAGTTCCTCAGGATAGTGTCCTCGGCCCAACCATCTTCAGCTGCTTCATCAATGATCTTTCATCCATCATACGTTCAGGAGTGGGAATTTTCGCTGATTACTGCACAATGTTCAGCACCATTCGCGACTCCTCAAATACTGAAGCAGTCCATTTCCAAATCCAGCAAGGCCTGGACAATATCCAGGCTTGGACTGACAAGTGGCAAGTAACATTGGCGCCACACAAGTATCAGGCAATGGTCATCTCCAACAAGAGCGAATCTAACCATCGTCCCTTGACATTCTATGGCATTGCCATTGCTGAATCCCCAACTATCAACATCCTGGGGGTTACCAGTGATCAGAAACTGAACTGGACTAGCCATATAAATATCGTGGCTACAAGAGCAGGTCAGAGGCTAGGAATCATGTGATGAGTAATTCACCTCCTGACTCCCCAAAGTCTGTCCACCATCTAGAAGGCACAAGTCAGGAGTGTGATGGAATACTTCCCACTTGCCTGGATGAGTGCAGCTCCCACAACACTCAAGAAGCTTGACACCATCCAGGACAAAGCAGCCCGATTGATTGGCATTGGCATTACATTTACAAACGTTCACTCCCTCACCACTGATGCACAGTAGCAGCAGTGTGTACCATCTACAAGATGCACTGAATGAATTCACAAAAGCTCCTTCAGCAGCACCTTCCATACCCATGACCATTACCATCTAGAAGGACAAGGGCAGCAGACAGATGGGGACACCTCTACCTGGAAATTCCCCTCCAAGTCAGTCACCATCCTGACTTGAGAATATATCACCGTTCCTTCACAGTCGTGGGGTCAAAATTGTGGAACTCCCTCCCTAGCAGCACTGTGGGTATACCTACACCACATGGACTGCAGCGGTTCAAGAGAGCAGCTCACCATCACCTTCTCAAGAACAATTAGGGATGGCCAATAAATGCTAGCCCAGCCAGCGAAGCCCACATCCCATGAATGAATAAATAAAAATACTGCACAGCCACTCACAGAGAGAGGAGCTGGGTTAAAGAAGGATGTGCTGAGACCCAAGGCCATAAAAATGGAGCGCGATAGATCGGAGAACCTCGTGGGTAGGACTCAGTGCCGGAAGGAGCAGACCAGCGGTAGATTGTCGGCTCCCCCGCTAACCGACAGGTGGGTGGAGGACTGCTCGGCTCCCCCGCTGACCGGCAGGCAGATGGAAGACCGCTCGGCCCTCCCGCTGACCTATAGCAGGAGGTGGAGCCAATGAGCTAGCCGCACGCATGCACAGTCCAGTTCCACGACCCACGAGCGTGTACAGTGACTTCAACGGCAGGAGAAACCACACATGTGCTAGTGGACACACTGTGAGTCGTGCACATGCACAGTTTGCTGGCACATGGCTAATCAACAAAAGAGCAAGAGAAACCTGATCATTGTTGTCCAAAAGCATGGATGTAAGTTCATACAGTAATATCCAACTCATTCAGAGTGAGGGTGTACACACTTCTCATCCCTGCCACAACAATAGGTAGAATATACAGATTTTATAACAAAGGCAAAATACTGCGGATGCTGGAAATCTGAAACAAAAACAAAAAGTGCTGGAAATATTCAGCAGCTTGACAGCATCTATGGAGAGAAAGACAGAGTTAACGTTTCGAGTCCATATGACTTCTTCGGAACTAAAGAGAAGTAAAGATATAGTGAAATATATACTGTGTAAGGGGGAGTGGGACAGATGAAGCTGGATAGAAGGCCAGTGATAGGTGGAGGCAAAGGAGAGATTACAAAAGATTTCATAAACAAAAGATCGAAGGAGTGTTGATGGTGGTGATACTGGCTGAAGGAGGTGCTAATGGTGACATTAAAAGTAGAAAGCAGGATGAGCAAGTGAAAGATGGCTCTAGTGGGGGTGGGGGGAGGGGACGGTGGTAGGAAAAAAGATCAAAATAGGCTAAAAGGTGGGGGTAAAGCAATGAATAAAAATGAAATTTAAAGAAAAATAATAAAATATATATATAAAAGTTAAAAAATAAATATTTGAAAAGGGGGTGAGGATGGAGAAGAGTTGGTCTGAAGTTGTGGAATTCAAGTTAAGTCCGAAAGGCTGTAAAGTGCCTAATCGGAAGATGAGGTGCTGTTCCTCCAGTTTGTGTTGAGCTTCACTGGAACATTGCAGCAGGCCAAGGATGGACATATGGTCATGAGAGCAGGATGGTGTACTGAAGTGGCAAGTGACAGGAAGGTCTGGGTCATGTTGCAGACAGGCCGAAGATGTTCTGCAAATCAGTCACCCAGTTTGCGTTTGGTCTCTCCAATATAGGGGAGACTGCATTGGGAGCAGCGAATGCAGTAGACCAAATTGAGGGAAGTGCAAGTGACTGCTTCAGTTGAAAGGAGTGTTTGGGCCCTTGGACAGTGAGGAGGGGGGAAGTAAAGGGCCAGGTGTTGCACCTTCTGCAATTGCATGGGAAGGTGCCGTGGGAAGGGGTTGAGGAGAAGGGGGTGATGGAGAGTGGACCAGGGTGTCCCAGAGGGAACGATCCCTGCGGAATGCCGACAGGGGGGTGGTGAAGGGAAGATGTGTTTGGTGGTGGAAATGCTGGAAATGGGGAAGGATGATCCTTTGAATGCTAAGGCTGGTGGGGTGAAAAGTGAGGACAAGGGGGACCCTATCATGTTTTTGGGAGGGAGAGGAAAGTGTGAGGGCAGAGGCATGGGAGTTGGGCTGGACATGGTTGAGTGACCTGTCACCAACCGTGGTTGGGAAATCTCGGTTAAGGAAGAAGGAAGACATGTCAGAAGCACTGTTTTGGAAAGCGGCATCATCAGAACAGATACGACGGAGGCAAAGGAACTGAGAGAATGGGATGGAGTCTTTACACGAAGCAGGGTGAGAGGAGTTGTAATCGAGGTAGGTGTGGGAGTTGGTAGGCTTGTAATGAATATTGGTGGACAGTCTATCACCAGAAATTAAGACAGAGAGGTCAAGGAAGGGAAGGGAAGTGTCAGAGATGGACCATGTCAAAGTGATGGAGGGGTGGAAATTGGAAGCAAAATTAATACATTTTTCCAGGTCCAGTCGAGAGCATGAAGCAGCACTGAAACAGTCATCGATGTACCGGAGAAAAAGTTGAGGGAGGGGGCCTGAGCAGAACTGGAATAAGGAATGTTTCACATACCCCATAAAGAGACAGGCATAACTGGGGCCCATACGGGTACCCATAGCCACACCTTTTATTTGGAGGAAGTGAGACGAGTTTAAGGAGAAATTGTTCAGTGTGAGAACAAGTTCAGCCAGACAGAGGAGAGTAGTGGTGGATGGGGATTGTTCGGGCCTCTGTTCATGGAAGAAGCGGAAGGCCCGCAGACCATCCTGGTGGGGGATGGAGGTGTAGAGGGTTTGGACGTCCATGGTGAAGAGAAGGCATTTGGGGCCAGGGAACTGGAAATTTTTGATATGATGTAAGGCATCAGAGGAATCATGGATGTAGGTGGGAAGAGACTGGACAAGGGGAGAGAGAACTGAGTCAAGATAGGAAGAAATGAGTTCTGCTTTCTACTCTTAATGTCACCATTAGCACCTCCTTTAACCAGTACCACCACCATCAACGCGCCTTCGACCTTTTGTTTATGACATCTTTTGCAATCTCTCCTTTGCCTCCACCTATCACTGGTCTTCTATCCAGCTTCACCTGTCCCACCCCCTTAAACAGTATATATTTCACCATATTTTTACTTCCCTTTAGTTCTGAAGAAGGGTCATTCAGACTTGAAAAGTTAACTCTGTCTTTCTCTCCACAGACGCTCTCAAACCTGCTGAGTTTTTTCAGCATGTTTTGTTCTTGGTACAGACTTTATGTTTACTATATAGTGATAGTTGCAGTTTTATCAAATATGTTAACTTTTTTGACAACAGTTGTGACTAAAAAACACAAAATGTCATTTGCAGAACTGAAAAAGTTCAGAAGCCTTAATTGCTTGTATCAAAAGAGAAGTTAATAAATGTTGGAACTTGTCTGTGCATCAATGGAAACATTCAGTAACCTTATAATTTTGATCTTGTGAATAATTTTTAATAACGTAGGGCTCTTCTCATTTTGGGAAAGTGCAGGATGAAAATCCTCAGAACAGAATTTCTACTGATTATAGTTGCAATAATGTAGAGAGGAATAATGCCATATGATCTCCTCCAAAGTACGGAGTGATGAACATTTATGGTAGAAAATACTTATGGGGCAGAATTTTGCAGTTGGCGAGCAGGGGGGCGGGGCCCACGGGATGCATAAAATGACGCAGGATGACATTAGGCGGAACCCCCGATGTCATCCCGCCCCATTTAAATTTTCAGGAAGGCGGGGACGCAGCAAAATCAGCTGCGGGCCCGCCGACCTGTCAAGGGCCAATTGAGGCCATTAACAGGATCATTTAAGCAATTAAAGGACCTGCCCGTCCAACCTTAAGGTCGGCGGGCAGACCAGGAGCCCCAGCAGCAAATAGAGAAAACATGAAACCTCATCCAGCGGTGGGATGAGGTTTCATGTAGGGATTTAAAAATTTTAATAAAGTTATTCTGTAAATTATGAACATGTCCCATCTCGTGGGACATTTTCACATGAGGGGGACATGTAAGGGATTTTTTTTTCTCTATTTGTAATATTTTTCAAACTCCAGGTGATCTCCCTGAGGCTAAGTGCAGCCTCAGGGAGATGTGCACTCTTTCATGCACATGCGCGAAAGAGCGCACTCTTGCTATTAGGGAATCCCCTCCCGCCCGCACAGGGAGTGCATAGCGCTTCCCGCTGGGTGTCATGCTGGGCGGGCCTTAATTGGCCCGCCCACGTAAAATAGCGGCGGGGCCCGCTTCGCTGAGGGGGAATCAGCTCCCCGCCCGCTGGAGATTGGGTCGGGCCCACCCGCCCAACAAGCAGAAAACTCGGCCCATGTTGTCAATTAAACATTCATGTAGTAGACAAGGGTGTCATATGTTCCAACTTATTTTTAACCTTTCAGCAGTACTGACTTGTTTAACAACAAAACTCAAATCACATACACAATGATGAAGTTCAATAGCTTTGAAGAGTAACATCAGCATAAGCTCTAGTGATATAAATAACTCATGAATGTTCCAATATTGACAAAAATGGACCATACCTGTACAGCATAGCAACAGTATTCTGTTTCTTCTGTGAAACCTTCCCAGGTGAGCCAGCCAATGAATCAGAATACATTTCTCCCAATAAAGAAACGCAACATCCTCTAAAGAGGGAAAACCAAAAGAAAAATTAACAGGTCTGGCAAGTAGCTATTTAAGCCAGAGTAATAGTCTACAAAATGTTGCGACAAATTCTTAGAACCAAATTGCTTTATTGTGATACATGTCCTCAAGGGTAACTAGGGATGGGCAGTAAATGCTGGCCCAGCCAGTGAAGCCCACATCCCATGAATGAATTTTTAAAAAAACTTAAATCTCAGAATAACTGTTTTAGAATTTAGTTCCTAAAATGATGTATAATGTCTTCTTTGAAAAAATGTTTACCTTCTCTCTGCCAGTCACTGTTCTCGTTCTAAAGGAATAGAAAGGTGAACTGTGCCTGTGGTAATCTCTAGCATTGTATAATTTCTGAGGGAAAAATGTTAAGGCAGTAGGCCATGCCTTTTTCTTCTTTTGATTCTCTTCCCTGCATTCATCCAAAGAAGCACCTAACCATAGTTGTGTGGCATCCCCTTTGACAACTGATCACTCTTTGGAAAATTATTTTATCAGGCTGCTGTAGACTCCTTACATTGTTATTGCTGTGAGAATATACTATTTCCAATAATTCATGGAATACTATGGAACCTCCTATTTTATCTGTACAGACTTAAAGAAAGTACGTATACAAAATGTATGTGAACGCTAATGGAACCACTTCTATTTTGAATGCTAATCAGGAAGTACTAATTTGTCTAAATTGCAACTTCTTAAAGTACTTTATTGTGTAGTAATGAATTTTGTCTTACCTTGGTAATAGATTGCACATCTTCAGTAAATGTGTGCATTCTGCATCAACATACATCTAACTCGTTTGGAAAAACTATTTAGTGAGAGGTTGGCTCAAGCTATGCAATGAGACTGCGGTTATCCTCTCCAGTTCACTTCATTCTGCATTTCTATACTGCGAGGTAAGTAGCTGACTGATACACTTTTTTCTGCCGAAATAGTTAAACCACTCTTTTAATTACAGTGTTTTTCAAGACAAAAGAAACATGATTAAACAGGTAGAATTCAACATTCTGATCCCATGGGCATGCCAATGAGTAACTAAATTAACTAAAAACACTGCTGTGTGTCCATACATTCTGTGTGTTATTTAGTCCGTGCATCTGTATACCAGTGTTTCTATCTATGCTGTCTGATGTGTGTGACCTCATGTCCCTGGGTAGAGAATTTTTTTTCATTCATGTTACAAAGTACTCCAACCTCAGGGATAGTGTTTGTCAATAGTACTGTAAAATTACTTCTAAAGCTGCAAAAGATATAATTCAAGGCTACTTCCTTTACCACCCCATTCCACCAGCCCCAGGACACAACCTACTGCTGCTCTAGAGGGGTATTTCCATTTTGCTTTAGCATGTGTCAACTTCCAAAAATGCCTTAACAAAGTTCTTCACAAAAGGCTGCTGCATCTGGACAAAATATTTGATAAGGTGCCATATCAAAGGTTATTGTGGAAAATAAAAGCTCATAGTGTAGGGGGTAACATATTGGCATGGATAGAAGATTAGCTAGCTAACAGGAAACAGAGAGTAGGCATAAATGGGTCTTTTTCTGGTTGGCAAGATGTTACAAGTGGTGTGCCATAAGGTTCAGTGTTGGAGCCTCAACTTATAACAATTTATATATATGACTTGGATGAAGGGACCGAAGGAATGGGTTCTAAATTTGCTGATGACACAAAGATAGATAGGAAAGCAATTTGTGAAGGGGAAATAAGGCGGCTACAAAGTGACATAGATAGGTTAAGTAAGTTGGCAAAGATCTGGCAAATAGAGCATAATGTGGGTAAATGTGAAATTGTCCAATTTGGGAGGAAGAATAAAAAAGAAGAATTTTATCTAAATGGTGAGAGATTGCAGAGCCTGAGGGATCTGGGTGTCCTAGTTTATGCATCACAAAAGGCCAGTATGCAGGTACAGCAAGTAACTAGGAAAGCTAATGGAATGTTATATTTACTGCAAGAGGAATTGAATATAAAATTAGAGAGGTTATGCTTCAGTTTTACAGACACTGGTGAGACCACATCTGGAGTACTGTGTGCAGTATTGCTCTCCTTATTTAAGGGAGGATTTAAATGAGTTAGAAGCAGTTCAGAGAAGGTTTACTAGACTAATACCAGGAATGGGCAGATTGTCTTATGAGAAAAGATTGCACAGGCTAGGGGCGGAATTTTCCATGCCTCGCTGATGTTGGGCATGTTTGGCAGTGTGAGCAAACAAAATGACGAGAAGGCCAGAAATCAATTTCACCAGGTTGTGAAACCAGCTTGCAATCAACCGCTCAGCCTGTCGATGGTGGGCTGCATTCCCTACCATTGGACATCGGGATCCTCACTGTGATACATCTGCATATCATTATAAGGCCAGGCCGCTGGAATAATCCCCCTAAATTGGCAGGAAAACACACCAGTGCAGAACACTTTTTGACAAGTGTGACGTGCAGTATTCGGAACTTACTGCCAGGGCCTTGCTCACATCACGGACATATGAGGAGCAGTAGATGTTGGAGCCCAGCAGCAATGGCACACTGGAGGAATGTCCATGGCATGCTGAGGTAGATTCTCATGGACATGGCTCTGCTGCAAAGCAGTCCATGGAAGTTAAAAAGTCACCATTGAGGGTCTGCTCACAACAGATGATGGTTGAGGGAGTGGAGAGGGAGGTCCAGCTGTGTTTGGGAGAGGAAGGTGTACTGGGTGGGTGGGAGAGGAACGTCTAGGATCGACTAGGAGAGGAAGAGGTGACGGGGGGATGAGGTTCGGAGGGGAAGGGAATGAAGGTGTCAGGGGGTGAGGTTGGGAGGGGGGGAATGAAGGTGTTGGGGGACGACATTGGGAGGGGGGAACAAAAGTGTCTGTGGGGCTGGGAGGGGGTGGAGGGAGTACGAGGGAAGGAGGGGTAACTGGGGAGAAGACAGAAACTGGGGAGGTAGGTGCAAGGGGAGGTGGTAGGTGTAAGGGAAGGAGTTCAGAGGGAGGAAGGAGTGCAGAGAGGGGAGGGAGTAATGGTGGAGGAAGGAGTCAGGAAGGGGGAAGGAGAAAGGCTGGAGGACTAAGGTTGGAAAAGAAGAAAGGTGTCTGAGGGAGTCGGAAGGGGAAGGACTAAGGTGGGAAGGAGTTCCAGGGGAAGGAGTTCCAAAGGACAAGAGGGTTTCAAGGAGGGAAGGGGTCTGGCAAGGGAGATGTCCCAGGTGAACATGCAAGGGAGGGCTCTGATGGGTCCATGACTGCCTCCTGGGGAGCAAACTGAGGGTGGATGTGGCATGAGGGAATGGAGAGAATGACCAAGAGTGGAGTGGGAGGGTGAGGGTTCAACAGTATCAATAGAAGTGACAATGAGGGTAGTTAGTGGGGACTCGGAGCCAGTCGCAGACCCTGGGAGTGGGAAGGAGGAGCTCGGGGAAGTGAATGGGGATGGGATTTATGGGAAGGAAGGGAACATGCATGTTCATCTGGACATCCCTGAAGGAAAAGGGTTGTGGCTGGTAGGTCACGGGAGGTGGAAGGTGTGCCGGGGGGTCGACAGCGATGGGGGAAAGGAAATGGGTGACGAGGGGAGGGGAAAGGACGGGGCAGCGAACAAAATACTGTATCACCACCATGCCGTCTAAATCAAAATTGAAACATGAGTAGTAGTGGGCGAGATCAAGTGCTGCAGGTGTGATCAGTGGGTTGGCAGAGATGTAGGTCAGCTCAGATGGACAACTGAAAGCAGGCCGCATAGAAAATGCTCGGGACATTGAGGCAAGTGTGATATGGGAAGGATCCACATACATGGGAGAGTGCTTGCACAAGGCTCAGAAAGGCCCTGTCACACATAGTTCTCCCTCCAGAATCACTTGTTGGCCAGCTGTTCCCACAGCAGTGACAGAGGACGAGGTTGAGGGGCTCACAGACAAACGGGACTTGGAGGGAGAGGTCAACTTCTGAGATTACTGAGTGGATGACCCAAAGGTGTCCAGCTGCCACTCCTCCTGCCTTCGGGGGTCCCAGCCTGGCTCCTTGAGGGGAAGGAGCACCTGGACAGATGTCAAGGTGCCCCGTTTCCCTCTTGCGTTGCCACTGCAGGAACTCACCCATGGCTCCCACAGTGGAGTGCAGGTCTGCACGCATCTTCACGTTTTGCTGGACCAGAGTCTCCATGGTGTCTGCCATCCTTCCCAGGGAGACCTCCATATGTGCACATGTGGGCATCACTTCATCAGAGAACTGGCGGACACAGTCCTCTGACTTGCAAGCCACTCTGTTGAGGGCTTCTAACAGCTCTGCGTTATGTTCCCACACCTTCTGCTAACTCCACAGCATGAGTTGGAAGGCCAAATTCAGAGATTCATCATCTGACTCAGACTTCACAGATGCCTCTTCCCCAGCAGTGCTCCAAGTGCCAGGGAGCTCGGCTGTACCTGCCTTCTCCTGCTGCAGACATGTGTCCGTGCGGTGACCACCGGATTGTGAACCCAAGCCTGCTCTAGATCTAAGTCCCACCAAGATGTGTGTCTCTGCGCTGGTGGAAGGTGTGGATAAGCACTGTGACAGGTCTTCCAGGCTGCTTATTTCCAGCTCTTCAATGGGGGAGGTTTTCTCTTGGCTGGAGGTGAGGACCTGGATGGAGGTGAGGGACTGGCTGGCTGAGGATGTCAGTCATTTGGCAGAGCTCCCTGTGAACCATGTAGAGATAATTAGTGCATGGCAGCAGACTCAAGAGAGAAAGAGCACTCACAATTGTGTTGAAAGAGGGATTACATGGTGCAGGATCCTCACGAGGGTGTTCGCCGTTGAACTCACCGTCACTGCAGACACAGTCCAGGTCCTCACCAGTCAGTGCGATGACACACTCTTCAAAGTGAGTGAGGGGCCTAAGGTGGGCTACTGCACCTCTTCCTGCTGATGTGAGCAGGCTTCTCCTGCATGAAAACAGATGGAGTGTGAGCAGGACACATGGCACTGCATGGAATGTTTGTGTGGTGAGCGGAGACATGGACAGGATGAAGATGCAAGCTCGAGACGATATGAGCCTGATGGAGTTGTGAGGGAATGTGTGAGAGTTAATGGTGTTGTCCCTTGAGGTGTGAGATCCCTGTGGATGTGTGATGGGCTTGTTGAGTGTGTGAGTTGAGAGTGAGGAGAAGAGTGAGTTACCCTGGCGGAATGGATGAGACCATTCATCCTTTTGTGGCACTGGGTGGCTATCGTCTTTTGAAGGGCATTGGTGCTGACCACTGCTGCCACCATCTCCCATGCTGGATTGGTGATGCCGCTGTCCCCTCCTGCAGCCATAGCAAAGGCAGAGGACATCACGATGGGCTTCCACGGCATTGAAAAGGTGCTCAAGGGACATGTCACTAAACCGGGGGGCTGCAGTCTTTTTGCCTTTCAGGGCCATCCTGTCTTTTATATGGCAGTCATGAGCTGGAAGCACTGAGAGGTGTGCATGTGGCTTCACTTTAAATGTGACGCCTGGCATGATGAAGTGGCGAGGTGATGGTGTAGTGGGCGAATGAGAACGCATCCGCCATCGAAATGGCATGTTTCCCAGAATTGCATAATTAATGCAGCAGGTTTGGGACGATACAGTATGAGAAGTCGCCATTGTGGCTGGCAGGTGGTAAAACATTTTTCCCGCTCGCTGCCACACTTAGTGCAAAGCTGGGATGGTTCCGCCCTGACCTTGTATCTGCTGAAGTTTGGAAGAATAAGAGGCAACTTGATTGAAACCTTTAAGATCCTGAGGAGTATTGGCATGGTGGATGTAGAGAGGATGTTTCCTCTTGTGGAAGAATATAGGACTAAGGGTCACAGTTTAAAAATAAGTGCTCACACACATAAGACAGAGATGAGAACTTTTTCTCTCAGAGGATAGTGAGTCTTTGGAACTCCCTTCCTCAAAAGGCAAGGAAGCAGAGTCTTTGAATATTTTTAAGGCAGAGGTAGATAGATTCTTGATAAACAAGGGGGTGGAACTTTAGCAGGGGTAGTCAGGAGGTTACAATCAGATCAGCCATGGTCTTATTGAATGGTGGAGCAGACTCGAGGGGCCGAGTGGCCTACTTCTGCTCCTAATTCATATGTTCATATTCAAGATAGATTCTAGATAGAGACAAGAAATTGGTCAAAGTGAAAGAAATAAAATATATGGAGTAGGGAATTAACAATGGTGTGGTGAAATGTTCTCATTGAAGTGCCCAGAGATTGATGAACATACGAATTAGGAGCAGGAGTAGGCCATTCTGCCCCTCGATCCTACACTATGACTTGGATTCAGGCATTCAATATAAATTGATCAAATTTTCAGATTAAACTTGGAAGGATTCTAGTGAGACAGCCAAATTTACCACTTCAAAGGGAGACATAAATTCAAGGAACGTGTGGACTGAGAGATTAAATTAAACGTAAACAAATCTAAACTGCTGCTTAGTGAGAAAAATGGGCAGGTTATGTATTTTAGGAATGACATTACATGAACTAAGGGTGAATTGAAAGAGATCCGGGGTGTTAGTACTTAATAGGAGCAGCAATCGGTTCAACAATATCAGACTGAAACTGTCCATTGTGGTCACTCTGTTCCTTGAGTGCGAGGTTTGGTTTTGGTCACCAATACTCAAGGTAAACATTCAAGCCAAGGACACAGTACAGTGAAGAACCATGGCATATTTGTAATTAAGACTCAAATAATGGGGTGACTTTCAAAGTCATTTCATTATAAAGACTTACTATATTACACACTGGATATATTATATACATACCTTGTAATTCAAATGTGATCATAGTCATAGAAAATTTATGAATTTATGACATGGAAGGAGTCCTTGTCTGTCTGGATGAGACAGGCCAAAAGAAGTGTCACAGGCTTAGGTCATGGTTGGGTGACAAAAAGTGGGATGTGTGGGATTAGGCATGAGGTGGGAGAGAGGGCAAGGGGCATGGAAGACTTTGAAGTCAGCACCAATGCAGCATCCAGGACACCTCTCTCTCTTTCTTGTCTGTCATTAAAACGCACACCACTGAACGAAAGCAACTGAGCATGGTAGGCCCATCCCTGTCTCAAATCAACTGATATTTTTTAATCCTGTGCAAAACCAGTAGCACTATTGATCTCTGATCTCTCGTTTTGTGTGTGCGATCCTTCTTACTCACTTGTTCTAGGCTGACGGAGCTGGTGCAACATGCCTGTTCATCAGCATTGGTGAGGATTTTGTGCAGAGTGAGCTTCCAGCCGTGCGAGAAGTGCCAGACACTGTTGACCAAGGTTTGAGGCACATACCTGCAATTGCTGTTTTTTATAAGAATGGTCTAAGACTTTTAGAACAGTTTAATCCTGTGCCATATCTGCAAGGTTCTATCATTGAAAAATCTATAGTAAACAGGACAACTGCACTTGTTTAACAATTGGCCAACTTCAGTTTCTAAGATTGGTTTTCAATTAATCATATGCAGTATTAGCTTGTGATGAAGCATCAATGAATAAAAATGGAAAAGCATTTGTAATCAATTAAATGATGTAATCTAGCAATGATTGTAAAAATTATAGTTTTCATTGTTATAACCTATTAGAAGTTAATCATATTGGTTTAATAAATAAGCACATGACAAAATACACCCACCTGTTAACTTGAAGAAATATAAATAAAGTAATTTTTATCCTCAATACTGATTTTTGAACATATGCTATGTTAAAAATTGCTATCACATTGCTATCAGATACAGATCTATTTTCTGCTGAATGACCTTTCATTGTTTTGGCACCTAACAGAAGAATTAGCTTAACTTGCGGTCAAAAATCAATACAAATTTTCAAAAACTGTTTTTTAAATTTTTTTGTCGGAATAAACAACCAACAGGCAGAATTTCTAATGTTTGAGCAATGTATTTTCAATCTCCCTAAATCTTAATGAAACAATTAAATCAAGTGATCAATCTGAACAAACTCAGCTCTCCTTCCAATCTGCAGTTCATAGGCCCACATTTCCTATCCCTTTAGCAAGGCATTAAGGCAATCACTTGAGGTATTCAACTGTTGGAGACGAACCATTAAGCCTTATCACTTGGACAATGGGACCCTGGTTAGGAGAGCTTCCTACGCATGATCTAATCAAGTTACCTTTCAAATACACTGACGATGACTTAACTTGGATTCCCTGGGCAGTTGCCGAGAGAAGGTCATGTAGCAAGACAACCCCCTGTACGTTTAAGCACCTTTGTCTCTGCAGAACTGAGGATAAGCAGCTGAGGTGCTGAGAGATAAGGCCAGAATGGGTCCCTCCTGCCTCCCTCTTTCTCTAGTTTACCTTGCAAGCTTTGAATTCTGTTTGCTGACTATCCAGAGACACCCCTGTTGCAGACAAAAACTTCTTTAAAGAACTTAACCCAGCACTACCATCTCCAGAAAAACATCCAAATCAGTCGTCTACATCTTGAAATCGGAAGCGATGAGACCATCGAAGAAAAATCGCAAGACCAGCGAATTAAGCCTAAAGCCAGTTGAGTTACCAAACTACAGACTGCATATTCCTTTTATTTTTTTATGGACTTTAATCTAATCAACCTGTCTTTACCCACTCTACAATTTATTTGTGTGTGTGCTGTGAACTTCGAATCTGTGTGTGTGCAAAACTCAATGTATATTTTATTAATTTACTTAGATCAGTTTAAATATAATAAAGCTACATTTTTCTTTGTTAAATGCAACAAAACCTGTCCAATGGTTCTTTTATGATCACAGCGTGTAAACAGTTAAGTACTCACCAAATTGGCACATAAATCCTTTTCAAACAAAATAAATCTGTTGCCGGCAAACGAGGAGAGGGGAGTAGCCATTCAGCCCCTCCTCATCTGATTATAACACCAGTGACTGTGAAGGAGGCTGTGATGGTGAACTTTTAAATGTCTGGTGTCTTCCAGGCTTGAACTGGAGATTCTTGCCATGTCTCACAGTTTTCCATCCACTGTTGTGTGAGGGAAGACATTAAGGCTATTTATTCCTTGAGAGCTAACTACATTTAGTTTTCTCTTGCCAAAAAGGTTTGCATGGAGATATTGCAAGTAATTAGGAAGGCAAATAGAATGTCAGTCTTAATTGTAAAGGGGATGAAGTATAAAAATGAAGAAGTCTTGCTAGAACTGTGCAGGACATTGGTGAAATTGCACCTAGCGTACTGTGTACAGTTTTGTCACCTTACTTACTTACTATATAGTGCATTGGAAACAGTTCAGAGAAGGTTCACTAGCCTAATTGCAGGGATAAGGGATGATTTATGAGGAAATGTTGAGCAGGTTGGGTATATACTCAGAAGAATGAGAGGTGATCTTATTGAAGCATATAACGTTCTGACGGGGCTTGACAGGATCGATGCTGAGAGAATATTTACCCTTCTTGACATCAAGAGCTATCACTTGCCCAGCATGCACCAAATGAAAGCCATGCTGCAACTTGATACTTGATAGAGCAGATCATTGTAATGATGAAACAATGGGTGGTATTTAATGGAGGTGACAGGGTTTCACCTGCTAGTTGGAGAGAGAGAGAAAGCAGATGAGAGCTCCACATCACCTATTTTAAGGAAAGTCCATCAAATTAAATGCCACTCAGGCATTTAATAGGATAGAAGTGGCTCTCCCCTGGGATCAGGAACACCAAGGGAGGGAGGTCGCCGGTGGAAGTCCTGCTTGGCAAGAACTGCCAGCCAGAGGCTGATTATTCTATTGAATGGCAATGCAACTGGGGAGCTGGTGGCTGCTGCTGGTGTGGCACCCACCCAAGGCCTGGGATGTGAATGGACCCACACTATAGGTGAGTGATGGCAGGAGGGGGATCGTAGGGTGGGTGTTGTGGGGGGGGTGGGGTGGGGAGGAGGATCATCAGGAAGGACAGGGATTGGTTCTCATGATAGTGTATCCCTTGATCAGGCACTGAGTGCCTTTGGACGAGAGATTCATCCTGGAAGTCTGCAAGCCACATCGCACGGGTTAATACCAGCAGCAGTAAGATGAAGACCTTAAGTGGCATTAATTGCCCACTTAAGGACCTCAACTGGCAATGGGGTGGGAAGGCTGTCCACAGGCCTTCCCTCCATGGATTTAATCAAGGAGAGGCCAGGAGGTGATTGGCTCCAGCCTGCCACCCTCTTCCCTGATGAGATGCCCTCCCCGCCACCAAACTCACTAGAGGGGAGGACATTAAATTTTCACTCAATGATGGACAGCTTTAAAGGAGCCCTGCAGTATTCAGCAGAGCATGTGTCAATATTTGTGGTGGACTGCTGCATGCTGCATAACCTGGCCATCATGAGGGAATAGCCCTTACTACCAGCTATATAGCGAGCAGCTCAGGAACAGGAGCATGATAAGAGAGGGGGAAGAGAACGAGGAAATGAAAGTGAGGAGCTGGACAGCCCCTTTTTATCCAGCTGTCCATGAAGAACTCATGCGACTGCAACCCCAGTAACATCAACCCCATTTTCCCCATTCACTAACATTCCCACCCCATTTCCCCATTCACTAACATTCCCACATCTTACCTTTCCTCTCTCACTGACCATCACAGTATCGTCTTGGCCAAAATGCAAAAATAAAAAGCACCAATAATAACAATTTCAAACCAAATTTATAAATGAAATCATGCCATATTGCATCCAAAATCAACTAATCAATTACCCTTGTGTATTCTCTTACTGCCTGTCTATCGTGTACCTTTGTCTGCACTTATGCTCCTCCGCAGTGCTGCCCAAGTGACTGCAGCATAGCCGGTGGAAGACTGTTGACTTTCAGTGGAGGAGACTGCAGATGACCTTGGAGGACGACCTTGAGCAGCTTTGATCCTAAATAGCCCAGCCGTGACAGCACTATCTCAGCATAGGCAGCAGCATTTCAGGCTGGCTGACTGACAAGCAACAGCAAGGGTACTGGCAGAGTGACAAGAATGGGAGGATGAATGCTGTATTCCTGAGAGAGAACAGAAGATTCTGGTCCCATTGAACCACTGGCACTCCCCCAGGGTGATTCCTCAGCAATCCTAATAATCTGTTGGAGGATCGATTGCTGGACCACTGTGACACTCTGGATGCCCCTTGAACGTTGGTATCCACAGCCATGATGACAGCAATCTGAGCTGACATAATAGCAAGCTGACCTCCATGACAGCAGTTTGAGCTTCCACTGCTGTACTCAGATGTTGAGCGGCTGCTGCTTGCGTTGCAATAGAAGCTGTGATGTGGCCATCAGACACTGTATCATGGTTGGGTCCACAAGTATCCGAATGGAGGTGACCATCCATTCCACATTGGAAAGGATGGGCTCCAAGCTCTACGTACAAGTCTGTACCTAGTTGTACCAGACTCCTCCATATTCCTTAAGATTGATCGTAGGCTTTCTGGCAGGCTTCCCAGTGGGCTTCCCAGTTCACCAAGCATTTTGTTGTGCGCACCTATTAGTGTTCTTTTATTCAAAAACAAAAACAGAATTACCTGGAAAAACTCAGCAGGTCTGGCAGCATCGGCGGAGAAGAAAAGAGTTGACGTTTCGAGTCCTCATGATCCTTCGACAGAACTTGAGTTCGAGTCCAAGAAAGAGTTGAAATATAAGTTGGTTTAAGGTGTGTGTGTGGGGGGTGGAGAGAGAGAGAGAGAGAGAGAGGTGGAGTGGGGGTGTGGTTGTAGGGACAAACAAGCAGTGATAGAAGCAGATCATCAAAAGATGTCAACAACAATAGTACAATAGAACACATAGGTGTTAAAGTTAAGTTGGTGATATTATCTAAACGAATGTGCTAATTAAGAATGGATGGTAGGGCACTCAAGGTATAGCTCTAGTGGGGGTGGGGAGAGCAGAAAAGATGTAAAAAAAAAAAATTAAAAAAAAAAATTTTTTTTTTCCTTTTTTTTATAATGGAAATAGGTGGGAAAAGGAAAATCTATATAATTTATTTGGAAAAAAAAGAAAAGGAAGGGGGAAACAGAAAGGGGGTGGGGATGGGGGAGGGAGCTCACGACCTAAAGTTGTTGAATTCAATATTCAGTCCGGATGGCTGTAAAGTGCCTAGTCGGAAGATGAGGTGTTGTTCCTCCAGTTTGCGTTGGGCTTCACTGGAACAATGCAGCAAGCCAAGGACAGACATGTGGGCAAGAGAGCAGGGTGGAGTGTTAAAATGGCAAGCGACAGGGAGGTTTGGGTCATTCTTGTGGACAGACCGCAGGTGTTCTGCAAAGCGGTCGCCCAGTTTACGTTTGGTCTCTCCAATGTAGAGGAGACCACATTGGGAGCAACGAATGCAGTAAACTAAGTTGGGGGAAATGCAAGTGAAATGCTGCTTCACTTGAAAGGAGTGTTTGGGAGTGTTTCCCGTCACATTCTGAAATCCACACTCAGTGCCATGCGCCGCCATATGAACACACTCGACCTCTCCCTCCAGCAGCACCGCCGGACCCTTTTTCAAAGCTGCGCGTGCCCCCAGTTTCATTTTATCCTTCGGCTCATCCGACGCCTCAACAAGAAACTTTTTCTCTTTCTCTCAAGTGCTAAGGAACGCAAGCTCCAACGACTCATCGACACCAACATCCATCTAGGACCCTCCACCCCGGCCTGTCCCTCCATCCCCACCCCATCTTCCAATCCCAACCCCAGCCGTGTATTCACTATACCCCCTGACCTTCCCCTCTCCGATGCTGAACGTTCAGTGCTCAGCAAAGGATTTAGTTTCATACCCTTACGCCCTCACCTCAATGAATTTCGGGCTCGTCATGATGCTGAACTCTTCTTCTGCCGTCTTCGTCTCCGGGCTCACTTCTTTGGGCAGGAGTCCTCTCCCAGTTCAACGGATCCTTTTACCCATCTCCAATATTCTCCCTCCACCTGGACCCCTCCCTCTGGATTCTTACCTCCTCTTGATCTTTTCATTGAGAACTGTCGACGCAACATTAGTCGTCTCAATTTCTCTGCTCCTCTCACCCATTCTAACCTGTCTCTCTCTGAACTTACTGCACTCCATTCTCTCAGGTCCAACCCTGACATTGTCATCAAACCCACTGACAAGGGAGGTGCTGTTGTTGTCTGGTGCACTGACCTCTACCTCGCGGAGGCTGAACGTCAACTCGCAGACACTTCCTCCTACCTCTCCCTGGACCATGACCCCACCACTGAACATCAAGCCATTGTTTCCAGGACTGTCACTGACCTCATCTCCTCTGGGGATATTCCTCCCACAGCTTCCAACCTGATAGTTGCCCAACCTTGGACGGCCCGCTTCTATCTCCTACCCAAAATCCACAAACAGAACTGCCCTGGTAGACCGATCATCTCAGCTTGCTCCTGCCCCACAGAACTCATTTCTTGTTATCTTGACTCCCTTCTCTCTCCCCTTGTCCAGTCCCTTCCCACCTACATCCGTGATTCCTCTGACACCTTACGTCACATCAACAATTTCCAGTTCCCTGGCCCCAACCGCTTCCTCTTCACCATGGACGTCCAATCCCTCTACACCTCCATCCCCCACCAGGATGGTCTGAGGGCCCTTAGCTTCTTCCTCGAACAGAGGCCCGAACAATCCCCATCCACCACTACTCTCCTCCGTCTGGATGAACTTGTTCTCACACTGAACAATTTCTCCTTCAACTCCTCTCACTTCCTCCAAATAAAAGGTGTGGCTATGGGTACCCGCATGGGCCCCAGCTATGCCTGTCTCTTTATGGGGTATGTGGAACATTCCTTGTTCCAGTCCTACTCCAGCCCCCTTCCACAACTCTTTCTCAGGTACATCGATGATTACTTCGGTGCTGCTTCATGCTCTCGTCGGGACTTGGAAAAATTTATTAATTTTGCTTCCAATCTCCACCCCTCCATCATTTTCACGTGGTCCATCTCTGACACTTCCCTTCCCTTCCTTGACCTCTCTGTCTCAATCTCTGGTGATAGACTGTCCACCAATATCCATTACAAACCCACCGACTCCCACAGCTATCTCGACTACAGCTCCTCACACCCCGCTTCCTGTAAGGACTCCATCCCATTCTCTCAGTTCCTTCGCCTCCGTCGCATCTGTTCCGATGATGCTACCTTCAAAAACAGTTCCTTTGACATGTCCTCCTTCTTCCTTAACCAAGGTTTTCCACCCACAGTCGTTGACAGGGCCCTCAACCGTGTACGGCCCATCTCCCGCGCATCCGCCCTCACGCCTTCTCCTCCCTCCCAGAAACATGATAGGGTCCCCCCTTGTCCTTACTTATCACCCCACCAGCCTCCGCATTCAAAGGATCATCCTCCGCCATTTCCGCCAACTCCAGCATGATGCCACCACCAAACACATCTTCCCTTCACCCCCGCTATCGGCATTCCATAGGGATCGCTCCCTCCGGGACAGCCTAGTCCACTTCTCCATCACTCCCTACTCCTCAACCCCCTCCTATGGCACCACCCCATGCCCACGCAAAAGATGCAACACCTGCACCTTCACTTCCTCTCTCCTCACTTTCCAAGGACCCAAACACTCCTTTCAAGTGAAGCAGCATTTCACTTGCATTTCCCCCAACTTAGTCTACTGCATTCGTTGCTCCCAATGTGGTCTCCTCTACATTGGAGAGACCAAACGTAAACTGGGCGACCGCTTTGCAGAACACCTGCGGTCTGTCCACAAGAATGACCCAAACCTCCCTGTCGCTTGCCATTTTAACACTCCACCCTGCTCTCTTGCCCACATGTCTGTCCTTGGCTTGCTGCATTGTTCCAGTGAAGCCCAACGCAAACTGGAGGAACAACACCTCATCTTCCGACTAGGCACTTTACAGCCATCCGGACTGAATATTGAATTCAACAACTTTAGGTCGTGAGCTCCCTCCCCCATCCCCACCCCCTTTCTGTTTCCCCCTTCCTTTTCTTTTTTTTCCAATAAATTATATAGATTTTCCTTTTCCCACCTATTTCCATTATAAAAAAAAGGAAAAAAAAATTTTTTTTTTTTTAATTTTTTTTTTTACATCTTTTCTGCTCTCCCCACCCCCACTAGAGCTATACCTTGAGTGCCCTACCATCCATTCTTAATTAGCACATTCGTTTAGATAATATCACCAACTTAACTTTAACACCTATGTGTTCTTTTGTACTATTGTTGTTGACATCTTTTGATGATCTGCTTCTATCACTGCTTGTTTGTCCCTACAACCACACCCCCACTCCACCTCTCTCTCTCTCTCTCTCTCTCCACCCCCCACACACACACCTTAAACCAACTTATATTTCAACTCTTTCTTGGACTCGAACTCAAGTTCTGTCGAAGGGTCATGAGGACTCGATACATCAACTCTTTTCTTCTCCGCCGATGCTGCCAGACCTGCTGAGTTTTTCCAGGTAATTCTGTTTTTGTTTTTGTTTTTGATTTCCAGCATCCGCAGTTTTTTTGTTTTTGTTTTTATCTCAGCGTTCTTTTATTGTCTGCCCATCGAGGTCCACACCTGCGCCCTCTGCAGCAGAGGCCGCAGGCAACTTCGCCTTCCAGCAAGCTGGCATCTGTGTTATTCTTGCTCCGACTGCAGCCCACTCATGCCGTGTGTCTCACCACATGCAGATCCTGCCTCTTATCTATCCTCTAAGCTGCACAGAGTGTTAGTTTCTAAGCTGGTGGCCGCAAGTGTGAAATGAACTACGCACAAACACACATCCGAATTAGGAGCAGGAGTAGGCCACTCAGTTCTTTTGAGCCTGTTCTGCCATTCAATAAAATCATGGCGGATCTGATTTTAACCTCAACTTCACATTCCTGCCTACTCCCGATAACCTTTCATCGCCTTGCTTATCAAGAATCTATTTACCTCTGCATTAAAGATATTCAAGGACTCTCCCTCAACCACCTTTTCCGGAAGAGAACTCCAAAGCCTCAAAACCCTCCAAGAGAAATTTTTTTCCTCATCTCTGTCCTATATGTCAAACAGTGACCCCAAATTCTAGATCTTCTCACAAGAGGAAACATCCTTTCCACACCCACCCTGTCAAGTCCCCTCTGAATCTTATGTGTTTCAATCAAGTAATGTCTTTGTGCCTTCATTATCACTCTCTTCTTCGTGCTCCTGCACCTCCAGGGAAGGTTGTACCTCTTGGGCATCTGAAAGGAAAAAGGCACAAGGATAAAGCTGTGATGCAAGAAATTGGGGGGTGGGGGAGGGGGGTGGTGGTTCAGGATGATGGGTGTAAGAGGTAAATCAGAAGAGAGTCTGGGATGAAGTGAATTGCATGAGACAGAAGATTAGGTATGAGCGTTGTATCACCATCAATAGTTTCAGCGTGGTTGCCGGCCATTGCCTCAGCAATGGACATCCCAATAATGGCCAGCACTGTCTTTCCCATGGGAATAAGGGCCGCCAAGTGTAGCTGTCCCCTTCTGTAATTTTTTTAAAAATTCATTCTAGGGATGTGAATGTCGATGTTTAGGCCAGCATTTATTGCCCATCCCTAATTGCCCTTGAGCAGGTGCTGTTGCGCCACCTTCTTGAACTGCTGCTGTTCATCTGGTGCAGGTACACCCACAGTGCTGTTAGAGAGGGAGTTCCAATATTTTGACTCAGTGACGCTGAAGGAACAGCAAAATATTTCCAAGTCAAGAAGGTATGTGGCTTAGAGGGGAACTTGCAGGTGGTCATATTCCCATGTGCTTGCTGCCCTTGTCTTCGATGTAGAGATTGCGGGTTTGGAAGGTGCTGTAGAAGGAGCCGTGGTGAGTTGCTGCAGTGCATCTTGTCGATGGTATACACTGCAACCACTGTGCATCAGTGGTGGAGGGTGTGAATGTTTAAGGTGGTAGATGGGTTGCTGATCAAGCAGGCTGCCTTGTGCTGGATGACATTGAGCCTATTGCGTGTTGGAGTTGCACTCATCCAGGTTAATGAAGAGTATTCCATCACAATCCTAACTTGTGCCTTATAGATAGTGGACAGGCTTTGGGGAGTCAGGAGGTAAGTTACTTGACACAGAATTCCCAGCCTCTGACCTGCTCTTTTAGCCACAGTATTTATATCCTGGTCCTGTTAAGTTTCTGGTCAGTGATAACCTCTTTGCCCTCAAGATGTTGATGGGTGGGGGATTCAGCAATGGCACTGCCATCGAATGTCAAGGGTTATATGCATCGCCTTGTCCTAAAAGAGATAGGGAAATGTGTCAGTGAGTATCATGCATGTGTTTTGCTGATGTGGCTGTCACAGTTGAATAGTTGCAGTGTGTGCAACCTGTGAAATGTGAGTGTGAGTCTTGCAGCAGCACTAAGTGTGGCAGGTTAAGGTGAAACATATAATGTTCATTGTGAGGCCTGATTGATGGAAATTGTTGGTAGATGAGGCGAATTGAGCTTTGTCCAAGCCTAGTTTTGCAATTGGTAGGGTATGGCATTTGAAGATGCGTTCATTGACATTGACCACTTGTGTAAGGTCATTAAACTTCATGCGGCCCTGCATTCAGGTCCATAGTGCTTGACTCCTGGCATTGACCTCTATGGTTATCTACTTCAACACCTTTTGACTATGTGTCTAGAGGGTCTCCTGCTTCCCTGTAGATACAGGACTTTTCTCCTCCTTTCCATCTTCTCCATAATGACCTTCCATGTGGTGCTCATAAAGTTTGGAACCCATTTTCTTCCCTGTTGCGCCGTTCCTGACTCTTTCCCAGGCCAGATTCTCTTCAACTATGTCTCCCAGCACTTCCTCCAGCTACAATACACTTTCCTTTTAGGCAGTGGAGGCTAGCTCGAAGTAATGCTAACCCCACACAATATTGGTCCCCTGTTGATGCGTGCAGCCAATGAACAGTGCAATGAATACTGGATGGACAGAGATCAGTCAAATAAGCAGGCAGCATAAAGCTGTCATGCTGACTGTATTAAATCCAAGGCTCCAGGTTAATTGTTCAACATGATCCTATGCCTGTTTTCAGGGGTGATCTAATTTAGCCTCTTATCGAATCTTCAAGAATTCAGCAATTTAAACAAGGAAGAGTCTGGGTTTGGTCCATCATCTTTGGACCAAAGTTAATTGTCTGTGGGGAGGAGAGCTTTCATCTGTTGGCAATCTGTTTCTCACCTAAAAACAAATGGATAATCAGCAATTGAAAACATGATGGGGACTTTGTGCACTCATCTGCCTGCCTGAATATAATTTCTGGCAGAACCTTAAATGGGTGCCCAGCAACCTTGTTAAAGAAGGTGAGAGACTGAAATAAAAGCACAAAATGCTGGAATTGGCAGCAGGTCAGGCAACATCTATATAGAGAGAAACACAGTTAACATTTCAGATCAATGACCTTTCATCAGAGAGTCAGGTCAGAATCTGTTTACAAAACAAAAACAGAAATACCTGGAAAAACTCAGCAGGGCTGGCAGCATCGGCAGAGAAGAGCAAAGTTGACGTTTCGAGTCCTCATGACCCTTCAACAGAACTAAGTAGAACTAGAGTAGCATGTCAACTTTGCTCTTCTCCGCCGATGCTGCCAGGCCTGCTGAGTTTTTCCTGGTATTTCTGTTTTTGTTTTGGATTTCCAGCATCCGCAGTTTTTTGTTTTTATCTCTGTGTTTAATTGACTGCCATTTCTCTTCAAGAAATGCCTACCTTGAAGAAGTTCTGTGCTACTCCCTGGTCCACTCCTCCATCACCCCCTACTCCTCAACCCCCACCTATGGCACCTCCCCATGCCCACGCAAAAGATGCAACACCTGCCCCTTCACTTCCTCTCTCCTCACCGTCCAAGGGCCCAAACACTCCTTTCAAGTGAAGCAGCATTTCACTTGCATTTCCCCCAACTTAGTCTACTGCATTCATTGCTCCCAATGCGGTCTCCTCTACATTGGAGAGACCAAATGTAAACTGGGCGACCGCTTTGCAGAACACCTGCGCTCTGTCCACAAGAATGACCCAAACCTCCCTGTCGCTTGCCATTTTAACACTCCACCCTGCTCTCTTGCCCACGTGTCTGTCCTTGGCTTGCTGCATTGTTCCAGTGAAGCCCAATGCAAACTGGAGCACCTCATCTTCCAACTAGGCACTTTACAGTCTTCCGGACTGAATATTGAATTCAACAACTTTAGATCTTGACCTCCCTCCTCCATCCCCACCCCCTTTCTGTTTCTTCCCCCTTCCTTTTGTTTTTTCCAATAATTTGTATAGATTTTTCTTTTCCCACCTATTTCCATTATTTTTAAATCTTTTATGCTCCCCCCACCCCCACTAGAGCTGTACCTTGAGTGCCCTACCATTCATTCTTAATTAGCACATTCATTTAGATAATATCACCAACTTCAACACCCCTGTGTTCTTTTGTTCTTTTGTCTCTGACATCTTTTGATTATCTGCTCCTATCATTGCTTGCTTGTCCCTACAACCACACCACCCCCCTCCACTTCTCTCCCCCCACCCAACACCTCCCCCCCACCACCTTAAGCCAACTTATATTTCACCCCTCTCCTTGGATTCAACCAGTTCTGCTGAAGGTTCATGAGGACTCGAAACGTCAACTCTTTTCTTCTCCGCCGATGCTGCCAGACCTGCTGAGTTTTTCCAGGTAAAGACAGTTGATATCCTAGGGTAGAATTTTACACCAGTGGAATTTTACAGTCCCACCAAAGCCAATAGAGTTTAGAATGAATTGCTGCATTTTACGGCACCATCACCGCTACAACAGGACCATAAAATTCCTGCCCTAGGGTTTGAATAGTTCTTGCTTCCCACTGATGCTAGTGGTAATAGACTGCCTGTGACGTCTTCCTCTTTCTCTCCCTATGTCTTCAAATCTGTTCACTGAACCTGTTTTCATTGTCTGTATGTATCCTCTGCAGCCAAGGCTCATGCTGTGTTCTAATACTGCTATCATACTTCTGATTCTATTGTTCCATTTGTCAATGGCCACCAACCCATGAACAGGATATCCTCAAAACTTAAACTATCCATCATTAATTTTTTCCTGTATAACCGTTTGACAGACTTAATAACTTACGCTCATTTAGTTATACCCCAAAGTCCATGATCATACATTTCAAAGTATATCTCTTGTGAATACCTGTCCTACTTGCCTTTTGCTATTCACACTTTCAATTTGGGTTACAGTGTGACTTCAATTTGACTTGTTACACAGGCCAAATATCCTTCATGTTACAGTGTGATTTGGATTTGACCCAAGCCACACAGGCCATATGTTCTAAGCATATAAACCTTTCATCTACCAGGAACTGCAAAATACAAAATACATGAAATAATTCATAGCACAAATTATAAAAAGTATAATAAGGAACACATTTCCTACATCACCATGTGGGCTCCTAATTCACATTACTTTCTGCCTTCCTAAATTTCAAAGCTGTCAACTGCATTATACATGCAACTCATGTGTGATCACCAGCAGTGCATCATGCAGCTCTGTGCCCACATCCCCTGCAGCTGCCGTAATTCTTTTTCTCCTGTACAGAGAGAGAGAGGTTGGTTAATTTGGGTCAGGCTTAAATCTTAACTCCTCTTAGGAATCCATGCTCAGTGGCTGAACTGCTTTACAGTCAGATCTATTGCTTTGAACCCTGATCAAGTAGAACATTGACATCCTCAAGCAACAGTTCGAATGATTGGACAGGATTGGTGATTTCTTGCAATACAGTCCAGCAAAGTGTGTTCTGTCTGATTTCTTTTATTCATCTTAGGAATATAAGTGACTCAGCAATGGTGAGATTTAATGCCCATCCCTAAATGTCCTTCAAAGGTAGTGATAGACTTTCTTCTTGAACCATTGCACAGTTTCATAAAAGTGAAAGGCTTCCTAACAATTCACAAGACAGGTAAGAATCAGCCCCCTTGGTGTGAGCCTGCAGTCGCATGAAGGAGGCAGGTTTCCTTCCCTAAAGGACATCAGCGAACCAGTTGGGCTTTTATGACAATTCAGTGTCAGGTTTACCAATACCAACTTTATATTTTCAGATTTTAAAAAACTGAACTCAAATTCTCAAATCACTGTAATTCCTGACGTCAACTAATTGCACATGAGCACTCAGCTTGAACTGCGGCTGCCAGCATGAGTGGTTTTCTTCATCACTGACATCATTGGCTCATCAGCCAATGCCAGTACTGGTTTGCACCTGTATGAGTGGCAACGTCGCTCACTCAGCCACTCTCTCTGGTGCACAGATCACTCCGCCTCCATCCCTTGCTGTCTGCAGCTCAGGAGCCATCCTGTCCACTGCTGGCCTGCTCCCTCTGATGCCCCGAGCTCTCAACACCCCTATCCTCTGCCTTTACCAATGCTCTCCCACACCCTCACTATCCTTGTCCTGCACCCTCTCCTGTGCCCTCCCCTGTGCCCTCACTACCCCTGTCCCAAACCCTCACGGCCCTCTCCCATGCCCACACTGCCCCTGCCTGCACCCTCGCTGCCTCTGTCCCAAGCCCTCTCCTGTACCCTCACTACCCCTCTCCCACACCCTCGTGCCCACGCTGCCAGTCTCTCATGCCCTTGCTGCCCCTCTCTTGTACCCTAACCACCCCTCTCTCACTCCCTTGCCATGTGGTGCTCCAGTCTCCAGTCTTTATGAGCCATAGTCAATCATCTCCGCTTCGCTCCCCTGGGACTCAGCACATCGCTCTCTAACCAAACAGATATGCTCCTTCCCTCCTTCTTTCTCTGTTGCACTAATGGTATGCAGAAAGGGACTGTGCAGTAATGATATGTTACTCAACAGTGCACTGGGTTTAACTTTGCCTGGGTAAAAAATACATTCACTGGTTAAAACATTTGGGGCAGAATTTTGCCCTGGATGGGTGGGCGGGCCCCACTGGCTCGGCGGCAGGTGGGCAGCTGATCGCCACCATTGAAACGGGCCCTGCCACCATTTTGAGTAGGTGGGCCAATGAAGGCCCACCCAGTGGGCCGCCCGATGGGAAGCGTATGCGATGGGGGGAGGGATTCCCCAACTGTCAGAGTTGCGCTCTTTCGCGCATGCACATGAAAGAGCGCATATCTCCCTCAGGCTAAATGCTGCTTCAGGGAGAGCGCTGAAAGTTTTATAAACTTCAAAAATAGAAAAATAAAAAAATATTATTAACATGGCCCCCTCATGTGACAATGTCATACGAGATGGGACATGTTAATAAATATCACATAAACTTTATTAAAGTTTTTTAAAACAGACATGAAACCTCATCCCGCCAGTAGATGAGGTTTCATGTTTTTTCAGAAACCCACTGGGGCTCCTGGCCTGCCCGCCAGCCTTAAGGTTGCCCGCCTTCCTGAATATTTAAATGGGGCAGGAAGACGTCGGGGGCTTTCCCACGTCATTTTCGTGACGGCAAGCGGGCCCCGCCCACAGCTTACTGATGGAAAAATTCTGCCCTTGGACTTCTGACACTTGGTAGCCAAAATTTCAGCACAACATGTTCATTGCTATAACAAGGTACTAGCACACATCGCTGAAACTGTTGAAAGAAAGAACTTGTTTTTCCTAGATATTCGCCATCTCTGATACAGGCAGCCGGGACCTCACTGGCTTTGATGTCACAGGGAGTACAACTACATGTGCAGGAAGTTCACCCTCTGCAGTTGCAGCATCACCAAACTCAGCCTTCTCACACTATCCTAGTGGAATTTCAATTTATGTTCTCTGGATTATTCATCCCACTTACTGGACTACTAGCTCAGTTGCATAAACACCGCACTACGATACGCAAAATATTGGCTTGCTGTGTGCTGCATAACTTTGCTCTCTAACAATACATAAAGCTATCACTAGATGAGGATCTTCATCGTGATAAAGGAGAGCACACTAATAATATAGAGAACAGTGAGGGAGTGGAAGTGCTGAATCACAATGATTCACCAGGGATAAACCCTCAGTAATGTGATTGCCACATTTAAAATTTTGTAATCTTTTCGCTTCAAATAAAGACAGCAAAAAAAATGCATAAAACTAACCAGTATTTTTACGTTCAAGCAAATAATTGTCTTAAATCTTCAATTAAGGGTGGGTTCTTACCTGGCTCTTCTGCCATCTATCATCTGGGCGGGTTTCCCTTAGACAAAATACAAACAACTTTCAGAAAATTTAAGATCTTGTTCATGAAATGTCAGATTTAATCTCAACTTAACTCACATCCTAAGCACCTGCTGCAAAACAACTTGTAAGTAACATATTCAATTGACACTAAGGAATATATGGTATAATATGCAATGATGTAGTGACAACTTTATATAAATGTAATTTTAAATGCTTTTTAATGTTAAATATTTATTGTTATACTGTCATTTAAGAGTCCCATAGGCAAACATCATTTGGTTTACTACAACACTACATGCAAAGCCTGCAAAAATCAGAATTCAAGAAATGAGGTGATCAACAAGCTTGAATATATTGCCTGGATTTTGCAGTAGAAGTAACAATGAGGCAATCAGCAGCCACTGTTGCTATGGAGTAAATAAGATAGCAAGCACAGTTAAACACAGAATCAGAAAGTTGCTTCCCAATTTGCCTTCTCCTCTACAAGTTTCACTACATGGTACCTCACCAAGAAGTTCAGCATTCAAACACAGGGACACAGTGAGGTTGCAGTACTTACCGTGAGATAGATACCCACTAAAAGCACCAGAAAAACTGAGGGCTTGTTCGTTCAAGTGCAAGTGAATTTCTAAAGGTGTAATAAATCTTAATTACCATGAAGCAACCTCTTGGCCACTGTAAACTTCACAGAATCACAGAATCACACAGTGCAGAAGAAGCCCTTTGGCCCATCGAGTCTGCACTGATACGTGAGAAACACCTGACCTACCTACCTAATCCCATTTACCAGCACTTGGCCCATAGCCTTGAATGTTATGACATGCCAAGTGCTCATCCAGGTTCTTTTTAAAGAATGTGAGGTAACCTGCCTCCACCACACTCCCAGGCAGCGCATTCCAGACCGTCACCATCCTCTGGGTAAAAAAGTTTTTCCTCACATCCCCCCTAAACCTCCTGCCCCTCACCTTGAACTTATGCTCCTTGTGACTGACCCTTCAACTAAGGGGAACAGCTGCTCCCTATCCACCCTGTCCATGCCCCTCATAATCTTGTACACCTCGATCAGGTCACCCCTCAGTCTGCTCTAACGAAAACAACCCAAGTCTATCCAACCTCTCTTCATAACTTAAATGTTTCATCGAAGGCAACATCCTGGTGAATCTCCTCTGCAGCCCCTCCAGTGCAATCACATCCTTCCTATAATGTGGTGACCAGAACTGCACACAGTACTCCAGCTGTGGCCTCACCAAGGTTCTATGCAGCTCCAATATGACCACCCTACTTTTGTAATCTATGCCTCGATTGATAAAGGCAAGTGTCCCATATGTCTTTTTCACCACCCCACTAACATGCCCCTCCACCTTCAGAGATCGATGGACACACATGCCAAGGTCCCTTTGTTCCTCAGAACTTCCTAGTGCCATGCCGTTCATTGAATACTTCCTTGTCAAATTACTCCTTCCAAAGTGTATCACCTCACACTTTTCAGGGTTAAATTCCATCTGTCACTTATCTGCCCATTTGACCATCGGTCTATATCTTCCTGTAGCCCAAGACATTCAACCTCCCTGTTAACCACCCGGCCAATCTTTGTGTCATCCACAAACTTACTAATCCTACCCTCCACATGGTCATCTATGTCATTTATATAAATGACAAATAATAGGGGACCAAGCACAGAACCCTGTGCTACGCCACTGGACACTGGCTTCCAGTCACTAAAGCATCCTTCTGTCATCACCCTCTGCCTCCTACAACTAAGCCAATTTTGATTCCACCTTATCAAATTACTATGTGTCTTTGCCTTCTTTATAAGTCTCCCACGTGGGACCTTGTCAAAGGCTTTGCTGAAATCCATATAAACTACATCAACTACACTACCCTCATCAACACATCTGGTCACCTCCACAAAAAATTCAATCAAATTTGTTAGGCATGACCTCCCTTTGACAAAGCCATGCTGACTATCCCTGATCAAACCTTGCCTCTTCAAGTGGAGATAGATACTCTCCTTCAGAAATTTCTCCAATTGTTTCCCTACCACTGACGTGAGACTCACTGGCCTGTAGTTCCCTGGCTTATCTCTACAACACTTCTTAAATAGTGGAACCACATTAGCTGTTCTCCAGTCCTCTGGCACCTCCCCCGTGGCCAGAGACGAATTAAAAATTTGAGTCAGAGCCCCTGAAATCTCCTCCCTTGCCTCTCTCAGCATTCTGGACACAAATCATACGGACCTGGAGATTTGTCCACTTTTAAGCCTGCCAACACCTCCAATACCTTGTCGCTCCCTGTATCAATTTGCTTAAAAACCTCGCAGTCTCTCTCTCACCGAGTTCGATACCATCATCCTCATTCTCTTGGGTGAAGACAGATGTGAAGTATTCATTCAACGCTCTAGCAAAGTCCTCTGGCTCCACCCATAGATTCCCCCCTTGGTCCCTTATGGGCCCTTGCCCTGGTTATCCTCTTCCCATTGATACACTTATAGAATATCTTGGGATTTTCCCTACTTTTACCAGCCAGAGCTTTCTCATATCCCCTCTTTGCTCTCCTAATTGCTTTCTTAAGCTCCACCCTGCACTGTCTGTACTCCACTTACTTACTTTGCAAGGGTGGAGTTTTATTCCTTTAGAATCATTGTTGGAATTTTTTCAAAAATGAAAATTGAAACAAATCCTTTTGATTTTACTTTTTGTCTCGTTCAACTCTCTCTCTTAGTCCCATCATTCTTTCCCTCTTTTTATTTTGCATTAAATTATTTTTTCTAACATACACTTCCTGGTTCAGACTCTGCATGCCTAAGCAAGGATTCTCCAATTTGTTTGTCTAAGAAGAAACACTGGCCCAGATCTTCCAGTACCCAAACTGTTGGAACCCAGACGTAGCTTTGGGACATTTAAACTCTTTACTTACTGGAATACGGCAGCCAGCACCATAAAAGAGGGACATGGCTTCTGCGCAGATTGTCGGTGCTGCTCCCTTTTGAGGATTGCTGCATTGAGTCAGATCCTCCATTGAAAGATTGCTCGGAAAAATCAGTGGAAGGTAAGTGTGCATTTTCTTGTATGATCAAGGTTGGAAATAGGATTTCCAATCCTGATTGGAAGATCTGGGCCATTGTTGTTTGTCCTGTTCACATATGTATGTCATGATGATGTGACCTGTGCATATCTGATATTAATCTTTAATTTCATTGGTTGGTCAATTATACATTGAACTGCTTTTAAAGGACTTTTAAAAAGCAAGCAAAGGCATTAACTTAAGATGGCTGTCACAAGTCACCTGATGGCTAGTATTACAAATTGGCCATTTCTGGAAGTTTCCAATGTCAATTACGATTAAGAGATGTCAAGACAACCTCCTATGGAATTTCACACCTGCTAATGTCAAGAACTATTCCAAAAGGTTTACTGAAACTGTACTAGACATCACCATTTGCATTTCTATAAAGCTACCTCTCGAGCAGATACAGAAAGTCTACTGGGAGAATAACTATATGGAAGTTGTTCTTCCTATCTCATCAAGATGGATGATGGGTCATTCAGGAGTTAATGGTTGGAACATTATGTGGGTGAGGTGGGTAGGCCATAAAACAATAGCTATGGTCGGTCCGGGGAGAGAGGTCATGTGACTAGAATAACCACTTTTAAATGTTTTTTATTACAACACCCAAGCTGCTAAGCAAGGGTCTGGGAGAAATCTGCCAAATGGAGCAGTAACACCATTTCTCTCCCTCAAGTTCAAGACCCTATCTCTATTATAGTTTGAAATCCAACACAGAGACAGAGGGCTGAATTTTGCTGTCAGCAGGCAGGGGGCGGGGCCCGGTTGCCGATGAGAAAATTACACTGGATGACATCAGGGGGAACCCCCGACGTCATCCCACCCCATTTAAACCTTCAGGAAAGCGGGGGCACAGCGAGATCAGCTGTCCGCCCGCCGACCTGTCAATTGCCAATTGAAGCCATTGACAGGATAATTAGAACAATTAAAGGACCTGCCCGTCTAACCTTAAGGTTGGTGGGCAGGCCAGGAGCCCCGGCGGGCTTCTGAAAAAACATGAAACCTCATCCACCGGTGGGATAAGGTTTCATGTAGGGTTTAAAAAAGTTTATTAATGTTTCAGTGAAATTTATTAACATGTCCCATCTCAGGTGACATTGTCACATGAGGGGGACATGTTAAAGATCTTTTTATTTTTCTATTTTTAAAGGTTATACAGCTGTCAGCGATCTCCCTGAGGCAGCACATGTGCGAAAGAGCACACTTTCGCTTTTGGGGAATACCCCCTCCCCCCACCTGCACAGGAAGTGCATAACCCTTCCCTCCAGACATCACGCTGGGTGGGCCTAAATTGGCCCGCCCACTTAAAATGGCTGCGGGGCTCTCTTCTCCAGCGGGGATCGGCTCCCTGCCCGCCGGCGATTGGGTTGGGCCCACCTGCCCGACAGGCAGAAAATTCTGCCCAGAGAATTTTCAATGAAAAGAACATCAGGTGCAAAAATCATTAATTTTTGGAAAAGATGGATTATGTTAAAATAAAAAGACTTTGCTTACATGGACTTCAACTCTGCTGAATTTTCAAGACCACCATGAAAAATTCTGCTTCAGTCACGGAAACCGGCAAAGGACACATAAACAATGAACTCTCTATTTTTTACCTTTTAGTAGTGAATTTTAACTTGACCAAAAAGCAACCTCCTACTGTATAACTTGTTATTTTTGCATTTGCATATGTGTGTTTGTGTGTGTGTGTGTTGCGAAGATCGGGATGTCGGTTTACCTTTTTAATTATTTTTATATCTTTACCTGAGTGGGTTTTTAGTTAAATAACCCCTTAGTGTTTTAAATTCAAGGACACTTGTCAGGCTGGTTTCTTTGCAATCTGCACCTAAGTGGTTAAGCACTGACATTGAATTAATGCCTTCATCTTTCTAAATTCACAAATATAACCCTGTTATGGTCAGACCTGGAGTGGTAGAATAGGCTGGTGGTGAGAAAAGCACTCCCCATCAGATCCTTCCTACACTCCAGGAGTCTCACCCCCTTGGCACGTTGCCCTCGAGGTGGCTGTGGTGGGGAAGAGACCGTTGTTCACTTCCTTGTAGATTGTGCCTTTGCAAAGAAGGTCTAGAGAGAGATGCAGTTGTTTCTGTCGAAGTTTATCCCAAACAGTTCTGTGACACAGGAGTCTGTGCTCTACGGGCTGTTCCCAGGGACACACACCAAGACAAACATCAACTGCAGCTGGAGGATCATCAACTTGGTGAAAGACGCTCTTTGGTCTGCCCGAAACTTGTTGGTCTTCCAGCGCAAAGAGTTGTCCCTAACCGAGTTTTGCAGACTGGCACATTCCAAAGTCCAGGACCACGTGCTGAGGGACGCACTAAAGCTTGGGGCAGCTGCCTCAAAGGCGCAATGGGGAAGGGTCGCTGCCTAAGACCTTTCTGCCACAATGCACTGAGGGACTGGGAACTGTGTAGAGCCCCTCAGGCTGTACAGCTCAAAATGAATATCTGCAAATGATTGTAATATTCATTGTTTGTACTGATGCACCTTGTGATACATGTTGTAAAAGTTGAACCTGATTGTACTTTTGTAATGGTGATTTTGAAATGGTTTGGAATGTGGTTGAAGATATTTTATGAATAAAGTATATTTTTGCGAAAAAAAAAAGGTTCTCCCAGGACGAGCTGCAAAGGCGCAATGGGGAAGGGTTGCTGCCTAAGACCTTTCTGCCACAGTGCACTGAGGGACTGGGAACTGTTTAAATCCCTTCGGGCTGTACAACTCAAAATGAATGTCTGCAAATGATAGTAATATTCATTTATTGTATTGATGCATTTCGTGATACATGTTGTAAAAGTTGAACCTGATTGTATTTTTGTGATGGTGATTTTGAAATGGCTTGAAATGTTGTTGAAGATATTTTATGAATAAAGTATATTTTTGCAAAAAAATGATAGAATAAGGAATCATTTCACCCCTTTTCCTCCTGTTCTATATCCTATATTTGTTTATATAAGGCCCCAGATCCCTGTAAAGGGTGGTGCACTGTTTCAGATGCCTGATGACTATAACTTGCCGCTCGAAAGCCCACGATAAGTCTGCGGACTGTTAGAAGTGTAATGAATGGGAAGTCCAATACTTCACCACTGCTGCTATTTAAACTATGTTAATTCATGTTTCTCACTTCAAAATTATAGAATGCCACCTTTTAATTTGTCATGAATGAAATGCCTGCAAGCAATCAATGTGCAGTATTATTACAATTGAGAAAGGCAGGAGGGGAGGCTTTGCACACAGCAATTAGTTCAAATTTCCAATGACTCAAAGACATACATCATCATAGAACCATAGCAGTTTACAACACACAAATAGGTTATTCGTCTAATCATGTGCGTGTCGGATCTTTGCAAAGGCATTTCAAAACTAATTTCACTGTCCTGCTTTTTCCGTCTAGCAATTAATCTTCCTCTGATTCAATTATTTATCCAGTTTTCCTTTCAAGGTGCTATAGTCTCTGCCTTAATCATTGTCTTTGGCTAAATAATCTATGATCCATCTATCCTCTGCATAAAAACAATTTCCTAACTTTTCTTTTCACTCTCCTGATGACAACTTTAAATAAATGACATTTTGTCACAGCTTCCCCAACCAGAGGGAATAGTCCTTTCCTATTCATTGTATCAAAACTCTTCCTAATTTACAAAACCACTATTAAACCCTCTTTTAGCCCCATCCACGCCATTGGAATAATTCAGGAGTTGGGGTGTTCATCCTGAAGCCTAGTGGAAACTGGGTGGGTGAGGGGAGAGGAGGCAACAGTTAAAATACCCTGGGTTACTTACCAAGGAACTATTTCTGATATTAACAAAAACAAAAATACCTGGAAAAACTCAGCAGATCTGGCAGCATCTGCGGAGAGAAACACAGTTAATGTTTCGAGTCCAAATGACCCTTCAACAGAACTAAGTAAAAATAGAAGAGAGGTGAAATATAAGCTGGTTATAAACCAGACCTGCTGAGTTTTTCTAGGCATTTTTGTTTTTGTTTTGGATTTCCAGCATCTGCAGTTTTTTGCTTTTATCTGATATTAACAAATGTTTCTGGACAGGCATTAAACCGCTCACCCAATATTGGTTCAAACACACATATGCTGGTGGGTGTCCAATGACATGGTTGACCCCTGGCCAATTTTAACTTTGGTATCAGCAGGGAAACCATCGCTGCTTTTCCACCAGGTGAAGACCAGAGTATCAGGAACCAACTAGCGGCTTGTTAATAGGCCCTGACAGTTAAAATTGGCATGGCTTCATATTGTGACAGGCTAACTGAGATCAGTGGTTTTGTGCCAGAAACCCGCTGGCTATTAAAAACCTCTTGCCTTGTCCTATGCGGCATCAGAGTCCTTTCTCAGAAACAGTTGCCCATCGCTGACATCAGCATACTGGATCTAGATCTCTTTATCTATGACTTTGAGGTACTCAAAACTGTTCAGAACACCCTCTGACTGTGATCTAGCTAATATTTGGTATACATTTATAATTACTCCTTCATTCATGTACATTGTTCTCCTGTTTGTATGTACCAAAATACAGTTGTTTTCTTTACCTGCACCCATATATCCAGGGAATGATGTATTTCAATCCTTAGGTCTGTCTGTTCATCCATACCCTTCAGTGTCTTTTCAATAAATGTATGTATACTCCATGCTTTTATTCCAAATCTAACATGGAGTTCTTCACACTTATCCATATTAAATTGCCTCTGCCATTTATAAGCTCATTCCACCTATTTTTTCTATGTTTCCATGAAGTCTCTTACAATCCTCAAATGTTTGCACAACTTCTAATCTTTGTGTCATCATAAAATTTCAATGTCCTAAATCCTATATTTTTTAAAATTTATTCTTTTGCAAGATATGGACTTCACTGGCTAGGCCACTATTTCTCACCCATCCCTAATTGCCCTTGAGGAGATGGTGGTGAGCTGCCTTCATGAACTGTTGTAGTCCATGTGGTGTAAGTAGGCCCAGAGTGCTATTAGGAAGGGGGTTCCAGACTTTTGACCCAGCGACAGTGAAGGAATAGTGATATAGTTCCAAATCAGGCTGGTGTGTGGTTTGGAGGGGCAATTTAAGGTGGTGGTGTTCCCATGCATCTGCTGTCCTTGTCCTTCTAGGTGGTGAAGGTCACAGTTTGGAAGGTGCTGTCGAAGGAGGCTTGGTAAGTTGCTGCAGTGCATCTTGTAGGTTGTACACACTGCTGTCACTGAGTGCTGGTGATGGATGGAGTGAATGTTTGAGATGGTTGATGGTGTCATGAACACTTTAATCACAGAAAATGGCTCATCATCAAGGACTTAGGACATTCTGGAAGAGCTTGTGTTTTAAAAGACACTGTCCCTTACTCTGATTGCTATTCCTGGAAAAAGCATTCTTTTACAATAAAGGGTAATTGAAAAAAAACTGCCATCTTCTTGACCGGATGAACTTTGTACAAAGGGGGTCACATGGGTTTTATGACTCTTTAAAAAAAGCCATGCCTGGAAGACTGTGTTTTGCTTTGAGAAGAGAAGGACCAACTCCTTGGGTAGAATTTTCGGGTCGGCGGGCCCGGGAGCGGCCAGGGAACGGGCCACCACCCACAATCGGCCCCCGAACGCAATTTCACACTGGCTGGCCAATTAATGGTCAGCCAATGCGCAACATACGCTGAAAAGCTCAGCACTGTCGGGATGGGGGGGCGGGGTGAGGGCGAGTACGCTGAAGTCACCATGGGCGCAGGGGAGCGTGGAAGGAAAGCTCACTGAAGGCAGATTGTGTGTGTGTATATATGTTTGTTTGTTTACTGTGCGTTGATAAGCTTTGCATTTCTATTTGACAAGACTGGTTTTATAATAAACTATTAAGTCTGCTGTTTATTGAAAGAAGCCTGGTTAAAGTCTCTTATTTCTGGATGCCAGTAGTGAATTTAAACAATTGGCCACATTGATGAGTAAATTAAACTTTTAAACTAATGGTACAACCTCTGGAGTAGAGGGGCTAGATCAGCTGCGCACTCTTCCCATCCCAGTCATAACAATGGGGCCACAATCAACTGGGCTGCTTTGTCTAATCATAACAATGTGAACAGAGTAGTTGAGCTCACTTGATATGATCCAAACAGGATTTAAATATTGTGAAGTGCTTTGGAATGCCGAGGTTCTTTGAAATGCAATGTTACCCAAGTATGTAGTATCAAATGATTTGTAACACTATGACCTGAATTTTTCAGGCGGCGGACGGGCTCGGCGGGAGCGGGCAGGGGCGGTCGCAGAGCTGATCACCATCCGCAATCGGCTCCATGCCGCTACTTTACACGGGTGGACCAATTAAGGCCCACCCAGCGTAAGACACAAGCCATAGCGCTCAGCGCTACCTGTGCAGAGGGGGGAGAAGGGAGAGTCAAGGCACTGAGCTGCCTCAGGGAGATTGAATCGATATTGAAATATTTAAATAAGTGGAGAAAATATTTTAGTAAATATGTCCCCTCATGTCACTGTGTCACATGAGACGGGACATGTTTTTAGATCTCTGAGAAAATTTTTATTAATTTAATAAAAGCTTTAGGAAACCTCATCCTGCTCATGGATGAGGTTTCCTAAAAACGTAAAGACTGCATGGCCTTTTCACCTGCCTGCCAACTTTAAGGTTGAATGGGCAGCATTAACAATTACATTACTTACTTGCTTAATGGCCTTAATAGGTAATTTATATATTGACAGGCATGCAGCAGACTCCGCGCCCGCCCACCGAACGAATCATTGCGAGTCAGCACAATGACATCAGGACGTACGCCCGATATCATCATGCATCATCTTATGTGTCAGCGTGTCAGGCCCGCCCCCACACTCCAACTGAAAAATCCTGCCCTATATCAATTTCCCGAATATTTCTGAAGCCTAGAGATACAAAAGGAATTGAAACTGCAGGAAGGGTCTGAATCATTATTGCCAATATTTAAGACTAATCATAAAGAATCAATGTGATCCTCTTTGCCTTGATGGTGTCAAGTTTCTTGAGTGTTATTGGAGTTGAACTCATCCAGGCAAGTGGAGAGTATTCCACCAGACTCCTGACTTGTGCCTTGTAGATGGTGGACAGGCTTTAGGGAGCCAGGAGGCGAATTACCCACCACAGCATTCCCTGCCTCTGACCTGCTCTTGTAGTCACAGTATTTATAAGGCTGGTGCAGTTCAGTTTCTGGTCAATGGTAAGCCCCAGAATGTTGATAGTAGGGGATTCAGCATTGGTAATGCCATTTAATGTCAAGGGGCAATGGTGAGATTCTGTTTTGTTGGAGATGGTCATTGCCTGGCACTTATGTGGCACGAATGTTACTTGCCACTTATCAGTCGAAGCCTGAATGTTATCCAGGTCTTGCTGCATATGGACATGGACTGCTTTAGTATCTGAGGAGTCGCGAATAGTGCTGAACATTGTGCAATCATCAGCGAATATTCCCACTTCAGACCTTATGATGGAGGAAAGGTCATTGATGAGGCAGCTGAAGATGGTTGGGCCAAGGACACTACCCTGAGGAACTCTTGCAGCTATATCCCAGGACATATTCAATATATTATATATGTTCTATATATCAGATGTTATATGCTCTATATATTCTATCCTCTATATTGCATTCTCTATATATTCCCTTCACAATAAAGACCTTTGGTGTTTTTGAGAAAATTTTCCTTGAAGCTTATCCCAGTCTGGTACCTTAACTTCGATGGATATGAGAAGCATTGCTAAACACACTTATAGGGTTTCCATTGCACTTCTGGTACTTATGTTGAAACAAGTTTCATCTTCAAAAAAGCCAACAGTAAACTATTTGCAGGATATTTATGACCAAGTTGTACAATTAATTTGATGTATGTCATAGGATAGGGTCATTACCAGCACTAATATTGACTGACATAGGCAAAGGGAAGTTGATGTAGAACAGCACGTTTATCAGCAAAGAACTAGGGCTTTTATTTTTACCCTTGCTTGATATTTTCCTGAATTAGGTCCCTTTGAATTATATGTTTTACTTGAATTGAAAATGATACGTCACCATAAAGAAGCATAAGCCTGAACCAGGACTTAATAGTAATTAGTATAATTCTACTAATAAACAGATCTCCCACACTAATATTACTCATGTATCTATAAGTTACTACAGGTTTCCTGAACAAAGAAAGCTGAAATCGAGAAAAACATTTGTTACATGCTTGGATGGGATGTGGATAATCAAAGGAAACTGTTTTGAATATTCCAATCCACATGAAACTTCTAAAAATAATTATCCTCAAAAGATAGAGGATTATTTATTTGTTTAAATTTTTAAATATGCTCTAAAAAATCAAAATATTGCCTGAGTCAGAGATCATAACAATGTCAACAGAGAAGTTGAGCTCACTGAGTATGATCCAAACAGGATGTAAATATTGTGAAGTGCTCTGGAATACCAGAGGTTATGTGAAGTGCAATGTTACTCAAGTATGTAATATCAAATGATTTTTAACATTATATCGATTCCCCAATATTTCTGAAATTAACATCAGAGCCTTGAGACACAAAAGGAATTGAAACTGCCGGAAAGGTCTGTATCATTATTACCAATATTTAAGGTTAATCATAAAGAATTGATGTGACTCATCAGCCTGAAATGCTGATGTATAATGCTTGAAAAACAGTTACACATGCGAAAAGAAGGTACTCCGTAACCACAGCAGCACCATAGCTGAAAGCAGAAACCAAGTGCATGGCTGCAGCTTCCATTTTGCTACTGCTACACAGTACAGTATTTTCAAAAAATTTGTAGAAATTTCCTGCCTGTTGTCCAATGAAGAATTGCACGTAATATTTTCCTGACACAATATGACAATTCAAGCAGGAGTTAGCAATGACAGTTCTAAATGAAGCAGACTTTCACAAGAAGCTCTGTCTTACCTTAAACCTTTGCAGATCCTTAAGATTTCTGAACACAGTTCTGTCCCTGATGTTCTGCATCATCCAGAATTTCTGCCTATGAGCTGTAAATGCTACTGAGTTTGTTTACCCATTCACACAACTTTCTCAGACATTGATGAAGCCAGACTTTGCTGTTCCCTTATTAGCACAACCTGAATCAAATGTGACTCCTGCCAGCATTCAATTCTTTGGCATATTAAAAACATAAGCATTCAAGCAGTAGGGATCTCAGGAGGCCAACATAACACAGCCGCAGTTTATAAATCACTATAACTTGGTGCATCCTTCTGAGAGTTTTTTTAATTTTTAATTTTTTCAAGTAATTACACAAGGCATTAAACAATCTATGGTTATTCTCTTCATATGCTGCAATGGGCTATTATGTTTTATTAGACCTGGAAAACACTTCAAATATGTGACCAGACTACTGCCCAATAACTTAAACTTATAATACATAGAAAACAACCTTACAGAAACACATGCATTTCAAATATATTTTGAAAACTAAAGTCTTCCTTTTTAGGGAACTCCTTTTCTTTTATTTTAAACTTGGTATAAAATCTGAAATCTATTCATTAGCTACAGAAATAGAATTTATTTCAGTGTTTTTAGGCTTTAAGAGATGAGTATATGGATTCTGTAACACTGGATTTAAGCACCCAGAATGCACAAAAGTGCCAGCACACAGATCTTTTATTCCACCTGCCTCAAACCTATAAATACACTCATGTAAAAGCTTATATTAAAGAAATGAACATTTTTTTTTTACAATGGATGACCATTGCTCCACACTACAAAACACAGAAAAGCCATTAAGAGCTCAACTCTTCATCGTGAATCAGCAGTGTTGTGGACTTGCTTGTTAAACAATGTGAACAGGTGTTCATCCAGGGTGCCAGGTCATGGTCCTGAGTTTTTTTTTTCCTTTATCCCCTTTCATCAAACTTCACATAATGGAATGGGCTTAAAATTGGACACAGCAGAGAAACAAAGTTTAGAGATGAAGCGCTCTAGCTAGTTCCCCTAGAATACACGAGCCAGATTGCCTTGCCATCCAGATTCAAAACAGTATGCCCTTCTTCTCGGGGCTTCACAGGCTCAGGAGGGATTTGTGTTGCTCAGATCATCCTTTTGGGTCCTCACCAGCTGTCTCCAATCCTCCGTGCCTGGTCTCTGGGCGGCATAGGCCTCAAGCTGATCTCTCCTGCTCCTGCTCCATCCTGTCCCTCATGGCCTCCGTCCCCAATCTACCAGCCTGCAAAGGACACCACTTCATGCACCAGAGGGGCCCACAGGGGCCTACCAATTCCCCTGCCCAATGCTCTCCCCACCATCGCCACCAGGCAGAGGCCCAGCCAACTGAACTTTCTGGTAGCCACAGGGTATGCCCCGTGGAGAATACCCTGCAGAAGGCCAGGCCTAGCTTCTGGCCTCATGCCTATGTCGAAAGTCGGGAGCCAGGACCCAGTGCAACTCCCCTGCTACACATGACTAAAAGATATTGCACATTGAATAGCACTCAGTGCAATGAACGGCTATGATAAGGATGTAAATTTGATTGTTTGGATAATTGTGTCAAAATTATTATCTTCATATGAAAATTTTTATTCCAGGTGGTAGCAATAAAATTATGTCTAACTTTAGTTTTGACCATCAAACTTCCTTTGGAGCCACAGTCAGACATCACAGGATTGGTTTTAACCACCAGCAGGTTTTGGCCAGGTGAGGGGATGGCAAGTGCAAGATGCATTCACAGGCCTAAGCTTGAGGCCCAGGGTATTTTAATACTCCGGCCTCATCTGCAACCCCTTAATTAGCTGGCCACACAAGATGAGTGAAAAGCAGCAACTGGTCACTGGGCAAGAGTGGCAGCTCAGGAAGTCACAGGCCACAGCCAGCACCAAAGAAGGGCTCACCAGCAAGTGGACCAGTTGTGGGAGGGGTTTTGAAAATTATCACTCATTCCAGGGTGTTACAGGGAACACTTCACACATCACGTTGCCTGCAATTCAAAAATGCAACAAGCAGATAACCAATATTCCTTTATCAGGCCCAATGAATCCCCGATGAACACCAGCAGTCAAAATTCAAGGGCTCTGGAATTTGCTGCATTGGCTGGCTTCCCTCATGAGCATTCATTAAATGGAAAGAATTTCATTCCATTGTTGTGCAGCTGCTTTGTGATTATTGAAACAGGATTAAGTGGGTCTATGCCTGGTTTCTAGGAAGCTTTCTCAATTCTTTCATCATGTGGCAGTCAATTATCTCCCTGCTTATTTCACCCCATCCAGAAATGTATTAGTGGATGACTTCTTAGGGATACACACCACTTCACAACCCCAGCACACATGAATGTCTGAAGACCAACCCAAACCACAGGACCACCAGGATTGAACACACTATCGGCCTCCTGAAGCAAGGTGCCTGGAGCACCTAGGGGCTCAGTTCAATACACACCACAGAGAGTGTCCTAAATTGTGGTAGAATGCTACATCTTGTACCATTTTGCAATCCCCAAAGGATTGTACATGGAGGAGGCAGACCAAGGGGAACTCACAATATCTGAAGAGGAAGACAAGTGAAGGTTCAGAAGAAGCAAAAGAGAGAAGGACACTACAACATCTTGCAGCCAGAGATGAGTTAATTGTTCAGCATTTCAGTTGACATGTTCATTCTCCTGAAATTCTGCACAATTATTTTCTGCTTGAACTTACCTCATTCACCACTCTCAATCCCTGCAATAAAGAACATTGAAACTATTCAACCAATCATCATATACATGGTACATTGACAATACACATAAGCTGCTGTGAAAGCCCACTGCAGACAAAAGTGCAAAACATGAATTATTTAATGGCAACCACAATAATTGCCTTGAATTCATTTCTTGCCCAAAAATCAACCTACAGTGCATTTCTCTAAACTGGTTTGCTAACTCTACTACTCATATAAATTGCCCATCCCTAGTTACCCTGAGATGATGGTGATGGGCCTTCTCTTTGAACCACTTCGGTCTGTGTGGTGAAGATGTTGTTAGGTAGCAAACTCCAGAATAAAGGGTGAAGTGTTAAATGTCCAAGTCAGGATGGTATCTGACTTGGAGAGGAACTTAGAGGCAATGGTGTTCCCATGCCTTTCCTTCGGTGTCAGTGACCCTCTTATGTGGGAGGTGAGGATCAAGTAGGACATGGCTGGCAGTGGGGACAGTATGGGAAACCCCCACCAATGGCAGTGACTTTGGATTTTCCTGTTACATGTGGCAGATGGGCAATGTTAGTACAGGGGGTGCTAGTGGGTATGATCACAGCAAAACAGTTGGGATCACGTCCTGAGGAATTTCATAACCAATAGCTTCATCAAATCTACACTTACTCCAAAATTTAAGGGACAGAATGATATAACCAGTTTCCTGAGAGCTTTCTTAAATTGTTGATACCCTATAATTGGTGAAATAGAGAAGTATCAATAAAAAAAGCTGTTACGGTAACTTAGCAGTAATGTGTTCACTACATTTCTGTACAATGAGGATTATGATGCTGCGAAGCAAATGATTTTCACTGCTTTTTACCTGACACCAGAAGCATATAACTAGAAATTTAAACTGGAGACCATTGTTTCAGAAAACTGATGAACAGATGATGTATTGAAATTGTTTGGAGAGACAAAATGTCATATAACATGATGAAGCACATTGTCAGAGATTTTTTAATGGAAGTGACTGTGTGGCATCTTGAATGAGAGCCATATCCTAAATCAGATGGCTGAGTTTGTTGCAGTGTCTATGACAAGTGAACAGCAAAAGAGCTGGGTATTCAATAAAGAACTAAAATTTGTGAAGGTCTCTCCTTGTGATAGGGTCAGAAAATGATAAAGCACAATAGAAGATCTGGCACATTGCTGGCCCCTAATCAGTCCCGTCCTTCCTTTGACTGCTCTTCCACTAATTATTTGTTTTTAAAAGACTTTTGTGTTCCTTCCATGAATTTGTTCTTATGCTTTCTCTTTCTCTCCTATTCCCTTTTAGATCTCTTCAGTACTTTCCATATTTAGCTTGGTTCTCTGTTGTATTATGAATCATACATTTGTCACAGCTGTACTTTCTCATCGCATTTTAACCACTACATCTTTAGACATCCAGGGAGATCTCATTTTGAACGCCCTTCCTTTCCCCCTCATAGGAATGTCTCTATCTGTACCTGAATCATTTCCTCTTAAAAGGCTTCCTATTAATCAATTACTGTTTTGCCTTTAATTCCAATCCATCTTGGCCAGACCTCTTTTCAGCTTATTGAGGTTAGCCTCTGCCAGTTAAGTATTTTTATGCTACATTGTTTCTTGTCATTTTCCACAAACATTCTAAACTTGATGATATCTTGTACATTTTATAGTCTGCGTATTTAATTGGTTAAAATGCTCAAAGTATTCAAAACATTAAAAGGCACACCTCATGGGAAATGTACATCCAGTTTTGTTTCTGTCATTTGCATATACTCAATCTGTCCTGAGATTCTACATTGAAATTGTTGGCTATCTCAAGATAATGAAACATCTCTTCTGTTTGATAAGCTTGTTATGCTATGTGTGCTTCTTGCATGACAAGTCAGACTGCAAAATAAGCAAACCTATGTCATTGTGATGACAAATATAATCACTGTTTCACAATGAGTGTTTTGGAACTTTATGGTAGTAATTTTCTTCTGCTTTGCACCAGGTATTGCTTACTTCCAGGCACAATAGAAAGCACGGAGACAGTAGATTTCCTGTGTATCTACCCCACAGCCCACCCTCTCATCCCAAATCCTCCTTTTTTTGGACAGCAGTTAAAAGTATCCAAGCCCAATATACACTATGCTAAAAGGTCTGGAAACCAGCAGACTCTCTGACCTGCAGCTACCATTTCCAGGTAAGGCTCTGCAAAGTATCAGGACTGCACCTAGATTTCATTGGGCCTCAGCTATTGTCCTGAACTCATATACACAAGCAGGATTAGGTTGAGATCTTTGGATAAATCAGGACCTATATGCTCTCCAGTGGCCAGTCCTCTGATATCACAAACACATCCAAACCTTGACTCACAATTAAAATCTCTTAGCCTTTTTAGTTTGACATAATCACAATTTAATTTAATGTAAGTTTTTTTATCAAATGATATTAGTTTACGAGATTGCATAGTATTACCAGTTAAGCTAACATAAGGAATGGAAATGTTTTCAGTTATATATTAAAAGTTGTGCCATTGAGTAGGGGCACATAATTCATTCCCCAGTCCAGGAAGGCTGTGGTGTACCTTCCCCATTGTGAAGAGATGCTAAGTGGACGTCAACTCATCCTTCAGGGAGGGGAAACAAAGCAAGAAAAGTCACAAAGTTGCAATCCAGCATCTCCAGCAGATGGTTTCACAGTAACTTTGTTAGATGCTGGAGAGTAGGTCATGCACATGATATCTCGGTTAGATATGGAGAGTGGCAAGCCTAGGGAAGGGGAGACATTTTTATAAAGCACTATTCTCAATTCATCAAAAGTCGATGGTTATACTTAAATAAATGGGATGGAAAAATTACTAATTTTTAATTAATCTTTTACATCAACTGAAGCGTGTGGTTCAATTTGAATAAACAACATCACAATATCACAGTATCTTTACAGTACAGAAGGTGGTCATTCGGCCCATCAAGTCTGCAATGGGTCTCTGAAAAGCTTTCCACCTTGTCCCACTCCCTTGCCTTATCTCCGTAACCTTGCATGTTCTCTCTTTTCAGGTAGCAATCTAATTCCCTTTTGAATACCTCAATCGAAACTGCCTCCACCACCCTTTCAGAAAGTTTGTTTCAGGCTCCAACCACCCTCTGGGTGAAAAAAACTTTCCTCGCACCACATTTACTAATTTTGCCAAATATTTTGAATCTATGCTGTCTAGTTCTTGACATTCTCTTGTGCGGGAACATTTTCTCACTATTTGGTGAAGTTGGTAGACAGTACATGTTTGTTTATATTTGATTTCTCTGTGACATTCTGTAAATAAATGACTCATGAAGTAACACAATTTTCATTTATAGTAAAAACCTTAGCCCAAAAACAACTGTTGGCAATTATAGCAAATACTCAAATTACATTTCTTTTCCCACTATTTTAACACAGAATCGTCCATTTATTTTAGTATCAAAAGAAAGTTTCCTATTAAATAAAAACATATATTTCAATCATTAAATGTAGCAACAATGGCCAGAAGTTTGACCTTGGTGAGCGGGCGGGCCCCACCGGCTCGTTGGCGGGCGGGCAGCCGAAACCCGTCGCTGAAACGGGGCCGACCATCATTTTACGTGGGCAGGCCAACTAAGGCCCATCCAGTGGCCTGCCCGACGGGAAACGTTATGTGCTTCCTGTGCGGGGGGTGGAGGGATTCCCCATCTGTCAAAGTGCACTCTTTCTGGTATGCATGCGAAAGAGTGCACTGCTCCCTGAGACTAAATGCTGTCTCAGGGAGAGTGCTGAATGTTTAAAGAACTTTAAAAATGGAGAAAGAAATACATTATTAACATGTCCTCCTTATGTGACACAAGATGGGACATGTTAAATATGAGTGAAGCTTTAATAAACTTTTTAAAAACTGAGATGAAACCTCATCCCGCCGGGGCTCCTGGCCTGCCCACCAACCTTAAGGTTGGGGGGGGTTCCTCCCAAAGTCATCCTGCATCATTTTCCCGTCGGCGAGCGGGCCCCACCCCCAAATCGCCAACGGGAAAATTCTGGCCAATATTTTTAAACTTATTTGTGTTAAATAAGCAAAAGCAGAACACAAAAACAGCTACAATAGAATTGTAAATATGCAGAACAAGTGCACTCTGACCAGAGTCGCACCAGATCCCTTGGGCAGAAATTTCAACTCGCCGGGTGGGCGCGCAGCCAACCTGCTCAAGTGTGACATGTCGGGCGATGATGGCAGGCAAGCATCCCAACATCAACAGGTTCAGTCAGTGGGTGTGCACAGGAATCGGCAGCACTCCCGCCGTCAATTAGAAGGCCTATAAAGGCCATTAAAATATTAATTTACTTAAATTTTTCACTGCCCGTTCAACCTTATGGTTGCCGTGTGGCCTTTGCATTTTTTTGGAAACCTCATCCATGGGCAGGATGAGGTTTCCAACATCAAATAAAAATAAAATAACAGAGTCACATAAGGGGACATCTTTTATAACATTTTTAAAATCTTTATTTCTGATTTTTAAAATTCTTCGGGCAGAATTTTGCCAGGGTGGGCTCGGCAGGGGCGCAACTCCCAATGTCACCCTCCCCATTTAAATTTTCAGGAAGGCGGGGGCGCAGCAAAAGCAGCTGTACGCCCGCCGACCTGTCTATGGCCATTGACAGAGCAATTAAAGTAATTAGTGGACCTGCCCGTCCAACCTTAAGGCTGGTGGGCAGGCCAGGAGCCCCAGCGGGCAATAGAAAAAACATGAAACCTCATCCACAGGCGGGATGAGGTTTCATGTAGGGTTTTTAAAATTATAACAAAGTTTTGTTGGAAATTATCAATTTGTCCCAACTCATGTGACATTGTTAGGGAAATTTTATTTTTCTATTTTGAGTTTTTTCACATTTTGAGCCAATCTCTGAGGCTGCACTTATGCCCAGGGAGATGAGTGCGCTTTCGATTTTAGGGAACCCCCTCCCCCCAGCCCTGCCCGCACAGGGAGCGCATAGAGCTTATGTGTGGAAGTCACACTGGGTGGGCCTTAATTGGCCCGCCCACGTAAAATGGTGCCGCGCCTCCGATCGGGGGCGCCGATCAGAAGCATGCCAGCCCATCAACTTCCCCAACGGGGGGAAAATTCAGCCCATAACTGAGCTGCCTCAGGGAGATGAAACATTTTCAAAAAAAAATAAATAAATAATAAAACATGTCCCCTCATGTGACTCTGTCACATGATCAGGGATGTGTTATTAATTAAATTTTTAATTTTTAATTTTAGTTTTATTTGCTTTAGGAAACCTCATCCCGCCCGTGGATGAGGTTTCCTAAAATGTGGAACGGCCGCTTGGCCTTTTCGTCTGCTCGCCAACTGTAAGGTTGGACAGGCAGTGAAAAATTTAATTTAATAACCTTGTTAATGGCCTTAACAGGCCTTTTAATTGTTGACAGGCACACTGCCAACTCTCATGCGCGCCCACCGATCGAAACCACACGACTGTGCGCTGACATCGGGATGCTTGCCGGCGTCAACGCACGTCATTTTATGCTCAAGCAGGTCAGGTGTGTGCCCTCCCGCCCAGCTAAAAATTTTGCCCTTCCTCTCCCTGAGACAGCTCTGTGCCTCAGGGAGATTTTCAAGCACTCACTCAAGCGCGTGTGCAAAATTCTGCACTCGCCCTTCTCTCCCGCCTGCACGGGCAGCGCTGAGCACTGCTGCTCGTGTTTCACCTGCATGGGCCTTAATTGGCCCACCAGTGTGAAATCGTGACCTGGCCCCGATCGCAGGCGGTGGTCACCTTCCCAACTGCCTCTGCCGAGCCCACCTGACAAGAGCAAAATTCTGCCCTTTGAAACATATGGGGCCAGCCAGAACTTCTGAATTCTAGATGTTCGCATCTTGAAGGTAACCCACAAGATGCACGGGGGGAGCCTTTGGAAGCCTTGATGCACTGACTACGCAGGAATTGCCCAGGAAGTTTGGACTTCCGATGGCCTGTTCCCATGTCTGGGATCCTACGAAACTCTGAGTTAGAGTTGGAGATTCTGTTGGTTCCGACTTATTTACCAGAATAGTTACCCAGGAATAGTTAGGAGGATTAAAACCAGTTCTAACTCCTGGATAACTACTACTAACCCCTAACTGCCCAACTAACAGCCCTGACCCCGACACCACCGGACCCACCCTACATCCTCACCCACTTACCCGTCACCCTACCTCATCACCCATCCATCTACCACTCTAGCCCCTCACCCACTTACCTTACATACTTACCTTCTCTCCATAGCTTCTCAAAGTAGCTTTGGGACATTTAAACTTACCAGAATACGGCAGCTAGTGCCATAAAAAGGAGGCATGTGCTTGGCTTTCCCCGATGATTCTGTACTACAAAGGAGGACTCCCACAACAGGTACATTCCGCATTTCTGAAGATTGCCACTCCATTCCAACTTCCTTATCTTGCACTGGAACTCCAGTTTGGAAGCCCAGGTGAGAAATGTTAAGTTCCAGTGCAAGATAAGGAAACTGGAGTGGAGTGGCAATCCAAAGTGATTGCCATTCCTTGGAAGATTCGGCCCACAGTATCATATTTAAAGCTAGATATGCATTCAGCATGACACCTCAACCTTCATTTGGGACATGGCTGCAAGGTGACAAAAGGTAGCCTATTGGGGCCTTTATACACGGCATTGGTTTTACACTGGGAGTACAATTATCTAAATGAAAAATGGCAAAATCCCCACCCACGGTTACTTTTCATTGTGTTTTTTAATTCAGACATTAAAATCCACAATTATGTAGCTTGCTAGGCGTTGTCGTTAACATTCTTCATCAATCTTGCTGATTCTCTTTTAGTTTCTGATTTTATATGTGACAGTGACTGGGTGTGAAGATAAGAGCAGTGGACAAACCATGCCATCTAATCATATTTTAAAATAATTTTTAGAAATAGTACTTTGAGTTATTACACTTTTTAAACAAAATGGCTTTACTTCATTATTTTCTCAAACATAAATTGAGGTTATGGGTCCTGTAGTTGAAAGTACAAAATGACCTTATTTTGCTGCTTCAGGTTGTTACACTTTTATAGTTTTTCATACAGAGAATTGCTCAGGGGATAAGACAAGAACAGAGAAAAATACATTCTACAAATTCTGACATTAAAATAGAATCCAATAGCATTATATATGAATGATATACAATCTATAGCTTCCTTAAGTGCTTGAGGAATATAATAATGTATATTCAAGCAGAAAAACAATCCTAGCATCACTTACAGACCTTGTTTGTAAGCAAGTTTATTAACTGAGTGTAATTGTTGAACAGGCAGTGCTTATAGCTGAGTTCGTCAGTGACTGTGAAGTTGGTGGTGCACTCTTATCATTTGTAACAGTTTTGCCCTTAACTAATTCCTCTGTGTTCCTTTCTGGCTTCAATAAGATAATATAACATTTAGGAACAAAAAGACAAGCCAGCAAGCCAAAGCTGGATGCCAAAATGGCAAACATTTCAACAGCTACCATATATTTACCCCGAGTGCTTAAATAGGCTGGGATAAAAGAAATCCAAACAATAAAAAAGACAAGCAGGGCAAAGGTCATAAACTTGGCTTCATTAAAGTTATCAGGTAATTTCCGAGCAATGAAAGCAAAAACAAAGCAAATAGCAGCCAGTAATGCATCATATCCTAACACACAACACAGGAACACTACAGAGCCTTCATTGCATTCCATAATTATTTTGATATTTTGAGACTGTGTATTCTTGATAGGGTAAGGAGGGAGAATTAGTAACCAAGCTGTACAGAGACAAGCATGGCATAAGACAAGGATCAATGCAATAATTCTTTGCTGAAAAGGGCCTAAAAGTTTAGTTTCTGTGCCTTCAGGTGATTTTGCTTTGGTTGCTTTGGCTTTGAGCATCAGATTAACAGCCTTTGATAACATACATGAAAGGCAGGTAGCGAAGCTAACAGCAAGAAGAACCTGTCGTGTCATACAAGACCATGCTACTGGCAAGCCAACAAAGATGATTGCACTGAGAAAGCATATAACTAGTGAAAATAACAGCATAAAGCTCAGTCCACGATTATTAGCTTTGACAAGGGCAGTATTCTTTCGAACCATGTAAACCACAGCAATGGCTGCAGCAGTGCAGGCCCCAAATATCGATAGTGCTATTAATGTCATTCCCAAGGCATCATTATAACCAAGGTATTCAATCACTTTATGCACACATTCATCTCTGTTTTCATTGGACCAGTAATCTTCAGGGCACTGAATACATTCCCTCGAATCTGTCAAATAAACATCAAAATATTGTTATGCTGTTGATATATACATATGTACTATTTATTTTCACATTTAGACCTGTGATATACTGTTAATTCTACTTAAATAGCTCAAATGGCTATTACTTTTGGTAAATATACACAATCAACCAATCACTGTTGTAGCATTAACAGTTGATGTGCCGTGCTGCTTTTCTCTTAACTTTTAATCCAAGTAAATGAGCAACTCTTGTGGTGCAGTGAGTAATGTCACCCTGTCTCTGAGCCAGAAGCTCCAGGTTTGAGCACCTGCCCAGCACTCAAGGAAGATACCTTTGTAACGCAGCCAAACAGGTTGATTATCAACCTGCAAAGCCTTCTAACACACACTAATGGTAAGTGGTAAAAGGGGGAGAGATTCCTGGTCAGCATGTGATAGAAAAAAAATTGGAGTCTCTACCATCAATACCCAAAAGCTCCAGACTACAACATGACTGTAAAGTTCATCTTGCCATAGCAACTTAGCCTACAGGAATGAATTTTAACACACCACTACCGAATGAGAAACATTTATTTACTTAAGAAAGCTGTTCCCCTGCCCCCAGTCCAGGTCATTTTATTATAAGTCGAATAAATATCAAATAATTTTACTTTATTTGTAAAGGGTCTCATTTTTCACTCATAGGGCAGAATTAATGCCCTCCCCCTTGGCGAATTTGGGGGCAGGGGCCACTTAATCAGGCAGAAGGGCAGTGGTGGGGACCCCACCACTGCCTGGATTAAGTCTGTGGCAGGAAGGCCTGTGGAAGGTTTTCCCACCCCACACTAATAGAAGTCCTTAAGTGAGCAATTGCCCATTTAAGGGCCTCATCCCACCACCACTGTCATTCATCCAGCAGCGGGCAGAGGACTCACCATACAAGAAGCCTGAAAAGCAAACCCTGTCAGGGCTGCTTGCAGGCTCCTGATCAAGGGACCTGGCATTGAGAATGGGAGGCCCTCTGAGAGGCAGCCCTTGCCCTTGCTGCTGACCACCCTGTGACCACCTGTCATCATTCTTCACCTGTGCCTAGGTCCACTGGTGATCCTAGGCCTCGGGTGGGTGAAGAGCTGCTGGTCTTTGATCATGGGAAAGACCTGCTGCAAAGTGCCTAATTGGCACTTAATTTGACAGGTCTTCCCGAAAAGAGGTGACATGGGGCTCTACCCCCGTCACCTCCATCAAATATTACTCATACTAGCTGTCATTTTTGAAAAAGTGAGTACAATCCACTGATGATTTCTGTATCACCCTGGCCCTGGCCTGTGTTGGAGGTCCATCTGTGGTAGGCTAGCTGAAGATTCATTGGCTTAAAGCCTCACAGGTGTCTCTGCCTCCCTGGAGGATGCCCGGGTCAGCGTCTACCCCTTCTGCGTTCTCCAGTGCGTGCTCATCCTCGGACTCACTACTGGACTCATCGTGTGCAGCTGGAGCATCTGCGTCCATGTCTTCCTCCTCCACTGCGATCCCCCTTTCCAGCGCCAGTTTGTGGAGAGCACAGCAATCAACCACTATCAGCGACACATGATTTCGGGGGTATTGGAATGTGCCCCCTGAACGGTCCAGGCATCGGAAGCGCATCTTGAGAAGACCAATGGTTCTCTCTACCACAGCCCTTGTGGAGGCTCCTATTGTACTGCCGCTCAGCCTCTGTTCTTGGATGACAGAGGAGTGTCATGAGCCACCTTCTGAGGGGATAGCCCTTGTCACCCAGCAGCCATCCATCCAGCCAGGCTGGAGCACTGAAGAGCTTCGGCACCTAAGAGTGTCTAAGGATGTAGGCGTCATGAGAGCTGACAGGGTACCTTGCACAGACTTGCAGAATCTGCATCCTATGGTCATACACTATCTGCATGTTCATGCAGTGCAATCCCTTTCTGTTGACAAAGGCACCGGGCTCACCCGCTGGCACCTTGATGGCCACATGTGTGCAGTCTATTGCACCCTGGATGTGGGGGAACCCAGCAATCACTGCAAAGCCTCTGGCTCACTCTGTCTAGCTGGCCTCACCCCAGCAGTAGTGGATGAAAGTCAATGCGCGCCTGAACAGAGCGTCTGTCACCTGCTTGACACAAGTGTGGACAGCTGGTTGGGAGGCTCCACAAAGATCACCCACCAACCCCTGGAAAGAGCCAGAGGCATAGAAGTTGAGGGCAGCCGTGACTTTCAACACCACTGGCATGGGTTGGCACAGATCTCAGGGCCTATCATCTGACATATGGAGGTCACTGTCTCCCTTGAGAAACAGAGCTTCCTTCGGCACTGCACCTCAGACATATTGAAGTAGCTGCATCGCCGCCTGTAAACCCTGGCAGCAGGATAGTGGCGTCTTCTGCGACCCGCCTTGGACTTCCTGTTGGCCTGTGCCCCTTGTGCCTCTGCCTCTCCTCCCAAAGGTGGCTCCCCTGGAGGCTGAATGTGGACTCCTGGCCTCCTCCCCCTTCTGGCCCCCCTTTCTTCCTCAGAGGAGGTCCCTCCAGTGGAGAGCACAACCCTCATTCCCAGGCTAAGGGAAGGCTTCCTGAAACCAGCCCAAAAATGATGTTTATTCCAGAGTCCTGACCTGAAGCCTGTTACTCCTGTCCAAGCAGCTGTGAAGAGCTTTGAAGTTTTCCTGCTCACACAAGCAAGTAGCAGTAAGTTTAAGCATTAAATGTCTGACAAATAGCACCCGCGACCCCACTCACCCCCCTTATCCCACCCACGGATGAGGTTTATAAAAATGTGACCTACCTGCCTGCCCGTTGCGCCCGTGCGACGACCTGAAGATCGCACGGACCCTGAAAAATCGGCGTAAGTGGCCCATTAATTAATGGCAGGCGCGCATCGGAGATCATCATGTGCCCATAACCAGTTAATACTACACTGTAACTGGTTATGAAGCAGGTATTAGCAATTAAGCAAGAGGTTTTTACCTCAACCACCACCTATCCCCAATCCCCCAAAATGGAATTGTTCAGTATGGAAGCAGCTAAAATAACAGAAATATTACTAAAATACAAAGAACACAAAACAACACAAGAGACAGGAGCTATGAAATTCATTTAAATACCTAGTACTACAGAACTATGGATTATGTTTCTGTGTGTCACAAGATTGTCAATAGAAGCTTAATATAGTTATGTCATTGAGAATTTATTTTATTAATTGTTCATATTAATATTGAATTGATCAGTTATTCAGCTGAATCAACTATTAGGTTTGTGCTAATTGCTTTTAAGAGCACCTATTCCACTCTATACGTTCCATGCTCATCCTTGGGTATACAAAGACATCTTACTCAAATGCACAAATTGAACATTTTCTTTTAATGCTTTCATCGGATTCCCCCCAGCTAAGAATATAATACAGTTTTTTTTGTATGTGAAAGTACAATGTGAACTTTAGGGGTAATGTTAGAAAATTATCCTCATAATCAGCAGTCTTACCTACACATTAGGAATTTAGATGCATAATCCTCACAATGCCCATCCATTAATTATAAAATTGTGAGCTGAATGTCATAAAACTACCTATGTTACTGTATTAATAGAAATAATATATTTGTGTCTTGGCATTTTCTGTATTCTGCTAAATATGCTGTGTATTTATAAAAACCTGAGTGAATATTTAGCATAAATTTATTTTTAAAATGAGTGTTATTTCATATAAAAATTATTTAACTAACCTGTCTCATTAGTTATCTCGCCATCAGCACACAGAATGCAGTCAAAGCAGCAAACAGGTTCTCCTTGCCGAATTCCCTTTCTGGTGCCAGGCTGACAGCTCTTACTACATACAGAAAATGGAGGCTACCAAATGGAATATTGACACAAATTAAGTAGGAATTTCCAAAGAGCAATTTATACATAAAAGACCAAAACTGATATTTTTCTGGCCTAAGGGAAAATTACAAGTGTGAAGCTGTTATCTCAAAAACATAGCGTAATAAATCGCTTTATGAATGTTGTAGTACGTAAGTTGTGAAAACCTACTGCCAGGCTGATATCTTTTTGCATATAACAATTATAAACTGGGGAAATGCAGCAATACTTTTCATTATTGCGTAGATTGTGCACCATTATAAATAAAAATAATGAAATAATATGCAAATTTTCATGATAGTGTACAAAATGGAAAATATGCAGCTAAATATTTGCAAAGTGTAACCTGTTTATCATGATGTACATTATGATAGACCCAGTGCTTACGGAAACTGTCAGCAATCTCCTCAATATTGACAAAGACCATTATGGAAGAGATGTAGAAACAGAGAGAAAGATAAATATTTTAGTTGCTACAGTTTGAATTATCCAAGGGAAAGTGACACAATGTCATTGCACTTTAACCTAACCCTCCTGCCACAAATGAGAAAGTTATGTTAAAATTGTTTCAGTGCATTTACCATACTGGTCCCAGTTGGTGCCAATTTTAATCATGGAGTTCTTTTTAGGTAATTGAGGCATGTCCTGGAAGCAGGGGGCATCTAATAAAAACATGCAAATCGAGATCCTATGATGTAATTAAGATCCTGATGCATCTTTAACAGGAAAAATAAGTTCTATCTAGTGCTCGCTGAGTAAGACATGACAGCATTGGAATAGCATGCTGACTGGAAGCAGTATTTAAAGAGACACAGACTCTCATCATAGGGATCTGTATGCTGTTGTGACTTTTGGATTTTCAATGGATTTTTAACCTTGGAGATGGTTTGTTTTGATCTTTTTTGCCCTAAACATCTTGAATATGCAGTCACGGCTTATGATGGATGGCATTCCACCTTCATTGTTCTGCATGAAAGAAGAGATAGAGGAGCAACAGCAGCCACCTCAAGGAGCAGAAGAAGCAGCAAGTTGGCCTGTTAAAAGATAACAAGGAAAGTTGCTCATAGGAGGTCTTATCCAATTCAGAGGGTTTATAGACCAAGAACTATTTTCTTGGTTCTCCCTGAGGTGTGGTGAATGGAGAGTTTGTGCTTCACCAGCCAGGCTCCCACTGATCTATGAAGCCCCCTGAAATAATCTGCTGCCAGTTGGGCCAGATGACCATGTATTGCCAGTGGCTGTCAAAGACACCGCCGCCCTCAACTTTCTTGCTTCAAGCTCTTTCCAGGGGCATCTCTTGTATCTCCCAGCCCACAATGCACAACTGCTTTGGCAGGTGACCAATGTTTATTTTCCAGGGCCAACTAAAACATCAATGATTCTGTTGACATTAACAATCAAAATGGGAGCACTCGAGGATTTGCAGCTGTGGCTAGCTGCTCTCATATCCAGGGGTTACCAATTGCACTCAGGTAACATGACCAGGCACCAGAAAACGGAGCCAACAGCTTTCGTGAACTGTGATTACACCACAGAAGGATTGTGCACACCAGTGTCAGTTTCATTGGCAGTGATCACAATGCCTTTATCATGCAACAATCAACCACCTTCAAAAAATGTAAGATGATGGTTGTTAGAGGCCAAAGGCTATGGTCGTCCACTCCCAATCATATGGCTGGTGATACCCAGCTGCAATAGGGGAGATGGTGGCACAGTGGTAATTTCACTAGACCAGTAATGCTCTGAGGATATGGGTTCAAATTTCACCACATCAGCTGATGGAATTTTAAAAATTTAATTAATAAAATCTGGAATTGAAAACTAATCCCAGTAACAATGACCATGAAGCTATCATTGATTGTCGTAAAAACCTACCTGGTTCATTCATTAATGTCCTTTAGGAGGGAAATCTGCCATTCTTACTTAGTCTGGCCTACATGTGACTCCAGACCCACAGCAATGGTTGACTCTAACTGCCCTCTGAAATAGCCCACCAAGCCACTCAGCTCAAGGGCAATTAGGGATGCACAACAAATGCTGGCCTTTCCAGCAATGCCTACATCCCATGAAAGAATAAGGAAAAAAACATCATCTTATCAAAACAGCTCAAGTACAACCAGAGCTGTGGGACCATAGGAATACTATATAGAGCTCTTGGAGCAAAGCTTCAGGTGCTGAGATTGGTTTGGTGGCTCTCTAAGAGTATACCCCACACAAGTTTCCTGCATCATTATTTGTGGTGAATATTGCAACATGGCAATAGAGAGAGCATTGTATTTTAAGGAAGCAACAGCAATAACAGCCACATCTGATGAGGAAGAAGTGTATGAAGATAAGGAAGAAACAGAAGGAGGGCTAGCAGAAAACCTTAAGTCTGAAATGCCAAGGATCATTTGATAGCACAGTATTTCTGGTGTTCTGCTCATTTCCCTCCCCTGAAAACCTCTGTAAAATAAATCTCCTTATTACCTGCTTCACCACTCCCTTAATTATGCATTAAAGAACATTGTGCAATGACTTTTGACCTGAAAGCAGTATAGTAAGGAAAATTTGTAATTGCTTTAAAATTTCTGTGAAATCTTTTTTTGGTTTTAAGAATTTTGAAAAGGACTTTTACAAGTTTGCGTTAATTATAAAGGGATCAATTGTACCTTTCTTGGATAATAAGAAATACTGGTCCATGTGAGCTGGCAACCCTTGACCTGGAAGCAGTACAAATAGAAAGGAAATTGAGATACAGACGCCATGTGGCCAGACATGGAGAGCTACAAGCAGAGGAGCTGGAGGGTGAAGGCAATCAGCACAAAGAAGCAGACATAAAGAGAAAGCAGACAGAGCCAGAAAGAGGAACACAAAGAATTATTGTGAGATGAAGAAACAAATCATTCTCAGGGAAAGATCAGTTTTTCTGTTTTGCAGAAAAGGAAACAGGGCCTCTTAGAAAGAGGCCAAAAAATGTCTAAAACCTTCAAAGCTGCCTAAATAGCTTGGAGATACTAAAAAGGTGGGTATCCTCCCAGAAATTGCCAAACCAAGGTGTTATTGGTTGCACAGTTGAAAAGGAACTCTGGAAAACTACAGAGGGAGAGAGGGTTCGTAGAAGTGTGACTCGCTGACGATAATCATCCCCATGAAGCTCGGGGGTGAAAGCTGTTGTTGGACAGTACTCCTGAGCTCCCGTGTGTGAGTAAAGAACATAATGCCATACATGCTGAAGGAGAATGCTTGTGGTTGTGTAAGATGTATCTTTGTTGTATCGACTATTTAAAGTGAAATTTACCTTTATATTTGAAGTACCATTTGCTTGCTAATTCATTTGCAATCTGCATTGGTTATGATTCGTGTTAAAGTAAAAGCTACAAAAAGCAGATTCTTGTTGATAATTTCTTCATTTGGGGATCATTCAGTAAATTTGGTTATTTTGGCTTACGGTTCCCCATCGGGGTTGTAACAATTGAAACAACTCATCCAACTTTTATAGTATTGACAATGCAGATTCAGGAGCTACTATGGAAATATATAGCAGCCCAAAGTGCCAAATGTGATAACGGTGATTAATTTTAGTCTTGGCAAGCCTCCATCTGCTTGAGAGAAATAGAATGTCTCTTCTTGCCCTTGTCTCTTGCAATAGAACCTCCACCAGGGAAACATCAGAGAACATTGGGGCTTCCTCCTGACTCATTTGTCAGTTTGAATGATTAAAACAAGCATTGTCAACAAATTAAGTGCAACTCCCCCCATTTGTTGGAAATTATAGTCACAAAGTGGACAATCGGGTCAGATGTCTTGCAATCAAATGTTAATTTATGACAGTAGCCCTGTCCACTTGAAACCCATTCCAGGTTAACATTCAGCCCATTGTGTCACTTTTGACAATTAACACGCTGGATATTTGAATATTTGCCACTTCACTTAGACTTGAAATGCTATTACTCTGATTTCATGAACTGCTATTCAGGATCCAAAGATAATTAACAGTTACATTAATCCTCATTTGACTTGATTACTAAGCACAGATAATAATCACATTATATTAAATCATCTTCTGTTATAAATGAAACAGATGCTACATTAATTGCATACCGTAACCTGGTCATCATTCCAAATTATAGAATCATTATGGATGGTCATCTCTTGTCCTGGGGGTGCGGTCCCGTTGTAACTGCCTATTACCTTAAAAGAGATATACCCATCGGAGGTTCTCTGCCAGTTCATAATATCATACATTGCATCGATATCTCCATTTACATCAAAATATATTTCTTCCCCTAGAAGGCTCTTAAACCGAACATTTTTCAGGTAATACATAAGCTAGGAAGAACAAAAGAAAAATTAACAAGAAACAAGTATTGCTTGTGAATATAAAACAGCAACATAGAGATTTAACTTTGTTAGTTCAATAGATTAAATCAAACATCTATTTGTAAATTACATAGGGCCATATCTTGCTGCAAAAATAACAGCAAGGAAATGATGCACCCAGTTATTAATGCAGAAATCGGCCAAAAGTTCGGGGGATTTGATGATACCAATGAATTGTTGAATCCCCAGACTTACTAATAAATTCGTCACTCCCCTGCTTGCTTCAATCAAATAGCATCTCACCCTTAGCGTCTTTTTTATTTTAAAGTACTTGCTGGATTTGCACATTAATTACCATTTAAATGTGCAACAGGAAGTTAGAGATGATAGTTAATACCATTATAACGAGGCATTAATTGTTAATGCAATGCCAATTGACCTCTGGTCCAGAAAGGGAACAGTTTGAATGATCCAGTCTCATTGCTACACTATAGCAATTTCTTCCTAGAAATTTAATATAATTTTTCTTACTTTTCCTTTCCATCTCTCTGAATCAAGTCTTTCTTTCCCTCATTTTAGTTCTCTTTCTGTGCCTGGTCGGGATCTAATTCACCACCCTTTTCTGTCATTCCTCTGTTTCTTTCTCAATCCTTAAATCTCATTGGTTAAAGAGATGGATTGTCAATCCCAATGTTTACTAAGATCCCAGATGTCTGTTGACCTCACTATGCCAATATCAGCTTACACTTCCAGTACATTACAGTGCAAAAGATTTTGAGCTGAAGGGTACGGGAAAAAGTAACGTATGACACCAGCTACCTCACTCCAATATTTTTCTAATTCAATCGCGTATTATTGAATTCTGAAATTTGCTCAGTTGTTCACAACCCTTAAATTTGCACAAGTTGATTATGTTGACTGAAGATGTAGAGGTGCTTTTGCTTTTATCAATAGTAACATAACTCTCTAAGATTGTCATTTTTTATTTGTGAAGCTCAAAATGTCTTTCAGTACAAACCCATCTACCCTTTAGAATTGTCAAATTTGATTTGTAAAACTCAAAACGGAAACATTCACTTGTTCATTTAGCCACTTCTATTCATGGTGGCAGCTATTTTGGAACAATGCTGCAGTCAAACAACTTTTGATGTTTGATTGTAAATCCTTACAGTTTTTTTTGTCTGTTCATGTTTTCATCTCTATGGGTGACATCCTGTCCCATCAAGCATAGATTTCCTTTACGTCAGGTGCCCAAGAGTTAATTCCATTTAATTATGACATGAGTCATAATTCTATTTATCCCATGTCCAAGGTAAGTAGCAATGATATAATAGGGAGAAGATGTGTGTTGGACTGAAATCTTAAAGATTTCTCACTTATAAAGTGGTCTAACAAAATGTTGGATTTTCTACCAGCGAATATGAATAGGCAGAAAAGTCCTGGCAGTGTCTGATTACCACTGCCACTTTTAAACAGAGTAAAATCAAATGTGTGCTTGCACTGATATTTTGCAAACATATGAGAAAGCAATGAGAGCCAGCAAGATAATCTCACATACATGTTGGAATGTCACTGGATGTATAGCCATTTGTGAGGGAATTGAACTTAGAATATTGTATAAAGAGCACATTGCTAAAATAAAATTATGCTAAAATTCCAGACAGAAACAAAAATGTTTTTAAAAACTTATGTCAGTGCCTATTTTCAGTAATATGTTTCAATATTAATAACTATAAATAACGTGGTAATAACTACAAAGACAATAATTTCTTGCATAATGTTTCATCTTAAAATAGTTTCCAATATTTATAACTCGTCATAAATATTTCATTAGACCCTGCCCTAGTCCTGAACTTATACCTTTCTCTATTTTCTCTCCCGTCTTCCCTCATGCTCTCTTTGAGCTCATCTTCCATATAACGCACCACATGCTCTTTCCAGCCTATTCTCACTGAACTACCAACAATCCAATTTCCCTTCTTGGCTTCCAAGCTAGCTGATATTGTAATAGTCTCTCTCCTCAGGTTCTGTCCTGCTCTCCTTCAAATCTGCCATCATCACCACCACCCCTAAAAAAATCTTGACCCTTTGTTCATGCAAACAACAGTCCACCTTCAACCTCTCTTTTCTCTCCAAAGTCTTCCACATCTTCCAAATTCAGGCCCATCTTTCCGAAAATTGCATGTTTGAAACCCTCCAATCAGATTTCCACCCTGCCACAGTATTGCAATGGTTCTTAACAAAGTCACAATTACATCCTGTGACTGTGATAAACATAAACTATCCCTCCTTATCCTTCTTAACTTGTCTGCAGTCTTTGACACAGTTGATCACCCATCTTCCTCCAAAGTCTCTCCATCATCGTCTGGTGGGGTGGGACTGCACTTGCCTGGTTCCATTCTTTTCCATCTAATCCTAGCCAGAGAATCACTGCAATGGCTTCTCTTCCTGCTCCCACAATGTTACCTCTTGTATCCTGCAAGGATCTATCCTTGGCCTCCTTCTATTTCTCATCTACATGCTGCCCCTTGGCAACACCATTCAAGAACAACCAGCTCTATGGGGATGCCAGTAATTCAGAAACCCAGGCCAATGCTCTGGGAACATGGGTCCAAATCCCACGACGACAGCTGGTGGAATTTGAATTCAATTAATAAATCTGGAATATAAAGGTAGTCTCAGTGATGATGACCATGACAATCATCATCAATTGTTGTAAAAACACATCTGGGTCATTAATGTCCTTTAGGGAAGGAAATCTGCTATTACTAATTGGTTGGGTTTACCTGGTCTGGCCTACCTGTGAATCCAGAGACACAGCAATGTGGTTGACTCTACCAAGCCACTCAATACATGGGCAACTAGGGATGGGCGACAAATGGTGGCCTTGTCAGTGATGCCCACATCTCATGAAAGAATCATGAAGTTCTACCTCACCAACCTCGCTCAACCACTCCACTCTCTCTAAAAGGTTAGACTGCTTGTCCGACATCCAGTACTGAATGAGCAAAAATTTCCTCCCATTAAATATTGGGAATACCAATATTGGGAAGGTTATTATTCCCCGCCGCAAACTCCATGTCATAACCATGACTCTATTCCTCTCTCTGCAATTGGCTGAGGTTGAACCAGACTATTTGCAACTTTGCTCATATTTGACCCAGAAATGGGGTTCTGACCTCATATTCGCACCATCGCTAAGACTGCTTACTTCTACCTCGGTAGCATTATCCAATTCTATTGTATCAGCTGATCTGCTGCTGAAACCTTCATCTGTTTACTACCTCTAGATTTGACTATCCTAATGACCTCCTGGTCGACCTCCCATGTTTTACCCTTAGTAAACTTGAGGTCACCCAAAACTTTGTTGCCCCTGTCCTAACTTACACAAAGCTCCATTCACCCATCAATGCTGTGCTCACTAACTTACAGTGGCTCCCGGTTCAGCAGTGCCTTGACTTTAAAATTCTTATCCCCATTTTCAAACCCAAAATGTGGAATACTCTCCACTTGCCTGGATGAGTGCAGCTCCAACAACATTCAAGAAGTTCAACACCATCCAGGGCAAAGCAGCCTGCTTGATTGGCACCCTATCCACCACCTCTAATATCCAATCTCTCCACCACAGATGCAGAGTGGCAGCAGTGTGTACCATCTACAAGATGCAATGCAGCAACTCACCAAGGCTCCTTCGACAGCACCTTCCAGTGCCACAATCTCTATTACCTAGAAAGACAAGGGCAACAGATGCGTGGAAACCACCACCTGCAAATTCCCCTCCAAGTCACACACCATACTGACTTGGAATTATATTGCTGTTCTTTCACTGTCACCGGGTCAAATGCCTGGAACTCCCTCCCACAAAGCACTGTGGGTGTACCTACACCACATGGACTGCAGCTGTTCAAGAAGGCAGCTCACCACCACCTTCTCAAGGGCAATCAGGGATGGGCAACAAAAATGCTGGCCTAGCCAGCGACGCCCATGTCCTGTGAAAGAATAAAAAAGGTTGTATTTGCACAGTCTGTCAACGATGAAAACTAAGCTCTTTATTTAAAAGAGTCATTCCCTTATTCTGAGGAAATTTGTGAAGTTGCAGATCTGCAAAATCCCATCACCTTCTTCCTGGAAAACAGATAACACTGTGGCAGATTCTCAATTCTATTAGATCTACCAATTCTGCACCAAACCTCTATAGATCTCCAGCAAGCTCTCAATCGTGTTCTCAATGCACTGTTGTTAGACTTTTCAGTGTTCTTTCAGTTGGACCCCTGGGCTGTCAGACTCATTGCCTGAACAATGATTTCCAAAGAATCCCTTTCATAAACATGCTTATCTATAACTATTTTTAGAAAGTTTAATTAGTAAATGTGGTCAGTGATGCACTTATGACAAAATGTCCATGAGCACACCATGTCTACAAACCAAGTTTGATTTCTGTGACTTTTTAGAAAGACAATAATTCAGCATCATTCAATAATACTTATCAAATATTCCAAGACTCCTAAAAACAAGGACAACTTTGAAATTTGCTTCCATTTTACTATGGAGTGAAATGGCCTCCTTTGTATAATATTATTCTAAGATTAAACAGGGCAGGTTACATAACCTTTAGGAAGAGTGACATTTCAGCTCTTTCATTTTTCTTCAGTGTGAATGGATATTTTACTGGTGTGTGTATTGTTGAGTCACTGAAAAGCAGCACATAATTACAAACTAGAAACCAATTAAAATAAATAAATTCCTTGAAGAGCTATACAATGTAAAGCACTGAAAACATACCTGCCATGGCTGAAAATTTGTGATGTTTGCACATGATCCATTAACAAATGGACCCTCTCCTGTCTTACAGGTGTGCATATTGTGCAATGCATTTGCCACAGTGTATACAGATTTGTACACGCTGTACGTCAGCCTCAGTTGGGATATATCAGTATATGTATTGTCGATTTCATCAAAATCCTCCTTTCCTGTACAAAACCTCTGAGAAAGAGGAGGAATATTATGGATTCTATTCTTTACATCTGTTCTGTTATACTCAGCCGTTTTAACATTAAGTATTCTACTGACAGCCACACCATGCTCTGGCCACATGCAATCAAAGGCTCTCTCCCAGAACTCAGTTATCAGTTTTTCTCCAGAATTTCTTGGATCTAATTGAATGAGATGATTGTGTAGACCACGGATATCAGCTCGTTGAATTGCCAATCCAATAGTTCCACCTAAAAGTGAGGAATACTCTGGTTTGGAAATCAGTGCAGAGTTAATCCAAGCCTCACTTGCTATCCATGTTCTGCCAGAAATATTGCGTTGCATGACTTCTTCCATTAAATAGCTCAGGTCAATATCAGCAGAGAAGACTGCAATGATTTGGGCAGTTGATTGCTCAATTGTGTCCACGATTCGAACTATTTTCTCTCTTGCATAAACTTTGGGGATAGTCTCAGAAAAAGAGATGCATACTCCAACCTTTTCTACCTCTTCTTTGAAGTTTTTAATTCCATATTTCCCATAGTCATCATCCGATGCAATTGTGCCCACCCATGTCCATCCAAAGTGTACGACAAGTTTTGCCATTGCTCTAGACTGAAAAATATCACTTGGTATGGTTCGGATAAAGGATGGAAACTGAAATTTATCACTGAGGACTGAGCAAGAGGCTGAGTAATCCACCTGCAAAACAGTAGTCAAAGAAATTATGCAAAACATTCAGGCAAAAACAATACAATATCTCAATAACAACATGTGCAAGTTACTGTTTTCCCCTTACAGTTTTTGAAAACCTTTGTTATGAGTATTGCTGAAAAAAAGAGACATGCTGTCAAAGCTTTTCATCTTGAACTCATCAGTTCAGATGCAAAATTCCTTTTGCCTGCAGAGGACAGGTCCCTGTGTATAAATATATGTAGCTACTGGCAAATGTAAGTGAGATATATTGTGCCTTTTTTGAACTAAACAAAAGTGTGGGGGACAACAGCTCTCTGGTTCATTCTCCATGGCAACCCTCAACCAATCAGAGCCAACTTGCCAACCACCCAGCACCCTTTTCTCATGCAGCATAAATTGTTGCTCCCTTTGAGATTTGGCATTCTTGCATCCGTTCTGATGGGTGCAAGATGAAAAGCTTTAACAACATGTCTCTTTTTACAGCAATACTTAAGTTCTATACTACAAGCAACTTTTGTTACGCTATTTTATTTCCTAAGCTTCCCTTTATATCGGCATGGATTACCTCCCAACTAAAGACAAGGGTGTTTTATGCACTATGCTAACATTCCCAATCCTTCGCTATATTACTCTTGGTCTAGTCATCTATTGATTCAGCCTTGGATTTCACTCTGTTCAGCATTAATTACAAAGTCAATAGGTGATTGTGCATGTGCGAACAATCATAGGCAGGAATCCATATCCTCACACTCCACCACACAACATGTTGGCAAAATAATGTATTGTACCACTTCTATTGTACATTTCACATTCTGCCATCAGAATACGTTTTCTGGCAATTTCTGTCCTGGACATCATACAGCCATTACTTATTTTTAATTCCTGTTCCAAAAGGTAGTCAATGCCAAACATAAGGCTGTTCATTTATTACAAAAAGGGACAAAATAAAATCAGGAAATGATCAGTATGATTTTATTTGAATAAGAAAGGTCTTTGTCCTTCAACTTTGGAATTGTGTTTGGAAAAGCTAAATTAAAGGCAAGAATAAATTAATTTTCAAATCTAACTAAAATGTACATTTTGTATGAATTTATCCATTCTTCATATTTCAGATTCAAGTTACTCTATTGTTAAAGCAGACAGAACATCAAATATGATTTTAATATTCCTTTTCATGTGATGTGAACTCCAGATCTGAGTCAGGGCGATAGGAGTTTCAGTGGTTTCTGCAAAAAGAATAATGAATTTCTATCCAAAGATACACAAGTTTTATCACTTTAATGCAAATTATCTGAATATGACAAAGTGCAATTATGGCTTAATCCGCTTGAACTGATCGAGTTTGACATAGCTTGGAATACCGTTCACACTTGAAACACAACTTTGTTCCAAAGGCAACCTTCAATAAGATGTGTAGCAATTTCATACAAACTATTGAACAAGTTATGTCACTCAATTTTACTATTTAGTATGTTAAAACTTTACGCTATGAAATACTTTACAAACATAAATACACCAGATGGATAATTTGTCACACGAATACAGTATCCCCAGCTTAGTGCTCACATTTTTAACGAGGTTCTTATAAAAACATAGATCCTATCACCATTGCAGTTCCCATTCTGTTACCTGAGGAAAGTAATACAGTCCTAGGATTCTGGCAGTTGCAATAGAGAGAGCTGATCCACCAGATCCAATGAGCACCGCCAAAGGAGCTCCACTGCCACACCGGTAGTTGGGTACAGCTTCATCTTGCCCAGTCAGGTAAGTCAATGTTCCTTCAACAGCTTTGGAAATGGTAAAACAAGAGTCATAGATTGTGTACCCAAGCAGTATATCTGGTAGAATTGAATCATTCTGATTGATTTCATTAATCGCATGGATCATTGTTCTGGCCCAACGGAAAGCTCTGAAATTGAATCTGTTCAGCAAATCAATGAGAGGTTAGGAGAAAGTTCCATCTCACAATTACAAAGCCACATATTACGCAGAGAAAATATATTTATCAAAGACACATACAAACTCTAACAGTAAGGATTAGGAGAATTTATGACAGAAACCAATAATAACTTGGATTTATAGAACAACTTCAACATAGTAAAACATCTCAAGATGTTTAATAGGAGTGTTATCAAACAAAATTTGACACCGAGCCACATAAGAGAGTATTACGGCAGATGACCATAAACTTTGTCAAAGATGGAAGTTTCAGTAAGGCTTAAATGAAGAAAGAGAGGTAGAAAGAAGGAGAGGATGTAGGAGGGAATCTCAGAATTTAAGGCCTAGGCACTAATGATGGACAGATTAAAATCAGGGATAAGCAAGAAGCCAGATTGGGAGGAGCAAGATACCTTGGAGGGGTGTGTGGCTGGAGGAGGTTACAAAGATAGGGAGGTGCAAGGCCATGGAGGGATTCGAAAACAAGGATGAAAATTTTAAAATCAAGGTATTGCTTAACCAGGAGCCAATGTAGGTCAGCAAGCACAGGAGTGACAGGTGAATGGGACTTGGTGCAAGTTAGGACACAACAGCAGAGTTTTGGATTACCTCAAGTTTATGAGGGTGGAATCATCAATTCTCGAGATAACAAAGCTAAAGATGAGGGTTTCAGTAGCTAATGAGCTGAGGCATCATTTAATAATGCAGCAAAACATTGTCCCTACCCATTTGTCCTAAAAGCATGTCTTCTATGCTCAAAGTATTACTTTCACTATAACTTGTGACTTAAATAATAGCTATGGTGCTGTAACAGCACTATTTAACGTGACAATTTTCCTGCTTCAGTGCTATAATTCATTCAAATAGTTTCACATTTAAGTAAATGCTTTTGTAACAGCAAGAGTTTTATTTTTATTTAAAAACAAAAAACTGCGGATGCTGGAAATCCAAAACAAAAACAGAATTACCTGGAAAAGCAGGTCTGGCAGCATCGGCGGAGAAGAAAAGAGTTGACGTTTCGAGTCCTCATGACCCTTCAACAGAACTGATTGAATATTAGAAGAGGGGTGAAATATAAGCTGGTTTAAGGTCGGGGGGGTTGGGGGGGGGGGGTGGTGTGGTGGGGGATGGGGGGGTGTGTGGTGGGGGGTGGGGGGAGAGAAGTGGGGGGAGTGGTGGTGTGGTTGTAGGGACAAGCAAGCAGTGATAGGAGCAGATAATCAAAAGATGTCACAGACAAAGGAAAAAAGAAGGGTTGAAGATAGTGATATTATCTAAACAAATGTGCTAATTAAGAATGGATGGCAGGGCACTCAAGGTACAGCTCTAGTGGGGGTGGGGTGGAAAGACTAGCAGGGCATACAAGATTTAAAAATAATGGAAATAGGTAGGAAAAGAAAAATCTATATAAATTATTGGAAAAAACAAAAGGAAGGGGGAAGAAATGGAAAGGGGTTGGGGATGGAGGAGGAAGTTCAAGATCTAAAGTTGTTGAATTCAATATTCAGTCCGGAAGACTGTAAAGTGCCTAGTCGGAAGATGAGGTGCTGTTCCTCTAGTTTGCGTTGGGCTTCACTGGAACAATGCAGCAAGCCAAGGGCAGACATGTGGGCAAGAGAGCAGGGTGGAGTGTTAAAATGGCAAGCGACAGGGAGGTTTAGGTCTTTCTTGCGGACAGACCGCAGGTGTTCTGCAAAGCAGTCACCCAGTTTACGTTTGGTCTCTCCAATGTAGAGGAGACTGCATTGGGAGTATTTTTATTTATCTGCTTTCACCATATGGACAATGCTGGCAAGAATACATTTATTACCCATGCCTACTTGCAATAAAATGGTGGTGCTTTTCATAGGGCATTAAGGATAAACCGCTTAGTGCAGGCTGGAGTTAAATGTAGACCAGACTAAGCAAAGATGGCATGTTTCCAACCATAAGACATATTAGTGAACTAGCTGCTTTTTTTAAAAAAAAGCAATCCAGTAATGTTCATGGTCATTTTCTGGAACTGGCCACAAATGGTCAGATTTACTGAAATAAAAAGTTAACCATTTTCCATTCTGAGATTCTAACTCCCAATCTGTGGGCTGCTAATCCAGGTTCAGAACCATTAAGTAATATACCTAGTCAATGACAATGACAACAAACAACAACTGACAACCAAAAAGCACTTTAAGAATACAACATTTCTCCAAGATATTTCACTGAGGACGGAAGAAACAAATAAATAGATAATGGAATGGAGAGAGAAATTTGAAGCAGTGACTGAAAACATGGTGAAAAAAGGTGAGTTTTGAGAAGTTTTAAAAGATGAAGGCACAAGGAGGAGAGAGTTAGGGAGGAGTTCCAGAGAGTAGTACTTAAAGCATTTACAAGACTTCAAAAGAGCTGAAAGGTTACAAACTTGAATTGAAGCTCAGGGAGTGTGAGGAAGTGGTCGGAAAAACTTCATGACTGAAGGATTACAGGACAAATGGAGGCACACCTAGAAGACCAGTTGACACTAGAACCAAGCTGTAGCAACCCATGTCTCCAGATACTGAAAACCCAATGACAAAGAAGAATTGGCTGTACAAGTTTCAGATCAGCATAGATCCTGTGTCATTAGCTCCATGGGCACCAGTAAACAACCTACACTACAGGGGACATCAGATAGTCAAAGTTATTACTACCTTCAACGTTTCTGTCCCTGTTTCCTTCCAGCTAGCTCACAGATTTGTACTGTTAACTAATGCGATACGCATACATGTATCAAATGTATAACTGGTACATTAGCCAAAGTTTTTGGTTAGTGCTGCCAAAATGCTCAACTCTTCTCCTACTGAATACCAACACCCATCATGGCACACCTGCCCAAGATCATTGCATTGCTACATTTTCAAAATTAAAGGAATGGTTGTGGGCAGTCATGTGGACATTCAGGCAATGGGTTACTGCTCCACATCTGCCACAACCACTTGGTCCTCCTCGCCTATGAATGATGAATCAGCTGAAGCTGCCACCTCAAACCAACTACAGCCTCTGCAGTGTATATAGATGAGGTTGCAAACATTCGCGAGAGAAATGTAAGGCGCTGTCATTCCAGGCCATTGGCAATCCTGGCAGGATGCTCCTCCAGGCCTACAATAATAGAAAAAGAACAAATGTTACCTCCAAAATATACCTTCAAACATATCAGAATGGTATCATGGATGAGGAACCTCAAATATGTGGCAAGACTAGAGAGGCTTAAATTGTTCTCTTTAGTATAGAGTAGGTTAAAGGACAAATATACGTCCAATTTACACCATATTATGGGTGTAACTAAGGGATCATGCATTTAGGTTCTGATACAATTATTTTATATATAAAGCCCTTTGGAGATGTCAATGTGTCACAATATTTCCTACTGTAAGTCATATCTATACGTGTACCTTGCTGAAGTATAATTAAGCATGCTAAGTATTGAAAGAGCTGTAAGGACTCTGTAACAAGGTTGCTTTGAAACATTCAGACTTCTTAAGTGGTATATTAAATTATCTTACTGTGGCAGCTTCAATAAAATAACATTTCCTTCTGCAACTGTTCCCAGGTCCTAAAGGACTGTGCACAGTATTGACCTTGGCGTTTCCTTTTTTCCTGGAACGTGGCATTAATATCTTCTGCACAGTGTTCTAAAATGGCAAACAGGGAACCCTGCTCACCTGCACCTCACGCAGAGCCCTCTATCTCACCAATTATCAAACAGGGGTGTTGAATGCTGTACACTAATTGCTCATAGCCTTGCTCATTTCTGGCATCCAGATTTGCTTTGCAATCCACTATTTTTTGCCAGCCAATTTTTATGCCCTATACAACATTTGGAAAAGCTAATAACTGGCCGCATTGCTTTAAATCCAGTGTTAGGCTATTACAAGCTGATGGCTTGCCAGAGTTCCCTCCATCAGTCACCTTTGGCAATGCCGCCAGCACCAGCCCCAGTTCAGGCACAGAATTTGTTTCAAATGCTAAATTAGGGATGATCTTGGGAGACTCAAGGGAGTCAGTCATTCCTAATTTGCTTACATGAAAATGTTATGGAACTTCAATCCAATTGCCTCAGCTCCAGGATCAAAAAATCTGTCAATGGTCAACCCCTAAAAGGAGAATATGACATGATACAGGGAAACAAGATTGATATGGATTGTTTCAGCTGCAGATCAAGCACTGGCATAGGCCTCAATGTCCTCATTTAGTGCTGTCATTTTATAATTTTATGGAAGAATATAAAAAAGTTTTCCTATAACACACATTCTCTCCTATGCCTGCTCTTGAACTAACTACGAGAAGGTGTACAAGGATACCTTTCCTTCCACTGTTGAATCTCATGGGCAAAATGGAGCATCTGTTTGTATCAAGTGATGCAAGTATAGATCTGTATCCCATTGATACAGGGCTTATTTCTCAAGAAGTGAGGAACTTGGTGGAGGATTTTCATATTATAAAAGAGTTTGCTAGGGTAATATAGTGAAGATACATCCACTACGGGGCAGACAAAAACAAGGGGCCATAAATATAAGCCAGTCACTAATAAGTCCAATAAAAAATTCAGGAGAAATTTTTTTTTAACTCATTAAGCGATTAAAATGTAGATCGCACTGCCACAGGGAGTAATTGAGATGAATGGGCATAGGTACAATGGATAAATATATGAGGGAGAAAGGAGTAGAGTTTTGGGAGGGTTAGATGATGAGGATTGGAAGAAAACTCATGAGGAGCATTAACAATAGCATGGACCAGGTGGACTAAATGCCCTGTTTCTTTCCTGTAATCCTATGTAATTATTCTGTGCCATAGTGTAGTGGTGTACCAATGCACTGCATTATCTTTTAAATCATAACATTTAAAGCCAGTATGGGTTAATAATGTTTACAACCCAAATTAAATGACTTGTTATATTTCTTGTATTATTTTATGAACCTAGGTTATGCCTCCTCTGTTCTCTTATGAAGATACATGTCAATTTTCTGAGTCTCCCACAGTGCAGAAAACAAAAGCCCAATTTTTGCAGTAATGATGACATTGAAACCTTCAGTATTTGTTGTCATTACTCCTGTGAAACTGACAACAATTTCTAGAGTTCAGACATGTGCAGTTAAATGTGGAAGTACAAAAGTTGCTTTCAGTGATTCTGCACTTCTCCATAAGATGCACTGTTGAAGTCTCTACAGGCTGCAATCAGTTAGAAATCAGTGAACTGAAGATAACTTCTCTTTTAAACCGTGATATCACTGTTAAAGATCCCTGAAAAGGTTACACTGTGTTAATAATTCTTCACAGAATACTGAGTCATACCTATTGCTAATTGACTTCTCTGGCCCTGGGAAACAAATTATATATTTGTGTAATGTTAGTGTTTCTCATTTGATAAAAATCCAATTTATCTATAAGATGCACTGGAGCAACTCACCAAGGCTGCTTCAATAGTACCTTACAAACCTGTAACCTCTACTACCTAAAATGACAACACCAGCAAACGTATAGGAACACCACCATTTGCAAATTCCCTTCCATCCTGGTTTGAAACTATACCACCATTCCTTCACTGTTGCTGATCAAAAACCTGGAATTCCCTCTCTAAAAGTACTGTGGGTGTACCTACACTACATGGACTGTTCAAGAAAATGGTTCACCAATGCCTGCTTTAGGACAGCTAGAAATGAGCAAGAAATGCTTGCCTTGCCAACGAGGTTCACATCCACGAACAAATAATGGAAAAAGTTGCTCTCTGTAAAAATTAAAAGGAAGTGGCTGATAATCAATACGTTTTACTTCCTGGTTTCCTCTCTGTGAGAATGTGATTGGCTTCTTTCCCTGCTTGATGACATCACTGTTGCTGGGGCTTGGAGATTCCAGTTGGCCCCAGGTTTAAATTAAATCTGAAAGGGGAAATCCAGAGCTCACCAAATCTTTGTGGACAGCTTTCTTCGAGGTCAGTGGAAAGCACCATCACTCACCGCCACCCGCAAAATCTAGGCCACTACTGTGTGTGTTTATTTCTCAACCTTTGAACATCTGCAATTTCTCTTGGCCATTTGGGATCAGCCTAACTTTTCCTCCAGTTATTACCTGAAATCGAATAACTTACAGAGCTCCTGATTCGCTTTTACACAGATGATGCATTATGAAGATAAAAACAAAAAAACTGCGGATGCTGGAAATCCAAAACAAAAACAAAAACATAATTACCTGGAAAAACTCAGCAGGTCTGGCAGCATCGGCGGAGAAGAAAAGAGTTGACGTTTCGAGTCCTCATGACCCTTCGACAGAACTTGAGTTTGAGTCCAAGAAAGAGTTGAAATATAAGCTGGTTTAAGGTGTGTGTGTGGGGGGCGGAGAGAGAGAGAGAGAGAGGTGGAGTGGGGGTGTGGTTGTAGGGACAAACAAGCAGTGATAGAAGCAGATCATCAAAAGATGTCAACAACAATAATACAAAAGAACACATAGGTGTTGAAGTTAAAGTTGGTGATATTATCTAAACGAATGTGCTAATTAAGAATGGATGGTAGGGCACTCAAGGTATAGCTCTAGTGGGGGTGGGGAGAGCATAAAAGATGTTAAAAATAAATAAATAAATAAATAAATAAATTTTCTTTTTCTCTTTTTATAATGGAAATAGGTCGGAAAAGGAAAATCTATATAATTTATTGGGGAAAAAAGAGAAAAGGAAGGGGGAAACAGAAAGGGGGTGGGGATGGGGGAGGGAGCTCACGACCTAAAGTTGTTGAATCCAATATTCAGTCCGGATGGCTGTAAAGTGCCTAGTCGGAAGATGAGGTGTTGTTCCTCCAGTTTGCATTGGGCTTCACTGGAACAATGCAGCAAGCCAAGGACAGACATGTGGGCAAGAGAGCAGGGTGGAGTGTTAAAATGGCAAGCGACAGGGAGGTTTGGGTCATTCTTGCGGACAGACCGCAGGTGTTCTGCAAAGCCGTCGCCCAGTTTACGTTTGGTCTCTCCAATGTAGTGGTCTCCTCTACATTGGAGAGACCAAACGTAAACTGGGCGACCGCTTTGCAGAACACCTGCGGTCTGTCTGCAAGAAAGACCCAAACCTCCCTGTCGCTTGCCATTTTAACACTCCACCCTGCTCTCTTGCCCACATGTCTGTCCTTGGCTTGCTGCATTGTTCCAGTGAAGCCCAACGCAAACTGAAGGAACAACACCTCATCTTCCGACTAGGCACTTTACAGCCATCCGGACTGAATATTGGATTCAACAACTTTAGGTCGTGAGCTCCCTCCCCCATCCCCACCCCCTTTCTGTTTTCCCCTTCCTTTTCTCTTTTTTCCCAATAAATTATATAGATTTTCCTTTTCCCACCTATTTCCATTATAAAAAGAGAAAAAGAAAAAAAAAATATTTATTTATTTTAATTTTTTTTTACATCTTTTATGCTCTCCCCACCCCCACTAGAGCTATACCTTGAGTGCCCTACCATCCATTCTTAATTAGCACATTCGTTTAGATAATATCACCAACTTTAACTTTAACACCTATCTGTTCTTTTGTATTATTGTTGTTGACATCTTTTGATGATCTGCTTCTATCACTGCTTGTTTGTCCCTACAACCACACCCCCCTCCACCTCTCTCTCTCCACCCCCACACACACACCTTAAACCAGCTTATATTTCAACTCTTTCTTGGACTCGAACTCAAGTTCTGTCGAAGGGTCATGAGGACTCGAAACGTCAACTCTTTTCTTCTCCGCCGATGCTGCCAGACCTGCTGAGTTTTTCCAAGTAATTCTGTTTTTGTTTTTGTTTTGTGATGCATTATGAAGTTGGACGCTTTTGATTGGAGACGCAATCGCCCCACCCACTGAATGACTGAAATGTCACTCAAACGAAGGCGGACAAGTGATCAAAAATCCTCAAGGAAGTATTTACCTTCTTGTCAATACTGCAAATACTTGATAGTGCATTGTCAACGCCGATTTGACTACAGTAGGTTTTTAGCTCCGCAACCAATTATAAAATCCATAAGTTCCATCTAAGTCAAAAACAGAATTACCTGGAAAAACTCAGCAGATCTGGCAGCATCGGCGGAGAAGAAAAGAGTTGACGTTTCGAGTCCTCATGACCCTTCAGCAGAAATGAGTGAATCTTAGGAAGGGAGTGGTGATTTTGACTATCTTTTCGTTGAAAATTTAAATTAGCTCGTGTTAAAATGCATTGGCTTGACTTTTGATTTGAACGGTGTTTCATTGAAATGCCACTTTGGTTTCTTATATCATCTGATGATGAATAGTAACTAAATCTCAAATGCAAACGTTCACATGATGACCCCCCGTGAAAACAATAGCTCCAACAACAGCCTCAGTACCACACCGTTCACCTGAAATCACAACTAGACCAGGAACCGTCTCCAGTCCCGAGGATTCATTGGCTTTCCACATTCCACTGAACGTGTGCTTTATATACCCGTAGCATAAGCCACACATTGCACCTTAGAATTAAACAATTCAGTAAAGAAGCAACTCACCTCATGAAGCAAGGAATTTAATTGGATAGCTTTTTGCTGTCATGAAGTTCTGATCAAAAGAGTTGTAAACAACTAGAAACTAGCTGCTCCAAAATGTGATTATTTTAGACAAGCATTCACTATGGAATTACGCCGAGTTTCTATAACCGACAATAACTTGACAACAATGTATTTACAATTTGAGATCATAACTCTTACCCCTCACATCCCGAAGACTGCGGCGATGTGCTGGACGATGAATTTGAGGACACGACTCTGTAATGAATCGGAAACATTCCTCCAACTATCACATCTCCTGGCATTTTAAAACTATTTAAATTAAATTTTCCTTTCAGCTTGCACGTAGATTTTCCATAGACGGCCACGGAAATTGTTAAGCATATCAAAAAACGTAAACAATTTCTCGGCTCCATGTCAGGATTTGTAGGACATAAGAAAAAACTCGAATGTCAGTAAGTCCCCAGCTTTTATGGGTTTCTGGGACACTAACTCTAACCTCATTGGTTAAAACAGTGAAATGGGCAAAAGAAAAGCCCTGGTGCTGTCCCAGTGGGACACGAATGTAGTTATGGAGCAGAGTTAGATGTATCTTTGGTCTTGGCTGCTCATTTCGGAAATCTTTGACAAAGCGTCTTTGGCAAATGTTACAAACAGAAAAAGTTAATTAAAATTACATTTCCAAATAGATTTTGTTTCCAAAAGTTGCAAAAAGCGCATAATATTGAAATCAATGCCCAATAATGTTTCATACTTTGTTTGGATTATTTAGCTCTTTAACTTTGTTTATGGACCAAGGATCCACTGATGAATACGGACTCAGACGCTACACACTAAGAAACGACCACCGATCAATTCATTTTAAAATAAAACTACAAGAGAGGCAAGTGTCATTAAAATATGACGTCAAACTCTTAACAGAAAATTAGGACCATTAATTTCTTAACGGCAAAAGCACAGAAGATTGGTCGCAATGGTATTTAAATGTATCCAGCCCAAGGGCTGCTGGAAATCTCTTTTCGCAAGCTTTAGTTTTGCGAATAGTCCCCTGCTAATTAATTACAGTGAAAACATAATTGACAAGCAGCTGATTAATTTTCTCCTAAACCATTGGGATGGTTCGTAATCAGTAACTAAGGTTGGTTTATGTTTCTGGCAAACATGCTTGAAGCCACCATGGACCTCAGTGCCAGCTGATGGAGCTTTCTGTTCTTAAACCTCTGTGGGTCTCAGGATAAGTCCTGATCTGTTTGGCACACCGCCCCATGGGGTTGAGACACAATATCTTCCATCATTGTTAAACTTTATCCTTTGGGGTACTGGCCACCCTTCTATCTGTTCGTCAAGCCACCCTTGAGAGGACAGTCTATTGCACGCATCCTTGTCTTCCAGATTAGAGCTGCTCAGTTAATGACACAAGTCATTGCAGCAAGGCAAACATACAACAAGACTTTTTCTAAATTTTCCCTTCACTAATGAGGAAGAAAATGCCAGAATTTCTAATCGCCTGACAGATGCTAGGCGCCAATCTCATTCAATGCAACTGATTAGCGCAAAAGTGAGGACTACAATTTTGTTTTCGAAGAAAATACGCAGGGTTAGAAAGTCGTTCTAATTCTCGATTCGTAAACAAATTTTATTTACATGAAACAATAACAAATCTGTTCCATGTGAACGATGATTAATGTCCTATTCCCTCTGCTAGAAAATTATAATTAATATACCTTTGAGCATGGATTAAACAATTAACTGTACTGAACTGTTTACAACTATTCCGAGAATTAACAGTTGCCATGGAATAATAATTATTATAATCTCAACCTATAGTTCAAATGGCTCATGATTTTCTGGATAATTCCCAGCGACAGTTCTCAACAATGTGTCCGAACATTCTTTTTATTTTGTAGAAAGGATCTTCATAGGAAAAGGATACACCTCATTCGTTTCTACATTTCTAGTGCCACGTGACTAGATGACTATTAAAGTTTATAATGATTGTTTTAGTTTTACACTGGGCATCTTAAATTTCATACCTATTGTACCTAAAATACTGCATGGGTGATTGGGGATTGCCTGGCTGTAACCTAGCCAAGGATAGTGAGAAAAACTGTGACAGGTAAAGGGATAAAACTTGTTTCCACTGGTGGGGGAGTCCAGGATAAAGGGACACCTTTAACATCACAGCCAGGCCATTCAGGACAGAAGTTAAGGAAAACTTCTTCATGCAATGGCTGGTAGAACTCTCTCCCACAAAAAGCAATAAATGCTAGCTCAATGTTTGCTAGGTAGTAACCAAGAGTATTAAGCGAATTATGGAGCCAAGGCGGGTGAATAAAACGTGGATACAAATCAACCACGACCTCACTGAATAGTGGAACAGACTCTCAGGCCTGAACGGCCTACTCCTGTTACTATGTTTCTATCACAGCACCAGGAAACATAAGAATATAGGCCAGCTACTTTGCCAGCGGAAGCATAAGGGCCTGAAGATGTTCCACTCAGAATGAATGTAACACATGCAAAATCATAACCAGTGACTGCTGGAGTGCAGAAATACTTTCATTTCTGCCTTGTCATTATTTTCCATCGGCATCTAACGCTTAATAATGAGATGAAATCTGACCAGCAGCCATATGCTGCTGTACCCAAATTGGATTTTTGTTTTGCAGTCGGAATTATGATTAGATCAACTGCCAGAATTGAGAAGTGGCGAACTCTTCACTAAAATATTACGTGTAATCAGAGGGATCTAACCTTTGGTGGATTACAGGGAAATAATAATTGTGCACATATTGTGTATTATTCGTTGGGAATTAAGTTTAGTTTCCTACTTCAGTTGACAGACACGCCATTAAGCGCTTGAAGTGCAGGTCTGCATCACTGAAAGTGTCCTAGAATGGGAAACCCCTGTCCACGCACTACCCGAACTATTCTTTGTATACATGGACAGGTAAACGCAATTAGTGGTCATTACCAGATATTTTTTGCAACAAAAATGTACTCGACCTTGACAGAAATCCAACTGCCGGATTATACGGCAAATTATACAAATGGAAAAATGATGCATTTAAATTGGTAGAATTACATCACCGGACAACTGGCTCCCTTAGAACTTTTACCACGAAAGCGTCAAAAGCGCAATATATTTTCCAAAATTAACATGAGACTGTTTCATCAAATTATATGATGTGAAGTCTATTCGACAGCAAAGGAATTAACAGTTAAATTAAACTTAACTGTTAATTTAATGATAAATTAACAGTTTCATCATTCAGTGTGTGTTTTCGCTTATTTCGATGACTAGTGAATTAAAATAATTGCTAATTGAACAAGATTTGTAGGAATCCTGCCTTTTTCAGTATCTCATCTCTTATGAGACAGAATTGCAGGCTATTTGCGCTACACCAATTGAATCACACTCCGTGAGTGAAAATTAAACTCTGCAGTGTAGCATTAGTTGGCAACATTGCCTCTTGAATGACAACTCAGTTGTGTGTATGTATACAATTGTATGTGTATATTGTGCATAAGTAGCACGTATCTACTGAAGAATTTTAGCACTATTTTGGATCTGTCTACCAAATGATTTTTTAAAAATAGTGACTTGCTGGAGGTTGCTTCAAGTTCTGCCTTGTTACCACACGAATTTGGCCATTGTTATTGGGTGAGTCTGTGCAATGAGTGTTGGCAAGCTGTTTGACCACAAAGGGAACCTTAGTTTTTCTTCTTCTAGCGTCATTTTTGGTCCCACTAACTCCTTTGAGTTCCATCCCCACTTCTGAACTTATAATGGAAGGTCATTGATGAAGCAGCTGAAGATGGTTGGACCGAGGACACTACCCTGAGGAACTCCTGTACTGACGTCTTGGAGCTGAGATGACTGACCTCCAACAACCACAGTCATCTTCCTTTGTGTTAGGTATGACTCCAACCAACGGAGAGTTTTCTCCCTGATTCCCATTGACTCCAGTTTTGTTAGGGTTCCTTGATGCCACACTCTGTCAAATGCAGCCTGATGTTAATGGCAGTCACTCTCACCTCACCTCGGGAGTTCAGCTCTTTTGTCCTTGTTTGAACCAAGGCTATAATGAGGTCAGGAGCTGAGTGACCTGGTGGAACCCAAACTGGGCAGATCTATGTACGTATTTAAAAATCATTTCTCTTATTAATAAATGTTTAATCTAGCTTTGTAAAACCATAAGACTTGGTGGTGCTATTACTACTGAATTCAAGGCACATCTCTCAAAATTTATACAAACTGCAAAACAAGCTGTAGCAGTTGTTTCAAGTTTCCCTTTGGGATTTGAACAACTCAGCATTTACCATTTGCTGTATCATAACAAAGTTCCATAGGGACTTCCCAGCTTTCATAATAGTCCAACTTAGTCTGCTCATATGGCCTTGACACTTTCTATTCCATCCAGTTGTAGCAGCCCAGACTCAGTTCAGTTGCTGGACAACCATGTGTCTGGAAATTGCTTTCTTGTTCACAAAGTTTGCTTTCCTCCCTCCCTGCATTCCCACCATAAAGATGTAACCATGAGAGACAGGTAAGAAATGCAGAGAGCAAAGGGGGCAAAGAGAATGGAGAGAAATACAAATATAAAGAGATACAGAGGCAAAACAGAGCACAGCCCAGGCATACCAGAAAAGGGGAAACAAAGGGAACAAATCAGAAAAGGAGAGAGAATAAAAAAGAAGGAAGTTTAATAGAACTGCTAAGGGGACAGGAAGAAAGAAAGAGAATCCTCAGTGATTTCAATCTTTTTCTCGACTCCCCTTGCTCTTTCTCCTCTGAATTCACCTGTCCTCTTTAAATGTCCCCCACCCTATAATGTTCTGTGGCTTTTCCACTCCTATGGTACCAATCATTCCAAAGCTAAGGGTGGTCCTTAACCACCAATAACCTGTATCCCCTCAACTCCCAATACTTTCTGTGTCCAACCGTGAAAAAATTCTCCCTCTTACAAATACATTGGAGTCTTTGGATCTCCAATGATTTCCAATATCACTATAGGTGCTGATTTTCTCAAAAGCATCTGCACAAATATTAATTGAAATGGTAACTGATAACTGTGTTAACTAAATGGTAACCCTCTTGCCTCTGAATCAGAAAGTTCTGGGTTCAAGCACTTATTTTGGTGACTTAAGTACAAAATCTAGGCTGACAATCCAGTGCGTTATTGAGGGAGTGCTGCACTGCTAGAAAAGCTGTCTTTTGGATGTGAAGTTAAACCAAAGCTTCATCTTCCCTCTCAGGTATTTGCACAACATCCCAATAATCCATGTTGTGCAACCAGTATCACCATCTAGCCCTCCTAGGTCAAGTATAGTATTGATAGAGAGTAGATCATCTTTTAATTGCTTTGTGCTAACATTTGTGGTGGTGGGTGAGGGAGTGGCTAATTTCTTCTGAGTGCTTTACGTAGCTGATAGATTTGCTTTGATAATTATTGCGAATGAAATCATACATATCTTTTTTTAAAATACATTTCCAATTTTGCTAGGAATAGTGAAGATGAGCCCTGATTTTCTGAAAGGTTCCACCAGTTTTCAGATGGATCTTGTGTCAGTGGAGGAGGAATATCCACTCAAGAACTATTACTCATTTCCATGCCAATGACTATCACTCAGATTTTCTGTCAGGAGCAATAGTGGTCCTTAAATACATATGCCCAATATGGTTAATTGCATGATAATGATGAAGTGACAGCAGGATTTGCACTTAACATCATTGCCACAATTGCAATGCTGAAAACAAGAAATGCCAGCAAACTCCCAACATTAAGACATCCCTATGAAAAATGGAACAACCAATTAAAAGCTTTGTCGTTACAAAAATTGGCCCTCCTTTTCAGTTGCCCAACAGGGTTCTGGCCCTCTTGCAATGTAACTGGCATCTAAGGTCTGCATTAGTCCAGGGCAATGGTGACAATCTATTAAGGTTGGCCCTAGAAAATTAATCAGTGTCAGTGATGGCCAAGGTGGGCAGGTGCAAAGCCCGCCACACTGACTTTTACTTCAGGTTCCCACCAAATCATAAAATCACAGATAAAAAACTTCTCTATTTTGTTGCTATTTTACTCACACCTAGCAACCAGAGGAAAACTTAAATCTTTAAATATGGCTTAATTCCAGCCCAGCGTAATTCCAGCCCAAGAAAAGTGCTCTTGAGTGCATGGTCTGAATTTGCCAGACAAATTCACATAAGTAGATTGATTTTAATGCACCATAAAATATTTTGGTTGACAACCTCAGTGATTCAGTTTATAGAACTTATTTTACATTATAAAATGTACCCCTTTATCTGTTCATGCATGCATACTCTGATTGTAATTGAAGTGTTATTCCTCATAGCATGCCATTAAATCACTGTGCAATGTAACAAAGGCAGATTGTTTAAAACTGATTAAATCATTTAGATAGAGGAATGCCACCTTGTCCAGTCCATTCACCACCTCCACAAAAAACATAAAAAAGCTTCAAAGGATTACAATTTGTATTATTCTTTTCTTTTTCTGCCTATCTGTATTTTTCTTAAGGGAAGTGGATGTTTCAGGTTTACAATTTGTATGTAAGCTGTGAGAACCGAGAACCAGGTGGAGGAAAATTAGGATGTTAACTTCTGTTTTTCTGCTATGTAGTCTGCTGTATATGATACATTTTGATTTTGTTGAACACGTAATGACACAATATAAGCACTAGGTGACACTAGTATACCAATCAAATGGACTCACAAGTGAGATTCATAACAGCAGTATTTATAGTCAGGGCCTAACTAATGGATAGAAAGAATTTTGTATGTATTACTATTTGTCGGTTACATTTTTTACTCATCTATAATCAATATTGTTAATTGGATTACTTCAAGAACAGAGGAAAATTATGCCTACACAAAAACGCACCATAAAATATTTTGGTTGACAACCTCAGTGATTCAGTTTATAGAACTTATTTTACATTATAAAATGTACCCCTTTATCTGTTCATGCATGCATACTCTGATTGTAATTGAAGTGTTATTCCTCATAGCATGCCACTAAATCACTGTGCAATGTAACGAAGGTAGATTGTTTAAAACTGATTAAATCATTTAGATAGAGGAATGCCACCTTGTCCAGTTCCATTCACCACCTCCACAAAAAACATAAAAAAGCTTCAAAGGATTACAGTTTGTATTATTCTTTTCTTTTTCTGCCTATCTGTATTTTTCTTAAGGGAACTGGATGTTTCAGGTTTATAATTTGTATGTAAGCTGTGAGAACCAGGTGGAGGAAAATTAGGGTCAGACTCAGCATTAAGTATCAATACTTCTTGGCTTCCTGTATAAAGTCTGGGACCTCAAAGTTTGGTTGCGTAGCTTCATATTTTCAGTTCTATACATACCTCTTCAGATTCAAAATGGCACGACACCATAATGATCCTAGCAGTGTTGGAGGACAAATTACTAGACTATTGTGACATCTTGTGAACCCCTTTGACCACTAGTTTCTTTGGACATGATGGAAGTAGGCTGACATTGCACTACCTCAGTCTAAGCTGCCATTGCAGCACTCAGACACTGGATGGCTTCCGCCTGTGCTGCAATGGAGCTGAGACATTGATCTTCAGATGCTGCACGGTGGTTGAGTCCACAAATATACTTATGGAGTTGGCCACCACTTCCATGCTGGAAAGATCGGGCTTCATGTTTTGTGCAAACCTTGTGCAAGGTTGACATTGGGCTCCTGCATATTCCCTGGCAATGACTGCAGTATTTCTACTAGGCCTGCTAATGCACTAGATATTTCTGTGTGCATGCCCATTAGTTTTTTTCAATAAGTGAAATGTGTTTATGGCTAGTAATACAGTTGCTAGGAAATGGCATTTTTAAAATTCATTCAAGAGATGTGGACTTCGCTGGCTGGGCCAGCATTTATTGCCCATCCCTAATTGCCCTTAAGAAGGTAGTGGCGTGCTGCCTTCTTGAATTGCTGCTGTCCATGTGGTGTAGCTACACCCACAGTGCTGTTAGGGACCGAGTTCCAGGATTTTGATCCAGTAACTGCGAAGGAATAGCGATGTATTTCCAAGTCAGGATGATGTGTGGCTTGGAGGGGAATTTCCAGGTGGAAGTGTTCCCATCTATCTGCTGCCCTTGTCCTTCTAGATGGTAGTGGTCCTGGGTTTGGTAGGTGCTGCCTAAGGAGATTTGGTGAGTTTCTGCAATGCATCTTGTAGATGGTGCACACTGGTGTTACTGTGCGTCTGTCATGGAGGGAGGGAATATTTGTGGATGGGGTGCCAATCTCGTGGGCTGCTTTGTCCTGAATGGTGTCGAGCTTCTTGAGTGTTGTTGGAGCTGCACCCATCCAGGCAAGTGGAGAATATTCCATCACATTCCTGATTTTTGCCTTGTGGATGGTTGTCAGGCTCTGGGGAATCAGGAGGTGAGTTACTCATCGCATTATTCCTAGCCTCTGACCTGCTCTTGTAGCCACAGTATTTATACAGGTAGTCTAGTTCAGTTTCTGGTCAATGGTAGCCCCCAGGATGTTGGTAGTGGGGGATTCAGTGATGGTAATGCCATTGAATGTCAATGGGTGAAGGTTGGATTCTCTCTTTTTGGAGATGGTCATTGCCTGGCACCTGTATGGTGCAAATGTTACTTGCCACTCATCAACCTAAGCCTGATGTTGTCCAGGTCTTGCTGCATTTGGACATGGACTGCTTCAGTATCTGAGGAGTCATGAATGGTGCTGAACATTGTGCAATCATCAATGAACATCCCCACTTCTGACCTTATGATGGAAGGAAGGTCAGTGATGAAGCAGCTGAAGATGGTTAGGCCTAGGACACTACCCTGAGGAACTCCTGCTGTGATGTCCTAGAACTGAGATGATTGACCTCCAGCAACCACAACCATCTTCCTTTGCGTTAGGTATGAGTCCAACCAGTGGAGAGATTTCCCACTTATTCCCATTGACTTGAGTTTTGCTAGGGCTCCTTGATGCTACACTCGGTCAAATGCGGCCTTGATGTCAAGGGCAGTCACTCTCACCTCACCTCTGGTGTTCTGCTCTTTTGTCCATGTTTGAACCAAGGCTGTAGTGAGGTCAGGAGCTGAGTAGCCCCAGCGGATCCCAAACTGAGCTTCAGTGAACAGGTTATTGCTATACAAGGGCCACTTGATAGCACTGTTGATGACCCCTTCCATCACTTTACTGATGACCAAGAGTAGACTGATGGGGCGGCAATTGACCAGGTTGGATTTGTCCTGCTTTATGTGTACAGGACATACCGGGGCAATTTTCCACATTGCTGGGCAGATGCCAGCGTTGTAGCTGTACTGGAACAGCTTGCCTAGGGGCGCAGCAAGTTCTGGTGCACAAGTCTTCAGTGCTATTGCTGGAATATTGTCAGGGCCCATTTGAAGATGTATTCAGTGACTTTGACCACAGAGATCATTGAGCTTCTTGCAGCACTGTATTGAGATTCTCGGGGTTACCCTCCAGGTGTTGACCACTGCCTTTGCACGCCTGTCTGGAGGACCCCTTTCTGGAATGAGGACTTCTCTTCCTATCCACCTCCTACACCACAGTCTGCTGTGCTGCATCAGAAAATCTTGGAGCGCTCTCTGCCATGTTGTGCCATTCTTGAGTCTTTTGAACATCAAATTAACTTTTAGAATAACTTGCAGCTTCTGCTGCACTCAAGAAACACTCCTTCTTTAAAAAGCGCAGGCTGGTTTTAGGTAGTACAGGCTAGCACTGTTGATGATCTCTTCCACCACAAGCAAGAACTCATGTTAGCATCTCATGATTTTGTACCCCGATCCTGATCAGGCATGCAGCTACTCAACATAAAGGCAAGTTTAAAAATATTAGCTTATATTTAGTTCTCAGCCTCCAGCAGTCCCTTTAAGCATGCTCCAGCTAGTCTTAACAAATTTTATGAACACCCTAGAATGGGCACAATATTATAATGAGGCCTGTTCTCAATTCAGGCAGTTATCAGTGCCAGCCAAAGAAAGGCCCTGATGGTTAGAATCTTATTTGACAGACAGGGAAAAACGGCAGTGATTTTAACTCTGACCACTTGGTGGGAGGATTAGTCACTATGTTCCCTCTGCATTCCTGCTGATCACAATCCATTATGGGCAGAGGCGAGGCCTCATGAATACATGCAAACAGGGCCTAAATAGTCAAGTGGTTATGGTACTGGGCCTATAACCCCCAAGATCAAGAGTTCAAATCTCACAATGGTAAACTATGAAACAATGTAACTTCATCTGAAACAGATGGAAATGTGTTTGTACTCGAAAGAGTTACATGCAAACAGGGTATTATGATCTCAGCACCCTTCTAACCTGTAATCACAGAAATCCCAACAGGATTGGTCTCTCAGAATCACAGAAGCTGTAGTTAAAGCACATGCACCTGCACATAACTAGATCAGAGTATCTGGGTGTCATTCCTGATGAATTACCATGAAAGCTTCCAGATTATTTCTTCCTCTAATTTTTTGGGCTTATGTACCCTCAGTAAGTATGATTTGTTTATCTTGGGTACTATTATTGCTAGTTTCACTTGGATGAAGGAACAGTTGGAGAAGCCTAAAGCCTTATCAGCTAGTACAATCAGCTGTGTTTATTTGAGGACAAGGTGAAGGGACTGTTCCTGCAAACAAGGGCATAAAGGCCAAAAGTCACTCTACTTGCCTTATCTAAAGAACAGAGAGTCAAGAAACTGTGCTTCTCTGAGCAGTTACTAGACCTCTGTCATCTTCTGGTCCATCAGATCTGGACACAGAGCTGCTGGACCAGAAGACCAAGTTTTGCCAGTGGCTTTCAAAGTCATTATAGGCCCCAGCTCCTTTGCCACCGGCATGTTCTACACTGCAACAGGAGACATCTCCCGTGTTTCCCAGTCAGAGTGCACAGCTGCATCAAACTGCCTGTTTGTCAGGATAACCCAATGTATCACCTTCCCTATTAAACTTGATCATTAACTAGGATTGCACCCCTCCAGGATTGCCCTGGAGTCTCCAAGAATTAGAAACTAATTGTCCAGACACCACTGTGAGGAACCCAAGAGAAAATTTATAGGAGTATTTAAAAGGTCTTTCTTTCCCCACCCGCTCCCATTTCATTTCAACACTTCAATTAGTTGTAAAAATATTGGAGATTGGAAATAACGCTGTTTGTTTGGACAGGGCAGTTGGAGGTGGGAATTCATGTGATGAACTCTCCAGGAAAATGTCCAAGCAGAGTTGGTGACCCTACCATCAACACAAGCAAGTTTGGGGACTTGCAGCAGTGGCTGGCGACCCTCGTGTCAATGGCGTCATCAAGGTATGAGAATTCCAGCTAGCTTCATTATAAACTGGAAGGGCTACCACTCAATGAATGTTCAACCAGTCTCTGATCACAGAAACAGAATCATGCAAGTTTGTGTAAGGCAGCTGTCAAAAGATTTTTTACCCTCCAACATACAACCAGTCATCCAATATTCAACCCTTCCACCAAAATGACAGGATGGAAAGGACCTCATTTAAATTGAACAATTAAACAGCCAACTCCGAACAAACCCTTCATAGGCGGTTTACTGTTTGGAAGTGTGAAAAATCCAGTGTGCCTGATGCCACTTAAACATAGCCTGCAGTGTTAAAATCCAGTCTCCCTGCTGCCACTTAAACATAGCCTGCAGTGTTAAAATCCAGTCTCCCTGCTGCCACTTAAACATAGCCTGCAGTGTTAAAAGGGAGGTGCATTGTTCCAAGATTTACCAAGGTGGCAGGCTGCATGATATCAGCCGGAGCATCCTGATTCTTAAATATAAATATATTTAATGTTTTCCCCATGTTTTTGAGGAAAGAAGTGAGTTTGATTAAAATAAGTCTCATTTGTTTGTACAGTTTCTCTGTATGCTCCAGTTCTTCCTCGTTGAATTGTGTCCAAAGATCAATCGGCTCGCCTGCTGACATTGTAATGTCATTGGTTACAACAGGAACACTTATGCTCACAAAGATTTTATTTTTACAGGTATACACAAGCATCTACACAAATTACCACCCAGGTGTTAGCTGATAATTCCTGTCTGAAGTACCCTCTTATATCCTCTAATAGTCTTTGTGCTGTTCCCTCTATGGTTGTAGCAGGGGAGCTGGAAGGCTGCTGTGGCTCAGCAGAAGGCTCTGGAGACCCTTGTGGTCAATGAACTGTAGGAGCTTGAAAGGGCAGTCTGGCCCAGCAGGCCTTCTGTCACCAGGGCAGACATTGTTTGAGTGGTTAATGAGGATCGAAATATGCTGGGCAACATGTTCCCTTCCCAGTCCAGTACATGCTCCTGCAATGGCTCGCTGTGGCTCTTTGATAGCATGTGTGGGAGCCCCAGCCACCACGTCTTCCTGAGGTTGCTACTCCTGCCTCTGTGCAGCCAGGAGCCTCAGTTGTTCTCTCCTCCATTGTCTTCATTCTCTGTAGGCCATCAGGCATACAGCCAATTCACCAAGCTCCATGATCTTGATGTAATCCTCCTGCAAGATAAAAGAGAGAGACACATGGTTAGCATAGGTAGCATAGGTGTACTAAGCACTTGTCCTGTTAAGTGTGATGGCCCCTTAATGATTCCAGGAGATTGCTGGCCACCACTTAGATGGCCAGGGATTAATGTGCTGCATTCCATCTCCATCACTTCCGCCCCAGTCCGCCGAACTGATTGGCGGCAGCTTTGCCCATTGGACTGCATGCTGTCTTCTCAGCTCAGGCACAGGCATTCTCCTAACCCATGCTGCAAGGCTGCACTGTTAGCTTGAACAGTGGGAGAAACTGGTCCAAAACAGGATGCTGACATCGCAAGGGGCTGTGAGCACCTCCAGCAGTGACTGCTCCTTCACCAGCTTTAGCAAGGAGATTGAACAACGTATGCAGTCGTCCAATTGTTCTGAAGTCCACTAAAATGCTCATGACTTTGCAGTCTGTGCCATAAAGTGGGGGGGGGGGGGGGCTGTGTGGTGGTGAAAAGCTTTGAAGCACTTGGTGGCAGTTTAATGCCTCTGCATTGCTTGAGTGAGCAGATAAGCTAGAGGCCCAACTCCAATCATATCAATGTGGCTGCAACTGAACTGTCTCAACTGCAGAGGAATGGTCACTTTCTACAGGTTTCCCAAATGCGCGGCCACTTCCCTTGCCCACCCTACCCGCCACCCCGAATGCTTATGCACTATATTCAATGGCAGGGCTGCCCTTGCTCCCCCGGCCCTCTGCAGGTTGCCTCAATAGCTGGGCTGCCCTTAACCACAACACCCCAGCACCCTTCAAGCGTGATCTCCAACAGATGACCATGGTGAGCACTCCGCAATGTTACTGTGTACTCACCTCTGAGTTCCCCTCAAGGTACAGGCCGCCAAGTGTACTCCTTTTATGTGCTGTTTTGAAACATGTTCCTGCTGACGTGGACTGACGATCCAGCGGGGTGGGCGGGGATGGGGGGGGACAATTCCAGCAGGCTGGCCTAATAATTATGTGCTGATGTATTACAATGAGGTCCCCAATGTCTGATGGCATGAAAGGCATTTCCTGCTATTGGCGGGCTGAGCAGACAATTGTGAACTGGTTTCACGCTGTCGTGAAACCGATCATACCATGTTGTCCACTCATACCACTGAACACACCGAATGCCAGTGGGCATGGAAAATTCCATCCAATGTCTCACAACCTGTCCAAGTTGGAGGAAATAGTGGAGCTTTGAATCTAAACAAGATTTAAACAAAAAATGCTGGGAAAACTCAGCAGGTCTGACAGCATCTGTGGAGAGAAAGACAGAGTGAACGTTTCGAGTCTGTATGACTCTTCTTCTGAGCTCTTTTGCTTTTGTTTCAGATTTCCAGCATCTGCCATATTTTGCCTTGAGCTTTGAATCTACATGGTCCCAGTGCAAGTCCAGCCCAGCTACAGCGTTACTTGAAGTGACCAGATATTCCATTGTTGCTTGCAGATTGGCAATGCCATGTGGAAATTAAAAGCGCCACACAAATTGATAGGAGACTCTGCCATCACCTCTCTGCTTTGTGTTGCTTTCCAAGCTGGTAATCCAATGGATTCATCAATTGCTGGTGTACAGATAACATTTTTCCTTTGGAGATTGCACCCCTAAAGTTTACATCCCTGTCTTCTTCAACAAAGTTTGCACCCTGCTGAGCCATTTCCTGGATTGCCCATTCCACTTGTACCTGTTCGCTTGTGCTTTGTGAACCACGCAGTGCAGACCCCACTAATTCATGATTAATAATGCTTAGGTGCCAATTTCTATATAGTTGCTTCAAAAAATATGAGCAAGTGATCATGCATCTCCTGGGGGCTTGGCCCCATCTTCCTGTGTGTTTAATTTCTGGGCCTGAGTCATCTGAAGGCAGAGGGATAACAGTTAGCATGCAAGGGAACACCAGATGAGTGAGTGCAATGCATCACTTGGTTGTCATGTTGTGTGTAATCATGTGAGCTGGAGAGTTCAGTGGAAAGAGAAAAGGAAGGAAAAATGCCCAAACACCCCACAGTGTGCTGCAGTCTGACCGCCTCCATTACAGCACATCCTTCCTTTGCCAATAAAGACTCCCTGCTGGCGTCAAAGTTTGCAACTGTGCAAGATTTCCGCCTGATTGTGAGAACTCCTTCCAATTGTGAGCTAGGTTCTCCTGTAAGATGAATGGGAATGGTTAGTGTTTCCCCTTTCGAAGGATTTCAAAAATGTTTGAAGCAAAGTGTATGCTGAGCAGTAGAAACAACAAGTGTGAACTGGAAGACAAAGTTGTTGTGAGAGCTACAGCAGATGTTGACTGTGTGTGCAAGCAGGGGGAGGCAGAGTGAAGTGTCCTGATGTGATTGGAGGAGATGCATCGAAACAGGGAAGGCAAAAATTGCTTATGTTGGGGCTGATATCTGGTGTTGCAGGAATTCTTTATTGAGTGAGAGATATGAAGAGGACCTTGGCAATCCAAGTAAGGTTGTTAAATTTCCTCCTGGCCTGTAGCCAGGTCCCAGAAACGATATCGTTGCCAGTGTCCCACGGTTGCTAGTGAATTTGCTGCGGTATTCATCAGCGAGCAGGAGGGAAATGGATCTCTGTGGCATTTTACATGACCCATGAGGACTAGGACAAACGTTGGACATGGCTCTTAATGAAAGAGATTCTTCTGCCTGGAATTTGAACCAACATAGACACAGGATTTAAAGCAGAGATGTTCTGATTTATCAGATGTGGCCTGAGGCCCAGAGCTGGGAACTAAAAATGGAGGTCAGTTTTTGTAATTGGAAGTAATCTTAAAAGTAATGTCAAAAATAGCCAACAAAATGGACAGGGCAAAGCTTTTATTATTTTCTCCATGTTTTTGAGGAAAGAAGTGAGTTTGCTTTTTTACCCAGAAGGTGGTGACGGTCAGGAATGCACTGCCTGCGAGGGTGGTGGAGACGAGTTACCTCACATCCTTTAAAAAGTACTTGGATGAGCACTTGGCATGTCATAACATTCAAGGTTATGGGCCAAGTGCTGGTACATGGGATTAGGGAGGTAGGTCTCTACCGAAGGGCCTCTTCTGCACTGTGATTCTGTGATTCTGATTCTGCTTTAAATGAGTCTCATTTTGGTTGTACTGTTTCACTGTATGTTCACATACAGTTTGTAAACAAAGCAGCTTTAACATTTATTTACAATTTATATCTGGCCTCACCTTAGCAAGTTATCAATCTTTGGAAAAATTGGCGAAGTGCACAAGAGGGCAAATGTGAGACACAATATTCATATCAAATCACAAGATTCCCTCTTGTTATACCCCTGAGTTATACTTTCATATAGGTAGGTATTGGGTAGAGCAGACACATCCCAAGATAAGATAATCAAACCACTTAGTGATGTGACCAGGACTTCTGTAGTAAAGTCTCCAAAAAACAGACCCTAAACTTGTGATAATGGCTATTCTTCAGACTTGTAATAATGTAGATTCAGATTTTACCTTTTTTTCTTGAGTGTGAGGCTATGTCGGGCAAAAGGAGATTAGAGTTACTGAAGTGAAGCAATCTCTTTAGCAAAGCATTGTTCCTTGAAATTTCTGCTGAATAATCAGGAATGCGAATAATTGGAGAGAACTATACTTCTGCTCTAAAAGAGTAAAAATTTTGTGTGTCTCTGAATCATGATAATCTATCCATGACTTTCTTGATTTCTTGATAAGATCATTTCAAAATACATGGTACAGTTGACCAGATTATCAAAACACAGCCAACACTGTTCATCAGTTATTTCATTAGTTTGGGTAGATCCTATGACTCTTAATAAACTCTTGTCACACATAACAGATAATTTTTTTCCATTGTTAATCACATGCTTACAGTTATTTTAAGATACAAGTATACTTCAGGCAAGCAAGATTTTTAGTTTCTTTACTGTTGCCATAAACAACATTTAAACGGGGAAAGGCAAGCATAGAGAAAAGAACTCCACTAAAAACAGCATTCTCACATTTTAACTCATGATTGCAGAGGGAGACTTTAATCTGGTATGAAATATAGCAAAAAATAAAGTTGGTGCCATGATAGAGAGTTAAACATAGGTTAGGAGTGAAATTCCACTGCTGAAATATATGTTCTTTTTAGCCAGACCAGGCTTCCCAAGTGTGCTTTCATTATTGTTCCGTTTTATGATCTAAAACTATGCAGGTAGCCAGCAGAACACAAAGATTATCTTCCTACTGTCAGTCCAGCTAGGACTACTCCTAACTATTAGGAAACTAGTATACAAGGTTATTGGGAACGGATCAGGAAGAGTCCCAGCCCCAGCATTTGAGCTGCCATCCATGTTTTGCTAGAGATGACATTAATGTAGACTCTACACGACCAGCCTACAGAAGAAAAATATTTTATGTGTCCAGTCAATTGCTCAATGCTGTGCACTACCTTTCAAGGGGCTTCCAAAACATGTCAAACTTGAGCAAGAGGCTAGTTCATGGCAGGGACATTCTACAATCAACCACATAGCTTTTTTTAAATTTATTCATTCACGGCATGTGGGCATCGTTGGCTAGGTCAGCATTTATTGCCCATCCCTAATTACCCTGAGAAGGTGGTGGTGAGCTGCCTTCTTGAACCACTGCAGTCCCTATGATGTAGGTGCACCCACAGTGCTGTTAGGGATGGGGATTCAGTGACGATAATGCCATTGAATGTCAAGGGGTGATGGTCAGATTCTCTCTTGAAGTGCTAGAAAGTTAACTGAGCCAGACAGCCCCAGCAGCCATCTAGTTGCTGCAGTCTGCAGCCAGGCATTCTCAAATCTCAGCTCCTAGGAATTGCTGACCATCAATATCTCAAGAACCTTTAATTGAACCACATCCTTCTACTTCCCATACTAATAAAGCCACTGAGCTATTTCTTAAAGTCAATGGAAATATAAATCAAGAGAGTAAAACAACTGCCAACTAAGTATCACCCATTTTCTACTGTTGCACATAATGAAGATCTGCCCCTTTGTATGCAAAGTAATCTGGGATAAATTAAAATTTATGATTAGCAGTGGAGTTATGAGGTAAAGCAATTTCCAATTCTAGTTATCTATTTCATTTGCATAAGTCTCAGATAGGCAAATGGGAAGCATTATGGTAAAACTGGTTCAAGAACATAATCACAGTTCTACAGAGCTGTTAAATTAAAAAAGTCCCACTGTTTAATTTATCCATATTTTATTCCTGAACAAAGAATTCCATTACAATAATATAATACAGTTATTTGCATCCTATTTTCAATTGATCTCAGTGTCTGAGATTTTGTTTAAACAGCAACAACAACTATATGCATTTGGAAAGCACGTTTAACATACAAAATGTCCAAGGCGTTTAACAGAAGAATAATCACAGCCAAAGAAGAAGATATTATGAGGGTAACTAAAAGCTTGTTCGAAGAGATAGCTTTTAAGGAACTCTAGGTTTTCTAGGTGGATTTTTCTGCACGACCCATCAGACCACGTTTTGTATTCAATTCGGGCCTCAGCAAAACAACATAACATTTGGGAAAGAAAATACAGGCAAGAAGGCCAAAGCTTGAGGACAGGATAGCAAATATTTCTATTGCTACTAAATATTTTCCTTTACTACTGAAGTAAGCTGGTAGGAAGGATATCCACACTGCAAAAAAGATAAGCAGACTAAAAGTGATAAATTTGGCTTCATTGAAATTGTTTGGCAATTTTCGGGCCAGAAATGCCAAAACAAAGCAGGAAACAGCTAAGAGCCCAACATATCCCAAAATACCAAATAAAGCTTGTTCAGATCCTTTGCTGCATTGTAGGATAATTTTTCCACCTATAGCCATTGTGTTTTTCTCCACAGAAAGTGGTGATGATAACAAAAACCCAATACAGATACCAATTTGAATGAGTGTTATAGCTGCAACACTCATACGATGATGCATGGGCCGAAAATGTTTTAACACATTTTGGTTCGGTGTTGTCATTGCAAAAGTCAGTACTACCACTGTAGTTTTAACAAGGATGCATGAGAGGCTCAAGGAAAAGCTGGTGCCAAATCCTATTTGACGGAGTACACAAACTTTGACTGAAGGCTTACCAATAAATATAAGAGAAATCAGAAAACACAACATTAGAGAAAATAGCAAAAGGAAACTCAGTTCATAGTTATTAGCTCGTACAAGGGGCGTATTCATGAACTTTATAAATATCACAATAATAGCTACAGAGATAGTAACCCCTAAGATTGAAAAAAATGTTAAAACATTCCCCAATGGCTCATAAAAAGATAGAAATTCCACCTCCTTCGGTACACACTTATCCTTCTTTTGATTTGACCAGTAATCTTCAGGACACTGAAAACATTCTATGAAACAAAAAAAAATGAATATTTCAAATAATTTGGAAATTATTAGTTACTTTAGCAGTAGCTTTTAAAAAGAATAACTGAATTGACATCATATGGTTTAAAAATACCCTCTGTGGAATCAGAAAGTGGATAAATTCTCCATTGAATGGGAATAGACACACTGGCACTGAATCTCCTTGCTATCTTTAGCATTCATTCTGTTGTTATAATGTTGCTAGACCAACAATACCTAAAAACATTTCTGTTTAACACCACTTCAACATTTGAACAACATAGACATTACAAGCTGAATTTACTGCCCTCTCCTGAGGCAGATTTGGATGTGGGGGGCATTTAATCAGGTAGGTGGGTGTCAGCTGGGGTGTCTCCCTGCCTTCCTACCTCTGCCTTGATGCTGCCTTCCACAAGCCTTCCCATCCCACTGCCAACTGAGGTCCTTAAGTGGACATTAATTGCCCACTGAAAGGCCTCATTCTGTTGCCACTGGTATTCAACCAGCAGCAGGTGGGGCAGTTGCCAGGGGGAAAGTCACAAAAGTAAGACCTGTCAAGCTTGCTTGCAGGCTCCTGGGGCAGGGGTCCCTTATTCAAACACACTTAGTGCCTGATTGGCAGGCGGGCCTTCCCCAAAGGAGGCGACAAGAAGCTCTTGCTAGCTCCCCAGCCAGCATGAGAGACCCCCATCACCTTGATTAAATGCCGCCCTATGTACATAATATCCTGGGAATTCTGCTGTGCTTTCAGTTCTATTATGGAGTAACTTCAAAGATTACAGAATGGGCTATTAGTCAAAAAGGTCACTTGAATTTCCCAGTGTTTGGTATTGCTTCATGTTAATATTGGTAATTGCTAATTTACAATGGATGGGAATCATTCCAGAAACTGCTCTTTTTTATATTTCCTAAGGCTTGATTAAAGACATCCCTTCATCTGATTTCCATTGAGAAGACTTTGCTACAAGCTAAATTTTGAGTTCTGTGCCTTAAAGCTGAAAATTACTGACATTTTAATAAGCTTTTACCTAACATCTTCATAGAATAATAATCTATATCTAGATGCATTAAATAATTAGCAGATCTCTACTGGCATTGCTCAAATGTAAAATCTGTGTTCTGCTACGTAATGGACAATATAGTATCAGGGTCAATTATTTATGGTACTTGAATAAGTCAAATTGTGTTTTTACTACAAAGCATTATGGTATGTTAGTGATTTTTCCAGCTCAATTTCTGTAACTATGCACACATTTACATAGAAACTGTAAACTAGTATGCTTGATTACTATGTAAAATTAAGTAGTGAATTTTATCTCCTACTTTTTATAAATCTCTGATTTCCAAAGACATAATAAAGTTTATTATAACCTGGGAAGGGACTTACAGCTAACACCAGTGAAGGGAAGTGGAATACCATGAATGATTTTTGGAAAAGAACTTACCTGTTTCTTAGGCTTTACTATATATTTAAAGGAGGATTTAAGTTTTTCTTTTTTTTAAAACAGTGGCTACTGTTGTGGAGTATTGGTTACATCTTGGTAGATTTGATGAAGTCTTTGTGGTCTTTTGTAGGTTATCTGTACGTCTTTATTAACTACTAGAACTATTTGCAAACATGCGGTATAGGGTACAAGCTAGGAGCTGTCTCCATGCTTTAGTCTACGCGTGGCTCTGTCCAACACCACACTGATCCTGGGTGTGGGTCATGTACTCTCTTACATCACTGTGTGGATGGTACTGTACTCAGTCCCACATAAACCCAATATGTGCCAGACCCTTATATTACACCTCCCTCCCAAGTCTGTATGCAATGTATTTGGAGTTATACTAGTTTACTTCTTGTCTTACATTGTTATTATTAAATTATCACTACCCCATCTCCCCATTCAGGTTTTTGAATTTAAATGTTTAGGGCGTCTGAAGGCCCGATAACCCTTTCCATCTCTCATTCACACTCCTACTGGGAGAGTGGTAGGCTCTGTTTTTGCTGGTTCTTCCTGTTGGTTTGGAGATTGAGCTGGCATCATTCTTTTCTTCCTTCCTTCGTGTTGAATCAAGCTTGGTCAGTTTGACTGTTGTGTTGATCAGTGTTGGCTGCTACTCTAACTCATTTCTTGCTGGATGGGCAACCATTGTGCTTGTCACTTTTGATTTCTCCACCATCATGTTGGTCATCCCGATGTCCTCTGTGGCTGAGGAAAAAAACATTCCTGTGACAAGAATAAGGTTTAGTTGTGCGCTCACCTCTACGTTTCAATGTCGGCCATGGATAGCTGCTATCGGTTTCCAGCATCTCTCTTGTGGCTTTGGCAAGGGAGTTGCAGCATATGTACAGTGGCTGCAGTGTTGACCCGCTGTACCATTGTCGGGGCTGGAGGTAGGGGCTCCTTGGACTGCTGATCACTTTCTTTCACCGTTTCAACTGGAGGCATTGTGATTGCCTCTTGGATGGTTGGCTGGTTCGATCATTGAAAGTTTTCAGGATTTGTAACGAGAATGGACAAACCTGCTCCTCAAAGAGAGAAAACAGTTCAGAGCTGAAGTCCAAGTCAGGATATTCTTTTTTGTTTGAGTACACAGGAACATGCAGTTCTGTTTGTTTAACAAGAGTGCTTGTTTTGACATCATCTGCCACTTTGAGGAAACGAAAGACAGGCTGGTTATGAATGATGTACATTAGCTTGAAGATCTGTTTTCCTCCATACTTTAGTGATTCCAGGATCATACCAAATACTGGAAGTCAGATTCCTCCAAGCCTGTAAAGTGGTGTGTCCACTGTTCGAAGCCAGAGGTCTTTCAGCCACAATTCTTTGTCCGACAGGACTGTTGCACAGGCTCCTATATCTAATTTAAAATTTGATAGGCGGTGATTGACAGAAATGTCTGCATTCCAAAATTAGAAACCAAGATCTTTGACGTCACCCAAGAAGCATGGCTGTCTCTCTTCTGGGCTTGTAGTCGCAACCTCATGGATAATCTTTGAGCCTTCTGTGAGTTTCAGAGTTTTTCTCTTGCACAGTTTGCTGAGGTGTGTAATCCTTTTGCACTGAAAGCATTGGGCTGAAATTGCAGGACATTGATCTCATCTGTGGGTTCACATGGCTCCACAATATTGGCATGGTCACACTGCTGGCTGGTTCAGGTATTGTTTTCCCTGACTTAGAGTGTCCTTGTGGCTTTGTTGGTTGATTAGCTGGACTGTGGGTTGGCCTCTGTACCAATGATTTATTCTCTCCTCTTAAAATGGTTGTGTGCTACTGACAGAGTTTTATTGCCTAACTATCTGGATTGCCTTTTCCAGGGTTAGATCTTCCTTTGCTTGCAGGAGGGCAGAGAGTGTGTCATCCATTACTCCTACCATTATTCTGTCTCTGATGAGTTCCAATTTTAAGTGTCTGTACTCACAACCTTCTGCCATCCTGTGCAGATCATTGATGAATGAATCAACAGGTTCTCCTGGCTGTTGGACTCTCTTATTGAATTTAGCTCTTTTGAGTATTTTATTGCTTGTTAGATTAAAATAAATGCTGAATGATTTTAGTACCTCTTTGAATTTTGTGGATGAATCATTAATTCCCTTTCTTGCAATAACGTCATCCACAATCAGGCTTACTGAGTAAAACAGAGTGTTCACCTGCTCTTCTTCTGACTTTTTTTTTAAACCTGAAGCGATGCTTTACCTTAAGAAGCTTTTTCTTCAAAGTCCCCAATTTTGTGATTGATCTGAGCATTGGATTAATCCAAATTGACTTGAAAGTGTGAAATTCTGATCCATGTTCAATATTTTAAAAGAGTATGTTCTGCATTAAGAGCTTTTTGAATTTCAAGATGGTGTTGCCGTTCACTCAGAGACAAAGGGAGTTCCTGTGTTTGCTGATTTTGGCAGGCTCCGCAGCAATGGCGTTGGCCCTCAGCTTGAAAATATTTTTAACAATGGCTGCCTGGATCAGCTGCCTGCAGATTTCTCTGGTTCAGTGTTTTACTTTTTTGATTCACGAGTCTGTTGAATTCCAAGCTTCTGCTTACTTTTTACTGAATTGAACAGTAATGATGTTCCCGAAGTATTTCATTAATTCTTTCTTTTATTTTCCAGATGAGCTTGAACTCAGACTCTATTCAGACTCTGACTTGGGGATTTGGTTTTAGCAAAGGATTTCTTTCAAGCTGCACTTCTGGCACCAAATTACTTTAAAGGTTTCTCAGGATTTGCTGCAACCTGGAATTTTAAAAGATTTAACTTACTCTTGCAAGTTCTACTGACTCTGCACTCTGAAGATGGACTTCCAAAGGAGGTTCAATGGAGTCTTCTCTTCTGCTGCAATAAGGAATTTTAAATCTGTGCCTTCAGCTTTCAAGCCTTTCATTTGAGCTCATTCCTGGTGATTTTTTTTCCCCTACGCCTCTGCTTCTGGGGCTTCTTTTCAGGTCAGAATGCTTTGGTGAATTTTTTTCAGTCTTCCAACATTTTGGTTTGTCTCTGCATTTTAGTGAGGTTCTAGGTTTTTTTCCCTCTGCTGCCACCATGTTGTGGGGTGTTAGTTACATCTCAGTAGGTTTGATGAAGTCTTTGGTAGCCTATAACAGATTATTGTTCTCTTTAGTACTGGTATTCTTTCAATGTGTCCTGATGAGTGCAAGATGAAAAGCTTCAACAGCATGTCTCCTTTTTCAGCAATACAAATAGAAAGAGACCACAGCTGTCAAGCCATCCTTGTCAAGGTGAAACCCCTCCACCTGCAGCTGCAGCTGTGACCATTGTGGTATGGCAGAAGTGGGTGGGGGGTGCAGAGTTGGTGTTTAAAAAGCCCAGTAGTGTGCTGGTTCCCCAGTCTGCCACCAGGAGGCTACATCTTCTCACTGGTCATGTTTTGCACTCCTGCTGGCTGCAAAATTCCAGTTGATGTGGCAGAGGGGTCATAATAGGCTCCTTAATTACCTTTATTGGTTGTGCATCACTTGCAGGCAAATTGGTCAGGGATGGAATCATGCCAGCAAACTAGCATTCCAGTCAGCGGGAAATTCTGAGCCCAACCATGTCCAACCCTGCCCCTCCCATCAGCTTTGAGAGTCCATGGGCAGCATTTTGCTATTGGCAGGCGGGAAGCTAACTGCCGCCCGCAATTGGCCAATTAAGGCCCGCCCAATGTGAAATGCGAGCAGCAGCGCACAGCGATGTGCTGTGTGGGGCGGGGGGAGGAGGGTGAGCAGGCCGAGCGCGAACTTTATTCATGCTCGTGTGTGCACTTCATAATCTCCCTGAGGCACAGAGCTGCCTCAGGGAAATGAAGAGATATTAAAAAAAGAAAATAAAAATGTAGTAAAACATGTCCCCTCATGCAGCTCTGTCACACGAGCAGGGACATGTTATTAATTCAATTGTAAAACTTTTATTTTATTTCACTAGCTTTTGGAAACCTTATCCCTCCCATGGCTGAGGTTTCCAAAAAAATGCAAAGGCCATTGGATGGGCAGCGAAAAATTTAGTTTAATTGATTATTTAATGGCCTTAACAGGCCTTTTAATTGTTGGTGCGCCCACCAACCAAACTATCGTGTGACTACATGTTGACATCAGCATGCACGCTTGAGCAAGTTGGGCACACACCTGCCCACCAAGCAAAAATTTCTGCCCCAAGTACAGCAAAAAAAAGTACAGAGAATTACTTAACATTGCTGCATATGAATGCATTATAATCTTAGGCTCCAATAGCAAGAACTACATTGAATCCCTCACTTCCCATACCAGGCCCCATAAATAAATACTTCAATTATTTCCTCCCTTGTGACTAAGGACACCTACTCACCCAGTCGGTTCCTTTCATTAGATCAGTATTTGAAGTTCAGCGACCCGTGGTAATGGTTCTTGCCCATGACCCACTTCCATTCCAACATCATCTGTGTTCTTCAGACACAGGCAAAGTCTGCCCTATTCACCAAATACTCAGCATATGGTGGACATCAGGCTGTTAATTAAAATTTCATTTTTATTATATACAAATTTACCTGTGCCATTTGATATCTCTCCATCAGCACAAGGAATACAATCAAAGCAGCAGATTGGTTGTCCTTGTTGAACTGTTTTCCTAGTTCCTGGGTGGCAGTTTTCACTACATACAGAACGAGGAACCTTTGCAAGCAAAAGAACAATAATACACAATGAAATGATGCTGAAATAATGTGTTGGGCAAAATGAGTCTTGTTTTCCACACTGTTAATGTGTGTAGTTTCACTTAGGATCCCATTTCAGTGTTTACTTTGTTCAAATGAAAATACAAAGAGATCATCATATTTTACTGCCAACACAGACATTTATTTAACTGCTTTCCAGTGTAAGAATATTATGGTATAATAGAAAAATGTTTTACCCATTTTAAATAATATCATAGCATATCTCACATTTCCTGATGTTTTTATCATTGACATGCAGAGATAAAATATATTGATATAATTTGGGACCAATGCTTTGACAGTTTGTGCATAGAAGTGGTATGAAAATAATGCTACAAAAACAGACTTATGTGGGCAGAATTTTCTGCCTGTCGGGCGGGCGGGCCTGACCCAAGCTCCAGTGGGCAGGGAGCCAATGCCTGCCAGAGATGCGGGCCCCGCCGCCATTTTACACGGGCCAATTAAGGCCCACCCAGCGTGTCGTCTGGCGGGAAGCGCTATGCGTTTCCTGTGCGGGTGGGGGGATTCCCCAAAAGCGAGAGTGCGCTCTTTCACGCGTGCACACGAAAGAGCTCACATCTCCCTGAGGCAAAATGCTGCCTCAGGGAGATCGCTTACACTTTTAAAAATATTAAACATAGAAAAAAATAAATTCCCTAACATGTCCCGCACATGTGACATGTTCATAATTAACAAAATAACTTTATTAGAAATTTTAAAACCCCGTATGAAAACTCATCCCGCCCGTGGAAGAGGTTTCATGTTTTATCTGTTTGCCACCGGGGCTCCTGGCCTGCCCGCCAACCTTAAGGCAGGTACACTAAGTACTTTAATTGATCTGTCAATGGCCTCAATTGGCCATTGACAGGTCAGTGGGCTAGCAACTGATTTTGCTGCGGGCCCACCTTGCTGAAATTTTAAATGGACCGGGATGACATCGGGGCTTCCGTCCGACGTTATTCTGCGTCATTTTACAGGTTGGCGAGCGGGCCCCGACACTTTTCGCCGACGGCAAAATTCTGCCCTTTGAGCCCATCCACCTAGCTGAAAATTGGCACTTGAAATTTCTATTGAAACACCCACAATAAAATGCCAGTTTACCTTTCACTGTGTCAAGTAAGGGTAAGAAACCTGTTTAAAACATTTGTTCTGTCAAATGAATGCTTACTCATAATGGAAAATGAAGTTGAAGTTAAACATTGACCTGAGTTTCTCAGTCAGCGGTAAAGCGATGGTGCTCACTAGCAACCTCAAAGAAAGCTGCCTGCAAATACGTAATGTGTGTCTGGAAAAATGTTGTTTAATACAATTCTAATGAATCCATAAATAGGTAGTCACCTAACTTCATTGTAAAACTAACATTTACTGATTCAATAGCCTAGGTATGCCACTCAGCCGTAATACTGGTGGAAGTGCTACTAGAATGTTCCCCTGATCTGGGCTAATTTTCCAAGGTCAGCGTCTTTGAATAATTTCAACAGGCTTCCTAACTCTGCTGGACAGTATCACTGAGGAGTGTGCCACTAGGCAGTGGGGGGTCAACCTTGAATTGAGCTGAAGATTACTGTGCTTGGAGGCTTGCTGCTGCTTGAAGAACTGAAAAGTTGTAACTTTTTTTAAGAAGGCACCTATTCACATATAAATGATTGTTCTTCAACTGGTTGCATTGAATTTTTAGCTCTTTAAAGTTCAGTTGATCCTTCTGACATCCACAATTTTGAATCCCGGGAACAAACAAACTTCCCTTTTATCCAGTGTTGCTTTGGCAGAAATGATGGAAGTTATATATCTATCATTTGCATAACATTGTGATATTCCATGTGCATATATAGATTGGAGGTACTGTACGTTTTCCTCACATCCGGAGAAAATTTGCGCACAGTATAAATGGACAGAGATCCAATAGAACGGGTCCTTGATCCACTTGCAACCTTGTCAGCCTTGGTTGGTACAAAAAATTCAACAAAGTGGAGCAAATAATCCAGATGACATGTTTAAAACTGTAATGTTCATTTTCAACTAGCTATTTGTTAAATTATGTCAAATTAGTTGCAATAAATCTGGGAGTGAGAGAGCTTAATGCACTTGTGCGGATTTGGAAGCACAGCCATCGTAATGAACTTATTGAGACTATAAATATGAACACTTTTTACCACTTTTGAAGTCAGTCAAGTGAACTGTAAGTGCTTGTATATGGAAAATTTCAATTCTGAACTTTTTCACTGTTAAGCGGGGTCTCTACCACAAAACATCTTTCAAGCAATTGAAATTTGTAAGAAACCTGTTTAATAAAACATGTGTATGTCTGTTCTGTCAAATGAATGCTTACTCATAATGGAAAATGAAGTTGAAGTTAAACATTGACCTGAGTTTCTCAGTCAGCGGTAAAGCGATGATGCTCAACAGCATCTTCAAAGAAAGCTGCCTGCAAATACCTAATGTGCGGAACCCGTTTTTGGAAAATTTGAAGGACATTGAATTTTGGAATTATTTTTTAAAAGTCTGCAAGGTTAATTCAGGGCTGTGAATATGCCATTCTTCAAAATCCACGGGTCAAGATAGATGTCCAGCAGGGAACACCTGGAGAGGGAAGAGATACTTCGTATATCTCAGTTAACAAAGAACTGCTGTTGCCAGGCTAAAGAATCTTACTGATTGGTTAAAAATTCATGGCCTGAGAGAAGTATTCTCTGGACATTTGATTCTTTGACTCTCAGTCAGAGAGAGTTTGCACTTGCCTTAGTAACAGGCTGCAAGAAGAAGGCCCTCTCTTTCACTCTCTCTGCCCGACCTTTGTGTTACATGTGGTCTAGAGTGAGTTAAACTTTCATCAGAAACGTCTCATCAAAATAACTTCATGTTATTTTTTGTGATAAGTAAGAGTCATCAAGGACAGTTTAATAAAAAATCCATCTGAAAGAACTTTGTGATCTATTGTGACCAGAATTGTGTTAGATCAACCGCGTAAGATCTTTTCGAATTTTATTCTTTTAAAAGAACCATTTCCATACTCCAGCCTCTGCAGTTAGTTTTGTTCTGTTTTTTATGTTTGTGTATGTGTATGGGGGCTTGAATATTTGTTCGTTTAAAAAAAGGGGAAAATCGTGACATTCTAAACTACAACTTGTATGTTCACCAGTTTCATTACTTTTTTTAAAAAAAGGTTGTTTTTTAATCAATTATTTTTTGCGTTTACTGAAAGAAGCCTGCTTAGAGTCTTTTTATGTTGGGAATAATATGTCAAAGGTAAACAATTGGCCAGTTTTGTCAGTGAGTTAAACATTTAGACTATTGTTGTGACCTATGGAGAACTGGAGCTAGAATTAACTGCACACTCCTCCCAGCATGGTCCATAATGCTAGCTCTGTGCTAGGGATTTCTGCTTTTCCAACTTCAGTTTGAATCTGGTGCCAAGTCAAAGGGATCTCCAAACATCCAGCCACAGTGATTTCATCAAGCAGGATGAGCAGCCAAACACATCAAAGTATTCTTCCAGGCAGCAAACCAGAAAGTAAAATGTACTAATGTCCTTCACTTTTAATTAAATTTCACAGAAAACAAAATAAATAATTGGAACATGCACATAGGAATAAGATAGAAGCTAAAAATTCATAAACAATTTTTTACAAATATTTTAAAAAGATGTGATGTTTTTTATCATAGTAGAGAAATTTTTTATTCCACAAATATAAACATGGGCCAGAATATTGCTGTTGGCACATGGAAGTGGGCCCAACATGCCAAGGCGCAAAATGGCACGTGATGACGTCAGGTCTGCATCCTGATGTCATCGCTCGTCATTTAAATCTTTCATTTGGCGGGCACGCGCTGAAGCTGGCTGTGTGCCCGCCAAACTGTCAAAGGCCTATTAAGGCTATTAAGGAAGTAATTTAGATAACTAACAGCGCTGCCCATCTAACTTTAAGGTTGGCAGGCAGGTGAAGAGCTCAAGTGGCCTTCGCAGTTTTCAGGAAACCTCATCCACGGGCGGGATGACGTTTCCTGAAGGTTTAATAAAATCGATAAATAAATTCTGCTAAATTGACAAACATGTCCCAGCTCATGTGTAAATAATTTTTCTTTTTCTTTATTAAAAATTTTCAATGCATACTTAATCTCCCTGAGGCAGCTCTGTGCCTCAGGTAGATTTCTGAGCTCTTTTGCGCAGGTCCTGACTCTCCCTCCTCCCCCTGCCCGCACAGGTAGTGGCGCAGGTAGTGCAGCGCTACCAGCCGTGCATCACACTGGGCTGGCCTTAATTGGCCCACCCATGTAAAATGGTGGCACACACACCCCAGCCCGCTCACACCCAGCCCGTTCAACACAGGTCAGTTTCTGGCCATGGTTTTGTAGGCCAGAGAGGGTTTTCAGCAGTAATTTTGAAATTAGTACACTGTTAAAAACCCAGTTCCAACCTCATTCAACAAGGTGTGATTTTCTCGAGGCATTTTTACATTAAGACTAGTAACATAAAAGACCAGATTCTTATCTGTTCAATAATTTCTATGTGGTTGCAATCTAGGGATTCTTCAACAATGCATCTTATGGGAAAGCATAGAATCACTAATAGCGACTTCTGGATTTCTGTGTTTAACTGCACATGTGTGGGTTCCAGTTGAGTAATGGTGGCAAATGCTGACAGTTTCATCATGATAACTATTGCAAAACCTGGGCCCTTGTAAGTAAATATACCTCTAATTCACCAGCATTCCAGATGAGATCCCACTCTCTAATGGTAAGTTCATGTCCTGGAGGTGCTCTACCATCATAATGTCCTACTTTCACAAATTTAATTACGCCATCAGAAGTTTCTTGCCAATTTATTACATCGTATATGGCTGAAACATCACCGTTTTCATCAAAATGTTGTTCATTTCCTGATTGGTCGATGAATCTGACTTTTTTCATGTAATGTAGAAGCTAAAAGGCAAATGTACATTGATATACATTTTTCAACCCAATCACAGAAAATAAAGCAGAATTTTAATCAATATGATAATATTTGACATTTAAAATATCAATTGGCTCTGCTCCAAGCAGATAATTATTTCTTAAAAGGTTAATGCTGGTATCTATTAAAAGGACATAATTTTGATCTCAGCAATGTGGAGACAGGCTGGAGTTCCTGTGGTAGTTGGTACGGATTTTTAAAAAAACCCTGAAAGCAATTATTTTCCTGATAAACTGTTCTGTGGAATATGTCAGTGATTTTTTTCTTTTAATGAACATGATTTATGTGAGAAACCCTTTTGTTAATAAATGTATTTAGAAGTCACAAAGGTACTTTATTTTCAACTAATTTCACCCAAAAACTTAGGCAAAAAACAAACCGAGAATCAGTTTCCATTATTTTAAAATATTTTTAAATCTTTTATGCTCCCCCCACCCCCACTAGAGCTATACCTTGAGTGCCCTACCATCCATTCTTAATTAGCACATTCGTTTAGATAATATCACCAACTTCGACACCTATGTGTTCTTTTGTTCTGCCGTCTGTGACATCTTTTGATGATCTGCTTCTATCACTGCTTTTGCCTACAACCACACCACCCCCCCTCCACTTCTCTCTCCCCACCCAGCCCCACCACCCCCCCCCCCCCACCCCACCCCCCCACACCACCACCACCACCACCACCACCACCACCACAAACCAGCTGATATTTCAACCCTTCCTGGGATTCACCTAGTTCTGTCGAAGGGTCATGAGGACTCGAAACAGCAACTCTTTTCTTCTCCGCCGATGCTGCCAGACCTGCTGAGTTTTTCCAGGTAATTCTGTTTTTGTTTTTAAACCGAGAATCAGGTTTGAAAACTGTCACATCCATTTAGCATCCCATGCAAGTTTCTGTCAGTATTTTCTGCCAGCAATGCCTGTCATTTTGAGAGTTTATTTATAATAATTTGGCCCATGATATTTTAACATCCTTTATACAATTACCCAGTGTTCCTGCCAAGAGATTACTGTTTCACTAATATGACCATTTAAATTATCTACCATGCTTTTGACAAAAACATCCTGCCTAAAGACTGCAAGGATAATTTAGACCCAATTGGTTAACTTTATTTCTCTTTTAGAGTTTATTATGGCAAATAGTGACATTTTTGCCTGAATCTCATTAATAGCTTAATGGTTTCCCCCATGTGAATCCCTGGAAATTATGTTTTCTTAAAGGGAATAAAAGACTACCAGAGGGATGCAAAACAAGTCAGGTGACATCAGAACTACTCTGGAGACACCTGCCACTGCTCTTTGACTCATTTTCATGGCCAAATCATACATAGTTAAGTAGAGGAGCACTGCTTTCATGGGCTCCAATTCCATAAACTGGCGAGCTGCAGATGACAATCTCAAAGTTGGTCAGTTCTTCTTGGGATGGAGGTAATACGGGAAGGGATGTGTTGGCTTGGCCCACAATACTGCTGGGGTGCACTTCTGTTTCTCCTAGCTCCTCATAAATGTATGTTAAAAAAATTACCTTCTTGTTGACAGCTTCCTGCAGATGCTTTAAGTACTAGATGAGCAAAAATTTTCCTCAAGTAAATACTGGGAAGGTTGAAGCCACTGTCTTCAGTTCCCACCACAAACTCTGCTCCTTCACCAGTGACTCCATCCCTCTCTCTAGCAACTGTCTGAAGCTGAACCAGACTGTTTACTAACTCAACATCATATTTGATCCTGAGATCAGCATTCAACCCCCTTATCCATCTTGTCACTAAGACTACCTTTTTCCAACTCTGTAGTATCACCCGACTTTACCCCCACCTCAGCTCCTCTGCTCTTGGCACCTTCATCCATGCCTTTGTTACCCTCAAATTTGACTATTCCAATGTACTCCTCGGTCACATTCTACCCTCTGTAAACTTGAGGTCTTCCTAACTTTGCTGCCCATGTCCTTTATCGTATCAAGTCCTAATCATCCATCATCTCAATAATCACTTATCGCCATTGGTTCCCGGTTAAGCAACACTTCGATTTTAAAATTCACTTCCGTGTGTTCAAATCCTTTCGTGGCCTCACCCCTCCTTATCTCTCCAATCTCCCCAGCCCTACAATCCTCCGAGATATCTGTGTTCCTCTAATTCCAAGCCTCTTGAGTATCGCAGTAGGACTGGAAAACTGAGCAGAGCGATTTTTGCTGAGTTTGGGAGCGGGATCCTAAAACAAGCACTAGGGTCCTGATTATGAAATCTAACATGTGTAACAGCTGTTCAGGTGGGGGTCCTAGACACTCAGAAATTGAAGCTTGCAATCTGTCAGCCAAAGCTCTCCTGGGAGGGATCAGGTGGAGGAGGCTGCCCCCGAAATTCATTCTCCAAATACTCAATTACAGTGACAGAATTGGTGTGCTGCAGGCCAATTTCTCCCCTGTAAAATTTTAAAATCTAAAAACAAGGCTTTAATTACAAGTGAAAATAATATGAGATACCATTACAGAACCAAATCTGAACTGACCTGCCAAGGTTCAAAATCATGTGCATTTGCACAGGTTCCATTTTCAAAAGGTCCTTTTCCATTTTCGCAGGACTGCAAATCATGCAGGGCATAAGCGACTGCATATACAGCATTGTTCACATTGCATGAGACTCGGAAGTTACCATCATCTGTGTAGGAGTGATTAGCTGCCCTCATATCTTCCAGCCCAGTGCAGGTTTCTTTCAGAGCAGACTGACTCGTGTTTAATTGCAGTTTATTTTCTTTCTGCATTGCAGCTGACCATGAGCAGCGAAATACTTCTTCCCAGAGTTCAGGTATAAAAATATCATGAATAGCTTTAAAAGGATTCATCTCAAAGAGAAATTCCTGGAGTCCTTCAATGTCACATAATGGGAGTGTAAGCCCCATTGTTCCAGTCCAGTATTTAGTATGCTCTTTTTTTATAATAATTAGGGGACCCGATGTACTCCAACCTTCGCTTGCTAGCCATGTTCTGTTGGTTATATTTTGTCTAACAATCTCTTCAAGCAAAGGAACTATATTAGTGTCACAAGAAAAAGCAACTATAATCTTTGCAGATGACATTCTTATTGTATCAACAACTTGAAGATACTTTTCTCTAGATTTGTCTGTTGGAATTGTCTCGGAAAAGGCGATGCACACTCCGAGACGTTCTACTTCCTCTTTAAAAATCTGAGCTGCTTGTATTCCATAGTCAATATCATCTGCTAATATTCCCACCCATTTCCAACCAAAGTGTTTCACCAAAAGGACAAAGACCCTAGACTGAAATATATCACTTGGCATAGTGCGAAAAAAGGATGGGAATTCTTCTTTATCACTGAGACGTGGGATAGATGAGAAGTAACTAATCTATGAAAAACCAAAAAAGTATATAATTAATAATAGTATTCTCAAAATAATACAGGTCTTATTTTTATCATGACACAGCTCCCAATTTATGGAATTCCCACGTGGCATAAACCGGCTACATTTGTTAAGTGATTCCAGACAATGCGTTTCAAATTGAAACTCACACAAGTTCACAAAAACATTTGTATCATGGAAACATATGTTGTCATAGTTGCTGAATATAAATTTGGCAGTGGGTCTTATTTTTTATTGGGAACCCATTGTATAGTATTATCTCCCCAGTAGTGTTCCCACTAGGAGTTAATGCACTCTGGTTTTTTTATTGCTTTATATTTGGAGTGGAAAAACTTATTCTAATGAATACTTAATAAACAATCTACTTTTTTGTGAAAAAATTGATGAGTCACTCAGAATGTTAGTCTCTCAGCAACATAACTCACACCGATGTACCATTCTAATAAGTTATGAGTAGGGATGGTCATTTGGAATTCTTGCTGACTACAATTTTGTAGGATGAAATTCAGATGTTTCCAATGTTTGATAATACAAATCAATATAGTTCCATCCCTAAATTATAAAAGGCAGATCTTTCCCTATCATCTGTGAACTTATATCATTTAGTAAGTGTAAATACAATACTGTTTTTATATTGGTTGAGAAAGGACAAGTATTTACTGTTCTGAATGAGATACTGGAGCTACACACTCCCATTTTACTAGCTTAAATTGGACACAAACTCACCATCCCCTCCCCCAATTCATTTGAGCTTTCAGGGACAATGCAGGTAGACTCACAAATAGACCACAAAGAAGTGAGCCAACTAAAGCATGGGTATTAAAATAAATTAATTCTAAAAATCAAAAGCATATTAAATATGTATTCTGCTATTAATCATCAGGATCTTCTTTCTTCTAATACACCAACTACACAATTGGAATAATACTCAAGAAACTTTCCTTTGTTTCTGTTTGATATTTGACTCTGGAATCTGCAGTCTTAATTCAGATATTTTTATGCACTTTGTTTAGATAAGGACTTGTTAAAATCTCATCTTCAAACCTATGGGGCTCACACTTTCCTAATTTTTATATCAGCTCAGTGAATGCTTACAGCTGGAATAAGAATAAAACATTAATAGATATCTTGGAGGCAAAGAAGAGGAATAAACCTTGATTATAAATTTTTTTAGTAATGTCTGGACAACAAAACACCTGCTGTCTATACATTGTAATATTGTAAATGTGTTCATGCAAAATTTCTTTGGTTTAATATTTCTGTGAATGTTTAAGTATGTTGGGAAAAATTTTAACCCATCCCACTTGGTGGGATGTTCAGTGCAGTTAGGTGGCTGAGGTGCCCACAGAAAGCAGCCCAAAAAGATTCTAATTTATGCAAATTGTGATTCCATGCCAACAATGGGACTCTGAGTAGATTTTAACTCGGATCTGAATGAAGAAGCCACTGTAGCTTCCCTGCTACATGAAAGTAGGTTGGCAACTGCTCCAGGTCCCACAATGCTTCACCTGCCCTCGACTTTCCCCTTTATTTTTTGTTGGATCCTTCCAAAAAACCCTTCCTTTGCTGCTAGGTGAGAGCATCTTGTGCCTGAACTTACACATGTGCCTGCTTGGATAGCTGCAACTTTATGCCCATTTCAGAATGAAGTTGACTGGTGCATACAGATGAGGCCCAGGAGTAAAACACCAGGCCTGAATGTGAGCCTATGAGTGGTTTTGCATTATTTGCATCACCCACCCCCACTTCTCCACCCAGAACTCACTGGAGTTAAAATTGACCCCGATCTTTTGGAATATGTTGATAATTTAATTAGAACTAGTGAACAGAGGAAAGCATTATGACTACATTTTCCATGATGCTGACAACAGTAACAACTTAGTGCTTTTAATGTAATAAAAAGCCCTAAGCACGTCATAGGAGCATTATAAGACAAAATATGATACAAGGCACATAAGAAGTTATTTGGTCAGCTGACCAAAAGCTTGGCCAAAGAGATAGATTTTAAGGAGTGTCTTATGAATATACAAACTAAGAGCGCGAGTAGGCTACTCAGCCCCTGTCCTGCCATTCAAGAAGATCATGGCTGACCTGAATGTAACCTCAACCCCACATTACTGCCTATCTCGATAACATTTCAGGATAAAAGCGCGGTAATGAACTGGAGAGATGAAGGGACGGCATTCCAAATCATGGGGCCTAGGCAACTGAAGGTGTGGCCACCAATGGTGGAACAACTAAAATCAGGGATGCTTAAGAGGCCAGAATTAGAGGAGCACAGATATCTTGGAAGGTTGTAGGGTTGGAGAAGATTGCAGAGATAGGGAGGGGTCAGGCTAGGAGGGATTTGAAAATGAGGGTAAGAATTTTAAAATCAAGACGTTGCTTGAGCAGGAGCCAATGTAGGTCTGAGAGCATAGGGATGATTTGTCAACATGGCTAGTTGCAAGTGTAGGAGGTTGACCAGTGCAATATGTTGACCATAGAAATCCTTATCACTCCCACCCATATTGTCAGTTCTTAACTTTCTGTGCTTTTGGATAGGTCAATCAGGGACAATGTGAAAAGTCACCTTTAGATTATTTATTACTTCAGATGTAACAATATAAGATCAAAGTAGATGCAATTTTGATTAGAGTATCTATCTTAAGCTACTATATTATTGAAGAAAAGTTCCTGGATGGCATGTTGCCTCCCAGGTGCCAGGGTCAATGATGTCACAGAGGACGTTCTTCTGGGGGAAAGTGAAGACCCAGAGGTTGTGGTCCACATTGGGACCAATGACTTAGTAGGAAGGAGGATGTGGTCCTGCACTCAGAATTCAGGGAGCTAGGTAGAAAATTAGCAAGCAGGACCTCTAACGTAGTAATCACCAGATTACTCCAAGTGCCACATGCCAGTGACTACAGAAATAGGAGGATAAGGCAGATGAATGTGTGGCTGGAAAGATGGTGCAGGAGGGAGGGCTTTAGAGTCTTGGGGCACTGGGACTTGCCCTGGGGGAGATGGTACCTGTACAAGCTGGACGGGTTGCACCTGAACAGAGCCAGGGCTGGGTTCCTTGCAGGGCGTTTTGCTAGTGCTGTTGGGAGGGCTTTAAACTAACTTGGCAGAGGTGTGGGAACCAAGAAAAAATATTAGACAGGAATACCAAGGTACACAAAATACTGGGAGGGACAGATATCCCTAGTATAGAGAATAGTAAATTAATAGCTAAAGTCGGGGTAAGGAAGAAATTAACAAAATCTAAACAGGGTTACTATGTATGTGAATGCACGGAGTATAGTAAGCAAGATTGGGGAGTTACAGGTGCAGATTGCCATGTGAAAATATGATGTTGTGGCGATAACAGAGACCTGGCTCAAGGAAGGGCAGAACTGGGTGTTAAATATTCCCTGGTACAAGGCTTTCAGAGAGATAGGAAAGGAAGGAAAGGAGGAGGGATAAGGAGATTGTTAAGGGGTATTGGTTAAGGAGAGCATTGCAGTGCTGGAGAAAGAGGATGTCCCAGAGGGTTCAAGGACAGAATCAAAATTTGGCTAGAGCTAAGGAACAAAAATTACATTGCTCGGTGTAGTCTATAGACCACCAAATAGTGAGAAGGACCTAGAAAAACAAATCTGCAGTGAAATTACAGAGAGGGTCAGGCATTATAGAGTAGCTATAATGGGGGACTTTAATTACCCAACTGTAGACTGGGACAATAGTAGTGTAAAGGGCAGAGAAGGGCATAAGTTCCTAGATTGAGTTCAGGAGAATTTTCTACAGCAGTATGTGTCCAATCCAACAAGAAAAGACTCACTGTTGGACCTGGTTCTTGAAAATGAGGCAGGCCAAGTAGATTAAGCATCAGTAGGGAACATTTAGGAGACAGTGATCATTGTATTTTACCTTTTAGGATGATGATAGAAAAGGACGGTAGGCAATCCAGAGTAAAAATAATTAATTGGACAAGAGCAGACTTCGATGGGGCAAGAACGGAGCTGGGCCAGATAGACTGGAACAAAGGTTTGGCAGAAAAAGCTGTAGCTGAACAATGGGCTGCCTTCAGAAAAGAATTGATTTGGGCACAGTCAAGGTGTATTCCATCGAAAGGGAAAGGTAGGACAAACAAATCAAGCTCTCTGGATGAAAAAGGAGATTGAAATTAAGTTAAAGAAGAAAAAATGTGCTTATGACAGGTGTCGGGTCGAAAATACAATTGAGAACCAAGAGGAATACAGAAGGCTCAGAGGGGAGGTGAAAAAGCATATTAGAGAAGCGAGGAGGATTATGAGAAATACTGGTAGCCAATGCAAAGGGGAATCCCAAAGTCTTCTACAGGCATATAAATAGTAAAAGGGTGGTAAAAGGAGGAGTGGGGCCAATTACGTACCTAAAAGGGAATTTACATATGGAAGAAGGGGCCATGGCTGAGGTATTAGATGAATACTTTGCATCCGTCTTTACTAAGGAGGTAGATGTTACTCAGGCCATGGTGACAAACGAGGAAACTCTGTCACTAGAAGGGTTCAAAATTGATAAGGAGGAAGTGTTGAATAGACTGTCAGTATTTAAAGTTGACATGGCATCAGGACCGGAAGAGATGCATCCATGGGTATTGAAGGAAGAGAGAGTAGAAATTGCACAGGCACTAGCCATAGTCCTTCAGTTTTCCTAGACTCAGGGATGGTGCCAGAGGACTGGAGAATTGCAAACGTTATGCCCTTGTTCAAAAAGGTTGTAAGGATAAGCTCAGCAATTACAGATTAGTCAGTTTACCTTCAGTCGTGGGCAAGATTCGGGATAGAATTAGTAGTCACATGGAAAAATACAGGTTGATAAGGAAGAGCCAGTGTGGATTTCTAAAGGAGAAATCGTGTTTAACTAACTTTCGGGAGTTGTTTGAAGGAGTAACAGAAAAGGTTGATGAGGGTAATGCTGTTGATGTGGTGTACATGGACTTTCAAAAGGCATTTGACACAGTGCCACACAACCGACTTGTGAGAAAAGTTATTGCTCATGGAATAAAAGGGGAAGTAGCAAAATGGATACAAAATTGGCTGAAAAATAAGAAGCAGAGAGTAATTGTCAATGGATATTTTTCGGGCTGGAGGAAGGTTTGTAGTGGAGCTCCCCAGGGTTTGTTTATGGGACCCTTGCTTTTCCTGATGCATATTAATGATCTAGATCTTGGCATGCAGGGGACAATTTCCAAGTTTGTGAATGATACGAAGCTTGCGAGTGTTGTGAACTACGAGGAGGACAGTGTGGAACTTCAAGAGGACATAGACAAGTTGGTGGTAGATGAAATTCAATGCGGAGAAGTGTGAGGTGATGCATTATGGTAGGAAGAACATGGGCAGACAATATAAAATAAGGGGTGAAATTTTGAAGGGGGTGCAGGAGCAGAAAGATGGGTGTCTATGTGCATAAATCATTGAAGATGGCAGGACAGGTGGAGAGAGCAGTTAATAAAGCATACAGTATTCTGGGCTTTATTTATAAGGGAATAGAGTACAAGAGTAGGGAGGTTATGCTGAATTTATATAAATCACTTGTTAGGCCTCAGGTGGAATATTGTGTACAGTTCTGAGCACCATATTATAGGAAGGATGTGAACACTTTGGAGAGAGTGCAGAAGAGCATTACAAGAATGTCTCCAGGGATGAGAAGCTTCATCTATGAGGATAGATTGGAGCAGTTGGGATTTTTCTCCTTGGAGAGAAGAAGGCTGAGAGGAGATTTGAGGGGACTGGATAGTGTAGATAGAGAAAAGCTGTTTCCACTCATAACAGTATTAAGAACGGGAGGGCAAAGATTTAAAGTGACTTGCGAAAGAAACAAGTGTGACGTGAGAAAACACTTTCTTACACAACAAGTGGTTCGGGTCTGGAATGCACTGCCTGGAAGGGTGGTGGAGGCAGATTCAATTGAGACATTCAAGAGGACATTAGATGATTATTTGAATAGAAACAATGTGCAAGGGTATGAGGAAAAGGCAGGGCAATGGCACTAGGTCATAATGCTCATTTGGAGAGCTGCTGCAACATGATGGGTTTTACTTAAACATGATCCACCTATGAAAACACTCTCTTACCTGAGGATAACGATAGATCCCAAGTATTGTTGCCATTGCGTTTGAGATTGTTGAAGTTGAGGCACCAATTACAGCAGCCAAGGAATAATTTAACTGGCATTGGTAATTTGGTGTGAATTTCTGCTGTCCAGATATCAGAGCAAATGCATCCTCAATAGCTTTAGGAATATTATAGCAAGTATCGTAGATGGCATAACCCAAAGTTATGTTTGGCAAGAGTGCTGGGCTTCTATTTATTTCATTAATTGCGAAGATCATTCCTTGCATCCACCGATAAGTCCTAATATTGAAGCTTGAAAGCAGAATTTAGCAGTAATCATAATTAACAATAACCATTAAAATTAAAACATGAGCATAAAAATACTTAACTGGGGGAGGTTTAATTTAAATGAATTGAGGAGAGATTTGGCCAGGGTAAATTAAAATCAAAGGCTGTCAGTTAGAAGTGTAATGGAGCAATGGGCAGCCTTTAAAGAAAAAGTGTTTCTGGTAAAGAATAGGTACATATCCACAAGGGGAAAAGAGAAGGAAACCAAAGCTAGATCTCTCTAAATGATGAAGGAACTGGAGAGCAGGAAGGAGAAGTGAAAGGGGGTTGTAAGATCCAGGGTTTTGAGGTATAAAAGCCTTCTAATTAAAATTTCTAAGTTATGAATTCTTAATTTCTAACAATAGGGTCCTCAGATATACCCAACCTAACAAGATACAAATAACTTGCATCTATGAATCAAGTAGAATTTATTAAACAAGATTTTACACATACTTAAGAAAAGGACAGTGACAACAACATGGAAGATCCTTATCTCTCAAGTTCCTAGGGTTTCTTGAGCATTGCCAGCACAGACGATGTCTTTCTCTTCTTCTATCTCTGAAGTGATGCTGAAATGTGTCTAGAAGAATCATACCCCAGAAGGCATGGTAACACTGTGCCAACAAAGATTCCAATTTTCCAACTTTTATCCCCACTTCTCATTACTTCAGACTCCCTTATTTGGAAATTGTCCAAATTCACTTCTTCCATCGGCTTAGGGTGCAAGTCATTTAGTAACACCCCATCTCTGTAACTAGAGTCATGTAAACTCAAAGACAAATGTCCATCCTTTGTTTCCCAGCCCTCCTGAGTTTATATTCTTTTGCAAACAAATGCTACATCCTTTAGATACAGATTACCAATGTATAAACAATGTCACAACCTCTTATCAATAGTACAGCTATCGTAAATGTTCACGTCAATGTACTCTAACCCATTCCCACAAATACTAAAACCATTAAGAAAAGATGTTAAAAACACTTCCTACCATAATGTCAAAACAGAAAGAAAAGTTTCCCTCTATTACAGCTGTTCTGCCCTACAAATATGGTTAATCAATTAAATCGATGCATGGGTTTTGTTTAAAGATAAGAAGTCATCCTAAGTTCAAGTTACTTTTCAATCATTTCTTCAAACATAGAGCTGCTGAATCCAGACTCTCAGGCAACTTAGTCATAAAACCATTTTCGCACAAGTTCTTCAACTAGCAGAAATTCAAATTGAACCATTTAAAAAGTGGTTAACAATAAAATCCATAGATGTTACAGACCAACAACAAACACTAAAAATTAGTAGAAATACAAGGGAGAATAAGGCTGAATATAAAATGTTCAGAAGAGAAGTGAAAAGGAAATAAAAGTGGCAAAGCATCAGAACAAAAAGGGATTGGCAGCTAACACAAAAGGAAATCCAAAGGTCTCCTTTAGGCATATTAGCAGTATAAGGGCTGTCGATTAGAAACCAAAATGGAGACCTTTTGGTGAAGGGAGAAGGCAATATTAAATGAATAATTTACATTGGTGTTTAGCAAGGAAGAGGACTTTGCCAAAGCTATGTTAAATGAGGAGGTTGACAGGATACTAGATAAGATACCATCAAATAAAAAGGATATGCTAGGAAGACGGCAGTACTAAAAGTGGATACCTGTCCCGATGGGTTGCATCCTAAGATACTGAGGGAAGTAAGGGTAGAAATTGTGAGGTGCTGTTCACAATCTTCCAGTTCTCCTAGATACTGTAGTATAAGAGTCTGGCATAGAAAGGGTTAACATGAGACTGAGTACAGTACTGCCCACACTGTGATGTAAAGGAACAAATGACCTGAGTCTAGTGGGCAGTCTTGGATTGGACAGATGTACGTAGAAGCAAGCATGGAGACAACTTCTAGCTTAGGTCTTAAACTGTATCTATGTACGTAGCTATGAGTAAGTTAATAAGCACTTACTGTTAAACTATACAAGACTCAGAATCTTTTTGTGAGACCTACTGAACCACACACAACATCTTACAACAGATACAGGGATGATGCCAAAGGAGTGGAGAATTGTGTCTTGAAGCTATTAATATACATAATGTTTTGGAAAATATTTTTTCTTTTAAAATAGAGGTTTAGTCTGCGGGTGTGTTTTAACTGGATTAAAGCCAGCCAGTCTGGGTCCTTTGATGGATACTAGTTTTGATATGGAAGAGATATAGTGTGCTTTTGCATTTTGTAAATAGAGTATTCAAGAAGGGGGTAAAAACTGACACCTTTCTAGCAGCTACTAAGCAACATGTTTATATTACTAATAAAATTGGTACTGTGAAAGGGGTTTCATTGTTAAAAGAGGAAGTTCAAAGAGGCTAGTGAGACAATGAGAATTTGAATTCGATCAGCGGTGGTAGGTATAATTTCAGCAGTTTTCGGGTGTGCAGGGCAGAGGCAATGTAAGATCAAAAGGCAGCTGTAAGCCTCCAACTGGCTCCACAGTGAAAAGAACCTCATTTTGAATTCGTAAGGTGAAAATGCTTTGTCTGGTGTTTGGTTAAGTCTATGGGTTGCCGTTGCCTTAATGGAGATTAGTTTGGGAATTTGTTAAAAGTTATGATAGTAGTAATTTGTAGCTATGTGTACATATATTTTAACCTGTGTAAATTAATAAAATGTTTCATTTAGTTTAATGTAAAACCTCAAGAACTGGGGGTCTGATTCCTGAATTTAGAGCTGTGTCTCAAACATAACATTTAAAGTTACAGGTTATGACAGTTGTTTAAAGTTTCCCTCTGGGAATTTTAAATAACCCCGTTTTACCAACTACATGGTCATAACAATTGCAAATGTTAAGCTCTTGTTCGAAAAAACAGGGGCAGGTTAAAATTGTCAATTACAGGCCAGTCAGTTTTACATTGATGGTGGGGAAGCTTTTAGAAACAATAATCCAGGAGAAAATTAACAGCTACTTGGACAACCATGGACTAGTAAAGGAGAGCCAGCACAGATTTTTTAAGGGCAAACTGTGTTTGACTAAATTGATTGAGATTTTTGATCAGGTAATGGAGAAGATGGATGAGGACAGTGGTGTTGATACTGTGTATATGAACATTCAAAAAGTGTTTGCTGAAGTACCACATTTAGGCTTGTTAGCAAAATTGAAGCCATGGAATGAAAGAGGCAGTAGCAGCATGGGCACCAAATTTGCGAAGGAATAGAAAAGAGACTTGTGGTGAATGTCTGTTTCATGGACTGGAGGGAAACAATGGAGTTCCCCAAGGACCACTGTTTTCTTTGATATACATTAGTGGCTTGGACTTCTAGATACAGAGTGCAATTTTGAAATCTGCAGATGACACACAACTTGTAAGTACAGTAATCAGTGAAGAAGACAGTAATAAACTTTAAGAGGACACACATAGGCTGTTGAATGGACAGACACATGACAGATGGAATTCAACATAGAGAAGTATGAGGTGATACATTTTGGTAGGATGAATGGAGACAATACAAGCTGAATGGTACAATTTTAAAGGGAGTATAGGAAGAGAATCACTGGGGCAGGACCTGGTTCACAAATCTTTGATGGTGACAGGACAGGTTAATAAGCAGTTAATAAAACACATGTGATCCTGGTCTTCATGAATAGAGACATCGAGTACAAAAGCTAAAAGGTTTATGCTAAACTTATATAAAAGTTTGGCTTCAATCAGAGCATTGTGTCCCAGTTCTGGGCATTCCACTTTAAGAGGAATGTAAAGATTGTGGATAGGGCACAGAAGAGAGTTTTTTTGTTTTTGCTTTTTTTTTGTTTTTAACAGAAGAGAGTTATTGGAATGGTTCCAGAGATGAGGTAATACAGTTACATGGATTGACTAGAGGAGCTAGGAGTGTTCTTTCTAGAGCAGAGGAGGCTAAGAGGAGATATGGTAGAGATGTTTAAAGTCACAAAAGATGTAGATAGAGAAAATAAAGAGAAACTGTTTCCAACGCTTGAAGGGCCAAAACAAGGGGCAGAGATTTATGGCGATTTGCATAAGGTAATATGCATTCAATAGTTAGATTTGGATTGCACTGTCTGATAGGATGGTGGATACAGATTGAATAGTAGCCTTCCGAAGAGAATCAAAGAAGAAAAAATTGTAGAGATATGGAGAAACAACTGGGGCGTGGGACCAACTGGATTGTAAAAGAGCCAGTGCAGATTCAGTGTGCCAAATAGCCTCCTTTAATACTGTAAAATTCTATGATTCCATAATTTTGATTAATGCTTACAATGCCTAGGATATTTTTACGGTTGACAGGAAAACTGACCATTCACAGATCACACCAAAACTTGTTGCCTGTACCCTCTATCTTCTCCTCTACTCCTGAATAGCAATGGAAAATTAATAAGGATAAAATCCAGGGGAAACTATTGGAATTATACTTTAAAGTAGGGCAAAACATGTATCCTTGATCATTTTGATATAAATTTGCACTTTATTTACAGCAGATTTGAGACAGAAGCCTTTCAAAATCCTACGTTATCCATTTACCAAATCCACTTCAAAATGGGTGGTAATTTGCAGGAAAATCCAGGCCACTATGGCTAATCAATGCTTGTTAAAAACTAACATCTTTGGACACTTCTCATACTACAGTTATTTTTAATTGATATCAAGTGTCAAGTATGTTTATGCCTTTGTTAAAAGCGAATATCTATTTTTAACCTGCCAGGAATTGAAGTGCCCAACCTTCATAAATAAGTGTTTGGCAAACCTTTTATTTTTGAAGGAGGCTGAAAAGTCCATGTTTCCAGTGGGAGGCAGGATGCCCTCAAAATAACTCTGATGAGGATTGTGAATGCCCAGAGCATGGCACCATGAACCTGGCAGAAGTGCCAATAAAAGTTCAATGGCCTTGCTCGAATGGTCAAGTTGAGTGAATGCAACTGCACATCAAATCTTAAACCCATCACACCACACACCTTTCACCTCAATGCAGCACACTCCATCACCCTGACACTCAGGACTTATCCCTAACATCCTTATACTGCACCTCCCCCACTCACACCTTCCAATCATACCAGCCACCTCTCATTGCCTCCACATATTCTGCTATGACAGGCTCATCATCCAAATACACTGTCATTGACATTCTGCCCTCTGTCTTGCAAGAGAATGTGACTCACAATAGGCTGCAGAGGTAGATGATGGATGGAAGACCACCAAGAACCCATCTTTTCAATACCCTTGAACAATGTTCCTGAGGAGCATGGGCACCTAGGTAATGAAGCCAGTGGTGCCCTACACTACCAAAGCCAACCTACATGTTGATCAGTTGCTGGATTTCCAACTCATTGCTAATCTTCATCCTGAAAGGTGCAATGAACTTGAAACTGTAGGTGAAGTGACTATTGACTTGCTTTCCTCCCCAAACCCTTCCCTCCCCTTATGCTTTTGTGGTTTCAGGTAGTCAAAAACTGCTGACTGCTCAACCACTGTAGCTCTGAGGAAAAAGCACCATCACTCAATCTAATACTTGCAGCCATCAGCTCAGATACTGGCACTGCATGAACTTGGAGGCTAGTTTAGATTCGGGATCTGCACATGATGAATCACTTGACATGAGTGAGCTGCAACCAGAAGGACAATGTTGCACGTAAGTTATGCTGCACGGGTCTCAGATGAGGGCTGTGTTGGGGGCGGCAGGGGGGAGTTGTGCAGGTGATGGGGTGGTGGGCAGCAATAGGAAAATTATGATGAACATGCACACTGGGATGCTTGGGACATTGGCAGGCCTGCCAGAAAGCCAGCTGTTACTGACTAGGAGCATGGAGGAGTCTGGATCCTCTGTGGCACAGGGCATCCCACAAAGCTTGGAACCCATCCTTTCCAGGTGGAAGTGGTGGGGATTTCCATGGCAGCACAGTCAGACCAATCCTTAAAGGAGTGGCTGGACTCACTGTCTCAGCTTTCAGTACTGCACAAGTGGAGTCCTGCTGATGTGCCAGTGCTGCAGTGAAAGCTCAGACAGAGGTCGTGAGATCCCTGATTGCTGGCATTCAGTCTCAGAGTGCACCCAACCAGGAGCACCTGCCATCGCAAATGCAGATCTCGGTGCTCCAACTGACTCTGCGAATTGCTGAGACTCCATGGGTGGCAGTGGCACAGTGGAGCAGTGTCCTCTCTTAGGACAGCGGTCATGTTCCCACCACCGCCACTCTGCCAATGCTTTTGCTGGTGCCTCTCAGCCAACCAGCCATGCTGAGGTGATGAAGCCTGAAGCCAAACATATCCTGATTCAAGAATAACATTTCTTAGCATATGAGTTGTACTTATATCAGAACTCTGTTATTTAAGTATCAATGAACTGAGGGTCCTGCAAATCATATTACAGCTTCAATAAACACCATTTTATTATGCACCTACCGGTCATTGCACATTCCATAGTTTGGCTCAGACGTGAAGGGCAAATTGGATACCTCAATGATGTCATGAAGAGGAAATACTCCTCCGATAATGATATCACCATCCTGAAGCACCCCACTGGCTGTATATTCCTGAAGTTTACAGCCTGATGGAGCAGCTTCAAATATTGAAAACTCACAAGAAAACAACAGAAAACATAACTTGCAATAGAAAATCATTTTGGCAAGAAATGATACTTGTAGCATGGTGACTTTCTCCATATATATAGCTATTTAGCAATCACCTGTTATTACTTCTGCAGATATAATTATCTGCAATGTGCTTCCCATTGAGAATTACCACTCTTACAACCAGGAGATCATTTAGATTGGTCCTGGGATCTCAAATTACGTCAAATCAAAAGAAAATATATTTGGAATTTCAGATAAACAACATTCAGCCCTACTTTTTAAACGCATTTACTTTCAATTAATCATAGATCTGTTGTTGTAAAATAGAAATTTAGATTATTTTGTTTCAACAACACTTTAAAAAATGAGCAAAATAGTTAATATGATCTCATCCTATGATAAGTACAAAATCTGCTCAGCAATAATATATATTGTGAATATGTGTTTGTGAGAGAGACAAACATGGAAAATGCTAAAGTAAGACTTGTTTCCTTTAAAGAGGGGGAGTATGATAGTATTTTTAAATGCTGCGTGGAACACATAGGGCTGTATTTAACTATGCAACTTGCTTGACAGAGGTAGGAGGGAACTGGGGTGTCGGTAAAGGATGGAGAACCCAGAAGGCAGGGCTCCCTCACAAGCTGTGATATTATCAATAGGTTCCTCACCAAGAAACCAGCCTGATCGACTGGCTTGTGTTCCAGTCAGATGGGGAACAGTACAGAGGAGGCTGCAGGATCAAGTAAGTCCATTCCCTGGGGCTGTAGGAGAACCCAGTTTGGGGGTGAAGGGGTAGTGGATTGACCTTGTTAGGGTTGCCAGTCCCTGGGTGGGGGGGAGGTTGATCCCAGAGGGTCAAAACTTAAGATCCAGGGTGGAATGATTCCCATCCCAGGATTAATGGAGGAGTGGGGTGTTGGAGGCTTGGAGAGGAGGTTAGTGGTTGGAGACCTGTATGCAGGAAAGGCAGAATCAGAGGCCTTGGGAGAATGAATTGGAGGTTGTGGAGATTGCAAGCCTCAGCTAGGTTTGGAGGCCTGGGGTAATATGGGAATGGGGGGAGGGGAGGTGGAATTGGGAGTGTCAGGGGAAATCGGAAACTTTGGGCCACAGAAGTTGGTTGAGGGGAGAGTGGGGTGGTAGGGTGAGGGGTGAAGGCAAAGGCATTAATGGGAGTGAATTGGGGTCCTCATGGAGAAGGTCCGAGAGAGAATGGAATGCTCAGGGGAGGTGTCCGATCCTGGGACGGGTTGTTCAGATAGGCATACTGGAACCTGCGAGTGTGATAAAGCAGCTTTTTTGTAACTTATCTAGGAACTGATGATGGTGGTATCAAGAATTTTGTGTCATAAGGGCCATATCATCAGGGAATAGTCCTAACTATGATATGAAATGTAAATCCAAAAGTAAGTCAGTCTATTTTTCTGACTGTCTGTGTATGTATTCCTTTAAAAGCTTTGTAAGATAAGAAAATGAGTAAGTGTGAGATTGTGCCATTACTAACTGGTCCATACCTACCATGTAGTCTATGATTACCTGTCACATGGTCAACAACAACTGGATTTCAAAACCAAAAACAGAAACTTTCCTTGGCAGATCTTCTATCTTCTCCTGAAGTGTCTACAACTGATACATGAAATATATGAAAAAGAGATGAATGAAAGAAACTGCTTATCAATCAGCTCTATGTGTAGCTCTAGAACACCAACTGCCTGGTGCCCACCCCTGCTCCATCACCCTAACTCTCTCCCAATTCCTTTTCCTATTTCTTTGGCTTGCTATATCCCATTTGTTCCTTCCTAGAATTGGGTCCTACATAATCTCATCTACTCCCTCAATCACTTGTGTTTGGCCTGCTATTTCTGTTTTGGCACACATACCATTTCTCACATCACTGCTGATAGCATAGTAACCTGTCCTTCCATTGTGGGGGTGGAAGGCCTGTGTCAAAGGAAGATGGTGGTGCAGTGGTAATGTCACTAGACTAGTAATCTAAATGCTCTGGCTAATGCTGGGGACACATGTTCAAATCAGATGATGGCAGCTGGTGGAATTGAAATTTAACTAATAAATTCAATTATATAATAAACCTGAAATTGAAAGCTGTCTCAGCAGTGATGACCATTAAACTATCATTGATTGTTGTAAAAACCCATCTAGTTCACTAATCTCCTCTAGGGACGGAAATTTGTCATCCTCATCTGGTCTGGCCAACATATAACCGTGGACCCACAGCAATGTGGTTGATTCTTACTGCCCTCTGAAATGGCTGAGCAAGCCACTCAGTTGTAAAAAACTGAAAGCAGATAGACTGCAGCAGTTCACCTTCAAGGACATTTAAGGCTGGAAAATAAATGCTGGCCTAGCCAGTGATGCCCACATCTCATGAAGGGATACAAAAAATATTCTCACTGAATATTGGACGCAGTAAATCAGCTAATTTCCCAGTACTGGTCCATGCCATGCCATGCCGGCACCACAGTAATATCACGGGAGATCCAGTAGTTGATTAATAATTACAATACAAAGATATTCAGATACAACATTGGAATAAGATAAATAATATGTGTAGAGACATGTAAGTTATTATGATTAGAGAGGATAAAGCAAATTCAGTATTGATACAGCTACCTATTCACTAATTGCATACTTTTCATAAAGAGATATATTGATCTCTACGGATAGATTGCATTCAAAACTCTACTGCAATCATAATTAATGTTTCAGGCATCGCATACACTTATCTTTATTATAAATTCAATATTCAGTTTCATAGATTATAATGCAGTAAATGTATTTTATAATAAAAAACATCAAGGGCTTTGTCATGTTAATTGTGGAGGCTAAAATTAGTCATAACATTATTCCTAATCCATTACAACCATTAGAAAATATTAATCCCAGTGTTCTCAATCTGTTCTACTTCCATTGGAGGATCACTGATTAAGAACAGAAACACAAAGAAGAAAGAATGTCTCTTTTTTCGTGAAGAAGAAATAGATTTTATCTCAAATATTGCTTATGCACCTTCTTTACTGTTTTATGATGGACAACAAATACTTTTAATGCCATACTGTGAAATGCTGTTGTCACATCCTGATATTTTGAACCATATTCCATTGGAAGGATCTTCATACAATTTATATTTAAAATGTTACCATTAAGTTAAACCCACCTCTTAGGAAATTTAACTTACTAGTGCAGCCATTGGATGAGGGGGATGTGCATCCAAATTAGGCAGGTGAGTTGTGGAATGTTGCTCCTCACATACCGCTTCAAAATGAGACAATAAATGTTGAATTTACATTTGCTGTTCCATTCCAATGAATGAATTAGCACATGCTTATGTCTGAAAAGTGACAGAATTGCTGTTTAAAAAAAAAAAGCTGTAAACAGCATCAACAGCTCTAAGTATTAGATGCATTTTAACTGGGAAAATGTGGCATATAATTTTAACTAATGCCAAGAAAAGTATTTACTAGAAGCACACATTCAGTATTCTTCACTTTAAAGATTTTTCAAAAGAAACTTTAGCTTTTCACAAAGTATTCCTTACTGGACCTGTATGGTTTCAATCTTTATTAGCAAAAACAGACAAGTGTCCTATTTAAAGGCTTGTTGGCTTCTTGGATGACTGGTATGTGTTCATTTAAATCTTCTTACAACTTATTCAAAACTTTGATTGAATTAGATTGTTAAGTAATTAAAATGTTTAGCAATGACGCATGAACAGATCAGTTGTACATATTCTTTTGTACCTGTATAATTATACAATAATTGGATAATTCAGTAATTGTTTCTCTGCTTAATCATCATCCACACCTGTGTAGTGCAATCATGGAATATTATTTGACTAAAAGCCAGATGGCAAAATGAATAATTGCACCAGTGTGTGTGATTCCATAGAGCAACAAATGAATTTTCTAAATTGATAAAATCTGAATGAATGAAAGCTAAAAAAACTCAGTCTTATGAACTGCACTTCAAAATGTTGTGTGACTGAAGTATATAATACATTACAGCATACATAGTTACCTCCATGAGTAAATAATTGTTCAGTGGTATCCTAGAAAATAATATAAAATGCATCCATTATTTAGATAATTTCCTCCAACTCTAGTAGAATCAGTTGTCAAGATGGTAAAAATGTGGCCCTTCTGAAAAACCTATCCACTTGACATCTTTTACTTGCCATGGTTCGAGGTGCAGTGATCAAAGAAATCCACTCCCACTGAGTGCAGAAGGAAATCTGTCATTAAATTTTGTTCCAGCGATGGCCCACAAACCACTAACTTTCCCCTGTTAGCTGCCCCACATAAGTAAAAGAGAGAAAAAAGACTTGCATTGATTTAGCCCTTTTCATGCCCATCAGATATCTCAAAATACTTTAGTGCCAATAAACCACTTTTGAAGTGTAGACACTGTTGTAATGTAGGAAATGTGGCAGCCAATTTTTGCACCGCAAATTCCCATAACAGCAATGTGATAATGACCAGTTTTTGTGATGTTTACTGTGGGATAAATATGGGCCAGGACACATGGGATAACTTAAAACAAAAACAGAATTACCTGGAAAAACTCAGCAGCTCTGGCAGCATCGGCGGAGAAGAAAAGAGTTGACGTTTCGAGTCCTCATGACCCTTTGACAGAACTTGAGTTCGAGTCTCCCTGCTCATCTTCAAAAGAGTGCCATGGGATCTTTTATATCAATCCGAGCAGGCAGATAGGGCCTCAGTTTTAGTCTCTCATCCAAAAAACAGAACCTCCAACAGTGCAACACTCTTTCAGTACTGCACTGGAGTGTCAACACTGATTTTTGTGCACAAGCCCTGGAGTGGGAAGCCTGAAAACAAGCAGCCACGAGGAGGAAAATCCAGCCAGTGTCAAAATTTGCAGTCAAGATCTTACTTCAAATGGTCAACAGTTTAGATACACAAAATGTTGCTCTTCTGGAGTTTTGTGACAATTTTAAACTAATATAAAAGGTAAATTAGAATATTTAATCATTTTCAAAGGTGACATGATCATAAATATATCAGGAAAACTGGGTAATGAGGAGTTCTAGGCCAGGTAATTATTATTTTATTATTCTTCAAATTTTGCTTAAGTTATTCAGACTTTGTTTTTAGATATTTTGGAAAGGTTTTTAACTTAATTAATCGCTGAATTTATTGTTCCAAAACAGCTGGCTGCATTTTTAGCTTTTAATTAGAAACAATTTATTTTTAAAAATGGCACATGTCAGGAACTATCAACATTCCCAGTGCAGTTCAGATTTGTTTAGGTTTTTGAGACCTCAGCATTAGGCCATTGGAAACCCTTAGAAGCCCGACTCCCCTCACCATTTTCCACTTCCTGCTTCTGTATCAATATTCATTAATAATCCATATAAGGAAATCTTTACTAATCTCTCATTAATTCCTTTTTTTATTAGCTTAAATTGTGTCCTGTATTATCATGCTGAAGGCAATGTCTATAACTTCCTCTCTGAGCACAGAAAAGTGTAACAAAGGGAAAATTGAAGTAATGCGGGCAACAATGGAAGTAATGCAAGGATAAAAGGGATAGTTCCTAAAGTATAAAGCTGCAGAGAACATGGCGAATGAACTAATGAAATAATTAATTTAGTGTATTTGCTCTCCCTTAGTCATCTTCCATTGTTGCTCACATCAATCTTTTCCCTCTGTTACCCTTCTTTAGTGGTGTGTCTGTTCTGTACTCTGTGTGTAGCATTCCTCAACAGGATCTACTTTGCTTCTGTGCTATTCCATTATATTGGTGCTGTCCAGTCAACTCCATTTAGGTCACCCTTATTCCCTCTATATTGCCTTTCTAAATATTTCTATTGTGCACATTGTCTTTTCCATCATGAGCCTAATCTTAAGATCTACCATATTACCACATGTCATTACACAAGACATAGTAAGCCAACAAGCAATTAGGAAGGAAAAGGGAGAATTTTCTGATTGTCGGGCGGGCCAGTTGGGAGCGGGCGTGGCAGGCGTGGAGCCGATCACCACCCGCGATCGGCTGTCTGGCGCCATTTTACATGGGTGTGCCAATTAAGGCCCACCCAGCGTGACGCATATCAGTAGCACTCAGCACTACCTGTGCAGGTGGGGGGAGGAGGGAGAGTCAGGGGTAGCGCTCTTTCGCGCATGTGCGCGAAAGAGCACAGAAATCTCCCTGAGGCACGGATCTGCCTCAGGGAGATTAAGTTCATATCGAAATTTTTAAATAAAGAAAGATAATAATTATTTACACATGTCCCCTCATGTGACAATCTCACATGAGCTGGAACGTCTTTGTCAATTTATCAGAATTTATTTATTGATATTGTTAAATCTTCAGGAAACCTCATCCTGCCTTTGACAATTCGGCAGGTGCACAGCCGCCTCCGGCACACGCCGGCCGAGCAAAAGGTCTAAATGACGCACGGTGACGTCGGGATGCATGCCCAACACCACTGCGCTTCATTTTACATGTTAGGCCCGCCCCCGCATGCCGATCTCAAAATTCTGGCCTTTATTGCAAGGCATTGAAGGGCATGTCCTGGAACTCCCTCCCTAACAGCACTGTGGGTGTACCTGCACCACATGGACTGCAGTGGTTCAAGAAGGTAGCTCGCTACCACCTTCTCAAGGGCAATTAGGGATGGGCAATAAATGCTGGCCACTGCAGCGATGCCCACATCCAATAAATAAATTTTTAAAAAGTACAAGCATGAAGGAAGTCTTGCTACAATTGTATAGGGCCTTGGTGAAATCACATATGGAGTACTGTGTATGGCTTTGGTCTCCATACCCAAGGAAGGATACAATTGCTTTAGAAGGGGTGCAATGAAGAGTCGCTGGATTGATTCCTAGGATGAGACTGTTTCCTATGACAAGAAATTGAGCAGAATGGGCCCAAATTTTACGGAATTTAGAAGAATGGGGGGTGATTTCATTGAAGTATTTAAGAATTTGAATGGCGTTAATAGGGTTGGGAACCTTGAACTAGGGAGTATAGTCTCAGGATAAGGGGGTGACATTTAGAACTAAGATGAGGAGAAATGTCTTCACTCAGAGCATTCTCTCTCCCAGAAGGCTGCAGATGATCAGTAGTTGAGTATATTCAAGGCTGAGATCAATAGATTTTTGGACCCTAAGGGAATCAAGGAATTGGGGATAAGGTGGGAAAGTGAAGTTGATGTCAAAGATTAGCCGTGTTCATATTGAATAGTGGAACAGGCTCAAGAGGCCATATGGCCTACTCCTATTTTTTGCATTCTTATATTATGGTCACTGTTGCCAATGTATTTTTGGTCTCTAATCTACTCTGTCATCTTCTAGCTGCTACTTCATATGACATATAATAGCACCCTGCTGTCACAGTTTCTTTGCTGATTTTTTTTTTCCTTGCAATAACTCAACATTGCATCCAGGATCTTGTTTTGATTACGTTCTTTTCAGTTAGTGAGCTAGAATTCAGTATCAGCATTTTTAATGCTGGAGGCAGTATTCCGAATGCAGTTAATATCAAAAGGAAGATTAGAATTGTGTAATTTTTAATGTATATGAATTGCAATTAGGAAAGCATTTGAACATGAGCAGGGTATAAAAAGGAAATGAGTCTAAATTGCAGGAAGAAACCAGATGGTGCTTTGGGCTACAGCAAGTGATGTTATAATGGCCACATGTAGTAAATGAGTTAATGATCATGATAATGGAACTGGGAATCCAGGAGGAAACCACTAATTTTGTCTTTCCAATGGTTGCAGCACTAGCAGTTTAATGTTTGCTTGCATCACCTTCACTAGGGTTTATTAGCAATTTCATCTTCTTCTTTGTTGGCATTTCAAGAAAATTCTCATTTTGCTGCATCCAGAAGGAACTGCATTGAGGCTTGCCATATTCATTTCATAACTCATTCTTATGTCTAACAGAAAGCGGTTTACATCCCTTCAATTCGAGTCCAATTTGAACTCAGTTCCCAGAAGTGAAAACAGTAGTGTTTTTTTAAAAAATGTAACCACATAGTATCACCTGAACACTTGTTAAATGAGCCCTCAGTTATTTTGATTTCCTGAATAACATTACCTAGCATACCTGGACAATCCCAGACACCGTATTATGTTGCCTTTTCATTCTCCAGCAGTAAAGTCTTAGATATGAGTTTGATTATACTCATTAATAATAGAACTGAGAACTTTATTGTACCACAGTAATTATTTAGAGCACAATTAGAACTATACCCATGCAACATCACATGAGACGAGTTTGACTACCTGCTATCTAAGTAATGCATTTGTAAAGATGACGTGCTGAGATTCCTTTATGACTAATCTAAAGGCCTTGCATTGTATGGTGGAAAAAGAACTTGCATTCATATAGCAGCTTCCATAACCTCAAAGCATTCCAAAGCAGCTTACAGCCAATTAAATACTTTTGAAGAGTAGGAAGTGTTCCAATGTAGGAATCGCAACATATAGTCCTGGAAGTGTTACTTTAGCTGATCTCTACAAGAGCAGTGTGGAGGAGGTGCTACAAATCACCTGATTAAAAATCAATTTTTGTAAATCATAAGACAAAACAGATCCTTTCTCAGCTAATCCAAACAGAAAGACCCAACAGACCCCAAGCACAGCATCTAATTATTTCTTATAATTTTCACCACCTCATTCAGAAATCCATTCTACATTTTGCTCCTAAGTTGGGTGAAGACGTCTCTGAAGTCACCCCCTAAATTTGCCTTTACCGAAGGAAACACTTTCATTTATATATTTTATTTCATGTCCTTAGCACATTCCAAAGTGCATCACAGCCAACTAATATTTTTGTAATTATGTGTAATCATTGTTGTAATGTAATTAAACACAACAGCCAGATCCCACAAATAACAATGAGACAAATGACCAGTTAACCTATTTTAGTGGTATTGGTGAAGAGATTAATTATAAGAAATCCCCACTTTTCTTCTTATAGAGCCACTGAATCTTTAATACCCTTCTGAACAGGCAGATTGGCCTTGGTTTAACCTGTTGGCTCGAATGATAGGAATCTTATGTTTGCAGACACTGATAATCAAGAGAAAAAACAAAAAAACTGCGGATGCTGGAAATCCAAAACAAAAACAGAATTACCTGGAAAAACTCAGCAGGTCTGGCAGCATCGGCGGAGAAGAAAAGAGTTGACGTTTCGAGTCCTCATGACCCTTCGACAGAACTAAGTTCAATTTAACAAATTGTTAATGCCTTTATTAGCAGCACTGCTAAAAACAGAAAAGGCATAATTAACCAATTCCAAAGAAGAGACAATATGGCCTGGATTTTCACTGAGTCATGATGACTTGGGAGCTCTTTAAAAATGGTAGATGGGTCCACATTCTGGGATTCCAGACCCCATTACCAGGCTATCTGAGTTTCAGGAGTACCTTTAAAGGGTTCAGGCTGGTTCCTGTCAAAAGCCCGCATCCAGCTCTTCTGACCTGGCTGGCTCCATTGCAGAGATAAGCATATCCTACTCCTCTGTAATTTTCATGGAGTTGGGCAAGGTTTTTAAAGAGTTGTGGCTCACTGCCCTCAGAGGAGTCATTAACCCTAGCCTGCATGAGGGGACCTTTTTTACAAGGTAAGTTCAAAAGATCCTCCTCATGCTCCCTATGCTGAGCTCTGCCCTTCCACCCACCCTTTATGCCCCATATGTCAAGCTCTACCCTTCTATCCTTCATAGGATATGTAAAAAATACTTTTAAAAAGCAATTCATTCATAACTTGCTACTATGCAAAGAAAGTCATTTCACTTAGAAAGCAATAAAAATGTCAATCATCCAGACCCTTTAAAGTATAAACAACAAAAACCACAAGTACTTGAACCCACTTAACGTTGCTTAAACAAACATTATGAAATTACAGGAGAGATCAGACAGCCTGAGCTGTCAATAAAACAATATCTTCTCTGAGTGCAGGTGTTTCAACAAGTGTAATGGATGTCTGGGCTCTCAGCCAAGCCTCATTATATAGCCTCTCAATTTCTCTGCTCCTCTCACACATTCTAATCTCTCTCTCGCTGAACTTACTGCACTCCATTCTCTCAGGTCCAACCCTGACATCATCATCAAACCCGCTGATGAGGGTGGTGCTGCTGTTGTCTGGCGCACTGACCTCTACCTCGCGGAGGCTGAGCGTCAACTCACAGACACTTCCTCCTACCTCTCCCTGGACCATGACCCCACCACTGAACATCAAGCCATTGTTTCCAGGACTGTCACTGAACTCATCTCCTCTGGGGATCTTCCTCCCACAGCTTCCAACCTGATAGTCGCCCAACCTCGGACGGCCCGCTTCTACCTCCTACCCAAAATCCACAAACAGAACTGTCCCGGTAGACCGATCGTGTCAGCTTGCTCCTGCCCCACAGAACTCATCTCTCATTATCTTGACTCCCTTCTCTCTCCCCTTGTCCAGTCCCTTCCCACCTACATCCGTGATTCCTCTGACACCTTACGTCACATCAACAATTTCCAGTTCCCTGGCCCCAACCGCTTCCTCTTCACCATGGACGTCCAATCCCTCTACACCGCCATCCCCCACCAGGATGGTCTGAGGGCCCTTAGCTTCTTCCTCGAACAGAGGCCCGAACAATCCCCATCCACCACTACTCTCCTCTGTCTGGCTGAACTTGTTCTCATACTGAACAATTTCTCCTTCAACTCCTCTCACTGCCTCCAAATAAAAGGTGTGGCTATGGGTACCCGCTTGGGCCCCAGCTATGCCTGTCTCTTTATGGGGTATGTGGAACATTCCTTGTTCCAGTCCTACTCTGGCCCCCTTCCACAACTCTTTCTCCGGTACATCGATGATTGCTTCGGTGCTGCTTCGTGCTCTCGTCTGGACTTGGAAAAATTTATTAATTTTGCTTCCAATCTCCACCCCTCCATCATTTTCACGTGGTCCATCTCTGACACTTCTCTTCCCTTCCTTGACCTCGCTGTCTCAATCTCTGGTGATAGACTGTCCACCAATATCCATTACAAGCCTACCGACTCCCACAGCTACCTCGACTACAGCTCCTCACACCCCGCTTCCTGTAAGGACTCCATCCCATTCTCTCAGTTCCTTCGCCTCCGTCGCATCTGTTCCGATGATGCTACCTTCAAAAACAGTTCCTATGACATGTCCTCCTCCTTCCTTAACCGAGGTTTTCCACCCACAGTCGTTGACAGGGCCCTCAACCGTGTCCGGCCCATCTCCCGCGCATCTGCCCTCATGCCTTCTCCTCCCTCCCAGAAACATGATAGGGTCCCCCTTGTCCTCACTTATCACCCCACCAGCCTCCGCATTCAAAGGATCATCCTCCGCCATTTCCGCCAACTCCAGCATGATGCCACTACCAAACACATCTTCCCTTCACCCCCACTGACGGCATTCCATAGGGATCGTTCCCTCCGGGACACCCTGGTCCACTCCTCCATCACCCCCTACTCCCCAACTCCCACCTATGGCACCACCCCATGCCCACGCAAAAGATGTAACACCTGCCCCTTCACTTCCTCTCTCCTCACCGTCCAAGGGCCCAAACACTCCTTTCAAGTGAAGCAGCATTTCACTTGCATTTCCCCCAACTTAGTCTACTGCATTCGTTGCTCACAATGCGGTCTCCTCTACATTGGAGAGACCAAACGTAAACTGGACGACCGCTTTGCAGAACACCTGCGGTCTGTCCGCAAGAATGACCCAAACCTCCCTGTCGCTTGCCATTTCAACACTCCACCCTGCTCTCTTGCCCACATGTCTGTCCTTGGCTTGCTGCATTGTTCCAGTGAAGCCCAACGCAAACTGGAGGAACAACACCTCATCTTCCGACTAGGCACTTTACAGCCTTCCGGACTGAATATTGAATTCAACAACGTTAGGTCTTGACCTCCCTCCCCCATCCCCACCCCCTCCCCCCTCTGTTTCTTCCCCCTTCCTTTTGTTTTTTTCCAATAAATTATATAGATTTTTCTTTTTCCCTCCTATTTCCATTATTTTTAAATATTTTTAAATCTTTTATGATCCCCCCACCCCCACTAGAGCTATACCTTGAGTGCCCTACCATCCATTCTTAATTAGCACATTCGTTTAGATAATATCACCAATTTCGACACCTATGCCGTCTTTTGTTCTGCCGTCTGTGACATCTTTTGATGATCTGCTTCTATCACTGCTTTTGCCTACAACCACACCACCCCCCTCCACTTCTCTCCCCCCACCCAACAGCAACCCCACCCCACCCCACCCCACCCCACCCCACCACCACCAGCTTAAACCAGCTTATATTTCAACCCTTCCTGGGATTCACCTAGTTCTGTCGAAGGGTCATGAGGACTCGAAACGTCAACTCTTTTCTTCTCCGCCGATGCTGCCAGACCTGCTGAGTTTTTTCAGGTAATTTTGTTTTTGTTTTGGATTTCCAGCATCCGCAGTTTTTTGTTTTTGTTTTTACCTCATTATATGGCTTTTGTTGTTGATTTTTTTTACACACATTATACCCCTTTAACTTTTAAAATGACCAAAAATCATCCTCCATCGGCATACTTTATTCTGTCCCTTAAGTGGACAGTTCATTTTCCAGGAACCTATTCTCAAGCTTTTCTCAGCTCCATTGTTTCCTTCTTCAGCCAGATAACTTCTAAACTCTGAACTGACTTCAACAGTGAGGGTATTCTGGAGATTCCTCCCTCTAACCAAAGCTAGGCGAATCTTCCAACCTGACCTAAATCCATACAAACTTGGTCTTTTGAATCTGAACCTTCTGCGTGGTGAATAATAAAGACAGCATTTTCTCTGCTTCCAATGCAGGACTGTTTGCGCTCTCTCTCAGGTTCTAGCAGACTGATCTATCTGTAAGGTTTAATGATATTTTAAGATAAACCCTGTAACCCGATACCACAATGTCTTTACATGGAGTCTTCCCTTTTCGAAAATCATCTCCATGCAATGTGAATCACATGGTCCTCGTATCCAGGTAGAAATTCTGATTATTTATCTTCTAAACCCCAATTCCATTCTATCTTGGAATTAAATGGACAGTTTAAAGTATGGCCATTTTAAAGTCTGACATTCCTAACACCTCCTTTGAGATTTGGAGACTAAAGTCCACCCATAGTCTTCATAGATGCCTTGCCATTGTCCACAGCTATGAACATCTTGCATCTTCTTCCCAGCAAAACAGTCTGGGCCCACTTTCATCTTTAACAACCAAGCCACCCAACCTCGTTGTCAGGCAGAATTCAGAACAGGTCACATGACCCCCTTCATTCTACCATTTTACCTCAAATTGAAGAGTCAATCCCAAAACATAACAATCTTATAATTTTAATATTTATAACAGCAGATGCTTTATCTTACTCAGTTTGAAGCTCATGAGTTGCCACGTCACATTTGAAACCCTCCCCTAGTTCAATAGCGTCCACAAGCTTGATCTAGTTACACAATATATTAAGTGTTAAATATGGCATGACTTAAAAAAAAGGTTGCAAGCTCTTTTGCAAACTTTGAGTTATTTGCTGTGTAAATAATAAACATTATACACTCTAATAATGCAAGCCAAGTGTCCCCTATGATGTTAATTTCCTTAACAATACACACTACAATATAAAAATAGTGACCCAATCTTGAGGGACTTCTGGACAAGTTAGGGTAGTCTTTGTGTAATCACATTACCTACCATTGGCCACCACCAGCAAAACTCCCTGATCCTATTAGTATATACTACTACACCAGTACAACTGTGCCAACCCATGTTAACATGTTTCCTCAAAGTCTTTGTAAGCAAAATATATAGAATACCAATAGGTAAATTAAGGTAAAATTCCAATAAATAGAAGGAAAAGCAATTTATAAAAGTGGTGGTGGAAGAACATTCACTATTGTCTGGGTAAATAAAATCGTAATTTAAATCTTAATAGAAGTTACAACCAATTTGTTCCAAAGTTGACCTTGTGACTTTGATTTCGAGCTCATGCAAAAAAACTTATTCAACCAAGACTAGATTAAAAATCTATTTGGTTAGAGAAACAAGGAGAACCTTCTTCAGAAAATAAAGGCTCCTTATTGTAACTCTATGATATTCACAATAAAAAAATCAATCCTCAATCACAGTAATTAACCAACATACATTAAAATTTATAAATGAATTGAACCATAGCCTTTGCATAAAAACTATAGCATGGCATGTTTCAGTATTTAATAACTCTTCTAACAATTACATCATAATAGTTAAGCCAATGGAGTTCAATTACATGGTCTAACTTAAATGTGAATCATGCTGAAAATGCATAAACATATTTCACTCCCCTATTTAAATTGCCTTCATAAAAGAACCCTTTAACCCCATCCTGTCAAATGTAATCTTTGTATACATTAATTATAACTAATGAAATAAGGATATGGTTTAGAGATCAGATGCTTCAATCATTTAGTGAAGGGAATTAGATTTTCTCATAGACTAAGCATGAAGCTCAAAGGTTCATATCAGTCATTAGACCAATGAAATTAGAATTACTTTCTATCATTCATTAGGTTTTACTGTTTCAGTTTTTAGTTTCTTTTTATGGAAGTGTTAATGCTGAAACTACGCTTCAGTTTACTTCAAATCCCCCAAACACAACAATGTTCATACTAGAAGGTTGTAGCATTAAAACAACTTTAAGAAATTAATTTCCACGGGGTTCTCACTCTCATCTGCTGCAACTTTAGCAGAAGATGGACAGAATCTCCAAGTATATTAGTTCTCGATCTTCTGGCATTACAGCAGAAGATCCTGCAGAAATTAGATGTCCTGTGGCATTGTCTGTAGTAATCTGAGACACTGGCTGAGAGGGGATCAGTTGGTGGAGCAGGCAAGAAAAGCAGCAGTCAGGCAGAGAATGCAGCGTGGTTCCATAGATTAGAAGATTTCGGTGAATTGTGAACTGAAATAAAATCTCGGGTTGCCAACTCTGGTTAGATATATTCCTGGGATTTCATTGTATGACCTCTCATTTCCAACTTCTCTGCTCAGTCAAATTTCAATTTTCTCCTCCAATATTTTTATTACAAATGTTCAAAGAAAATAGGGAAAACAACTTTTTGAAAACAATAATGCCAACCCTACCATCTCATAAGTCAAGAGATTTGGCATAAAAATATTCATTTTGTTCAAACATAGACAAATATAGATTGATAGTTGGTTTGTAAACCTCATTATTGACTTCCTTAATTTCTAATAGGTCAGAGTTCCTTACTAAAACTGTCTTACTGCATTGAAAATGTTTTACAAAAAAGATCTCTAAAAATCCTACCTTATATCCCTCCATTGTTACAAAGAAGGATCCACTCACCTACCGCATCCACAACTCATGGGGAGGTGATCTCAGAGTTGTAATGTCACTGGACCAGTAATCCTGGGGCACAGGCTAATGCTCTTGGGACATGGATTCAAATCCCACCACAGCAGAAGGTGGAATTTGAATTCAATTAATAAATTTGAAATTAAAAAAATGTCTATCCAAGAAACCATCTCTTTCAGAAAGAAAATTGCTGTCCAGCCTACACATGACTCCAGATCCACAGCATTGTAGTTGACTCTGAAATGACCTAGTACCAAACCACTACAAAGCTTACAAAATGCAATGAAACTGGATGGACCACCTGGCATTGATCTAGGCATCGGAAACAACGATGCAAACATAGCTCTGTTGACGGTCCCACAGACTAGTCAAGTAACAGCCTAGCATACTCCTACTCATGGAATCATACCTAACACCACTATCCCTGGGTATGTCCTGTTCCACTGGCAGGTCAGACCCACCAGAGGTGGAAGCACAGTAGTAAACAATTGAGTGGGAGTTGCCCTCAGAGTCCTCAGCATTGACTTTGAATCCCATGAAGTCTCATGGCATCAAGTCAAACATGGGCAAGGAAACTTCCTGCTGATTACCACCTACCACGCACCCCCCCCCCCCCCCACCCCCCTCCTCAGCTGATGAAATAGTGCTCCTCCATGTTGAACACAAATTGGAAGAAGCACTGAGGGTGGCAAGGACACAGAATGTACTCTGGGTGGAGGACTTAAATTACCAACACCAAGAGTGGCTTGTAGCACCATTACTGACTGAGATGGCTGAGTCCTACAGACTGGGTCTGCATTAGGTGGTAAGGGAGCCAACAAAGGGGAAAAACATATTTGATCTCGTCCTCACCAATCTACTTGTCACAGACGCATCTGTCCATGATGATATCGGTATCAGTGACCACCACACAGTCCTTGTGGAGACCAATCCCGTCTACAAATTGAGGATACCTTCCATTGTGTTGTGACATCACCACCATGCTAAATGGGATAGATTTCAAACAGATCTAGCAATTCAAAACAGGGAATCCAGAAGGTGCTGTGGACCATCAGCAGCCGCAGAATTCTTTACAAATACAATCTGTAACCTCATGGCTTGGCATAGCCCCCACTCTACCATTACCACCAAGTCAATGGATCAACACTGGTTCAATGAAAAGTACAGGAGGACATGCCAGGAGAAGCACCAGGCATACCTAAAAATGAGATATCAGCCTGGTGAAGCTACAACACAGGATGATTTGGATGCCAAAAAACAGAAATAGCGATATACAGAGCTAAGCAATCCCATACACAACCAATGGATCAGTCCTGCACGTCCATTTGTAAATGGTAGTGGACAATTAAACAACTCACTGGAGCAGAAGGCTCCACAAATGTTCTAAAAACCCATCTGGTTCACTAATGCCCTTTAGGGAAGGAAATCTGTCGTCTTTACCTGGTCTGGCCTACACGTGTCTCCAGACCCACAGCAATGTGGTTGACACTTAAATGCCCCCTCTGAAATGGCCTAGCAAGCCACTCATTTTTAACAAACCACTACACAGTCACAAAAAAGGAATGAAACCAGATGGACAACCTAGCATCGACCTAGGCACCGGAAACGACAATGGCAATCTCAGCCCTGTCGACCCTGCAAAATCCTCCTTACTAACATCTGGGTGCTAGTGCCAAAATTGGGAGAGCTGCCTCACAGACTAGTCAAGCAACAGCCTGACATAATCATCCTCACGGAATCATGCCTCATAGATAGTGTCCCAGACACCACTATCACCAGCAGGACAGGCCCAGCAGAGGTGGCGGCATAGTGGTACACAGTCAGGAGGGAGTTGCCCTGGATGTCCTCAACATCGATTCTGGCCCCATGAAGTCTCATGGCATCAAGTCAAACATGGTCAAGGAAACCTCCTGCTGACTACCATATACCATCCTCCCTCAGCTGATGAATCAGTGCTCCTCCATGTTGAACACCACTTGGAGGAAACACTGAGGGTGGCAAGGGCACAGAATGCACTCTGGGTGGGGGACTTCAATGTCCAGTAGCACCACCACTGACCGAGCTGGCCGAATCCTAAATGACATAGCTGCTGAAGACTGGGTCTGCGGCAGGTGGTGAAGGAACCAACAAGAGGGAAAAACCGACTTGACCTCATCCTCACCAACCTGCCTGCTGCAGATGCATCTGTCCATGACAGAATTGGTAGGAGCATCCACTGCACAGTTATTGTGGAGACGAAGTCCTGCCTTCACATTGAGGATACCCTCCGTCATGTTGTGTGGCACTACCACCGTGCTAAATGGGATAGATTTTGAACAGAACTAGCAACTCAAGACTGGGCATCATGAGGCGCTGTGGGCCATCAGCAGCAGCAGAATTGTACTTAAACATAATATGTAACCTCATGGACCGGCATATCTCCCACTCTACCATTACCATCAAGCCAGGGGATCAACCCTAGTTCAATGAAGAGTGCAGGAGGGCATGCCAGGAGCAGCACCATGCATACCTAAAAATGAGGTGTTGTTGTGGTCACTTTGACAAACGAACCACAGGAGACTCAGGCACAAGTTATGATCGTTTATTCGAGCAAATGCAAGAACACTGTCACAATACAGCCTGAAACAGCGCTCTGCTAAGTTACAAGTGTTCAACATATATATATATACATTATTGGTCACGTACAAGAACATCCTCCAGATTCCGATCTCGTCAACATATAGGTTTACGTTAAGCAAACAAATCTCTGGTCACAAAGGTTACATCATCTGTGCCTGCCTTCACCCTGGCAGAGACCCTCCCTCCTACCTCCACTAGGACCATCTGTTCTTCCCCTATCTACTATAAACAGGCCCAATCTTGGTTATTTTTCAATCTATGACTCCAGACTGTCTCCCAAAACACTCAATTTATATTTGCACCCAGTATGGTCTTGCTGATACTCAAGCCCTGAGAATGTGCAAGGTTCTGCATTCTCGCTGTCCCAGCCTGACCTTTAACTGTTAACTACTTAAAAATTGTGGTTTTGCATGCTGAGATATTTTAAGTCAAGTCCCTTAACCATTACTGTATTCCTTTATTTCCCCCCAACAGTGTCAACCTGGTGAAGCTATAACACTTGCATGCCAAACAGAATAAGCAGCAAGTGATAGACAGGACTATGCGATCCCACAACAACAGTTCAGATCTAAGCTCTGCAGTCCTACCACGTCCCGTCATGAATGGTAGTGGACAATTAAACAACCCACTGGAGGCAGATGCTCCACAAATATCCCTACTGGTTGGTGTCACACCTAGCACAAAGGAAGATGGTTTTGGTTGCTGGAGGTCAGTTATCTCAGCTCCAGGACATTGCTGCAGGAGTTCTTCAGGGTAGTGTCCTCGGCCCGACCATCTTCAGCTGCTTCATCAATGACCTTCCTTCCATCATAAGGTCAGAAGTGGGGATGTTCGCTGATGATTGCACAATGTTCAGCACCATTTGTGACTCCTCAAATACTGAAGCAATCCATGTCCAAATGCAGCAGGATCTGGTCAATATCCAGGCTTGGGCTGACAAGTGTCAAGCAACATTCGCGCCACAGAAGTGTGAAGCAATGACCATCTTCAACAAGTACATACCCAGGAAGGAGGTATGTGCACTGAAGTCAGAAGAGGCCAATAGACTTTTGGAGATTATTAAATTAGAAGATTTATTTACAAAATAAAACTTAAACACACGTGATTACAGTTACACAGTTAAATTTAGTCTTACGTTACCCAAAAAATTTCTACTTAGCTGGACTCCCAAATCAACAGTCTTTTCCAGGCAACGGTCCAAATAGATTCTTAATCTATAGAAGACCCAATAATATTACCTCAAGGCACCCGCTGTTGCTATAAGGGAAGCATTTCACAGCTTCTCTCTCCCTCTCACTTGACAATAGAATTCCAAGGTTTTTAACTTCTCTGGGTTGGCTACAGACTGTTTTTCACAAGTCTGCCTTTGCACAGCCCACCTTTCAAGATCTCACATTACCATTCCGCATACAGTTTTCAATCTTTCTTTAAATATATTTTTCCTCTTTTATCTCTAAACCCATTGTTCTTAACTTTCTTTGGAAGTTACTTTTCCCAGAATATAAAAATCTTTCATGCTACCATCTTGTCTTTGCTTTTGCATCATTAAAAATGATATCCCCACTACTTGTTTACCTATGAACTCCTGTAAGATGCAAACATTTGCCCTTTGAAATTCAAACAACTTCTCATCTACAAATGCAAATATTAGGTCATCCATTCCCATTTCAAAATGCCTGCTTTTACACCTAGCCCTTGATGGTTTAAACCTTGCAGTCTGTCTTCAGTTTAATTAGTCACACACACACAGCTCCCCACACCTGCTTCAGTATCCCACAGTAATATTAGGCAAAAAGTGCTATTCTATTTACAAGAAGAATTGCAAAGTTGCACAACCTTCAGAGAAAAAATTCTCATTCTTTTAATTTTAAAACAGGGTCCCCTATTTCCAGACTCACCCACAAAAAGAAAAATACTTTCCACTTCCACCTTGTCAAGACTGTTTAGGACCTTTTAGATTTCAGTCGTCACCCCTCACTCTTCTAAACTCCAGTGCAAACAAGCCCAACCTGTCCAACCTTTCCTCATAAGACAATCCAGTCATTCCAGGTATCAACTTAGTAAGCCTCTTCTGAACCACCTCCAATGCATTTATGTCCTTCCTTAAATAAGACCAAAACAGATTTATACCCACTCATTCAACCCATTTATATCTGTCTGTAACCTCTTTACGTCCTCTTCACAACCTACTTTTCTGCTCCCCAGAGGAGAATCTCTTAATAGCACTGTCGGTGCACCCACATGAGATGGACTGCAGCACTTCAAGAAGGCAACTCATTACTACCTTCTCAAGGGCAATTATAGACGAGCAAGCAATGGTGGCCTTGCTGGCAACATGCACATCCCATGAATGAAAAGTAACCAGGGCATGAATTTAAGGTAATTGGCAAAAAAGATTAGAAGGGAGTGCAGAAACTTTTTCACTTGTAGTAGGGGGTCTGAAAGGATGGGAAGTCCGAAAACCTCACCACGTTTAAAAGTATTTGGATATACATTTTAAATGTAATAAACTATTGATCAAGAGGTGAAAAATACCATTACTGGGCAGCTCTCTTTCAGTTAGCACAGACATAATAGGTCTCATTCTGCTATAATTTCTTTTTTCCCTATTTTCTCTTAAAAAATGCAGAAAGCATGCAGAAATTTGAGAATCAGAGCAAGAGTTTAAGTCAGCTCCCTGGACCTTCCATCGTGCTCGAGCCACAAGAGGAAGTAAACACTAGCACTCCGGCTCAGTCTTCAGAAAACTGGGACATGAAACCTTGCACCCCTCATTTCTCCGTTCACCATCTCCAGTCTATCTTGTGGGATACTTACCTCTAAAAACACCAGCTGAAGCTTTGGTGTCTTGCAGGGCTGTCTCTGTAACCAAGTCATTAACAACAGGCAGAGTCAACTACTCAGCTCCCCAAACTATTGTCAGTGGCAGTAAAATAACAAGATTTCACAGCCCTCTTCTGAGATCACAGGTGAAGCTGGATTACACTAAGAAATTGCATCTCTCACAAACAATTCACAACAGTTAGCTTGTCTGTGAAGATGTTTTTCTCCTGGGTTACTTGCAAACATGCCTATGAGATTAATCTTTAAATCCTGGATATTCCAGAACAATCATGGAAGGTTGGCAACAATAGTAGTAGAAACCAGAACCGAATCAGAGCTCACTTGAATCAATTTCTTGTTAAAGGTTGAGAATGAGGCATTAACATTCCTGGAGCTGAAGACCGTTAAGAGGAAAGCTTGCGCTTGAAGCTGATGCACGCACGTCATTTCTGCACATGCAATAGGGGTGAATTTGCATTTACACTATTTTCTGTGGTTTCTTCAGCTCTTTTGCTGAAGTTATGGTAACCAGGTGAATCCCTGCAGAATTCCAAGCCCATAGAATGCTTTGTGAAATGTCATTCTTGCTGTTATTAAAAATTCTGGGTTATATGTTAATTTGATTCCTTAAACTACTTTCTGGAAGTTACAGTGCAGTGACACTGCTATCTATGGGAGGTGAATTCTGTTTATTTGGTTAAACCTCTTCATTCAAGGTAGCTGATAACTGACAGCGATGGCTGGGGGAAACTCTTTGAACTGGAGGCTGAAGCACTTGAATGAAAGGGAGATGTTAGGGAATTCAAACAAAAAAATTGACATTTACGGTGTAAATTACATATTTCTTTTAGCATGTTTCTCAAGCTATAAACCTTAGTACCATGTCCTCAGGAAGTTGATCAAAAATTTATCTAATTGGTTCCTATTTCTTAATTGTTCCATTCTCGGCTGTGTCAATTTTCACCTTGTGTTTTTCATGCCTTGTGGTATTTGATCATTCGCTCAAATTTAATTCAACAAACGGCAACCAGATAGGTGGAAGGATGCCATTATTTGCATGTGTAAGGAACTGGAAGAAACTGAGATAAGAAATTTATTTAAACACTGGAGATTGAAGAAGAGTAGAGGACATAAATATAAAGTTATATTTGAGGTATAGATGAGAGAACAAGTGAAAGCAGCAGAGATTTCCCTAAGTTTTTATTTTTATTTCTGCATCAACAAGAAAGTTAAAAAGACTGACCTTGGGCAACAGTAATTCTCTAAAGATGCAAGCAGTCAAGAGCTGAAATCACAGATCTAACATTCCAATATATCTTACATGGTGTAAGCTGCAGTTTTTAAATGAAAAGTCATAAGTGATTTAATACTATGCTTTATTGAGGCTCAACAATAAACAGAATCTGTAGATAGGAAATATGCATGCAATAAGTTGAATTACTAAAAAAAAAATTTACAGCAGTACCTATGTATATATTTATATACTAGCTTAAGTCACTTAAGTGATTTGCATGTTTATCAAGACTCATTACCAGCAAGGCTGTGAAAAGGAAATTAAACTGATACGTCTTTCACTGGTATTTCAAAAATACTTATTTTCTTGTTTTATGCCTACCATGATTCCTGAAAAGGTGGCAGTTTGTTCCATTTAATAATTTAAGATAGAGATTGCAGAATGAACTCACTGGTCAGCAGTTATTAAATGGTAAGGTTCATGTATTTCAAGTCATATTTTCCTCAACGTTAGTAACATGTAGCTTGAAAATAAAATTCTCTTATTTTGTTTCATATATAAATTATAAACGAGGGGTTTTATTTTACCAGAAAAAAAATATGCCATACTAATGTGTGATTTAGGCATTTATTTGTTCTTATATAAAGGAAAACTATATACCAAAAATTTCATTCAAGGCCTTGAATAACTTCTTTTTCAGCAATGCTATAAATCATGATATTACGAATAAAATGTATTAACTGCTGCGTCAGACGCAGAATGCATTTATAGCTGTTTGGAACTCCAATTCCAAAATGGCGGAACTGGCAATGGTAATCTACCTAGGAGTCTGCAGCTTTGCTGAAATTTTTGTTTCTATCATTCACAAACTTTACTGCATTTAGCATTTAAATTTGGATAAATTAGACATACAAGCATTAAATTAGCTGGACTGGGTTCTTTATCCTGCAACAACTGATTGTGACTAGTTGGATTTTTGAAAAAAAAATTTTAAATGAAATTCTGCCAGACTAGATTTTCATGAATGTTTTTGCAGTAAACTCAAAACTAAAAGCCTTAATGCTGTACCGCTGACAAAGTTACTCCTGGATGGAAATTTCAGAACTTGTGGTCGGTCTTATCAATTTATTAATTTGACAAAGTTTACAATTATAATTTACATTTCTGAACATGTGGGATATAGAGGTTATCAAATTAAGGCAACAAATAACAATAACCATACATATTATGTGGATAAACTGATATCTCGGTAAGTACAGTACCAAAGTGAAAATATTTCACAGAATGAAATTATGGTAGTCAGTTAATAAAATAGATATACAAAATTATCAAATGATACATTAAAAATGCTGCCTTTGGAAAACCCTAGTCCTCTTATCCTTGAAATAAAATTTTGGTTCACACACAAATTAGGAAATATGTACAGTACACAGTTGGCTGTTAATATCCATCCAAAAACATGTATACGATCAGGATTTTTGGCAAAAATAAAATCCTTTGATGAAAGTTCTATAGGCCATGAAATTCACAACTGCTTTCCTTCTAACCATTTCTTACTGTTTCCAAGATTATTGTGATAAACAGAGCCAAACTGCTGGTAATTTGTTCATTTAGAACAACGCAATTACAAACTGTCAAGAAACTTTAAATATACTGGAATACATCTAAACTTGTCAATACAGTTCAATACAACCTATCCATTTGGCAAAATGTTTGTAACAGATTTGTTTAAAAAAAAAATTGGTCACATCAATAATTGAGTTTTACAATGACAGACTGGCAATGGCTTAGTAAATGTACTGTAAATGAACTGTGTCTTAGGATGTACAAAACACCAGATAAACTGAACTATAAAGGACATCAAAATACATTGGCAAAAGCTTCACAATTTTACCAGGACAATCTGATGCTGAATCCATTTACCCGTACATATCCTTAGCCCATGAAATGCGTCCTTGCCAAATAGTGAATTACACGCTAGGCTTCTGGGGGGGGGGGGCGGGGGGGGGGGGGGGGGGGGATGACAAAAAAGGTGCAAAGTAGCAGCTCCAGTCACACTTCCACTGTACTGTTAATATTGGGAATGTTTTCACAGAAATAAAAATTATGTTTTATTCACTCCCATTCCGTGGTTCCAGGTGGCTTTGAGGTCAAGTCATACATAACACGGGAAATTCCAGGTATCTTCTTGATTTCTCTCACCATTTTTAAAATAACCTGACATTACAAGAAAAACATTTCCGATTAATACTTACTACTTTTAATGTGCATTTAAAAATTCTGTAAACATCTACAATGGGCTAGTGCGCTAAGTCATAAATAACCTAGGTCTGAGCTGATGATTTGTCAGGACATTAGCTGAAATGCTTAACTGTTCCCTATGCTAAACTAGGGCAGGATAGAGGAAGAAAATAGAATTAGTGAATCAGCACTCCCAGTACTGATCACAACTATTGGAAACACCTTGGCAGTGGGTATAGGACAAAAACACAATCATGCTCATTTGTGATGCCCTGCCTGGTTGAATAGTCTTCTGGCAACACTGTCACACTTGAAGAATGGTCATTTTGGAAGGAACAAATCTACAGAGTTTTGGCCCAGCAGTCTGAAACTTTAGCAGAGATAAAACCAGAAAAAAAATTAAATAAAATGCACTGACCATACTTGCACCCTATATTGGCTAGTATTGAAACTAACCACAAATTATTTATTTTCAATAATACACTTCTGCATCAATGCTAGAAAACATCCTCTAAATTTGTTGGGGAGATATACTATATTTTCCAAGAACTGCAAAATTCAAATCTCACCTCTTCAGGAATGTGATTGCCAGGAGTTGCTGGGATGCCTGTCATGAAATCACTTGTAATGAAGGTTCGAATGACCACAGATCTCTGACAAGATGGCTGCTTCTGGAGTGGGTCACGGTCGAAATGCAATGGTGTTAAAATAACTGGCATCTGACTGATTTTTCCAGAGTAACCTATAAGGGAACATACACATAACCACCATTTACTGAAGAATGTTAATGCAGAACTAGAACTGTATTTATGTTTAAGTCAAGTAATTACAGATTGCGTTAACTTCTACTTTCTGGTTGAGAGGCTGAAACCCAAATGATTATGAAAACTTCTTTATCTGGAAAAACCTAAAAATCTGAATAGAAAAAAGGCAATTCTGTGGAGCAACAGGTTGATATACCAATGCGTTAAGGCAGGGGATGGAAGTGTGTATCTACTAAGAAAGCTCAGATCAACCAAGTCTGAGCAAAAGATGTTTGCATTACTGCAGGTTATTAATGAAAAAGTTTCCAAGATGAGAGCACAATCTTATCCCACTTATGAATTTCACAAGAATGCTTAACTGTATTCCTACCAGACTCTCTAAGGATGTTGTGTGCCTCAAAGTCAGCCTGCCGGAGTGTGCTAAGCACTCCTGTTGTTAGAAAAGTTGGCGTTACATCTGTTATGGGTTCTCGGATCTGTGGTCCAAAAATATACACAACTCTGAAACACAAACATTTCTATTAATACAGAACAAATTTACAATAGCCTGCAACAGTAAAAAGCCTGTTCATATCATACACAAAAAGTATCATCTAATCTCCCCTTCATATTTACTCTTAAAATAGCTTAAAAACACAATATAAAAACGAACAAACCTGTTAATATTATGACACATTCGTGGAATAAGTCTGGCTAGGAATATGAGGGAATCCCAATGCGGTGGATCCTTACTAGTTAAGCCACAAACATAACTATACGACCTACAGTCACCCTTCAAGACAAAAAATATAATTTCAGAAAATTAACGCAAATTTTATTCTTAAAATACACTCTAGGTTCAACTGGGGAAAATACATTATCCTACAGTTCAATAAATCTAAAGTATATAAATACGACAGCTCATATTTCCTGAAAAAATCTAGACAACAGTGGACGTTGGTCATGGCAATAACATGGTAATAAACTCGATATGATGATACCACCAATTCAGTAGAATATATACTCTCACATTACAGGCATAGTAACAGTCAACAAATGCCAACCGACATGCATATGTATTTTACTTTTCATGGAGCAGCTGATAAATTTCCTAAGCCACCGTGGAAAGAAGTTTTCCAAGTACTATGACATAGTTAAAAATAGTATATTCTGGATAATTTTAAAAATGCTAAGTGCATTAAATTGAATAATTTACACCAAAGCATTTCCATTTCCAGATAACATAATCTGTTGAAACAATTCAATTTTATAAAAACACCATTTAAAAGCATATTACAAACTATATCAAGTTTAACAGTTTCTGTAATGATTTACATATTTCTTAAAATATATTACTGACCTGTACTCCAACAGTTTTAATTGGCATCAGAAAAGCAGTGAGTGAATGCAGGCTTGTAATTTGCATCAATTTTTCCTGTTCTTCATCACTTGTACAGGACTTGACCCTTTGCAGTAAAGTGTGTGGCTGTACAAGAACATAATACCGTGACTGCCAAGGTCTTTAGAGTCGTATATTTATGTAAACACACCCTTTGCTGAAAGCTAGCATAAATGCTTTGATGTACCATCAACACATTGTTAGGACATTTCAATAATGCTATGTCAGAGTTAATGTGAAAATATATTTGCTTTTCGTAATTATAGGATTTTACCGCACAGGAGGTGGCCCTTCAGTCTGTGCTGGATCTTTGAAAGAGCAGTCGGACTTGGTCCCACATCCCTGTATTTTTGTCCATAATCCCAAAAATTCGTCAGCCTCAAGTATCTGAACAACAACTTAATAAAATTATTAATGGAATCAGTGCCCATCCTTTCAGGTAGAGCATTTCAGAGCCTGACCACTCAAAATATTTCTTCTCATCTCCTTTTTAGATCTTTTGCCAATGATTTTAAATCTATGGACTCTAGTTAGTGACCCACTCACCAGAGGGAATAGTTTTTCCTCTTATCTACGCTACCAAAATCTATCTTGAAAGCCTTCAATTGATCACATTCTCCTTGGAACAGACAAGGTTAACAGTCCTAATTTTCTCCAACCCTTCCTCATAACTGAAGCCCCTGGTAACATCCTTGTAAATTCACTGGTGTCTTTTCGAAGCCCATTACATCTTTCCTGAAGTGTGCTGCCTAGAATCATCCACAATACTCCAACTGGGGCCTAACCAAACATTATATCTCTGCTTTTATAAATCCAAGTTACTCATATGCTTCTTAAATTACCTTATCAACTTGCCTTGCCACATTTAAGGATTTGTGCAGCTGGAACCAAGGTCTCTCTGCTCATTCACAGTTCAACAAAATTGCACCAATTTTAGAATACTGTTTTTCAACATTAGTCCTCCCAGTGTATTAAATCTAGCAAAGTTGTGATGGACTAATGAGTCATTTAAATGTTTATATGATACTGCCATCCATATTAGCATTAATATGACTGCTTCTGAAACTGAGACCTTCAACCCAACAAGAGCACAAAGATTTTAACAGTTTATCAGAATTTTGTATTGTTGAATTATTAGCAATTTATGTTATAATTACAAAAAAGTTAGTATACAATGTTTCTCTTTGGGTTGCTGATTTTGGGCTTTAACTTGCCGAAAACTCATGTCACAGTAGTAATGCACCTGTAATCTGTTCCTTATGCCAAGGAATCGTGCTGTGGTGACTCACGGCATTATGCAGACCATTTCATAGTTTTTTGGGACTTACACACTGTGTAAAGAAAAAGTAATCACCATGCAACTCCAGCCCGTTGCCCCCTCATTACAGTCAATGGTGAGGTTGAGTTGACTGAATTAACATCACCATTTAGACTTTTGTAGAATGGCATTGAAGGACTTAAGTATTCATGTGCTCAGCAAGTTTTGACACAGTTTAGGTGAAGTTCCCACCAGATAAAATTTTATATGTTTAAAATCGAGGAGAGTTAGAATCAAATGCAGCTAATCTGAAATAATCTTATTACTTTACGGTCATGGGCCTGCAATGTCATATTTTTAGTACGCAAGGAAATAACAACTTCAGTCTAGTCTATCGAACCAGCCTTACTTTAATCCTAATGCTTTGTTGTAAATAAAGCCACAAACTACTTACTGACAAGACTGTCAGAAATTAAATTGACCAGACACCAGGTTGTGTAAGACATTAAGCAGCCTTTATAGACTGAAGCCCTTTTACATTGTCCCGATAAGAAACAACGAGGAATAGTTACAGAATAAACTCCATACGGACTGGAAACATTAACTCCATTTCTCTCTCCACAGATGCTGTCAGATCTACTGAGTTTTACCAGTATTTTCTGTTTTTATTTCAGATTTGCAGCATCTGCAGTATTTTGCTTTTAGCTTTGGTCAAAGTATGGTATTTGTTGTCAATGCCACCTTTGCAGCAAATTTTTGCCCTTTAGAAGTTAGGACAAGGTGAGTCATCATTTGCATGGGGTCATCCCAGAAAAGTTTGAAAGATGCTTTTATAGATGATTCGCATTTATTGAGCAGTATTGTATTGCACATGACTTACGTTGCTCCTGTTAAAAAATTAAAATGGCAAATGATCTCTGAATTCCTGAACGAAGCTTCTACTAATAATTGTGGTGAGTAAAAACATAGGGCAGGATTTTACCGTCGGCGAGCGGGGGTGCGGCCCGCTCGCTGATGCATAAAATAACACGTGGTGACGTAGGGGGGAACTCCCAACGTCACCGCGCCTGATTTAAATTTTCAGGAAGGCCGGAGCGCAGCAAAATCAGCTGTGTGCCCGCCAACCTGTCAATCGCCAATTGAGGCCATTGACAGGATCAATTAAGCAATTAAAGGATCTGCTCGTCCAACCTTAAGGTTGGCAGGCAGGCCAGGAGCCCTGGCGGCAACTAGAAAAAACATGAAACCTCATCCATCGGCGGGATGAGGTTTCGTGTAAGGTTTTAAAAATTTTAATAAAGTTGTTTTGGAAATTATGAACCTGTCCCAACTCATGTGACATTGTCACATGGGGGGGGACATGTAAGGGAATTTTTTTCTTCTATTTTTAATATTGTTGAAAGAAGAGCTGATCTCCCTGAGGCAGCACTTAGCCTCAGGGAGATGAATGCGCTCTTTCATGCGCATGCGCGAAAGAGCGCACTTTCGATTTTAGGCATTCCCCCTACCCGCACAGGGGACCACGTAATGCTTCCCTGTGGACGTCACGCGGGGCAGGCCTTAATTGGCCCGCCCATGTAAAATGGTGCCACACACGTGCCCACTCATCAACTTCCCCACTGACTGGGGAAAAATTCTGCTCATAAACTTACCTTTTTCACACTTGCCGAGAAATCAGCTACTATTTTCAGAATATTGTTGGTTTCTGCAAAGTCTTTGCAAATGTAAGGCTCATCAGCACAGATTATTCTAATGGCAAGACCAGGGCCTTTAAAAAAAATTCGACATAAACCAGAAATTACTTACGATACAAGAGAAACTACAAAAAGGAATGAATTCTACTTTAATGAAGGCAGGATTGTGTGTTCAGTTTACCTGGGAATGGGTGCCTCAAAACAATATCTTCAGGAAGACCCAGCTCTCTGCCTAATGCCCTCACTTCATCCTTGTGAAAGTCTTTTAGTGGCTCAATCACTTTACCCTGCAGAACCAAAGATACATAGTTATATGCAGGGAGTCTGTGTTTTAAAAGTGTCACCCTTTAAAGTGGTTTTGGTTTAAAGGGCTTTATATTTTATGTCTGTGTTCCATTTAAAGTGCAGTGTCCCCTGTTTTAATGAGTGCGAGCAGTGGGATGATGGTACCAAGAGCTTCCCCTCCCCCACGATGCCAGCATCACGTGCCCCCCGCCGCCACGATGACAACATCGCGTCTTCCCCACTCACCATGATGACAGCACTATGCCCCCCGCCCCATCACGGTGATGATGGCATCGCGCCTCCCCCACCCATTGTGATGACAGCATTGTACCCCCCCAACCTTGTGATAGCGCAATCATGTCACCTGGCCCAGTAATTCTGAGTAGAGTCTTGCTTGTGACTGTGTTGGTGCCATTTTGGCTGTACTGCACATTTAAGGAACATCGTTTTTTTTTGTTGCATTTTCAGGCACGCAACCCATCCCCCAGTAACCTTCATTTTGAAACCTTTGTTTTTAAACTGTATCCTGTACTAGTTGAGGGACTTTGTTTTTTGAAAGAATTCTCCGCTGTACTGTAAACTTTTGTTTTTCAAATTTCTTTGCTGTTTGTACAGTACAAACCTGAGGAACTGCTGTGGACTTTGTTTTTAAAGGGATTCTTTGCTGTACAGGGGTGCTGCTCTGTACTGTACTATACAGTACCTGTGTTTAAATTTACACAGTATTTCTGTTACATTCAGTGATTTATTTTATTTTGCAAGTTATTTCAGCTAGGAATGCACAGCGCTGCACATGCATGGTACAGTGTTTCAATTTTTACATTGAGTTTTCTGGGCAAAAATCACCCTCAGGACCTAACACTGGCTTTAACATTGATTCCTATGGGAAACCATTCTTCACTTAAAGCAGTGATTTTCAGGAACACAACCGCCACTTTAAGTGATGACTTCCAGTATTCATTCAAACTTAACTATACCAAACACAACTATAAAATAAACTTCCTATCTGAAGAATTATGAAACTAAAACAGATATTTTAACTTCATGAAGAAACTGCAAGAATTGCATACACACAGTTACTAATAGACAGATTACTGCTTATTATTACAGATAAATGGATCAACTAAGCTCATACCTGTGAACCAAATTGTTACAGGAACCTTGGAAAAATATTAGCAAATCAATTAATTTACTTTGGTCAAATGTCTCTACTTTTATATTAATCACACTAGAACTTTCAGTGATTAGTTTGCTCAACTTTTAGCCAAGAAACAAAGCTGATAAAATTCATCACTGACCTCTTCCCTCAATTTTCTTATCAGTTCAGTATCATTATGATGAGTTTTGATGACATCTGCTTTCCCACTTGCCTCTCTTGATGCACTTTCAATTAAATCTGGCCTCAAAGTACCTTGAGCAAGATATACTTCTTCAGGCTTTAAATTCATTTCCCCAATGACCTCATTTGCAATCTAGAATAAAAAGAATCAAGAGAAACATTTATGCTTCTCATCTGTCACAGCACTTCGAAATACGCTCAAGTAAAATATTTGAGCATTGTATCACAACGTCAAAATTATTTTGGTTATTGCTACAAAGTTAATTCACAAACCTTCACAAACGTATCCCCTATTATTTTCCTTTTCTCTTCGGGGTTTGTCGTCATATTTAGGGTCTTACTTATTCTCTTTCTAGGGGTTCTGTCTTCTTCTGAAATTGGTAGAGTTGTTGTACCATTGTAAAACGCATGTGCTGCATTAACCACTGAAAATTTTAAAAGAAAGTTACAGTAATGATTTGCAGGAAGAAAACAGTAACTAAGTTCTAATCTTCAAATGCAACTTAAAACTGAATATCACAATGGTTAAAGCTGTAGGTACATAATCATGTATATAGACATAACAATTTGCCCTAAAAAGGGCTGTATCAGTCTTGTGCTTCTTGTAATGATTGGCAAGATCGTTATTAATAGCGAGTCAGCCAAATTGGAATTCAGGATACTGTGGTGGGTGGCATACACAAGTAGCACATTACAGATACTTACAGAATACATTGGAATAATTTTCAATTTGAATTTGGCAAAAAAAAAAATCCAGATCCTGAAGGTAAAGAATGGCAATACTGGAGAATTCTACAAAATTCTGCAAGTGATAGAAAAGCTTACTACACACGTCAATTGGCTGTAAGCAAACCAAATAAGTATGGAACATTTTTGCTTCCAATTTTATTTCTCTTCCTTTCCACCTTGCCAATAAAAGGTTGGATTCTCAACTTTGAACTTGGATGTTGGTCACAGAATCATAGAAATTTACACCACAAGAGGTAGCTTTTCGGCTGCCATATCTGTGCCAGCCAAAAGAGCTATCCAATATGCCTTCCTAACAACCTAGACCACCTGCTACCTTAAAGAATCGATGGACATGCACTGCAAGGGCCCTCTGTTCCTCTACACTTCTTAGGACTACGATTTATCATCTTCCCTCACCTTACATGCCTTTCCAAAATGCATTACCTCACAATTGTCTGGGTTGCCACTTTCCTGCCTCCTTGGCCTGTTCATTGGAATCTTCCTGCTGCAGTTTTCCTCCTCACGATTAATCACAGCAATAATTTTCCACCATCTGCAAACTTAGCAATTATGCCTCCATTTAAGTCTAATGCACTGATATATACCATGGACCGCAAGGTGCCTAGCACCGAGCCCTGCATATCCCTTTAATGGAAATGGTCAGATAAATACTGACTGATCAGTACCCTTTGCTTCCAGCCACTGACCCAAATTTGGATCCAACTTGCCACTTTCCCTTGAATCCCATGGGCTTTCACTTCGCTGGCCAGTCTTTTCCTATTCACTTTACCAGCGCCTTTCATAATTTTAAATCATTATATCTCCTCTTAGCCTTCACTGCTCCAGTGGAAATAGCCCCAGTGTTTCAAGTCTTACCACAATGATAATTTTCTTTCCCGGTTATCACCCTGGTGAATCTATACTGTACGCTCTGTGGCTTTGATGGTCTTTCTAAATTTGTGCCATATGCTGTACATAGGTCTGTCAATGTTTGCGATAGGAACATTTCCACATCGGTTTTATAGTACTATTGATCATTAAAACCAGTTAGAATTTTTTTTGTATTTTTACCTTTAACTTTAATACCAAGTTTCTTCAAGGCTTCCTCAACAGTCTGACTCTCTTTTTTCCGCATGAAACCATTGTCTATGTGAACGGCTATTACTTGATCTTGGTTCAAAGCCTTATTCAACAAAGCTGTGCACACTGTAGAATCTACTCCACCACTCAGTAATACCTATGGATCAAGTGATAATAGGTACAATTTCTACACTGTGAAATTCAGTTTTTTATTAAACGAAATGTGCACAATGCCATGAAAAATTGCTTTTTCATTATTGTAGAAATTTAAAAAGATTAACAAAGCTTACCAAAACTTTGGAATGTCCTACTTTCTTTTGTATCTCTCTGATACATTCTACTTCTCTGCTCTGGACTGTGAATGTCCCGCTACAACCGGCTATATCAAACAAGAAATTCTTCAAAATGTCTTTGCCATGCTCCGTCAAATCTACTTCTGGGTGGAACTGAACCCCGTAGAGTTTCTTGGATTCATTTGCTATTGCTGCATACGTTTCAAGCAGAAAATTAACATACACATTTTTAAAGTACTCTTTTGCACAAGATCAAATATGAAACGCTTCTAAAATAGGCAGTAAACACTCACTTGTTTGAAATATTTAGTTTATGAAAATTAAAAGTATGTCCCTTAAAAGGAGAAGCCTTACAATATACATCAACCACAGAATTAATCCAATGATAGAAACAAGTTTGCACCAGCCAGCTTCCACACTTTTAAGCTATCTCAACTGTGTCTTTTTGGGGAATCACTTGACCAGTAAATTGCACACAACTCCTTACTGCCAGTTTCAGAGTGGAACACCCGAAGGCCAGCCCTGTGACAATGTGTGGAATATATTTTAAAATCGAAAAAAAAATCTCACTGTAGTTCACACAACGGGCTTTGCCAATCCTGGTCTGCACAGCACCAAATTCCCTCTCATTTTCCCCTCTTGTGCAGAACAATCACATTGTTGTACAGCACCTGCCCTCACAGAAAGCAGTTTCTTACTACTATGAATTCTACTGCTTTATTATAGGCAATTACATCTCACTGTCTGCAAACAAATATACATTCCACTATGGAAGGGATAAATAGATTGTGCTGTAAATTTAGGTATTCCTTTATTGAATATAGGTAGGTCAGTTAATTACCTCAATCTACAATGCAAAATCCCTTTAAAGGAACTGTTGTAGGCAAAACTTTAGAAGCTATTGTTAACGAAGTTATAGCTGGGCACTTGGATAAGCTCAAGACATCAGACAGAATCAACACGGTTTTGTGCAAGGGAAATTGTGTTTAACCAACTTAGAGTTCTTTGAGGAGGTAACATGCTGTGGATAAAAGGGAACCAGTGGATGTACTGTACTTAGGTTTCCAGAAGGCATTTGATAAAGCGTCACGTCAAATATCATTGCAGAAAATAAAAGCTCATGGTATGGGGGTAACATATTGGCATGGATTGAAAATTGGCTGGCTAAAAGGAAGCAGAGAGTAGGCATAAATGGATCTTTTTCAGGTTAGCAAGATGTAACGAGTAGTGTGCCACAGGGATCAGTGCTGGGACCTCAACTGTTTACAATTTATATAAATTACTTGGATGAAGGGATGGTTGCCAAATTTGCTGATGACACAAAAACAGGTAGGAAAGTAAGTTGTGAAAAGGACATTAGGAGGCTATAAAAAGATATAGATAGGTTAAGTGAGTGGGCAAAGATCTTGCAAATGGAGTATAACGTGGGAGTGGGTGTCCTTGTGCATGAATCCCAAAAAGCTAACATACAAGTTCAGCAGGTAATAGGGAAGGCAAATGGAATGTTGGCCTTTATTTCAAAAGGAATGGAGTATAAAAATAGGGAAGTCTTGCTAAAACCATTCAAGGCACTAGTTATACCACACTTAGAATACTGTGAACAGTTTTGGTAGCCTTATTTAAGGAAAGATATACTGGAATTGGAGGAAGTCCAGAGAAGGTTCACTAGGTTGATTCTGGGTATGGAGAAACTTTCTCATGAGGAGAGGTTGAGTAGGTTGGGCCTGTACTCACTGGAGTTTAGAAGAATGAGAAGCGACCTTATTAAAACATAAGACTCTTAAGGGGCTTGACAGAATAGATGCTGAGAGGTTGTTTCCCCTTGAAGAGGAGTCTAGGACCAGAGGGCATGATCTCAGAGTAAGGGGTCACCCATTTAAAACAGAGATGAGGAGGAATTTCTTCTCTCAGAGGGTAATTAATCTGTGGAATTCTTTACCACAGAGGGCTGTAGAAGCTGGGTCGTTAAGTACATTCAATGTGGAGATAGACAGATTTTCAATCAATAAGGGAATCAAGGGTTATGGGGAAAAGGCAGGAAAGCGGAGTTGAGAATAATCAGATCAGCCATGATCTCATTAAATGGTGGAGCAGGTGCGATAGGCCAAACGGCCCCCTTCTGCTCTTACGTCTTATGGTGAGAAAATGTGAAATTGTCCATTTTGCCAGGAAGAATGAAAGAGAGGCATATTATCTAATTGGTGAGAGATTGCAGAACTCTGAGGTGCAGAAAGATCTGGGTGTCCTAGTACATGAATCACAAAAGGCTAGTACGCAAGTAATTCGGAAAGCTAATAAAATGTTATTACTTATTGCGAGGGGAATTGAATACAAAAGTAGGGAGGTTATGCTTCAATTGTACAGGGCACTAGCAAGACCACATTTGGTGTAGTGTGCACAGTATTGATCACCTTATTTAAAGAAAGATGTAAATGCATTGGAAGCAATTCAGAGAAGATTTGGAATAGGCAGGTTGTCTTATGAGGAAAGGTTGGACAGGCTAGGCTTGCATCCGCTGGCGTTTAGAAGAGTAAGATTGAAACATACAAGATCCTGAGGGGTCTTGACAGGATGTGGTGAGGATGTTTCCTCTTGTGGGAAAATCTAGAACTAAGTGTCACTGTTTAAAAATAAGGGGTTACCCCATTTAAAACAGAGATGAGGTGAAATATTCTCACTCAGAGGGTCATGAGTCTTTGGAACTCTCTTCCTGAAAAGGTGGTGGAAGCAGAGTCTTTGACTATTTTTACGGCAGAGGTGGATGGATTCTTGGTAAGCAAGGAAGTGACAGGTTATCGGGGATAGGTGGGATGCAGATTTTAGGTCACTATCAGATCAGCCATGATCTTATTAAATGGTGGAGCAGGCTTGAGGAGCTGAATGGCCTACTCGTACTCCTTGTTTGTATGTTCATAAAAATAATGTCTGGAAACAATAATTTGATTTAATTGTACTGCACACTTATTAAACCAATAATCTAACAGATAGCAGAGTGAACTACAGAGCTTGATCAGGTAGCAGAAAGCTTTTACAAAACAAATAGTTTTCTCATTCTTCCCTCCACCACATTTTAGAAGATCAATATACTGGGAAATAGCTTCAAAAGGTGGAGTAGGACCAAGGGAAGAGGAAGCATAAAATAATGCCTTCCTTTCTATGATGTTATTCTGAAAAAAAATAGTTTAAAGGTCTCCTACCTCACAGGAGATATTCCCAGTTTTACCATATATTTTCTACCATAAGTGGAGGCCCATCATTTCAGGTATCCCCTGGCAGAAGGGAGCTGGTCCACCAAGACAACTACAAGAGCTCCAGAATGCATTGTGCGCATCGGGATTCCTTTGTGGCTCTCGACGCTGATCCAGTGTCTCAGCTGAGAAAATTCATTAACAATTGGATACTGCTATTTAAAAATCACCATACACACAAGAAAAATCACTGTGATAGTAGTACTGGTCATAATCACAGCATGAATAAATTGATGACTTCCCAGTTGAAAAACAATGTGCGTCACACTACATTCAAAACATACACAAACATGGTCAAACCTGGATTCACAAACTATTCATTGCTAAATATACCTGCTGCAATGTTTCCAGACTGTGCAACGACTTTGAATCCCTCTGCCACCTTGTCCACACTATCACCGTGAGTGAGCAGGACAACCTCATCTTTCTGTAGACCTCTAATGGAGCAGAAATGTCAGAAACCAATACAGAAAAATAAACAATAATAAAACATGGGAATTGCACAAGAGGAGGAGGATTATGTTTATTAATGACATTTAACTAAAGCCAACAAGAAATTGCTGGTTCTGTTGGAAATAATTTTCATTTTCCCTTAGGGCTGAGAAAGAGGGGAAATGAAGAAAAAGTATGCAATTTAGTCACAAAAGCATTAGTTAAATAATAGTTGACAGTATAATTTAGCATTCTTTCTGGGTACTTGGGGGATAGTCAGATCTAGAAGTGCCTACTAGTACAAAACTGCTCCAATAAAGATTCAAAACAAGTTCCAATTTTGGGGGTGGGGGGAGAAAGAGTTGGGGGTGAGAATTTAATGCAAGAAACATGGTATAAAACCTTTCATGTTATACATCTCTAGCCTTTCTTTCAAAATAGATTTAATTAGTATAGCATAAAAATGTATGGACTGTAGAAACTAGATGGTGCATTAAGCACATATATTGGCATCCCTGGTCAGGAAGATCCATCCACTCACTCACTTCTCTCAAGGACAAAAAATTGCGAATACATCGGATTTAAAATAAGCCACCAGTACCTGAACAGTGAACAGCTATTATCCACATTTACTGTAAAGAGGCCATCCTCTCTCACATTCTTTCTGTGCACTGTACCTCCAAAAACTTTATTCATCATCTGTGAATTTAAATAAAAATTGGTTTGCATGTAATGCTTCAATTTTCCCCTACATTAAACTTGAAATTCTAGTTTACTGTTGAACAGATAATATATCCAAGGCAATAGATGAAAACCACACTTTACATCAAAAAGGCACTGTACGTAATTCAACACAAACAGTTTTAAGTAAAATTATGCCACCGTAGTACCCCGATAAATGAAAGGTGCAGATAAAAGTGTAATTCTTTAGGGACATAGGAAAGAGGAAGAATAGGCCACTTGGCCCCTCCAGCCTGCTCCACCATTCTAATAGATCACTGTTGATCTTCTACCTCATGCCATTTTCCCACACTATCCCCATTTCCCTTGATATCTTTAATATCTAGAAAGATATTGATCTCAGTCTTCAATATACACAGAGCCTCCACAGCCCCGTGGGGTAGAGAATTCCAAAGATTCAGCACTTTGAGTGAAATTAGCCTTTGACTTTATCAAAAAACCTACATTAATGATCTGAATTTGTGCACAGTACCTGCATTCCGTAGCAGATTCCAAGAACAGGTTTGCCAATTGTAAATATTGCTGGATCAAACCATGGAGCATCTTCTGCATAAACAGAACTTGGCCCCCCTGATATGATAATAGCACTGTAAGACAGGAACAGTATTTAAGAACAAATCACTTGCATATCTGTAGGAATGTAATAACTGCAATATGGTAAGCTGGCAATCAAATTCTACCATGAAAGAAAGAAAAACTTAATGCAATATTAAGTGATATAAAAACAGAAAATGCTGGAAAAACTCAGCAGGTCTGACAGTGTCCGTGGAGGGAGAAACAGAGTTAACGTTTCAAGTCAGCACGACTCTTCTTCACAGCAATATTAAGTGGTTTATTATTTTAAAAAGTAAGAAATTAGAAAGTAAAAAGGAGTTTTCCAAAAGAATTGGAATTTAATACAAGGGATGGAACAGTGAGAGTGCAAAATAGAGTAAGCAGAATAACTGCTTAATAGTAAGTGTCGATAGTTACACAGTTAGTGCCTCTTTGGTTTTCAAAAAAGCAGTATCAATATCATAATTGGGAGAATTTTCAGACTCAAAAGTATAAAAGTAAAATGACTGAAGAAATTGCTAATAAGCATTGCACTTCAACACCATGAAAATGACAGACTTAAGGCACTTTTCCCATTCAGCTATCCCAATCACAAGATTAGGACCTGAGTAATAAAAAAAAACTAATTGTAAAGAAATACGCAAATAGAAATAGATATGAATGCTATAAATCAACCAGAGTACTAAAACTAACATACCACATGGGAAGTTATTAAAGCTCTGAAGGTGTAAAGCTACCTCTTCCATGTGGTATCTCTCACTTGTGAAAACAGTCATTTCAACAATCACATACCAAATTTACACCTACTCCTATTTCTTATGTCCTAGACATTTTTTCTAACCTTGCTGGTATTTTCCATCTTATTACCTAAGACTATTAAATGAATATGAACAACACGTGCATGAAATTTTAAGACTCTAACTTGAAGGCATTTGGATCAGGCACCCCAAACAATGAACATACCCCAACATGGAGACAGAGAGCTTCAACCCCAGTTAATTTCAATAGGATTTCATTACAAGGTGTCTCACAACCAAGATGAATGCCATTATGTATCCCTGTTGAGCACTCCAGTGGGTTGGGGTGAAATATTTGAAAGTTTTATCTTTATAAAAATACTTTATATTATTAATCATATTCCAAAAACTTTTTGAATATGTATTTCAAAAGTAGCAGGAGAATCTATCATATATTTATATATAAATACAAACATCCACTTGAGCTGCACCAAAAGCTGATTCGTACCGAAAACCATTCTCTTTGATTGCAAAAGCAGGTGTCTCCAGTGGCAGGATTTCTGACTGTACAAGAAGTTCTCTAACACGCCGGTCAATCACTTTTCCATACTGTGCTCCTGCATCAAGAATCACGAGGGCCCCTTCATATTGGTGTCTGGCATCCTTGATGTCTCCTCCAGCAGTCTCCTATTCAGGAATGGGAGGGAGTGGAACAAAACTGATCATAGAATACTTTTACATCCGGTTTTAAAACAAATTCTGAGAAGTTGCGACATATGTCATATCTCATTCACATGATAATAAATGACACAAGTATACAGGCTGAAATATATGATGTATTAAAATATCTGTCCCTTAACAAGGCTTAATTTTAGGGACTGGCAGACCACTATTGCACAATACACAGCTAAAAAATACACATCAGCTCAACCTTGTGCAACTTTAAAGACAAACTTTGTCAAACTGTTGAATCAAACACCCTCTCCGAAAAGCACTGTGGGTGTACCTACACCACCTGCTCAAGGGCACTTAGGGATGGACAATAAATGTTGGCCTTCCCAAGAACTTAAGTTAAAAATTAAACTTATGCTAAAGTCTTAATTTACATAAAAAGCTTCTAGAAAAATATTCTGTAAAATATTCAACACTAGATGGCAAAAGCAGGCATAGCATCAAAATTATTTTCCTTAACTGTAGAGCAAATGATTGAGTTCAGGATCCAAAGTGTGCCAACAGAAAGGGAATGAGGGAGGCTGCTTCAACTCACCTATCAACAACATTGAAAAAGAAACCTAAAATCTGTTCTCCTTCTTGTACGTAATAACACTGAGGATAACATTTCAAAGCTAAAATTAGCCCCTGACTGATGACACCCACTTAGTAAAGTCAGGACAAAAATTTACTGAGGCTTATAAAGACATGTCATTCAAAAAGTCTGCACTAAATATTTGCCATTCAGAAGTAATTTCTGGCACAACTATTTTGGAGATAAAGTGTCTGCTCCAAACACACCTGAAAAAAAAAAGGTTGGCAATATATACTTACACCAACAAATTTTCAAAAGCCACCTCTTTTCAGGTCACAAATTCTCTTCTTCATTTTGCCAGGAGCCAGTAGCAGTACAATCCAGCCACTAGCAGTGCATTATCAATGCAAAATTCATTGGTTTTGAAGTTTGTCATCCATGTTCTGATCAGTTTTTAGTTTTGAGACATGTTCTGAACTCATGTTCCCCCCAAACCACCAACACTCCTCAAAAAAATCTAACGGCTAAGATTAGAGTGCAGCCTCTAAGAGTCAAAACCTACTACTTACAGATTAACGCAGACCAAATCTAACAATTAACCTCAAGTTATAGCGAACCACCATTTGGGGCATGTGGGATTTCTGCTCATCACCTTTAAGTGTCAGCTTGGCTCAATTGATAATAAATCGCACAATTCTCCTAGGATGTGGATTCAATCTACTTTTGGACTTGAGGATGACATTCCAGCACTGTACTGAGGGCATGTTACTGTTTCGGAGATGCCATTAATCTGTTAAAATGTTGAACTTAAGCCAACCTGCCTGCTCTGGTAATTCAGATTGACAGAAAGTATCCCAAAGCAATATCTGAAGAACAGGGAGTTCCTTCCTCAACGACCATTACCAAAAGTAGATGCACAAATTGACTTCAACTTTTACTCACACAGCATTGATTATGCTAGAGAGAAAAAGTAACTTATCGCTTGTAAAGTTTTGCAACATCCTGAGGACTGTGGTAGTGCAAGATAATGCAATATAATTTGATCATACGTTATGTCTTACTTCAGAAGATGGAATAATGGCACACTTCTAGGTCACTCTATGCCCCACATTTACGATAAATTACATAATCAAGCAGGAGAGGCAGGATTCAAGGAAATACTCTTATACTCTGATGCTAGACGATGTAAATGACTCATGGAACATCTATTTTGATCTTATACAAAAGGCTAAGGACCTCAAACATCCAATATGAGTGAAGAGAGCACTCACTAAATTGAATACTGCTGCCACACTGTTAACTCAACATTATTACTATTATGCAGCTCTTCCTTGAAGCCTTTCCTTGCCTCGTTAATGCTCTGTAAATACAAAGCTGGAAAAATAAAGCTCTTTAAGAGACACAATCTCATGGAGGAGACATCAGGCCAATCCACATCAACAATCCGCTCTAAAGACCCTGCTTCTATTTTGACAACTGTGACAAATTGCACCCAGCAGCTGAAACAATCCACAACATTCTAAATAAAACAACCCATAGCTTTCTACAAGTAAAAGTCAATTCATCCTATCACCCAATGTTAATAGATGAAGCCTTCCAAAAATATTCCAGGATCTGGATACAGATCCACATCTTGGCCAAAAACCGCTCTTCCTTGGGCAATATGTTGGGTACCAAGTTTCATTAAAATCTGTTCATTCATTTTTGAGATATATTGTTTACAAACAGGATGAAAACATTACTGTTACAATTCTGAGGCAGAAAAGATTGTTTCTGACTGTGTCTTTAACTTAGGATAAAATATGTCCTGTTCTCAAGTCTGCCTGACAGCAAACCTAGGTCGTTTGATTGCCAAAGATTAAAGAGGGCCAAGATTGTTTTACTGGGAAGACGGTTCAAGGCATCTACACTTGAGAGACAATGGCAGCCTGAGTGCTAACAGTGGATAGACTGAGAGTCTCCAAAGTCCAAGGAAAATGTTAAGAATGTCAGGTTGTAAACAGTCTTGCTTTAAATTGTCCAGTTACTTCCAAGGTAAAGGAGGTTTGGGATCTCAAGGATAGCTAATCAGCATCTCAACCTGGATACGTGGTCCATGTGATTCGCATGGTCATGGTGATGGGCTTTTGAGATGGGAGAGGTACAGAGGAAGGCATTGTGATATTGGGTTACAGCCTTTCTTAAAATATCACAGACAAGTTAGTCTGCCTGAGTCCAGAGGAGAACAGCTAGATGTTCCATCATGCAGAAACGTAGGTGGGAGCACGCGCTAGGATTGGAGAGAATAAATTCATGGGGAGTTAAAGCAAGGCTGGAATATTTGCCTAGCTTTAGCTATAGGAAGTCACCAGAAAACCTTGCATCATGAAAGACAGTTTGGGAGTTAAAAGACCAGGAAAGGATAAGATCAGAAATAAATCCTCGAGAGCCAGGAATCATTGTGGGCTGATTCTGGGAGAATTAAATGGCTACTTAAAGGACAGTCCAATGCCTGATTGTGAGTTTCTTCAGTAGCTTTAAAAGTTCTGATCTATAGTTTAAAGTATAAGTTGTCTACAGAAATAGTGTTTAATAGTGTTTTGAGTTTGTTTTGTTACAGCAAACATCTTAAAACGTGAAATCTTTTCAGTTATTAACTGGAAGTTTGAATTTCTTTTTAGAAGTTCCAGTCTCTACAGAGATTGAAACATTACCTTTATCTACCTTCAGTGGCAGAGGTAAAAAAAAAAAGTCAATTTGCCCCATCCCCAATGTTAATGGATCCTTCAAAAAATTCCAGTGTCTTCATCCCTATCTTCACCAAAAACTAACCTGTTCTTCATTTAGCCATAAGCTGTGTACCAAGTTTCATTGAAATCCATCCATTAGTCTTTCACATACTGTTTACAGACAAACAGGCCACCAAACAGGGGTGAAAATATTACCTCTGCCCACCTTAAATGGCAGAGGTAATTAGTTTATAATGAAACACCGCATTTGAATAGAGGTGTGGGGCAAACTAAACCTCAAGAAAAAAGGTATACACTAACGACATAAAGACTACAAGGATGATAACAAAAGGAAATACAAAGAGCTTAGGAAAGAGGTTAAAAAAAATTTAGAAAGCAAAATGGAATTTTATAAATAAATTATTGAAGATACAAAAAAAATAGTATTCTACTGATGCATAAGTGACAAATCTGGATAGGGATAAAGCCACTAAGATATGTATAAAATAAACTCAGATACTAGTAGCAAAACAGTAAAAATATTGAATAGATACATGGCCTCATTTTTATCAGGGAGTCTATAAAGGCAAGCATGATATTAGAAGAGATCAAAAAAGACAGACATTCAGGACAGAAATTAAGGAAATAATTTATAAGCTGATCAAACAGAGGATAAAGCCACTGGATCAGATGGATTGCATCTATTAGGACTTTCAAAAGGCCTTCAATAAAATAGCCTCTCAATTCAGAGCACACGGAACCATTAGGGCATTGGAGTTGGCCATTTGGCCCATGACTTTGGTTCTCTCAGGAGCAATCTAGTCATCACACTCTCTCGCTCCATCGCCTTAGCCCTGCAAGTTTATTTCTAACAAGTGCCAATCCAAGTTCCTTTCACCTCCATCACCCTCATAGACAGCCAGTTTCAAATAGTAGTAGAATAGAGTGCAAGCCAGCAACAAATGAGAGAATAGGAGTTAAGTTGTCAGATAGGTAAAATGTAGGAAGTTGTGTTCCCACAAGAACTGTGCATGAGGACTCAAAACGTCAACTTTGTTCTTCTCCGCCAATGCTGCCAGACCTGCTGAGTTTTTCCAGGTATTTCTGTTCTTGTTTTGACTGTGCTACAACTACTGTTGCTCATAATTTACATTAAGAATTTGGACAAAAGGATTGGAAGTACAATTTCAAAATGTGCAGGTAACATGAAATTGGGAGGTGTCATACTTACAAGGAATAATGCGATAACGTTCAGGGAGACATTAATAAGCTTGCAGAATGGGCCATTTAATAGCAAATAATTTTGATGCAGGTAATTGTGATACTTTGGTAAGAATAAAGTTGTATACTGCTTGGATGATGTGGTAGAGGATAAAGGGATCCAGAAATCACTAACAGTAGTAAGTGCCAAGATCCCCTATTTTTGAATTCTATTATTTTAGAAAAAAGAGATTGTTAAAATCAGGAACCCCAATCAGAACACTCTTGAAGTATGTGCACAATTCTGGTCTCAGTATTATTAAAAAAATAAAGGCTTGGTGAAGGTGCAAAAATAAAAAGGTTTATAAGAATGACAATCAGAAATGAGAAATTATACCTATCAGGAAAGATTGAAAAGATTTTCTCTAGAAAAGAGAAGGCTAATGAGTGACTTGATAGAGGTCTTTCCAGATTATGCTGCTTGATGTGAAATGACTAGAGGTTATAAATATAGTAAATCCAAAAGGGAATTCAGGAAAAACTTCTTACCCAAATAGTGTGAATGTGAAACAGACTACCACACAAAGTAGTTGAGGGATATAGCACAGATACATTAAAGGGAAAGCAAATTAAGCACTAGCGATAAAGAAATAGGATATCCTGGTAGGGTTAAGCGAAGAAGCATGGGAAGAGGTTTGTGCTGAGCAGAAACACTGGCATTGATGCATTGGTCTTGTTTCTATGCTGTAAATGGTATGGTCCGGATTTTGCCGTTAGTGGTAAAAGAATGGCTCAATACACCAACAACAGCATGCAAAGTTTTTAGAGGCCTTTGAGAAGAGACTTGCTGTCACAATCAACCAGAATGTAGAATCCTCAAGGACATAGAGATTCACTAGGCTGTTCCTTGAGATGAAGGGGTTGACTTATCAAGAATGGCTAAACAGGTTAGGCCTTTATTCATTAGACTTTAGAAGAATGAGGGGTGATCTTACTGAAACATGCAAGATTCTGAGGGGTTTGACAAGGTAGATGTTGAGATGTTTCCACTAGTGGGGGAATTTCAAACTAGGGGACATAGTTACAGAATAAGGGGATGCTCATTTAAAACTGAGATGCGAAGGAATTTCTTCTCCCAGAAGGTAGTGAATGTCTGGAAATCTCTACCCCAAAGAGTTGCGGAAGCTAGATCACTGAAAGTATTTAAAGAGGAGGTAGATGGGTTTTTGAAATATTGGGGAGTTGAGGGTTACTAGGAGCTGGCACGAAAGAGAAGTTGAGGCCTTGGGCAGATCAGCCATGATCTTATTGAATGGCAGGGCAGGCTTGAGGGGCCGAATGGCCTACTCCTGCTCCTATTTCTTATGTTCCTATAATTGCCAGTTAATTTGGATCTATAGCTTTGTTCTCCTTCTTTGCTCATCATGTACCTGTACCAGCTTTCCTCCTTGATCGATTGAAAAGCCCAATTTATCCCATTTTCCTCACAACTCAATCCTATGATATTGTTACAGTACAGCCTCAGGGCTCTTCTCTGTGCTACTTCTAAACACAATGTTCAAGTGTAGGGTTGCAAGAAACAAAATTCACGAAATGTAGGAAATTTACAGAATACCGAAGTACTAGCAAGGCATTATTCCTCTAACAAAAATATCCACTGATTCTGAACAATGACAAAATCTTCAAATATTTTAAAACTGTATATCTATATGGCATATCTAACCAGAATAGATACTTTCCAAAAAACTTACAGGTGCCGTGCAGAAAACATTTTCCTGCACTGTTCTAAACCTTGTCCCCATAAACAAAAACTTGTCCAGTTGCAAAATGATTTACTCATGTTACTTCGACCATTTTAATAAGATCGGTTGCTCTCTTCAGGACGCTCCTATGGGCAATGGCCATTTTACAACCTCTGATATTAGTGATCAGAGATAAGACATGAACCGATTGCCACACAAGCCTCCCCAAGCCGAGGTGCAGCTTGATAGATGACCTGAAAGCGAGGAACTGTCGAGAGGCTTTCCTTCACTTTTTATAAGTCTAACAAACATACTGAAGACAGGGGGAGTGCAACTTCAGAAGCTCTCGGCCGGAGGGTCGGTCTTCCCATTCCCTCCCTCCAGACAGCGGGCCCATGGAGCCTGACTCTCCAACCTGCCATTGCCAAAATAAACAGACCAGGCGGGAAACAGCACCTACTTCTCCACCCCCTCCCCTCCCTTCACCCGCGGTCTCGTCAACGGCCCCGGGTCAACATCCCAGAAAAAGAAGCGAACTAAACACAACTGAGCGCCTGGATCACCAGGCCGCAGCCTCGACTTCCCCTACAGCTCACAGCACAGCGTTATAACTCGCTAGCCTACCCCCTCCTCCCGTACTGGATATTGCGGAGCTGGCCGACATGAAACTCCATGCCGCTTCTCATTCAGAGAAACTAACCTTAGAGTCACCGTTACACAACGCCATCGCCATCGCCGCTGCCCCGTCCCAGCCACGAGCTCCCGCTTTCGCGCCCACACTGCCCCGCGCCAACCCAGCCTAGCCCCGCCCTCAGCACGGCCCCGCCCCCTGGCCGGCCAGTCAGCACAGCGTCTCACCCTGCCGCTAGGGGGGGCTACTGAGTATAGCCAGCCAACAATTCAAATACAGGTTGAATGGTATTGGCCTCGAACAAATTCACAATCTCGAATGGTTTTTTTGTCCGTCAGTTTATGCACCATGTATTCCTATTTATGGACAACAAGATTATATTATATAGCTATTATATAGCGTCTTTAGCATAATAAAACATCTCAAGGTGCTTCACAGGAACATTTTAAAGCAGAATTTCATGAGCCACATTAGGTGATATTAGGGCAGATGGCCAAAAGTTTGATTATAGGAAGCGTCTTAAAGAAACAAAGAGAGTTAGAGAAGTGAAAAGGAAGGCATTGTCATGTTTTATCATGATATAAATGGCACCAATCACTCATTAGGGATTATGCAAACATGTTATGGGTTCATTTATTTAAACTACGCAGGTGAGAACAGATGTCCATGGATAGAAAGCTTGGAGACATCAGCAGCAGCGCTGTGTGTACTGTTTTGTCAATAGACCAAAGTGAAACTGAGGCTGAATCACATGACACAATTCCCCTCTAATGATGGCATCTTATAAAATGTTACATAAAATATATATTAATATATATAATATATATTATAATATATTAATATAACATAATAATAAAATATTATAGAGTCATATTATAAAATCCCCCCTTATTTTTAAAGATACTTTCCCCCTTCCAAAGAAGTATAACTATATACATGTTTATGGTTAGGTGAGGTGAAAGTGACTGCTCTTGACATCAAGGCAGCATTTGACTGAATGTGGCATCAAGGAGCCCTAGCAAAACTGGAGTAAATGGGAATCAGGGGAAAAACTCTTCCCTGGTTGGAGTCATACCTCGCCCAAAGGGAGATAGTTATGGTAGTTGGAGGTCAATCATGTCAGCTCCAGGATGTCACTGCAGGAGTTCCTCAGGGTAGTATCCTAGGCCCAACCATCTTCAGCTGCTTCTTCAATGACCTTCCTTACATCATAAGGTCAGAAGTAGGGATGTTTGCTGATGATTGCACAATGTTCAGCACCATTCGTGACTCCTCAGATACTGAAGCAGTCCTTGTCCAAATGCAGCAAGGTCTGGACAATATCCAGGCTTAGGCAAGTAACATTCACACCACACAAGTGCCAAGCAATGACCGTATGCAACAAGAGAGAATCTAACCATTGCCACTTGACATTTAATGGCATTACCATCGCTGAAACTCCCACTATCAACATCCTGTGGGTTACCATTGACCAGAAACTGAATTAGACTAACCACATAAATACTATAGCTTTAAGAGCAGATCAGAGGCTAGGAATCCTGCAGTAAGTAACTCTCCAAAGCCTATCCACCATCTACAAGGCACAAGTCAGGAATGTGATGGAATACTCTCCACTTGCCTGGATGAGTGCAGCTTCAACACTCAAGAAAAAGCATCCGGGACAAAGCAGCCACTTGATTGGCATCCCTTCCACAAACAGTCGCTCCCTCCACCACCAGTGAACAGTGGCAGCAGTATGTACCATCTACAAGATGCGCTGCAGAAACTCACCAAGGCTTCTTAGGCAGCACCTTCCAAACCCACAAATCTACCATCTAGAAGGACAAGGGGAGCAGGTACATGGGAACACCACCATCTGGAAGTTCACCTCCAAGTCACTCACCATCCTGACTTGGAAACACTGTCGCTGGGTCAAAATCCAGGAACTCCATCCCTAACAGCACCTACACCACAGAGACTGCAGCAGTTCAAGAAGGCAGCTCACCACCACCTTCTCAAGAGCAATTAGGGATGAGCAATATATGATGGCCTAGCCAGTGATGCCCACATCCTATAAATGAATTTTTAAAAAGTTACCATTACATAAGTGTATAAGACTGGTGAATCTCTGAATCTCTAAAGCATAGAGGTAATCTGCTGGTACGCCCAGGTTTTGTAATGGTAACCTTGGAGATTTATTTAATTGCTCCCAGTGATCTGTGGGATTGTCATTCTTGGATGTTGTTCTTGATTGCATTTGGGATTGTGTCCTAGATGCAATAGGACTAGTTGAGGAGCTGGAATGGATTTGATTTGTCCTCAGTTAACATCAATTAACATTCAAATCCGACCTGAGCAAAAGAATAGCCTGAATTTGCTGAAAATGATTATATTACAGCATACAACATTACGATGGTGCAGATACTCCAGCACATTATGATGTGAGTGACTTACACCATTTTGCACACAAAGCCATGACTTATTGGGGCTTTTGCACTGCTCCACAGATATCGTTGCTGGAAAAGTTGAACAGCTATTTTCAGAGCCCTGAACTCCATTAAAATCAACGGTGACAGCAGCCCAGGATTTTCTGGAAAAATAACTGCGAGTTCACGGTGCTGAGGAATGTAATTTGTGGTGAGGAATAGGTATGCCTTGAGTGGAGAATTGCTGCAAATTGCAGGGTTTGTGCCATTCCTTTGTTAGCTTTGTCTAAATGGGATCTCACCATCAGTCTGTCTATGAGTTTGAAGACATTGCAGCACAAATATGAATTGAACTTGATGCAGGAAGTTAGGGCTGGTGTTAAATGACCTAAGAAATATTTTAACAGCAAAATTTATGTTCCTGCAATGCCACTCAACCCCAAAAAGGAACTGAAATTGAAGTCTCACTGGTGCAAATAGTAAATTGTTCCTAGGGGTGTTTTAAATTTCAATGTTTTTCATACTTTTCCTGTCTCTTTCTTTCTCTCACTCTTAATCCAATCTTTCTTTCCTTCTCTATTTCTCTTTTTGTAACTAATCTGACATTTATTCACCCCATTCCTCTCTCAGTTTCTTTCTTAAGCCTAAATTTAATTGTTGAAAGGAAAAGACTATTGGACCCATCATTCACTAAGATCCCAGATACCCCATTGACCATCCTGAGCCCTTATCAATTTGCATTCTCAGCATCGGTGTAAAAAAAAATTGGCACTGAAGTTCAATGAAAAAACCCAATTCATGTTGCATGCCACGAGATGCCCCTTTCCAGTAAATTCAGAGTTTGCTGAATTATCCCCACTGTGATTACAATAGGCACTTAATTGATTATCATTATCATGTGTGCTCTGCGGAAAGGTCAAGAGGGGACAGCATAGCACAATCACTGAGGATGGTACTCAGCTGGACGTGCTTGCAGATTGTATTGAGGAAAGTGTACTTAAAGATGGATTGATAGATAACAAAAATGGCTTGAGAGTGGGTATTTTCAATAACAGGGTGTTAATAGTGGCTTTGTAGAGGTGAGGGATGTTGTGCATAAGAGAACCATTATGGCATGTGACAAATAGGATTGGAGTGGTGGAAAGATCAGCAATTTTTTTTATTCACTCATGCGATGTGGGCGTCACTGGCTAGGCCAGGATTTATTGCCCATCCCTAATTGCCCTTGGGAAGGTGGTGGTGAGCTGCCTTCTTGAACTGCTGCAGTCCATGTATGGACTCCGTGGAAGAAATCTAGTGAGCAGCAAAAGATGAGTTTAGAAAGGGCAAAGGGAAAATAGAAATACTGGAAAGTGCCAAGATATAAGGGCTGAAATGGTAGGGAGAGCAGGAGGTCAGGGATAAATAGGTGGCAAAGTAGGCTATTTAGACCTTCAAGCCTGTTCTGCCATTCAACCAGACCATGGCTGATCTTCTAACTCAAATCCATTTTCCCAAGCTATCCCCATATCCCTTAGTAGCACTCTTAACCCTAAGTCAGGAGGTTGTAGATTCAAGTCCCACTCCAGGACTTGAGCACAAAAAAAATCAAGGTTATCACTCAAGTGCAGTACTGAGGGAGGTGCTGCGTTATTGGAGGTGTAGTTTTTCAGCTGAGATGTTAAGTCAATACCCCATCTGTCCTCTCAAGATACCATTGCACTATTTCAAAGAAGAGCAGACAAGTTATCCCCATGTCCTGGCCAATATTTATGTCTCAATCAACATTACAAAAGCAAATAATCTGGTCGTTATCACATTTTTGATTGTGGGAGCTTGCTGTGTTTAAAGTGGCTGTTGTGTTTCCTATATGACAACAGTGACTACACTTCAAAAATACTTCATTAGCTGTAAGTGCATTGAGACATCTGGTGGTCTTGAAAGGAACTATATAAATGCAAGTCTTTCTTTACTCAAAAATCTATCCATAGCTGTATTGAAGATGCTCAATGACTGAGCATCCACAGCTGTCTAGAGTACAGAATTTCAAGAATTATTTGAGTGAAGAAATTTCTCCACATCTCTGTTGTAAATGGCTGAATCCTTATTCTATAACTGACCCCATGTTCTAGATTCCCATGCAGCAAGGGGGAACATTTTCTCAGCATGGCCCTGTCAGGCCTCTTAAGAATTTTATATGTTTCAATTAGATCACTTCTCATTCTTCTACACTCCAGGAACTAACAGACTAATCAATCCAAACTCTCTTAAAATCCCTTCATCCCAGGATACAGTGCAGCGAACCTTTGTTGCACTTCTTCAAGTACAAGTATGTTTTTTAGGTAGGAGACCAAAACTGTCCCAGGAACCAGTGTAATGAGCCTTTGTTCTTTAGGTAGGTGACCAAAGTTGCACACAGTACTCTATGTGTGGCCTCATCAATGTCCTATATGATTGTAGTACAAGTTCTTTACTCTTATACCCTAATCCTTATTCACAAAAGCTACCATATTACTCAACTTCCCAATTGCTTACTGTACCTGCATGTTAACTTACTGTGATTCATTTACAAGGATACCCAGGTCCCTCTGAATGTATACATTTTTCATTGTCTCAACAGTTAAAAAATTTCTGATTTCTTATTTTTCCACCAATGTAATAACTTCACACTTCACCACATTGTATACCATCTGACATGTTCTTGCCCACTCACCCAACCTGTCTATATTCGTTTGCAAAACAAAAACAGAATTACCTGGAAAAACTCAGCAGGTCTGGCAGCATCGGCGGAGAAGAAAAGAGTTGACGTTTCGAGTCCTCATGACCCTTCGACAGAACTTGAGTTCGAGTCCAGGAAAGAGCTGAAATATAAGCTGGTTTAAGGTGTGTATGTGGGGGGGCGGAGAGATAGAGAGACAGAGAGGTGGGGGGGGGGGGGTGTGGTTGTAGGGACAAACAAGCAGTGATAGAAACGTCAACTCGAAACGTTAACTCTTTTCTTCTCCGCCAATGCTGCCAGACCTGCTGAGTTTTTCCAGGTAATTCTGTTTTTGTTTTGGATTTCCAGCATCCGCAGTTTTTTTGTTTTTATCTCTATATTCCTTTGCATCCTCCTAACTTGCTTTTCCACCTAACTTTGTATCACTAGAAAAATTGGATATGTTACAGAGATAAAAACAAAAAACTGGGGATGCTGGAAATCCAAAACAAAAACAGAACCCTTCAACAGAAGGGTCATGAGGACTTTTCTTCTCCGCCGATGCTGCCAGACCTGCTGAGTTTTTCCAGGTAATTCTGTTTTTGTTTTGGATATGTTACACTCTGTCCCCTTATCAAAGTCATTAGTATGTATTGTAAATAACTGTGGCTCAAGTACTATTCCTTGTGGTACTCCATGTTACACTCTGTCCCCTTATCAAAGTCATTACTATGCCTTGTAAATAACTGTGGCTCAAGTACTATTCCTTGGGGTACTCTGTGTTACACTCTGTCCCCTTATCAAAGTCATTAGTATGGATTGTAAATAACTGTGGCCCAAGTACTATTCCTTGTGGTACTCCACTAGTTACAACATTCCAACCTGAAAATGTCCTGTTTATTGCTATATTCTGTTGTCCATTACACAATGCTCAATCCATGCTAATATATTACCCCCAATACCAAAAGTCCTAATTTTGTGTAATAGCTTATGACACCTTATTGAATGCTTTTGAAAACCCAAACACACATCCATTGGTTCCCCTTGCTCGTTACATTCTCAAAAAACTCCAACAGGTCTGTCTCTTCCTCCTTTCTTTCATAAAGAGGTTATGTTTGCTGCCTTTCAATCCTTGGGAACTGTACTAGATTCTAAGGAATCCTGGGGGATCAAAACCAATACATCCGCTATCTCTGCAGCTACCTCTTTTTAAACCTTTGATGCAGGTCATCAGTTCCAGTGGATTTGTCATCACTAATTCCCATTAATTCCAGTACTATGTGTGGAATTTTCTGTGCTCACTGGCGTCGGGCATGTTCGGTGGCTTGAGTGGACAATATGGCAAGAAGGCCGAAAATTGGTTTCACGATGTGAAACCAGTTTGCAATCATCCGCTCAGCCCGTCAATGGCAGGCCACGTTTTCTGCCATCGGATGTTGGGAAACTCATTGCAATACATTTGCATATCATTATAAGGTCAGCCCATCAAAATCATACCCCCACAATGGATGGTCCGCCCATGTCAGCAGGAAAGCACACGTCTTGACAAGTGTGATGTGCAGAAGTCGGGACTTAACGACAGGACCTTGTTCACATCATGGACATTCGAGGAGCAGAAGATGCTGGAGCCCGATAGCAATGGGACTCTGGAGGAATGTCCGTGGGCATGTTGGGTGGATTCTCATGGACATGGCTTTGCTGCGAAACAGCTCACGGAAGGTGGAAAGTCACCATTGAGGGTCTGCTCACAACAGATGACGGTTGAGGGCGTGAAGAGGAAGGTCCAGCTGTATTTGAGAGATGAAGATGTACTGGCGAGGGGGTGGGAGAGCAAGGTCTAGGATCAACTGGGAGAGGAAGAGGTGTCGGGGGGGGGGGTGAAGTTGTCAGGGGGGAACAAAGGTGTCGATGAGATGAGGTTAGGGGGAAACGAAGGTGTTGGGGGGAGGTTGGGAGGTAGCAAACAAAGTTCTCAGGGGCAGGAGGGGGAGGGACTACAGGAGGAGGAGGAGGTATCAGGAGAGAAGATGGCAGCTGGGGAGGTAGGTGTAAGGGGGGGGTGGAAGGTGTAAAGGGAAGGAGGAGGGAAGGAGTGCAGAGAGCAGGGGAAAGGATGGGAGAGCGAAAGAAAAATTGCATACTATCATGCTAGCTAGTTAGAAAATGAAACGAGAGTTGTGGTGGGTGAGATCAAGTGCTGCATGGGAATGTATCAGTAGGTGGGAGGAGATGCAAGTCAGTTCAGATGGTCAACTGAAAGCGAACTCCAGCGGGCAGTATTGAAAATGCTCAGGACATTGAGGTAAGTTTGATAAGGGAAGGATCCGCGTTCATGGGAGAGTGTTTGCATGAGGCTTTGAAAAGCCCTGCCACACACATGCTTCTCCCTCCAGAATCATGTGGGCCAGCTGCGAGACTTGTGAAGCCTGTCAAAGAAGCTGAAAGACACCATTACACATTATTCAGTGAAACTGAATATATTTCCAGATTGTAAAATGACAAAATGTGTTCACCCATGCAAACAACTGTGATCAGAGTTTCTTAACTTTTGAATGCCTTAGACTTCTAGTTGCTGCCCTGACATCCACAGCAGGGATGGAGACACCTTGTACAATGGTTGACCCTGTTGCCTCTGATGCTTTCGGTGTGGATCCTCTGGACAGCCAAGGCCTTGCTTTGGCTGTCCTCCTGTGGGCCAGCTGCTCCCTCTGCAGTGACAGATGACAAGATTGAGGCGGTCATAGGCAGAGGGGACTTGGAGCGAGAGAACAGCCTCTGAGATTTCCGAGTGAAATGGGGATGACCCAGGTGTGTGCAGCTGCCGCACCTCCTCCCTTCGGGTGCCCCAGCCTGACTCCTTAAGGGGAAGGAGCACCTGGGGGGATGTCCAGGTGTCCCATTTCGTTCTTGTGTCGCAACTGCAGGAACTCACCCATGGCACCCGTGATGGAGTGCAGGTCTGCACACATCTCTGTGTTCTGCTTGACTGGGGTCTCCTGGCATCCGCCATCCTCCCATGGGGACTTCCACACATGCATGTGGGCACCATCATCAGAAAGCAGGTGGATGCACTCCTCTGACTCATGTGCCATTCTGCTGGGGCTTCCAACAGCTCTGCATGATGTTCCTCTGCCTTCTGCTGACTCTCCATGATGAGTTGGAAGGACAAATCCAGAGGTTCCTCATCTGAAGCAGACCTCACAGATGCCTCTTCACCAGCAGTCCTCCAAGTGCTGGGGAGCTTGGCTGAAACTGCCTCCTCTTGCTGATGACACATATCTGTGCGGTGACCACCAGATTCTGAACCAACCTAGGTGAGTGTCTCTGCGCTGGTGGAGGGTGTGGGCAAGTGCTGTAAAGGGTCTTCCAAGCTGCTTATTTCCAGCTCTTCAATGGATGTGTCCTTTTGGCTGGAGGTGAGGACATGGATACAGCTGAGGGACAGGTTGGCTGAGGGTGTCAGTCGCTTGGCAGAGCTCCCTGTGAACCAAAGTAGAGATAATCAGTGCATGGCAACACAGTCAAAAGCAGGTGAGAGAGCATTCACAGTTGAGTTGAGAGAGGGATGATGTAGCGCAGGATCGTCACGAGGGTGTTCGCCACGGACGTCACTGAAGGCACGGTCCATGTCCCTACCAGTCAGCGTGATGATACATCCTCAAAGTGAGTGAAGGGCTTAATGTGGGCCACTCCAGCCCCTGTCAGGAACTCTCCCTATTGTTTTGAGCAGGCTTCTTCGATGTGGTAACAGATGGTGAGAGTATGATCAGGACACATGGCACTGCATGGAATGTTTGTGTGGTGAGTGGAGTATGGATGGGATGAGGGCGCAAGCTCGTGATGATATGAGCTTGATGGAGATGTGAGGGTGTGTATGAGAGTTAGTGGTGTTGTCCCTTGAGGTGTGAGATCCCTGTGGATGTGCGATGGGTTTGTGAGTTGAGAGTGATGAGAAGAGTGACTTACCCTGGTTGAATGGATGAGACCATTCATCCTGTTGCGGCACTGGGTGGCTGCCTGCTTTTGCAGAGCATTAGCGCTGACCACCGCTGTCACCGCCTCCCATGCTGAATTGGTGATGCTGTTGCCTGTCCTGCGGCCATAGCTGGGGTAGAGAACATCATGGCGGGCCTCTACTGAGTCCAAAAGGTGCTTGAGGGACGTGTCATTATACTGGGGAGGCTGTAGTCATTTTGCCTTTCAGGGCCATGACTTCTATGCAGCTGTCATGGACTGGAAGCACAGCTGCACTTCAAATATGGTGCTTGGCGTGATGAGGTGGCGAAGTGATGGCGTGACTTGCGAATGAAGCCTGATTGCCATCAAAACAGCGTGTTTTCCAGGAATGTATAATTAATGTGGCGGGATTGGGATGATACGTCATGAGAAGTTGCTATTGCAGCCAGCAAGTAAAATGTCATTTTTCCTGTCCGCTACCAACTTAGTGCAAATTTTGAACGATTCTGCATTATGTCTTTACTTATTGTGATGGAATCTGTGGTTTATATTTTTTGAGACAGACCCTAATTGAAAAAGGAAACTAAGAAAAGAAACTGGCCCTTCCCATTTCTAAGGAAACTAAGACCGAAGCTGAGATTGGGTTTTAGAGTAGAGGTGATTACCCAAGATAGTATTTAGTGTTTGCTTTGTTTGACTCTTGTATGGTAAAAAAAAAATTCTTTTTAAACCATGGAATCTTGTAGCATCACTGTTTCAGTGAATAACTGGGGATTTTGGTTGCTTCTTTTAACAGAAAAGTTACTGACCTGAACCGAGATCATGACATTATATGATATCTTAAAGTTCCTCCTTCTCATTAGGCCCTTAGTTCCCCATTATTTCCAGAACTTTTTTTGTGAAGAGAAATGCAAAGTATTTGTTTAATGTCTCTGGAGGAAGAAAGGTGGGTCAGAACGACCAGAAACAAGCTTAGAGACAAAAAAATACCTTGAGCTCCTCACTTCCCCAAGGATCTAGCCTTGTATCCCCTTTTTCTCATTACATGGCGATGTTGTCTAAAAGCACAGTTTTCACATGTATGCTCATGACACTCAGTTCCACCTCACAACCACCTCTTTCAACCTCTCCATTACCTCTAAATTGTCAGATTGCTTCTCTGATATCCATCCTGGATGAACAGAACTTTCTTCCAGTGGAATATTAGGAAGACTGGAGCCATTGTCTTCAATCCTCATCGTAAACTCCATTCCCTACCAACTCCATCCTCTCTCTGACATCTGAGAATGGACCAGATTGTTTGTAACATCTGTTTCATATTTGATCCTGAGATGAGCTTCTGACCTCATATCCACACCAATACTATGACAGCCTATTGTCACCTCCGTAACATTACTTATCTTTACTCCTGCTGCAATCATCTGCTGCTGAAACCCTTTTTCATGCCTTTGTTATCTCTGGACTTTAGTTTCCAATGCACTCCTAGCTAGCCTCAAGCAATCTACCCTCCGTAAACTTCAAGCATTCTAAAACTCTGCTGCTCATGTCCTAAATGGTATCAAGTCACATTCACCCATCACTCCTATGTATGCTGACCTACATTGGCTCCTGGTTAAACAATGGTTGATCTTAAAATTCTCATTCTTGTTTTCACATTCCTAAAAGGCCTCACCTCCTTGTCTGTGTATCAACCTCCAACCCAACAAAGCTCAAAGCCTGGACCAGTAAGATCTGGAATTCCTTCCCAAAACCTCTCCACCTCTCCATCTTTCTGACCTCCTAGGAGATGCTCCCTTCCTAAAACCAGTTCTTTGACAAAGCTTTTGATCATCTAACCTATTATTTCCTAATGTGGCTTGATATCAAATATTGCTTTCTAACATTCCTGTGGGTGACAGTGAGTGAGGACCTGCTTGTCTCTAGCAGAATGTGGGTGAGGGCTGGCCTACATCCAGCAGCTTGAGCTAAGTGCTGAGCTGCCTGGGGAAATGTTTTGGGGAAATCGCTGTCAGTGGGCGAACCTGAGATCAATTTACACTTCTAGCTGGATTGATCACCCAATTGAAGTTGTAAGTTTGTTGTATGTTAATGAGTATATCTTATTCCTTTTAAAATTAAACTTCATTTGAAATTTATTTTCCAGAATTCTACGCTTGCCTTATTGGTTAAAGGCTTTTCAGAACCAAAGTGAATCTAAAAGGTTACAGAGGACAAGGTCAGATAAAATAAATCAGCTGCAAAAGTTTACATCAGTAACCAGCAGTCCCCCTGTCTCCAGAAGAATGTCAGTGAGGGCCTCTGTCTCCAGCAGCATCTGGCTGAGGACCCCATGTCTCCAGCAGCCTGGGGATGAGGTCATTCTGTCTCCACAAACCTGTGGGGGTGAGGTTCCCCCTGTCTCCAGCAGCCTGTGGTGGTGAGGTCCCCCAGTCTCCAGCAGCCTGTGGTGGTTAATTCCCCCTGACTCCAGCAGCCTGTGGTGGTTAATTCCCCCTGACTCCAGCAGCCTGTGGTGGTTAATTCCCCCTGACTCCAGCAGCCTGTGGTGGTGAGGTCCCCCTGACTCCAGCAGCCTGTGGTGGTTAGTTCGCCCTGTCTCCAACAGCCTGTGGTGCTGAGGTCTCCCTGTCTCCAACAGCCTGTGGTGGTGAGGTCCCCCTGTCTCCAGCAGCTGATGGGACTGTAAACCCATCAGAATCAGCCACGTCACTGTTCGTCTCGAGTGAGGGCGGAGCCAGCAGCAGTGATCAGAGATCCGGGATCAGGGACTGAGCAGCGACAGCAGGTGAGGGGGGTGTTTTTGAAGATGTCGGTAACTGGGGCCTAGGGATGTAGATTGATGGCGGTGTGTGGTCTGGCGTTTTACTGTTGCTCCCGGAGGAATGGGAGGGCCGCAGTTGCGGTCGGTGTGCTAGCGTCTTCCGCTGGCTGAGGAACATGCTTTCCTGTTCAGATCGTGTTTCGTCTTTCATTAGGCGGTAGCGGCATGTCTTTGCGTGAACCTGACTCTGAAGTCGCCTCCTTGTCTGAGAGGGGAGCATGATAGTTAAACCGCCGCCGGAGGAGCCAATTCCCGGGAGGCAGGGTCAGCCTCACCTGGCTGTTGTTCCACTACTTTCAGCAAATGAAGCTACCTGGACATTAAATCAGAGTTTCATCAGGATAACAGAGTTTAAAAAAACATTTGTAGTTATGCAATAAAAATTTGTTTAATGTTACACAGGGCGTTAGTTACAGACGTGGCCCGAGGGCGGCCTGGTAAACTGGATTTTCCTTAGTCACTGCGCTTTTGTAATTGTAAAACCCGTTTGGTATAAAGTGAAGCATAAACAAAAAACGCTGGAAAAACTCAGCAGGTCTAATAGCATCTGTGGAGATAAAAAAGAGTTAACGTTTGGGGTCCCTTCGGACTCCAAACGTTAACTGTTCTTTTTCTCTCCACAGATGCTGTTAGAGCAGAGCTTTTCTAGCATTTTCTGTTTTTATTTCAAATTTCCACAGTATTTTGCTTTTATCTTGGTACAAAATGAATTGTTTAATATTTTCCTGTACAAGAGTGCCATGAATAACAGTTCTGTAATTTAATCCACGATCTTGGATGTCTAAATGTTCTAATTACATGGGTTACAATACCTGAGCCTTGGAACTAAATTGTAGTTTCATTGAGTTTGCATCTGTTGTTATGATCAGGTGAGGAGGGGTTGAATGCTGTCCCCTCTTTTCCCTCTCCTCATTTGACCACAACAGGGTTTTTTTTTAAAAGAGTTATACTTGGCAATTAATTCTTAACTGTTTACATGCTGTGATTATAAAGAACTAGTCAGACAGCTTTTCTTGAGTTTAACAAAGTAAGTGGTTATTTTTATTTCACTAAAACTGACTCAGGTAAATATATTAAAAATAGAAACTAGGAGCAGGAGTAGGCCATTCAGCCCTTCATGCCTGCTCTGCCATTCATTATGATCATGGCTGATCATCCAACTCAATAGCCTGTTCCCGCTTTCTCCTCTTATCTTTTGATCCCTTTTGTCCCAAGAGCTACATCTAACTCCTGAAAACATACAATGTTTTGGTCTCAACTACTTTCTGTGGTAATGAATTCCACAGGCTCACCACTCTGGGTGAAGAAATTTCTCCTCATCTTAGTCCTAAATGGTCTACCCCATATCCTCAGACTGTAACCCCTGGTTCGGGACTCCCCCACCATCGGGAACATCCTTCCTGCATCAACCCTGTCTAGTCTTGTTAGAATTTTATAGGTTTCTATGAGATTCCACCCCCCCCCCCCCCCCCAATTCTTCTGAACTCAGCGAATATAATCCTAATCAACTCAATCTCTCCTCATGTCAGTCCCGCCATCCCAGGAATCAGTTGGGTAAACCTTCGCTGCACTCCCTCTATAGCAAGTACATCCTATCTCAGATGAGACCAAAACTGCACACAATATTCCAGGTGTGGTCTCACCAAGGCCCTGTTCAATTGCAGCAAGACATCCCTGTTCCTGTACTCTAATCCTCTGGCTATGAAAGCCAACATACCATTTGCCACCTTTACCACATGCTGCACCTGCATGCTTACCTTCAGCGACTGGTGTACAAAGACACCCAGGTCTCGTTGCACATTCCCCTCTCTCAATTTATTGCCATTCAGATAATAATCTGCCTTCCTGTTTTTGCTACCAAAATGGATAACCTCACATTTATCCACATTATACTGCATCTGCCATGCATTTGCCCACTCACTCAGCTTGTTCAAATCACACTGACTTCCACAAACGTGCACATACATTCAATCACACATGAAAATACATATTACAGAGTAAAAGATAATACATTTGCGAAATTAAAGTTCACAAGAAAGATGAACCAAGTTCACGGTTTGTAGCTTGCTGGCTTGTGCAGCTGCAGATCGGATCTGAGGGCCTTCCTTTCGGCGCTGAGGCAGTTTAAAGTTGAAGCTGGTGTTTTCTTCTCTGCAGACACTGCTGCAAAATTGAAGTCTTTCTTTAAAATCTCTTTCTACTTCAGCAATGAAGACACAATCAAATTTAGTAGACATGGCTCAGTCTTTAGATAGGGACAGAGAGCAAGCGGCTTTCCTTCACTCAGCTGTTGTTGATCTTCCGCCCCAAATATGTGTTTAGACACACATACAACTTGTTGGTCATGTGACCTCTCTCTGACTGCTAGTGTTTCAAAAAATAATTGTATTTTCCAATGATAACTTGATTAGCTTGTCTAGAGAGGTATCTTAGAAAAAAAATCAAGGTCTTTTGTTCAAAGTTCTGTCGAAGGGTCATGAGGACTCGAAACGTCAACTCTTTTCTTCTCCGCCGATGCTGCCAGACCTGCTGAGTTTTTCCAGGTAATTCTGTTTTTGTTTTTGTAACCTTTGAATGGTTTGTTTTCCATTGTTGATTACTGTCGATGCCTCCCTAGATATCTTTGATAAGGCAGAAAGAGGACTGTTTAAAAATTTCCAGAAAAGCCATTGTCTGTAATGGAATTTGTGGACTTGTTGTCTTTGGTGTAGTGATGTAATTGGATTCAGCCAGCTTGCTGTAGATTTGAAATTACTCCAGTCTGTCTCAAAAAAATCTGTCTTTTTGTAAGTACAATATTTGACACAAGCATGTCTTCACAACACTCTCTAACCAAAGTTATGTCATAATAATTAGGCTTTTAAATTTTTTATGATAGTATTATGACTTTCATAAGAATATAAGTAAATTACTGTATGTGTATTTATATAAATGCCATTTTGGCAGTACAAAAGACCTGTTATGAAGTTCATAGCTTTTTGCATCAGGATCAGTGATAGGAACATAGGACGTAGGAGCAGGTGTAGGCCATTCAATAAAATCATGGGTGATCTGATTGTGCAAAGAGAATTTCACATACCAACGACCCTCTGAAAAAAAATATTTCTCCTCATCGCCATCTTATTCTTAAACTGTGTCCCCTAGTTCTAGTCTCTCCCACAAGTTGAAACATCCCCACGGCATCTACCCTATCAGGTCCTCTCAGGATCTTATATGTTTCAATAAGGTCACCTCTCATTCTTCTAAACCTCAATGGGTATAGGCTAAACTTGTTCAACCTTTATTCGTAAGATAAGCCCTTCATCCCAGGAATGAGTTGAGTGAACCTTCTCTGAACTGCTAACACAATTATATCTGTTTTTCAAATACGGAGACTGTCATGAAGAGATATTAATGTCTATAATGTTATTGGAAATTATTTTTAAAATAGAATTGTACTGGGGTCTTTGTCTGTGTTTGATTGTGTGTGTCGTAATTGGATTAAAACCAACTAATCTGGGTGCTTTGTGTATAGAAAGAATTAGGTTTGAAATGACAACTAGGTAAACATGAAGAAACATAGGTGTCAAAATGGCAATTTGCATTTTTAAATAAACCATTCAAAAGAATGGGTGAAATCTTGCCCCTAGCTAGAAGACATCAAGCAATGTGTTTATTTTTTTCAGCTTACTAATAAAATTAGTGGGATGAAAATGTTATTGTTAGAAGATGTGACTTTAAAAGCCTAGGATACCATGGAAAATTTACTTTCAAAGGGGAAGCTAGGCATAAAGAGGGAAAGGAGATTTTGTGTAAATCAAAGGCATTTAAGATCTTACCAGCCTGAAAGCCTACAACGATGTCTGCAAAGGAACCAAATTGCAAGGAACCTCACTTTGAATTCATACGGTCAAATGTGCTTTGCCTGGTGTCTGTTTAAAGTCTTACTGTTTAAAGGGTTTAAAGGGTTACTGTTGCCTTGGTGGAGATTTATCTGGGAGTGCTTAATTTGGGGGTTTGTTTAAAGTTACTGTGGTAGTAATTTGTAGATAAGTGTCTGTGTTAATTTGTTAACTTAATAAATGTTTAATTTAGTTTTATATAAAAATCCTCTTGAGGCTCAGTGGTCTTATTCCTGAATTCAGAGCTGCATTGCAAACGTACCAATTGAAAATATAGGTTATGACAGTTGTTTCAAGTCTCCCTCTGGGATTTAAACAACTCAGCCTTACCAACGGCTGTGTCACAACAAGACAAAAACTGTATATACAAAATACATACAAAACTGATAAACAATTTCTACTTGATGCGGAAACAAGTGGGCTGCACTCAAAGATAACTGGAGATTGTGATTTGCTCGTGGTTTGTTCTTGCAATTTATAATGTTTGAACCCTTCCGTTACACCTAAGTGAGTTGCTGCTTATTGAAAATTGATGCCAAATGTCCATGTTCATGTGCATTTACTGAAATAAGGCAGTTTTATCTAACTTAACTTGCTTCAGTAGCTTAATCATTCTTAATTTAGTATTTTTGTGAGTCCTTTTCATAGAATCATATGATGATAGAATACAGAATGGCCATTTAGCCTATTTATGCTTATACTGTCTCTTTTAAAGAGCTATATAATTAGTCCTACTTCCCTATTCTTTCCCCATAGATGGGCAAGTTGTTTTCATTTTCAAGTATTTATCCAATTTCTTTTTCAAAGTTATTCTGAATTTACTTCAACTTAACCCTCCCCCCCCAGCAGAAACACACACACACACAAACACACACTTTTCTGGCAATCTACTCCAGATCATTGCAACTTCTGTTCTTATTTCCTTGTGTAGCCTCTGGTTCTTTTGTTAATTTCCTTAAATCTGTGACTTGTGAGCTATCTGGCATTAGAAACAGTTTTTCCATATTTATCAAAACCCTTCAAGACTTTGATCAGCTCCATCAAATACCTCCTTGACCTTCCAAGCTCGAAGGAAAACAGCCCCAGTTTCTCTAACCCATAAATCTTTCATCCTGCACATACCTGCACTCTAGTAAATGTCCTCCACACTCCCTCTCAGGCCTTGAAATGCTTACTGAAGTGTGGTGTTTAGTATTCACCACAGTACTCCAGCTGGGACCTAAGTGGTAATTTAAAGACATAACTTTCCTGGTTTTGCACTTCATGGCTCTATTAATAAAGCCAAGGGTCCATTTTAACAGCCTTTTCAATTTCTCAACTGCCACCTTCAAAAACCTATATACGTAACCACGCTCCCTTTCCCCCACCCCAGTCCCACCCCATCTCTCTGCTCCTGCGTATCATTTTAAATTGTACCATTTGGTTTCTTTCTACCAAAATACTTCCACTTCTCTGCATTGAATTTTATCTGTCGTGCGTCTGCTATTTCACCATTCTGTCAATGACCACCTGAAATCTGTTACTATCCTTCTCACATTTAGTATGTTTAAGTTTGTGTCCTCTGCAAACCTTGAAATTATTCCCTGTATATCTAAATCCGGGTCATTAATGCATAGAAAAAGAGCAGTGGTCCCAACACTGACTCCTGAGGACTTGATTGCATATTTCTTCCCAATCTGAAGAAGAGTTTGCCATGACCCTCTGCTTTCTGTCTTTTAGCTAATTTTGTATCCACACAGCTATTACTCCTTTTATCTTATGGGCTTCAATTTTGCTAACAAGTTTGTGGTACTTTATCAAACCCCTTTTGAAAATCCATATGCACTGTTATGATCCCAGCTGATACTACTGGACATCTCTCTGCTTCTGCGTATCATTTTAAATTGTACTATTTGGTTTCTTCCTACCAAAATGCTTCACACTTCTCTTCATTGAATTTTATCTACCGTGCATCTGCTATTTCAGTCTGTGATGACCTTCTGAAATCAGGTCCCTGGGTGGAACCTGGCTTTATAGATCCTAAGTTTTATTTTTTGTTTAGAAATGCAGAAGGTGGCTACTGAACAGAGTCACAGAGTCTGTTGATGTACTTTTAACAAAAGAATAAAATATTTATTAAACAAGAAAAAGATTAACGACTCCTTCACCTACAATGATACCAGATTTGTAAGAATAATACAGGTTACAAAAAATCTATCTGGCACTCTAATGTTCACAGTACATGTAAGCCAACAGACGACCTGTGGTCAGACACACCACACTCTGAAACCAAGTGACAGATGCCACCCCAAACAGATACTATGAATCTCTCATCAACTCCCCCAGATGCTTATCACACTGTGAGCCAATCGGTCTCATGGAAACTGTCTTCCACATGGATTTCCAATCTCCACTCTCAAAGAACTTGTCTTGGAATCTTCCCCCAAGTGAAGCTTTCTCTCGGAAGTCTCCAGGCTTCGATCTCTCCCTCTGATGTTCCTCTCCTCGGTTCGCCACGTGCATTCAAGCTTCGCCTTCCACGCACTCTCATAGACTCAGCTGTGCCAACAGAACACCACTGCTTCACAGGGCTGTAGTAAGGAGTCACCAACCTTTGGCTGTCTCTTTGGATCTTCTGGCATATCGCAAGCCCACTTGACCTTGATTCTGCACCTCACAGCTTTCTCTCTTTAATTTGGGGCCTTTTGCTTTGCTCCTTACTTTAACTTCACTGAACAGGACCTTGTTCGGGTTTCTGTACTTTTCCCTTGACTTCATTGTCTTCCTGGGACCTTTTGTCCCACCCCCTGGTTTCTGGGACTTTTGTTTGTTCTTCTGGGAAATCTGCTCTCTGCAATTTCTGTCCTGCCTCCTCTGTGCCTCTCTGGAGAATGGCGTTTCTCTTCTGGGTCACCCAATCTTCTTTTTACTCACTTTCACTTTTGCTTTCGTTTCTTCTTCTGCATAGGTGCAGGACTCCCTTTCTATAAAAATACAGAAAAGAACAAACTGTGCATCTGCGCATGGTTGTTTACTGGCTTTACAATGAGGATCCTGACCAACTTCACATGTGAGCCATTCCAGTGCCGGCGCATGCACAGAAACTACTGAGGCCTACTGGGACTTGTCTCTCCCGGTCTCTGAGGGCCCAAATTTCGTTTTTTGAAAAGTAAGTTTTCTTTTATTCCTTTTCTCAGGCTCGTGAAACAACATCAATCGCGCTACCCTCATCCACCATCTCATGTCATTTTGTCAAAGAACTCGATCAAGTTTGTCAAACACAATTAGCCTTTAACAAATCCTTGATGGCTTTCATTTATTTACCATATTCTTTCCAAGTACCATATGTCCCCATCACTGGTGGGTTGATAGGCTTGTAATTGCTGAGTTTACCCTTGCCTCGTTTTTGAATAAACATGTAACATTTGCAATTCTGCAGTCCTTAGACATAGCTCCCATATCCAAGGACGATTTTATCACAGAGCCTCTACTCTTTCCACCCTTACTTCCCTCAGCAATGTAGGATGCACCCATCCTACATGATGCCAACCTTTTAAGTATCTCCACTTCATGTATTTTTATCCCATCAATTTTCTCAATTACCTCCTTTCTGTGACATTGGAAGCATCCTCTTTCAGTGAAGACGGATGCGAATTATTTATTTAGTATCTCAGCCATGCCCTGTGCCTCCATGAGAAGATGCCCTTTTTTGGTTCCTAATTGGTCCCATCCTTCCTTTGACTACATTTTTATTATTTGTATACTTTGGCTTTATATTTTGCATCTTCTGTGTTGCACCATTTATAAATTTCAGCCTGGGCAAAAAATTCCAATGCAGACAATTGAGGAAATTCAAATTTTGTATTAAATTTAACAACATGCTGAGACATTTTGAAGTAGAAACAGCACAAATTAAAGGTTCCAAGACAAACATGAACAAATAAATTATCCAAAATCCAGTCAAGTGGAGTGGGCAATACTTAAGTGTATTTGGGAGAATTGATGATCAAGCTGAAAGGGTATTCAGATCCCAACAGCCTTGGGCCTCTGAAAAGTTTCCCCCCTTTTACAAGAAGAATCCCTGAGAATGGAACCCATACTGTCATTGCCCCCTTTCAAACCATTAGTACTTCCCTATCGTCCCACTGTTCCCCATGTCAGCCCATTTTATGCCCATGGTACTGCATCACCATTTCCCACATCAGCTCATTCTGTCTTTATATTCCAGCCTTAATGCATTGAAACACAAGTTTCCTCTTACGATTATGGTAGAAAATTGTAGGGTCATGGTGTACAATTTCCTGATGTGTGCTCCAAGCATGTACCAAATGTGGTGTGCAAAAGATGTACAATTTATTACTCTGTTAATGAGTTAGTTAGCTTAAGTCAGTGTTTGATTTTGAAAAAAAGTCCGCTAACAAACAAATCACTTCATAATTACCCACAAGTTTTATAGTTTATGCCATTTCCAAGATTTTTAAGTCTTAAAAATGTTTCAAGAGGGGAGTTTTTTTACCTAAAATAATTGATATACAGCTAAGTACATATGAGTCATATACTTCAAGTAAATAACAGCAACAGCTTACATTTATACAATCTCTCCTAACCATCAACAAAGAAATCATGATCACAGATGCTACTGTTCACAAGTGTAGTCTATCTAATGCAAGTCCTAATAGACAATAGTATGTGTTAATAAATTTAAATAAGTACCAGTGTTGTATTACTTTGTTCACTTTTATCCTCCTCTTGAGACATGGGTTCAAATCCAGTTCCAATGGAAATATCTTCAGCGGTGTTGATAGTTGATTCTTCCTGGTTATTGAGAATTCTAAGTAAAATTAATTCTGATAATTGGTGGTTTCCTGTGCATTTCAATTTAGAGCCAAACAGCCTGAATTTCAGCAATTAAGGTTACTGTAATGAAGCTTTCATTTAGATAGCATAAGGAAATTAAAATTCTGCACCAATGCAGCTGAAGTGCTTTCTTGTGGTAAAGGCCTGTTAAGAGTGCTGTAGAGGAAAGCTTCAATTATTTCATTTAGGAGATTCTCAACTAAAATGGAAATTGCTCCTTAACATGCAGAAATTGTAATCTATGTAAAGTACTTCTAGAAACATTTGACTGCTTATTACAGACAGCTTTTTTGTCTGAAACTTTATAAAATGTCATTTTTTTTCACTGTATTTTTGTTTTTAGGCTCCCATGTGACGTGTTGATTGAAGAACTGAGTCCTGGTCTTCAGATCTGAAATGCCGTCATCAGACATACCCAAAGAACGCAGCAGACAACGTATTCAAAATCCCATTGAAGCTTGGCGTATGCAAAACGATGTGTGGAACCATGAGACCAATTTACATATAGATGAAAACAAAAGCTTATTAGAAGACTATGACAATGGATTATCAGAACCTGATCATGAAATAGTCCTTAAAAATGATTTCAGTAACATTTTACTGCTCTTATTCCTCTATGTCTTGCAGGGAATTCCTCTTGGTTTGGCTGGGAGCATCCCACTTATATTACAAAGCAAAAATGTTAGTTATTCTGACCAAGCTATTTACAGCTTTGTGTTTTGGCCTTTCAGCCTGAAACTGCTGTGGGCACCTTTAGTGGATGCTGCTTATTTTCCAAACTTTGGGCGGAGAAAATCTTGGTTGGTACCAACTCAGTATTTTTTGGGGCTTTTTATGCTTTGCCTGTCGTCTGAAGTAGATGCACTATTGAAAAGTGACGAACACACTAGCCCCAATATTGTTAAACTCACAGTTGTGTTTTTTATATTTGGGTTTCTGGCAGCTACTCAGGATATAGCAGTGGATGGCTGGGCATTAACTATGTTATCCAAAGAAAATGTAGGACTAGCTTCTACTTGTAATTCAGTTGGACAGACAGCTGGGTACTTTCTCGGTAACGTGCTCTTCCTGGCATTGGAATCACCAGAGTTCTGCAACACATATCTACGTTCTCAGTCGCAACCAACTGGAATTGTCACTCTATCAGGTAAAGTGCAGTGATTTTAAAATTGTTCAGCTTTCATTCTTATTTCAGTTAAAAATGCAGTGAAAACCCTTATGTCAGGCTTTATCTTTAACAATGTCCGTTTTACCAAGGTCAGCATTTACCTGCAGTACCAGTTATAGTTTTAGATGGCACTGTTAGGTGGCCTTTGGCCTTTACTGTTTTAAAATTTCTGTCCACTTTAATGCATTTCAATGACTTGGAATCTGCATGCAGTTTCAGTGTAGAATCTTTAGGTGATAGCAGTTATTGCAGGGTCACAATATGATGTTGGTAGGTTAGTGTTTTGTTGGTATGTACTTTGGAAGGGGAAAAAAAAACAGTATAATTCTGCCTTGCGAAAGTTATTCTTTTTGGCTGAATATAAAATCAATGGTACCCATCTGTAAAGTCAGTTTTACAAAATTTCCACTTGGGCTTCTCTGATGGTCCACATATAGAACTCTGCTAAAAACAAAAAAAACTGCGGATGCTGGAAATCGAAAACAAAAACATAATTACTGGAAAAACTCAGCAGGTCTGGCAGCATCGGCGGAGAAGAAGAGTTGACGTTTCGAGTCCTCATGACCCTTCGACAGAACTTGAGTTCGAGTCCAAGAAAGAGTTGAAATATAAGCTGGTTTAAGGTGTGTGTGTGTGGGCGGGGTGGGGGGGGGGGGGGGGGGCGGAGAGAGAGAGAGAGAGGTGGAGGGGGTTGGTTTGGTTGTAGGGACAAACAAGCAGTGATAGAAGCAGATCATCAAAAGATGTCAACAACAATAGAACAAAAGAACACATAGGTGTTAAAGTTGGTGATATTATCTAAACGAATGTGCTAATTAAGAATGGATGGTAGGGCACTCAAGGTATAGCTCTAATGGGGGTGGGGAGAGCATAAAAGATTTTAAAATGTTTAAAAATAATGGAAATAGGTGGGAAAAGAAAAATCTATATAATTTATTGGAAAAAAAAGGAAGGGGGAAACAGAAAGGGGGTGGGGATGGGGGAGGGAGCTCAAGACCTAAAGTTGTTGAATTCAATATTCAGTCCGGAAGGCTGTAAAGTGCCTAGTCGGAAGATGAGGTGTTGTTCCTCCAGTTTGCGTTAGGCTTCACTGGAACAATGCAGCAAGCCAAGGACAGACATGTGGGCAAGAGAGCAGCGTTGAGTGTTAAAATGGCAAACCTCCCTGCCGCTTGCCATTTTAACACTCCACCCTGCTCTCTTGCCCACATGTCTGTCCTTGGCTTGCTGCATTGTTCCAGTGAAGCCTAACACAAACTGGAGGAACAACACCTCATCTTCCGACTAGGCACTTTACAGCCTTCCGGACTGAATATTGAATTCAACAACTTTAGGTCTTGAGCTCCCTCCCCCATCCCCACCCCCTTTCTGTTTCCCCCTTCCTTTTTTTTCCAATAAATTATATAGATTTTTCTTTTCCCACCTATTTCCATTATTTTTAAACATTTTAAAATCTTTTATGCTCTCCCCACCCCCACTAGAGCTATACCTTGAGTGCCCTACCATCCATTCTTAATTAGCACATGCGTTTAGATAATATCACCAACTTTAACTTTAACACCTATGTGTTCTTTTGTTCTATTGTTGTTGACATCTTTTGATGATCTGCTTCTATCACTGCTTGTTTGTCCCTACAACCAAACCAACCCCCTCCACCTCTCTCTCTCTCTCTCTCTCTCTCCGCCCCCCCCACACACCTTAAACCAGCTTATATTTCAACTTTTTCTTGGACTCGAACTCAAGTTCTGTCGAAGGGTCATGAGGACTCGAAACGTCAACTCTTTTCTTCTCCGCTGATGCTGCCAGACCTGCTGAGTTTTTCCAGGTAATTCTGTTTTTGTTATAGAACTCTGCTGCTGTCCAAGTTTCAGTGTGGCTCCAACCCCACAGCCTACTTGAATGAATGTCTATTGAATCTCGAGGCCCTCTATCAAGTATTACACCCCCAGTTGCTTTCACACTTTTCACTTGCTTCAGCTGTTAACCCATCAACACCAGCTTTTGAAAACCCAACAGAGTTCTTTTCAAGGTTTAGTCTCGCCCAATTTTTGTAGAATTTCCCCTTATTGCTAAGCTGACATGTCATATCTTCAGGGAATGTCGCTACCACTCTGCTGACATAAACCAGGGATGAGAAATGTCAGCCGTTTGTTGGATTTCTGACATTGGTGTTTTGGAAATCTGCCATTTTAAATGTTTGTTCCAACTTCAGGGCTGGTATGAGGCTTTTAAAACAAAAATCCCAGCTCTGTCAGTCAGTGAGAGCAGGAGCTGACTGTAGAGTTGTGATTGGAAGAGCATCAAGTACAGGAGAGACAGCGCTGCACCTCCAATCACAGATTCTGTCTCTCCCATACTTGCTGTTCCAACCCCTCCAATCATGATTCCCCTTCTCCCACTTTTGCTGCTCCTCCAGATACAGAATCTTTAATTTGAGGAGTAGCAAGGGTGGAAGAAACGGAATCCATGATTGGAGGAGCTGGAACAGCAAGCGTGGAAGAGAAAGAATCTATGATTGGAGGAGCACTTCCATCTTTCCTATGCTTGCTGCTCCTCTAATCTCAACTCTGGCCACTCCTAGGAGACTTTCAACTTGTCCTTTCCGCTGTCAGACTACTGATTTTTGGTGGTTGAAGCAGGGATTTCGCTGTTCCGCTCTCTGCTGCCCCCCCCCCCCCCCCAAGCTCCTTGGGCATATTGCACCTGTTGTGCAGCTCTGGTAGCAGCTCTCCTGCTTGCTCTAGCAGTTGGTGGTCACAGCAAAGTTCTTGTCCCGGGTGTAGAGGGCTACTAGGTACTTGTTCTTGAAGTGCTTTCCTGTTAACATTGAAGCAACTTTCCAAGTGGACTGAGCACCCCTATTGAGTGTCAATTTCTTCTTGTTCTTGTAATACTCTAGCTGGACCAACCCCAGCTTGCTTTGAACTATCAGTTATTGAATAAATTATGTGACTTTGTTCATTATTCTCATTAATATTCCCATAATTAGATTTCAGATTCCCCTTTGTTCTGTTAATATTGGTAAGAAACTTGGTTTACGAGTGAGACTAAGGTAAAACTAAGGCATTATTCACATAAGGTGCGTTTAAACCACTTTTACAGTCTGCTAATACCACAGGCCTTAGAGGTTCTGCATGTTGGGAGTTGCCAGCACTAGCACAATGTAAAAGTGACTTAAAGATATGAATCTGTAAACATGCTCCACTTGGTTTCAAGTGAAGTTTAATAGCTGCTTTCATCAATATTCCCTGTACCCTGTCCATTGCTTGCTGGTCAGTGATTCCCTTTATTGTGTGGATTTGCTTCATAGAATCATTCTGGAGGAAATTGCAGTTCTTAATTGCAAATGCAGCATGCTGTTCCTTTATTATAGGAAACTCGTGTTTGTGTGTGTTTGCGTGTGTTTGCGTGTCTATGCTTGTTTGTTCATGCAAGGTTACTATAATCTATCTAGTCAATTCTTCATCTTGCATCTTCATGGAGGACTAGGATATAATTTTGCTTTGTCAACAATTTTTTTGATGAGGAAAACTTCTGCATTCCTAAAAATTATCTGAATTCATGGAGGATATACTTTAATTTGAAGGAGGGGGTTAAATTTAAGAGTGGCTACTGCATGTAACAGGAGTACTCTTTGTGTGATTGCATAGCATCTTCACAGTAGCTGTCATTTTTTATCTCTCTTTATCTTTTCCTCCTCTCTACCCCCGCCCCCCCTCAACCGCCACCTTCCCAATTTTTATAGGCGGATTACAGTATGAAGTAAATAAGATTATGCTTGAATATAACATATTTAGTTGCTGAAACCTCAGTCCAAGCATAAACATTTAGCCTTCCAATAATTTTAAACTTCTCAAGACTAAGATAATTGGATTTTTTGTGAGTATTAGTAACTGGCATTTTTACATTTCCACCCATTTGAAGTGGCTCAGAAGCATTTGCATTTCACAGATGATAAAAAGTGCTACAATTTTGCGGCCTCTCACCCTGCAGTGACTTGCTGCTTGGCACCATAACTTGTATGTGATTTCTTGTCACAAAGGAATTTCAGACCTTCTTGTTGTCAGCCACTCTCATCCCAGCTTGGACTGTGATTGGCTCCTGCTCTGCACGCAGTCTCCCCTTAGGTGTTGTATGGTACGTGCAGCCTCAACAGTATATTGCTCCCCTCTCCCACCCACCCCACCACCAATGCACTGAGGATGTTTCCACTTCTGCAACTCTTTTTGATCCACTGATTTAATGTGTGTTTGACCGTTTCCCTCACACTGAGCAGTTTTTGATCCTCCTACCTGCTTGTGCTCCAGTAAACTAAAAAAATAATTTATATTTGTATTTGAATATTTAACAAGAGTTGTTCAGCTGGATATCAGTTTTAATAATTTTGGAGCCAATATATTAACATTTTATGTTGCTGTCACAAAGGGTCACCAGCAATTTTTGTCTAAGTGAACAGGTTGCAATTTTAATTAAATGTATAAATGTTTATTTTTAAAATTGTATTTTTTAAGAAACTGAGATTAAGACAACATTTTATTTTTGTCACAATACACTTCTCTCATATCTGTGCTTTCATTCAGGAACCTGGGGTTTGAATTATAGAAGCAAAGGAGTTTAAAACACAGAATTAAGACATTTGGCCCATAGTATATGTGCCAGCTCTTTGCTAGAATAATCCAAAATCGATCCCACTGCTTTGTGCTTTTCCATTTGTCCTGTATCTTCCTCTGCTTCAAACCTTTGTTCAGTTTTCCGTTAAAAGATATAGTGGTCTCTGCCTCAACCACTTGGTGTGACTAAAACATTCCATACTCCAACAACTACCTGTAAAGAAATACCTCACAATCTGTTCACTGTCCATTTTAAATTAATGATCTCTCAACACTGATTGAAATTGTATTAAATTTGTCAGGTACAACTTTCAATGACCATAGGTTGGGGCAATCTGCACAATTGTTCAATATCATTCTTTAATACACCATACATTTGTAAAAATGGATGCAAAATAGTTAATATATTTCCTGTAATACCTTCACCTTCCACAGCTGGACTTATTCCTTCATTTCTGAGCAGCTCAACTCTTTATTTTTATATATTTATATCTGCCCTATTTACTTTCATGCTATCTGCTAGCTATTTTTCATATTCCCCTTCAGCCTTCTAATCTCACTTTTCATCTCCTAACTGCCCTTTCTACATTCCACGTGCTTTTCCATTGTATTGTTAGCTCTAACCTTATTGTATGCCTCCTTTTCAGTCTAAGTTTAACTCTAAATTTAACTTCCATTTATCCATGAAATGCTATGCATTTAATCTGCCTTTTTGCCTTATATCTGTCACCAATTTGAGGATTCCCCGATGTTGATCCTGCTAATTTCGTTGCTTACTCAATTTGTATTGGATCCAATAACTCACTGAACTTCTCCTTTATCTAATCCAGCACCTTTATCTTGAATAAAAAAAAATAGTATATGCTGGAAAAACACAGCAGGTCTGGCAGTATCTGTGGAGAGAGAAACTGTTGACATTTCAAGACCATTATGACTCTTTCCTGTTTCATCTTTTCATTTTTTGCTGTTCCTTGTCTTTTCTACAAGTATTTTTATCTCACACTATCTTATGTCCTTTTCTTTTGATAATTACTCACTGTTTACACTTGGATTTCAAGCAGAAGGCTTAGTTGAAACAGAGGAAAATATTATTCCAAGGATAGTTAAGGAACCTAAGTAACAAAAAGGTGGGAAATCTCAATTCACTTTGTGCTGATTCCACAGTAGAAACTGCCTAAAATTGTAGTCTTGCATTTGTAAGTATAAGGATAATGAGTATCAAGAGGGAAATAGAAATGTTAAGCTGCCATAATGTGTGTGCCTCTAGGCAAAAACAGTAGGAAATTGAGCTGCAGCTAATCTGTGCTAGATCTATAGAGGATGTTTTTTATTATTAGAAAGAATGTCCTTGAGAGGTCAAAGAATTTATTTTATTGGAGTAAACAATAATGAAACTATTAGTTGAGTTAGTGTACTTTATAGACTATCAGATAGTGAAGAGGGAATAGAGGAGCAGATTTGCAAATAAATTGTAGTGCAAGAATTATATGGTGATAATGGAAGACTCTAACTACTCCAGTGTTGAATGGGACAGTTATTGTTAAACGCAGAGGAGGGCAGGAATTTCTGAAGTATGTTCAGGAGAGTTTTCTTGATCAGTATGTTTCCTCCCTAGTGAGGAAGAAGGCATTGCTGCATCTAATCCTGGGAAATGAAGTTGGTCAAGTGGAGAATGTCATACTTAGGAAGCATCTTAACCTTGGCGTGTGTGTCCATAGATCTCTGAAGGTGGAGGAGCATGTTGGTGGGGTGGTGAAAAAGGCATATGGGACGCTTGCCTTTATCAATCGAGGCGTAGATTACAAAAGTAGGGAGGTCATGTTGGAGTTGTATAGAACCTTGGTGAGGCCACAGCTGGAGTAGTGAGTGCAGCTCTGGTCGCCACATTATAGGAAGGATGTGATTGCACTGGAGCGGGTGCAGAGGAGATTCACCAGGATGTTGCCTGGGATGAAGAGAGGTTGCATAGACTTGGGTTGTTTCCGTTGGAGCAGAGAAGACTGAGGGACGACCTGATCGAGGTGTACAAGATTATGAGGGGCATGGACAGGGTGGATAGGGAGCAACTGTTCCCCTTAGTTGAAGGGTCAGTCACGAGGGGACATAAGTTCAAGGTGAGGGGCAGGAGGTTTAGGGGGGATGTGAGGAAAAACTTTTTTACCCAGAGGGTGGTGACGGTCTGGAATGTGGTGCCTGGGAGGGTGATAGAGGCGGGTTGCCTCACATCCTTTTAAAAAGTAACTGGATGAGCACTTGGCACGTCATAATGTTCAAGGCTATGGGCCAAGTGCTGGCAAATGGGATTAGATAGGTAGGTCAGATGTTTCTCACGTGTCGGTGCAGACTCGATGGGTCAAAGGGCCTCTTCTGCACTGTGTGATTCTGTGATCTTGGGAAGATTTAGATTGTTCCTTGGCCTTCTTGATAACCAATCTAGAATAAAAAAACTTAACTGGAAGAGGGCTAATTTTAGCAAGCTGTGGAGGGTTCTGGCCTGGAAGTCAAAGACTGGCTGGTGACAATGTAATGGAGAAATGAGAGCCTTTTAAGGTTTGGGTAAGTTTAGGTACATTCCAACAATGGAGAAAAAGGAAGGACAACCAAAGCCAGACCTCCCTGGATGACAAAGGCGTTGGAGAATAGGATGGAGCAGAAAAAGGGGGTGTGTGAAAGATGTCATCTCGATAATACGAGGGAGAATCAGGCTGAATATAAAAGGTACAGAGGAGATCTGATAAAGGAATTAAGAGATGGAAAGAGGCAGTAAAAGAATAGATTAGCAGCTAGCACAAAAAGGAAGCCAAAGGTCAACTATCGGCATATTAACATTAGAAGTTTGTTTGAGGAATGGTGGGGCTAATTAGGAACCAACTATTGGTGGTTTTAGAAAGCATGTCTGAGGTATTAAATTAATGTTTTGCATCATTGCTTACCAAGCAAGAGGGCTTTGCCAAACCTATGGTAATGGAGAAATTCAGTTGCCCTAAGAAATTAATCAGAATGTTTCAGCAGTTTCATGCCTGCATGCTCGTGTGCGCTTTGGACAATGGTGAGTCTTCTCCATTCCCAGTCACTAATGGAGTTAAACAGGGCTGCATGCTAGCACCAACCCTCTTCCGCGTGTCTTTCTCCTCCATACTGTCCAATGCCTTCCATGGTGATGATCCTGGCATTGATATATATTGCATGGATGGGAAGCTGCTCAATCTGAGACTCTGGCAAAGGCCAAGGTCTCCAAGGATATACTTCACAATTTCCTGTTTGCCAATGACTGTGCACTAGCGGCCGGTTCAGAGCTGGACATGCATTGGAGAACATTGCTTGCGATAACTTTGGCCTTACAATCAGTACGAAGAATACACCAACCTACTCCAGGAAAGCCCTATCATGAGCTGAAAGTTTCAATCCATTACTAGAACCTGTCAGTATTGTATAAGCTACAACACTGGCATGCACTGGAAAATTGCCCGTGTATGTCCTGTACACAAAAAGCAGGACAAATTCAACCCGGCCAATTACTGCCCCATCAGTCTACTCTCGATCATCAGTAAAGTAATGGAATGGGTCATGAACAGTACTATCAAGTGGCACTTGCTTAGCAATAACCTGCTCACCGCCAGGGCCACTCAACTCCTGACCTCATTACAGCCTTGGTTCAAACATGGACAAAAGAGCTGAACTCCCGAGTTAAGGTGAGAGTGATTGCCCTTGACATTAAGGCAACATTTGACCAAATGTGGCATCAAGGAGCCCTAGCAAAACTGGATTCAATGGGAATCGGGTTGTTGGAGGTCAGCCATGTCAGCTCCAGGACATCACTGCAGGAGTTCCTCTGGTTAGTGTCCTCAGCCCAACCATCTTCAGCTGTTTGATCAATGACCTTCCTTTCATCATAAGGTCATAAGTGGGGATGTCCGCTGCTGATTGCACAATGTTTAGTACCATTCCTAACTCCTCAGAAAATGAAGCAGTCCATGTCCAAATGCAGCAAGACCTGGACAATATCCAGGTTTGAGCTGACAAGTGGCAAGTAACATTCGTACCATACAAGGGTGAGGCAATGACCATCTCCAATAAGAGAGAATCCACCCATCGCCCCTTGATGTTCAATGGCATTACCATTACTGAATCCCCCACTATCAACATCCCGGGACTTACCATTGATCAGAGACTGAACTGGACCAGCCATATAAATACTGTGGCTACAAGAGCAGATCGGAGGCTAAGAATTGTGCGACGAATAACTCATCTCCTGACTCCTCAAAGCCTGTCCACCATCTACAAGGCACAAGTCAGGAGCATGGATGAGTGCAGCTCCCACAACACACAAGAAGCTTGACACCATCCAGAACAAAGCAGCCCTCTTGATCGGTACCAGATCCACAAACATTCGCTCCCTCCTTCACCAACGCACAATAGCAGCAGTGTGTACCATCTACAAGATGTACTGCAGGAATTAATCAAGGCTCCTTTGATAACACCTTCCAAACCCACGACCACTGCCATCTAGAAGGACAAGGGCAGAAGATAGATGGGAACCCCATCATCTGGAAGTTCCTCTCCAAGTCACTCACCATCCTGACTTGGAAATATATTGCTGTTCCTTCACTGTCGCTGGGTCAAAATCCTGGAACTCCCTTCTTAACAGCACTGGGTGTACCTATACCACACGGACTGCAATGGTTCAAGAAGGCAACTCAGCACCACCTTCTCAAGGGCAACTACGGATGGGCAATAAATGCTGGCCCAGCCAACAAAGCCCACATCCCGTGAATGGATTAAAAAAAAATCACTTATCTTGACAGCACACTCTCTTGAGCTGTTAATGTTGATGGTGAGACACATGTAAAAATTGCCAAAACAAGTTAGCTTTCAACAGACTTCAATCATCTGTCTGGGAACGAAGAGGAGTAAATCTGCCTACCAAACTGAAAATCCATAGAGTGATTGTCCTGCCCACACTGCTGTACACAGGTGAGACTTGGGCAGTGTACCAGCATCATGCCAAGAAGTTCAACCACTTAAACTGGAGCTGCTTTCACAAGCTTCTGAAGATCAGATGGTAAGACAAAATACCAGACACCAAGGTGCACAATTGATTTGGACTGGTCATGTAGCCAGAATGCCTGACACTCCACTTACCAAAGCAAATCTTCTATGGAGAATTTGAGTCTAGGGTGTACTCTCATGGTGCTCAAAGCCAGTGTTAGAAGGAAACTCTAAAGGTTTCACTTAGTTTTGATATTGAGTCTTGGGCGAAGCTCACCCAGAGTCAATGTACCTGGCACAAACCAATAAAAAACAGTGCGACCTCCTTCAAAATCAAGCAGAAAAAAGAGGAGAGAGAAAACACAAGAGGAAATCCTGAACCAGCAAAGTGTCCAAAACTCAGTCGTCTGTGGTATTTTGTCCTTATTTGCAGCAGGACCTTCTCACCCCAGATCAGCCTTAGTATTCATCTACATACCCACCAGAACCCTACATAACACCCCAGATGATGAACATGGTCATCTTCGCCTCGAAGGATGAACAACAAGGTAAATGAAGAAATTGCCGGAATACTCAGTGACATAGAGGAGGTACTAGAAAGGTTGGCAGTACTTAGTGGTTAAGAAATCTAGTCTAGATGCATCCTGGGTTGTAGTGGGAAGTAAGGGTAGAAATTGTGGAGGTGCTGGCCAAAATCTTCCAGTGCTTTGATATATGGTAATGGCAAAGGTCTGGAGAATTGCAAATGTTTACACCGTTGCTTGAAAAAGGGGAGAAGAAATAACCTGGCAGTTACAGGCAAAGGGTGTTTGATAAAGTACCACATGTTAGCTTGTTAGCAAAATTGAAGCTCATGGTATAAAAAGGGGAGAAAGCAGCATGGATACAACATTGGCAACAACTCTGTTTTCATTCTTAAAAGGTGTTTGTTTTCTGGATTGAAGGAAGGGAAACATTGGAGTTCCCCAATGTTTAGTTCCATGATCGGTGTTGTTTTTGATATGCATTAATGATTTGGACTTGGGAGCAAAGGACACAGTTTCCAAGTTTGCAGATGAGACAAAACTTGAAAGTGTAATAAGCAGTGAGGAGAATACTAAGTAGACTTCAGGAGGTCATAGACTGGTGGAACGGGCAGACACATGGTAGATGAAATTGAACACAGAAAAATATGTGATGATACATTTTGATAGGATGAATGAGAGACAATAAGCTAAATGGTACAACTTTAAAGGGGGTTATGGAGAACTTTGGGTGTTTAATCACAAACCTTTGAAGGCACAACAGGTTAACCAAGGCATATATGGTGCATAGGACTTTGAGCTTTATAACTAGAAATGTTAAGTACAAAAGCCAAGAAATTATGCTAAACCCATATAATGTACTAGTTTGGCCCCAGCTGGAGAATTATGTCCAATTCTGGGCTTTAGGAAGAATGTGAAGCTTTGGAGTGGGTACAAAAGAGATTTATTACAATGTTTCTGGGGATGAGATATTGCAGTTACATGGATAGACTGGAGAAGCTGAGTTGTTCTCCTTAGAGCAAAGATTCAGAGGAGATTTATTTGAGGTTTTTAAAATCATGAAGGATTTAAATAAAAGAGTAAATAGAGTTTCCAATGGCTGATGGGTCATTACCCAGAGGGCACAGATTTAAGCTGATTGACAAGAGAACCGAGATGACATGAATTTTTTTTTATATATGCTATTAAAATTTGGATTGCACTGTCTGATAGGATAGTGGATACAGATTCAATAGTGGCCTTCAAAAGGAAACTGGATAAACACTTGGAGGAAAATTGCAAAGATATAGGGAAAGAGTAGGTGTGTGGGACTAACTGGATTGCTCTTCAAAAGAGCTAGCACAGACTTGATGGGCCATTGGCCTCCTTCTGTGCTGTTCAGTTCTGATTTTATGACACTGTGTACAAGATTGAGTATCAGTTCTTAGTCAGCAGTGTCATCCCCATTCAGAATCCATTCTTAAATTCAAGGGCTTGTTTTCCATAGTACATGAATTGATGTTGAGCTCTTCTGAAAGCTTTGTGTATTTTCTGTGGTACCTTTGTAGCAGTAGGATAGGTTTTCTTTATCTAGTGCACACTGAATATGACAGAGGAAGGAGTTAGGTCCTAGCTACCTAGTTTTAAAGTTAACGCAATGTAGTTATACAGTTTTCTATGTCATCTTGTTAGCATTTTCTGCAGAGAAATTATAGCTTTTTCACACATCTTTTTATCTTAATTTCCTATATTTAGGTTTTCTCTCTTTTTGGGGAATAATTTTCTTGGTGACAACAACCTTGGTTATGGTATTTAAAAAGGAGACCTTGGGACAAATGTCGTTACGTGATGTTCCTCAGCAAGGAATCAAGGAAACCTACAAGTCGCTCATCTGTATAGTAAAGATGCCTGCTGTCTTAAATTTCTGCATCATGTTGCTAACAGCAAAAGTAAGCTGATTTAACTTAAATGTTTAGAATGATCTTCGAAACCAAACTGTAAATATTCATTGATATATTTGAGTGATATACTTGAGCAAGTTACCAAACTTGCTGTTTGATAAATCAATTTTCAGCTTACTAATCACAAAATACTCATTTTAACAAATGTGTACAAATTGATATTATTTTTTTAAAAAATATACAAAATCATCTACCAGTTATATTAGTGTACAGAAATCAGCCTCTTAATAAATGAAAAATTTGAAAGCTTTAAAACATGCCATTAGTGCCCTTGCTCTCAAATGAACTAGCTTAATATGAATGTCTCCATGAAGCCTGCAAATGGGTGTAATTAGCAGAAACTCGTAATATGGATTAATTCAACCAGGGAGTTTTGTAAGCAGTCAGGCTTCTAACTGATGTATTTTAAACTTGTGCAAAGAATCGCAGAAACTCGAGTTACAATGAATGTGATTTGCATTTAAAATTCTGCAAAGTTTTGCTGATTGAGTGAATTGTGCCACAAAAGAACAGAGTAACTGAGCAGAAGCTCCAGGCCAGTGTTTATAGTGAGTAACAAAGTTTAATACCATGTTAGTATTATTGTTTCAGATAGTGTCGTCTTTGGTAAATATGGGGTGCATTTCTAGACCACACCATTTAACATTTTGTGTCTGTGCATATAGAATAAAGATCCCCATGAGAGAGTAATTTAAAATATTACTGCAGGGAACTTTTGAGGGTTCTCCTGATCGTCCTTTGTAACTTCAGTAGACATCCTGTTTACTTGATATATCTGGGGTAAAGCTACGATGGCCGATCGTGAAAACCTCTGGATGAAATTCCTGGCGTACTTTTTTAGTGCAGCTACAAATAGCCACAGATAGCAAAAGGAAAGTGAAGCTCACCAGTAAATCCCTTAATTACTCCTGACCAACACCAAAATCTGTTTAATAATTGTGCAAGTTCCTTTTATTTCTGGCTACAACACTGCCCAAATTTAGTCTACCTGGGTTACACAGACATCTTGGTTTCTAGGTAAATATCCCAGCTGATGGGTCAATTGTAACTCAAAGACCTAATTTTCATAAAGCTGTCATAATGGGAGCTGTGCCTTAGTAGGCTGTTTATTTAGAAACAAAAGTATATGTAACATTTTGTGTATAATTTGTAAAATTTTCATTTATGTAATAGTTGCCAACTTTCAATTATTTCATAATTCATAATTTTTAGATTTTATTTGTAGATATTTTATGTGGCATACTGCCCCAATCAAGTGCATATTTCAGGCTGCATAGTAAGAGAACAAACAACTGAACATGTAGCGTCAACAAAACTGACTTGAGCTTTACGTAAATATTTAATCCCTGAAAGAGGCAAAATAATATCAGCTTTGAAGCTGAGTAATTCTTCTGAACTTAATAATTTTTTCCAGATTGCTATTGGGAAATTTTTAATAAAATCTATTTATGTGGCTGGCCCAGTTAAGCTCATTGTCATTGGTGACCGCGAGGATGTTAACCGTGCTGGGACTAGTGTTCTGACGAGTCGCATAACTCAGGTGGTAGAGAGGACTTTAAACTAAATAGTGGGAGAAGGGGATCATGTGAGAAGAGGTGTGGTAAATCAAAGGGAAACAATGAGGAAATAGAGCAGAATAGCAATTTGGGTAATGATAACCAGAGAGTGGCAGGAAGGGTCAGAGAGTACAAACTTAAGAGTGCACCAGCAAATAAGGCCAAAAATTGTAAAAAATCTGCGTTAAAGGCTTTGTTTCTCACTGCGCGTAGCATTTGTTACAAAATGGGTGATTTTTTAAAATTCTTTCCTTCAATGTGCCAAGGCCAACATTTATTGCCCATCCGTAAATGAGAAGGTGGTGGTGAGCTGCTTTCTTGAACTGCTGCAGTCTATATGAGCACAAATAGAAATAACTATGTATGACCTGATAGCTATTACAGAGACAGGGTTGCAAGGTGACCAAGGCTGATACCTGAATATTGAAAGTTATTTGACATTTTGAAAAGACAAAGCTAGGAAAAGGTGGTGGGGCAGCTCTGTTGGTTAAGGATGTCATTTGTACAGTAGTGAGAGATGACAGCTTGAAAAAGCAAGATGTAGAATCAGTTTGGGTAGAGATAAGAAATGGAAAAGGTAAGATGGAACTTGTGGGAGTGGTTTATAGATCCCCTAACAGTAGTTACACTGTAGGACAGAGTATACAAGAAGAGATAAATGGGGCATGTAAGAAAGGTACTGCAATTATTGTAGGTGACTTTAACCTACATGTAGATTTGGTGAATTAAATTGGTAAAGGTAGCCAGTAGAACGAGTTCGAGAGTATTTGAGACAATTTCTTAGAGCAGTATGTTCAAGAGCCAACCAGGCAGTAGGCTATTCTAGACCTCGTAATGTGCAGTGAGACAGGATTAATCATTAAGCTTACGGTAAAGGCACCTCCAGGTGACAGCGATCACAGCATGATAGAATTTCATGTTCAGTTTGAAGGGGAGAAGTATAGGTCTAAGATGAGTGTTTTAAACATAAATAAGGGTATGAGGGCAGAGTTAGCTGATGTAAACCGGGAAACTAGGTTAAAAGGTAGGATAGTAGAGATGTAATGGCATATTTTTAAGGAAATATTTACTAATACTCAGCAAAGATCTATCCCAGCGAGAGAAAAATGCTGTTTGAGAAGAATGCATAATCCATGGCTAAAGACAGAAGTTAAGGATTATATCAAATTGAAAGAAACTCTATAAATCTGTAAAGATTAGTGGTAGGTCAGAACATTGGTCAGATATTAAGAACCAGCAAAGAATGACTTAAAAAAGGGAGAAAGTAGAGTATGAGAGAAAGCTAGCCTGTAATATAAAAAACAGATAGCAAGAGTTTCTACAAATATTTACGTAGGAAAAGAGTACCTAAAGCTGGTATAAACGCAAAACATTGCAGATGCTTGAGATCTGAAATAAAAACAAAGTGCTGGAAAAACTCAGAAGGTCATGTTCCAAAGAAGAGCTATATTTTGGCTCGAAATGTTAACTCTGTTTCTCTTTCCACAGATGGTGCTGAGTTTTTCCAGCACTTTCTGTTTTTATAACTAAACTTGTGTTGGTCCTCTAGAGGGTGAGTCTGGGGAATTGATCATGGAAAGCAAGGAAATGGTGGAGGTATGCTATGTCTGTCTTCACTGTTGAAGACTTGGAAAACTTCCGAAAGTTTCTTGAAAATCAAGAGGTTAAAGGGAGGGAAGAACTTAAAATAATCACCATCAGCAGAGAGAAGCTGTTGGGAAACAATTTGACCTAAAGGCTGACAAGACCCCAGGCCTACTTCCTGGGGTCTTAAAGTGTCTACAGAGACAGTAAATGCATTGATTATAATCTTTCAAAATTCCTTAGATTCTGGAAGGGTCCTGGTGGATTGGAAAACTTAAAATATAATACCTTTTATTCAAAAAAGGAAGGAGATAGAAAGCAGGAAACTACAAGCCAATTAGCCTAACATCTGTCATAGGAAAATTTCTAGAAGGTATTATTATGGTTAAAGCTGGATACTTAGAAAATCATAATGGAATCAGGCAACGTCAACATGGTTTTGTGAAAGGGAAATTGTGTTTAACTAATCTATCAAAGTTTTTTTGAAGTAATAAGCAAGGTGGATAAAGGGGAACCTGTAGATGTGGTATACTTAGGTTTCCAAAAGGCATTTGATAAGGTGCCACACCAAAACACACAAGATAAGAGCATATGGTTTTGGGGGTAACATATTAGCATGGATAAAGGATTGGTTAGCTAACAGGAAGTAAAGAGTAGAGATAAATGGGTCATTTTCGGGTTGGCAAGATGTAACTATTGAAGTGCCACAAGGATCAGTTCTAGGGCCTCAATTACTTACAATCTATATCAGTGACTCGGATGAAGGGACTGTATGTAAGTAGCTAAATTTGCCACTGCCACCAATTTAGGTAGGAAAGTAAGTTGTCAAGAGGAAATAAAAGAGTCTGCAAAGTGATATTGACAGGTTAAGTGAGTGGACAAAAACTTGCCAGATGGAATATAAAGTGGGAAAGTGTGAAGTTGTCCACTTTGACAGGAAGCATAGAAAGCAGTACAACTATTTAAAAGGAGAGAGACTGCAAAACTCGGTGGTACATAGGGATCTAGAGTCCTGGTACATGAATCATCAAACATTAGTATGCAGGTGCAGCAAGTGATTGGGAAGGCAAATAAAATGTTGATGTTTACTTCAAGGGTGTTTATTGGAATATATAAGTAGGGAAGTTTTACTACAGCTGTACAGGCCTTGGTGAGACCGCATCTGGAGTACTGTGTGCAGTTTTGGCCTCCTTGTTTGAAAAAGGATATAATTGCATTAGATGTCGTTCATAGAAGGTTCACTCAACTCATTCCTGGGATGAAGGACTTATCTTATGAAGAAAGGTTGAACAGGTCAGGCCTATACCCATTGGAGTTTAGAAGAACAAGAGGTAATCTTATTGAAACATATCCTGAGGGGATTTGATAGGGTAGATACCGGGAGGAGACTAGAACTAAGGGGCACAATTGAGGTCTCCCTTTAAAGACGGAGATGAGGGAAATTTTTTTCTGAGGGTCGTTAGTACGTGGAATTCTCTTGCTCAGAAAGCGGTGGAGACTGGATCATTGAATTTATTCAAGACTCATTTAGGTAGATTTTTGATACACAAGGGAGCCAAGGGCTATGGGGAGCAGACAAGAAAGTGGAATTGAGACCACAAACATCAGCCATGATCTTATTGAATGGTGGAACTGGCTTGAAGGGCTGAATGGCCTACTCCTGCTCCTAAGTATCGTGTTCCTGTTTTAATGGTGAAGGACTCAGCAGTGGTTATGCCTTTGAAAGTCATGTGGAAATGGTTAGGTTGTCTCTTTTGGACAGCCTGAGGAAGAAAGGAAGAGGAAGATATATTGATGGGGTTAGGTGAAGAATGGTTGGAGAAGGTTCATATGGAGCATAAATACTAAATAGCCTGTTTCTATGCTATAAATTCTATTTATTATTCATACTGCAACTTTGAAAAATTCTGAATTAATTAACTGCAGTGAACCATTTTCTGTATTGCTGATATCAGAAACTCAATAGTTATTTGAGTGGCAAATATAGATAGAGAAGGTTTGAAATCAAGTTTGTTATCCACATGTACACTTGCATGTAGGAAATGCATTCTGGATCAGCTTCATTGTAGACTATGGGGCCATGATTTCAAAATGGTCTGAAGCTGTTCTAGAGCAACCTGACTCATGGATTCATGTATCACATCACCAGAAGCCCAAAAGGAGCGTGGGCCTTATTTAACGATGGCAATAATAGGACTATAGGAACAGTAGTAGGCCACTTAGCCCTTCAGATCTGTTCTGCCATTCAATTCTGAGATCATGACTGATCTGCAACTTAACTCCATATGCCCAAATTTGCTGCATATCCTTCAGTATCTTTAGTTAGCAAGAATCAATCAAACTCAGATTTAAAATTAACAATGGATCTAGCATAAGTTTGTGGAAAACAGCAGTCTTTGTGTGCAAAAGTGTTTTTGCTCCCGAAAGGCTTGGCTCTAATTTTTAGACTATACCCCTAGAGCTAGACTCTCCATCCATTCCTCCTGGTATGTTGAAAACTTTGACAAAGTCACCCCTTAGTATTCTGAATTCTACGGAATACAACCCCTAGTTTGTATAATCTCTCATCATACCTTGACTCCAATAATTAAAGTATCATTTAGGTAAATCTACGTTACACTCCTTCCAAGGTCAGTAAATCCTTTCCAGGGTGTGGTGCCCAGAAGTATACAGTATCCAGGTGAGTTTAATCAGGGCTTTGTACAGCGGAAACATGACTTTTACCCCCGTTGTATTTCTAGTCCTTCAGGTATAAAGGCCAGCATTCGATTAGCCCTATTGATTATTTTCTGTACCTGTTCATAACCTTTTAACGATCTATATACCTGAATCCCAAGTCCCTTTGGATCACCGCTGTTTCTAGCTTGTCACCATTTAGAAAATAACCTATTTTATCCTTTTTAGGTCCAAAGTGGATGACCTTGCATTTGCCTACATTGAAATCCATTTATCAGAGTTTTGCCCCTTCACTTAATCTATCAATATCTCTTCCTTCTAAACTATTACAATGCTGCCTATCTTTGTGTCATCCTCAAGTTTGGGTATGTGCCTTTCTATTCCATTATCTAAGTTGTGAATAAATACGGTGAACAGTTGAGGCCCCAACGCAGATCCTTGCAGATCACAGTCTGCCAGTTAGAGTACCTGCCCAATATCCCTACTTTGTCTCCTTCCACTTAGCCAATTTCCTAACCAGGTCTATAATTTTCCCTCAGTTTCAAGAGCTTCAATTTTAGCTAATAGTCTCTTAAGAGGGACTTTATCAAATGCCTTCTGGAAGTCCATTTAAATAACATCCATAAACATTCTGCTTTGAAGAAGTCATATGGACTTGAAACATTAACTCTGCTTCTCTCTCCACAGGTGCTGCCAGATCTGCTGAGTTTTTCCAGAGTTTTGATTTTATTTCAGATTTCCAGTATCCACAATATTTTGCTCTTATTCATAAACATTCCCCTGCCCAATACTTTAGTCAGCTCAAAAATTTGATCAGGTTTGTCAGGCATAACCCACCCACAAATCCATGCTGGCTCTCTAATCAGCTGAAAAATTTCAAGGTGATTGAACACCCTCTCCTCAATTATAGATGTTAACAATTTCCTGACAATAGATGTTAGGCCAATTGGTCTTTAATTTCCTTGTTTCCTTCTGTCACCTTTCTTAAACTGCAGAGTGACTTGAGCAATTTTCCAATCAAAAGGAATGATTCCTGAATTGAGTGTGCTTTGGGAGATTGTATTTGGGCAATCTGAAATGTTCTCACCTACTTCCTTTGAAACCCTGGGATAGAAACCATCTGATCCTGGGTATTTGCCAATCTGTATGCCACTATTTTCTTCATTACTGTCGTTCACTTGGGTTAACTCTGGTGAGTCTCCTTCCCCGATGCATATTTCATTTCCTTGGGATGTTTAGCATGCTGACCTTTGGTGCAAAATAATCGTTCAACGTGCTCACTTATTCCTTATTTTCACTGTCAACATCACGGTTATCAGTTCTCAAGCAGCCCACAATGCTCCTGATCACCCTTCTTCTAATGTAATTATTAAAAAAATGTTAATATTGATATCTCTTGTAGATTTCTTTTCATACTCCATTTCTGTAACTCTTACAATCTGTTTTGTCACCCTTTGCTGTTCTCTGTATTCTTCCCAGTTGTCAGGATCTGTGCTATTTTTTGCAATTTATATTAAAAAGAAGCTTCAAAGTCTATACTCGAAGATGAGTTCATTCAAAAGAGTGAAAAGAGCAAATAAAACTCAACTTAAAAACACCTCTCCTAGATTTTTATTCACCTATTTCCTTTCAGTACCTTAGCCAGATATATCTTTGTAATGTGTATCCAAAAATTATGTCAATTAGTTGTTTGGTAGTACAGAACTTGAGTATTGCTGAAAAAAAGAGACTTTTTTTGGTCATCGCTTTTCACCTGCACTCATCAGGACAATTCACAAGAATACCAAATGAAAGGAAACAACAATTTATACCATATGAAAAGAGAGTGCTGATTGGTTGCCAAGTGGACTCTGGTAGAGGTATTGCATGGAGAATGCATCAGTTGATGATGACTGACAGTAAACTGCCAAGTGTTGTTTGAAATTTAAACCAGGCAGCTTGACTCTGATCGGTCAATGTATTGCCCTGAGAAATGAACCAGCAATATGTAGCTTCCAGCACATGCAAATGTGCCACATGGCGAGCCTGACTGACTATCTTAAATTGGTTGTCAGTGTAATTCTTAGCGCACTGAGGATCATTTAGCAAATGTGCAATCCCAGAATCACATCTATTGTTGGACACTGTATTTTGAATTTTGCAAGCACGGGCTGGTTGAGTACGGTCTGTACCTTGTCTGTGAACAGCAGAAGGGACATACTGTTTGATCCAATCCGCCAGTCTTTGGGACTTATGGCCTACATACCTGACATCACACTGACACTGAAATTCATATACCACATTACTTATTTGTGTGATGAACAGAATGCCTCTTTGTGGCGAATACCACTCGTATTACTGCATACTAGCAGCGTGAAGCAGGTAGCTTTGCTTGTTGCTCAAATTTTTGAGTGAGATTATCCTGGAAGGGAAAGTTAAGGTACACTTGCATTTTTCAGGGCCAAATGTGATGTCCTTAGGCCCGTTTGTGAGTTTACCCGATGCACAGCGCAAAGTGATCTGATCAGGGTAGTCATTATCCCACAGGATACCTTTGATGTACCCTATTTCGGCATCAAGCTTGCATGGTGAGCAAATGGTTCAGGCCCTGTTTGAGGTTGACAATAAGACCAACCTTATAGCACGTGGAACTGTAAGAATCCCAATGCGTATATTGACCAATGAAGGTAGGCCTGCAGTAGTCCGTAGTAGAGAGTCCTCTGGCAGATTTCTCAACTAATACATCAAGGAAAGGCAGTTCATTTGACTGCTCCATTTCTAAGGTGAATTTGAGTGCAGGGCGGTGCCCATTAAGACACGTACGGAAATGATTGCATGTAGTTGCAAATTTAAATATAGCAAATGTATCATCCACATATATGCAAGGAGTAGGAGGTTAGTTGTCACTCCATGAAATATACACTTTGGAACCCAACAAAGATGGTTGTGAGAGCTGGGCCTAGAGGGGAAAAGATGGCAACACCACCTATTTGGGCATATATGGTGTCGTTAAAACTGAACTCAACTGTATGAGTTGTTGAGTTCATAAGTTCAATGAGTACTGATTTGCGCAAAGATGATGGATATAGATTGCTATGATATAGTGCTGCAGCGCAAATATCAATGGCTTCCTTACATGGAACATTAGTGGATAGGTGAGCAATGTCAAATGAGAATATGGACACAGTAATGCTATCAATATGCAAGTTCTGTATGGTCTTCGCAAATGTGAAGGAATCCTTCACCATGTATGTGGAAAACTTGCTCAAAACTGTTGTAACAATTCATCCAACCATTTGGCCAATTCATGTTGTGCAGAACCGGTCATAGATAAGATAGGGTGTAAAGGAACATAACTTGTGTGTCTTGGGCAGCCCATACATGTACAGACACAACGAGCCGTGTGGATGGACCCTATCAGACGAACCCTGAAAAGTGTCCAGTCTACCTGATAACCCTGGAAGGGCAAGGTATCTCAAAAAGTTTAGCACAGGTTCATGCTGCTACTGTATAGTAGCAGCACAAGTGTTATTCGCCTCTAACAGGATGCTGCCATCAAGCCAAAAAGACGTTCTGTCTATCACACAAATCTGGTATATGACTTTCAGTCCTGGTGCAATGCTAGGTATATAGGCACATGTCCCAAAGACTGGTGGATCTTATCAAACAGCATGTCACTTCTGCTGTTCACAATGGCCAATGTACAGACCTTATCCAACTAGCCCATGCTCACAAAACTCAAAACACAGTGTCCAACATTAGATGTGATTCCATGATTGGACAACATTTGCTAAATAATCCTCAGTGTGCTAAGAATTATGCTGACAAACAATTTAAGATTGTCAGTAACCTTGCAGTGTGGCGCATTTGCGTGTACTGGAAGCTACACATATTAATACACAGGGCCCTGTTCTTTGCAGACAGAAAGAACATGGGTGCACACTGTGCGTATATGAGCTAAACAAAATGGTGACAGCCATTTGCTAGTTCATTCCTCGGGCAATGACTTGACCAATCTGAGTTGAGCTGCCTGGTTAAAAATTCTAACAATAATTGGCCGTTAACTATCAGTCACCATCAACTGGTGCATTCTCCATGGCAATGCCTCCACCAATCAGAGTCCACTTGCCAACCAATCGGCACTGTCTTCACATACAATATAAATTGTTGTTCCTTTTCATTTGGTATTCTTGCAAATTGTCCTGATGAGTGCAAGATGAAAAGCTTCGACAAAGAATGTTTTTTCAGCAATACTCAAATTATATCAATGTGTACCATAATTGGGGATGGGCAATAAAAATGCTGGCCTAGCCAATGATGCCACATCCCGTGAAAGAATATTTTGTTTCAAATTGTAATTATGGGCAGATTTTTCTGTCAGCGTGTGGGTGCGGACCCGACACACCGACGTGCGATGATATTGGGCATGCATCCTGATGTCATCACGCAGTCCCGTGATATTTCGTTTGGCGGGCGCGCAATGGAGTCGGCTGCACGCCCACCAATATATAAACAGCCTATTAAGGCCATTACGAAAGTAATTCATGTAATTAGTAGCGCTACCCGTCCAACCTTCATATTTTTCAGGAAACCTCATCCCCGAGCACGGTGAGGTTTCCTGAAGTGTTAATTAAATAAGTAAAAAACTTTCCCGAAATATAAAAACATGTCCCATCTCATGTGACACAGTCACATGAGGGCACATGTTTAAATAACTTTTTAAATCCTTTATTTAATTATTTTAATGTCGATTCAATCTCCGAGGCAGCTTCGTGCCTCAGGGAGGTTGAAGTGCTCTTTTACATACATGCACGAAAGAGTACAGGCCCTGACTCTCCTCCTTTCTCCCTTCCCCCCCCCCCCCCCCCCCCCCCCCCCCCCCCCACCACCACCACCACCACCACCACCACCACCACCACCACCACCACCTCCCCCACAGGTCGCGCCGAACGCTACCGGTTGCATCTTACGCTAGGTAGGCCTTAATTGACCCGCCTGCGTAAAATGGTGGCACAGAGCCAATTGTGGGTGGCGATCAGCTCAGCGCCCGCTTGCTCCCGCCGAGCCAACCTGCCATATGAAAAATTCTGCCCTATGTTCTTATGACAAAGAATCTTTGATACAATCTATGTGTAATCAATGATATGTTGGCAGTTTTAAATAATTTTGCTATTGGCCATCCAAATTCCATCATGTAACTTGTGATCTGTCATGGGAAATTTACTCAAATATCACTAGACAACCATGAAATTCTTTTAAAAAGCTCGGCAGAACATAAGAACAATTGTTGGAACGCATGTTTGTAGTGGCATAATGACTCTGGGACATGGTCTGATGCAATCTATTTATTAAATTGTGACTTTTAGAATCAGAGAAATTTGAATAGCTGAATATTTACTGCTTAATTTAGGAAAATTCATTTTTAGTTAGAATGTATTGCAATGAGATGTTTTTAAATCTGCAGAAATGTTTTTATGGACTATAAAAATTATATATATTTACAGATTGGATTCTCAGCTGCTGATGAAGTGACTGGATTGAAGTTGGTTGAATTGGGTGTGCCTAAAGAGCAGTTGGCTATACTTGCAGTGCCTATGGTCCCGCTGCAAATATTATTACCGTTTGTGATAAGTAAATACACAGCAGGTCGAAAACCTCTGAATGTTTTTTACTGGGCAATGCCATTTAGGTAATGTATCTTTCTCTTTGCTTTGAAAAGGGTTAGTTTGCAAAAAATGAGGATTCAGATATACACTTTTTTTTGTTCTAGACTGCATGTACTTCCTATCCACAGAACCATAGTTAATGTTTCTTTTTGTTACACCTCCATAACCGCTTTTCCATTATAAATTTGTGTCTGTGTTTGATGCTTATAATAGAAGCTGCTTATGTAAACTTGATACCCTGTATCTGGTATTGCATTTGTTACCTCAGCTTCATATTTGTTCGCTCAACCCAGTTTCCCAGGATGCATCAGTATCGTTTCACACTGATTCAGAATATTTTTCTTTAGCCCCAAGCAATCTTTACTAATTTTTTAACATTATCTGAAGGAAAGCCAGAGGACAATTTTGTATTTGTTTGGGTAAAAGTTAATAACTTTTCAGTATAAAATTCAGAGGTTATGCTCTTTAAAATTGGCTCTTTGTGAGACCAAGGAAAAAAACTGTTAACTGCACACCCCCTGTAGTTTTTGTGTTCTTTCTATAACTTTAGAAATCACTCAGTTGACACAGAGGGCCTGATTTTAGCTCTGTAAGAGAATAGGTTTTTGAGTGAGTTAAAATCTCTTCCAGTGTTTCTCCTTACTGTAAACTGAATTCAAAGTTGATTTTTTTTAAGTAAACCAGCCTCTAGTTACCCTAATTATCCAATGTTATATTGACATTTGGAAAATGTAAATATTCTGATTATTAACAGCTGCCCCCTTCCCATTTTGTATATAATAGCCCTACTATCCTAATACACCTTGAACAATGCCATGGGATATCAGCTACTACATATATTTCATTATTTTCTCTCCAACTCAAAAGTGTGGACTGGTGCAAATATTTGAATCGAGCTTCTTTGTTATTTTTGGGGGGGAAGGGGGGACTTGATCATAATTCTATATGTGATTCTGAACATATTTTTAAGTTGTTCACCACCAATATTTTCTTCCGGTTCAACACCTATGAAAAGTGTCTTTACCTGCCCAATACCTAGATAACTGTAGGAAGCCAGGGTTTATAGTAGCAAGAATAAATAGTAATTGCAGAATTAGCTGATCCTCAAATTGTAGAAAATTGTCGCACCTTTGTGCTAAAACTTAGTGCAAAACTGGACCTGAAATATGACCCTTGTCCATAACTTCACATGACAGTGTCTCCTGTCTGTCAGAAGGAATACTGACTTGAAGCAAATCAGTCCAAGGTATACTTCTTTCAAAGATAGAATGGACATTAAAAAAAGTTTGCAGAATCAGAGAACTGCTAGTCAAAAATACATTTTTATTCCAATTGAATGGTGTGCTTCATTTTCTGTAAATAATATGTTTCAAACACTTTGAGTGAACTATGAGGTTTTCCGCAACCATGAACAATGCCCACCAAATAGCTACTGGAGCAATTGTTGCCTATTGGTAACAGCCCTTTAATACAATGAATACAACAAGCCAGTAAATAATCTTGTAATATAATCTTGTGCATTTGTATGGATATGTTTCCCAATACCAATGGTGGATGTATTTATTTGGAACTTGTGCGGAGATTTGTCTGAACTCTTCAATAGTGTCAGCAGAAATGGTATAAATGGATGTTTGTACCATATTGCCAGGGTATTTGTCGACCTTCCATCAAAGTTATGGCAGGAGATAGGGAGAATCCCCTTGGGAATCCTACCTCATTGTATGTTTTAGCTTTGTGTATCAAGTAGGCTGCAGAATTTTTCTGTAAGTGGACCATTATGTATTGTAATAAATAAATTAATGCATCACTATGTAAAAATGAATATTTTTATTTCTGCATGATTGAAAGTTTATAATTTTGGCTTAAGATAATCGTCTTGGCTGTAATTTTTTTTGCATTTTGAGATGGAATGTAAAGTTAAGTACATGTTAAGTGTTGATTATTTTGTGAACCATTACAATATTAATGTAATTTTGTTAATGTTTTTATGCTCCAAAGACTGCATTGTATTTGATATTTTATGATCTTAATTAAAATGGTATTTGACTGCATCTCTCTACAGGTTACTTATGGGTATGATATTTGCTTTGGTGGTTTTTTGGACTCCTATGCTGAAACAGGGCACAGAGTTTCCTGTTTATTATTATGGAGTACTGTTGTTCAGTTATGCCTTACATCAGGTGAGTAAGTGTATTCATTATGACTACAGGTATCTGAATGTTAGAGCAGCCCTCTCCAGTCTTTAAAAGTGGTTGCTAACATCCAGTTAACATTTTTAAAATAAAATAGAGCTGGGTTGGAATAGAAAATAAGAACTGGAGGTTGTTGCTCCAGGATGGTCCTATTGCTCTCCTAACATTTAAGATTTAACTGTAGTTGGTAGTCAGAACCCTATGTGCACATAGGTTTGTTTTCTTTTGTCATTAACCATTACTGACAACGTAATGTGTCTGTGAGTCTGTACTTCTATAATTAGTGCTTAATGGGCTACTTAGTGAAGCCTGGTTCAAAATAAGTCCAAGTTTAAAATGAATCATAACTCCATAAGCAATTGATTAAGTTGTTAAACAGATATTCCAATTTGAGTAAAGGTCCCACACAACTAGATATGGATTAATACCCAGTGATTGAACATTAATCAAAGTTAATATAGGTCTGTTGAATGTTATGACTTGATATGTTCTGAATCTCACTGGAGAAGTTTGTGGGAAGGTAAATCTGTAAATCATCTTGACCTTATCCCAAGGAAGAGGGGAAATTGACACAGTCATGCATCTCGTGTCACCCAGTTAGAGTTACATTCAATGTGACTTGAAGTTAGTTACCGCATGCTTACCTTAAGATGCAGAGAAGAGAGTTCAGATATAAAGAACTTCACAAATGAGCGTAAAGGTAGCTGAAGAGCAAAGTAACATGATCATTAGAAATATTTCAGGCCTATCTTAATCATTTTACATAGATTATAGATGTTTCAAACCTATATTCTACATTGTTTAAAAGATTAGAGATATTTCAAGTTTTTGTACATTGTTATATAGAGATGTTTGAGGCACCTTTACCTAATTGAAAGATTAAAGCAATTGTACTCAACAACTTGATCAATTGTTTATGGAATTATAATTTGGCCTACCTTAATTCGTCGAATACATCCTTACATTTTCCTATTGTTGTAACTAGTTTTTATTAAATTATTTTAAGATTTATCCCCTCCACCATTCTGTGTGGAAATCCTTTCAAGTGTTGATCACTCTCTGTGTGAAGAATTTCCTGATATAAGTCCTCGGTTTACCTTTTACTACTATAGATTCTGTGCTTGTCCCACTTCCACATTTTAAAGAGTAATCTGGATTAACCTTTTCCATGATGTTCATTATCCTTTATGCCTTTAGTGCCATTCATGTAATATAGACATTCCACTTTTTATTCCTATGTGCAATACTTCACACTTTGCATTAAAGTTTATCTGTCATTGTTGTGCCTACTCACAATTTATTCAGGTCATTCTGCCATTTCTAGCCTGTCTTTATTCTGTTACTCCAAGATTCTCATTGTATGCAAATTTGACCAGTTTGAATTGAGTCTGTGAGTCTGAGGCATTGATGAAACAGTTGTGATTCCAATATTTCTGGTCCAAATAAAGCTGTGGAAAGAAGCATAGTTGAAGATTTTTACAAGGCTCCAGTTAAAAATAAATAATAGCTTTTTGCTGATCATTCTTATGTGAAGTTCATTATAGCTTTTTAAAAGGGAAATTTACTTGGAATTACATTGCACTGTTTGCCTAATGTGTTACTGAGATTTTTAAATATTCTCTTTCTTTAGGTGACTGTCTATAGCATGTATGTTGCAGTCATGGCATTTAATGCTAAAATTAGTGACCCTTCGATTGGAGGAACGTACATGACTCTACTGAATACTATTTCTAATCTTGCTGGAAACTGGCCAGCTACATTAGCTCTTTGGTTGGTGGACCCACTTACAGTCAAGAAGTGCATAGGTGCACCTGAACAAAGCTGTAGATCTGCAATTGATTCTGAAGTGAGTTTTCATTTTTTAAAACCAGAAATGCTTGATCTATAGTATGTATTTGTTTTTCCAATGTGATCAACTTTACAACAAACCAGTTTTCTGCTGATAAAATTGAAACATTCATTCTCCAACTTTTTTGCCCCACACAGCTTTGTGCAAAATCTGGTGGCTCCTGTTCAACCATAACTGATGGCTATTATGTGGAATCTGTATCTTGCATTTTTATTGGGCTTGCATGGTGGCTGCGCTATGGAAACAAATTCAGAAAACTGCAGGATGAGCACCCATCCACGTGGCAGTGCAAGAGGAATAATTGAGGTCTTGATAAATGAACATTTGGAGTTTAATTAAATTGAGATCTCTTGACCAGTTTTGAAGGAATAATACAAAATAAGGGATTTTATTCAGTTTTGTAAATGTTATTTTGACAATGGTTGTTATAAGTGGTAATTATATGTATTGTACTAATTTTGATCAGGCTTTTTGTTTGCTTTGGCTAGAGTAAAAACTACCTATGCAATAGCACTCACTACATAGGTAGAGATCAACTTGCATTGTTTCAGGTGCCATATAAACAGATCACTATATATTTTCTTACTTTTCTGAGATGCAGATAACTCCTACCTATTTTTCATTTTGTTTAAGCAACCGGCAGATCATTTGTAACAGCTATAAGTTATATAGTTTCTTGGAAATTATAGCTCTTTAACAACACTTTTTACTGAATAATTTAATCTACAGTTTTGCACTGTATTTTAAATGGCTTTTGCTTTTTGCATATTAGAGCTACAGATCCTTGTCTGTGGTGCTCTATGATTCTCTGCAAAACATTTGACCCTTTTTTTTTAAAAAGAGTTGTTTGATATTAAATTTCTGCCCTGGAAGTTACAGGAGAGGGAATTAGGCCATCTTAAAACATAACTGACATAATGTTGTGCAGTGTTTTTGAGTTACCAGTAGATGGTATTTTATCATACCTACCCAAAAAGATCTTAACCATTGTTTTGCTGAATATCAGTGTTTCACAAGTGTCTCACTTAATCTATTGTGTAATCAAAGGGCAACACTCCTTATTAATGCAGTACATCCTTAAGACCAAAATGATGAATGGGATAGGCTAAAAAAGCAATTGTGCATACAACCTAAATGGTGAAGATGAAATATCCTCAGTGCTTCATTTTTGTAATGCCTGAGCCAATTGTTTAATAGTACAGGCAATCAAATGCAGTCAATAATTATATACTTCTGTTGTACCAAGAGTCAAACTTTGATGCCCTGATTGTAGCATATATGTATTCTTAAATTCTCTCTCTTCCTATTTGGAAAAAGTCAATTCAGTAAGTAAAGGTAATGCCTCGGCTATTTCAACGAACAAATTTTCTTTGGGTTTCCAAAAACAATTTGAATTCTATTACGTACAAAGTTGCATCAAATTACACTTGCATAAAATCAGAAGAACTGTACTTGATTGAGCAAGCAGTCAAATTAATGTTTGCAATCTGTACAATGAGGGTTCCATTTAAAGTAATATAACCTGTCTGTAATCATTCTTTTAATGCTGTTAAAGAATTACATGTTAAAGTATTAAAATGAAGGCTATGTTGCAACTGGGAGATGTCAGTATTGATTCAATTATATCAGGAGAGACATCATCTAGTTGTAATCGATTTAAGTCAAAAAGTGATGGGTTCAAGCTCCTGTCTAGGACTTGAGTACATAACCTAGCCTGAAATTTTAGTGCAGCAGTGGAGATGCCATATTTTGAAAAATGCTAAACAGAGAACCCCATCTCCTGTTCAGGTGGCAATGGAAAAAGCTATGGCATGATCTGAAGAAGAGCGGAGTTTTCCAGTATTCCAATCAAAACTACCAAGAACAGATGAGCTGGTTGAACTTATGAGCTGTTTATCGGATATTGGATTAGCTGCTACATTTGGCTACAGAAGGATAGAAAAAATAATTTATTGACTGAACTACTTTGTGACATTCTGATGTGATGAGGCATTATATAAATGCAGATTATTTTTGGAAACTGATTGCAAGCATAAAGGCACAAATATTTTGATCATCAAAGTTGCTTGTGAACTTTATTTAATATTGACCAATTCTTAAATGTACTTTTTTTTTGCACAATTTGTTGCTTTTTACGTTATGATTTTTCAGTATATTTAGATTTGTTCATTCCTAAATCATAAACAAAATTTAAAATTTTCTTAATTAATTATTTATTTGTCCAATTTAAGTGTGTTGTGTCCTAATTAATGTGCACAGTTCATATTTCTCAATTCTTGTATAGGTTATATATTCCCATTTAAATTCCTCAGCAAACATTTCCTATTGGAATTCTAAAATTGAATGATCAACACTTACCTGTAACATTTTCCTGTCGCAATATCTGGCATTCTAATGGGAATTTCCGTATTCAATGACATTAATGTATAACTATTAGCTAACATGGCTCTAGGTGGTGTACTATCCTTTTTTTAAAGTCACTTACAATGTTTATGAAAAATACCCTGCATTTATGTTGCTGAAATTTCTAACATTCAAAATCATATTTTAAACACTTCTTACATAGTTCGCAATGATTGCATTGTCTTTTGTGTCTTTTAATGTCTTCACTGTTGTTCCATGAAGGCCTCAACCTCTCCCAGAGCTCTTGGTGTGGACAATATTTTTTGCCCAGAGCTAATTGTACATTGAGTTGTAAGCTTAATGTACCTAATTGCCTTGGAAACATTGTTATAATATTTAATCTTCTGAATGGCTGAATTTTTTTTTGTTTTTGGTTTTTGCCAAAACAGTTTTGAAAATTAGAGAAAAAGGGAGGACAAATTTTAAAAGCTTTTTCAGGTTAAGTTTTATTTTCCTTTTAAATAGGCTCATTGTGTTGACAGAATTTGTTGATGTTGACAGAATATATGTTTTGAATTAATGTCTGATACAAAGATGGATTGACATTTGGAAAGTAATCATAAAAACAAACTTAAATGTTAAAAGATCTCTTGAAAATCACAAGCCAATTCTACCAGACGTGAGATTTGCCCAAACCAGTGTTTGCAGGCCTATACTTTTCCTTTCCCATTCATTGCAGACAGATACCAGGAAAACACTGAGGAAAATCCCACACCCCTTATGCCAACTGCCAGGTTTCTGCCTCCACCACAATGATATCAGATGAAAAGAGCCTCCCCACCCCCGGCCATCTTGCTGACAAACCCCACAACTCCATTGCAGTTCTGTCAAATTCAGGACCCTAGTTTGCCAAGCTGTCAGCCGATTTCTTTGCTACTCAAGCATCAAGATTCCCCTCAGATGCAGCAAAGGGTTTTCTACACTACATTTTCTGTCCCCATCTAGCTCTGAGTACAATTCAGATTTTCCCTCTTAACTCCACCAATGGCGTGCTCCTGTTTTGATTGCCTCCCAGCTCTGCCTACTTTAAGACAAAGCATGTCACAACATATTAGTCTTATGAAGAGTATATTATTTTTTGATCGGAAATAAATAATTCACAGATCTAATTTGAAATAGATTATTTTACCTATGTCTATACTGCATTTTCCTAAGTTAATTTCTCAGTATTTTGAGATGTTTAAAACACATTTTAATGTGTTACAGTTTCATGAGCTAATGTAACAGCTGTTAAAAGAAATATTTATTTAGTGGGAACATGGAATTTTAGTGTTTGAAATATTTATTTTGTCTGTATTTCTAACCCTCTTTCTGTGCAGTTACTGGCAAGGGAATGTATTTTAAAATTTCACTTTATTCATGAGTGGCCGGAAGAATATTGAAAGGGTGCTTTTGCATGCATCGACAAATTTACACTTTTGTGTCATGTGTCATAGGAATTGATCAAAAGCCTCAGTGGGACACTGCACATATGCAGCAGCCAAGGTATATTCAGCTTCTCCATGCATTTAATATTTGATATATTCAGTTATTCATTCACTGGTACCTGCCAATAAACCTTATCAGTTTACAGTTGCCCACTGTTCCATCATTTCTTTCATTTACTCGAGGCTGCTTCTATATTAAATTATTGATTGGCTGGTCTTCATTTATGAATACACTGCAGGTATGCGGCTGTATAAATGTATTCGTTTACTAGTTACTGTGCTGAATTACAGGTGGAATTAACTTACTAATTAACTGGTGCCTGCTGCTATATTCATTTATTCAGTAGTGTGCATGCTAGTCTATTAATTCACTACCTATCACATAATTTATTAATTCTACTACTGCTCTATGAATGTCTTCATTCACTCATGCCCATTTCTCCATTAATTTATTGTCACTGGTGCCTGCTGTTTGTTTCTTACTAATTTGCTGGTGCCTGTTCGATTAATTGTAGTGTTCAGCCGTGGCTCAGTTGGTAGCACTCACCTCTTGAGTCAGAAGGTTTGGGGTTCAAGTCCCACTCCAGGACTTGAGCACAAAAATCAAAGCTGACAATCCAGTACTGAGGGAGTTCTGAACTGTTGGAGGCGCCATCTTTTGGATGAGACATTAAACCATGGTTCTATCTGCCCTCTCAGATGGATGAAAAAGATTCCATGACACCATTTTGAAGAGGAGCAGAGGGGTACCCTGTATCCTGGCTAATATTTATTCCTCAATCAACATCACGAAAGCAGATTATCTGGTCATTATCACACTGCTGTTTGTGGAAGCATGCTGTTTGCAAATTGCTGCCATGTTCCTACGTTAAAAGTACTTTTGAAATTAGGTCATTGTTCATTGGCTGTAAAGTGCTTTTAAATGTCTGGTAATTATGAAAGGTGTTAAATGCAACTTTTAGTACCTGCAAATGTGTTATTTTATTGAATCAGTGATGGTCAGTATGTCATTAATTTATTAACTCAACTCTGCTTTCGCCCCTCCCTAATTTATTACTTCACCTCTGCTTTCGCCCCTCCCTATCTCTATAATCTCCTCAATCCTCCCCACAATCCTCCAAAATGATTCTGCTGCTCCACTTCTGGCCTCTTGATCATCCTTGATTTTAACTGTTCCACCATTGCTAGCCATACCTTAAGCTGCGTAGGCCTGAAGTCTGGAATTCCCTCTCTAAATCTCTCCACATCTCTTTCCTTCTTCAAGATACTCCTTAAAACCTACCCCTTTTACCAAGGTTTTGGTCATCTTCCCTAATTTTGCTTTGCATGGCTCGGTGCCCCATTTTCCATTATCAAGTCAAGATATGAACTACATGTCTTTCTATTCATAAAGTGCTTAGTCAGAAAGCAGCATTACGAAGGGCTAGATTTCACTGTAGCAAGGCATCTTGTGTGCCTTGCTGGTTAAGACTTGTTCGGGAACATTTAGGTTTTTAAACTTTTGTTCCTGGAAGTACAAGTTGATAACAACACAGCAAGGGCAATGGCACCCTCTATCTTGGTGAACAACTGGATGGTCACTTTAACCAATGAGATTTAATGATTGAAAAATAAACACAGGAAATACTGAGTAGAGTGACTTAGAATGGGTGAGTTCAATGTTAAATCAAGTATAGAAAGAAATAGGAAAGGAAAGATCAGATTAACAGAAAAAAAAGGAAAAATTAAAAGCAATATAGCAATTTAACTCAATGCACTTTAGCAAGTTAGTGAGCTCCACCATGGGGAAGATATGAGGGACAGGTGCATAGCAACGTCCTCACCTCCAAGTTACCACGCTGATTTGGCCTCTCACTTTAGGATGGATAGAATACAAAAAAGATTTATGAGAATGGTTCCTGGGATGAGAAACTTCAGTTATGTGGATAGGTTGGTGTGATGACTGCTACTTTAAGATCAGTCCAGTTGAGTAGGGGTCATGTGATTCATTCAACTAATATGTTGCTAGTGTGGGGGAATAAATTCTAGGGAGGGGTTCCCTAGGCAAAAAATGGCTGTATATAAGCACCAGAAGCTCTTGTGTAAGGTTCATTTTGTTTGACAAAGAAGCCTCTCAGTGTGTTTCTACAGTTGGTAAAGCTGTAACTGTTCTCCTTAGGGAAGGTTGAGAGGAGGTTTGGCAGTTGTGCTCACAACAATGAGGGGTCCAGACAGAGTAGATAGGGAGAAACTGTTCCCATTGGCAGAAAGATCAAGAACCAGAGGACCCTGATTTAAAGTGTTTAGCAAAAGAACCAGAGCCAACATGAGGAAAAACTTTATTCTGCAATGAGTACAGGGGTTGTTAGGATCTGGCATGCACTGCCTGAGTGTAGTCAATGCAGATTCAATCATGGCTTTCAAAAGGGAATTGAATAATTATCTGAAGAGAAAAGATTTTCAGGGCTATGGGGGACTAGCTGAATTTTAGCAGACGGCCAGCACTGACATGATGAGCCGAATGGCCTCTTGCGCTGTAACCAAAGCGCTGGAAATACTCAGCCGGTCTGGCAGCATTTGTGGGGAAAGAAACAGATCCAATGTTTTGAGTCGAATAAGACTTCTTCAGAACTGAAGGAGGATAGAAATGTGATGGGTTATATGCTTCAGGGTGGGGGTGCAGGGAGGAAGAACAAAAAGGGAAGGTCTGGGATGGGGAAGAGGTGGGGGGGAGATTGGTTTTGTTCCATGATATCTTCGTAATTCATTCTATTTGTTCCTGACTTGGGCATATATCATCGTTCCTTCATTCTACCTGGGTCAAAAATGATGAAACTCCCTACCTAAAAGTATTGTGGAGTTACCTTCACTACAGGAGGTTCAAGAAGAAAGATTAAACACCAGGTAATAAATGCCAATTATGCCCATACTCAGAGAATGAATAAAACGTAAATCTCCCATTGGTATAACCCTTCTACTTACTTCCTTGTTTGTGTTTTCAGAGTAATCCCTCCTGTGGGGCGTCAAGTACGTAAACAGTGTGTGCGCAAGAAGAGCTGTGCCGTGAACAGCAGGGCGGGAATGCTTTAACTGACGCACCAATGATCCGGGCCGCGCGCGGATTCGGTTATTTATGAATCACTTGTTGCGTTGGCGATGCCTGAGCAGGATCAGAACGTGCTGGGAGGGTACCTCAGCCGGCTGGGGGAGTTTGCGGATGAACATATTCACGTGGTGCGGGTATGGGGGTCGTTCCGGTGCTCTCACTCAGGCAGCTAGAGTCACTTTTCGGTCAGGAGTCTTCACTGCTCGAATATTTTAGCTACCAGAAAAATGGCTGAACGGTCAGCCTTTGTGGGTAATGTGCAATTTGGGCTTTGAAGGCTAGGCGCGGTTAAAGGATTGTGAACACGGGAGGATCGACAGCATCTCATCGCTCGATTTGTTTTATAAACATGGGAGAGTTTATGTGTCTCACCGCTCTTTTTTGCAGAACCTCGGTACGGGCCTGGCAGTGGTCGGAGTTGTGATGTTTGCCAGAAGCGTCAGACTAGTAAGTGACGCTGGAGTTTCTCTCTCAACTTCGCTCCTGCACCAGAAAACCAGGCACATAAAGTGACCTTTTTGTTTACAGAGTTAGCTATTCGGGGTTAAGACTTTTCTTTAGTGAGTTTGAATCTGCAAAGATAAATTTCTCTATCTATAATTAATGGTACAACTACAAAGGATTTTTTAAAAATCGTAAATTCTGGAAGTCGAATACCAGACAAAACGTTGGTATTTGTCAAGAGAAAAGATGCTAATGTTTCAAGTCTTGACTTCAATAAAACTAGAAGTCAAATAATACATAGAGAACTGATCAAACTTTAATTAAACAAACTCCAAGGCTAAATCACCATTCATGACTTACAAAACTTTATATACTGTGTCTCAGTCTCCAAGCCTCAACAAGTACTTGCATTTGTCTTTACTGTCTTTAATACGATAAAATGTCTCAATGTGCTTCACAGGGATGTTAACAAGCAAAATTTGGCATTGGGCCATGTAAGGAGACATTATTACCGATTGGCCAGGGTGGTTGGTTTTAAGGAGTGTCTTAAAGCAGAAAGAAGCAGAAATGTTTTGGGAGGGAATTCCAAGAGCTTATGATCCAGGCAGATAAAAGCACAGCTGCCAATGATGAAGCAATTAAAGTCAGGGATGTGCAAGAAACCAGAATTGAAGGAGCACAGAGATCTTGGAGGGTTTTAGGACTGGAGGAGGTTACAGACATTGGAAGAGGCAAAGCCATGGATGGATTTGAAAGGAATAATGAGAATTTTATAATTGAGGTATTCTTGGCTGGGAGCCAGTGTTGGTCAATGAGCCCAGGGTTGAAAGGTGAATGGGGCTTGAAGCAAGTCAAGACACAGGCAATGCAGAGTTTCGGTTGCCCTTCAGTTTATAGAGGATAGAACCTGGGAGACCAGCCAGGAGTTTCCAATTGACATCTTTTATGTTGGGTGAGGGCAGGGTCATGAGTTTCTGATTGGCATCTTTTACGTTGGGTGAGGACAGGATCATGATCTTCTGCAACTGAATAAACTGGTGTTCCTAAATAATTGACACTCCAGTGAGGTTCTGGAGGATGACTAGGAACAAAGAGCCAATGCCCTCAGGGGAAGAAAGTAAAAGCAATGTTTATGAACCCTTTTTCATTATATAAAATAAATTTCAGGAACCATTATCCATTGAGCAATATCATTGCCAGAAATTGGAAAATCTCATTAAAGCAGAGAGGGATTGTTGTATGATTTGTACTGGAACCAAAATGAATATTCTTAATTGACCTTATCAAAAACAAAACCAGGGCTCTTATCTATAGTCTAAACTCCAAAATGTAAACCAATTCTATCTTGTAGCCTTTCAATATGAGGGCCTGCACTCTTGCAGACTAATATATTGAGCTTTGCATTATGTTCCTGCTCTTCTGAAAGAGCAATTCTTTTGAGCAGCACCGCAGAAATTTGCTGTTAATAGAGCAAAAAATGCTGTCAGCATGTCCAAATGTCATACTCCAGTTAATATACTTTATTGTTGATGGGAAATACTTAGATCATGCCAGCTGCTTTGTGAAACTGATCACATTCTAATTAACAAAGACCAAATAATTATAATGTTTACTTACAGCATTTAAGTGACATGCCTGCTTGAATGCAGCTCTAATTCATTTTGCCTTAAATTGTATAGAAATTTTGCCATAAACAAGATATTGATTGAATTTATGGGAGGAAAATTATAGGTGAACCACTACTAAGCAATTAAAAAATAAAATGAGCACGCAGCTATCGTAGTCAATGCATCACTCTGCTCTAGCTGTAAAACAGTCTTGAAGTTTTGACATTTTTTGATCTGCAGCCTAACTAATGAACACATTTCATCTCCACAGTTTCCTCATCAAAGAGTTGAATTGAGTGACCTCAGGATCCATTTACTTAATGCAGTTAGACTTTTATGACCTTAAAATGGTGCACGCTTAAACCTTTGCAGCAGAATAGTACACTCCATTGTATGATGTAATGTTTCTGCTATGAAAATGTTTGATTTTCCATAAACAAAGTAATGTGAGATCTAATAAATTTTCAAAATTACCTATTATGGTTTTGCAATTGATTTCATTATAGATACAAAATAAAATTATGATTTTAAGATTCCAACAGAATGTCTATTTGAGTTGGAAATAATAGTTGGACCAGTAATGAAAATTCTTGTGACCATTTTTCTTCATCTTTGCAGTTTACTAAATTTACTAGTGCTGCAGAGATACCTGATAAATTTATTGAAAAAAGTGTTAAACTTCGAGGGAGAGTACATCATATAATGAAAAATGGACTAGAACTAGAACATATTCCCATTACCCTTCCTGTTATTTCATCACTACAAAGAAGATGTAAGTAACTGCTTGGTAACATAAGATAATATATATGTGAACTACAGAATTAACTCAGTGATTGAAACTAAAGACTGCTTGTGATGCCACTTTCTGCATGTGACTGATAACTGCCAATCTTGAAATCACATGAATGTAGTGTAAAATGCATCAAATGACGATATTAGATTAATTTGATATGGTGTCATTTATTAAAATTCACAGAACTCCATGTGGATTTTACTAGAAATGTGCAATCACTGTGATTAAACTTAGCTTGTGAGCTATTTGAATTTTAATGAAGTAGTAATTTTTATAACCCAAATGTAGACATTATTGAGCCAAATATTTGACATTACTAATATTTGGCTCTCTTAGCCAAGTTTTGATTGGTTTTGTCCACTAAGCATAAACTTTAAAAAAATGGTATGGCAGGATCAGTGCTGGGGCCTCACCTATTTACAATCTATACCAATGACTTGGATGAAGAGGATCAAATATATGGTAGCTAAATTTGCCAATGACACCAAGGTGGGTAGGAAAGTAAGTTGTCTAGAGGAGGTAAAGAGCTTACAAAAGGGACTTAGGTTAAGTAAGTTGGCAAAAAATTGGCAGAGTCTAATGCGAGAGAATGCAAACTTGTCTGCTTTGGCAGGAAGGATAGAGAAGCAGTATATTAGTTAAATGGAGAGACACTGCAGAATTCCATGGTACAGAGGGATCTGGGTGTGCTGGTACATGAATCACAAAAAGTTAGTATTGGGTACAGCAAGTGATTAAGAAGGCAAATGGAATGTTGGCAATTGTTGGTGCAAGGGGAATCTACTTTAAAATATGGCTATGTGCTCTAGCACTGCAAGGCCTCAGTGAGACTGCTTACTTAAAGGATATAACTGCATTAGAAGCAGTTCAGAGAAGATTCACTTTACTGAGCCCTGGGATGAAGGGCTTAGCTTATGAGGAAGGAATGAGCAGGCTGGGCTATATCCATGAGAGTTCAGAAAATGAGAGGTAATCCTGTGGAAACACAATATCCTGAGGGGACTTGACAGGGTGGATGCTGAGAGAATGTTTCCCCTTGTGGGTGAGTCTAGAACTAGTGGGGACAGTTTAAAAATAAGGGGTCTCCCTTTGAAGACTGAGATTAGAAGAACTATTTTCTTTTGCAGAGTTGTTAGTCTGTGGAATTCTCTTCCCAAGGAGCAGTCAAGGCTGAGTTCGATAGATTTTTTTGATCAATAAGGGAGCCAAGGGTCAAGGGGAGCAGACGGGAAAGTGTCGTTGAGGCTGCAATCAGATCTTACTGAATGGTGGAGCAGGCTCAAGGGGCTGAATATCCTTCTCCCCTTAATTCTTGTGTTCCTTGCATTGTAAACCACAGAACTTTTATAATTTTAGGAGGTAGATTTTCAAATTGAGTTCTGGAGACAATAGGAGCTCTCAGATTTCAGGATGGAATCATGCGCTGTGCACATATTCTTTGAGATCTTTTCTTTATTTGACACCCAAATTCATCATTCACATATTTCAAAGTTTTAATATTAAAATTTAACCTTATGGCCCATAATGGTTCAGAAGAGAAAGATTTGTTATGTTGAATTTGCAACCAAAACAAAGAGGCTTACTGTGGTAGTATGCAACAATTGTTGTCTGATATAATATTGTTACATGCTCTGAGTAGCTGATTGCACAAGTCTTGCCTTTTGTGTATTTAAAAAAAAATCCACAGCCAATTTACTAGTTTTTTTTTTAGAAACTTGTGTGTAATGAGTAAATCCTGCGTGTTTCAAGTTGACATTGTCAATTCTTTTTGTGTAATTCTACTTCTTTTGTGCCTGGGTATTACATTCAATATACAATAAATAGTAAATAGGTACACTTGCTGTATATAGTCAGGCTTTCCAATGTTAGGCTGTGACTTCTCTAAGTTGGCTCCAAGATCTGTTCCTCTTGACATTCAGGGATTGCCAACGTTCAACCCTGAACCAACACAAAAACAAATTAACTGGTTATTTATCTAATTTGCTGTTTTTTTTCTAAGCTTTCTGCATGAAAATTGGCTGGTTGTTTGCCTGCATGACGCATGTGACTGGGCTTCATGGGACTAATTCACTGATGCAAAGCACTTTTGAGATATCCTGGGGATATGAGAGACTTTATTCTTTCACAGGATGTGGGCATCGCTGGTCAAGCCAACATTTGTTGCCCATCCCTAATTGCCCTTGATAAGGTGGTGGCGAGTTGTCTTCTTAAACCACTGCAGTTCATGTGGCTAATGTATCCCCACAGTACTATTAGTAAGGCAATTCCAGGATTTTGTCCCAGCAACAGTAAATATTTCCAAATCAGGGTGGTATGTGGCTTGGATAGGAACTTGCAAAAGGTGGTGTTTCCATGCATCTGCTGCCCTTGTCTTTCTAGATGGTGAGGTCATGGGTTTGGAAGGTGCTGTTGAAGGAGCCTTGGTGAGTAGCTGTAGTGCATCTTGTAAATGGTACACTGCTGCCACAGTGCGCTGGAGGTGGATGGAGTGAATGTTGAAGTTGGTGAATGTTGAAGTTGGTGAATGTTGAAGTTGGTGAATGTTGAAGTTGGTGAATGTTGAAGTTGGTGAATGTTGAAGTTGGTGAATGTTGAAGTTGGTGAATGTTGAAGTTGGTGAATGTTGAAGTTGGTGAATGTTGAAGTTGGTGAATGTTGAAGTTGGTGAATGTTGAAGTTGGTGAATGTTGAAGTTGGTGAATGTTGAAGTTGGTGAATGTTGAAGTTGGTGAATGTTGAAGTTGGTGAATGTTGAAGTTGGTGAATGTTGAAGTTGGTGAATGTTGAAGTTGGTGAATGTTGAAGTTGGTGAATGTTGAAGTTGGTGAATGTTGAAGTTGGTGAATGTTGAAGTTGGTGAATGTTGAAGTTGGTGAATGTTGAAGTTGGTGAATGTTGAAGTTGGTGAATGTTGAAGTTGGTGAATGTTGAAGTTGGTGAATGTTGAAGTTGGTGAATGTTGAAGTTGGTGAATGTTGAAGTTGGTGAATGTTGAAGTTGGTGAATGTTGAAGTTGGTGAATGTTGAAGTTGGTGAATGTTGAAGTTGGTGAATGTTGAAGTTGGTGAATGTTGAAGTTGGTGAATGTTGAAGTTGGTGAATGTTGAAGTTGGTGAATGTTGAAGTTGGTGAATGTTGAAGTTGGTGAATGTTGAAGTTGGTGAATGTTGAAGTTGGTGAATGTTGAAGTTGGTGAATGTTGAAGTTGGTGAATGTTGAAGTTGGTGAATGTTGAAGTTGGTGAATGTTGAAGTTGGTGAATGTTGAAGTTGGTGAATGTTGAAGTTGGTGAATGTTGAAGTTGGTGAATGTTGAAGTTGGTGAATGTTGAAGTTGGTGAATGTTGAAGTTGGTGAATGTTGAAGTTGGTGAATGTTGAAGTTGGTGAATGTTGAAGTTGGTGAATGTTGAAGTTGGTGAATGTTGAAGTTGGTGAATGTTGAAGTTGGTGAATGTTGAAGTTGGTGAATGTTGAAGTTGGTGAATGTTGAAGTTGGTGAATGTTGAAGTTGGTGAATGTTGAAGTTGGTGAATGTTGAAGTTGGTGAATGTTGAAGTTGGTGAATGTTGAAGTTGGTGAATGTTGAAGTTGGTGAATGTTGAAGTTGGTGAATGTTGAAGTTGGTGAATGTTGAAGTTGGTGAATGTTGAAGTTGGTGAATGTTGAAGTTGGTGAATGTTGAAGTTGGTGAATGTTGAAGTTGGTGAATGTTGAAGTTGGTGAATGTTGAAGTTGGTGAATGTTGAAGTTGGTGAATGTTGAAGTTGGTGAATGTTGAAGTTGGTGAATGTTGAAGTTGGTGAATGTTGAAGTTGGTGAATGTTGAAGTTGGTGAATGTTGAAGTTGGTGAATGTTGAAGTTGGTGAATGTTGAAGTTGGTGAATGTTGAAGTTGGTGAATGTTGAAGTTGGTGAATGTTGAAGTTGGTGAATGTTGAAGTTGGTGAATGTTGAAGTTGGTGAATGTTGAAGTTGGTGAATGTTGAAGTTGGTGAATGTTGAAGTTGGTGAATGTTGAAGTTGGTGAATGTTGAAGTTGGTGAATGTTGAAGTTGGTGAATGTTGAAGTTGGTGAATGTTGAAGTTGGTGAATGTTGAAGTTGGTGAATGTTGAAGTTGGTGAATGGGGTACCAATCAGATGGGCTGCTTTGTCCTGAATGGTTTCGAGCTTCTTGAGTATTGCTGGAGTTGCATCCATCCAGGCAATTGAAGAGTAGACTGGGCATTTAATAAATTTATCTCCACAAGCGGTCATCTTGCTATATTTTTCTTCTGTTTCTGATGTCAATCATACTGATCTGCTTTGATGGATTGAATGTCAATTTAACGCAACTATGTTATGGATATAGTGGTACATAAGAATAGGAATAGGCCATTCAACTGCTTGAGCCTGCATTGTATTAGATCCTACCTGATCTGTACATCATTTCCATTTTCTTGCACGTGTGGCATGTTACAATTTTTTTTTCTGGGGCATTGTTTGATAGATCCAGAAAATGGATCTGGAAAATTCAGATATAGTTTATAATCCTAATTCAGCTAATTATGCTTTATGCTATTCTCTTTGACCATATCTGGTCCTGGTCGAACAAATAGCTTTATACTTTATGCTGATGTAGTTTTGTCACAGCATTTCTGATATGAACACTCACGTCCCAGAGCCTTGAGAGTTGGCTTGCAGCTTTCACAGCAAGGTAGTAGTTTTTTTTAAAAAAACAGGATATCCTATCATTACCCTGATCCAGGATATGTACTGTTCAGAGATCAACTAGTACCCGTTTTTGCTATAGATGCTTAAGTCCTGGTTGGATAAATGGAATTATACATTCTTTGCCTTGGCTGTTTTTATTGTCTTGCACTTGTACAGGGACATGGTGCTGGAGTAGTATTTCACAATTGCCTGAATATTTGATGATATGAAAATATAAATAGCACCACAGCTCAGATTCAGTCAACCTCCAGCTGATGGGCTAGATGCTTAGTTGAAAAGGATCAAGCTGATCTCCTGGGGCTATCTCTTCAGGTCAACTTTCAGCATTCTTCCTGTAAATTTTCCACTCAAAAAGTATGACAAAAAGGCTTACCCTATGGTATCAGAAAAGGCAATTGGGTCCTTTAGCCTTGGATTCCCCATTAAACATAGAATACTCTATCCTTAATTCTTGGACTCAAATAATCATCTGTGGAAATCCTCCTTAAAGGTGTACAAAATGAAGGTTACGTTCCCCTTTAAAAGATTTTGGGTTAAGTTACTCCAGTTGGGTAAGCTATTTTACCTGTTGTGTGTGAAATGCATTTTATTTCAAATTTACCATGATTAATAAAGAAACACTCCTGTTTTCCTCAGGGCAATCAAATGGTCATCTGATGGTCAGGCTGGCTGGCTTGCAAATAACTGATGAGGGCAGAGCCTGGTTAAGAGAACAAATAAAACCACCTCATGTTGTTTGGTTTCAACCTCTGAGGAGGGAGAATTCTTTTATTGATTGCATTGTAAGATTAAACAAGGTAAGTCCATGTCTCAGATAACCAAGTTTAATTTGTATCGAATCATGGTATTGTTACAATGTGCTTCAGAAGACTGGAGCAAACAAACTGTAATTACAGCTCAAATTTTGAGAATGGTGCAAGAAAATGATACTATGCTGCCTGGTATCTGGTGACGACGTTTTTTAATGTTAAGAAAGGGCTAGTGAGGTATGTGGAACATTCCTTGTTCCAGTCCTACTCCGGCCCCCTTCCACAACTCTTTCTCCGGTACATCGATGATTTCTTCGGTGCTGCTTCATGCTCTCGTTGGGACTTGGAAAAATTTATTAATTTTGCTTCCAATCTCCACTCCTCCATCATTTTCACATGGTCCATCTCTGACACTTCCCTTCCCGTCCTTGAGTTCTCTGTCTCAATCTCTGGTGATAGACTGTCCACCAATATCCATTACAAACCTACTGACTCCCACAGCTGCCTCGACTACAGCTCCTCACACCCCGCTTCCTGTAAGGACTCCATCCCATTCTCTCAGTTCCTTTGTCTCCGTCGCATCTGTTCTGATGATGCTACCTTCAAAAACAGTTCCTCTGACATGCCCTCCTTCTTCCTTAACTGAGGTTTTCCACCCGTGGTCGTTGACAGGCCCCTCAACCGTGTCCGGCCCATCTCCCGCGCATCCGCCCTCACGCCTTCTCCTCCCTCCCAGAAACATGATAGGGTCCCCCTTGTCCTCACTTATCACCCCACCAGCTTCCGCATTCAAAGGATCCCCACCAGCCTCCGCCATTTCTGCCAACTCCAGCATGATGCCACCACCAAACACATATTCCCTCCCCCCCCCCCCCTCCCTGCGGCATTCCGTAGGGATCGTTCCCTCCGGGACACCCTGGTCCACTCCTCCATCACTCCCTACTCTTCAACCCCCACCTATGGCACCTCCCCATGCCCACGCAAAAGATGCAACACCTGCCCCTTCACTTCCTCTCTCCTCACCGTCCAAGGGCCCAAACACTCCATTCAAGTGAAGAAGCGTTTCACTTGCATTTCCCCCAACTTAGTCTACTGCATTCGTTGCTCCCAACGCGGTCTCCTCTACATTGGAGAGACCAAACGTAAACCGGGTGACCGCTTTGCAGAACACTCTTGCCCACATTATTTTTAAATCTTTTATGCTCTGCTAGCCCTTCCACCCCACCCCCACTAGAGCTGTACCTTGAGTGCCCTACCATCCATTCTTAATTAGCACATTCGTTTAGATAATATCACCACCGTCAATGCCTCTGTGTTCTTTTGTCTGTGACATCTTTTGATTATCTGCTCATATCACTGCTTGCTTGTCCCTACAACCACAACACCACCACCACCACCACCACCCCCCCCCCACCATCCCCACCTTAAACCAGCTTATATTTCACCCCTCTCCTTAGGTTCACTCAGTTCTGTTGAAGGGTCATGAGGACTCGAAACGTCAACTCTTTTCTTCTCTGCCGATGCTGCCAGACCTGCTGAGTTTTTCCAGGTAATTCTGTTTTTGTTTTAGTGAGGTAATCTGTTCTTCTGTAATATTAGAAACCTAAAGCTGCTTAGAGGGCTGTTTATGCACTTTTTCAAAGGCTGAAATTGATGTTAAATGGCCTTGCATCAGCTGCAATTGTACTTCAACTGCAGTCCACTATAGTTAATTTAAAGGAGTTCTTGGCACAAAAAATTCAATTGTCTAGTAATTCAAATTAACCAACAAATTAATATGACCATATAAAGAAAATATACTTTAAAAATTTCAAACTATCCAGTGACTTTAAAAGTAAACCAACACAGTTGACGTAGTTGAGGCAGAGTTGCTTGTAATATGTGGCAGGATTGTTTTGCTATTAACATTAATTATGCATGTTCCATCTCAAAATCTGTATCCTAACAGGACCAATAAAGATAAATTCTAAGTATTTAAATTACTGAAGGTGTACACAAATCCTGATAATGTACAAAGTAAAATAATACAGGTACTGGAAATCTGAAATATAATCAGCCAATCAGGCAAAATCTGTGGAGAGAGAAACTTTTAAACTTTCAGGTCTGTGACCCTTCATCAGAACTAGAAAATCTTTTGAATGTAACAGATTTTAAAGAAAATGCAGGGAAAGGGGGAGGGAAGGAAAGAACAAAAAGGAAGGTTTATGACACAATTGAAAGCAGGAATGATGTAAATAGCATAAAGGATAATGGGGAAATGCCAGAGCTTCTGGTAATGTAACAAGTAAAGAAACAAAAGATGTGTCTAGAGGACCTGTAAATGTCAACAGTAGAATCATTACCAGCATCTCCTGTCTTTTTAAAAAAAAAAATGGGCAGTGGTTATTTTGTGAAATTGTCCAACTCCATGTTGAGTCTGGAATGTTAGAGTGCCTAATTGAACAACACTGTTCCTCGAGCTTCCATGAGCATGGAGAGGTTAAAGTGGGATGAAAAATTGAAATGGCAAATGACTGGAAGCTCAGGGTCATGCTTGCAGATTTAATAGAACTGTTCAGCAAAGTGATCACCCCAATTTGAGTTTGATCTCTCAATGTGGAGGAGATTGCATTGTGTGCAGCAAAATATTCCTTTTGCCATTTAACCTCCTGTGTCCTCCATTAGACTTTCCCTTTTATTCTTGCCTCCTCCCCCTTCTCCATACCTGTATTTGTTAAAACCTGTTACACCTATAACATTTTTCAGTTCTGACAAATGGTCAGACCTGAAACGTTAACTGTTTTTCTCTCCATTAATGCTGCCCGACCTGAGTATTTCTAGTGTTTTGATTTTGGTACCAGTCTCTGATTCATTTCTCTCTGACTCCTTTCCAGTTAATATAATGTTTCTTAAATCTAGTTTCTTGGAGATTTTCCTTTTATAGCAATTTTTCATTCCGACAGACTTCTAGACTTAAGTGAATCTTTATTTTAATCCTCCTGTAATTTCTTTTTAAAAAGCTTCTTTTGCAGTCATGATTGAACTCTGCTAATAAATTTACTTCTCTGGCAGGAGCCCTTCTGGATATGTCCCATTGCCATGCATTCAGAAATTAACCTGATATATCTAAGATGTCAGCAAGGAACCCCTGGGACGCCCTACTGGATTCCTCACTAGGTTTCAATTTAACTCTCCACACATTTCACCTTAACTCCCCTTACATCTACCCTCTGCTTCCTTCCCTTTAAATTAGTTACTAATCAATATCTCTTTTTTCCCTTGATATGCACTGTTCTTTGTAAAAAAAAAACCTCATGCAATAGACCTTCGGATGTCAAGGTGTGATATACTATATGGTCTCTGCCAAATTTAACTGTAGGCATTCATTTTGGAGAGGCTGTGATTGGACAATGGAGGATAATATGATAGTGTAAGGTTGTTTACTTTGGTAGTAAGCATAGAAACACAGAATTTTTTTTAAAAGTTGAAACTTGTATATGTTGATGCTCAGAGGGATTTGTGTGTACTTGTACGAGAGACACAAAGTTAGCATGCAGGTAGAGCAGGCAATTAAGGCAAATGGCCTGTTGGCCTTTATTGCAAGAGAATTGGAGTACAGGAATAAAGAAGTCTTGCTATACTTGAACAGGGCTTTGGCGAGTATTCCACGCCTGGCATACTCAGCACTGTTTTGGCCTCCAAATTTAAGGAAGGGTATACATGCACTGGGGGCATTACAGCAAAAGTTCACTAGATTGGTCCCTGGAATGAGAGGGTTGCCCTATAATGAGAGGCTGAGTAGATTGGATCTAAATTCTCTGGAGTTTAGAAGAATGAGGGGGTGATCTTATTAAAACATACATGATTCTGAAGGAATCATTGCCAATACTCCGTGGAAGGGTCATGAGGACTCAAAACGTCAACCTTTTTCTTCTCCGCCGATGCTGCCAGACCTGAGTTTTTCCAGGTAATTCTGTTTTTGTTTATGATTCTGAAGGAGCTTGACAGAGTATACACTGAGAGGTTATTTCCCCTGGTTGGGGAATCTAGATCATAAGGGCACGGTCTCAAAATGAGGGGCTAACTATTTAAGGCCGAGACTTCTGCACTCCCAAGGGTTGTGAATCTTTGAAGTTCTCTATCCCGGAGGGCTGTGGATGTTTCATTTTTGAGTGCATTTAAGATTGAGACACGGATTTTCGGTATCTCAGGAAATCGGGATAGTGGGTGGGAAATGGAGTTGCCATGATCATACTGAATTGTGGAGCAGGCTTGATGTTGTACTCTTATTTCTTATGTTTTTGTTATCTTCCTTTCTTAGTTTATTTCACACATGCTCTTCCATTTACTTCTGTTTATTGGAAAATTAAAGGCTTCAATTGTTGTGATTAGGCTAATGGGCCCATAGTTATCCCTAAATATGGCAACTATATTTTGTTTTCAATGTATTGGAAGCACCCTGATGTTTATTGATTCTCTCAATGCGACTATTGCTTCATAAATCTTCTGTCTTGTCTCTGCAAGTACCTTTCAGAAAACCAAGGAATTTATTAGGCTTTGAGCTTATTTAGAAATTGTGCTTCAATAATATCAGTCCTAAAGGCAAACACTTTTGATGCTCATGAAGAACAGGTAGTATTGAGATTAATTAGCTAAAGGGAAGGAAGCAGATGATAGCTATGAGGGGACTTGAGTCAAAATTGTTTTCCTGACATGTCAAATTAGGCTGTAGCTGTGTACCATATTGACACATTGAGCCTTTTGAAGTTGAACATTTCCAATTTATGTTGGGCTGGTTAAAGATTCTCCCCTCTGTCTGTTTTCCCGCCTCCACCATACAATTGGTGCTATTTTTGCTCAACTTTCTAATTTTGTAGTTCCCTTATTATCAGCAGCCTGTCTGCATCAGATCCCAAATGTTAACCTAACTTTTTGTATACACCTGGATTTTCATACCACAGCTTTTGCTGCAATACTGGCTATGAGTTTAATCTTCTGCGCATTGGTGCAACCTAGGAGATCTTCATTGTGGGCTTTTCCTTTGGATGGTGATTTGCTATCTGTAAGTGACCAGATTGTCCACACACTTGGGATCTGCCTAACCTTCCCCAGCACATTCTCAGGGTCTTGGGAGCCTTATCAACCAGATATTTCATGCTTCCTTGACCCTCTTAGCTGCTCATTTACACTTCCTTTGGACCCATCTTTTGTTTCTTCGCTTGTCTTGAATCAAAATCCGTTTTGGTCATTTAATCACTCTTATTCTGCATCCTATCACAGACCTTCTCCTTTGTTTTTCATTCTCCATCTCTATACCCTGGCTATGTATTTGCTTAAAATCGTTTAACCTTTAATTTTGTGTTGGGAAATATTAGATAATATCCACTGAAATGATCACTGTGGATGTCGCCTGACTTGCTAAGTGTTTTCCAGCATTTTGTCTTTTTATTTGTGACTTTCCAGCATTTGTTCTTCTGTACTGGTGAACCCGCTTTGCTTTCTTTGAATTGTTTAAGTGCTCTGTTTTCCAAAGCCTTTCACTCATCCTGTCTAAAACTGTGCCCAGCACCTATTTTTATGAGAAAAGGCAACATTTGGGCCACCTATCATTAACCTCTCCTAGTAGCTCTTCCAAATGGCTGGCAGTGGCTATAAGCCAATAAAATTGTGGAAAGATCTCCTACCAGTACGTGGCTGGCAGTGAGGTAAGTAGCCCTGAGTCTACCTATCTTTCAGTAGCACGTTTCCAGGCATTTTAATTGTTATTGCAAATGAATGTCACCGTAGCTTTGTTAAAGATAAAAACATGTTTGACTAACTGAATTGAATTGTTTTATGAAGTAACAGAGGGGGTTTGATTGATGATTTTATGAACTTTCAAAGGGTGTTTACTAAACTACCACATAACTGACCTGTGAACAAAATAAAGCCCATGGGGTTAAAGGGACAGGGGTAGTGTAAGTACAAAATTGGCTAAGGAATAGAAAGCAAAGAGTAGTGGTGAATGGTTCTTTTTCAGACTGGAGGGAAGTGCACATTGGTATTCCCCAGGGGTCAGTGTTAGAACCACTGCTTGTTTTGAGATATGTTACTGACCTGGACTTGGGCATATACAGGGCATACTTTCAAAGTTTGCAGAATATACAAAACTCAGAAATGTAACAAACTTCAGGAGGCCGTAGACTGGTGAAATGGACATTCACACTGAAGATGAATTTTAATGTAGAGAGATGTGAAGTAATTCATTTTGGCAGGGAAGAATGAGGAGCAACGACATGAACTAAATAGTATAATTTTAAAGGGGTTACAGGATTAGAAGGACCTGGGAGCATATGTACACAAATCTTAGAAGGTGACCGGGCAATTCAAAAAGGTTGTCAAAAAGGCATATGGGAACTTTGGTGTTTTTAATAGAAGCATGGAGTACAAAAACAAGAAGTTATGTTAAACCCTTTTATAAAACACGAGTTATGCCTTTGGGAAATTATTGTATTTAATTCTGGGAATCGTATTTTAGAAAGGATGGTAATTAGCCAGAGTCCACGAGAGGCCATAGGGGTCCCCCTCTGTTAGAAACAAGTGGTGATATCGCTTGAGGGGTACCATATGTAACATGGGGCAAGGCAAGGAGGCAGCCCTCCATGATCTACCGCAGCCAGTATAGGGATTGAACCCAAACCATTGGAGTCATTCTGCACCATGCTCTAGCCATCCAGCCAAGTGAGCAAACTGACCCTCACTTCAGGAAGGATATTGAAGCCTTAAGAGGTACAGAAGAGCTTTACTAAAATGGCACTAAGATTGAGGGACTTCAGTTGTGTAGAGAGGTGGGAGAAGCTGGTGTTGTTCATTGAGCAGAAAAGGTTAAGAGGAGATTTACTAGAGGTGTGCAAAATCACGAACCATTTTGACAGAGTAAATAAGGAGAAACCGTTTCTGGTGGCAGGATGGTCAGTAACTGGAGGACACAGATTTATGGTTTTTGACAAGAGTCAGAATTGACAAAGGAAACATTTTTTTTACACAGTGAGTTGTGATCTTGAGTGCACTGTCTGATAGATTGGTGGGTGCAGATTTGAAAGTAAGTTTCCAAAGGGAGTTGAATAAATGCTTGAATGGAAAATTTTGCAGGGCTATGGAGAAAGGGGAGGGCAATGGGATTAATTGGGTAACACTTCCAAAGAGCTGGCACAGCCAAAATGGGCTAAATTGCCGTCTATGCGGTCCAATTTTGAGTTCACATTTTTTTTGCTTTGCATTATTTTTGTGACAGGAGACAATTTTATACTCTCCAAAATATTGAGTATGGCATTGTTGCTCTCTTTGAATCTTCTATACTGACTCCTGTCTCTATCAACATCATCTCCTATTTGTCATAAATTCTTGCATCAGTGTTGATCAAACTCCCAATTAGAATCTCTCTCTGCTTTTCTTGCCAGTATCCTTCAGCAGTATGTATTTATTTTCAATATTCTGGGCTACAGACTTGAGCTGTATCTTGCACACTTCATGATTACTCGCTCATTAACCACTGTCCAATCTTCTGCTAGGATCACTTCTCATTTCTACCGCAGTCTCAGGCTGTCAGTTTCTTTGGCATTCTCTAGCTTTGACCTTGTGGAGAAATATTACATGTATTGACCCTTAAAAGACGATTATTTGAAGTGATTTTGCAGTTTAGCTCAATTGTCCCTTCTTAGCTTGTTTAATGATAATACCCCTGGTGGCTTTTACGATATTTTTTGTTATGATATCATAGCCCGTAAACTGAGAATTTGAAAAAAAAACTTTGTTCAACCAAGAACGCACACTTTTCTATTGCAACCTCAGCATGAGTCAGCTAAGTCAGCTGAATAGTTCTTAATGTTTATGCACAGATATATGCTAGTTCTAACATTTATGGGCCTCTTTTTTCAGAAAAGCCTTTTATATTGCTTATCATTTGTTTGTCATCTGCTGTTTGCCCAGTTCAACTGAAAATTTGCTTTTATGTTTCCTGTTAGTTGTATCGAAGTAATAAGTGATCCACCGTTGGCAAGGCTAGATGAAATTATTGGCATTGTAACATGCCACTTCAAAATGTATAACCACTAGTTAAAATGGATTTTCATTGCATTTTTTTCCCTTAGGGTGGTTTTTACTCGGTCTCTCTAAATGAAGAGATTTTGAGGAAAGGCCTTGGGCGAACTGTTAACATTGAGGGCCTAAATTCTAATCCTAAACTGTACTGGAGATTGCAGACAAAGTTGCTTAGAGCAGAGCTAAAAGCCATGAAAAAAGGTAAAGGCATCTGGAAAAGACCTACTTTATTAGAAAAAATTTCGAATAATGCACAGCAGTATAAGATTTTGCATAACATGCTTAATCTTTTCTCATGGGTCAAATCTCTCAGAAAAAAATAAGCTAATCAATTGTAGATACAGTTTGTATAGTAAATCTAACTGCTTTCTAAGTAGTTTGTCATGTTTAAGTATGTAATTATAAAGTGCAAAATGTGTTATCCTTGTTTAAAAAAGAGAGACCCATTTCTTACTATGCAAAATGTTGCATCTCGCTAGCCCATTCAGAAATGGAATTATTTCAAACCACTGACTGGTATGATACACTAAGGAATGCAGTTTGTTGTTGAAATTACACTCTGCTTCAATTGAGAGTGTTTTGAAATGAAAGACACTTGGATTGCGAACCTGTTACGTGACCAGAACTGAATGTTGGTGTGCGGGACAAGGATTTTATAAACAAATAATAGAAGTTGTCTGTCGTCACTAAAATCTGTCTCAGTACACTTTCCTTTCCTGCTCTTGAACGGACTTAGTTCTTAGAATTTTGACAGCACCTCACAATTCCACAATCTCCGCCTATTACAAGAAAAGGGCAGCAGGTGCATGGGGAAATTTAAAAAATGAAGGAAAAGGGTGCTGGAATAAAAACAAAGTCCAAAAGTATGCACTATTACTGCTGCATTCTGAAACCATTTGAAGAATGTGCCGTCAGGTAAACAAATTTACTATATAATGAAACTTGTAAATTAAGGATACCTAAAGGACATTAGGTGTCCTTTATTTGCTGGTGTGTTTGGTTTTGAAATTGTCATTGGAGATGAGCTAAATATTTTGGAATTGGCTGAATCTCCTGCAGCATTGCTTTTTTTCACCCGCAATTGGGATTGTGCCCAATTATGGAACTTTGCCTACAGGATGTGACTTCAGTTCATTTTATGTTTGTTGGATTTCTTAGTTCATTGCCATCCCAAAATCCTTTCCCATTGGGAGAGGGGTGTCCTGATTCTGGGATCTACTATGTTGGCAGCATACCCAGAACAAGGTGACAGCTGAAGAACTGAAGTGCCTGGCAAGTTGCAACAAAATTAGTGGGGAGAATTAATGTCTTGAAGACCCTTGAATGAGACCACTTCTTTCTGCGCTGTTAATGTTTGAAGTGTTGGGAAGTGAGTAGGTGGTGTTAATAGCTCCTCAGTAGCTGATGTACTGGTGGAGTAAGATCCAACTCTGGTTGGAGGCAATCCTGGAAGTTTGATCACATGTCCTGGGCCATGTGGAGTTGAGTCATATGACACCAGATTAAATTACACAAGATCATATGACTTCTACAAATGTTTGATTTACTGCATGTAGATTGGGGCCCCTGAGTATCTTTATTGGTTGATTCACACAGCAACAGCTGTTCCAAGAATGAGAAGATAACCCAAGAGCAGGAAAAGAGAGAAAATTGAGAATGGAGGAAAAAGGGAAGCCATTCTCTCCAACTCCTTTCCACCCCCTTCTCCTAACATCCATCTTGCCCCCCTCTGCCTTATGATTTCAGGGCCTCCAATTTCTGGCTTTTGTGTAAAGGAGTCACTTAACTCAGTATTTGTAGAACAGAAAAACCATTCTATACTTGTGATAAAGCTGTGCAAATATTCAATCCCAGAGATAGTGGTTTCTCTGTCACTATACATGCAAGGTAAAGAGATCTCCATTGCACAAACACTTTTTTCTAACCTTGTGTTGCCTTGCACTTAACCTGCGTGTCCGGAGTCTTGGTGCATTGAAGGCTGTCTGTAGTTTGTATCTGTGGTTTTGAGTGGCACTGTGTATCTGTTATAATGTAAGTTATTTGGGACCGTCAGTTATTGCCCATGTATTTGGAGTAACCGTTTGTACAGGTATCACTGTAATATATTATGGTATTGAGTACTTAATTCAAAAGCATGAATACAACACAAGCTATCAAACATAATAACTGTCTAGTTCAAAAGGTATGCAACGAGAACAGTGTTACCGTATGAATTTCAACTAACAGTGTAGCTCCAATATTGCAACATGTACAGAACAAATAAAAGAAATGGACCCTTAGTGTTTCTAACTAGAGCTGGAAACTTGAGTTAAATTATTCCAACATGAACATTCTTTGGGCTGGCTTATCTTACATTGCAGGCTTTAAAATTAATATTGTAAGATACAACATTATATTTAATGTGTATTAAGTTTTGTCATTGTTATATAATCGTACATAAATGTCTGTGTGCACAGTAAAAATTTGTCTGTATTTTAAAATCAATAAATCGGTTGGTTGTATGTTGTGGAGATTTATTCTTTTGTATCATGTTACAAATGGCATAACAACATATAAAAAACCAAGAATGAGAGAATCTTTGTAACTCATGGAAGCTCATTCATCTTGTTCACTCCTCTACATTCTTATCCATACCTGCGCTTGTTAGTGGAAGGAATTGAAGTATCTTTATCGAGCATGGAGCACAGCCTCATGAATTGAAGAAGGACACCATCTGGCCCTCCAGACTAAAGTTTCCTGCTTTTCCTTTATCATAATCGTTTGTTCCTGTCCTGTCAGGTTCCAGTGCACTTTCCTATTCCTGAGTATTGGAATCCCTCAAGTGAAGGTAACTGAGCAGATGCTTTGGAGAGTCAGGTATGTGCTAGTTATGCGTTATCTAATTCCATTCTGATCAGAAACCTGCAGGTAAATTTATGATAGTCAGTCAGGTATAGTTGGAAATTTTCTTTTTTGATTCTGCTAATCTATAAAGTTTATATATTTTGGCAAAAGGCAAGGTTGTAAAATTGCAGTGCTACATATCCAGTGTGATTTTACGTGTAAAAAAAGGTCAAATTGGATCAAAGATCATTCCTGTGGAGCCATGAGGAGTAGGATTACTTCCATGACTCTATACTGTTTTTCCAATTAACCTCTCCTCGCTCCCCCTTCCACCCTCACTGACCACCGCACAGTTGCATCTCCACTCCCACCAGGACCTACCTGTGAGACAAGCAGCCAGACATTTGTCTTTTTAAGTAATGAGGCCCGAAACCTAATTTCAGGCTACCCTTCGGCCCACCAGTTGAAAACATGCCCTCCATGCATGGTGCCCATTTCAGGCTTTAGAGTAGGCCTAAAGGAATTTACATCCCAAAGTTTCCAATGCTGATCTTAAGTTTGTAGTGGCATTATTTCAATTGTTAACTTTAAAAATATATATATGTTGGCATATAGTTAATTTGAGACATGATGTATGGTAGGTGCTTGGGAAACAGTGGCTAGACTAACAGTTTCAAAAGATCATAGGAAATAGGAGTAGGCCATTTGGCCCATCGAACCTGCTACGCCATCCAATAAAATCATAGCTGATCTGACTGTGGCGTTAACTTCACTCTCCTGCCTGCCCTCTCCCCATAACCCTTGAGTCTCTTGTAGATCAAAAACCTGTCTAACTCAGCTTTGAATATATTCAATGACCCAGCCTCCACAGGAAGAGAATTCCAAAAACCAACTACTCTCTAAGAAATATTTAATCTCTGTCTAATAAGGGAGACCTCCTATTTTAAATTGTGCTCCCTAGTTCTAGATTCCCTCATGAGGAGAAACATCCTCTTAGCATCTAGCCTGTCAAGCTCCCTCAGTACCTTACATTTTAATAAGACCAACACACACACTGCCTCACTACTGGGATTTTGCTTACTTCAGCCTGAATTTTCACCAAGTTGACATGACTTGGAAGCCCTTTAAAAATGGCAGATGGATCCTGATTCCAGGATTCCTGACCCCATTCCTGGACTGCCTGATTTTCAGGAGTGCCTTTAAAGGGTGCAGCTGGTTCTTATCAGAAGCCTGCACCCGACATGCTGGACCTGGCTAATTCTATTGTGGAGATAGGCATCTCCTATTCCTCTGCAATTTTCATGGAGTCGTGCCTGATTTTTAAAGAGCCATGGTTCATGGCCCCTTTGAGTTGTGAGCCCTAGTCTGCATAAGGGGACCTTTCAAAAGGTAAGTTCAAAAGGATCCTCTATGCCAAGCTCTGCTCTTTCATCACCCCCAATGGCCCCTCATGTCCCCAATGCCAGACTATAGCACTCCCTTGCCCATTGAACCTCACTATATTAGAACCAAAGAACCCTATAGTGTATAGTGGAATGTGTAAAAATAAAGCTTTGGAAAAAAGTAATGCATTCATAACTTTCTCCTATGTTTAAAAATCATTTCACTACAAACTAATAAAATTGTCAATCATCCAGACTTTTTAAAGTATCAATCATAAAAACCTCTTGAAACACATGAAACGCTTAACTTGTAGAAACAAAATGTGAAATTGACATCAGAGATTGAGCTGTCAATCAAACAATGTTTCCTCCGGAGAGCAGCTGTTTCAACAAGAGTAATAGTTGTCTGGGCTGTCAACCAAGCCTTATTATGTATGCTTGGCTGAGAGCCTAGACAGCTAATAGAATACAAAAACACTCCCCCAGTGGAAACATTGACAGCTCAGTCTGTCTGATACTGACAGTATGTAGTGTGTCAGTATGGACATGGAAGTACTATGGTTTAATATAGGGGCATGAGGGGCCATAGAAAGTGGGTGGAAGGACAGATTTTGGCATGGGGGGAGCATTCAACTTATCAGGATGGAACAGTAGAATTAGATTGACCTTGACCTTTTTCCACCTAGCAATTTTTATGTTGGGGCCTTGTAGTCAAACTTAATCTGACTACTGGGATAAAGCAGTGTTCCAATCAGATGAGGAGGGGTTGAATGGCTCCCTTTTTCCTCCTTGTTTGACCACGAGAGATTTTTCTTAAGAACATAAGAAATAGAAGCAGAAGTAGACCATTTGGCCCCTCGAACCTGCACCACTATTCAATTAGATCGTGGCTGATCTTATTGTGTTTCGATTTCCACATTACCATCGAACCTCAATAACCTTGCCTAACAAGAATCTATCTATCTCTGCCTTAAAAATACTCAATGACCCCGCTTTCACCACCTTCTGAGGCAGAGAGTTCCAAAGTTGTACAACCCTGGTGAAAAAAATTCTCCTCATCTCTGTCCTAAATGGGCGGCCCCTAATTTTAAAATAGTGCCCCCTAGGTCTGGACTCACCCACAAGAGGAAGCATCCTTTGACTTCCACCTTGTCAAGCTGTTCAGGATCTTGTATATTTCAATCAGATCACCTCTCTCTCTAAACTCCAGCAGAAACAAGCCTAGCCTGTCCAACCTTGCCAATTGCATGAATGTTAACTGCTTATGTGCCATGGCCATAAAAGATGTGATCAGATAGGCTTTGAATTTTAAAAAGGAACGAGAATAGTTTTTATTGTACTTAATCTGGCCTAAGTGAAATAATAAAAATGCTCTAACTTACATACACACTCTCGAAGTTCTCTCACACACACAAATAGATTACAGACTGGGGAGGATAGATTAAGCAATTTAGAATCCAGTAAAATTAAAGGGATATATGACTCTTGAAGGTTGGTGACTCAGCTACTTCAGACTGAACTCTGAAGCTCTGCTGCTTTAACTTGATAGTCCTGCTGTTTTGGCATTGAGGTGGTTTGGTGATGAATGTTTTATCTGGTCTTCTAGAGACAACAGCACTGGGCTGAGTTCTTTTTAAAATCTTTGCAACACCTGGGCAGTCAAAATTAGCAGACAGGGTTTAAAACTTGTAAGTTGGATGGAGAGAGAGGGAGATGAAGAAACCCAGTCAGGGTCTTGTTCTTTCAACATTGCAGTTGCTTGTCCTGTTCTGCAGAGAAAATAGGTGCTTAAACACACGAAGGATTGGCACCATCTCTCTCCAACTGCCCAGCAACCCAAAGACGGTCATGGCAAATGCATTATAGGTACCTTGATTAGTTCATTGCTGGGAATTCCTGTCAGCCATGGTTCAAGTGATTACGTCTAATGGTTTATCTCCACCCAGTTAAGTACCCAGGTGATTGTCTGGATACTTTGCTAATACAATAGGAGATGCCCCCAATTCATCTCTTTCAAGGCAATTGTTCCTGGTGCAGCTTTGCAGACAGGATGCTGTTGTTTCAATAGTTTTGGGATGTAGAAGATACAGTGATGCAAATGTGCAGCCATCTTTGACTGATCCCAAGACAGTGGAACGTGGCTTTAGTCATTTTAAAATCAATTGGGTTTCCAGCCAGTAAATTCAAAAATAATTTTTTGATATAAAGCATGGTTTCGCAGAAGCAGCTTATGAAACACCTATACAAATAATTAAGGTTTATAGATTTATCCTAAGGGGCTTTTACAATAATGATCAACTATCTACATTTTCACAATGATTTGCTGTGGAAGTGTAGTTATCTCAGGTGAGTTAAATAACAGTAACTTAAGCTTCTAAAGCAGTAACAATCCAACTCGAAAGGTGAAATATATGTTTCTAATAGCACACACCCAAAAATCCTCCACAACCTTTACAATAATTTTAGAACCATGCTGGTTTTGAACTAGTTATTCTACCTTTAGGTACTATATGTACCATACTAGAAAAAATCTGAAATTATATGAATTATTAATCATGATGTCAATCCATTAAGCATGAAATGGTTTCAAGATGAGAATCTTGTAATTTGCATTGGCTCAAATCATGGTTTCTAAACAGCCATGTGGGCATTTATAACATTCTTGTGCCACTGGGGTGAAACTTCTGCCTTTGGATGAGTTCAGATTACATCTGTTCAGAAGCATTTAGGGACATTTTTCTGCATTATAGACACAGTATAAATTCAGGTTGTTGTCAAAGCTGCTGGTAGTGATGATGTGGCAATGCTAATGAATGTAATGTGGGTTTATAACTCTTGTGGAAGTGGAAATTTATTCCACCAGGCTTTAAAAGCCCACATATAAGAGTAGGGAAAATTGACAATAGGGCAAACTTAAAGGCTTTGTATCTGAATGTGCATAGCATTTGGAATAAAACTAATAAGTTAACAGCACAAATAGAAAGAAATAGGTATGATTTGGGGGGAATTGCTGAGACCTGGTTACAGGGAAAACAGGTTTGGGAGTTGAATATCCAAGGGTACTCAGTGTTTCAGAAGGTTAGGCAGGAAGGAAAAACAGGTGGTGTAGTTTTGTTAGTAAAGGAAGAGATCAGTGCTATAGTGAGGAATGATATAGGCACTGGAGAGCAAGATGTAGAGTCAGTCTGGGTAGAAATAAGAAATAGCAAGGGAAAGTCCCTAGTGGGGAGTAATCTATAGGTCCCCAAACAGTAGTTCAGCAGCAGGGCACAGTATAAACCAGGAAATACTGGGAACATGTAAGAAAGGCACGACATTAATTATGGGTGATTTTAATATGCATATAGACTGGACTAATCAAATTGGCATAGTTAGCCTCGAGGGAGAGTTCAGAGAGTGTATTAATGATCGTTTCTTGGAGCAATATGTTGTGGAACAAACCAGGGAGCAGGTTATTCTGGATTTGGTTTTGTGTAATGAGATGGGATTAATTAATGATCTCATAGTAAAGGATTATCTAGGGAAGAGTGATCATAGCATGCTAGAATTTCACGTTCAGTTTGAGAGCGAGAAACTTGAGTCCCACACTAGTGTTCTGGAGTTAAAGGTAGCTACATAGGCATGAGGGCAGGTTTGGCCCTAGTGGACTGGGCAGGAAGACTACAAGGTAGGACAGTTGATGAACAGTGGCAGATATTTAAGGAGATATTCAATTCCTCCCAAATAAAATATATTCCAAAGAGGAAGAAAGATGGTAAGAGGGGGAAAAAGCACCCATGGCTAAGCAAGGAAGTTAAAGATAACATTAAGGCAAACACGAAAGCATACCAAATTGCAAAGGTCAGTGGCAGGCTGGAAGATTGGGAAACTTTTAAAGATCAACAAAGGGTTACTAAAAAAAATAATAAAAAGAGCAAAGGGAGATTATGAAAGAAAACTAGCGCAAAATGTAAAAACTGATAGCAGCAGCTTCTACAAGTATATAAAAGGAAAGAGAGTAGCTAAAGTGAATGTTGGCCCCTTGGAAGATGAGACTGGGGAGTTAATAGTGGGGAACGCATGGCAGAGATGCTTATTTTGCCTCAGTTTTCTCGGTGGAGGACACTAGTACCACCCCAATAGTAACAGGTAGTGCAGAGGGTATAGAGAAGGAGGAACTTAGAACAATCACCATCACTAGAGAAAAAGCAGTGAACAAACTATTGGGATTAAAGGGTGACAAGTCCCCAGGACCTGATGGCCTACATAGAAACTAGGAGCAGGAGTAGGCCATTCGGCCCTTTGAGCTTACTCCGCCATTCATTATGATCATGGCTGATCATCCAACTCAAAAGCTTGCTCCCGCTTTCTCCCCATACCCTTTGATCCCTTTCGCTCCAAGAGCTATATCTAACTCCTTGAAAACATACAATGTTTTGGTCTCAACTACTTTCTCTGGTAACAAATTCCACAGGCTCACCACACTCTGGGTGAAGAAATTTCTCCTCATCTCAGTCCTAAATGGTCTACCCCATATCCTCAGACTGTGACCCCTGGTTCTGGACTCCCCCACCATCAGTAACATCCTCCCTGCATCTACCCTGTATAGTAATCTACCCTCTCTACATCCCAGGGTCTTAAAGGAAGTGGCAGCGGAGATAGTGGATGCATTGGCTAAAATATTCCAAAATTCCTTGGATTCTGGAAAGGTTCCAGTGGATTGGGAAAATGCTAATATAATGCCCTTATTCAAAAATGGGGGAGGCAGAAGGTAGGAAACTATAGACCAGTTAGTTTAACTTCTGTCATTGGGAAATTGTTGGAATCCATTATTAAGGAAGTAGTAATGGGGCATTTGGAAAGTCAAAGTGCAATCCATCAGAGTCAGCATGGTCTTAAGAGTAAATTGTGTTTGATTAATTTGCTGGAGTTCGTTGAAGATGTGACAAGCAAAGTGGATAATGGGGATCCTGTGGATGTACATCTGGACTTCCAGAAGGCCTTTGATAAGGTGCTGCACAAAAGATTATTCTGCAAGATAAGATCACACGGAGTTAGGGGTAATATATTAGCTTGGATAGAGGATTGGCTAACCAACAGAAAGCAGAGAGTTGGGATAAATGGATCTTTTTCTGGATGGCAAGTTGTAACAAGTGGGGTGCCCTGGGTTCGGTCCTTGGGCCCCAACTATTTACAAGCTATATTAATTACTTGGATTCAGGGATAAAAGGCACCATAGCTAAATTTGCAGATGACACCAAAATAGGTGGGCAAGTAAGTTGCAATGAAGAAATAAGAAATTTACAAATGGATATGGACAGGTTAGGTGAATGGGCCAACATTTGGCAGGTGGAATTTAATGTGGATAAGTGTGAGGTTATCCATTTTGGTCGGAAGAATAAAAAGGTGAATTATTGTTTAAATGGAAAGAAACTTCAGAATGTTTCCGTGCAGAGGGATCTGGGTGTCCTCGTGCATGAATCGCTGAAAGCTAGTATGCAGGTACAGCAGGTAATAAGGAAAGCAAATGGAATTTTGGCATTTATTGCTAAAGGAATTGAATATAAAAATAGGGAAGTGTCGTTGCAACTGTGCAAGGCATTGGTGAGACCACACTTGGAGTACCGTGCACAATTTTGATCCCCTTACTTGAAGAAGGATGTAATTACATTGGAGGTGACTCAGAGGAGGTTTACTAGATTGATTTCAGAGATGCGGGGCTTGTCTTATGAGGAGAGATTGAGCAGTTTAGGCATATACTAGCTAGAAGGATGAGAGGAGATCTAATTGAGGCATATAAGATACTAAAGAGGATAGACAAAGTAGACGTGGAGTGGATGTTTCCCCTTGTGGGGCATCCTAGAATGAGAGGCCATGGTTTTAGACTAAGGGGTGGTAGATTTAAATTAGAGATGAGGAGGAATTACTTTTCTCAAAGGGTTGTGAATCTGTGGAATTCATTACCTCAGAGTGCAGTGGATGTCGGGACGCTGAATAAATTTAAGGAGGAAATAGGCAGATTTTTCATTAGTAACAGGTTGAAAGGTTATGGGGAGAGGGCAAGAAATTGGAGTTGAGGCCAAAAATGAGATCAGCCATGATTGTATTGAATGATGGGGCAGGCTCTAGGGGCTGAATTGCCTAGTCCTGCTCCTAGTTCTTGTGTACATCAACTGGAAAGAGCATGAGAAGCAGGCAGTAGTTATAGCTCTGAAAGATTTTGTGTAATTTTATAAGAAATATAGCTTCAACTTCAGAAAGAGCCAGAAGGATCCAAAGAAAAAAGCAGAAAAAACACCTAACTTTCAAGGCAGACCCCTGTGGAAGAGATGTAAGTAATGAGAGAAAGAATCCTGATAGAATACCCCCAAAAAAGATCTTTAGGATCATATACAGGAAGATGGCAGTGGCACTGAGGGTAATCACTCATCACTGGAACAAAAGAGCAGGCCGTGGATAAAATTATCTGATAAGGTAAGGACTGAAACTGTCTTTTTTTATTTGGTACCATGGGAATCACTGCAGTGGTGGTCATTCTTTTTTGGCGTAGAAGTGATCTTGTGTGCTGCTCCATGTTTCAAAGATTTTCTACTTCTCTAACTTACTGTAAATGACTCCATCTCTCCTAACAAAAACTTTACTACTACAGTGAAGCTTAAAAGTCCATTGCCTACTGTAACATACTACAGTGAAGCTTAAAAGTCCATTGCCTACTGTAACAAGGTAATGCCTGCATACCTATAACATCAGTTGCTTCATTTCTACCTAGGAGACATTGCTAATCTTCATCTAATGCATCTATTCTTGTTTCAGGAAAATAAATAGCTCCTGATGCTTATGAAAGACTGGCGAGTGGTGGTGGTATTGCAGATTTTTAAAAAAATCTAACCTCAAATGAAGATTAATCCATCAAACTCCTGGGATAGCACTCAGGTCCAGTTGTAGGAGGTGACTAGACTGGTAGATCTGTGCAAGCTGCAGATCATGATCATAACCATTCTTTAGATATAACACAGCATTTGAGGCAAAGAAAAATGACCTGGAGGATGATGGTGGGGATGAGGAAGAGGGGAAAAAATATTTTCTTGTTGTTTAAAGATGATAGTGCAATGGATTGCATTCTACATCGCTTGGCTTTTTCACTCCCAAGCGCCAGATATTTTCACATGGGAAGTGGTGTAGATAGTGTAAATGAGGAAGTAAGATTTAGTATTCACACAGCATAAGGTTGCAAAAGAAATGGAGAGTAGATGAGTATATGCCCTGCCCCAAAGGAGACCATAGAGACTGCTGGGGAGTTTTTGGACTCTTATCTCATGGGTCCTGCCTGAGAAGAAGCTTTGAGAAACATCAAACTCTCCAGCCACTGAACTCAGATTCCAAGGATGTGCAGCCAATGACAAATATGAATGTTGACTCTATAGTACTCATATGGGTAATATTTAACACATCAGTTGTGCTTGTGGTAGCTTCATTAGCGCTTGTGATGGCCCTCCACTTCAGAAGTGGTTCATGATGAATTTTGCTCCATGAAAGCACGAAATGCAGCCTCAGAGTCCATGGGGAACAAGCTAGAGAGAACACTGTTCAAGCCTTCAGATACGTGGAATGAGTAGCACACAGAAATGAGACAAAGCTACCCAGCAGATTATTCCCAGGACCAAGGTGTGATGAGAGGAAGGTGGTCCCTGTTCTATGAGCCATTTGTATCAAAAAGCAGTTCTTGTGATTATGGCTATCAGGTGGCAGCTAGGAGAAACACATTTAAAACCTGGGTAAGGCCTGGTGAGAGGAAGTCTTGGTTTGAATAGATGTGCAAGGTGAGTAGTAATAGTTTAACATTTTTGAGAATGGTGTAATAAAAGAAGCTACAGTTTGATTTTGCTGAATTATCCCTACAGCTCATAAGTGTGAGAGGAGCAGTTGAATGTTGAGCTATGTTCTACATTGAAGGTGGTGTAAATATAATAATGGAAGTGGAGTTGAAGGCAAATCATGATTAATTAGAAAGCATCACAGATAATCTACATATTAATTTCCTTTGCAACTGCTAATAAAGGTTCCTCCCAGTAATGCTTTTCATGAAGCTCATTCCATGCTTCAGTGTTCAAAAAATCTGGACCCAGCTCCTCTGGAACTTCATTTTTGGGCCTTTCTAAATAGCAAAATTGTGAAGACATAGCAAACTTCAACACCCACTAGCAACCCTGTTTGAACTGATCATTTGGGTTGCAAGTAATTTTGTAAAAACTGGCACAATTCATCCTCTTAAGTGAAACCACTTATGCACACAGCTCAGATCTCTGGAGCCTCTTTATGTGGTGTGTTTTGGCCCACGTGTTTTTTGGGGGGTGAGGGGTGTTATGAAGTGGCAGGTGATGTGTGCCAGGCAGAACAAATCCACAAGGAAAATTTGGCCACGCTGTCGCAACGGTTTTGCAATTTGTATTGATTATGAGAAGAATTATGCACTGAGTTCAGAAGAATTGAGCCTTTTACACTTTGAGATTTATAAATTAAAACATTTATTAACAAAAGAAAAAGAAACAAAACAATAAGTGTACACAAAATTACAATTAGTTATTTAACACTTCCCAAAATTTTTAATTAAACAGGCTCCCAACTACACATCCCCTTTAAGGCAACAGTCCAAAGCAGATTTGAAATTACAAATCAACCCAGCAAGGTTACTATACACATCCACTTGATAATGGAAATCCAGAAGCTTGTAAGACAACTTTGATTTCTGGAACAGCACTTCTTCCTGCAGAGCTTCTTCCAAGTCACTCACATGTACCTTTCAAGATTTTACTTGGCAGCACCCACATAGCCTCCCATCCCTCTTTATATATGTTTTATCTCTTTAATGTGTAAAATCCCATTGTTCTACATATCTTTTGAAATGTACTTTTCCCATAATAAAATCTTTCATGTTGTCAGTACAGCCAGTACTTTTCGGAAAAATCAATGATCTTGCAATAGTCATCTTGCCAGTTGTAAAACCTTATCGTGTCTCCTTTGAAAATCCAAAAATCCTTATCAAAAATGCAAATTTCATTCACACCCTTTATGCTAAGCCCTCATCCATTAGCATTTCAAATATCCTTCTTACACCTAACTCTTTTGATAATTTCAACTTTGCATCTATCCAGCTCTAATTCAATTAAATCAGCCACACAGACAGCCATAAACCCACAATAATATTATGAAAAATATGGTAGTTTCATGTCAGGGGAATCTTTGTTTTATGTTGGGGTGATGCTCCCTTTAAGAGTCAGATGTTTCTGAAAGAAGAATTCTTGTAAAAAGTAGTTGCTTCCAGTAAATGATCATATGACCAAGTTGCATGGAAAATAAAAAAATAGAAAAAGGATCAGCCAGAAGTTAATTATAGGAGTGAGTAGATCCTTGGGTGTGGTGCTATATCCAAACAGTTAGATTATTAATTTAGAACAAGCTGGCTAGAGAGGAAATTTCAAACAGGATTCAGTTGAAATTCTGTACCTGCTGGCTAAAAGGGCTTTTAAAAAAACTTTTATCATGGAAGGACTCTACTAACAGTGAGTTGGATTTCTGAGATAGCCAAGTTGAGAAGGGAGTTCTAGATACAAGACTTCAGAGTTGAAGAATATTAGAACCAGGAGAGATCTGATCCAAGGTGGCTACTCGTAAGATGTTAATATTGCTTGTGTTGAAATGGGAGCCTACAACCTTGGGATGGTTGGAAGAGTTTTGAAGGAATAACTTGCCAGAAGTAAGCATAAGGCTCAAGAAATCTTAAACTTTGTACAAAACTTCAAAGTAGTTCTTGGACCAAATGGTTAAGCTTCCAATTTTTGATAAGTATTTGGCTTGAGTTTGAAGCTGGAAGTCAACAGGGTGTAGAAGGAAAATTGAGATAAAAAGCTTGGTTCAAAGTATAAGCATCTGTGTTTATTATACCTTTAACCTTTTTAATGTAATGACTTTAAGTGTAGTTACTAAGATTCATGTTCTTTGACTTTTGTGTAGTAAAATCCTTTTGATTTAAACTGTGAACCTCGTGACTTCATTATTTTAGTAAATACCTGGGTTTTCAGATTCTAAAAGAAAATAAATGAATATTACTGATCTCTACAGGATCATAACAGGTGTAGTAGCAGGTTGGCCTCATCTTATCCTCCTTAGATGCTGTTAAACTCTTCTTCAATCCCTTCTGGTCTAGCCCATCTGCTCCTTCCATAAGTTAGAATATAAAAGAATTCTCATAGGAAAACCTATGCTGCAAACTAAATTGCTATAGAAGCGGGTCAGAAAGGACTTAAGTTTCTCAGTTACTATTTCAACTCCTACAACTCACCGCATCAAAGAAAAGCACTGGAAAGTGAATGCAAAGGTTTGGTATAGAAAAATCATTACATATCCAGCCTGCAGAATGTCTCACGTATGCCTAATTTATTTAGTGTCATCTCCACTAAGTATAACAGGGGCAGAAATCTCTGGATTTTGGGGCCCATAATACCATCCTTTGATTTGAATTTAAGTTATATATTTACACCGATGAAGTGCAGCTGAAAAACTGAGTGCAGACCTAGGAGTTTGGTGAGTGGGGGAGTTTTAAAGTGTTAATCTTGTTCTTAAAAATCTAGCCTAATTTGTAATTGGCAGTAACTGGAAAGTACAATATAAGATGTAAGTTTCCTCCTTTTTTTCCTCCAGCCTGAGGTAGGGTAAGCATACTCTGCTGAGAGTGCTGAGCAGTTAATTAGCTAACTGGTTGAATCTGGTTTCTCTACCTCCAGTTCAGTTTAATATAAATTCAGGGTTCTTTAGTACAGCTAAGGCAAATGACTGCAGCTGAAGAACTGATTGCATATATGGGAGTTTGGTGAATGGGGGAGTTCAGTGATGAAGGGAAGGAGGTGTTCCTTTCCTTTTGCTTTTTCTACCTTTTGCACCCGATAGGAATTGGTTCTTACTCAACTACAGGGAAATGAGCTAATTGTTTGGTGCGTATTTGGTATGTATTTAACATTTAAAACAGTATACAAACTGTGATAAAGTTAATAACATAAAAAAGGAAAATAAATAAGTCAATAACATAATTAAAACACATTAAGGATGGTAGGACAGGTAATGTGTCAAGGCTGCAGCATGTGGCAGCTCCTGGATGCCAGTGTGAACCAGGGCAAACACACCTGCAGTAAGTGTTTGCGGCTGGAGGAGCTTTGGCTCAGAATCATTGAGCTGGAAGCAAAGCTGCAGATACTACAACACATCATGGAGGGGGAAAGTTACCAGGAAGCGGTCACACCATTTAGGATTGGGCCTTCTGATCTGGTCAGTGGTCAGGGACAAGAGAGTGTGACTGAGTGATGCAGGTAAGGGGACCCAGAGGGCAGGAATGCAGGAACCTCAGCTTTTGCATTTGTCCATTAGGTTTGAAGTTCTCTCAGCTGGTTTGGATGAGAGTGGGGGATGCAGGGTGGATGAGAAAACTGACCATGGCACTGTGGTACAGGAAGCCATTCAAGTGGGTGGAACAAAAAGGAATGTAGCGGTAGTTAGGGACAGTGTAGTGAAGGACATTGACACTGTTCTCTGCAGCAAAGAGCAAGAGCCAAGATGGCTGTGTTGCCTGCCTGGTGCCAGGGTTCATGACATCTGCTCAGGGCTAGAGAGAAACTTGCAGTGGGAAGGAGGCTGATCCAGTTGTCATGCCCCACGTAGGTGCCAATAACATAGGTAAAACTAGGAAAGAGTTTCTTCATAGAAAATATGTGGAGCTAGGCACTAAATTAAAAAGCAGAACCTCTAAAGTTATAAACCCTGGATTAATACCTGAGCCATGTGCAAATTGGCATTAGAAGAATAAGTGGCACAAAGACTGGTGTAGGAGAAGTGGGTTCCAGTTTGTGGGGCACTGGCAGCAGTACTGGGGAAAATGGGGGCTGCAGTTGGGACAATCTATACCTGAACCATGCTGGGAACAGTCTTCCAGCAAGCTGGATAACTAGGGAAGTAGAGAGGTTTCTAACCTAAATAGTGGGGGAAAGGGATCAAATTTGTGAAGATGTAATAGATCAAAGAGTAGAGAAAATATGAAAAGTGTTAATGTGGGAAATGATAGACTGTGTCAGGAAGGGACAGAGAGTACAAACCTAAGAATAAATCAGACAAGGTTAGAAATTATAAAAAGAATAAAAGGACAAAGCTAAAGGCTCTGTATCTGAATCAACGTAGCATTTAAAACAAAACAGATGAACTGGGATTGCAAGTAAAAATAAATAAGTGCAATCCGATAGCCATTATAGAGACATGGCTGCAGGATGACATAGGTTTGAACCTGAATATTGAAGGGTACATGACATTCAAGAAGGACAGGAAGCTATGAAAAGGTGGAGGGGTGGCTCTATTATTTAATGATGGTATTAGCACGTTAGAGAGGGATAACCTAAGTTCAAGAAACCAGGATGTAGAAATGGTTTGGGTAGAGATCAGAAATGATGAGGGCAAGAAGTCATTTGTGGGAGTGGTGTACTGGCCCCCTAGCAGTAACCATACAGTAGGATGGGGTAAAAAGAAAAATAATGACAGCTTATCAGAAAGGTGTAGCGATAATCATGGGGAATTTTAATCTGCATATAGACTGGGAAAATCAGATGGGCAAAGGTAGCCTAGATGAGGGATTCATGGAATGTTTTCAGGATAGTTTCTCAGAACAAAACGTTTTGGCACTGACCAGAGAGCAGGCTATACTAGACATGGTATTGTGCAATGAGATAGGATTAATGAATGACCTCATAGTGTAGGTGCCCCTCGGTAGCAGTGATCATAATATGATTGAATTTTACATTCAGCTTGAGGGAGAGTAAAGGGGGTCCAAGACGAGTATTTTAAACTTAATAAGAGCAATTATGAGGGCATAAAAACACAGCTAGCCAAAGTGAACTGGCAAATGAGGTTAAGAGATAGGTCAATAGAGAAGCAGTGGCAGACATTTAAGGAGATATTTAAAAATCTCCAAAATAGTACATTCCAACAAAAAAATAAAAATTCCAAGGGGAGGACCCACAATCCATGGTTAACTAAAAAAAATTAAAGATAGTATCAAACCTAAAAAGGGTTTAATTGTGCAAAGATGGGTGGCAGGTGAGAAGATTGGACAGAATATAAAAACAGCAATGAATAACGAATAATAAAAAATTGAAAAGGAAGAAAAAATTAATGTGCGAGAGAAAGCTAGTTAGAAGTATAAAGAGAGATAGTAAGAGTTTCTATAGATATTTTTAAAAGAAAAGTGTTAACAAAGTGAGTGTTAGTTGTATAGAAAGTGAGTCTGGGAAATTAATAATGGAAAATTAGATGGCAGATGAATTGAACAGGTATTTTGCATCAGTCTTCATGATACAGGGTACAAGTAACATCCCAAAAATAGCTGTAAATCGGGAAATGGAAAGGAGGAAGGAACTCAGGAAAATTACAATCATAGTTACAATCACTGAGAAAATTTTTGGATCTGCAGGCTGACAAGTCCCCGGGTCCTGATGTACTTCACCCTAGGGTTTTAAAATAAGTGGCTAGTGAGATAGTTTATGCTTTTGCTTTAATTTTCCAAAAATCTCTACATTTAGGGAAGGTTCCATTAGATTGGAAACTAGCAAATGTAACTTCTTTATTCAAAAAGGGAGGGAGACAGAAAGCATGTTAACTTCAGGCCAGTTGGCTTAACATCTGTCATAGAGGCTATTATTGAAGATGTTATAGCAGGGCACTTGGAAAAATTCAGAGTAATCAGGCAGAGCCAACATGGTTTTGTGAGAGGGATATCATGTTTAACCTTTTTTTGAAGTTCTTTGAAGACATAACATATGTTGTGGATAAAGGGGAACCAGTGGATGTACTGTATTACATTTCCAGAAGGCATTTGATAAGTTGCCACATCAAAGGTTATTGCGAAAAGTAAAAGCTCATGGTGTAGGAGGTAACATGGATATAAGATTGGCTAGCTAACAGGAAACAGAGGGTAGGCAAAAATGGGTCTTTTTCTGTTTGGCAAGATGTAATGAGTGCTGCCACAGGGACCAGTGATGGGGTCTCAACGTTTACAATTTACATAAATGACTTGGATGAAGAAACCAAAGGTATGGTTGTTAAATTTGCTGATGACACAGAAAGGTCAGATAGTAAAATGTGAAGAGGACACAAGGAGGCTATACTGGGAGATAGGTTAAGTGAGTGGGCAAAAATCTGGCAAATGGAGTATAATGTGGAAAAGTGTGACATTGTCCACTTTGGCGGGAAAATAAGAAAGAAGCATGTTATCTAAATGGTGAGAGATTGCAGAGCTCTGAGATGTAGAGGGATCTAGGGGTCATAGTGCATGAATCACAAAAGGCTAATATGCAAGTACAGCAAATAATTAGGAAAGCTAATAGAATGTTATCATTTATTGCAAGGGGAAATTAATACAAAAGTAGGAAGGTTATACTTCAGTTATACAGGGCATTGGTGAGACTACATCTGTAGTACTGTGTGCAGTATTAGTCTCCTTATTTAAGGAAGGATGTAAATGTGTTGGAAGCAGTTCAGAGAAGGCTTACTAAACTAATACCTGGATTGGGTGCGTTGCCATGAGGAACAGTTGGAGAGGCTAAACTTGTACCTGCTGGAGTTTAGATGACTAAGAGGTGACTTGAATGAAACATATAACATCCTGAGGGGTCTTGACAGGGTGGATGTGGAGACAATGTTTCCACTTGTGGCAGAATCTATAACCAGGGGCCACTGTTTAAAATAAGGAGTCACCCACTTAGGACAAATCTTTGGAGCTCTGTTCCTCAAGACAGTGGAAGCAGAGACTTTGAATATTATTAAGACAGAGGTAGATAGATTCTTAATAAACAAACAATGGGGTGAAATGTTATTGGGGGTAGGTGGGAGTGTGGAGTTGAAGATACATTCAGATCAGACATGATCTTATTGAATGGAGGAGCAGGGTTGAAGGGCTGAATGGCCTTATCCTGCTCCTAATTTGTATATTCGTAAGGGAAAGGAAACACTCTTTCCACAACTGCACTCAATTATAGGAGCACAAAACAGGAAACCCAGTGAAAACCAGTCCTCTTTCAAATTCTTACTGCAGAAATGCTATTACACTGCAGTAGTGCCACAAACTCACTATACAGCAGGTCTTTTACATTAGCACGTTTGGTAATCCTAACTTTCTATAATCTCTTATGCCTGGTGTGCTTTTAACAAATGACATCCTATGTGACTGTATTGAAGGTAAACTATGTTGAAGCTCAACTTTCCTGACCTGTTTGCACCCTTTGACACTGTTGATCACACCATCTTCCTCCAACGCTTCTTCACTGACACCTAACTATATAGGACTGTGCTCAACTAGTTTATTCTTATTCTGTATGATCATAGCCAGAGTATCACTTGCAATGACTTCTCTTCCTGCTCTTGCACCAATACTTCTGGTGTCCTCACAACCTATCTTTGACCCCCTTATTTTCTTATCTAAATGCTGCCCTTCAGCGACATCATCCGAAAACACAGTGTTAGTTTTCATATGTACGTTGACAACACTCAGCTCCACCTCAACTCACCTGACTTCTCCACTGTTGCTAAATTATGAGGTTCCTTGACAAATGTCCAGTGCTGGATGAGTAAAAATATCCTCCAATTAAACATTGGGATGACTGATGTCATTATCTTCAGTCCCTGTTGCAAACTCCATTCCTTAGCTACTGACTTCATCCCTCTCCTGAGCTGAACTAAACAGTTTTCTACCTTGCTGTCATATTTAAACCTGAGACTAGCTTCTCATCAGACATCTGTGCTGTCAGTAAGGCTGCTTACTTCGATCTCCACAATATTTCTTAACTCTGTCCCTGCCTCAGCTAATCTGCTGCTGAAACTTTCATGCATGCTTTCGTCACCTCGAGACTTGACTATTCCAACACACTCATGGCTGGCCTCCCACATTCTATCCTCCATAAAGTTGCGGTCTCCAAAATTCTCCTGCCTGTGATTTTACTCACACCAAGTCCTATACTTGCTCACCCATCATCCCTATACTTGCTAATTTACATTGGCTTCTGGTCAAGTGATGCCTGACTTTTAAATTTCTGCTTGTTTCAAGTCCCTTCATGGCCTCATCCCTCCCTATCTCTAATCTCCTCCAGCTCAAAACCTCCGAAATAGCTGTGCTCATCTAATATTGGTCTTATGATCACCTTTGATTTTAATTGCTCTGTCATTGATGGCCGTGCTTTTAGTTACCTAGGCCCTAAACTCTGGAATTCCATCCTTAACCCTTTCTAACACTCTTTCCTCTTTTATTGCACTCCATAAAACCTATGTATTTGATCAAGCTTTTGACCATCTGCCCTAATATTACTTCATTGGCTTAATGTCAGATTTTGCTTCATAACTCTCCTGTGAAGCAACTTGGAGTGAAACTTTAGGTTAGGACTGAGAAAAGATGAAAAGGTCACAAGGGTAATGCACAGTGGCAAGTCTAATTGACTTTTCAGTTCTAAAGTTCTAAAAATCTTATACTTAACAGAAATATTGCTACATTTGCAACCTTCTTTTTCTGCACATGTCCAGTTGACTTGGAGCTAAAAAGGATGTTTGCGGACTTCAGAACTTCATTGAACTTCTGCTTTTACTGATGAATGGAGTATTATCAAGGTTTATATATTTAAATTAAGTAGAATATGCTGGTTATTACAAATGTTATAAAACAATATAAGATGATGAGACTGAACAAACTCTATCATAGAGTCATTATGGCACAAGAGGCCATTTGGTCCACTGAGTCCATGCTGGCTCTCTATAAAGCAATCAAATCAATTCCATTACTTGTAGCCCAGTAAGCTTATTTCCATCATGCCCATCCAATTTCATTTGAAAGAATTCATCTCCTCCACTTCCACCCCCTTTAAGCACCAAGTCCCAGGTCATCTCTCACTCGCTGCGTAAATAGGTTCTTCTTTACATAACCCCTGCAACTCATGCCTAAGACCTTAAATCACTGTCCCCTAGTCCTTATACTTTCAGCTAATGGTATTAACTTATCTTTGTTACCTTATCTAAACCTATCATAATATTATACAACTCTATCAATTTCCTTTGTTCCAAGGAGAACAACACAAATTAGTTTTCCAAACTAATGTTGTAGCTAAAACCCTCACCCTGGAACCAATCTGCTAAGCTTCCTCTGCACCCTCTCATGGACCCTCATATCCTTCCTAAAGAATTGTCTTGCAACTGTCTCTCAGCAACTGTCTGTGACGCTGATGTCTCCTCTTCATGTTTGATTTCTTCTGTCTTGGGTATTTAACTTCTGACTCTTATCTCTTCCTCATGAATTTCAACTGAAAGATCTTTCTCAAGAACAAAACTGGGATTATACAGAAGCCAACCAATTTGGAATACAAGTTTGGGGACACAGTGGAGGAAGATCCCTTACCTATCTAGACACCTGATTCTTACTCTCACTCCCCCCACACCACCTCCCACTCCTCCCCACAGACCCCAATCCAAGTATGACAGTGTTCTGTTCACTTTTAATTTGATTGCAAATGTGAGTTTTGCTTTAGTGATCATGGATTGCAATGGTGGTACTCAAAACCATAATGGTATTAGGTACATCTTGTCCCTATGAAGCCAGCCATATCTTGCCCTTGATTTTGAAAAGAACAATGGACTACTGAGGGATGAACACAGCATTGCAGCATCCTGTATATTGAGCCTTGAGATATAAAAAGTGTTCCTATGGCCTCACTAATTGCACTTCACTAGAGCTGACATAATGGTGTGGATTGACAATGATCACATGAGTGCAATCTAGAGCTACAAGCTGTTATGGAATCCCTGTCTATCATTTATCTTGTTCCTCTGTTATGAACTGGACTACCCTGACAAATGCTGCATTAAATTTGACTTTATTTTAATTACATACCCCATGCAAGAATGGACAGCGAATTGACTGACATACAGAAATCGCATATTGCTTTTCAGCATGAGCCCATTAATCAACTGCAATAATGAGCACTTTCATTTTTTTTAGGAAGTTTGCAGATCTCTATTTAGAATTATGCAAATATTTTCCAGAACTGTTTGGTTGTACAAAGCACCCCAGCAAGATATTCAAATAAGATCTTTTGGGTCTGTACACCCTGGCCACCTCCCTCCACACCACCTAGCTTACCTTGTGTGGAACCCTTGTCCTTTGTGTCCTCTTATCTCTGTGGTATCTCATTGAGGAGGGCCTACAGACCTTCATACCTGAAGTTTACAGCTCTTTTCTTGGCCTCTTCCAAACTGAAATATGTAAGAAAAATGGGTGCAGACACTAGAAATTACATTTCGAATATTTTACAACAATTTATACTAAAACTAACCTTGTAAGATTGATTTAAGGTGATTTCACTTGCATTCCAATGCATAGGAACATAGAAGAGGTAGTCATTCAGCCCCTCTTGCCTGCTCCCCCATGCAATTAGTTAATGGCAAATATGTATCGTAACTCCATTTAGCTATTATGGTGGTGTAGGTTCCAGATCTTCACTGTCTCTTAGCTGGGATTCTACCACCCCCAGGGGAGGGATGGCAAGTGGCAGAGGGCATAAAATTGGGCACTATAGCAGTAGCACTGTACCTGCAACCTTTCCTTCCCACTGCAATTTTACCAGAGGCGAGAGAGGTGTTGGGCGATCTGCTAGCCTACAAGCCAATTGAAGCCCTTAAGTTATAGCCGCCTCCCACCGCCGCTGGGATTTTAAGTACAATAAGGGAGGCTGACGCCAAGTGTCCAGCCTGCCAGATGAAACCTCATGGGCTAGTGGCCGGGCAAGTTGGGACTGTCTACTTTTTGGGCTAAAAAGTATTCCACCCCATGTTTCCCCTCTCCCCGCAGCCCCCCCGCTTCCCTCACCCCAACCCCTCCACTGTTCGCCCAGGCGCCCCCCTCCTCTTCAAAGTGCCTGCCAGCTGGCCCTAGTGAGACTTTGACTTGCCTTCATCCACTGCTCCCGTTGGCATTGCTGGGACAAGAGAGCTGTTGGCTCTTTGAATAGCTGGCAGCTCTCAGGAGGGACTTCTTCTCAGATGGGAGTGGAAGACCCACCTCATCAATTAATGGCCCAACAGCCGTTAAATACTTGTGGAACAATTTGGCCAAGAGGGGATGCGTTCACTACCGACTTTGTGCTGGGGAAGAGGACCCCACCCCCAGTGTAAAATTCAACCCTTTGTGTGAAGAAGTAATTAACCCTGAATAGCCTAGTTTTAACTTTAAGGTTATACCCCTTTGTCTTGTACTCTGTCACCGGAAGAAATAGATTCTATGTACCTTACCAAATTCTTTACTCATCTTAGACACTTCAATTAGGTCACCTTTTAACTGTCTATATCCAAAGGCATACAAAGTTAGTCTATGCAACCTGTACTCTTAATCAAACTTTTAGCATTTTATCGAAAGCCTGAGGCTTTGATGTCCAGAACTGAATGCTGTAATCCAGATGTGGTCAACCCAGAACTTTATACAACTGTGCATAACTTTCACTGTAAATAATGCCAACCCTCATTCTGATCTCTGGCACTACTTCTCGGCTTTTTATAGTACTATGTAGTAGGTCTGGAGGAATAAGCTTTTGGGTACACCATGCAGTTCTTGATTCATCGTTGAGCTTGAAACACTGCAATTGAATCAATTTTCCAGGAACCTTTAGTCTTATTATGGCGTGAGAAAATTGGAGAATGCAACTTACAGCATGTGCCATATATTGCGCTATTCTAAGAAATTCCAGGTTAATGGACAGAGCTCTGTTAATTATCCTAGGTATGTTACTCAGAGATTACTATGATACCAAGGTATTGGCAAAGACCCAGGGAATCAGGAAACACCAAGGGGGAAATTTCCCCCCGGACGGGGCAGGGGAGGGGATTCCCTCAGCTGGGAGTGTACTCTTTCGTGCATGTGCGTGAAAGAGTGCACAGATCTCCCTGGGGCTAAGTGCTGCCTCAGGGAGATTGGCTCAAAATTAAAATTTTTAATAGAAAGGATAAAAAAATTTCCCTGACATGTCCCCTCATGTGACACTGTCAGATGAGGTGGGACATATCCATAAATTTTATTGAAAGGTTTGATCATTTAAATACCCTCATGAAACCTCATCCCACCTGTGGATGAGTTTTCATGCTTTTCCCAAAGCCTGCCAGGGCTCCCAGCCTGCCCGCCAACCTTAAGGTTGGATGGGCAGGTCCATTAATTACCTTGATTAGTTTTTCAATGGTCTCAATAGGCCGTTGGCAGGTCAGCGGGCACACAGCTGACTTGGCTGCGCCCCTGCCAACCTGAAAATGGAAATGACATGGGGTGACATCGGGAGTTCCACCCAATGTCATCCCGCATCATTTTACGTATCAAAGAGCGGGCCCTACCCTAGCTCGCCAAACAGAAGACCTGCCCCAAAAGAATGGAGTAAGATACAGAAGCCAAGAATCTGGAGTAAGAGGGAAAAAAGCCAAAAGCACAACAGCATATATTTTTTAAAAACAAAAAAACTGCGGATGCTGGAAATCACCTTGCAATCTTCCCTCCCATCTAGTCAGGGAGAATTCTACCTCCAGTTAGTGCCTCCCTTTGCTGGTGTGAATTCAAATTCTATAGTTTGGAAATATGTAAACAGGTTTTTAAAAAATATAAAACAAAAACAGAATTACCCGGAAAAACTCAGCAGGTCTGGCAGCAGAACTTAGTTCTGTCGAAGGGTCATGAGGACTCGAAACGTCAACTCTTTTCTTCTCCGCCGATGCTGCCAGACCTGCTGAGTTTTTCCGGGTAATTCTGTTTTTGTTTTATATTTTTTAAAAACCTGTTTACATATTTCCAAACTATAGAATTTGAATTCACACCAGCAAAGGGAGGCACTAACTGGAGGTAGAATTCTCCCTGACTAGATGGGAGGGAAGATTGCAAGGTGATACAGCACCAGCTACTTTTATTTCCTTGCAACCAATGAAAGCACCTGATTGATCATCTTGAACAGGAAGTGATGAGTGGCATAGAAAAAGGAAATTATTGAAAGACAAGACAAAATAAAACATTATTTATTTTAGAACATATATTTTTTAACATCTCATAAGTTTAAGCTCAAAGTGAAATGGTTTAGGACATATTTTCAGTGTCTAATTATGAACAATAAAGGTGCGACTGTAAAACAAATAACCTCAGAAGAAGCTTTGGTTTCTAGCTATTCTTTCAGTGTAAATAGATAAAGTTCCAGGTTTTCTGCTCTAAGAACTCTGGAGTGAATACAAAAAACAGAAGACCATATTGTTGTGCTAATAGCTATGACAAAAGCTGCATTTATTTCCTCCTATTGGTGGAAACATTTGAAATGGAAGGTGGACTGAAAGCTGATTAGTGAATGTAGAAGACTTTGAACCATCCAACCATGGACAATTAGAACCCAGAGAGGTGAGACTGAAATTATGGCATTCATTCAAAAAGTTTAACAATGAGAAGTGAAAGAAAGCGGCATGTGGTGAAACAAAGAACTACTTTCTCTTAGGGCTGTGTGTCATGTAGGACAAAACCTCATTGTATGCTGTAACATAAAGAATTTTTCAATTAATTAGTGGATAGTAGTACTGGTAAAGATTTTTACCTTCTAACTGGTTGGAACTAACTAAAATTCTTGAAGTAGTGCCTATGGTCACCTGAGCCTAGATAAAGTTCATGCTTGTGATTCCCTTCGTGGTGAGTTACCTATCTCAACTCAGCAATCAGAGAGAGAGAGAGAGAGAGAGAATGTAAGCATGCATTTTTCTGCAGGAAGGCAAGACAAAGCATTACAGGTCTCTTGTGTATTTATACTAAAGTGCTTTTCTAATTACTGGGTCTTTTTATTCCTGTTTTGGAAAGATAACCTCTTTTACATTTCACATCAGGAGCCACTCTGTAGACTCTTCTACATAATATAGAAAAAGAGTGGGAACAGTAGCACTGGACTCCCGGCATTTGATTTACTCAAAAAGGTAGCCTTAATCAGGTGGCAAATTTGTGAGCTTATGTTCGTGGCCCTGCTTATGTGGGCCTACAATATCATCAGTTTCTGGAACATTGGCCTAGGTTTTCCAACTGCCATTTTTTAACACTAATACTCGCCTGTTTTTAAAAAATAAGTTGTTTTAAGGATATCTAAGCCCTCAGGTCCATGCCCCCCCACCCCCCGGAATTCAGCTGATGGAGGGAGGACTCTTACATTTAGAATTGGATGCATTCCTGTGCCCAGAGCTATTGGTTTAAGAGGAGAGGTGAAGGCAAACATTGGGAATAAATTGCATTAGTACCTTCTTATTTGCTTACTTATTTGTGGTATCAGGGACCAAAAGAGGACAAAATAACTTTAAGAGGGGAGCTGGACCACATATTTGAGGAATCCCATCATGTAATAAAGTGACCAAGTGAATGAAGAATATTTAAAGTGTGGAACACCCATTCCAGTTGCTCCAGTCCTTATTTTGTAGCACGCCCAAAGACATAGTAATTGTGTGTTTGAATGAGAAAGCAGGTTGTGGCGGCATATTACTGTTTCTACAGCTAACTGCTAACTTACACTCGTGTAAGGGGACAGTGTTTGGATTATTTGCCTTCATTTGAACTTTAAATGTTTCATTGCAAGAAAACAAGGAGCGCTCACACATACATCTTTTACACTGAAGACTGAGGTATGTTTTTTTTGTTTTTCAAGACTTAATACTGTTTACAAAGAACAATAAGAAAATACCAGCATTCAGTTCCATTTTAAATCAGATATATCTCAACAATATTTTCTTTACATTTAGCCTTGTGTAGATAATTGAAACAAAGAGGAGCAATTGGTGGTGAGTTGAATGAATGCATGTCAGGATTCAGCTATGCCTTCTTAGTGTTACGAATTTTTGGCTGGCCACACTTAACGTGCGTTAACACTACATTACTGCTTTGTACAAAATACACTGTCTAGGGAAGTAATCAACATCATACAGAATCAAGCCATGTCCAAATTTCAGAAGTAAACCATAGACGATATGCAGTTTTTGAAACTTACTTTCTTTTGTACCACCATTGATCTTAGCATAACTTGCTTAACCTAAAGAATAAAAGTTAAAATGGAAAGTGTTCAGATTTTGATTCCATGTTTGCATTGTAACTAATTTATTAAGTTGCATTAAAGTTAGAAATCATGTCCAGTGTCATTGTTTGCCTTTTTGTTTAGGATAGCATGTTAATTATTCTAACACTAATGCTTAATTGTATGAGGGAATTGCACTTGTTAACGTTTTAAAGTGAGGTGTGGTTGCTGAAAACATACTGAGAGTAAGTAGATGCCTAAGGCAGCAGAGGTTTTCATGCAATCGTAAAAGAAATAAACCTCAGCTCCTAAAGGCAATAATTTATGTTAGGGTCATGTGATTGAAGTCTGAAACAAAGAGCTGAGGATTGTTCTCAATAGATCCCTGTCTTCAACTGCACCAGAAAGTGTCTGTGGTACTTACCATATAACTGCAGATTTCAAAATTCATGTCTGGATGGATTACTGGCTAGTGTTTTCCCAATTAACTTTCTTTATGTCATTAACCCTGGAACTTTCCACTGGATTTAATGAGGTTAAATATATAAGTAAGAAGGAGAATTTAATTATTGATATGTAAAGTGATCATTGACTTCTTTTAGACTTACACAATAGTTATGGAAACTTTGCTATAGATTTGTGGCTGAGAAAGTTACAGTTTGTTTCTAAATCTGTGCCAAGATCTAGTTAGATTTAAATGAATTTCCTCAATAAATTTGAACAGTGAATTTATGTCACAGTTTGGCACAACAATTCCCTTGTATGCTTTTGAATTGTTTTGGCATGGCTTTGGTAGTCTGAGTGCATGGGTTGTTAATTGAGTAGCTATCCCACCTGCTTTCTGTGAACTGCCTGTTGCCCCACTGTAAATAAAAGGATCTTTTATGATCCAGTGGCTTACTTTGATCTTTATTACAAACATCAAAAAATGTAGTCAAAATTATTGCTTTCATGTTATGCACCTTCATATGGAGCTTGATTACTGAGATTAGGTCTAATAATTTGCATTCTACTGGGAAAGGTTCTTTGTTGCTGTACAACTTCATTTATTTTTTATATTTGTCTCCATGGACGTAGCATTTCTAATCAAGCTATTGCCACCTATTGGACGTGGGTTGTAAAAAATGTGTGCCGCAGAATGTTATACCCCAACATAATTATTTTAATTCTCTTTCCATTTTGTTGCTAAAAATGAATAAATGGAACCATTCCTACAGCCGTTGTTACTGGTTAGTTTTTTTTTTCTCTGCTACTTGGTTCCACTTGGCTAATGTTACACACCAGGGTTTGGTCTGAGCTGCAGATTCCTAAATCCCAAGAGCATGTGTTCTATTTGGTGCGTGGGAATTAATCACACAGACCTTCTGCTGCAGCACTCCTGGAGGTATATGCAATTATCTTGGAAAACTTTGGGGGAGGGGTGCAAAAAGCTAGTAAGTGAGATTAAGGGCCTCATTTTAAAGTTCATAGAATGAACACCACTATGAAGAGTAAGATAGAGGATCCATTTGTCTATCTTAAAAAGTTCCACTCTCTTATGGACGCTCTGGTGAGCTTTCTTTTGCACTGGAGAATGAGAGGCTACAGCCAAGAGGACAGGAAAAAACAGAATCAAGTGAGCAAAGAGGGAGGAGGAGGCAGTGTACATACCCACAAGAGGTCTTTAGAGAGCACTTTTTCTCCTTTAACTTCATAAAGAGTAATTTCAGGCACTTTTGCTTCCGCAAGGAGGCTATTGCCAAACTATGACATCAGTGAATCTCCCAGCTTGCTGTTTAGCATTGTATCAGGAAGGTCACCGAGGCTCTCAGTAGAACACTTACAAGTTTTTCCCCAATGGACATACTGATGTAGAAGAAAGCACTAGGTTTTTCCCACATTGCAAGCTTTCCCAGGGGACAAGTTGCCGTGGACTGCAGCTACATTTTCTTGAAATTGCCACACCACCATCCTGCCATCTTCCTGAATATAAAAGAATTCCAGTCCCACAATGTCCAGTTTGTTTGTGACCACATGGAGACATGCAGACCCATGCCCAATTTGCTCGTAGCGTTTGTGATTCAATCGTTCTGCGCCATTATTTTTTTTTATTCATTCATGGCAAATAGGTGTTGCTGGCTAGACCAGCATTTATTGCCCATCCCTAATTGCCCTTGAGAAGGTGGTGATGAGCTGTCTTCTTGAACCACTGCAGTCCATGTTGTGTGGGTGCACCCACAGTGCTGTTTGGGAGGGAGTTCCAGAATTTTGACCCAGTCACAGTAAAGGAACAGCGATATATTTCCAAGCCAGGATGGTGAGTGACTTGGAGGGGAATTTGCATGTGCTGGTGTTCCCAAACATCTGCTGCCCTTGTCCTTCTAGATGGTAGTGGCCCTGGGTTTGGAAGGTGCTGTCCAAGGGTCCTTGGTGAGTTCCTACAATGCTTCTTGTAGAGGGTACACACTGCTGCCACTGTGCATCAGTGGTAAAGGGAATGAGTGTTTGTGGATGTGGAGCCAATCGAGCGGGCTGCTTTGTCCTGGGTGGTGTCAGGCTTCTTGGAGCTGCACTCATCCAGGCAAATGGAGAGTATTCCATTACACTCCTGACCTGTGCCTTGTAGATGGTGGACAGGATTTGGGGTGTCAGGAGGTAAGTTACTCACTGCAAGATTCCTAACCTCTGACCTTGTGCCACAATATTTATATGGCTATCCAGTTCAGTTTCTGATCAATGGTAGCCCCCATGATGTTGATAGTGGGAGATTCAGCAATGCCATTGAATATCAAAGGCTAATGGTTAGATTCTCTCTTGTTGGAGAGATCATTGCCTGGCACTTGGCGCAAATGTTATTTACCACTTGTCAGCCCAAGTCTGGATATTGTCCAGGTCTTGCTGCATTTGGACATGGACTGCTTCAGCGAATGGTGCTGAACATTCCCACTTCTGATCTTCTGATGGAAGGAAGGGCGTTGATGAGCAGCTGAAGATGGTTGGGCTGAGGACACTACCCTGAGGAACTCCTGCAGTGATGTACTGGAACTGAGATGATTGACCTCCAACAACCACAACCATCTACTTTTGTGCTAGGTATGATTCCAACAGGTGGAGAGTTTTCCCCCTGATTTCCATTGACTCCGGTTTTGCTAGGCTCCTTGATGCCACACAGTCAAATGCTGCCTTGATGTCAAGGGCAGTCACTCTGGTCTTGCCTCCACTGAAGCGATCACATTAGTGACTTGTTGCTGGGCGACAGAGGCTCTCCCCTTCAGAAGTGGCTTATGACTACTGTCAGACACTTGGACACAGCTGCAGAAGTGGCCTAGAATGACAGCAATGCTGCATCTAGGAACATTATCAAGCAGACATTTGGCATGCTCAGGTATTTGTTCTGCCTGAATCATTTTGGAGGCTCCATGCAGTACAGCCATGGCTGTTATGAAAGCAAAACTTTACAAGATGGTTATATTTTAAAATGTCTCTTTTAATTTAAGGTAAAATAGAATGTACTGGATAGGGAGATAGTGATCATACAAATTCTGCCCAGAAACAGGCCCATGTGATCTGGTTGTCATGAGAAAGAAACTAAAAACCAAAGCTATTGAAAATCAAGTGATAGTTTTCAGACCTGGACACAAAAAGAGGCACAGCTGGCTTTTGGACGTAGAGATATAGAAAGAGAGAGAGAGAGGCAAAGAGAAAAGAATTACTGTTGTGTGGAGAAGCAGCAGCTACACCAATGAAGAGCAGGGTGAACTGTTTTTGTATTAGCAATTATGTAGAATACTTGTAACAGTTTTCTGTTCAAAAGGAAAGGACAAGTGACGCTTTTCAAGATTTAAGAAGCAAGGAGTTCCTGAGGTGGGCCTTGCTGGTGAATGTTGGTGCTCGAATATCCCAGCAAAGTGGAACAATTTTCTAAGAACGTTGGAAGATTTTACTTGCTTTCACAGGGAGAAATGAGTCTGTTAGAAGCTGGGTGCTCATTGGGACTTAATCTTGTATTGCTACTCTTTTTTTATTCTTTCACGGGATGTGGGCATCACTAGCTAGGCCCGCATTTATTGCCCACCCCTAATTGCCCTTGTAAAGGTGGTGGTGAGCCGCCTTCTTGAATTGCTGCAGTCCATTGTGTAGGATATGCCTGTTTCTCAGGTGTTCCATGTGATAGCAGTGAAATAAACTGACTTCGCTTTCTAATCAATGTCCAGATAGTGGTAAGGGCTGGTCCCTCATACTAAGATTATGCAACATGACACAAACCTAGATACAGGTTACGATCCCTGTAGAGATCCAATAACCATTTTTTAAAATAGAGAAATTTGCCTGCCACCAATGGAAATAACCAAAGGACAAGATTTCATGTGATTTACTGTAACAAGCAAACTAAAATCAAAACTAAACATTACCTAATAGGAATCTAATACAATAAATAAAGAAAAGTTGCTTTCACATTGACTAACTCAATCAAGATTCCTCTTTTAACTCCTTTTGCTATGCGCTGCATTTCTGGCAGATACCCTACATATGGGTACCTCCTGCAACAACCGCCCCCTCGCCTGCCCAACAACAACCTTTGTTACTGTCTAATGTATTTCATTTCCAGATTGCTCAAGTTTTATACTTGATGGGGTGCTGTTCTGAGGCATTGAACTCTACCATGGGTAGGAATTCCTGAGGACACAAAAGTTATGAGACTTCCCACTACAGCACAATTTTCAGGTGAAATGGGCAATCGACATGCATGTTTTGCTATTTGTTGCAATAAATCATCTGGGGGTGAATTTCCCCTGGGGTTTGTCTGTATTTTGGCCATAACCAGCATGAGAACTGTAGAAATCCTAGTGCTTCTGCTGCTTTTCTGGGGTTTCCACAGCTCCCTCTTTTTTTTTAACGCCATCTCTCTTTTGCTCCTTATCCTTTTGCTGGGATCGCACATGCTTTGTCCTTCCTCCCTTAATAATTTACACGCAACACTCGCACAAGTACATTATGTGTCCACAATGTAGACAGCTTGCCCGGCAGTTGGATAGAGGCTTTTACTGTATGCATTGAACTGTGGTTATTTCATCTGCCAGTTCCCTCGGGTAATTCAATTGCACATGAACTTTGGCACTTGATTATTTTACAGCCTTTTGTTATTGTTTAATGTATTTCATTTCTAGCTAACCTAAAAGTAATACCATAGTATTATCTTCAGAAATGTTTTGTCAAACAATCTGACCTACAACAGCTTTATCAAATGGGAGCAGCACTGAGGGGCAGAACTAGGAGTGACAATTTTTTCACCCTTAAACCTGGACAGACAAATACTGAGATAAAAGTAAAATATTGTGGATGCTGGAAATCTAAAATAAAAAAAGCTGGAAAATCTCAGCAGGTCTGACAGCATCTGCGGAGAGGAATACAGTTAATGTTTCGAGTCCGTATGACTCTTTAAATACTGACCTCAGTTCTATGCATGACTTTGCAGGTGTGCAAGGCAATGACAAATGATTCACAACTGTGTTCAAAAAAACATAGATACATAATAGAAGCAACAGGACCACCAATGGAATATCTGTGTTGAAACCATTATAAAACTAATTAGGCAAGAATTGTTAATACAAAGATTAATTTTTTCTCTTGGCATTTCTGGGGGAGAGTCTTGTCGACTGGGAGCGCATGTTGAAAATTCCTTGTGGTTAGAAAACCATGTGCACTGCAAATTGGATTTTTCTGAGATATGCTACTGGTGAGTGAGGTTCCTCTGGCCCTCAGGATATCACCTCAGAACAGCCCAGAGAGGCAGCAGGGGTAGGCATACTGCTGACAATTGATAAATATATACAGTAAGTCCTCACTTAAAGTTGTGGTCACATTCTTGAAAATCATGACTTTAAATGAAACAACTTTAAGCGAATAGTGGATTGCCATAGGAATCAATGTTAAAGCCAGAGTTTGGTTCTACCAGGCGAGAAATGTCCAAAGGAACCTATGCTGAAGTAGAAATACTGTACTGCAGCACTGCACATTCCTAGCTGGAATAACTTGCAAACTCAAATAAATCACTGAATATAACAGAAATGCTATTTAAATTCAAATTAGATAACACGAGACCACCCAAACACAGCACTGTTAACTGAGCTAAACTTATTGCTTGATACCCCCTCTCTCTCCGTCTCTCCCAGTCTCTTCATCTCTCTCCTTGTCCCTGTCTCTCTCTCTCTCTGTCTCCCTGTCTTTACGCATCTCTCCCTGTCTCTCTCTCTTTCTCTCTCTCTCTCCCTGTCTCTCTCTCTCACTCTCATTCTCCCTGTTCCTCTCTCACTCTCTCTCCCTGTCTGCCTCTCTTTCTCTGCGCCTCTCCCTGTCTCTCTCTCTCCCTCCCCGTCTTTCTCTCTCCCTCCCTGTCTCTCTCTCTCCCTCCCTGTCTCTCTCTCTCCCTCCCTGTCTCTCTCTCTCTCCCTCCCTGTCTCTCTCTCTCCCTCCCTGTCTCTCTCTCTCCCTCCCTGTCTCTCTCTCTCCCTCCCTGTCTCTCTCTCTCTCTCCCTCCCTGTCTCTCTCTCTCCCTCCCTGTCTCTCTCTCTCTCCCTCCCTGTCTCTCTCTCTCTCTCCCTCCTTGTCTCTCTCTCTCTCCCCCTGTCTCTCTCTCTCTCCCCCTGTCTCTCTCTCACTCCCCCTGTCTCTCTCTCTCTCCCCCTGTCTCTCTCTCTCTCTCCCCCTGTCTCTCTCTCTCTCCCCCTGTCTCTCTCTCTCTCCCCCCTGTCTCTCTCTCTCTCCCCCTGTCTCTCTCTCTCTCCCCCTGTCTCTCTCTCTCTCCCCCTGTCTCTCTCTCTCTCCCCCTGTCTCTCTCTCTCTCTCCCCCTGTCTCTCTCTCTCTCTCCCCCTGTCTCTCTCTCTCTCTCCCCCTGTCTCTCTCTCTCTCTCCCCCTGTCTCTCTCTCTCCCTCCCCCTGTCTCTCTCTCTCCCTCCCCCTGTCTCTCTCTCTCCCTCCCCCTGTCTCTCTCTCTCCCTCCCCCTGTCTCTCTCTCTCCCTCCCCCTGTCTCTCTCTCTCCCTCCCCCTGTCTCTCTCTCTCCCTCCCCCTGTCTCTCTCTCTCCCTCCCCCTGTCTCTCTCTCTCCCTCCCCCTGTCCCTCTCTCTCTCCCCCTGTCCCTCTCTCTCTCCCCCTGTCCCTCTCTCTCTCCCCCTGTCCCTCTCTCTCTCCCACTGTCCCTCTCTCTCTCCCCCTGTCCCTCTCTCTCTCTCCCCCTGTCCCTCTCTCTCTCCCCCTGTCCCTCTCTCTCTCCCCCTGTCCCTCTCTCTCTCCCCCTGTCCCTCTCTCTCTCCCCCTGTCCCTCTCTCTCTCCCCCTGTCCCTCTCTCTCTCCCCCTGTCCCTCTCTCTCTCCCCCTGTCCCTCTCTCTCTCCCCCTGTCCCTCTCTCTCTCCCCCTGTCCCTCTCTCTCTCCCCCTGTCCCTCTCTCTCTCTCCCCCTGTCCCCTCTCTCTCTCCCCCTGTCCCCTCTCTCTCTCCCCCTGTCCCCTCTCTCTCTCCCCCTGTCCCCTCTCTCTCTCCCCCTGTCCCCTCTCTCTCTCCCCCTGTCCCCTCTCTCTCTCCCCCTGTCCCCTCTCTCTCTCCCCCTGTCCCTCTCTCTCTCCCCCTGTCCCTCTCTCTCTCCCCCTGTCCCCTCTCTCTCTCCCCCTGTCCCTCTCTCTCTCCCCCTGTCCCCTCTCTCTCTCCCCCTGTCCCTCTCTCTCTCCCCCTGTCCCTCTCTCTCTCCCCCTGTCCCTCTCTCTCTCCCCCTGTCCCTCTCTCTCTCCCCCTGTCCCTCTCTCTCTCCCCCTGTCCCCTCTCTCTCTCCCCCTGTCCCTCTCTCTCTCCCCCTGTCCCTCTCTCTCTCCCCCTGTCCCTCTCTCTCTCCCCCTGTCCCTCTCTCTCTCCCCCTGTCCCTCTCTCTCTCCCCCTGTCCCTCTCTCTCTCCCCCTGTCCCTCTCTCTCTCCCCCTGTCCCTCTCTCTCTCCCCCTGTCCCTCTCTCTCTCCCCCTGTCCCTCTCTCTCTCCCCCTGTCCCTCTCTCTCTCCCCCTGTCCCTCTCTCTCTCCCCCTGTCCCTCTCTCTCTCCCCCTGTCCCCTCTCTCTCTCCCCCTGTCCCTCTCTCTCTCCCCCTGTCCCTCTCTCTCTCCCCCTGTCCCTCTCTCTCTCCCCCCTGTCCCCTCTCTCTCTCCCCCTGTCCCTCTCTCTCTCTCCCCTGTCCCTCTCTCTCTCTCCCCCTGTCCCTCTCTCTCCGTCCCCCTGTCCCTCTCTCTCTGTCCGTCCCCCTGTCCCTCTCTCTCCCCCTGTCCCTCTCTCTCTCTCCCCCTGTCCCTCTCTCTCTCTCCCCCTGTCCCTCTCTCTCTCCCCCCTGTCCCTCTCTCTCTCCCCCTGTCCCTCTCTCTCTCCCCCCTGTCCCTCTCTCTCTCCCCCTGTCCCTCTCTCTCTCCCCCTGTCCCTCTCTCTCTCCCCCTGTCCCTCTCTCTCTCCCCCTGTCCCTCTCTCTCTCCCCCCTGTCCCTCTCTCTCTCCCCCTGTCCCTCTCTCTCTCCCCCTGTCCCTCTCTCTCTCCCCCTGTCCCTCTCTCTCTCCCCCTGTCCCTCTCTCTCTCCCCCTGTCCCTCTCTCTCTCCCCCTGTCCCTCTCTCTCTCCCCCCTGTCCCTCTCTCTCTCCCCCTGTCCCTCTCTCTCTCCCCCTGTCCCTCTCTCTCTCCCCCTGTCCCTCTCTCTCTCCCCCTGTCCCTCTCTCTCTCCCCCTGTCCCTCTCTCTCTCCCCCTGTCCCTCTCTCTCTCCCCCTGTCCCTCTCTCTCTCCCCCTGTCCCTCTCTCTCTCCCCCTGTCCCTCTCTCTCTCCCCCTGTCCCTCTCTCTCTCCCCCTGTCCCTCTCTCTCTCCCCCTGTCCCTCTCTCTCTCCCCCTGTCCCTCTCTCTCTCCCCCTGTCCCTCTCTCTCTCCCCCTGTCCCTCTCTCTCTCCCCCTGTCCCTCTCTCTCTCCCCCTGTCCCTCTCTCTCTCCCCCTGTCCCTCTCTCTCTCCCCCTGTCCCTCTCTCTCTCCCCCTGTCCCTCTCTCTCTCCCCCTGTCCCTCTCTCTCTCCCCCTGTCCCTCTCTCTCTCCCCCTGTCCCTCTCTCTCTCCCCCTGTCCCTCTCTCTCTCCCCCTGTCCCTCTCTCTCTCCCCCTGTCCCTCTCTCTCTCCCCCTGTCCCTCTCTCTCTCCCCCTGTCCCTCTCTCTCTCCCCCTGTCCCTCTCTCTCTCCCCCTGTCCCTCTCTCTCTCCCCCTGTCCCTCTCTCTCTCCCCCTGTCCCTCTCTCTCTCCCCCTGTCCCTCTCTCTCTCCCCCTGTCCCTCTCTCTCTCCCTCCCTGTCTCTCTCTCTCCCTCCCTGTCTCTCTCTCTCCCTCCCTGTCTCTCTCTCTCCCTCCCTGTCTCTCTCTCTCCCTCCCTGTCTCTCTCTCTCCCTCCCTGTCTCTCTCTCTCCCTCCCTGTCTCTCTCTCTCTCCCTCCCCTGTCTCTCTCTCTCTCCCTCCTCTATCTCTCCCTCTCTCCCTCCCCTGTCTCTCTCTCTCTCCCTCCCCTGTCTCTCTCTCTCTCCCTCCCTGTCTCTCTCTCTCTCCCTCCCTGTCTCTCTCTCTCCCTCCCCGTCTCTCTTTCTCTCTGATGTCTCCCTCTCTCTCCCCCTGTCTCCCTCTCTCTTCCCCTGTCTCCCTCTCTCTCCCCCTGTCTCCCTCTCTCTCCAACTGTCTCCCTCTCTCTCCAACTGTCTCCCTCTCTCTCCCCCTGTCTCCCTCTCTCTCCCCCTGTCTCCCTCTCTCTCCCCCTGTCTCCCTCTCTCTCCCCCTGTCTCCCTCTCTCTCCCCCTGTCTCCCTCTCTCTCCCCCTGTCTCCCTCTCTCTCCCCCTGTCTCCCTCTCTCTCCCCCTGTCTCCCTCTCTCTCTCCCCCTGTCTCCCTCTCTTTATCTGTCTCCCTCTCTTTATCTGTCTCCCTCTCTTTATCTGTCTCCCTCTCTCTATCTGTCTCCCTCTCTCTCTCCCTCTGTCTCCCTCTGTCTCTCCCCCTGTCTCCCTCTCTCTCTCCCCCTGTCTCCCTCTCTCTCTCCCCCTGTCTCCCTCTCTCTCTCCCCCTGTCTCCCTCTCTCTCTCCCCCTGTCTCCCTCTCTCTCTCCCCCTGTCTCCCTCTCTCTCTCCCCCTGTCTCCCTCTCTCTCTCCCCCTGTCTCCCTCTCTCTCTCCCCCTGTCTGTCTCTCTCTCTCCCCCTGTCTGTCTCTCTCTCTCCCCCTGTCTGTCTCTCTCTCTCCCCCTGTCTGTCTCTCTCTCTCCCCCTGTCTGTCTCTCTCTCTCCCCCTGTCTGTCTCTCTCTCTCCCCCTGTCTGTCTCTCTCTCTCCCCCTGTCTGTCTCTCTCTCTCCCCCTGTCTGTCTCTCTCTCTCCCCCTGTCTGTCTCTCTCTCTCCCCCTGTCTGTCTCTCTCTCTCCCCCTGTCTGTCTCTCTCTCTCCCCCTGTCTGTCTCTCTCTCTCCCCCTGTCTGTCTCTCTCTCTCCCCCTGTCTGTCTCTCTCTCTCCCCCTGTCTGTCTCTCTCTCTCCCCCTGTCTGTCTCTCTCTCTCCCCCTGTCTGTCTCTCTCTCTCCCCCTGTCTGTCTCTCTCTCTCCCCCTGTCTGTCTCTCTCTCTCCCCCTGTCTGTCTCTCTCTCTCCCCCTGTCTGTCTCTCTCTCTCCCCCTGTCTGTCTCTCTCTCTCCCCCTGTCTGTCTCTCTCTCTCCCCCTGTCTGTCTCTCTCTCTCCCCCTGTCTGTCTCTCTCTCTCCCCCTGTCTGTCTCTCTCTCTCCCCCTGTCTGTCTCTCTCTCTCCCCCTGTCTGTCTCTCTCTCTCCCCCTGTCTGTCTCTCTCTCTCCCCCTGTCTGTCTCTCTCTCTCCCCCTGTCTGTCTCTCTCTCTCCCCCTGTCTGTCTCTCTCTCTCCCCCTGTCTGTCTCTCTCTCTCCCCCTGTCTGTCTCTCTCTCTCCCCCTGTCTGTCTCTCTCTCTCCCCCTGTCTGTCTCTCTCTCTCCCCCTGTCTGTCTCTCTCTCTCACCCTGTCTGTCTCTCTCTCTCACCCTGTCTGTGTCTCTCTCTCCCCCCGTCTGTCTCTCTCTCTCACCCTCTCTCTGTCTCTCTCTCCCCCTGTCTCCCTCTCTCTCCCCCTGTCTCCCTCTCTCTCCCCCTGTCTCCCTCTCTCTCCCCCTGTCTGTCTGTCTCTCTCTCTCCCCCTGTCTGTCTGTCTCTCTCTCTCCCCCTGTCTGTCTGTCTCTCTCTCTCTCCCCCTGTCTGTCTGTCTCTCTCTCTCTCCCCCTGTCTGTCTGTCTCTCTCTCTCCCCCTGTCTGTCTGTCTCTCTCTCTCCCCCATCTGTCTCTCTCTCTCTCTCCCCGTCTGTCTGTCTGTCTCTCTCTCTCTCTCCCCCTGTCTGTCTGTCTGTCTCTCTCTCCCCTGTCTGTCTGTCTCTCTCTCTCTCCCCCTCTCTGTCTGTCTCTCTCTCTCTCTCCTGTCTGTCTGTCTCTCTCTCTCTCCCCCGTCTGTCTGTCTCTCTCTCTCTCCCCCTGTCTGTCTGTCTCTCTCTCTCTCCCCCCGTCTGTCTGTCTCTCTCTCTCCACTGTCTGTCTGTCTCTCTCTCTCTCCCCCTGTCTGTCTGTCTCTCTCTCCCTCCCCCCGTCTGTCTGTCTCTCTCTCTCTCTTCCCCCTGTCTGTCTGTCTCTCTCTCTCCCCCTGTCTGTCTCTCTCTCTCTCCCCCTGTCTGTCTCTCTCTCTCTCCCCCTGTCTGTCTCTCTCTCTCTCTCCCCCTGTCTGTCTCTCTCTCTCTCTCCCCCTGTCTGTCTCTCTCTCTCTCTCCCCCTGTCTGTCTCTCTCTCTCTCTCTCTCCCCTGTCTGTCTCTCTCTCTCTCTCTCTCCCCTGTCTGTCTCTCTCTCTCTCTCTCTCCCCCCGTCTGTCTCTCTCTCTCTGTCTGCCCATCTGTCTGTCTCTCTCTCTCTCTCTCCCCGTCTGTCTGTCTCTCTCTCTCTCTCTCCCCCTGTCTGTCTCTCTCTCTCTCTCCCCCTGTCTGTCTCTCTCTCTCTCTCCCCCTGTCTGTCTCTCTCTCTCTCTCCCCCTGTCTGTCTCTCTCTCTCTCTCTCCCCCTGTCTGTCTCTCTCTCTCTCTCTCCCCCTGTCTGTCTCTCTCTCTCTCTCTCCCCCTGTCTGTCTCTCTCTCTCTCTCTCCCCCCATCTGTCTCTCTCTCTCTCTCTCCCCCTGTCTGTCTCTCTCTCTCTCTCTCCCCCTGTCTGTCTCTCTCTCTCTCTCCCCCCTGTCTGTCTCTCTCTCCCCTCCTCCCCATCTCCCTCTCGCTCTCTCTCTCCCCTCCCCCCCCGTCTCCCTTTCGCTCTGTCTTGCTCTCTCCCGCTTTCTTGGTCTCTCCCTCACTCGGCCTCTCACTCCCTCCCTTCCCTGCCCTTTCTCCCTTTCTCGCTCCCTTGTGCACTGCTGCACTCGCTCGTTCCCCTGTGCTCTCTCTCTCTCGCTCGGGCCCCCTTTATCCCGCCCCGCTCGGCCCCCCTACCCCCTCCCCCACCACCGGCTTTCCTGGAGGCTACAGCCAGCGGAAGCCACAATCAAAAAGGAAATAGGACAGACTCTTTAGTTCCCCTGCAGAAACAAATGTCTCCAAACCAACTGAGAAACTGCCAAAGTCAGCTGTACTGGAATCACCAAACATAGTAGCTGCAATGTACCGCCACCTTCGTCTCATGGGCAAGCCAAGGACTGATCTGTTTTTTTTTTTACCTTTTATTTGGACTCTTAACTTGCCATTTCTGATCTGTGTATGTGTGTTGCTTTTTTATTATTTCTCTCGGGTTTTGGTTACTAGTAAACTCACTCTTTCTTTGACTAAAGAAAGTCTGGCTAAATTGGCTGCTTCTAAAAAAAAAAAATACATTTGGACTGGGAAAAGGTATCCACGGCCGAAGGGATCCTTTTTAAATTCTTCTCTACATTGGGGAAACCAAATGCAGACTCTGTGACCGCTTTGCGGAACTCCTCCGGTCTGCCCCCAAGCATGACCCAGACCTTCCTGTCACTTGCCATTTCAACACACCACCCTGCTTTCATGCCCACATGCCTGTCCTTTGCCTGCTGCAATGTTCCAGTGAAGCTCAACGCCAACTGGAGGAACAGCCCCTCATCTTCTGACTGGGCACTTTCCAGTCTCCTGGGCTCAACATTGAGTTCAACAACTTCAGACCATGAATTCTCTCCTCGATCCTCACCCCCTATTTTTTATCCCCTCTTTTCTACTTTCATTTTTATTTTTTATCCGTTTTTATTTTTATTCATCTATCTGTGGTTTTATCCCACCTTCTACCCCATTTTCTATCCTCTTTTTTTCCCCACCACTGCCCCCTCCCTCCACCCCATCCCCTACAGAGCCATCTGTTACTTGTTCCCTGATGTTCTTTGACACAATACTACTGTTGTCCTGCTATTATCACATTCTGCTTTCTTACCTTTATGCCACTGTCAGCACTTTCTTTTAGCACTAACCACTATCATTAACACTCCCTTTGTCCTTTGGTTCATGACATCTTTGTCAATCCTTTCTTTGTCCCCACCTGTCACTGGCCTTCTATCCAGCTCCACCTGACCCACCCCTTTTTAACAGTGTAAAATTCATCACATTTCCACCTCTCTTCAGCTCTGAAGAAGGGTCATATGGACTCAATGTTAACTCTGTTTCTCTCCTCCTAAATGCTGCTAGAACTGCTGAGTTTTTCCAGCATTTTATGTTTTTGTTTCAGATTTCCAGCATCTGTGGCATTTTACCTTTACCCTTTTTAAATTAACCTTGTGACCAACTGAGGGGTTGAATAAAGAAGGGGAGCCAGCTCATCTCTCCTCATCTGGGAGCATAACAAAATTGAGATCCCATTCAGGAAGTTAACATATTAGGCAACTTTGCCAGGAGACTGGTCATAACATGGACACCATGAAGTAGGCTTCCAAGTTTTGAGTATATTAACAGCAAATCTTTATTAATAACTCATGACGATCTACATATATACAGTAGAGGGTACAGGTATGGAGCTGACTCCACTCTAGTTCTTTACACATCTCTGTTCATCTCTAGACTGACCCTGGCTCTGGGTCATGTGCCTTCTTACATCACAGTGTGGGCGGTACTGTACTCAGTCCCACACTGAGTACAGTATGTACCAGACCCTATGTCTACAGTGACTTACAGTGGGGACTTACTGTACATGCATAATAAAACCACTTTGTGGTATGAAGTAAGTCTGTGCATTGATTTTGTGTTTGCTAGTGTGTTTGGAGGTCATTTTGTGACAAAAGCCAAAGACTTTAGACTGCTGTCCACGCATTTATAAGACAGTTGCAGATGGCAGGATAGCATAGGCTGACCATTGGACATCCAAGGCATGTGGGATGTGATTTTTATGCGGGCTTCTAAACAGACACTTGACTCTCCTGCCCAAAACAGGTGGGAGGCTGCTCACAAATACAGATCAAGACACTACACTACACTACACTGATTATAGAACACCATTTGCAATTTTCAAGCACAAATGAAAGGAGCATACATCACAATACATCACCATTTGTACCAGGGGTTAGTGGCTAAACTAAGTGTTGTTAAAGGCATTGCTGGAGGCAATTTCAAAAATGACAAGATAAATTTTGGGGGGAAATGCAGAAATGTTCCTCCTGGCTCCAGGAAGTGCTGCAGCCCTTTGCCAGCTACTGAATAGACCCTAGATTAGTCTACTCATGAAGCCCTCAGATTTTCCACACACTACTACCAAAGTTGGTGTGACTCTCAATTGTTTTTGCATCTGGATCTTTCCAGGATAGCATAGGGAGCAGTTACAGCACGACCTGTCTGCTCTGCACAGCACAGTGCACCAAGACTATCATTAATTGCATTATTCAGCAAGAGCAACATCATCTTCATTTTCATCAATGAGAACACCACCTTGAGATAATAATCAATGTTATACTTGTGCTGGTTTTCTAAAGAGTCCGAAGGATGACCAAAACACATGTGTTGCCATTCAGCATTAAAATTGTGCACTTTATTTGTCCTGCTTCCCTAAGGCTGTAAATGACTAATGTGAATCCTAGTTAGTCCATGTTGTTCAGATCTCCTGCTAGAACTAAATCAAAGTATACAGAACTATAATTTATGCCATAGGATGTCTTTCATATTACAATGATTTCCCTGTCATACATAAATAAACTAAGACCATAACTGTTCTTATTCCTGGTGAGATGCACTAAGGTGACACTATATGTTATGCCAGGTCTCTGGCTCCATTAAACACCTCCAGGATTTCCATAAGATCATAAAATGGGTGGCACTGGCTCTGCAATTCAAGAATATGTAGACCAACAGTAGTTTTAAATGAATCCAGAGGAGCATTCCTGGATCTTTTTCCCTTGTGTGTGTGCCATAGACCATCCATCCAGGGGCACATCCTGAAAAGCTAGTAATGCAACTTGTGCCAGAGCACTTGGCAAACCAGAGGAAGTATTCTGAATACAGAAGGTGAATTCAAGAGAATTTTCCCAGCAGCAATCAGAAGACGCTGAGGCCTCTTGAGTCTGCTGTTGTAAAAAGACATAATATTATTTATTTCACTTGCAGTTGCAATATACTTAATCTTAGTGCATTCAAATGCATAAAGAGAAAAATACACCTTGTGTTACTGATATTTATTTGGCAATTTTATCTTAGTCATTTTTTCTTCTAAATTTATTAAAGCAACATGCTTACTAAGGACTTTACATCAAAATGTGCCTAACTACAGATATCACAATTAATTTGAATTAGCATAATTGACTTTAAATTGTAAGAGATCATTGGGGATGAATAATATGACGTTAATGTTAACAGGAAAATGTTGAAATAGAATTAGTTCTCATCACCACTGACAGTTATCATTTAATTATGAGTATAATATAGCAAGAGTGGTTTGACCAATTTATTGACATTTTATAGTTTTGAGACCTTACTGTTTCTGTTCACAATTACTAAAATAGCATACCCCTGAATCTTTCAATGAATCATCTTCTGTTGTTTGAAAATGCACCCTTAAAGATTAGCACCTCAAATCAGTTACAAATAACTGTACCTGAAATCTCCTGCCAAGAAAGCCACCAATTCGCCTGCCATCTGTCCATTCCACCATATTTAAATAGGCTCAAAGGTGTGTGGCTATCCCTCCATTCCATTCTCCTCTGGTTCTGCCTAAATCCAGCCCAAATAATTACCACTATTGTATTACTGTTGCAAAGTATCACTCAGGTGGATACCAACTTGGTGTGTGGTAAAGTGAGGTAATCTGACCTTTTAAGAGAATGCAAGTGTGCTGATCATGTGACAGCACTGACATATCACTGTACAGCATAGGCAACTGGGAACTGTAAGTCTAATTCTGGAGGTTTCTGAGAGAGCACGTATGATCTGGTTCTCTGCCCTATGTCTCAATAAACCATTACTGTTTATTCTTACATCAGTGTCTCCCCATAATTGATTGCAAGCAGCAACTGAGGAGAACATAGGAAGAGGTACAGTTAGAGTTCAGTTGGCCAACAAATTCATTTACCCAAGACATAAAAGTGGTGACGAAGATAAAGAAGAAAAGAAAATACATTTCAAGGCGAGTGAGCAAAGCATTGGAAAAAGCATCCGGACTTACCTTGTAAAATAGGCGATAGCCAGCAATTGGAGCAGAAAGCACTGCTGCAGTTTAAAATTTTTAAAACCCTGCAGAATCGCAATCATGGGGATCCCACCAAACTCAAAAAGAATGCAAAACCCAGAAGAGAAAAGCTGACAGCGGCAGAGACAGAGCTTAAAAAAAAACGGTGACTGTTCTTAAAGCAGAAATACATTTAAAGGGGTAAATACGTTAAAAATGGCTATGGGCAGAAAATTATGAGAGACCCCAGAGAGACTCCGCAGTAAGCCAAACACCTAAATTCATGGAAAGCTTATTGGAAGTGCAGTCATTCACGGTGCTGCAGTTCAGGCGTGTTGATCCATTCGACCCCATTGTAGATGGAACCCATCCTTTGAAGTTAGAAGTTTTGGACACAAAGCTGAGGACATACAAGGGCGAATGAATAAGTTTGAAGGGGTTATGTGAAGTCTCAGCGACATATGGAGATCAATCTGAAAGTTTGCCCTTGTTAGTGGCAGCTGGAGAGGGCCCCAGCTTAATAGGCTGCAACTGGCTCAAAAAGATTAAATTAAAATGGGCCGAAATCTTTCAAATTACAATGAAAGGCCTACAGGAAGTGTTGCGAAAGTATGCTTCCGTTTTGAACGATGAGTTAGGAAGGTTTTGAGGGCTACAGGCCAGGATCCATGTAGACCCAAACGCAACCCCCAGATTTTTAAGAGCCAGACCAATCCCTCATGCTATATGGGACAAAGTTGAAACCTAACTGGAAAGATTAGAAAAATTGGGCATCCTGCAACCAGCGCAATTTTCTGAATGGGCAGCACTTGTCGTACCTGTACTGAAGCCGGACCAAAGCTTGCGTTTATGTGGTGACTATAAGCTAACGTCAGTAAAGTGGCCAAACTTGATAGACACACAATACCCAAGATTGAGGAATTATATTTGAAATTAGCAGGGGGCACCACATATTCAATATTAGATATGAGCCATGCCTACCAGCAGGTAGTGTTGGAAAAGGACTCTAGGGAATTCGTCACCGTTAATATGCACCGAGGATTGTATCGATACACACGTCTACACTTTGGGGTCCCCGCGACGTGTGCTATTTTCCAAAGAATGATGGAAAACTTACTACAAGCATTGCCCCATGTTATCGTTTACATGGATCATGTCATGGGACTGACTGACGATGAACACTTAACAAATCCAGAAGAGGTGCTCAAACGCTTCATACAAGTGGGGGTACATCTAAAACGAGAGAAGTGTCTGTTCCAAGCTAAGGAGGTAGTTTACTTGGGCCACAAAATTGATGTGCAGGGCCTGCAACCTGTGGAAGAAAAGTCTAGGCCATTCATGAGGCACCTGCCCTGAGAAATACCACAGAGCTTAAAGCTTTCTTAGGCATGGTAAACTACTATGGCAGCTTCCTCCCAAACCTCTCGACTGAGTTGACCCCATTAAGCCTGCTTAAGAAGAACCAGAAATGGAGTTGGCAAGCCCCACACCAGGATGCCTTCCTGAAAGTGAAGCCATTGTTAAGATAGTTGGCCTTGTTGGCCCACTTTGACCCCAAGAACGAATTAATTTTAACATGTGATGCGCCCCCTTATGGAATAGGGACTGTCCTTTCACATCGAATAGTGGATGGCTCTGAATGACCCATTGGTTACACATCTCACACTCGCAATGTTGCAGAGTGACGATATTCTCAGATTGAAAAGGAAGGCTTATCTATTGTGTTCAGTGTCAGGAAGTCTCATCAATATCTCCATGGTCGCCATTTCCCCATTTCCATATTATAACCAACCGCAAGCCCCTACAGGGGTTATTTGGGGAAGATAAAACAATACCACCTATTGCATTGGCTCGCATCCCGAGGTGGGCATTAATATTAGCCACCTATGAATACGCTTTTGTTCATCGTTCAGGAACTCAAGTCGCACATGCTGACGCACTAAGCTGCCTTCTCCTGCCAGCTAATAATGAGGAGGCTCTGATTCCCCAGGAACTGGCCTTAGTGGTAAATTTTCTGGATTTCCCCCCCCCCCCGTTCAGACCAGACAAATCTGCGAGTGGACAAGCCGGAACCCACTATTGTCTAACGCCCAGGAGCAGGTCTTGAATGGTTGGTTAGGTGGAAATCCTAGGAGATAAAGCCCTATTCTGATTGCAAATATGAACTCCCCTGCCAGGACAGCATATTACTCTGGGGAGCCTAGGTTATTGTGCTCTGAGGAGGCCAAGGCCATTATTAGCTGAGCTACATAGTGCTCGCCCAGGCATTAGCAGAATGAAGATGCTCACACACAGCTATTTGTGGTGGCCAGGCATGGACTTGGATGTAAAAACCCTGGTCAAAAGCTTCCTCAATGCCAGCAGTCAAAAGCTCCCCCTTAGCTCCATTGCACTGATGGGAGTGGCCGGGGTGGCCATGGGATGCACCTCCATGTCGGTTACTTGGGACCCTTCTTGGACACAAATTTCCTTTTTACTGTTAGACGTCCATCCATTTGGAGTGGGAGTCAATGAAGTCCAGTCACCCATGACCGCTGTCACCATAGACCGTTTGCGGCAGAGTTTTGCAGTGCATGGGTTGCCGGAGGTGCTTGTGTCCGACAACAGAGCCACTTTTACCAGTGAGGAGCTCCACAGGTTCACGACCCTCAACGGCATTACCCATATCAAAACTTCACCCTACCACCCAGCATCGAATGGCATGGCTGAGCGGGCAGTCCAAACCTTTAAGTCCAGGATGAAAAAGATGGAAGAGAATTCCAATCAGCACGAGATTGTCCTGGTTCTTGTTTGCATATTAGACCACGCCACACATGACCACCAGCATTCCCTCTGCAAAACTACTAATGAAGAGACGTGTCCGCACCCACCTGACCATTATCCGACCAAATTTAGAGGCGAGGGTGGAGAAAAGCAAAGAGGCGCAGACGACCAAGCTTGATGGTCATGGTCGCGAAAGAACTTTCACAATGGGGGATGCAGTCCTTGCGAAGATGGGCCCAATTGGCCGTTAGGTGAGGTGAGTGCAGTAACTGAACCCCTCTCCTTTAATGTATCAGTAAACGGCCGAATAATTCGATGACAAGGGAATCATCTCTGCAAAAGAACAGCAGTCCCACAAGAAGAAATGCAGTCTTCATCCACGCTTGAGTTTGCGCTGCATGTAGAGGACAGGTCACATGATTTGGACGTACTGGTGGGGCCAGTGGGACCCAAGGGGGTCTGGCAGACAACCCTGCCAATTTCCACTGAGGAACCTAGTGGACAACCGTCCCTTGAAAAGGAGGTCTTGGAAAAACCAGCCGAGGTTGTTGAACTGAGACCCTCAACACGTCCGAGAAAGCCTCCTGAGAGACTTGACCTGTAAATAGTTATCGTGTAAATAATTAATGTGTTTTAAGCTTGTTAGCTGTACTTTTAAGTAAAGGGGGAGGGATGTGGTAAAGTGAGATGTCCTGTCCCTTTAAGAGAATGCAAGTGTACTGATCATTTGACAGCACTGACGAATCACTGTACAGCACGGGCAACTGGGAACTGTAAGTCTAGTTCTGGAGATTTCCAAGGGAGAACATATGATCTGGTGCTCTGCCCTATGTCTCAATAAACTATCACTGTTTATTCTTAAATCAGCCTTTATTGATTGCAAGCAGCAACTGAAGAGAACAAAGGAAGGTGTGCAGTTAGAGTTCAGTTGACCAACGAACTTATTTACCCAAGGCAATAATTTTGAGTACTGTCACTAAAGATTGATGTTTCTTGGTTGCACGGCGTTCATTTCATATTTTGTGGGCTAAACTCAGAACAACTGCTTTCCATGTTAAACATGGGCTTCTCACTGAGAGAATCTTTATTTTGATATTCTGAAGAGGAAGAGAATGAACATATGGAATTGGAGGCTCTTAAAATCAGACATCACACCTATGTCTCCCCTGCACCTAGACACTCGTACACCAGGGGCTACAAACCAAGAAGGACTTATTGAAGCATTCCCACAGCACGAGGAATGTGCAGAAGGAGGGCAGAATGGACAACTGTCAGAATAAGGTCTGCACAAATGAAAGACCAGATCTTTTGATGAAGAAAGATTGAAGCAAAAAAACTAAGTTACTTTAAACCTGCCTGCTTTCCCCTCATGTTTACAGAGCCCCTCATGATTCAAGACTTATGCCAAGTCCTCCTCAAGATAAAGGTCTACATTTCCCCTGCCATCCAGTACATCCTAAAAGTTGAAAGCAGACAAGAAATGAACTCCCAACTCCATTTGATCAAGCTGTGTTTACTTTAAGCAATAGCATTCACCAAGAAATGCCACAGAAATCCATTCACCTTTTCTACAACTATTTTGTAGTCTAGTTCTACCAGCTACCTTTTACTCTTGATTCCTAATCCAGCAATCATATGAAGTGCTCCCTGCATGGCATGAGCTTGAGCGGTGGGTAGCTAGGATGGTTCCCTTGGAAACTGGAGGTAACTCTTAGGGCAGCCTGGTACTTGCAGTAGCAAGGGGTACTGGGCCTTAAGTCTGAAACTCCTGTCAAGGTACAAGAAGGAACCTTAAAGAAACTGACACTCTGTGTAGAGAAAGTGACGTCGGCGCCCATTCCTTACAGCTCACCAATGCTCAGCACAAGCTTGTAGGTACTGGTTAATGTCATCAGAGTCTTATTAGACCCCATAAGGTCTTGAATGCCCTGTGAAAGCGTTCTGTTCAAAATATCTTTTGTAGGTACCACCAATGTACTTAGAACCTGCATCTTGAAGCTGCAGCTTGTGAAAATGTGTTTAAGTGTATGTTAGCAGAACAGTTATAATGCAGGCCTGATTTCATCAGTATCAAAGTAATTGAGATGATCTTCAAGATGTATCTCATTACTTTCAGTTCACGCTGGCTGGAGTTTATCCCCACTATAGTTTTTAAAATTTGCTGTACTTGAGGTTGCCTTTTCTACAATTTGAAAGGCTGATTAAACATATGTATACAGAGTTTTGCTACCACCCATATAGAAGTATGAGCAGGCTGTCCTAATTGTTCACTACCAATTCTAATTCCAGCTTAAACTCTGCTACTACTGCACAGGTACCTACTACATTAGATATAAACAACAAAAATAAATGAAATGCACAGCCAGTTGATCATGGGAGTGAATGATAGTTTGATCTGTGTCATGCCGAGTGCAGGCATAAAGATATTAAAATTTTTTTTAAAAGTGGACACGAAAGCTATTTAGCATATCACGTGACTTGGTAGTATTCAGCTCCAGACAGTCCTGAAACTCAAGCAAACACCTAATTAAAATATAGATAATCACAGTCACTTGTGAAATTCATACATCCCTTTGTTAAGGACGCATCGTCAACAGAATGTACTAACATACAGGCCCACTCATCCGTTCTGTTGAAGGGTCATGAGAACTCGAAACGTCAACTCTTTTCTTCTCCCCCGATGCTGCCAGACCTGCCGAGTTTTTCCAGATAATTCTGTTTTTGTTTTGGATTTCCAGCATCCGCAGTTTTTTGTTTTTATTTTTTATTTTAGGCCCACTCATCTTTCTGCTTCACCATGGACAATAGAGACATTGAAACTCAATGGTTGTTAGATGAATATGAAAATGGATCTCATTAGCTTTTCATTGTATTGTGATGGCTTCTCATCCCAAACACAAAGCCCTTAGCTGTCTGAAACTCTCAGGGTGTGACAAGTCACAACACAGGATGTTTACCACTTTAACACCAGCTTATTTAGACAAGTACTTTGGGCTTGTAACAGGTCACATGGGTAAGGCAGCCATGTTTGTTGCTTGCCTTTAAAATATAAAAGCATAAGCTAATCTTAAACAGATACCATCAGAAGCACCATCTACGCCATTGAACCAGCTGCAAGACAACTACGCAGCCAAGGAAATAAACTTTACAGCCTTCCAGACTGAATATTGAGTTCAATAATTTTAGATCATGAACTCTCTCCTCCATCCCCACCCCCTTTCCGATTCCCCTCTTTTTTTTCCAATAATTTATATAGATTTTTCTTTTCCCACCTATTTCCATTATTTTTAAATGTATTTCCTTTCCATTGTTTATCTCTACCTTTTTAGCCTTTTTTGATTCCTTCACCCCACCCCACCCCCACTAGGGCTATCTGTACCTTGCTTGTCCTGCTTTCTACCCTTAATTATCACATTTCTTAGATAATATCACCACCTTCAACACCTCTTTGTCCTTTTGTCTGTGACATCTTTTGGTTATTTCCACCTATCACTGGCCCTCTATCCATCTCCACCCTTAAACCAGCTTATATTTCCCTCTCTTCTATTTTTACTTAGTTCTTTTGAAGGGTCATTCAGACTTGAAACGTTAACTGTGTTCCTTTCTGCGGATGCTGCCAGACCTGCTGAGTTTTTCCAGGTATTTTTGGTTCTAATATGCAGCTATACCTTGAAAATGAGAGAAGGAATTCACCCCACACACCCCCCTCCAAAACCTGTTCCAACTTCAAATACACCTGAGAGCTGACCTCCTGGTAATTCAACAAGAAGAAGCCTTGTAGCTTACTGAGAATCCTCTGTTTTTATAAGACCTCCATTCCAGCTATAGCATCAATTCATCCAAGAAACTACAGGCCTGCTATGAAAGAGACTGAAATTATTCTAGATTGTAACTATTGTTTTTTGTTCCTTCGCCTGTAACTGATCTTTGCATATGTGATAATACGTGTGAGGCATCGCGTTTAAGCCTCCAGGGCAATTGTGTGGTAATAACTAATCATTTTTATTTTTAAATTCACAAAAGCTTGCTGCTGGAACCATTTAAATTGGGACAAACTGCTCCGAGGATAAGAAAACACACTAACCTCACACATTAAAGCACTTTAATCACGGACAACAATAAGACACACAAATTCTGTCTGTTACATCTGATCATCGGCATTGGCAAGTTCTGATGAATATTATTGTTGCCTATTGATCAATTTGCTGGAAGTTTTCTATTTCATTTATGATTTCCAGCATTACAGTTTATTTTTATTTCAGCAGCAGTAAGCAGTTGTATGAAAAGTACAACAATGATTTTAAGTTTTGTTGCCAGCACCCTACAGCATACAGATTTTTAAAAAAATGATATAGAGGTATGGTTATCAGTCATTCAGGTTTTATTTGACACCACATAAATAGCTCCTCATGGCAAACATGGGCAGTTGCTTGACATTTTAGTATATAAAGTTATATCTGGATTCAATTCAAGTTCAAATCACAGCATTGTTTCAATTTACATTGTGGACAAATGTTGTCATAACACAGTCCACAATTAGTGTAATTATAACATTTTAATTATCTAAGTTAAACAACATTCATGCTTGGTGTATGAGATGTGCATTTGTGTTGCTAAAATTGATAATAGAATAGGATAATGGTAATATACCTGACATTTTATTTTGATCTGTGAAATGTAAGAGCTTATAGTAGAAAATAGTTTAGTGTTCTATCTACCATCTGATGTAAGTTCCTTGTAATATTAGATAATTTCTTGTTTCCTTCTCATGCTCCTGATTACCACAGATTTTTATGCACATTATTGTTTGTGACTTAGAATAGGGACCAGGTGCAGAATTAACTAAAATGCAGATCTCTCGAGAACTGAATGGCATTGTGTATTAGAACACTGTTTGGAACTTGTATCCTTTCACCTCTGGGAGCTGAATTTGAATCCAGTCCAAACAACAGATGAGATTAAGGCTTCCTTTCTAATGGCTGTTAAGATTTATAAGTTAAATTGATGTCATCAGTCTCCATCTGGTCACCAGAAAGCTAAACCCATAGTTTACAGCTGCTGTGTGCTTGGCACTAACATTCTCACTTCAACCTGCAATAGAGTAGTGTTGAGAAGGCAAGAATGAAATAAGTCCTTTGTACTGCAAAAGCACCTTGTGCAGTAACCCTTGAGAGAACACTGACCTAGTTAGTGGATTCTCTACCCCCTCCTAGTTCCTAAATAATACCAATTTTGTTGTATTGTATGACATAGATTATGTTAGACAGCTATGGTGTTCCAATTCCATGCATTAAGTTGTGCAGTTTTTATTGTAATTAAAAAAATAATGAGCAATCCCAACAAGCTGTTGAACCTGATTCAGATATTTAGTTGGTTTTGCAGAATAATTTCTGACTAATGTGCAATTTACAAAATCCAGTAGTTAACAGTGAAACATTGTGCAATTAGGCTAACTAGTACAGTTGTAAACCAGGAAGCACATGAGCAATGCTTTATTCTAATACCTTTATACATTTGTAAATCCTACTAATTCCAAGTGCATGTTTTTCAATCTGCTATAGTATGATGCAACTCAAGTTGAATAGAAAGTGCTAAGAAGTTTCAATCTCAAAGCACACCTCATAATCTTCCAACATCCCCGTGCTTACAAAATGGTGATATCTGATTTTATTAAGTTCAATCACAATATGATAAGTTGAAATACAAACAGATTTGTTCTGACTCTTAATCTTTCCCACACTTCTTTCTTTGTGGAAAAACTCAGGGGCCAAGGGGGTTCATGTGTGGCTGGTTACCATGCCAACTGCAACTGGATATTGAGTTGGAGTTAACGAATCTGCTCACTGCAGAGAGAGGGATAAGAGTAAAGCTTGATTTTAGTGGATAGTGTTGCTGAGTCTTTTGAGTCCTTGAAGCAGTTGCATGACTTCCATGTTTCTTTTTTCAACTTACTAGATGTGCATCTAAGCCACATTCAAACCCATTGTACATCAATGTCCTTCTTCCAGTTGTCCAATCTGTCATAAAATATATATGCTTCTGCTTGCTCTAAGAGTTAGATTCTGTAGTAGTGCTAAACTATTTGCAGAATTTGGAGGAATCGAGAAAGCCCTGCATTATACCAACAAAATATGAAAAATGTTTCATCTGTGGAGTAAACAACATTTATCACCATGTACTAAAAAAACTCCCTCTAAAGACAAAAAGCATAAAGTGCAACACACTGGTGTAAAGAGGCAATGAACATTATAAGTCTAGAGCACCTTACAAAACTATCTAAATGTCACCACCGTGACATTGATGTTATATTTCAAGTTAAAATCTATTACCACCATGTAATGTATTATTTCAGATGTGGAACTTTGTACATTATTATAACATTATCAACCAGTTAAGCTATTTTAATTATTTTCCTCCATCCCTTTCTTTTGGATCTGCTTGAGACAGTGGTCAGCCAGACAACTTTTCCCAGGTTTCCATCAGTTGGTGTCTGTGACAAGCCACTAGAAGATGCATGAGAGTGGCTAGAGTCGCTCACTCTTTTTCCCCCGCAATAGTATTTGGCTTCAACATCTCCCAATAATTACACAGCTGAGCCTGAAACGCCACACTTCCTCTAAAGATGCTGACTTCTTCTGCAATACAGCTCCATGGCCATCAATTATTCTTAAGGATCTCAACCAAATGTCAGCTTTGATCTCCGAGCCTGGACATTAAGTATAAGTATGCAATTCAAATATGGGAAGCATTAAAACCCAGCACAATGCTGTCATCAACCAATATCCATGTGTATGTTTTCCAGCAGGACACACTAGATACCGATCAGGAACACTGGCTGATTCTCCCTCAGGGGCACTGAACCTAATTATTGTGTAGTTTCTGATCCAGCTGAGATCAATAAACTCAGTGCAAATCAGAATTGAACCAAGGTCATTCTGGTGCGTGGGACAACGTTATAAGAAAATCAAATGTTCAAGTTTTGTTACGAAGAATACACAAATAAAACTTTTTAGATGTAATTTTCCTATAATAAGACTTCTGCTCTCACACTAAACACTAACTTTTCCAACTTGAATCTGTAAATCAATCTTCACATGAACGCACAATCTTTGAAATTTAACTTAACCCCTCACTTGAGAACTTCCGATTCTGTTTCTGAGACAGATTTGTTTGTAAAGAGAGTTATTTCTCTGTTGTTTTAATTATCACACAGGACATTTTGCCTACAAACATCTGCAAAGACTTGTGTTCTGTCTATAATGTTTTACAGCAATAGAAACTAGATTAGAAACTGTAATTCCACCTCAACTTCCCCGGTATTAAAATATTTATTTATCTATAAAATTAAAGTACCTCATTTGATAATGATAGATGCTGAAGTTCATAGCAACAAAAATCCTTGAAGACCAACTGAAGACATAGTCAAGAAAATTATAATGCATAAAGCACTTGTACAATGTGACTACTAAAGATTGATCCCTTCAGAAGTGATTAAATGAGTCCCTGCTAAATGAAGACCGTACAGTAAGAACTAAGTGAAAGCCTAATGGGGCAGAAAACTGCAGGAACTGGCAAAAAAACATGTACCTTGATAAATGTTTGTGTCATATATAACCAGTCTAGTTATGAAGACAGATTTGCAGACTGGTGACACTGCATTTCAATATAAACAAAATATTAATTGTGTAAAAGAGTGGGAAAGTCACAAAGAGCATCGATTTCCATCACCATGCACATTTCAGACTTTTAAAACGTACACAATCTTATGAATAAATTCTTCATGAAATTAGTTATTTCCCTTAACTAAAACTGATAATTTTCTTTTTAAAATAAATTTATGAATAGAGACGTAATCCATTCCCAATTTCAAGGGCTAAGAATATCTAAAATTATAGAGTTTTGGAAGTGAACAGCAAAGACGTGTTTTAATCACAATGTTCCAATTATGTCTTAAATCGCAAGGACATGGCTTGAATGTTTTCTGAATCCACAGTTTTTTCATTCTTTCATTGAATTTCATCCATTACATTTTAATACATATGCACATAAGATTTCAGTATAATATTTACTGAGATACAAGTTAAAAACAGGGCTAAAATTACATTGACTAAAGATTGTGTCAAGCAATGTGATGTCATCACTATAGATCAATATTGCTGTACATTTAGCAACTGATGAGAAACACTTTGTGTTTAGGTATGCTTATTTTTAGACCATTAAAACATTGTGGATAACTGTGCATTATTTTTTAGAAAATTGTATTAAAATGTTATTATACTAATGAATAATTGTATTACTCTTTCAAAGAATCAACACAGGCACAATGAGCTGAAATTTGCTGCTGTAAGGTTCTTTGATACTATATCTTATAATATGTCTTTTAATAATAGTAACTATCAATGTTGATCAGCCAAAAATAATTTCTCATTACTCAGCTCATGATTCAACTTCATTATTAAGAGACTTGTTTGATTAAAAAATTAAATTAGTTAAACTCATTAGGTAAAATTCAATGATCCCCTCCCCCTATCCTTGTCAGCAGGCTCATGTTGTTTGTTAATTTATGTGTATTCTGTTTCTTCTTTGCTTTGCAGTTTGGTTGTATTATTCTGAAGCACAATACACCTTTTCTCTGGCTATAGTTTGATTTACAATGAGCTCCTGGGTCCTGAACAAAAAAAGTGGCCTTCAATACTGCAGACACTTCCTAGCAGACAATAGCGTGTTCCATGGTAAGTTGTCTTGCTTTACCTTTTAAACAAGATGTAGATGTAATTCTTTAGATTACAAGTGATAAGTCAATGCTTAAAAATTGAAGAACACGCTCATGATAAAAGGGAAAAAAGACTATGGATACCACGAATACTAGGTTATTTAGCATTTGCAAAGAGAGAAAGCAGCTCTACGCTATTCAAACCTGTCCTTTTATAAGCAGTACAAATGTAATACTTTGTAAATGAACAGATGATGTATGTACACAATATAGATTGAATGCAAGATTTCTTGGGCCCCAGGCCAGTGTATAGAACTCTGATGATGTATTTCTTAAGTTAATAATGAAGTATGCAGTATGGATGGTTTATTTTTAGTGTTCACATAAAATGGTAGACCAACTTTCCTATTTAAAATATGTCAGAGTAAGGTTTCCCCTCTTTATCTTCGAATTATTTTGAATATTAAAAACGGAGAGTTAAAATTACTTCAAGATAATATTTTTAGTGATTCTCAATAATCTTCACCCAGCTTCACTGTACAAAGCGAGCAGGTGCTAAAAATAGCGCTGCTGGACGCCGTACTGGCTCCTGGGCCATTCACCCAGAGGCAGAATATGGGGAAGGGTGGTGGGGGTGGGCGAGGGCGACAAGGCTACCTGGCTGCAAGTGGCGGTAGCCAGTTGAATTAAAGGTCTGTTGAGGCCTGCTGTTAGAGATGGACTGGGATTACCTAATTGGTCTCCATCTTCCTGGAGGCAGTGGAGGACAGTACAGCTGCCTGGAGGTAGTCTCTTTGTAGCACACTGGGGGCCAGCACTCCAGCCAGGCTTACAGCCGCCCCCATTCCCCCCTCCACCCGCCTGGTTATGGCTGCAGCCTCCTTCACAGAGTGGCCCAACTGCAACAGCCTTTTTATTTTAAGTTTGAAAAAGTTAGAGCGAGGGCGCTTCCATTTGAGGGTGCCCTCTCCCTCACATATCTGCTGTAGCATTCTGCTGCTGTCAGGCTGGAGGGCCTCCTATTGCTCCTCCAGCTTTGAGCTTGCCCACATCCTTAATTGGGCGGTAATCCCACCCTCTGACCATTAATTCATCATCATCATCAAAGGTTTATTGATTTATTTAAAATCAACTTCCGTTACAGCCAAGGGCTGAATTGATGTAAGTGTTACAATCAATCCAAGTAAAATATAAAAATACAAAATATGGTAGAGTAACATAGTGTATTGATCATTAAGCCTTTATGTTATCAGGGTTCAAAGTTTATCAGTCATTATAATTTATTCATTTTGTGTATGAAATATGGCTTTGGAATATTCTTAAATCTTGATGTTTTACATCTTACCTCAGTTAGTTTTTTTTGAGTTCCGTAGCTGGTAACTGCTATGAAATCTGTCTACGGGTAAGAAGAAGAGAAGTTTGGAGTTCAGCAGCGATCTCCCAAAAGAACAGTAGAATTGATTAAAAACAGAATTACCTGGAAAAACTCAGCAGGTCTGGCAGCATCAGCAGAGAAGAAAAGAGTTGACGTTTCGAGTCCTCATGAGCCTTCAACAGAACTGATTTTTCTTTACAATGAAAGGGGTGAAATATAAGCTGGTTTAAAGTTGTGTGGGGGTGGGGGGGTGGTTGTTGTAGGGACAAGCAAGCAGTGATAGGAGCAGATCATCAAAAGATGTCACACAAAGGAACAAAAGGACACAGAGGTGTTGAAGTTGGTGATATTATCTAAATGAATGTGCTAATTAAGAATGGATGGTAGGGCACTCAAGGTATAGCTCTAGTGGGGGTGGGGGGGCATAAAAGATTTAGAAATAATGGAAATAGGTGGGAAAAGAAAAATCTATATAAATTATTGGAAAAAAAACCAAAAGGACGGGGGAAGAAACAGAAAGGGGGTGGGGATGGAGGAGGGAGCTCAAGACCTAAAGTTGTTGAATTCAATATTCAGTCCGGAAGGCTGTAAAGTGCCCAGTCGGAAGATGAGGTGCTGTTCCTCCAGTTTGCGTTGGGCTTCACTGGAACAATGCAGCAGGCCAAGGATAGACATGTGGGCAAGAGAGCAGGGTGGAGTGTTAAAATGGCAAGCGACAGGGAGGTTTGGGTCATTCTTGCGGACAGACCGCAGGTGTTCTGCAAAGCAGTCGCCCAGTTTACGTTTGGTCTCTCCAGTGTAGAGGAGACTGCATTGGGAGCAACGAATGCAGTAGACTAAGTTGTGGGAAATGCAAGTGAAATGCTGCTTCACTTGAAAGGAGTGTTTGGGCCCTTGAACGGTGAGGAGAGAGGAAGTGAAGGGGCAGGTGTTACATCTTTTGCGTGGGCATGGGGAGGTGCCATAGGTGGGGGTTGAGGAGTAGGGGGTGATGGAGGAGTGGACCAGGGTGTCCTGGAGGGAACGATCCCTACGGTATGCCACCGGGGGGGTGAAGGGAAGATGTGTTTGGTGGTGGCATCATGCTGGAGTCGGCGGAAATGGCGGAGGATGATCCTTTGAATGCGGAGACTGGTGGGGTGATAAGTGAGGACAAGGGGGACCCTATCATATTTCTGGGAGGGAAGAGAAGGCGTGAGGGTGGATGTGTGGGAGAGCAGCACCTCATCTTCCAACTAGGCACTTTACAGCCTTCCGGACTGAATATTGAATTCAACAACTTTAGGTCTTGAGCTCCCTCCTCCATCCCCACCCCCTTTCTGTTTCTTCCCCCTTCCTTTTGGTTTTTTTTCCAATAATTTATATAGATTTTTCTTTTCCCACCTATTTCCATTATTTTTAAATCTTTTATGCCCCCCCACCCCCACTAGAGCTATACCTTGAGTGCCCTACCATCCATTCTTAATTAGCACATTAGATAATATCACCAACTTCAACACCTCTGTGTTCTTTTGTTCCTTTGTCTGTGACATCTTTTGATGATCTGCTCCTATCACTGCTTGCTTGTCCCTACAACAACCCCCACCTCCCTCCACTTCTCTGCCCCCCCCCCCCCCCCCCCCCCCCCCCCCCCCACTTTAAACCAGCTTATATTTCACCCCTCTCATTGTAAAGAAAAATCAGTTCTGTTGAAGGGTCATGAGGACTCAAAACGTCAACTGTTTTCTTCTCTGCTGATGCTGCCAGACCTGCTGAGTTTTTCCAGGTAATTCTGTTTTTGTTTTGGATTTCCAGCATCCGCAGTTTTTTGTTTTTGTTTTATCTAGTAGAATTGATCATGTCTGTTCTTGGCAGCCTCCGGACTGCAATTCAGTAAAGCATCTGAGTAACAATGGTAATCAGGGCAAGCCCCTTTCTGAACAGTTTTAATGGCTTTACATTGCTGTTTTGTGACTCAGCTTGACCACACAGGTGCCCCATATTCCAACACAGAGCGAACAAAAAGCGTGAAAATTGTCACAAGGGGAAAAACTATCACTCTAGAAGGGATGGTACTCAGCTTCTGAAGCATGTACAGATGTCTGTTAGCTCGATTAACAATAGAACCTATGTGTACATACTATTTTAGATCTGCCAGGATAAATAAACCCAGCGGATTGACAAAGTTGGACTGTGACCTCATTCACTGAGATTGGGAGCAGCCGGTTTGTTTTGAGCGAAGGAGATGTTAACAATCTTTCATGTATGGAGCTTAAGATGCATTCTGTTCTCTACAGACCAATTGGCCTGTGAACAGCTGGCATGCGAAATTCAGTGCGAGTGCTATGCTTTTCAATAACTATCAGGTCAACAATTTGAAGCAGCGAATGCCAATGTCAACTTCTCTGCAGCAGATATCGTTGATCACAGCAAGTAACACAACAGGCCCATCTAAGTTCAGGCACTTCATCATCGAACCTGACACATTGTTCACGATTTGAAATTAAGTTGCTTCTTAAGAAACAAGAGATGAATTGGCTCTCAGATAAAAGCAAAAAAACTGCAGATGCTGGAGATCCAAAACAAAAACAAAAATACCTGGAAAAACTCAGCAGGTCTAACAGCGTCTACGGACAGGAACACAGTTAACGTTTTGAGTCCGTATGACTCTTCAACAGAACTAAGGAAAAATAGAAAATATTTCACCTCTTCTATTTTTCCTTTGTTCTGTTGTAGAGTCATACGGACTTGAAACGTTAACTGTGTTGCTCTCCGCAGATGCTGTCAGACCTGCTGAGTTTTTCCAGTATTTTTGTTTTTGTTATGAATTGGCTCTTATTTGTAGGGATTTTGAGATGGTGATCATGTGATTGAATGCTTTGCAGAAGTCCATAAGCATCATCAATGATATTGCTCCTGATGTATCAGCTGATGGATTGAGTGCAGGATATTGATCAGGCAATGTAAAGTTGATATGCCATTAATGTTTCCAAACTGTGTGATCAAGGCCGTGCTGCATTACCTCTATTGTTTATTGTACTTTTAAGTAATCTGCGATTTTGGAGAAATGGTTGGTTAGAGCGACTGGTCGCAGATTGTCAATGCTGGGGGTGACGATTTCAGGATAGGAATGATATGCGCCCTTTTCCACTCTGCTGGGACTATCTGTTGTGTGGTGCATTGATTATGCTGCCAAAGGCTCAGCAATTTTGTAAGGGAACTGATGGATGAGTCTGGTAGAGATGTTAGGAGAGCTTGCTTTTCGGGATTCGATTCTCCTAAATTCTTGACTGACCTCCCATGGCTGAACCTGGCAGATCAGAACAGATGGCATATGGCCTGGGAGTAAGGAGGGGTTCAACGGTTATGAATCATCTCCAAGGGATGCAAAATGGGAACCAGTTGCATCTGTGATGGCTTTGTGATCAGTTTGGTCATTGTTTGCAACTGCGACATTACAATGTGAGGTATGCTGCTGGTAACCATTTAGCAAATCTCGTGATACCATGCTGCTGGGTTAGAATGTTTTAAATGGCCTGCTTTGGAAGTATATTACAAGGTTTTTAATTTTACTTCTTCTAACAATAACATCCTTTGATTCCACCAATTGTATTAGTAAGCTGAAAAAAATAAACACATTGCTTGGCATCTTCTAGCTGGGAGCAAGATTTCACCCATTCTTTTGAATACTTCATTTAAAAATGCAAATTGCCCCTTGACATCCATGTTTCTAAACTTCCCCATGGCCTGAGTTTTTCAGTCAGCATGCGGAGGCAGGCCCAATGCGCGATGACGTCAGGCATGCATCCCGACATCATTGCGCTGTCTCGCGATGTTTCATTCGGCTGCGTGCCCGCCAATAGCTGGTTGGCCTATTAAGGCCATTAACGAATTAATCAGTGTAATTGTTTACGCTGCCAGTCCAACTTTAAGGCAGGCATCCACGACGGGATGAGGTTTCCTAAAGCTTTTATGAATCAAATAAAACTTTGTTCTGAAATATCAAAACATGTCCCATCTTGTGTGACACAGTCACATGATGGGACATGTTTAATTAAATTTTTAATCCATTTATTTTTTTAACAACCACTTCAATCCCCCTGAGGCAGCTCCATGCCTCAGGGAGATTGAAGCCCTCTTTCGTGCGCATGCGCAAAAGAGCGCTGGCCCCGACTCTCTCTCTCTCCTCCCCCTGCCTGCACAGGTAGCACTGAGCGCTGTGGCTCGTGTCTTACACTGGGCGGGCCTTAATTGGTGGGGGGAGGAGGGAGAGTGTCATGGAAGCCAAGGAAAATCATGGCAAGAGCGCGGCCATGTTCTTTGGAAATAAATGGGTCTTTTTCTGGATGGCAGGCGGTGACTAGTGGTGTACCGCAGGGATCAGTGCTTTGGCCCCAGCTATTCACAATATATATAAATGATAAAAACAAGGGTGGTGCTGTTGTTGTCTGGCGCACTGACCTCTACCTCGCGGACGCTGAGCATCAACTCGCAGACACTTCCTCCTACTTGTCCCTGGACCATGACCCCACCACTGAACATCAAGCCATTGTTTCCAGGACTGTCACTGACCTCATCTCCTCTGGGGATCTTCCTCCCACAGCTTCCAACCTGATAATCGCCCAACCTCGGACGGCCCGCTTCTATCTCCTACCCAAAATCCACAAACAGAACTGCCCTGGTAGACCGATCGTGTCAGCTTGCTCCTGCCCCACAGAACTCATTTCTCGTTATCTTGACTCCCTTCTCTCTCCCCTTGTCCAGTCCCTTGCCACCTACATCTGTGATTCCTCTGACACCTTACGTCACATCAACAATTTCCAGTTCCCTGGCCCCAACCGCTTCCTCTTCACCATGGACATTCAATCCCTCTACACCTCCAACCCCCACCAGGATGGTCTGAGGGCCCTTAGCTTCTTCCTTGAACAGAGGCCCGAAGAATCCCCATCCACCACTACTCCCCTCCGTCTGGATGAACTTGTTCTCACACTGAACAATTTCTCCTTCAACTCCTCTCACTTCCTCCAAATAAAAGGTGTGGCTATGGGTACCCGCATGGGCCCCAGCTATGCCTGTCTCTTTATGGGGTATGTGGAACATTCCTTGTTCCAGTCCTACTCTGGCCCCCTTCCACAACTCTTTCTCCGGTACATCGATGATTACTTCGGTGCCGCTTCATGCTCTCATCGGGACTTGGGAAAATTTATTAATTTTGCTTCCAATCTCCACCCCTCCATCATTTTCATGTGGTCCATCTCTGACATTTCCCTTCCCTTCCTTGACCTCTCTGTCTCAATCTCTGGTGATAGACTGTCCACCAATATCCATTACAAACCCACCGACTCCCACAGCTACCTCGACTACAGCTCCTCACACCCCGCTTCCTGTAAGGACTCCATCCCATTCTCTCAGTTCCTTCGCCTCCGTCGCATCTGTTCCGATGATGCTACCTTCAAAAACAGTTCCTCTGATATGTCCTCCTTCTTCCTTAACCGAGGTTTTCCACCCACGGTCGTTGACAGGGCCCTCAACCATGTCCGGCCCATCTCCCGCGCATCCGCCCTCACGCCTTCTCCTCCCTCCCAGAAACATGATGGGGTCCCCCTTGTCCTCACTTATCACCCCACCAGCCTCCGCATTCAAAGGATCATCCTCCTCCATTTCCGCCAATTCCAGCATGATACCACCACCAAACACATCTTCCCTTCACCCCCCCTATCGGCATTCTGTAGGGATCGCTCCCTCCGGGACATCCTGGTCCACTCCTCCATCACCCCCTACTCCTCAACCCCCTCCTATGGCACTACCCCATGCCCACGCAAAAGATGCAACACCTGCCCCTTCACTTCCTCTCTCCTCACCGTCCAAGGGCCCAAACACTCCTTTCAAGTGAAGCAGCATTTCACTTGCATTTCCCCCAACTTAGTCTACTGCATTCGTTGCTCCCAAAGTGGTCTCCTCTACATTGGAGAGACCAAACGTAAACTGGGTGACCGCTTTGCAGAATACCTGCGGTCTGTCTGCAAGAATGACCCAAACCTCCCTGTCGCTTGCCATTTTAACACTCCACCCTGCTCTCTTGCCCACATGTCTGTCCTTGGCTTGCTGCATTGTTCCAGTGAAGCCCAATGCAAACTGGAGGAACAACACCTCATCTTCCGACTAGGCACTTTACAGCCTTCCGGACTGAATATTGAATTCAACAACTTTAGGTCTTGACCTCCCTCCCCCATCCCCACCCCCTTTCTGTTTCCCCCTTCCCTTTGTTTTTTTCCAATAAGTTAAATAGATTTTTCTTTTCCCTCCTATTTCCATTATTTTTAAATATTTTTAAATCTTTTATGCTCTCCCCACCTTCACTAGAGCTATACCTTGAGTGCCCTACCATCCATTCTTAATTAGCACATTCGTTTAGATAATATCACCAACTTTAACACCTATGTGTTCTTTTGTTCTATTGTTGTTGACATCTTTTGATGATCTGCTTCTCATCACTGCTTGTTTGTCCCTACAACCACAACAACCCCCTCCACTTCTCTCTCTCTCTCTCCGCCCCCCCCACACACCTTAAACCAGCTTATATTTCAACTCTTTCTTGGACTCGAACTCAAGTACTGTTGAGGGGTCATGAGGACTCGAAACATCAACTCTTTTCTTCTCCGCCGATGCTGCCAGACCTGCTGAGTTTTTCCAGGTAATTCTGTTTTTGTTTTATATATATAAATGACTTGGATGAGGAAACCAAACGCAATATTTCCAAGTTTGCTGATGACACAAAACTGGGCGGGGCTGTGAATTGTGAAGAGGATGCAAGGAGACTTCAGGGTGATTTAGACAAGTTTGTGTGTAGTGTGTGTGGACAAACACGTGGCAGGTGCTTTATAACGTGGATAAATGTGAAGTTATACGCTTCGGTGTGAAAAACAGAAAGGCAGAGTGTTACTTAAATGGTGATAGATTGGGAAATGTGGATATAAAAAGGGATCTGGGTGTCCTTGTACACCAGTCAATGAAAGTAAACAGTCAGGTGTAGCAAGCAATTAGGAAGGCAAATGATATGTTGGCCTTCATTGCAAGAGGATTTGAGTTCAGAAGTAGGGATGTCTTACTGCAGTTATACAAGGCCTTGGTGAGACCACACCTGGGCTAGAATTTTCCCGTTGGCGCGTGGAGGTGGGCGAGTGTCCCAACATCACCACGCGCCATTGCAATATTTAGGTGGGCGGGCATACGATGTTCTCGGATGTGCACCTGCCATTAATTAATCATGTAGTTAAGGTCCTTGAGGCAGCAACTGACTGCAATTTTTTAGGGCCCATGTGATATTCAGGTTGTCGCACGGGCATAACAGGCAGCCGGGTAAGAGACATTTGTATAAACCTCATCCATGGGCGGGATAAGAGGGGTGAGTCGGGTCGCAAATGTTATCTGTTAGATATTTAATTGTGCAAGTTATTGATACTTGCCTGTGTGAGCAGGAATGCTTCAAAACTCTTCACAGCTGCTTGGACAGGAGTAACAGCCTTCAGGTCAGGACTCTACTGTGAAGATCATTTTTGGGACCTGCAGGTTTCAGGAAGCCTTCCCTTAGCCTGCGAATGGGAGCTGTTGTCTCCACTGGAGGCACCTTCTTTGAGGAGGAAGGGGGAGGAGGCCAGGAGTCCACATTCAGCCTCCAGGGGAACCACCTTTGGGAGGACAGGCCCAGGTACAAGGGGCACAGGGCCAACAGGAAGTCCAAAGCAGAAGGGGGCCGCAGAAGATGCCACTATCCTGCTGCCAGGGTATACAGGCGGTAAAGCAGCTACCTCAATATGTCTGAGGTGCAGTGCTGAAGGGTTACCTCTCAAGGGTAACAGTCACCTCCATCAGTCAGATGATAGGCCCTGAGATCTGTGCAAACTTTGTGGGTGGGCACCCCATGCCAATGATGCTAAAGTTCATGGCTGCCCTCAACTTCTATGCCTCCAGTCCTATCCAGGGGTTGGTGGGTGATCGTTGCAGAGTCTCCCAGTCAGCTATCCACACTTGTTTCAAGCAGGTGATAGGCACTCTGTTCAGGCGTGCATTGACTTTTACCCACTACCGCTAGGATGAGGCCAGCCAGACACAGCGAGCCAGAGGCTTTGCGGCCATTGCTGGCTTCCCCCGCGTCCAGGGTGCAATAGACTGCACACATGTGGCCATCAAGGCGCCAGCAGGTGAGCCCGGTGCTTTTGTCAACAGGAGAGGCTTCCACTCCATGAAAGTGCAGATAGTGTGTAATCACAGAATGCAGATTCTGCAAGTTTGTGTCATCAGCAAATTTGGCAACCATCCAATCCATCCCTTCATCCAAGTCATTGATATAAATTGTAACCAGTTAAAGTCCCAGCAGTGATCCCTTTGGCCACTTGTTACATCTTGCCAACCTTGAAAGGACCCATTTATGCCTACTCTCTGCTTCCTGTTAGCCAGCCAATCTTCTATTCATGCCAATATGTTACCCTCAATACCATGAGCTTTTATTTTCTGCAATAAACTTTGATGTGGCACTTTAGCAAATATTTTCTGGAAATCTTAAGTTTAGTACATCCACTGGTTCCCTTTTATCCACAGCACATATTACTTCTTCAAAGAGCTCCAGTAAGTTGGTTAAACATGATTTCTCTTTCACAAACCACGTTGACTCTGCCTGATTGCCTCGAACTTATCCAGGTTCTAATGTCTTCCCTATGGCAGATGTTAAACTAACTGGCCTGTGGTTTCCCACTTTCTGTCTCCTTCCCTTTTTGAATAACAGAGTTACATTTGCTATCTTCTAATCTAATGGGGCCTTTCTGAATCTAGGGAGTTTCGGAAAATTAAAACCAATGCATCAACTATCTCGCTAGCCATTTCTTTTAAGACCCCAGGATGAAGTCCATCAGGACCTGAACAAAATAAAAAACAGAATTACCTGGAAAAACTCAGCAGGTCTGGCAGCATCGGCGGAGAAGAAAAGAGTTGATGTTTCGAGTCCTCATGACCCTTCGACAGAACTTGAGTTCGAGTCCAAGAAAGAGTTGAAATATAAGCTGGTTTAAGGTATGTGTGTGGGGGGCGGAGAGAGAGAGAGAGAGAGGTGGAGTGGGGTGGTGTGGTTGTAGGGACAAACAAGCAGTGATAGAAGCAGATCATCAAAAGATGTCAACAACAATAGTACAAAAGAACACATAGGTGTTGTTGACATCTTTTGATGATCTGCTTCTATCACTGCTTGTTTGTCCCTACAACCACACCACCACCCCTCCTCCACCTCTCTCTCTCTCTCTCTCCGCCCCCCCACACACACACCTTAAACCAGCTTATATTTCAACTCTTTCTTGGACTCGAACTCAAGTTCTGTCGAAGGGTCATGAGGACTCGAAACGTCAACTCTTTTCTTCTCCACTGATGCTGCCAGACCTGCTGAGTTTTTCCAGGTAATTCTGTTTTTGTTTTTGTTTTGGATTTCCAGCATCCGCAGTTTTTTTGTTTTTATCCATCAGGACCTGGGCACTAGTCAACCTGCAGCTCCAACAATTTACTCAGTACCACTTCTCTGGTGATTATAATTTTCCTTAATTCCTCTCTCCCTTTCATTTCCTGATTTATAACTGCTTCTGGATATTACTTGTATCCTCTATAGTAAAGACTGATAGAAAATACCTGTTCAATTCATCTACCATTTCCTTGTTTCCGTTATCAATTCCCCAGACTCATTTTGTATAGGACCAACACTCACTTCGGTAACTTGTTTCTCTTTTAAATATTTGTAGAAACTCTTGCTATCTGTTTTATATTTACCTACAACATCATCCATACTTTGTCCTGTAAATGCAGATAAATTCTTTGCTGTGGGAAATGTGTCGACTGCTTGATGGAGTGTGCGACAAAATGCGTTACCCTTATCGTTCACATTCTCAATATACATGACTACAGACCAATTGTCATTGCGGATAGATAGTCTCAACATGCATATATCTCTTTCTCTCATAAGTCTTACTATGCATGGATGGGAGGCTCTTGGTCTCACAATAATACATTGCCATGTCCCGGGGTGTGGTAACCGCAACCAATTGCAATGATCTGCAAGATTCATTATACTCCTATCCCAAATAACATGGCCAATTCGGGGAAAGTCACAAGTGAATGACTGCTTTGCATACAGTGTGGGCTTCTGTCCCTCACTTGAGCCTGACGACAGGGTCCTGAAGCCCAGAGGGAAAATCCTGACCCTAGTATTTTGTCATCTTCCTTGGTAATGTGGCACAATAACCTATTGTTGGAAGCTGCTGGAACTCCTTTTGTGACAATAATACCTGTGATTCGATGTATGATTATGGAAACTGTTCTCAGCTGGACCATGGCTGTGTTACCATTTTGTTGTACATGCTGACAAATCAGACTTTTCTGGGAGAGGTCATGTTCTGACAAAAGATCATTGACCTGAAATGTTAACTCTGTTTCTCTCTCCACAGATGCTACCAGACCTGCTGAGCACTTCCAGCGTTTTCTTTTGTAGGAGGAGCTGGGCTGATTATGATTGGCTTTGGTGCAACTTATCTATATCACTGGCAGGGTTATTAAATTTTCTGGAATTTTCCAGTTTAACATCAAACATCATTTTTGTTAAATTAAACTAAAGTATATGTTCAATGAAGAATATCTTGAATGTATTGCTTTTGTGTTGTACAACCAACATCACATTGGTGCACCTTAAGTTCTAACTTGGTGACCGTAAGGAAGTCATAAAATAGTTTTTGTTAGTGAGGATTCGGAAATTGAGGGAAATCCTATGGACAAGTTGGATTTCATATAGCCTTATGTAAGATTTAAGAATTGTATATGATTTCTTTTTGACTTTACAGTATTTCTGATACTATAATTTTTATGTCTATTTTTCTGATTATGTTTCTGTCCTGACATTGGCCAAATGCACAGTTGCTTTTTCTCATCTCTGAAATGTTTTCTTTTCTAGCCAATAGCATGCAAGGTCCTATTGGCTGACTATTTCACTACTGCAATTATTTTGTTCATTGGTTGGGACCTTGAAGGTATGCTTTGGCAGGTTTGCATTGGTTGTACCTGCAGTTTAAAATTCTCTTTTTTTTTTCAAATCTCTCCACGGCCTCATGCCGCCTTCTTTCTGTAACCTCTTGAAGTTCTACAGCCGTCTGCAATCTCTGCCGTCCCCTTCCCTCCCCCACACAACACCCTTGCCCTATCCTGGTCTCTTGCTCACCCCTTATTTTAATCACTGCACCTTTGACAGCTGTGCCATTAGCTATGTAGGCCGTCATTCTAGAATTTTCCCCCTAAACCTCTGTGTCTTCACTGTTCTGTCCTTTAAGACACTCATTAAACCCCAACACTTTGACCAAGATTTTGGTCAACTATCTTATACCTCCTTATGAGACTCAGTGTCAAATTTTAAGACCATAAGACCAAAAGACATAGGAGCAGAAATTAGACCATTCGGCCCATTGAGTCTGCTCCGCCATTCAATCATGGCTGATAAGTTTCTCAACCCCATTCTCCCGCCTTCGCCCTGTAACCTTTGATGCCCTTACCAATCAAGAACCTATCTATCTCGGTCCTAAATACACTCAATGACCTGGCCTCCACAGCCTCCTGTGGCAAGGGATTCCATAGATTCACCACTCCCTGGCTAAAGAAGTTTCTCCTCATCTCTGTTCTAAAAGGTCTTCCCTTTACTCTGAGGCTGTGCCCTCAGGTCCTAGTCTCTCCTACTAATGGAAACATCTTCCCCACATCCACTCTATCCAGGCGTTTCAGTATTCTGTAAGTTTCAATCAGATCCCCTCATCCTTCTAAACTCCATAGAGTATAGACCCAGAGTCCTCAAACGTTCCTCATATGTTAAGCCTTTCATTCCTGGGATCGTTCCCGTGAATCTCCTCTGGACCCTCCAGGACCAGAACATCCTTCCTGAGGTATGGGGCCCAAAATTGCTCACAATATCCTAAATGTGGTCTGACCAGAGCCTTATAAAGCCTCAGCAGCATATCCCTGCTTTTATATTCTAGACCTCTCGAAATAAATGCCAACATTGTATTTGCCGACTCAACCTGCAAGTTAACCTTAAGAGAGCCCCACTCTCTGCCTCCTGCCAGACAGCCCATCTTCTATCCATGCCTCTAACACCTTGGGCTCTTATCTTACTGAGCAGCCTCCTGTGCGGCACCTTGTCAAAGGCCTTCTGGAAGTCCAAGTAGATAACATCCATTGGCTCTCCTTTGTCTAACCTACTCGTTACCTCCTCAAAGAATTCTAACAGATTTGTCAGGTATGACCTCCCCTTGATGAAACCATGCTGACTTTGCCCTATTTTATCATGCACTTCCAAGTATTCTGAAATCTCATCCTTAATAATGGACTCTAAAATCTTACCAGTGACCGAGGTCAGGCTAATCGGCCTGTAATTTCCCGTCTTTTGCCTCACTCCCTTCTTAAACAGGGTTACATTAGCGATTTTCCAGTCCTCTGGGACCCTCCCTGACTCCAGTGATTCCTGAAAGATCAGCACTAATGCCTCCACTATCTCTTCAGCTATCTCCTTCAGAACTCTGGTGTGTAATCCATCTGGTCCAGGTGATTTATCCACCTTCAGACCTTTCAGTTTTCCTAACACCTTCTCCTTGGTAATGGCCACCACACTCACCTCTGCCCCCCGACTTTCTTCAACTTTGGGGATGTTACTCGTGTCTTCCACTGTGAAAACTGATGCAAAGTACCTATTCAGTTCCTCTGCCATTTCTTTGTTCCCCACTACTACTTCTCCAGGATCATTTTCCAGTGGCCCAATGTCCACTTTTGCCTCTCTCTTACTCTTTATATATCTAAAAAAAACTCTTGCAATCTTCTTTTATATTACTGGCTAGTTTACCCTCATACTTAATCTTCTTCCTCCTTATTTCTTTTTTAGTTGTCCTCTGTTGGTCTTTGTAGGCTTCCCAATCTCTTGGTTTCCCACTGCTCTTCGCCTCGTTGTATGCTTTCTCTTTAGCTTTTATGCTGTCCCTGACTTCCCTTGTCAGCCATGGTTGCCTTGTCCTCCCTTTAGTATGCTTCTTCTTCCTAGGGATGAATTTTTACTGTGTCTCCCAAATTACTCCCAGAAACTCCTGCCATTGCTGTTCCACTGTCTTTCCTACTAGCTCATCTCCCAGTCAATTCTGGCCAGCACCTCCCTCATATAGTTGCCTTTATTCAACTGTAATACCTTTACATCTGATTCCAGCTTTTCCCTCTCAAATTGCAGGGTGAATTCTATCATATTATGGTCACTTCCTCCTAAGCGTTCCTTCACCTTAAGCTCCCTTATCAAATCCACCTCATTACACAACTCTAAATCTAGAATTGCCTGTGCTCTAGTGGGCTCCAACACAAGCTGCTCTAAAAAGCCATCTCGTAGACATTCTACAAATTCCTTTTCTTGGGATCCACTACCAACCTGATTTTCTCAGTCTACCTGCTTATTGAAATCCCCCGTGATCACTGTAACTTTGCCTTTCTTACACGCCTTTTCCATCTCCTGGTGTATCTTGTGCCCCACATCCTGACTACTGTTTGGAGGCCTGTACATATCTCCCATTATGGTTTTTTTACCTTTGCGGTTCCTCAACTCTACCCACACAGATTCTACATCATCTGACCCTACGTCATTTCTTGCTATCGATTTAATTTCATTTCTTACTAACAAAGCAACCCCACCCCCTCTGCCAACCTGCCTATCTTTTCGATAGGATGTATATTCTTGGATATTTAACTCCCAGTCCTGATCCCCTTGCAGCCATGTCTCCGTGATGCCCACCACATCATACCTGCCAATTTCAATCTGCGCCACAAGCTTATTTACCTTATTTCGTATACTGCGTGCATTCAGATACAACACTTTCAGCACTTTCAGTTCTTTATCTCCCGTCTCCTTGCTCATTGTCGTCCCTTTATCTGATGTGCTTGAAGTTAGATTCCTAGCCGTTTCCAAACACTCTGTCCTATTTTGTGTTGTTCTGGGGACTTTAATAGCCTCTCCTGGGCTCTCCTTTCTTTTCAGTTTTATCATAATTTTCCATGAAGTTGAATCCACCCCACCCCCAACACACAGACACACACACACACGCTAATCTGCTGCTTTGTTTCCCATTAGTCATACTTCTTGGAGTTTTACCCTTCCCTCCCTCCCAACTTTCTAGTTTAAAGTCCTATTGACCACCCTATTTACCCTTTTCGCTAGAACATTGGTCCCAGATCGGTTCAGGTGGAGACCATCCCAACGGTACAGATTCCTTCTGTTCCAATACTGGTGCCAGTGCCCCATGAAATGGAACCCCTCTTTCCCACACCACTCCTTTAGCCACATGTTTACTTCCCTTATTCTCGCGTCCCTATGCCAATTTGCATGTGGCTCGGGTAGTAATCCGGAGATTATAACCCTTGAGGACCTGTTATTTAATTTAGTTCCTAGTTCCTGATAATGTGTTTGATAATGCTCCCGCGAAAACCTTAGAATGTTTTACTATGCTAAAGGTTCTATATAAATGCAAGTTATATGAACATAGCAGGAGAGAGCCATTTAGCCCCTTGAGCCTGATCTGCCAATCAATGAGATCCTGGCTGATTTGTGCCTAACTTCACTTACCCACCTTTGATACACATCCTTTAATCCTTTGGTTAACAAAAATCAATCAGTCTCAGATTTAAAATTAACAATTGAACTAGCATCAGTTGCTGTTTTTTGGAAGAGTTCCAAACTGTCTCCTATCTTCATTTCTGAAAGGCTTGCTTTTAATTTTTTGACAATGCCCCCAATCTGAAGACCCCCCCCACAATCAGCACACCTTCTGTGTTCCTCTTAATATCTTGAAAACTTCAATCAGCCTCAGCCCTTAACCTAAATTCCAGGAAATAAAACCCTTCTAATTTAACTCTAAGAACCCAGGTATCATTATGATAAATCTCTGTCACCCTCCCACCAAGGCCATTATACTCCTCTTAAGATGTGATGTGCAGAACTGTTCACAGTACTGTGGGTGTTACAGAATCTGAGTTTTGTACAGCTGTAACATAACTTTGACTACTCCGTTGTACTCTAGCCCTCTAGATATAGAGGACAGTATTCCATTAGCCTTTTTGATTATTTTTGTACTTGTCCGTGACTTTTTAATGATTTAAGTATGTGAACCCCCTCCCACCCCACTGCCCCACAAAGTTGTTTTAGATCCTTCAGTGTTTCCACTTTTTCACCATTTAGAAAATACTCATGAGATCATTCATTTTAGATCTAAAAAGGACTGAATAAGGTATTTTGCCACAGTTTAACCCATTCATTTCACCTCTCTATCTCTTTGTAACTTTATGCTTCCATCTACACTGCTTATAGGGCTTCCTATCTTTGTACCATTGGCAAATGTCGATTCTATCCCATCATCTAAATATTTAATACATACAGTGAATAATTGAGGGCCCAACACATATCGTATGAGAGACCACTAGGCATATCCTTTCCATTATACCTACTCTCTGTCTCCTGCCACTCACTCAACTTCCTAACCAGGTCAATAATTTGACTTCAATTTCATGAGCTTCAACTTCAGTTAACAGAAATTCATGAGGGATTTTATCAAATGCCTTCTGAAAGTCCATATAAATATCTTCTCCAGACATTTCCCTGTCCAATACTTTAGTCACCTCTTCAAAAAATTCACTCATGTTCATCAGGCATGGCATAGCCTATACAAATCCATGTTGGCTCTCTCTAATTAGCTGGAAGTTTTCAAAATGTTCAGTCACTCTATCCTTAGTTATAGCTCTCAATTTCCTGACAACAGATGTTGAGCTAAACTGATGTAGAATTCCCTGGCTTCCCTCTCTCACCATTTTTAAATGGTGAAGTGACATGTACAATTTTGCAATCTAAAAGAATGGTTCCCGAATTGAGAGAATTTTTGGAGATTTAGGTCATCTGCAATGTTTTCACCAACTTCCTTTAAAACCCTGGGGTAGAAACCATCTGGTCTTGGAGTTTTGTCACTCTTTAGCGCCATTTTAAAAAAAATTACTGTTGTTTTGCCTACATCAACTTTGGTGAGTCTCCGTCTCTGATTCCATGAGTGGAATTTTCTCAGAATTGCACCAAGTGCGGTAGCGGGCGGGTAAAATGGAGTCCTATCTGCCGATGAAATTAGCGGGTTTTCACGCCATATCTTCCCGAGGCCGCTTCATTATATATTCACTCTGGTGAAACATGCTGTTTCCATTGGCGGGGGGTGGGGGGGGGGGGGGGGGGGGGGGGGGGGGGGGGGGGGTGGTTCCTCATTTGCTTGCTCACCATCACCCCGCTGTTGCATCACACCGGCTGCCATCTTTAGAAGGCAGCCGCCAGCAAAGCGCTCATCGCCACCAGATCAACACCACTACCTGGGAGACATGGTCTGCAAAGGAAAAAAAGACTGCAGCCCTCCACTTCAATGGCGGGTCCCTTGAGCGACGCTGGATACTGCGGAGGCCCGCCGGGATGTGCTCCACTCCCCCCTTCTGGCCACAGGATGGGCAGCAATGTCACCAACCCAGCTTGGAGGCAGCGACAGCGGTGATCAGCGCGAACGCCCTGCAGAGGAGGACAGCCACCCAGTGCTGCAAAAGGATGAATGATCTCCTCCGTACCGGCAGAGTAAATCACTCTTTTCATCAGTCGCAACTCACATGCTCACAAACCCATCACACATCCACAGGGCCTGCCAGTGCAAGGGATATCATCATTCACTCTTTCACACACACCATCATTGTCCTCATCATGTCCATGGGACCACTCAGCACCCACACAGGCCAGACATACTTATCATCTGGCCCAGCAGATGTCCTGATACACTCTCCCCATCTCTATCCATGCAGGACAAACTGGCTCACAACAGGAGGGAAAGGTCGCAGACAGGTGGACGGATGCCGGAATTCAAAGTTCTCACAGAATTTGAGAACAGAGCCATCCAGCTGGCCGGCGATGACCGGGACCATTCCTGTGCTGACGGTGAGGTCAGCGCTGCTCTATCAAGTGAGGATCCAGCAGTGCAACATCCGTCAGACAACCATGCAGTGAGTGATGTGTCCTCTTTAACAGGCCACTGCCATGCACTAATTATCTCCCCTTGGAGAGGCACATCTGGAAAGCAGCTGATGGAGTCCATGACTCAGAGCCTTCAAGCAAGCTCCAAAGAAACCTCTGAAGAGAAATTTGAAGGCACCCTCCCTAAAGTCCCGTCACAGCGCACACCCACACCCTCCACCAGCGCAGAGACAAACACTTCGGTGGGACTTAGCTTTAGAGTAGCCTCGGGATCACAACCTGGTGAGGACTTCACAGGTTTCCAGCACTCAGGGCTCTGCAGAAGGTCAGAAAGCTGCTGAGTCCAAGTCAGATGAGGAGTGTCTGGACTCGGTTGTACCTCAGTTGCTGGAGCTGCAAAGGCAAGCTTGGGAACATCAGGAAGGGATGTCCGCTGCATTCCTCAGATTGCAAGGCACAATGGAGGAGTCCATCTGTCTTCACGCTGAGGTGATAGAGCCAGCATTGCAACACACTGAGATCAACACCGGCAGGATGGCGGCCGCCATGGAGACCTTAGTCCAGGATGTCACTCCTACTCTGCTGTGCAGATTTAACTCCATCACTGATGCCATAATTGGCCTCCAACAATGTTTATGTGAGAGGGTGCTGGGCAGCTCGATCTCACTCCAGCTACCCCTTCCGCTCATGGAGTCAGCCAGGGGCCCTCGGGCACCCATAGGGAGGAGGATCAGCAGGTGCACATTCCAGGACCATCCGCCCAGGTGACTCTGAGAGTGACCAACCTATCTGACTTCCTGTGACTTCAGCAGCTCCAGCTTCACAGACCGAGGAGGGTGCCACTGCCATGCAGCAGGACCCCGAAAGCAGGCCAGGGCTCTCCAAGTCTCAGTCCTCCAGAGGACGCTCGCCAAGTTCATCACAGTCAGCAGGCTGCCTCCACCTCTGCTATGGATGTCCGGGGAGACGTTAACAGCAGGGATAGGAAAATTAAGGAGAATCAGTTGCACAGCATGGGCATGAATGTTAATCACTTGTATATATTGTTCACTATTGTCAATAAACTCCCAAGAATGTCTCCCTGCCTATGGTTCCTTGTTCTGATGAGCAGTGTTCTTGTCACTCAGATGTGAAACCTTTCTGCACAAGATAAAAGGCAGGTGTCTTAGTCCAGGGCCTCTTCCCTGTGATTTGTGCAGCATTCAGACCTCAATGATGGTCCAGTCTCTTACTCCCTGGAAACATTACTGATGCCTGCACCTCAGCAGTGCTGGTCATTGCTGCTAGAATGTAGTGAGCAGGCGCCACAGAGTTCTCTCATAGTCTCTGTGTGCCCTCAACACCTTTTAAGGTGGGGCTGGCCCCCATCAAACAGCATCTGCGACCAGTGATGCTGTGCACCAGCTCCTGCAGGGCTGAGGTGCTGAAGGCAGACACAGCATCAGATGCATCTAAAGTTTCATGGCTGCATCCCTGAGATGCCTTGATCATGGAGCGCAAGCAAGCTGCCCTTAGCCAGACAGGAGTTAGACATTCTCAGAGGCCATGTGAAGATCTATGGATTGTCCTCACTGCATGTTGTCATCATCCTCCTGCAATTGAGTGACTATTAGGGTCTCCACTGCATCTCCATGATAGGAGCATTCTCACAGATGGTATTGGCGCTGCTATAAGCCAGACTGATGTCAAACGTTCACAACTGCGATGTGAGAATCTACGAGGACACCTCACTGCATGTCGTCATCATTCTCGACAAATCTGGCAGGTATTAGGGCCTCCCGAGTGCGCCCGCCTCACCTAGCCAGTGCGTGAGCCTCATCCCTGTCGTCGTCACCACCCAGGACCCCCTCACCCTCATCCCCATCAGAGGAGATGTGCAGCTCCTCCATCTCCTCCTCCAGCCAGCTCCTCTCCCCGTTGCAGCGCCAGGTTGTAAAGGGTGTAGCAGACGACAACGATGTGTGACACCCTCTGCGGACTGTATTGCAGGGCTCCACCAGACTGGTCCAGGCATCAGAACTGCATCTTCAGCATCCTGATGGTCTGCTCCACCTAGTTGTGAGCTGCTGCATGGAGCCTCATTATAGCATCACTCTGCTGCAGTCTGAGGCTGCCACACGGGTATCTTCAGCCACGGCCCTTGTGGATAGCCCTTGTCCCCAAGGAGCCAACCCTGCAGCCTCTGTGGACTCTGCGAGCGATTCAGGATGTAGGTGTTGTGCACAGTCCCTGGAAACAGTGCACATACGTGCAGGATGCATTTCTGGTGGTTGCACGTTCAGTGAGTGGAAGCCCTTGCGGTTGATAAAGTCCAATGAGTGTAGCGATAGAGACCTGAGCGCCACATGAGTGTAGTCAATTGCACCTTGCACCTGTGGGAATCCCGAGATCAGGGTGAATCCAATGGCCCTTGCTGGCTGTCCCAGTCCTGGGCGAAATGCACAAAGTTGTGTGCCATGGAGAAGTTGGCATCCGTGACCTCATTGGATGTATTTGTGGGTGGTGGATTGTGAAATCCCCCAGAGGTCACCTGTGGAGCCCTGAAAGGAGCCACTGGCTACAAATTAAGTGCTGCAGTCACTTTCACAGCCACTGGCAGCGGATGCCCTGCATGTCCCCTTGGTGCCAAGTCCTGCAGTAAGTGGCAGATATGAGCCACCGGGTCCCTAGACATGCACAGTCATCAGCAACACTGGTTCTCAGTCATCTGCAGGGATGGCAGGCGGTGTCTATAGACACTGGGTGTCGCTAGGCACCGACCAGCCACAGTCACTCCTGGGCAGCATGTGTGGGATCTCCTGCTGCCCCTTCTTCATGAGGTTGCTGCTCCTGCCTTTGCGCAGCCAGGTACCTCAGTTGCTCTCTCCTCTCTTCTATGGTCTACATAGGCCATCAAGATCCGTGATCCTGATGTGGTCCTCCTGCAGCATGAAAGAGTCAGAGAGACGTGGTTATCATGGCTGTACCTAGCTCTTTTCCTGGCCCTGTGTGACCATTCGTTAATGCTTCCTGGAGAGTGCTGGTCACCCCTTGGATGGCCAGAGATGAGTGCGCTGCGTGGCTGCCCTGTCAGCCTGCAACACGGGGGACACTGGTTTAAACCGGGATGCTGAGATTGCAAGGAGCTGTGAGCACGTCCAGCAATGACTGCTACACGGCCAGCATTGGCAAGGAGATTGTACAATGTGTGCAGTCCATTTGCTCCATGGTCCAATAAAGTGGTGGCAGACTTGAAGCCTGTGCCAGGGGGTGGGAAGGTAAGGTACGGAGTGCTTGGTGGCCTTTTGGTGCATCCGCGTTGCTTGCATGCATGGGTGGGCAGGCTAGGAGCCTGACCCAATCATATCAGTGCGGCTGCGCCTGATCTGTCTCAGTTGCAAAGGCATGGTCAGTTTATACAGCTGTCCCTAATGCGTGGCCCCTCCCCTTGCTTACCTTGTCCCCCCACCTGTGTGTGGGATGCAGCACCAGGGCAGCACTTGGACCCCCGCCCTCAGCAGTCACCTCCGAGGCTGGCCAATACTTGCCCCCAGATAACTCCCACGCCTCAGCAGTCACCTGCAGGGCCAGGCATCAGTTTCCCCTGGCCCCCGGTGACCCTGAGGCCTATAAACCATGGGTGAACTGTAGAGAACGCTGCTGCTCACTCACCTCAGCTCCCCCAAAGTGAAGGCCGCCAAGTGCACATCGCCTGCGCACTGTTGTGAAACAGTCTGTGTGCTTTCCCGCCGACGTGGAAGGACAATAAGGCGGGGTTCCAAAAGCCTGGTGGGGTGGCCTTTTAATTATATGCTAACATATTACAGTTAACTCCCCGCTGACTGATGGCGGGAAACGCAGCCTGCTGTCGGTGGGCTGAGCGGAAGATCGCAACCTGCCATCACGCCGTATTTTCCACCCATGCCACCTATCATGCCAGCCGCCAGCAGGCTTGGAAAATTCCGCCCTATGTTCATTTCCTAGGGATGTCCGGCACGCTGATCTCTTCCTCTTCTGTAAATACTGATGTAAAGTAATTACTCAACTTTCTCAATGAGGTGTGAATGAGGACTGGAGCAAGCTGTCCAAAAATCCAACCCCATTCTTAGGTGTTGGCGTTTCTCGAATTTGCACTCCATTTTAATGACTCTGAGCTGTGGAGATTCGAGCTGGAGGCATCTACTGCAGACTTGTTTGCTTAGGACAGTCTTTCTGTCCACAAACTCCCACATATTGCATGCCCAGGTACACAACCTGCTCTGCCATACGTTAGTTCAAATTATTTATAACATTTATTTTTTAGACTGTTGCAAGATTTTGCTACACACTAACTTGCACCAAGCACTAAAACACAACAATGTTTTAAATACTACCTCAAACTTACACGAATCACTATTGTTGTTGAGGTGCTATCCTGCCATGTTACCAACATAATGGTTTAACCAGGAATCATACAATGATACAGGGAGGTCATTTAAGCCATCCAGCCTGTGCTGGCTTTTTGAAATAGCTATCCAAATAGTTCCACTCCCCTGTTTTCTTTCCTCATAGCCCAGTATATTCGTCTTTTTTGAGTATTTCTCCAATTCCCTTTGAAAATTATTACTGACTTTGCACCGACCACATTTTAAGGCAATCCATTCCAGATGATCATAACTTGCTGCGTAAGAAAATGTTTCCACGTGTTACACCTGGTTCTTTTGCCAATTATCTTAAATCAGTGTACCTTGGTTACCGACTTATATATCACTGGAAGCAGTTTGTTCTTCTTTACTCTATCAAACCTCTGAACATTTTGAACTCCTCTATCAAACCTCCCCTAAACCTTTTCTATTAAAAGGGGAACAACCCGTTTCTTTAGTTTCCCAATGTAACTGAACTCTTTCATCCTGGTACCATTTTGGTAAATCTCATCTGCACCCTCTGTAAGGTCTTGACATCCTCCCTGAGCTGTGGTGCCCAGAACTGGCCACAGTATGCTAGCTGGGTCTGACCAGTGTTTTATCAAGGTTGAGCATTACTTCCTCACTTTTGTAGTCATAAAGACAAGGATCACGTATACATTCTTAACAGCCTTCTCCAACTTGTCCTGCTCTCTCTTTAAAGAATTGGTGGAATTTACCAATTGCTCTTTGAGGGTGAATTTAATAACCTAGCTGGGAGTCTGGTGCCATTGTATCTAAGTTTCCTTTGGCTGTGCTAAATGTTATGAGTTAAATTGGAAAATGATCTTTTGACAATTTTTGATGTAATTGGTAGAACAGTTGAATTCCATTCATTAATTTTCTGGTACCATTGGCTTGTGCAATATTGGAGCACTAAGTAAGCACAGGTCTCTTGCATTCAAGATGTAAAACTCCAATAAATAACTTTTGAGCTGTATTTAAGTTGATAATATCATGATAGCGTTGGTTCCGCCGAATGAGTGGCCAATCCTTCAAGTTAAGTGTAGGGTTTGAATATATGCAAATATTGGTCCAATTAATGCAGGCCAGTATGTCAGCAATTAGTCTAGGCAAATCAGTGATTAAAGAGTATTGTATGTGCTAAGTCATTGTGAGGTCCTCCCTTGGAAAGATTTGTATTATGATGAGACGGTTGGATTTTTGAATTCTACTGCAATGTTATACTTCAATAAAAAATTAAAGGAATAAATGATAAACACTTAAATTCAACTTTTATGTTCAGCAAGGGACAAAAAGAAATGTAACAGTTTCCCAGCATAGAATTTCGAAGGTTTCAGGCCATAGGCAGTTTTTTTCAATGCACAGCGCTTTCATTAATTTGCTATTAGATCCCCCTTGGAGGTTTTTTGTTTATAAAGTCTTCTTTACCCTCCCATTGGATAATGACCTTCTACCCAATTGTAGCCTGTTGGCCAATTTCTGTTTTTGCCTGTTCCAATAAATTTGCTATGTTGTTCATTACTTTGCTCATGTTGGTGCTTGTGCAAATGTTGCTCATTTGGACACTACCATTCATTCTTTCATGCCAACAGATGGTACCTTAATTAGATTTTCTTTTTCCAGATGTACCTGTCACATACTTGCACCTGTGTACATTTGCCACTAGATGGAGCTTCATGAACTGCAGAAGATTCATATACTCAAACCTTTCTTTCACAGCTTCGTTGTTTTTTTATTATTTCACGGGATATGGGTGTCACTGGCTAGGCCAGTATTTATTGCCCATCCATAATTGCCTTTGAGAAGGTGGTGGTGAGCTTCTTGAACCATGGAATTCCATGCGGTGTAGGTTCACCGACAGTGCTGTTGTTATATTGTATGCCGAAGTAAACTTGCTTTAGTCCTGGAGCAGGGGACGAGCTCAACCAGCTTGATGGAGATTTGCATTGTATGCCCCTAAATATTAGACTGCCCTTTAAAATACTTATTCTTATTTATGTAAGTTTTTGAATACTTGTTCAAGCTTTCTCAATCGTTGCTCCCTCTGGTTCCAAAATTTCTATATGGAGGCACCATTTTTTTTCTGAACGTTGCTGTCAATTAGGTTTACATTGCAATGGGTTTCACATACTAAACTTGTCACAACAGTCTTAATAAAGGTTCAACATAATTTAACCAATAATTTAATTGTTCTGAAAGCATTTGGATTTTTATTACTTTCTTTGGCAAAAAGGGGGTGTTGCTCTATGGAATTTCTCAAGTTTGCTTCAAAGGCAGTGATACAGTAATAATTTTAATGGGTTAATTTCAATACAATTTTTGTAATGCAAAGCTTTTTCTTTATGAAATGAATCTCTCTAGCATTCTAAGTATTTATACCGTATTTCACAGTAATAAAGGTGCATTTTTTTAGTAACATAACAAATAGGGGCAGGAGTAAGTCTGCTCCACTATTCAATAAGATCCTAGCTGGTCTTCGACCTCAACCTCCCACAGTATTGCTATGTCCTTTGATTCCTTTAGTATGCAAAAGTCCGATGAACTCTGACTTGAATATACTCAAAGACTAAACATCTACAGTTTGAATGGTAGAGATTTTGAATCCTTTGACATAATTTCTCTTCATCTCAGTTCTAAGACTGTGGCTACTAGTTCTAGACTCGCCAGTCAGGGAAAACATCATCCCTTGGGATCTAGGACTTGTTCCAGTCCTACTCCGGCCCCCTTCCACAACTCTTTCTCCGGTACATCGATGATTACTTCGGTGCTGCTTCATGCTCTTGTCGGGACTTGGAAAAATTTATTAATTTTGCTTCCAATCTCCACCCCTCCATCATTTTCACGTGGTCCATCTCTGACACTTCACTTCCCTTCCTTGACCTCGCTGTCTCAATCTCTGGTGATAGACTGTCCACCAATATCCATTACAAGCCTACCGACTCCCACAGCTACCTTGACTACAGCTCCTCACACCCGGCTTCCTGTAAGGACTCCATCCCATTCTCTCAGTTCCTTCGCCTCTGTCGCATCTGTTCCGATGATGCTACAGTTCAAAAACAGTTCCCCTGACATGTCCTCCTTCTTCCTTAACCGAGGTTTTCCACCCACGGTCGTTGACAGGGCCCTCAACCATGTCTGGCCCATCTCCCGCGCATCCGCCCTCACACCTTCTCCTCCCTCCCAGAAACATGATGGGGTCCCCCTTGTCCTCACTTATCACCCCACCAGCCTCCGCATTCAAAGGATCATCCTCCGCCATTTCCGCCAACTCCAGCATGCTGCCACCATCAAACACATCTTCCCTTCATCCCCCTGTCACCATTCCGTAGGGATTGTTCCCTCCAGGACACCCTGGTCCACTCCTCAATCACCCCCTACTCCTCAACCCCCATCTGTGGCACCACCCCATGCCCACGCAAAAGATGCAACACCTGCCCCTTCACTTCCTCTCTCCTCGCCGTCCAAGGGCCCAAATACTCCTTTCAAGTGAAGCAGCATTTCACTTGCATTTCCCCCAACTTAGTCTACCGCATTCGTTGCTCCCAATGTGGTCTCCTCTACATTGGAGAGACCAAATGTAAACTGGGCGACTACTTTGCAGAACACCTGCAGTCTGTCCGCAAGAATGACCCAAACCTCCCTGTCGCTTGCCATTTTAACACTCCACCCTGCTCTCTTGCCCACATGTCTGTCCTTGGCTTGCTGCATTGTTCCAGTGAAGCCCAACGCAAACTGGAGGAACAACACCTCATCTTCCGACTAGGCACTTTACAGCCTTCCGGACTGAATATTGAATTCAACAACTTTAGGTCCTGAACTCCATCCCCACCCCCTTTCTGTTTCTTCCCCTTTCCTTTTGTTTTTTTTCCAAAAAATTATATAGCTTTTTCTTTTTCCCACCTATTTCCATTATTTTTAAATATTTTTAAATCTTTTATGCTCCCCCCACCCCCACTAGAGCTATACCTTGAGTGCCCTACCATCCATTCTTAATTAGCACATTCGTTTAGATATATATCACCAACTTTAACACCTATGTGTTCTTTTGTTCTGTTGTCTGTGACATCTTTTGATGATCTGCTTCTATCACTGCTTTCTTGTCCCTACAACCACAACCCCCTCCACTTCTAACCCCCCCCCCCCCCACCCCCCCACACACACACACACACACACACACACACACACCTTAAACCAGCTTATATTTCACCTCTTCCTTGGATTCACTTAGTTCTGTTGAAGGGTCATGAGGACTCGAAATGTCAATTCTTTTCTTCTCCGCCGCTGCTGCCAGACCTGCTGAGTTTTTCCAGGTAATTCTGTTTTTGTTTTGGATTTCCAGCATCCGCAGTTTTTTGTTTTTACCTTTTCTCAGGACCAGTCTTTTAAACCTTCCTTGCAAGAATATCCTTCCTTGGGTAAGGAGACCAAATCTGTAAACTACCGCAGGTGCGGTCTCTCAAGATTCTTTACAATTGCAGTAAGACTTTTTTACTGTTATACTCCAATCCCTTTGTAATAAAGGCTAATATACCATTTGTTTTCCTAATTGCTTGCTGTACCTGAAAGCTAACTTTCTTTAATTGCGTACAGGGACATCAAGGTCCCTCTGAACCTTTCCCAGCCTCTCTCCAGTTGGAAAAAAAGCCCTGCTTCCTTAATTTTCCTACCAAAGTGGATTATTTCACATTTCACCATGTTCCATTTCATCAGCCATATTCTTACCTACTCGGTTAACTAAATCTTTGTGGAGCCTCTTTGTATCCATCTCACAGACTACTTTCCCATCTAATTTTACATGGTCAGCAATCTTGGATACGTTATGCTCAAATCCCTCATCTAAGCTATTGTTACGGATTGTCAATTTCTAAGGCCCAAGCACCAATCCACCCCACTAGTTACACCTTGCTAACCCGAAAATGTCTTATTTATTCCTTGTTTCTGTTCCTCAGTCCTCAATACATGTTAATATACTACCCTGTATTTCCTTTCTTCCATGCAGACAGATATATAGGACTGGACTTTCCATTTGGAGTCGGGATTCTGATGGCAGGATAAAATGTGGGTCCTGGCCCACACCACGTCAGGAATGGTCACCCAACATTTTTGGTGAGCTGGCCAATTAATGGCACGCTCAATGTCCAGTGTCCAATTCAGGATGGTAGGCGGGCTCCCGAGGCTGGAGGATCAATGAAGGCCCCTTTGTTATCAGGGTAACCCCCCTTTACTTTCTTTTCCTTTCCAAAGGTTGCGAATCTAGGAATATTTAGTTCCCAACCCTGGTCACACTGTAACCACGGGGAGGATTTTTGGTCACGACCCCAGTGTTGGGGTCAGATGGGGAACACAACCATACACTGGATTGGATTTAATGAAAGTAACAGCGGTCTTGCCGCCAAGTGGGGAGCCGGCAGCAGCCTCGTGTTGCACCCTTTGGAGAAGGCCCACCGAATTAAGTGCCACTTAGGCACTGGACAGACAGCGGTGGACCTTCACAGGATCAAGAACTAGGGGGCAGAAGTCCTACCCCTGGTAAGCAATCAGCCAATTGGAGGCTGGCAGCTCTATTGAACAGCATTCCACAGGAAGTTAGCAGGGCACTTCCTAGTGTCATTGGGTCAGGCTCCACTTGAACCCTGCTGGAACTAGTGACCTTGTGCTTTGAATAACTAGGACTATAGGTAGGGCTTTAAACTAATGGAGGGGGGAAGTGGGGCTGGAGAAACGGGGAAGGGTAAATTCAAAAGTAATAAGAGAAATGTTGAAGCTGTAGAACAGAGTAGTGATTTTAGTAAAAATCAGTAGAGTGGTTCAGGACAGGACAGAGAACTTAACACAGGTACTGAGGCATTAGTTACTAGGATGACATTAGGGAAAATAGAAAAAAAAGCTAAAGCTATTTGTATGTGTGAGATATTTGTAACAAAATAAATGAATTAATAGCACAGATAAAAATTAATGGGTTTGATCTAACAACTATTACTGGAATATGGTACTATATTTTCACTCCTATATAGGGGTGAGTGCGGAGGTGGTCAAACATGAAAATTTGTGCCACAGGCCAGCGTGCTGGTTTGTCAGCATCGTCCTGTCCCCAGGTCATTTTCCTGGAGGCACGAGACCTAGTATCATTGTTGGATCTCAGGCCACTGCTGGGTTAATACCAGTTGGCATCAGGCAAGAAGGCCATACGTGAGCCTATCGGTCACGGACTTAATCCCCACCTGCTATCCTGCCACTTGATTAAATACCCTCCCCACCACCAAACTTGCCACTGAGGGCATTAAATTCTGCCCACTGAGTGGAAAATAGTCACCTGGTAGTCATATAGCCCGAATTGGCCAATTATTGACCATAGGGTGAGGCTTGCTGTCCATTTAAGGATGGCGGGAGAGCTCTTGGAAATGGAAGGTCAATAGGTGGCTCTCTAGCTCGGAAGGATCAGCAGCCCGCAGCTCAGGTAAGAGGGGAAGAAGGTGTCTCCATTTTGAGGTGCCTTCTCTGCAATTTTTCAAGCTTTTAAATTTAAGGAACTACAGCCATTGTGAATGGGAGGGTGGCCTATGGCTGCAGCTGTAGCCAAGCAGTCAGGAGGACCTTAAAGCCTGCTTGGAGTATGAAACCCATGACCTGTCACCTCCAGGCAACTTGCCTAGTCCCTAGTCAGGGGACCTAAGGGCCAACTGGTAAATTCCAGTCGACCTCTGACAATAGGCCTTAATGGACCTTTAATTCCCCTTAATTGGCTGCTTGCAGGTGGCTGGTCCTTCTGACACTATTCGTGCCTCCAGGAAAAAGACCTGGGGACAGGACGATGCTGACAAACCAGCACGCTGGCCTGTGGCACAAATTTTCATGTTTGACTACCTCCGCACTCACCCCTATATAGGAGTGCAAATATAGTACCATATTCCAGTAATAGTTGTTAGACCGAAATCATTTATTTTTTATCTGTGCTATTAATTCATTTATTTTGTTACAAATATCTCACACATACAAATAGCTTTAGCTTTTTTTTCTATTTTCCCTAATGTCATCCTAGTAACTATTGCCTCATTACCTGTGTTAAGTTCTCTGTCCTGTCCTGAACCACTCTACTGATTTTTACTAAAATCACTACTCTGTTCTACAGCTTCAACATTTCTCTTATTACTTTTGAATTTACCCTTCCCTGTTTCTCCAGCCCCACTTCCCCCCTCCATTAGTTTAAAGCCCTACCTATAGTCCTAGTTATTCAAAGCACAAGGTCACTAGTTCCAGCAGGGTTCAAGTGGAGCCTGACCCAATGAAACAGCTCTTTTTCTCCAATATTGTTGCCAGTACCCTATGCATCAGATCCTTGCCTCTGACGCCACATTTTCAGTTATGCATTTAACCTTCTAATCTACTTGACTGTAAGCCAATTTGCACATCGCTCAGGTAACAACGCAGAGACTCTTACCTGTGACGTTCTGTGTTCTAATTTTAGACCCTAATTCTTCAAACTCTCTCAGCAGAACCTCATTCCAAGTCCTACCTAAAGGTATGTCATTGATTAAAACTTGGACCATGACAACTGGGTCCACCCAATCCCATACCAAGTTCTTCATCCTTGAGGAAATGTCCTTAATCCGTCTGGTCATGGCCATAGAAAACAGCAATCATCTCCCTAATTATCCCTACCACTACCACCTTCCTTTTTACTACCCCCCTGCAACTTAAATGGCTTCCTGTACCACTGTACCGTAGCCAATTTGCTCATCGCCTTGCTGACTTTTCCCTTATCCACACAGGCAGCAAGAACCTTGTGCCAGTTGGATACGGGTTAAGGCATTGCACCTGATGTCCCCTTACCTGCCTGGCTTGCAGTCACACCCACCTCTCCCTGACCACTAACCAAACTTATGCAATTCCCTAACCTAAGGGACGCAGCCATCTCCAGAAGTAAAGGCCTGGATTTACACAGAGTCAGGAAAACTCCAGAGCTATTTATAAATGACGGGCAGGAACCGACTCTGGGACTCCTGCCCCATTCCGGCACTGGCTATTTTTGGCAGCGTGAGATAAGAATGCAGGCAATGAGCCTGCACCCCTGACCTGGACAGCTCCATTGTCAGGTTAGGCATCTCATAGTCCGCTGCAGTTTTCATGGACTCAAGCCACTTCTCTGTGACTCATGGCTCACAAATCTCAGAGGCATTGTGAACCATAGTTTGGATTTGGGAATCTTTTGAAAGGTAAGTTCAAAAGGCCTTCCCCATGCTTCCTGTGCCCCTTCCTTGCTCTCTCCATGGCTTCTAAGCTCCCTGCATTCCCATTCATAAATTATGCACTATGTACAGAATGAATGAGCTATTTAATAACAATGGCATATTGAAATGCTGAGAAAAAAATCAATTCCGAATTCAATTCATAATGAGTACAAGTGGAGAATCCAGATGGCCAAACCACTTTTAATACAAATGGGACAAAGTCACAGGGAATGGAGGTGGCCTTCTAACCAGCACGCCTCAGCACTCGTCCACCCCCGTGGCTTCCTACTGTCTGCTTCTGGCATCAGCAGGTCTGACTCTATCCTACCCCGCCTCCCCAGAGTGAAGATTGAGTGTTACAGGGCCCTTTAAACTGAGATGGGTCTGCCCAGTAGGGGTATTTCCTGACTCAAGCTACCTGCCTCAGCAGCTAAACTCTGGACCAAATTGCCCAGGTAACTCTCCCTCTCCCCGATGCCCTGCCATGTCTGCATCTCAGACTCCACTCCAGATTAATAACTCTTAGCTGTCACTTAGCAGATGTAGCTGTCCTGTATCTGATTCTCTACACAACCTCTCGTGCTACAATTGCTACACCCCATCTTCCTTGCCATCTCCATATAATCTTGCTTTATCTAATGAATTAAAGCTCATGCATTTAATCAGCCAGGTTTTTTTTTAATTAATTACTTGATCTAGTTTAAGCTATAGGTAAGTAACTTAAATGTTTACCTGTAAATTTACATCTACCTCATGCTGCAATGCCATTTTATGATTTCTCCTACGCAGCTTGCATTTGTATAGAGGGTTTCATGTGCTGAAGTGAATGAAGTACTTGATGTGCAATCTTTGCTGTTAAGCAAGAAACATAATCAGCAATTTGCACCAACAACAAGATCCCGCAAACACTAGATTTGCATTTACAATGTAACCTGCCTCCACTTCACTGACTTTGGCCCCGCCCCTTGCTCGCCAACGACAAAATTCTGCCCCATGTGTGTGTGATTTTAAATTAAGATCCACAGACAAAATGCAGGTAAAACATCAGGCCTGTCTGTTGAAGTCCTAGCCAGGGAAGTCAAGAGTAGGAGAATGTGGAGTTGCACTTGCAACACTCCATTTGCTGAATATTGGAGTTATTTCTCCTGCCTGCCTGAGTGAGAAGAGAAATGCATAAGCACAGGCTTGTGTACAGGAAGGTATTAGGATTCTTTACAAGATGAGAACATTTTCTCCACATCTGGTAGTTTATTTTGCACGTTCCCAGAAAAAGAAAACACACTGGGTCTCAATAGATGGACTCTTTAAATACAATAACGACCATGGGCTGGATTTTCAGGGAGTCGGGGAGACTCCGTTGAGGGGTGAAAATGGTGGCCTGCAACTAATTCCAAGACCCTTGATCCCATCCCCGGGGTTTCTGATTTGCGAGAGTGCCTTTTAAGGATACAAGCTGGTTTGGGCCCACAACCTGCAGTCCTGATCTGGCTGGTTCCATTGCGGAGTTAGGCATGTCCTAGTCCTCCTCAATTTGCATGGAGTTGGGCCAGCTTTTCTAAAAGTTGTGGTTTATGGCACCTCAGAGGTGTCCTGAACCATAGTCTGCATGAGGAAACCTTTTGAAAGCTAAGTTCAAACGGGCTTCCTCATGCCTCTGCCCCCCAACCCCCGGCAACCCCATGCATGGGTGTGGGTGGGGAGTACAGTTTGGCATGGGGGCATGAAGGGCCTTAGGGAGTGGTTGGGTGGTTTGAAGTGGCATGGATGGGACATGGGAGTGTGTGGGAGGTGAGGGGATATGGAGGGGTGAGAGTTAGATGGCTTTTTTCATTTTAAATGGGACAAAATCCCGCAGCACAACAATGTGCCTCAGCTCCTGGCAGCCCCTGTGGCTGCCTCTGAACTCTTGCCCTGGTTGGCTGGCCCAACAGCAGCCCGCACTCACCCCCAGCCCCTCCCCCACAATGAAAATCCGGTCTTTCATGGCATTTTCTCCCAAGGCAAGCTGGCCAAGCGGGCATTTTCTTGACTCCTGCTACCTGCCTCGAGAACAAAAATCCAGCCCTAATGTCTGCAGCTGCCCCCTCACCTCCCCTCCCCTCCCTCCTTCACTCTTGCTTTGTTTCTTTAAAGTTCTCTGCTGCTCAAGCTAGTTTGAGTGAATTCCATATTTTCAACTTTGTCAATTGCTAAGTTGTGCCAGATGGAAGTAAGCATCTTCTAATCAGCTGATCACACTCTAGCCAAAAGGGTTCTGTGTAATGTGGTAAGGTATCAGAAATGAGCTGATGAATGTAAACTTTAGTTTAAGAAAATCTGAGAATATGTTCAAAAATGTAAATATCAATTTCAGATTTGATGGCTTGTTTAGAAATTGTACAAAGCTTGATCAGTCTTTAGTAGGAAATTTAGCCCTAGTAATGATGACCTTTTCAGGGTCTAGAATGCACATTGGATGAAACAAGATTTGAAGGTCATGCCGAAATATTAATATTATTGAAGTTAAGTCAACCTTGATGGGCATTTGTTTACCAAAGTTTAAGTGTTAGCGGGGCTACACTTCTATGTGTGTTATTTTTTGCATAATTTCCTTTTGAGTTAGTTTTCTATGATTTTTAATTGCCTAATTATCGATAGCAAATCTGTCCCTGTGGCATGTTGAAGACCAAATTTTAAGTATCTTATTACCTCCAAGCATTACCTGCAGTGTCCTGCACTGCATTTGCATTTAGAATTATTGGGAGCCCCCGTATCGATATCAAGCATAAGTAGCTGTTTCCCATTGTAGTCACACCCACTGCGTCCTCACAGAAGCAGTACTTGGAAACAGGCACTGACCAATGATTTTGTTTTCCTTTTTATCGCTTTGAGCTTTATACTTATTGAGCACTTCTCTTCAAGCACAATTCTGTGAAATTTACATCAACTATTTCAGCACTCTGGATGGAGGCATCCTTTTATGAATGGCAAAATTGTGATCTTTCAGTTTAAGGTTTTTATATGGAATGGCATACAGTATGAAACTTAGAGCACTGGGTGTTGTGAATGGGAAGACTCTAAATGAAATTATTAAGGAAATCTATTGACTAATCCAGTGATGTGTAAGAAATATATCACTCATGGCAGACCTAGATTTTTATAAGGATGTCCGTCCTGACAGAGGTAAGTGCTTTTCCTATATGCACTGGGGGTAATTTTGTAAGCTGCCCTATTTACATTTGTGAAAAACTACAGTTAAGGATGCTAAATGGTATATTTGTTAAAAGATGGTAAAATCAAAATATTTCAAAAGCACATATTTTAACTGGTTTGATATAAAATTTAACTTAGAACTCATCCTTTATGGGGGTACTCAGTATCCAGAGCCCTTCAAAGATGAACATTCATGAGCTATTTTCACAAAATGTTAAATTATAGACAGCTGTTTTACATCAATTCAGTAAAATATATTTTGTCCCTAAAATAAATTCAGTCTCTAATAATTTTAAAGCTTTCATTTTCACATTTTTGTGTTCTCTATCTTATAGTGCAAGTCATGTGAATATTGCAAGGTATATTTGTCATCCACATAATTGTGGTTAATTTGCGCTTTGTAAAATGTAATGATTGGGCTTTTAATTTTGAATGGGGAGCAGGTTGCTATTTAAAGAGCTGACATTAGTTTTCTTCTAAGAGAATTGGAATGATATGGGTTTCATTAAAAGAATACACCTTAGTTAAAATTAACTGCACTTTGGGATATAGTACTAAAGTGTGTTTAATTCATAAAGCATAGATCTATCACAAAATAAAACTGCAGTCGAACTGCAAATATTTTCATAGAACTTCATTTACTTATGCAGCATTTCATTTAATTTTCCTAGTGAATAAAACTACTTTTTTTTAAAGGAGAAAAACAAGGACCTTCTGTTAAACGGTGCTTAATATATTGGTAACAATTATGCATTGATCAAATATATGAATAAGTACATTTGCTGTTACAAATCTAGTTCTAACTCCCAAACAACAGTTTTCTGTAGGCAGGCTGTCTCCTGAGTGTTATTGACTAGAAATCTACTTGACAGCTGTCAATTTACTAGCTGCAAAGGAAACAATAAAAAGGGTTAAATCTTACATTTTGCATGCTTGACAGTTGAAAAATTTGGCTGTTTGCTACCATCCAAATGCTTTTGACTTGCAGTATAGAGATATCCCTTCAAGCCATATTTTTTAACAGTATGTTCTTGGTATAAAAATGTTTTTACAGAAAATGAAGCTGAAATATGGCTCTGGTTAATAAATATGTATATAGGGAAATACAACCTTGTTTGCAGCTTTAATGTGAACTATTTATAAAGTAAATTTGGTTTGACATGTTAGTGGATAGTGATGCAGCCCAGTGCACATTTGTCAAATTTCATCAGTAATATATTCTGCATTGATCTTGAGAGGGAGGCATTGAAATGTATACCAATTCATTGAAATAGCCTCCTGCGGTTTAAAAGAATACAGCAACACTGGCTTTCTTTTGTGTGTCGTGCGTATTATGGAGTTGGTATGCATGTATTATAATTAATGAATTTCCGTGCACACTTTTGATGTAGCTGTCATTATTATTGTGTTCTGTAGCAGTATCTGTCAAAGCAGAGATGAGATGGTGAATGAGAAACCCCTTAATAATCTGATCTCTTCCAAATTGAAGCACATGTCTTGCACTGAAATGTTTGGAAACAGAAATATAGGCTGGCAATTCTTTTCATATTTGGACTCTGAATTTCCTGTCTAAACTGAAAATAAGTATTTGCTCAGCAGCTCTAGGAATGATTAGCTAGATCATCACTGGATGAGTTATAGTGCCAATTGGTGAAATCTGTTCATCTTCATCCATTAATGGATTGCAAAATACTTGATGTTTAAAAATTAATGAGTTGATTATTCCCAGTTGGCTTTCCTTTAGCGATAATGCTATGCACAACTTTCTTCAAGATCTGTAAACAGGTGAATTTTATGTTGTCCTCCCTGATGGTTAAGCCATCTCGAGTATCTAGGATGCCATCCAAAGTTTAAATATTTCATCCAGAAAAACTGGTACAGTGCTTCAACTGGAAGAGCTGAGAGCATTAAAAGGATTTCTCTCTCACAGCTCATGTCCTAAGCTAATGGCTGCTGCAGTGCTAAAGAATAGCTTGTCTCAATTTCATTGTTCCATGCACTTGCAGGCATTAAGTGCCAAAGTTGATCTGCAGTTGTTAGTTGCTTTTACATTAGACAATAAATGGCAATTTTCTCTGTGCGCTATGGATAGTAAAATCATGTTTACAATTTTGTTGCGCAGAAATGCAATATGCTAACCTGGAGAATATTTCATTTTTTGCCCTTTTCTGCAAAAAACTCAGTTGGCTTGTTATTGTTTTGATTTTTTTTGCTGTATTTATGTAATAGAGTAAACAAACTGTAAGATGACTGAACTTCAGAAAGTTTAAATTTAAAAACTGGTGCTTAAAGCAGGCAATTTATAATGATCGAAATACCATTGGGAGTGGTATAATAGGACACTTTCTGGATTTTGTTTTGATGTTTTATGTAGAGTAGTGATAGCTGATGCAGTTGAAATTCAGTTTAATATGGTGCATAAGTCACAAGAATAAAATTATTTAGGATTCTGTTTAAGGTTTTAAGATGCATCAGTAATTTGGATTCCTGATTACAGATAGAATGCAATTTCAGCCTTCTGTTTGACACTGAGCTGAGCCTCTGACTCTACATTTTCTCCATCGCAGGAACCATCTACTTTCATCTCTGTGATATCAGGCAGGTGGTGGCATAGTGATAATGTCACTGGACTAATATTCCAGGTCAATGCTCTGAGGACCCAGGTTTGAATCCTGCCATGGCAGATGGCGAAATTTGAATTCAATAAAAACCTGAAATTAAACCTGGACCATAAAACCATTTTTGATTGTCGTCAAAAACCCATCTGGTTCACTAATGTCCTTACCTGGTCTGTGACTCCAGATTGTGAATGAATATTGAATAATGTATGAATCATGTTTAAATCCCCCCAAACCACTTTTCTCCAACCTTAAAACCCTTCAAAAACTCTGCACTCTAAACCCATTCATTTCACCCTGCTACTGAGTGCAATGCCTTCAGCCTTTGAAGCTCTGAAATTCCTTCTCTAAATTGACCTACCTCTTGTTAAGACCGTGTACCTCTTTGACCAAGCTTTTAGTTATCTCTCTTAATATCTCTTTTGATAGCTCAGTTGACAAAGAATGCTCAAAATTGCTAACAAGAACTGACTTGAGACGTGTTCAGAATTGGTTGAAAGGACTGTGATGTATCAGCTTGTGATTTTATCAATTTAATAAGATTTCACAGCTGGTCAGATAGGTACACACAATGGAATCCTGGCCCACAACAGTTTAAATCAATTTTCCTGTTAATTTGTATGTATTTCAAACTGCTGCTACTAACCAGTGTTGGTATTCTGAACCAATAACGTATTTTCTGCATTATAGTAGTGACCATTCTTCAAAAAGTATTTCATTGCAAAGCATTTTAGGATGTCCAGTGATCATGAAATGCTACATAAATGCAAGTCTTTCTTTGTTCCTTTGGCCAAGAGGTAACTGTACTGTGAACAGTTCTTTCTAAGCATCTAGGGCCACAAATTTCAAACCGGGAAAACCAGTAAATAAAATGCATAAATGCAAATATGGCTGACTTGTCAGAGTTTTGAGGGCTGGCTTCCATGGGCTTGGAGGCCAATGTTGATGCATCCCTGATGTACAGCAATGCATTAGGAGATACACGTTTACAAATGTGCAAGACTTTTAATATTTCTGTGCTGTAGTATTATGTTCCTGTATATTACAACACAAGATTTGATGATTAGATTAATGTCAGCAAGTTAGGCCTCTCTAGTGGATTAGTGTATCATACTGTTCAGAGAGAGTGCAGCATCTGACTTGATAAAGGGAGCCAGTTCTTGTCGAGCAGAAGAAGCAGTGGACAGCTGAATGTGGATTTGTTTTAAGCAATATCTGGAATCCTTGTCCGCTAGAATGTCTTTCCTTTCGGCATCGGGGATGTTAAATATGGGCTGTGGTGTGCTGCCTCACAGAAATTCAGATTGGAGCAAATAGGTTGGTTTCATTGATCTATTTGTGTACTGTGATGGGCTTTGAAAGTTCTCAGTCATGAATTAGCTTTTACTATCTGTTTAGAAAAGGAATTATATATGTTTAGGAATACCAAGGAGAAAATTTGTGCAATTATTTCAAATTATGCAAAAAATTGAATATTCGCTGCGGCTATCAAGAGCTTCTTGGTGATTGCTTTAAAACGTTTTGGAAGAAACTCGCAGGAAAAGAAAAGGATGTGAACCACATTACATTGTATATGGATAACTTACTTTAGACATAATGTTTGTGTGCCTATAAAGCCTTGGTTTTTAAAATTTTCTCAATAATAAAGCTATTTGGACTTTTTTGTCTTTCTATAGTTAAAGGACACTATGAAGGTACAAACTTCTTTTTAGAAATCTGAGCTCCATTTTTTAATATTTTGTGCCTGTGCTTTTTAGCATTTGATGTATCAATAATTTTTTTAGAATTTTTTTCAAGATTTGGGCGAGACAAATAGAACTCTGTAAAAAAAATTAGCAAGTGTTATCTAAATATTTTGGCTCCAAAATTCATCTGGGCCATTTATGCCAGTGTTGTGCCTATCGGCTGGCTTTTGCCAATTGTTCTCCAGTGCTGACCCCATTGTAATTTGTGGGATCAACTCACCTGCATATACTTTTGGTGGTTCATTATTGCAAATCCTATGTAATATGAGAGCTTTGCACAGGGAAAGATTGGAAATTATCAGTGTAGCCTTTAAATAAAAACGAGTGGCTGTAGCCTGGAGCAGCAGTAGAAAAGTAGTAAACTCTTTGCTGGACTGAATTCACTGTCAAATAGTTTAGAGGGGTCATGTGATTTTTGTGCTTTTTAAAGCACGTTTTCAAGTGAAAATTCTAGCAGAACGGCTCTAAGAGTGGAACAGAGAATCATATAAGTGAAAAGAGAAGGGCTTAAAGTTTCAAAGAGTAACTTGCAAAATCAGGAGAATGACCTAGAGGAAAGAGAAAAGAGCGAAGAGTGAGCACCGGCAGCCAGCGCAGCATCAGATGATGAGGCATCAAAATGCTATTTAATCATTTTTCTGATGGGGTGCAGGTTTTGTTGGAAACCCTGTTCAGTGAAGTCTTTATCTCTAGGTCCATCTGGCTGTTCAGCAGGACATAAAGATCCCACTACACTCATGAACAGCGGGGAGTTCTCCCAGTGCCTTGGCCAATAACCACCTCTCAGCCAACATCATAACTGGTTGTTCATTTTATTGGTGTTTTTTGGCTCTTGTTGTGAGAAACTTTGGTCCAGCAGTTTGGCTTTATCACAGCACGGCACTCTAAAACTAATTTGTTAGTTGTGAAATGTTTTGAGGCTTTCTGAGAATGCAAAAAAGGTGCTTTATAAATATAAGTTAGGTCCTCCACTCCCTGGTTCATTACTGTTGGTGCTGATAGGAATTTGATACCGTCCACATGTAATGTGGCAAACACCAGTATTAAGATAAAAGCAAAAAACTGCGGATGCTGGAAATCCAAAACAAAAATATCTGGAAAAACTCAGCAGGTCTGACAGCATCTGCGGAGAGGAACACAGTTAACGTTTCGAGTCCGTATGACTCTTCACCAGAAGTAAGGAAAAACAGAAGGGAGGTGAAATATAAGCTGGTTTAAGCGGGGGTGGGACAAGTAGAGCTGGATAGAGGGCCAGTGATAGGTAGAGGCAAAGAAGGGATTGCCAAAGATGTCATAGACAAAAGGACAACGAAATGATATTAGCTAAGAAATGTGCTAATAGGTGACATTAAGGGTAGAAAGCAGGACAAGCAAGGTACAGATAGCCCTAATGGGGGTGTGGTGGGGGTAAGGAATCGAAATACGCTAAAAGGTAGAGATAAAACAATGGATGGAAATACATTTAAAATTAATGGAAATAGGTGAGAAAAGAAAAATATAAATAAATTATTGGAAAAAGGGGTATCGGAAAGGAGGGATGGAGGAGAGAGTTCATGATCTAAAGTTGTTGAACTCAATATTCAGTCCAGAAGGCTGTAAAGTGCCTAGTTGGAAGATGAGGTGCTGTTCCTCCAGTTTGCATTGAGCTTCACTGGGACATTGCAGCAGGCCAAGGACAGACATGTGGGCATGAGAGCAGGGTGGAGTGTTGTAATGGCAAGCGACAGGGAGGTCTGGGTCATGCTTGCGGACAGACCGAAGGTGTATTAAGACTTGGTGCTACCTTTTGGTGAACTAGAATCAATTGCAGATTATAATACTTAGCTTCCCAAGCCATAGGTTATGACCAATGGGGTCACGAGATGAGAATTTGGTGTTGCAAGCTCCAAGACATCAATGAGCCAATTGGACGGTACAAATTTTATATTAAACTGAAATTCCTTGCACACCTGTCTTTTTCTTCAATACATCAATACAAAAATATTCTTAAGGAATAATATTTTTGCTCCTGACTTTTTATGACTATATTAAAGGTTATATTAAATTTTCCATTTCATTACAAAGTTACTGTAATTTCACAAATATATTTATGTTTGAACTGACAGGCTTTAAGTCAATGTTGGGAGTTTGTGTCATCTTTTGATAAAAGTTATGAAATGTATGCAAACTTTAACAATATTGCATACTGCTCTTTCTTCAATCCTTCTCGTTTCCCATCTATAAAAGAAAAAGCTCTTGGGAATTGTTTTATTGTTGGAATAATTTACATGTGGGAAGAATTTTCTGCCTGTTGGGCGGATGGCGTGGGAGTGGGCACGGACGACCCGATCGCCACCCACGATTGGGTCCACGCTGCCATTTTACATGGGCGGGCTAATTAAGGCCTGCCCAGCGTGATTCGCAAATCCTGAGGACAGCAGGAATGGGCGGGCGGCAGCTGGACTGCAATGACCACTGGGTCCAATGGCTTCTCGGTGGCCTGTTTTAAAAAAAACTCCTGCAGCCTTTCAAAGGTTGTGAATCATGGCCAGTGGAAGGGCTTCCCAGAGCGCTGCTGCTGAGGCTAGGCAGGAGGGTAGGACAGCGGGGGGCACCATGCCTCTTATTTTTCTGATGACTGCGTTGTTGCCCTCCTCGAGGAGGTGGTAACATGGCAGGAGGTGCTCGTACCCCAGGACGGGAGGAGGAGGTCACCCCCCCACATGACCAAACCTACCTGGGAGGAAGTGGCGGAGATCGTGAGCCCCCAATATGTGGTGTGACGCTCCTGGCTCCAGTGTCGCAAGCGCTTCAATGACCTGTTGCACTTGGGAAGGGTGAGTACCATGTTGGCATTGGTCACTTAACCCAGAAGGTAGGCTTTTCCACCAGGCGTCCCTCCCAACCAAGTCTGAGCGTAGTGACAGCATTGAATCATTGGCTACATGTGCCCTTTGCTGGGTGGGCCAGCGGATATTACCCGAGGTCACCCTGAGAGGGTGGTGAAGAGATGGGTTCTGCACCCGCAGCATGTGGTACGCTGAGACCCACATTACTGTTTTGGGGGCAACCTGGAGGAGCTGCACCTAGGTGCAGTGCTGGAACTCCAGGACATGTCCAAGTCAGGGTGGTGACATGCCTGGGAGGGGCACCGATTGATCTGCTGTCTTCTGCGCTCCACGTGCTTATGCCTCCTTGCAATGTAAGGTTAGACAGTGTGGTGCCAAATGTAGGCAGCATGTGGCCAAGGGGGTGGGAGTGGGGCTGGGGTGGGTGGGGGGGTGGTGTGGAGGGACAGGCCTAGCATCTTTGTGTGAGTGTTCGGCAGCAGCAGGGTGAGGAGGCACTGGAGCCCTGATATGTCCCACTCTGGATGGGGTGGACCGTCTACGAAGAGAGTCCAGGTACAAGTTGCACTAATCAATGCTCTTCTCTCCTTTTCAGGAGAAGAATGCTCATAATGCAGCCGAGCAGATGAGGACTGGTGGCAGGCCGGCACAGGTGGCGATTCTCAGCCACTTTGAGCAGGAGGCCCTAGATTTGGAGAGGCGTCATGTGCCCAGGTCCACCGGTGTCGGTGAGGCTGGGGTGCCATGGGCAGGAATGTTTGCCCAGCAGTGAGGTTAGCATTGTTCTCCCAGCAGCCTTGGCCGTGCTGGTTGTTCTGTGATTGAAGTTTGCGACGTGGCTTGACTATTGACTCATGGAAGGTTGAGCGCATAATGATCCAGGGGACAGGGATGCACATTGACATTGTCTCCACATTAACTCATCCAATTGTTCTTCCTTTCAGCATCAGCGGAGCAGGGCCAGGAGGAGGAGCTGCAGAGGCCCCTCTCACACCTGAGGGCCCTGACGTCTCACCAGCGTCAACACCATCTCTGCAAGGCAGGCACCAGCGCAGATACCTGCACCTTGGTGGGAATTCGAACTTCGGCTAGTGTCCCAGGGCACAGGGTGAGGGCACTTCATGGTCGCTGGAGGAGCTGGTAGAGACAGAGAGTGCCATGACGCCAGCAGTCGGAGGACTGCAGGAGACCAGGCACATGCTCAGACAGTGCCTGATGATGTGCCTCTGGAGTTGTCCGCGACACAGCAAATGCACGAAATGCTGCCAGGTGTGCGGGAGCATCTGGTAGAGATACCCGAGGCTATGCTTGACATTGGTGTTCATGGTGGAGGAGTCTACGTCGACTGTTGCCGATGCAATGAGCCTCATGGCCGAGCGCCATTCGTCCTCCATAGAGAGAGTGGCAACTTTCGTGGAGAGGCTCCTCCAGGAGACCAATCAGGACTACCTGAGGTTGTGCTTGGACCTGCAAGCACTCACATCGGCATTGACCTCAGCTGGTCGGTGCAAGTATGGAAGATGGTGTGGGCACCAAGTTTCCCAGCTTGGTGCCCATCCATCCACAGTGAGCAGGGAGGTCCGAAGTGACCTCACGGCGCTGCAACTGCCTGACGTCTCTGTGGGCTCCTCTCAGGGCGCTCCGGATGATGGCAGCAGATCCTCCACTCCTCTGCCATTGACCATTGCATCCGATGAGGCTGCGACTGGGGAGATGTCAGTTGTGGAACTGGCAGCTCCCTCCCAGCCGGGGCCATCACAGGCTCCATGGGCCAGAGGACGACCACCAAGGTCATCGAGGCCAACAGGAGAGCAGAGTGAGCAGGCTGGCTCAGATGCCACTTCCAGCAAGACAGCAGCATCAATACATAGCAGCCGAAAATGTAAATATAAGGCACCTTAGGCACACCACGGGTTTATCACTAGTGCTTTTGTGTTGGCCCGCAATGAGGTCTTTATGAGTTGGTGTGATTTTTAACATCTTTGTCATTTTGTTTTCTTAAGTTCCTTGTGCCTGTGCCTCTCCTCCCAAAGGTGGCTCCTCTGGAGGCTGAATGTGCACTCCTGGTCTCCTCCCAGTTCTCGCCCTCCCTTCTTCTTCAGAGGAGGTGCCTCCAGTGGAGAGATCAACTCCCATTCCCAGGCTAAGGGGAGGCTTCCTGAAACCTGCAGGCCCAAAAAAGATTCCTCACTGCAGAGTGTTGACCTGAAGGTTGTGAGCCCAGTCCAAACAGCTGGTATGCGTTTTGAGGTATTGCAGATCACACAAGTATCAGTAACTTTAAAAAATCAATATTTGACAGTGCACACTCGTGACCCCACTAAGCCCTCTTATTGTGCAAGTGGATGAATGTGTCCTACCCGCCTGCCTGTTGCACCCATGCGCCGGCTCAAAGATCGCATGGGCACCGGAAAATTGCCATCAATTGATGCCTCAAGGGCCTTAAGTGGCCCATTAATTAATGGTAGGCCCGCATCGGAGATCATCGTGTGCCTGCCCAGCGAAATATCGCGATGGCGCGTGGTGACATTGGGACGCTCGCCTGACGTCACTGCATGTCATTTTACGTGTCGGCATGCAGGTCCCGCTCCCGCATGACAATGGGAAAATTCTGCCCATAGATTTTACTACTGAGGGGATCTGTCAATATAGCTTTTGAGATACTTTGCATATTAATCAACAGACTTTTTTTAATATCAAACCTGCTTTTTTATCCTTACTAATTGACCATTACTGGCCTTTTTGATTTTTTTCATAGTGGAAAGATGCATGAGTGTAATGCAGTCAGGAACTCAAATGGTCAAGCTAAAAAGTGGGAGCAAAGGCTTGGTTCGCCTTTTCTACCTGGATGAACACAGGACATGCATTAGGTGGCGTCCATCAAGGAAAAACGAAAAGGCAAAAAGTAAGAATTTTCACTCCTGCTTTCCAATTACTTTGGATTAAAATACATGAGCAAACATGCAACTAAATACCATGGGGGTGAATTTTACAGCCTCCCACCAGCTGTGTTTTCGGCAGGAAGCCTTCCTACCCACCCACACTCGACCCTTTCCCTTAATACAATGGGTGGGTGAGGTTCCCATTAGGCCACCTGCCTTTAGGCCTATTGATGCCCTTAACTGCCCAATTAAGGGCCTCATTCCACATCCCTGCTGGTCAGTGGAAGGAGGATGAGTGTGGGAAGCCTGCTTTTTCACCATTTGAGGTGAAAAGGTGGGAAGGAAGGGGGGTTACGCCCTTCGGGGGGGTGCCCTGTGTGCATCAGGGGCCAGGCCCCAAGGTGGTACACCAACTTTGTGCCCTGCCTCCCCAGCCTTCCAAACCTGACATCCTATCCCTCCATCCCATACAACAGCACCCATTCCCTCCCCATCCAAAAAGCCTGCAGTTGCCTCACTCTGGTATCCCTGCTGTTGTCTTCATGGAACTTCTTGCAGTCCCAAAAGTGCCCACTACTGTCTGGCACTGTTGGGACTGCAAGAGCTGCTGGCCAAACCGATTGGCTGGCAGCTCTCATGGATGGGACTTCCTTCCACTGAAGAGCAAAAGTCTCACTCTTGGCTTGTTAACACTACCTGCTCTGTTATACTTTTAAAGCCAACTGCAAACTACAGTGGTTGGCAAGCAACAAGACCCCTGATAAAATTCACCTCATGCCTTTTAAATATTTGGAAAAAAATATAGATTTTCATGTTATTTGCAAACCTAATATCAAAATTCATTCAGTGAACTGAAAAAGTGCCAATGACTGAATAATTTGCATTGTAAAATCTGTAGCATACATGAGCTTTTTTAAAAATTCATTCATGGGCCGTGGGCATTGCTGACTAGGCAAGCATTTATTGCCCATCCCTAACTGACCTTGAGAAGGTGGTGGTGAGCTGCCTTGAACCGCTGCAGTCCATGTGGTGTAGGTACAACCACAGTGCTGTTAGGCAAGGGAGTTCCAGGATCTTGACCCAGTGACAGTGAAGGAATGGCGATATATTTCCAAGTCAAAGCAGTGTGTGGCTTGGAAGGGAACTTCCAGACGGTATTGTTTCCATCTGTTGCCTTTGTCCTGCTAGATGGTAGCGGTTATGGGATTGAAAGGTGCTGCCTGTGGAGCTTTGGTGAGTTTCTGCAATGCATCTTGTAGATGGCACACAATGCTGCCACTGAAAGATGAGATACCACTGTGCATCAGTGGTGGAGGGAGTGAATATTTGTGGATGGGGTGCCAATCAAGTGGGCAGCTTTGTCCTGGATGGTGTCAAGTTTCTTGAGTGTTGTTGGATCTGCACTCATCCAGACAAGTGGAGAGTATTCCATCACACTCCTGACTTGTGCCTTGTAGATGGTGGACAGACTTTGGGGAGTCAGGAGGTGAGTTACTCACCACAGGATTCCTAGCTCTTGTAGCCACAGTATTTATATGGTTAGTCCAGTTCAGTTTCTGGTCATTGGTAAACCCCAGGATGTTGATAGTGAGGGATTCAGCCATTGAATGTCATGGGGCGATGATTAGATTCTCTCTTGTTGGAGATTGTCATTGCTTGGCAGAATGTTACTTGCCACTTGTCAGCTCAAGCCTGGATATTGTTCAGGTCTTGCTGCATTTGGACATGGACTGCGTCAGCATCCAAGGAGTTGCAAATGGTGCCGATCATTGTGCAATTATCAGCGAACATTCAGCTTTTGACATTGAACTTGACCATTAAAGTAGAAGAAATGCAAAACAAGGAAAAGTGATGTATTCTAGAAGAGCACAACTTCTGTACTGCCTGGAAAAAGTCCAAGTTTAACTGGTCTTAAAAATTAAATTATTGCATCTTAGCTTTGTTTTTTCCCTTACAATGTCCATACCATGTTCAAATTAAAAACCAAGTTAAAATAAATGGTGAAAATTGTAAAATAAATGAGCAGATTGTGAAAACCAGTGTTGTACATTTACATGATTTGCAACTTTTTTTTCTTGCCCTCAGTTACCATTGACTCCGTTTGTAAAGTTATAGAAGGGAGCCTTCATCGGCATGCTGAAGGGAGCTTTGATCCTAGCTGCTGCTTCAGTGTTTACCATGGCAGTCATATGGAGGCATTGGATTTGGTAACATCCAACTGTGAGGATGCACGCACTTGGATAACTGGATTAAAATACCTAATGGCTGGAATCAAAGATGAAGATTCACTTGCGAAAAGACAGAGAATTCATGATCAATATCCTTTGCAGTAATTGATACAAACCAGTTTTCATCTCATCTCATTAAGTGAATGGATTAAATCTTTCGAGTCCACAAATCACAAGTTTATTTTCTCAGCTTTCAATGGTAGATTTGCATTCGTAACCTCAAGGCTACAAGTCAGGTACCATAATGATTTCATTTTCATGTCCATACCATATTGTTTACATGTACTTAAAATGCCTCACAATAATTTTCACCACCCAAAATTTGTTGCATTGCTAATATAATTCTTTAGCGCATTTTGTTTTATCACAACAATAAGCAACGTTCAAAACTCGATGGTCTTATCAATTTTACTGTTACTGTAGGCATGTGGACAGTGGTGCATACAAATATTGGAATAATTTTCAGCAAACCTGAATGCACTGCTCAATACGTACTGCTATTTAATTTTTCCTTAATACCCTTTTTAAATGGATAAAACAGACCTTTGAAGAAGCTGACAGGAATGGAGATGGCTTACTGTGCATTGAAGAAATCTATCAACTGATGCATAAACTAAACGTGAATCTACCTCGCAGGAAAATCAGGCAGATGTTTCAGGTTAGTTGCCTCCTCGGAGCTGATCATAACTGATTAAAGCTGGTCAATATGATTTGTTTTGCTGATTCCTTTACTTCACTCCCTTAAAATTAAGTAATTATTCCACTGAAATGGTGCAGGATGTTTGAATATAAATTTACTAGTAATTTTCTGTCTCTTTTATCATTCTTATGGAAATACTAATCTATGGAATATTTACCTGCTTAAAAAGATTATAAAAACATATTTTTCTCACAGGCTTCAAAAATGTGCCGAGATATATCCACAGCCAAGGAACAGCCTGTATATTATAAGTGATAAATGGCACCTAAGGTGTCATCCTGGAAACCAGGGGCAGAATTTTTGCCCTGATATAGAGGCGAGAATGGAAGCAGGCAGACATGTAATTTGGCGTCACTGGCTGACAAGCCAGTTTGCTGGTACTATCCTGTCTCCCGGCCGTTTGCCGGAGGCTAAATCTGGGTGGAAGGAAAAGGGTAATTAAGGCGAATTGTCAGAGGCCGAGTAGAATTTTCCAGTTGGTCTGTGGGCCTTGATGACGTCAGGAACAGGTCAACTGTCTGGAGGCAGCCACCCAGCAGCAGACCAGGGAACCAGCACTCCAGGCAGGTTCGAAGACCTCCCTGCTTACTTGGTCACAGCTGTGGAGGGGCTCCCCCTCCACAATGGTGACCCGGCAGCTGGGCCACAAACTGGAGGCATCTTCCCTCTTACCTGCACCGGCAGGCTACAGCTCTTTCAGTGCTGGAGAACCTCCTATTGCCCCTTCCGCTTTGACAGCTCACCTGCCATACTTAATCAGACAACAAGTACGCACTCTGGCCACTAAATGGCCAATTAAAGAAAAACACTGGGTTGCTGTTCCTGATAGTGTGGAATCAAGACCCCCATTTAGTCAGAATCCAAAAACAAAACCCTGCCCCAGGAGTCACTTATGGACAAAACCTTACCAATGGTAACAAGCAGTTAGTTAGCCTTTCATGATGGGTAAACAATAAAAAAAGCCTAGATACTAGCTGCCGTTGTCAAGGAGGACCTATTGTAAGGACGTGAGAGTCCCTTGTGTCTAATGTCACAGTGTCTAATATTAGATGTGATTCGGATTTTGGATGACATTTGCTAACTAATCCTCAGTGTGCTAAAAATTACACTGACAACTAATTTAAGACTGTCAGTCAGGCCCGCAGTGTGGCATATTTGCATGTACTCAAAGCTAAGTATATTAATAGACAGGGCCCTGTTATTTGCAGTTGTCTGACCTGTTTCTTTTTGTCCTTGGGAGGAGTGGACCTACTGCATGTTTCCAACATTTCATGTTTTTAACTTCAAATTTGCTGCATCTTTTCTCTCTTTCCGTTCTCCCTTTCATTCTCGTAATTTTTTTTTTCTTGAATAGATGTTTCACCATCTTAGCTATTTTATTATTCATTCTTTTCTTCCAATGCCTTTCATTACTTTATTGGATGATCTTTTGTAAAATATAATTGTTATTGTTTTGTGCAGTTTTAAGGTCATTGAGACCATTTATGTCCTTTCTTCAAGAATTATCAGTTATCTTTCCCCACATTTTTTCTACTGCACAGATTCTGCACAAACCTTATTCAAATGAGCAGAATATGTAGCCAAATCAGGTGACGTGAGAGTGACATCAAGGCAGCATTTGACTGAGTGCGGCATCAAGGAGCCCGAGCAAAACTGGAGTCAATGGGAATCAGGGGAAAACTCTCTGCTGGTTGGAGTCATACCTAGCACAAAGGAAGATGTTGGAGGTCAATCACCTCACTTCCAAGACATCATTGTAGGAGTTCCTCAGGGTAGTGCCCTAGGCCCAACCAGCTTCAGCTACTTCATCAATGACCTTCCTTCCATCAGAAGGTCAGAAGTGGGGATGCTTGCTGATGATTGCACAATGTTCAGCACCATTCGCGACTCTTCAGATACTGAAGCAGTTCATATCCAAATGCAGCAAGACTTGGATAATATCCAGGCTTGGGCTGACAAGTGGCAAGTAACATTTGTGCCACACAAGTGCCAGACAATGACCATCTAATGAATCTAACCATCACCCCTTGACATTCAATGGCATTACCATTGCTGAATCCCCCAGTATCAACATCCTGGGGGTTACCATTGACTAGAAATTGAACTTGACTAGCCATATAAATACTGTGGCTACAAGAGCAGGTCAGAGGCTAGGAATCCTATGGCAAGTAACTCACCACCTGACTCTCCAAAGCCTGCCCACCATCTACAAGACACAAGTCAGAAGTGTGATGGAATACTCTCCGCTTGCCTGGATGAGTGTAGCTCCCACAACACTGAAGAAGCTTGACAGCATCCAGGACAAAGCAGCCTGATTGATTGACATCCTTCCACAAACATGCATGCAAACAAACATGCACTCCATCCACCGCTGGCGCACAGTGGCAGCAGTGTGTGCCATCTACAAGATGCACGGCAGAAACTAACTAAGGCTCCTTAAGCAGCACCTTCCAAACCCACAACCACTACCTTATAGAAGGACAAGGGTAGTAGATAGATGGGAGCATCACCATCTGGAAATTCCCCTCCAAGCCACTCACCATTCTGACTTGGAAATATATCACCGTTCCTTCAGTGTTGCTGGATCAAAATCCTGGAACTCCCTCCCTAAAAGTACAGGATTGCAGCGGTTCAAGAAGGCAGCTCACCACCACCTTCTCGAGGGCAATTAGTGATGGCCAATAAAAACTGGCCAGTGATACCCACATCCCGTAAAATGAATTTTTAAAAAATTCTAGATTGAGTGTACTCATCAGAAATTAACAGTGTTGTACCTTGTATGTGTAATCTCAGTTTGTTTTATGTACAGATTCACTCACACTGTTTGCCAGCTAAAGCTGTTTCAAATGTAGAAAAACAAGGGACACAGGCTAGGGGAAAGGGAGAGGAGAACTTAACTGATGACCTTATTTTGCTGCTGGAATGCAGTTACGTTCTACCCCTCTGCATTAAGTCATCCACTGGAACAGGTTTTTCCTCTTGAGTGACGCAACTATTTAGACCACTGCTCTTTGTCTAGCTCCACTAAAGGTCACATCAGCATCAGAGGATAACTTTAATTTGCCAGAAGCCACCTTGCCTTGTGCTGTGGAAGCGACATATATACAAACATATGTACATTTGAAGCATCCACTTCTCTGTTCATTAATCTAGAGATTGTGATAGAGGCGATCCTGGAAACTATGTTCAAGCTGGGTACGGAGCACATACTCCACAAAATAATATGCATGTATAAAAATTAAAAATTACATTTTAAATATTGAATCATTTTATAATATGCAATGAGTTGTTGGGATTTCCAGAATCTCTTTTTTCCAATCTAAATTGAACTAAATTTTATTATGCTCCCATTATTCATTGTATATTATTAAAAACTGAACTTAATCTAAACCACCCCCCACCCCCACTGATGTTTCTTATCATCCTAAAATGAAATAATGAAAATGTGTTTGTAATTCAATAAGAGTTCAAATAGTTGAAGGACAGGAGGTTGATTTTAATCAGTCAGCAGACAGCCTAAGCCAGTAACTTAAATTCAATGGAATACATCAGTTTATGCTACCCTCCATAAATTGAGATAAAGCTTCAGTATATAATAAAAGATCAAACCTTGGGGGAAGGAAGACTTATTGCATGCATTTATGTATTTGTGCATAGATCTCAATTTAATAGGAGTCATGAATAAAGACCCTTTTCTATTGCTTTTATCATTTTTTCTTAACGTTATGCACTATCTCGAAACATCCATGAAAGAGAGGGAGTATTAAGGGAACCAGTGATGAGTTGAGTTTTTTTTCTAATATCTGTGTAGATTTACCTTGGCAAAATTACTTTTGGTAATGCATAACCTACAGTGGAATTTTCCCAATGAACTTTTTCTTTTTGACATTTTTTTAAATATATGATTGAAAGCCAAATAAAGAAACTGCTACTATTGAATTTTCTAAAGTGCCTTTGAGGTGAAAATGTATCTTCATCTGCTGGTACTGATTTAATGGTTTCTTGATCAGCAAGGACCTAAAAAAGTTTAAAGGCTTTGAATAATCTTTTGTAAATAATCAGTAAGGGATATGCATTAGGTATAGTGATGTTAGACCAAAACAGGAAAAAATAAATAAATTGCCAAGTAAAATCTTTAAAACATTTAAAAAGAAACTTTTAAACTAAAATCTGCCTCCATTGTAGCACTTGTCATGATGTGATGATTCTGTCTTCAGGGATTAATGCAGGAGCCATTTCTCCAATTTGCTGACTGATCTTTGCCTCAGAGCAGAATCTTCTGGTCGGTACATGGGGTGGGCGTAAAACGACGGGCGGTGATGTCGGGCACGTCAGGCATGCGTCCCGACGTCACCGTGTGTCATTCTGATCATCAGTTTGGTGGGCCTTCACTGGAGTCGGCTGCGCACCCACCGAACTGTCAAAGGCCTATTAAGGCCATAAATCAACTAATCAAAGTACTTGTCAGGGCTGCCCGTCCAACCTTAAGGTTGGCGGGCAGGCGAAGAGCCCTGGCGGCCTTCACATTTTTCATGGAGAAGAATTTTCCGGCTGGCAAACAGGGGCAGGGCCTGCTCGCTGACATGTAAAATGACGCAAGGTGATGTCAGGTAGGTGTCCCAATGTCACCGTGCATCATTTAGATTGTCAGTTCAGCTGACGTGGAGCTGCGTCGACTGTGTGCCTGCCGAACTGTCAAAGGCCTATTAAGGCCATTAAGAAAGCAATTAAAGTTGTTACAAATGCTGCCCATCCAACCTTATGTGTCATTCTGACCTTCAGCTTGGCGGGCATGCACTGGACTCGGCTGTGCACCCACCGAACTGTCAAAGGCCTATTAAGGCCATTAATCAACTAATCGAAGTACTTGTCAGGGCTGCCTGTCCAACCTTAAGGTTGGTGGGCAGGCGAAGAGCCCTGACGGCCTTTACATTTTTCATGAAACCTCATCCATGGGCGGGGTGAGGTTTCATAAAGGGTTTATTAATTAAATAAAATATTTTGAAAAAAAATTAATGGACATGTCCCAGCTCATGTGACAGTTTCACATGAGGGGACATGTCCTTAAATTTTTTTTTCCCTTTATTAAATTTTTCAAACTTAAACTAATCTCGTGCTCTTTCGCGCGCATGCATGAAAGAGCACAGGCCCCGACTCAGGGAATCCCCCCCGCCCGCAGAGGGAGCGCTCAGCACTTCTGGGTGTTTGTCATGCTGGGCGGGCCTTAATTGGCCCACCCACATAAAATGCCCGGGCGCACCCGATTGGGGCCGCCAATCAGCTTTGCATTCACTCGCCCACCCCCCACCCCCCAACGAAGGGAATTTTCAGCCCATGAAACTTCATCCACAGGCGGGATGAGGTTTCACAAAGGGATTATAAATTCTCCCCTTAGATTTCTTGGCGCTGGTCACTCTCATAGGGAGTCTGAATGTTTTATATGTAGGCACGTGCACAGAATAGCAAATATTTAACTATACACAATAATTTAACTCAGGGCGCAGCATTAATATCATGATGATCTGAATTAGCTATTTGTGTTTTTGCATGTATGCTTTTTCAATCTTTTCCAAAGTAGACTGATGAGGTGAGGCCAGCTAAAAGTCACTAGGCTTCTTTATTTGTTAGCAAGTGGACATACAAAGGAACGGATATGGCCAAATTCATTTGATTCAATTGGTACTGTCCTTGTGTAACATTGCTAAATAATAAACATGCTTTACTTTCCCCAAGTCAGTTGCAGAAAATGCATTCCAAACTTTTAAGCCTCTTCAAAGCTTTCATTATCCATTTTCTATTTAAAGTCTCACTAACTTTATAGTATTTGCAGAACCTTATTGTGTAGGATTTTTAACCACATCACATCCTAGCCAGAAGGGACCAGAGCCCTCCTAACACAATGAGTAAGTGGTGCTTATTTATTGCATAGATAAGACAGGAAAAAAAATACTTAAGATTTAGCTAAGGGGAAACAACATTAGAGCTTAATGCATTAGCACTTTAAGTACCTATTGCCTTTTTTGTTAAATGCATTTAAACACTTTTTCTCAAACCTCTTCGGTGAGGAAAAAAGGTTTGCGGGCGTGAAAAACCCAGAACATGACGGGTATTACTCGAGCATGGAAAGACCATTGCAAAGTTTCATGTACGACTGGCAATTTTTGAGCCCAGTGGGTAAATTAAAATAATTTATTCAATATATTTCTATGACCCTTAATAGCAGCTATCTTTCCAACAGTGTGGCAATACCACTTTATCAGACAATGTTTGAGAAAAATATTAATTTCCTTCTGCTATTGTGAGGACTTTTTGATATTTTCAAAAACATGACATTGAACACAGTTCAATTACAGTAACTGAATCAGTTGCTCATATTCTTTCATAAATATAATGAAGCATGACAAACGGGAGAGAGCAGATAGTGATTTTATAATTAATATGACAGAATCGCACTGCTGATTGCCAGTAAAGTAGAAAAAGAGCTAACACAATGTCAGACAAGACAGCTTTATCATGATGATGCTATCATTGACTGAGATATAGATACAATTATAAATTCTCTTTTGGGAAAACTTCTTCAGAAATGCATTAGAAATTGGGCTTTTAAGTCACAGGTGACTGTTCAGTTAACGTAGTGGACAGGATTTAGTTTTACCATTTGAACAGTGAATACTTGAGTATAATTAAACTGCGGTACGTTAATTGAACAATTGAGGTTACTAATATAACAGTTGCCATTATAAAGTGCTTGTAATTGGATAAAACACTCTTTACTGTCGATTTTAAGAAATGATGCATTTTACTCTCTGTTTCAAGTAATGGTGCATTTTGTCTATACCCTTTTACTTTGTAAAAATGTGTATATATTTTATCACCAACAATTGTTAATGTTTCCTCATAATTCATCTTTAATGTGAAAATGGGTACTTACTTTATAAATTAATTATTTTATAGTGCTGTATTTCACCTTCAACTATTGTGGAAGAAATTCTTCCATGTGGATAATCTGTGAGAACTTCACAATTTTATGACTGATTGTGAGTGTTTGAGATTTAAACTGTCTATTATAGATAGTGAGAATGTATGCAGGTTTGTGTCCTTTATATAGCTCCTGGTCTCAGCTTAATAGAGGAAGATGTGCACTGTTCCACTTTGGGAATTGGGAGATGGGGAGAGGAAGGTAAAGGGAAAATTGGTGGGATCTAGTAATTTATGATTTGTCCTTATTGATCACAACGGTCAATGACAGCAGCTTAGAAACTGACTACAGTTAACAGGACAATTCCAGTCAGTTGTGGGGTGAGGTGAAAAAAAACAAGGAGTTAGGATTGTTGTGATAAAAGGAAAATATATCCAAAAATCCAATTCAAAAAAATGTACAGCTGAATAACATGAAATCTTGGTTTTAACTATAGTGCAGAATGGGAAGACTTTCCTTTTATTTTTATTCCTGACAGGAAGCTGACACAGATGAAAATCAGGGCACATTAAATCTTGAAGAGTTCTCTGTGTTTTATAAGATGATGTCTTTGCGACGGGATCTCTTTCTGCTGGTGAAGTTTTACAGTGACAAGAAGGACTATCTGACTGTGGAAGAGCTTGCTCAGTTTCTTAAATCGGAACAAAAAGTAAGTCAGCCAAGCACCATATTTTAAACCCTCCAAACTTTGAGTTGCAATTCAGAGTAAATGCAGCACCATTGCACTTTGGATTTTTTGATTTACACTCTTTGTCCCTTTTCATGTCTTTGTCAAATCAATTCAAGGCTCAGGCTGCAGCAATAATAAGATAGTTTTGTTGATCATCCAACGTCTGTGCACAATTCATGGTTCCATAAATAACTTGTGGCTAATTCCTCTTCACCCACCCACTCCCACCCAACACCCAATTTTCTCTTGCCCTTTCTTAAAGGCATTAATAACTTATGCTGGAATATGTTTCCTATTGACGCAGGCTGCCTCTGGCACCTCATACAAGGAGCCATTCCTCAATTGTGAGTTTAAGTGTTGAGGAGAAATTTAAGGGGGACTTCAAAGATTTGCCCAGTTGTTGCACCTACACAATCATACTTTGCAACAATGCCCACTAGGTAGTCATCAGGAGCAGAGGTCTGGCAAATTTGACACATTGCTGTGCGTAAATGTACGGTTCCCCACATGGCACTTCCCAATTGGATCCCGTTTCTGAAACCCTGTTATATGCCTCCTCCTCCTGAAAGCCTGACTGCAAGGCAAATAGTGCAATGGGGAATAATAATTGTGTGCATATTATTATTGTGCGCAATAATTGTGATCGTTGAGGCAGCGAAACAAAATAATTACTTTGCATTTTTGCCCTTGCCGCACTTGACAAGAGGAGTAGTTGGACAGAGATGATCCATTCCTCATGTAAAGAAGTGTTTTATTAAAAGAATGATGGGGTGAGAGATTGAACTTGTTAGTGGCCTATTTGTGCAGAGTTTGCAGAGCAATTTGCAATATTGATTTGACACCAGCACTGCCATTTTGCAGCTCAAGGCTTCAGCAAAACCCTCCCTTTAACTTCACATAGCCGAACATGTGTTCAGCAGTGTGAAGAACTCCTCTGTCATGAGCACTATTTAAAAGGATCAGCAAGTACCCTTACCTTAGTTGCTGGTTGATTTCTTTTTGCTGTTACCACAATTCTACAAGTGTTTGATGCTTTCTATAGTTATTGCAAGTTGCAAAAGATGACAGGAAATCATATGGCAGTTGCTGAAAGACTTTTTGCTGACTTGAAGGCTTCTATGCAAACCAGTTGCTCTCACGAGTGCATTATTAGACATTCTCCTGATAATACATTGTGACTTGGAGAATAAACAGAGATCACACAGAGCAGGAAAAGCTGCTGGAAGAGAGAGGAGAGGGTCTCTCAGCAGGTGGGCATATCTGCCCAGGATGTTCAGGGAGCAATTCTCCAACTTGAAACGCCTGCTTGAACAACATGTGAGACATCTGCTCTTAAGTAAGGACATCTTGCTGAAATCTGTCCCCTGCTTCAGCCATAACTACAACTTGGAGCCGGGCAAGGACTGTGTTGTCAGTGACTATAAAGGTGACCATTGCGAGAACTTTTGTACGTTGGGTTTCTTTTAGGCTGGAAGTATTTGCAACATCTCCCAGTTTGTCATCCACTGTTGGGTGAGGGTGTCACTGAGGCTTTTCTATTTAATGAGAGCTAGCTACATGTCATCCTCTCTTGCCTGTGAAAACAACTGGCTTCACTAGGACTGCAGAAGTCCCTCTGGCGGAGGGTGCCATTGACTGCATACGCACCACTTCACAGGCACCACATATCAACTCTACCTGAGACTGGAACCCAAAGGAATTCCACACCCTCAATGTTTAACTGTTGTGTGGGTATAGTCAAGAAATCATGCAGGTAAATGCCCCCTATCCTGGCACCAGTGATGATATCTTCACTCTGTGTCAGTTCACTGTGCCAGTTTCATTTGAGCCACTGAAGCAAACCAAAGGATGGCTATTGGTTGACAAGGGTCATCCACTAACAACATGGTTGATGACCCCAGTGTGGAACTTCGCAAATGTGCACAGCATGCATACAATGAAAGCTATCCTATCGCACAAGATGGGAGAGCACACTGAAGCAATGGGCAGATTTTTCTGCCCCCTCTAGTGGCATGTTTGGAGACAGGGAGAGCATTTAATCGGGTGGGAGGGTGGCACGTGAGAACTCTGCCATGTTCCCGCCTCCACCCTGGTTTAAGTCCAGGCCGAGAAGGCATGTTTTCGACCTACCTGCCCTGCCAATTGAGGCCCTTAAATGGGCAATTAAGGGCCTCCTTCCACCACTGCTGGTATTAGCCCTGTTGGGGGGGTGGATGCAGGCAGGCCTGTTGCCTTGCATCGTGCATGACAAGTAAACCTGTGCAGATTGCTTGGTGTCCCCCAGTGGTGCAGCTGAGCAAAAGGGCTGCCCACCTTTGATTAGCTGGCAGCTTTCGGTAGGTGGGGTCCTGTTCGCAGGGAAAGGCCTGCCGCTGACCTCTCCATTGCCTGACCTGGCTCATAGTTCGGCAGACCTTCCCCAAAGGAAGCAATGTGCATTTCTTGCTGGCTCTCCAACTGGCAGGCAAGACCTCCGTCGTCTCCCAAAGATTCTGCTCAATGCTTCCGCTACCTGGATGGCCCTGGAGGAGCCAGACAGTACCCTGTAAAGCAAGTGTCAAGTTGCATGGTCATCTTCTACATACTGCACAACCTTGCCATCGCGAGGGAACACACTTGCCACCAATTATTCAGCAAACTGTTGAGGATGAGGAAGTGGAAGGGAGGAAGCAACCTAAGCAGCCCCCTTTTGCCCATGGTGCTGTGAAGCAGTCATCAAAGTGCAATACCAGTAAACTGCAACTCCAATTCCTCATATATCAACAGTCTTACAACTTCCTTCTGTCACTAACCATCACAGTTTCATCTTGGCCGCAGTATAAAAATAAAAACTAACAAAAGATAAACATTCCAAACCAAATTTGTAAAACAAACATTATGATGCAGAAATCAACTTGATCACTTATGTACAGTCCCTTAGTGCCTGTCTTTTCTGTGTCTTTTCCTGTCCTATTATTCTCATGAAGTACTATTCTAGTGGCTGTATCTTGATTGATAGAAGGCTGCTGGATTTTAGTGGAGGAGACTGCAGATGATGTTGGAGGATGATCTCCAACAGCTTACAGCTGTGCTAAGTGTGCAAAATTGAGATGAAGCATACGAATGTTAGTTCTGAGGTCTGATGGATAGAGATTGTTGTTGGATAAGTGATGTTGATGTGATGATTTTGGAAAAGTAGCTGAGGATATGGCACTGAAGAAGCATTTACCAATCTTGACCACTGAAGCAAGGTCAATAACTTCTTGCGGCACTGCATTTAGGCCTCCAGGGCTTGGCTTTGCACATTAACCTCCATAGCTATCTGCTCCCACCACCTTTTGACAAGATGTCTGAGGGCCTCCTCCCCAGCCCCAACCACTGCAGATACAGGACATTCTCCTTTCCACCTCCTCCACTAAGGTCTCCAGAGTAGTGCCCAAAAAACTTGGAGCCCACACTTTCCCCCGTTGTGCCATTCCTTATTCTTTTCTGGACCATATTCCCTTCAACTGCAACTCCTAGCACCTACTCCAGTCACATTGCACGTCCACTTTAAAACAGGTAGGCTGTCTTGGAACAGGGCAGGGTAGCTTTAAGTGGCACTTGCCACTCACGATATTGGCCTCCTACTGATGTGCCCAGCCAATGAACAACATAATTAGCGCTGATTTGACACAGATCATTCAAATGAGGAGGCAACAGAAAGAATGTGCTGCCTGCATTGGTGCGTGTCCATTGCATGTCAGGATCCCTGCACCTGTTTTCAGAGGCTATCCAATTTAACCCTAAGTTCATGTGTCTATTTAAAATATTATGAAGTTTAAGGGAATTAAATTGATTGGAGTTTTCTGTAAGTTAATTTATATATAATCAGCAAACCCTGGATTTGAGATTTTGTTCATCACATTGTATTTTTCTCAGGACAATGGTGAGATTTCTTTTTGAAAAATCCCCTAGGTTCACATTTATTCTTCACACAGATGGCGAATGTGACATTAGACTATTGTATGGATATTATAAGAAAGTTTGAAGTCTCCGAGGAAAACAAGCAACAAAATGTCTTGGGAGTCGAAGGTAATTGAAATAATAAACTTTGTAAATGTTTATATGTGGAAAATGTAAGATGAACTTGTACCATACTTTATGGCAAAGAGTACTGCAACACTAATGAAATGGATTTAGCCAAATATTTTCTTTTGTATCTTTTTTTTAACCTCATGATCTGGTTGGATAACCTGGTCCCTTTTCAAATTTAATTTGAGTAGCACAAAAATGCTTTAAATGTTATGAAAATTATTTGCATATTCATTCTATCTCATGATCTTATCATTTTTATCAATGTTACATTGTTATCATATGCTAAAATGTCGATATTTTTGTAAAAAATCCCCGGTAACTTAATCAGTTTAGTAACATCAATGTATGATGTGCTTAACATAATGGAGTGTCAGGAAGTTATAATAATTATCATAATGTTATTTGGAATTTGTTATAAAGTAGAGTAATAGTGGGGGCCTGTGTCTATGTAGGTGTGTTTGGGACTTAATTGAATTAAAGGCAGCTGATCTGAAGGCTTTGATGTAAGAAGAGAAGCTAGGTTTGAAATGCTAAATAGGTAAACATGGGTGAAGTTTTAGCATGTGAGGTGTAAAGGGAACATTTGCATTTTTAAATAAACCAGATGAGCTTGAATTCAAAAGAAGGGTGAAATGTTTCACCTAGCCAGGAGGAGTTGAGAAACAGTGTGTTTATTTTTTCCAAAGATTACTGGTAAAATTGGTGCTATGATAGATTTTTATTTTTAGAGGGATTAAGTTCAAAGATGTAGTGAAACAATGGAAATTTGCATTCAAAGGGGAAATCAATATAAAGGAGATGAGGTTGTGTGTAGAAAAGAAGTATTCTAAGATCTAACAAGTGTGAAAAGCCTCCAGCCTCTAAGCCTCAAGTTGCTGTCTACACAAAATGAAGAGAAGAAAACTTACTTTGAATTTGATTATTCAGAGTATCGTGTTACTTTGCCTGGGTCTTTTAAAATCTATGGGCGGAATTTTCTGCCTGCCAGGTGAGCGGGCCTGACCCAATCTCCGGCAGGCAGGGAGACGATCCCTGCCGGAGAAGCGGGCTCCACCACCATTTTACATGGGGAGGCTAATTAAGGCCCGCTCAGTGTGACGTCTGGTGGGAAGAGCTATGCGCATCCTGTGTGGGCGGGGGCGGGGGGCAGTCCCCAAAAGCGAGAGTGCGCCCTTTTGCGCATGCGCACGAAATAGCGTATATCTCCCTGAGGTAAAGTGCTGCCTCAGGGAGATCGTGACAGTTTGAATTAGAAAAAGAAACTCCCTAACATGTCCCCCTCATGTGAGATGGGACATGTTCATAAATTACAGTAAAACTTTATTAAACATTTTAGAGGTTTCATGTTTTTTCTGTTTGCCACCGGGGCTCCTGGCCTGCCCGCCAACCTTAAGGGGACGGGCAGGTCTTTTAATTTTTTAAATGATCCTGTCAATGGCCTTAATTGACCATTGACAGGTCAGCGGGTGCACAGCTGATTTTGCTGTGCCCCCGCCTTCCTGAAAATTTAAATGGGGTGCGGTGATGTCAGGGGTTCCCTGCTCGCCGACAGGAAAATTCTGCCCTATATGTTTTACTGTTGCTATAATGAAGGCGTAACTGGGAATTCGATTAATTGAGGGAGCTGGGAGTTATCATAGTATGGGCTTGAAATTATTTCTTTTATTAATAAATGCTTAATTTAGTTTTGTAAAAACCCTCTAAGACTTGGTGGACTTATTACTACTGAATTCAAGGCACACATCTCGAAATAAATATGCAAATTACAAAACAGTTGTTTCAAGTTTCCCTTTGAGATTTGAGCAGTTTAGCATTTACTATCTGCTGTGTCATAACATGGAATTGTATTGGAATATGCAAATCCTTATTGCTTCTTCCATTAATGTAAATGATCATTGAATGCCAGTGGCTGCGGTCTGTATTGCTAAATAAATTGCCAAGGCCTTTTGTTGCCAATATCCCTGGCCATCTAGACTGTGATTCAGATTGGCTGGAACTTTCCTAGAATCAACAGACTGTCAGAAAATTACCAGGATATCAAAATAGATAATGCTTTCTTGGCTTTCTGTTTGTTTTTATTTCTAAAAATACAAAGAATATATCCAACAAAACCAAAAATCTATCTAACTGAGCCTTGAAGATATTTAAAGACCAGGTCTCCACTACTTTCTAGGGAAGAGAATTCCACAGACCAGCAACCCCCTGAGAAAAAAAATTCTCCTCATCTGTCTTAAAAAGAAGGCCCCTTATTTTTAAATATGTCTCCTAGTTTTAGCCTCCCCAACAAGAGGAAACATCCTCTCGGTATCCACCTTATCAAGTCCCTTCAAGATCTTATATGTTTCAGTAAGATCACCCCTCGTTCTTGTAAACTCCAATGGGTATAGGCAAGCCTGTTCAAACTTTCTTCATAGGATAAACGTTTCATCCCGGGGATGAGTTGAGTGAATTTCTCTGAACTGCTTCAAAAGCAGCTATACCGTTTTTCAAATAAGGAAACCAAAACTGTACACAGTTCTCCAGATGTGGTCTCACCAAGGCCCTGGACGCTGCCGTAAAACTTCCCTGTTTTTATATTCCATTCCTCTTGCAATAAATGTTAAAAATTACATTTACCTTCCTAATCACTTGTTGTCCTTGCACACTAATTTCACGTGATTCATGTACCAGGGCACCCGGATTTTTCTGTACCACTGAGTTCTGCAGTCTCTCTCCATTTAAATAATATATTGCATTTCTATTCTTCTTGCCAAAGTGGACAAGTTCACATTTTCCCACACTATACTCCATCTGCCAAACTTTTGCCCACTCACTTAACCTGTCTATTTCCCTTTGCAGACACTCTACCTCCTCTTGACAACTTACTTTCCCATGTATCTTGGTGTCATTGGCAAATTTAACTCCCATATATTCGATCTCTTCATCCAAGTTATTGATATAGATTGTAAAAATTTGTGGACCCAGCACTAATCCCTGTGGCACTCCACTAATTACATCTTGCCGATCCGAGAAAGACCCATTTATCCCTACTCTCTGCTTCCTGTTAGCTAACCGTTCCTTCATCTATCCTAATATGTTACCCCCTACATGTGCTTTTATCTTGTGTAGTAACCTTTGATGTGGTATCTTATCAAATGCCTTTTGGAAATCTAAGTATACATCTACCGGTTCCCCTTTAGCCACCTTGACTGTTAGTTCATTAACTACATTAGTTAAACATGATTTCTCTTTCATAAAGCCACATTGACTCTGTCTGTTCACATTGTAGTATCCATCTGCAACCTCCTTAATAATGGATTCTAGTACATTCCCTATGACAGATGTAATTTGTCTCACGATTTCAAGAACTCTATGGGTGGAATCGTCCAGTCCCGTTGGTGTTGGGCATCATGGCGAGCAGGGGCAATATGGCGAGAAGGCTAAAAATTGGTTTCAAGCTGCTGTGAAACTAGTTTGCGATCGTTCGCTCCACCTGTCAATTGTAAGCCGGGTTTCCCGCCACTGCACGTCAGGAACCTAATTTCAATACTTTATCACCTCGTTATAAGCCCTCCACATCAAACTTATCATCCAGGTAGCATGACTTCAGAATGGTGTTCTTCATGACTACCTTTAAAAGGTGCATCTGGTGAACTGAACTGTGAGGGGAACTTGGAAGTGAGTGCACTCAACCTTGTGCAAGCATCACCCATAGTACATCAAGGAAGAGGCTTCATGCAGTCAGTAGGGACATGGGCAATTCACTTTTTCCCATCTGGTTTTCAGTGCGGTGCCAGGGCTGCGGCTCCAGTGCGGGTCAGGCCGGGGGTTTAGGGGGCTATGCAGCACATGCCGGAGTGGGGAAGGTGGGTGGGATGGTTGAGGGCAGCGGTCACGCACATGGGAATGCTTGTCAAAAGTGGTTCTGCAGCTGAGATCATTCAGCTGGAGCTCCATTGACGTGCTTAGAGTCAGGCCACTTGAGCAAAGCAAAAGCATGAGAGTGTCACCAAACGCTCCAGAACTTTTCACCCCTCAGGTGCAGACTGAAAATTAATGTGTGCTTTAGGGGGCAGCAGAACAATTGGACAACTGGGCAAGTTGTAGAATCCCCTTGTGAAAGATGGCCATGGCGCAGTCACTGGTGGAGGCGTCACAGCCTCCAGTGTCTTTATTAAGGCATGCAGTTTAGGAGAATGTCTGAGCTGAGAGCACAGCATGCAGTCCAGTGGCCAAAGCTGCCGCCAATCGGTCAAGTAGAGTGGGGCAGAGGCGGAGGTGGGTGGGGTTCCGGACAGCCAATGAGTGCACTACATAGTGGCCAGTCAAGTGGTGGCCAGCACTCTCCTGCATGTGTGAAAGGGCCTTCAGACTTAATCAAGAGAGGTTCTTAGGACACATATACTAACGCATGCATCTCTCTTTGAATCTGCACGAGGAGAGCATCAGGATCATGGAGCCTGTTAGTTTTGCAGTATGCCTCATGGCTTACAGGGAACAGAGAAGAAGAAGAGTGTGGCGGAAGCATCAGACTTGACAAAGGGAGGAGTACCTCCCTCATGATTAAGGGGTTCAGGGCGTGCTGTGCATGCAGCTGAAGATCCACAGCTGTCGCTCGTAGGTGCTTTGGTAGACCCAGGGTCTATAGACGGCACTTCTCATTCCTGCAGATGACTGAAAACCAGCATTGCCAGAGACTGCGCATGTCCAGGGAACTAGTTAGTCACATATACCACCTGCTGCAGGATTTGGGGACATGAAGGAAATCCACTGCCAGTGACCGCAGCACTCAATTTGTATGCCAGTGGCTCCTTCCAGGGCTCCACAGGTGACCTATGCAGGATCTCACAAGCCTCCACGCCCAAGTGCATCACAGCCATCTTAGCAAAGGCACAGGACTTTGTGCATTTCGCCCGGGATCAAGAAATCCAGAAAGCAAGAGTGCGAGTGTCCATGACTCCTATGTCCTTAGCAGGCCTCAGACCCCTGACACCATTCAGGGTCCAGAGAGGCTACAGGGCTGGCTCCTCGGAACAAGGGCTACCCAGAGAGGCTGTGGCTGTTGACACCTGTGCAGTGGCCTCAGACTGCAGCAGAGCAATGGTGCAACGAGGCTCATGCCACAACCTGGGCTTTGGTGGAGCAGACGATAGGCATTTTGAAAATGAGGTCCTGGTGCCTCAACAGTGCCTCGAGCACTACAGTACACAACCTGGCGCTGCAACAGGGATAGGATCTGACTGATGAGATGGAAGAGTTACACATCTCCTCCCAGGAGGAGGACGTCGAAGGGGATGATGGTGATGAGGCCCTCGAAGGCGAGGATGCTGGAGGTGAGACCATTGTCCCAGCCAATCGAGGCATGTGTACTCAGGAGGCCCTCATAGCAGCAAAATTCTGGGAGAATGATGATGAGTTGCAGCGAGGACAGTCCTGACATCCTCACATTGCACCTGTGAACGTTTGACTCCTGTGTGGCTGATGGCAGCGCACATACCCTCTGTGCTCAGGCTCATGTCATGAAGACACAGCGGAGGCCCTAATAGCCTCTAGATTCCAGGAGGATGATGACGACATGCAGTGAGGACACTCCATAGATCTTCACATTGTCTGGCTGAGGGCAGCTCACTTGTGTTCTGTGATCAGGGATATATCATGGAGATGCAGCCGTGGAACTTTAAATGCACCTGATCCATTGTCAACCTTCAGCACCAGAGCGTCACCAGTCACAGATGCTGAAGAGATCGGTCAAGCCCCTCCTCAAAGGTGCTAAGAGCATACAGAGAGAATGACGGAACTCTGTGACACCTGCCCACGACGTTCTGGCAGCAATGACAAACACCATCAAAGTGCAGGCATCAGTGATATGTCCAGTGAGTGTAAAGCCGGACTATTACTTTGCTCTGAAGGTTACACACTGCACAGGGAAGAGGCCCTGGACTGAGACACCTGCCTTTATCTTGTGCAGGAACCAAGGTTTCACATCTGAGTGACATGAACACTGCTCATCATAACAAGGAGCCATAGGCAAGGAGACATTCTTGGGAGTTTATTTACAATAGTGAACATTAAGTACAAGTGATTGGCGCTTCCCCCAACATCCTCAGCGGAGGTGGATGCAGCCTGCTGAATGCTATCGGGGGTCCTGCTGCATGGCAGTGGCACTGTCCACATCCTGTGGAGCTGGAGCTGCTGGGGTCACAGGAGGAGAGGATTCTGATGGGCTGGACACTCCCTGAGTCACTGGGTGAATGGCCTCGGGATATGCACCTGCTGACCTCCTCCCTATGGGTGCCCAAGAGCCCCTAGCTGACTTCTTAATGAGAAGGAGAAGCTGGAGTGAGATCAAGCTGCTCTGCACCCCTCTCGCGTTGACACTGTTAGAGGCCAACTATGGTGTCAGCGATGGTTCTGCACTGCTGCGCTGGTTGAACTCTAATGTCCTGGACCAAGGTCTCCATGTTGGCCACCATCCTACCAGTGTTGAACTCGGTGCGTTGACATGTCGGCCCTATCAGCTCAGCTTGAAGGCGGGTGGACTCCTCCATCATCCCTCGCAATCTGAGGAGTGCAGCGAACATCCCTTCCTGATGTTCCAGGGCTTGCCTTTGCAGCTCCAGCAACTGAGGTATGACTGAGTCCAGGGGCTCCTCATCTGACTCTGACTCAGCAGATTTATAGCCTCCAACAGTCCTCCGAGTGCCGGAGTTGGCATGGAGGTGGCATGAAGGTCTGAGGGAGCATGGATGGTGCGTGAAGTGCATGAGCTGACATGGGGATGACTAGGGGGCATGAAGATAGCATAAGGGTATGAGGGGCCATTGAGGATGGATGTAGGGGCTAGAGAGCCAAACAGTATCTAAAATAACATGATGAAGTCCCAGAGAACCGAGGCTGGTTTTCTAACCAGCCCACTGCTGTGGCTGCCTAGGATCTGCTTCCAGTGTTGGTGGACCTGACTCTATCCTGCCTCCACCTCTCCAGAGCAAAAATTGGGTCTAACAGGGTCCTTTAAACTGAGTTGGAAATTTCCGAACTCAAGCTGCCCACCTCAGCAGTGAAAATCCAGCCCTTTTGTTTTTGAACTTTGATTTTAAAGTATGTCACCAGCTGGCTGATTGTATTTAAATATTCTTCAAAATGGCTGACTACTGTCATTTTAAAACATAGTAACACCAATTAAATAAACATAAAGATCTCAAGGAAATTAATTTTAAAATCCAGAACTTGAAAAAACATTAAGCACCAAAGTTTAATATGCCATATTTCTCTGAATGTACTATTTTGGGTTACAATACAACCTCAGGGTAATGTCACAGCATATTAGTGTCACTGGGGATATATGAAGCTCATGTATGGGTTAGTGATTTCTGTAGGCTGAGCTGAAGCGTGCAAAGTGCACAGACAAAGTCACTTATTTGGCAGAACTTTTCAATGTGAAGGCACATGAACTGTTCAGTCAGCTGAAGGAGCATTCAGATTCTCTTGGAGGAAGAATTTGAAGGGAGAAGAAATAGTAAAAAGAAATGTTTGGGATACAGTTGAGTAATTTCAATCTGTTCCATGCATAGAGCTATCAACATGAATTCTCTTAATATTACAATAAGGACTTCACTTTAAATAGGTTTCATTGGCTGTGAAAAAATGTGGAGCATCCTGAGATTGTGAAAGTTGTCATTTAAATGCAAGTTCTTTCTTAACATAAATATTTCATTTAATTGTATTTTTGCAATGACAAATATCATAATTGAGCAAATACATTTATTGGGGAATCCTAACTGCGGGCAAAATGTTAAAGTGTATCATGGAATAGAAGAATTGACAGCCACTGAAAGAAATATTGAAAAAAGTTTACAATTTATCAAAACCACTGACCAAAAACCTAAGAGGAATGAAATGAAATCAATAAGCTGGAAAACTAGTAAAGGGACCAGAGTCTGAGATTGAATAGCTATTAGTATGGGCACGATTGGCTAAAATAGCTGCTTCCTATGCTACAATTTCTATTCTGTTGTATTTATGAAGTACTATTGTCACAATCCTGAAACCAGAGGAAATTTGGACTGTGTCTGCTTTGAGTTGTTATCCTGAAAAACTTGGACAGAACTTCACCCTTTAAAAAGTGATGTATGCTGTTCTTGTCCTCTGTTGGATCTGAAGTTTTTTTTTAATGCATGCAGTTAAAACGACAGATCTCCAAAAATACAGAGCCAGCTCAGACTGTGAGCTTTCAGTTGCAGGTGAAGAACTTCAGAGCCAAAACCAAAAACAGGAACTAAGTTGCAATACTGTTGTGAAAATGTTTTTAGGCCATTTGAGAACTCCACTCTGCCCTTTGGAATATACAGGCCTGTTTCTGAGATTTTGGTAGAGTGTCAGCAGACATTGTACATTACTTTGTTTGTGAGTCCTATCCAAAAATGGGGCTTTTGTTTTTTTTCCTATTGGCAGCACAGGCTCAAGGGTCTGTATGGTCTACTCCTGCTCCTATTTCTTATGTTCTTATATCAGTTTGTACATCTAGTAGCTACACAACTTCAAAAGACTAACTAATTTAATAGCAAGCAATATGGTCTCCAGAATGAATTTAATATATTCTATTCATTAACACATGTCAAATCAGAGTCGTTAAAACTTCTTTCATTCAGCACGATAAGTAAGGGCCCAGGTCTGGAGACCTATAGAACCAGCACAATGCTGCAATGTACAGTAAAACTCTTCAATCCAAGCCCACAACTCAGTTGTAAACTTATTCTGAAAGTATTTTTGGCCATTTGAGGTTTCCAATTACACATTGAGACAAATAAACTTTTTGTATCATTACTGCATATGCTACTCCTAGCTGGCTTTTTACATTTAAGCTTATTAAATTTAATTGATTTTTAGTTCCATGGGGAACTAAATATGTGTGAATAGAGGAATTGTAAACAAAACCTGCTTTTATCTGATTTATTAATTCTCCTTTTGCATCTAGGTTTTACTAACTTCATGCGCAGTCCTGCATGTGACATATTTAACCCCTTGTACTATGAAGTACATCAGGATATGGATCAGCCCCTGTGCAACTACTTTATTGCTTCATCACACAACACATACTTGACAGGAGATCAACTCCTTTCTCAGTCCAAGGTGGATATGTATTCCTGGGTGCTGCAGGCTGGTTGCCGCAGTGTGGAAGGTAGTTATAAAGCGTATGCTTCAAATGATATATACAGTACTGGTATTCTGACATAAGTAGTACATCAGCGCTGTATTCTTCATGGATGAGCTTGGTTCCATTCTGCTCTGGTGGTTCATCCCATCATTAAAACCATTTTGTGTAGGTTTCCTCCTAAATTAATCTTACTAAAGTAACAATTTGTCTAATTTTATAAATTATGTGGATTGGGCATGTTCTCATTGGAAAATGCAATGTTGAGAGGTGATATATATGCTGTTTTAGCATTCTAGAGGGACTAGGTAATGTACACCATGACAAGCTATTTCATCTTATCCAGAATAGCAGGACCAGAGGGCAAAGCCTGTGGTTGAAGTGGAGTAAATTCAAATCCAATCTGCAGAAACAATGTCTCAATGAGTGAGTGGTCAATTTATTGAACAGACTCGATAGGGTGATGTTGGAAGCAGTTAGTAATGAGTCATTCAAATACAAATTAGATAGATTTCTTTCAGAAAATAACATTTAGGATATCATATATGAGTAATTTTTGACATGACATGGTAAGCGTACCATGCTTGGGAGGAAAAGGGTGTCTTTGGACTTGGGATTTTCAAAGATTCCCATCACTGGGCCTTAACTTGTGTTATTTCTGAGTTAGTTGCAGAATGATTGCTAGAGATTGATTGCTATGATTAGGCAACATCAAACAGTCATTTGGTAATACAGAGTATTGCTGAAAAAGACATGTTGTCAAAGCTTTTCATCTTGGACTCATCAAGATAAATTGGAGGGCCAGTGTGTATTGCCAGCTTTTTAAAAATTTCAAATGGGAGGAATAGTGTTTAATTTAAAGAAGGCATTCTCAAGTTCATAAATGTTGTGACCTCTGCCCCAAATTTTTAATTGCTTATAATGTTATGAAGTATAAATACACAACCAGAAGTACTAGAAACTTAAAGATATGACTGTGGTTAGGCTAAATAGAAAAGAGATATCATATATTACACAGCAATGATCAAGCTACATCTTATTTTCAGTTTTCTATTAATTGTCTGTGCTAACTGTGCTGGCCTGTTACTTTACCTATCACCTTTGATCCTGCTTGACATTTAAACTATTTTCTCTTGATCCCAGTTGACTGCTGGGATGGCCCAGAGGGTGAGCCAATTGTACAGCATGGTTACACACTCACCTCCAAGGTCCTCTTCAGAGATGTTGTTGAAACCATTGGCAAATATGCTTTCATCAAAAATGAGTAAGTGATAGCTTTTATTAACTGAAAGATTAATATTGAATGTTTGTGAGTCTGATGTTGACTTTTTTCTAGTTCGCAAAGTACATGTTTATCAATCACAATTTCTATACTGACAAATGTTGTGCATCAATGGTGACTTGGAGGATAATTTTCCATTCATTGGATGGGCGCATGCCCGACCTGACTGAGCGTAAAATGACAAGCGATATTTCAGTCAGCGGGCGCGCACCAGAGGCAGCAGCATTCCCGCTGACAATTAAGAGGCCTATTAAGCGCATTAAAAGGGTAATTGAATGAAACTTTTCACTGCCCATCCAACTTTGTGGTTGGTGGGCAGGCGAAGAAGCCAAGCAATCTTTGCATTTTTAGGAAACCTTGTCCACAGGTGGGATGAGGTTCCCAACAGCAAATAAAAATAGAATAAAAATTTTAAAATGTAATTAATAACATGGCCCTGCTTATGTAACAGAGTCACATGAGGAGACATTTTTTATAACATTTTAAAAATCTTTATTTTAATTTTCAAAACTGTTCACCCTGTGCCTCAGGGAACTTTTCCGGCACACAGGTGTGAAGTTTGCACTCATCCTCCTCCTCTCCACACCCCCACACACAGGCAGCACTGCCGTACACAATTCACGCTGGGTGGGCTTTAGTTGGCCTGCCAGCCTGAAATCGCAATCCAGCCCCGATCGTGGACAGCGGTCAGCTTCCTGTCCACCCCCGCCGAGCCTGCCTGACAAAGGAAAATTCTTCCCCTCAGTGAATACTATATAGGATTCTCTATTTTGTGTTGACCAATGCAGTGGCTTTGCACCAGTTTCACTACAATCAACCAACCTGAAGTGAAAGTACACTTCAATGCACTGAAATGGTAAAGGAATAATATATAAGAAGCATAATAGAGGTCTGGTATGAATAATTCTTTTATGCAGGTATTGTCCATCCCATATAGTTATTAATATTCCTGAAATGCTCTAAAACCAGTGCACATATATATTACAAATGTTACCCTAATTGAGATGCAATGTTTATTCTGCGGATTTAAATATCTCCTGTATTAAAATTAGGCACTCCCTGGCAAAGCATTGTGCAGGTTTAGTGTGTATGGTAAAACAATAGTATAGCTTTTGGGATCAAAGTAATATCAAAGTTTATTCTATGACTAAAAAAATTGGGCAGAATTCTCTCACTTTACCCCTGTCAAAACAGCAGGACCATAAGCAGGTTGGGAACCTGTCAAACTCTTCAGCAGACTTTGTACTGAGACACAACATTGACGTCCCATCTCTGGCTTTCCTGACCAATCAGGGAGCATGGGTCGGACGGCGTGTTGGATCTGTCAAAAGAAAGATTCCTAATGAAAGGGACGATGGCTTGGGTTAGAATGGGTCAGCTGGATGTGGATTTTTAAGGTTGCACAAACCACAGGAATGGAGGGGATACCTGGGAAGGCTGCTCCCCAGAGCTTTCACTCTTCCCTGGAGGTCCTGCTGTGGAATCTGAGGGACTGCAGTGAGGTGATTTTTCCCAAGGACAGGAGGAAGAGGACAACCTCTCCAACCAAGCAGGCATAGATGGAAGTAGCCAAGAAAGCCAGCACTGAACTCTGTTCCCTCAAACCTTGAGACAGGGCACCAAGAGGATCCAGGATCTCAGGAAGACTGGAAGGGTGAGACACACAACACTTTCAGGTGCCAAGACCCCTAGTCTGACTTTCCCAGCATTCTCCTGTGCAGCACTCCTCAGGGCAATGGGTCTTGCATCTGAACTCATTCTTCTCTGCAGGCACCTCCCAGCTCCATCTGAGGAGCCAATATTCTCACTCAATTTCATTCTATTGCCGTTTCACACCCATACTTCATATTTACCTTCGGCAAATGGCGTCCTTCCCTCCTCCCCACACAGTTCACTTCTAGCATAACTCTTTGCTTTGTCTCCTTGCAGGAGAAGAACATGCACAACCTTGGGGTAAGTCACAGATCCAGGGAGTGCAGAAGGGCATGGTCCTATGGTGACAGGCATCTTGAAGCCCACTGGCAATGTGTGCCCCCTTTGGCCCACTGGGAAGGAAACCTTATTCCAGGAGGCTGCAGACATCAGCGATGATTAAGCCTGAAACTCCCGAGACACTGGTGCTCAGACATGTGGAGTGTGCAGATCCTCTGCCTGTAAATCCTGTGTTGGGAGGGCATCACATAGTTGGAGCTGGATCTCTGTGTCCATCCCCTCTACCCTGTAGAGTGGCATGTCACTGAGGAGATGGCAGCCAGCGCTGTCAGTATTGCTCCTGCTGTTACCATTGGTGTCAATGTTCCTGCTTCCCTTTGCTCTTTGTCAGACCTACAAGGTAGAGCTGTATAAATTGCTTCCATGTTATGGCGAAGGCTGACAGCAGGAAAGTGCAACTGAAGGTGAATGAAGTGTAAGTGAAGTGACTTCCAAGCAGTGAAAGGACTCTCTGAGGAGGAGTGCTGTGAGCAGCAGCCTCTGACCTGACTAAGGCTGGGGTTATTCAGTTTCACTGTTTAAAGGCTTCCCAACCTCTCGCTTTCACTGAAGTTGCATTCCCCACTGTGTGGTCATCTTGGTGACCCTGCTGAGTTGCTGACAGTTTGGGAAGTAGGTCTGCCGGCTGTCCAGTGTATAATCCTTGATCACAACAGAACTTAACTGTATATTTTAATATTTAAAGGTCTTACGCATCAGCTGCATGGGGGTTGCCCGCTCACCTTCAAATCCACCCAGGCCGAAAGCCAGAAGATGGCGGGATGAAGTTGGGATCCCGACCCAGTGTCACTTTTAGGGGATTTAACTCTCCATGTGCACCCAAATGAGCCTCCCCTTGCCTGGAAAAAAATCCCCCTAATGTTTCTAACAAACTTCAGTGCTGGTTGGTTAAGTCTTCCTCACCTGTTTGTTGAGCTTTCATTTTGTGCATCATCCACCTTCAGATTTTAAAAAAAGTTATAGATTTATCATTTGGATAATGGCTAAGAATAGAGAGCATTTACATGTGGAGCTGGGGCAGTGGGGCACACAAACAGAGGAAATACTGCAATAGAAAAGTGATTCACCCATTGATTATAGACTTTTTAAAATGGATAATTAAATTGAGTTTTCAACTTTTAAGCATTTGCTATAATACAGTAGAAATTACCAGGCCCTGAGTGGAGTTCAGCCTGTCAGTTTTTGGAGTGGCCAAATTTTAAATCTAAATAAAAAAAAAATGTTTTTTTTCATTACCCAGCCATAGAAAAAAAAAAAACATGGTTTTCTGCCCCTTTCTTGAATCATGAGTTTGACTTTTTTTGTGCATTCAGTCAGCTCCTTAATACCATTAATTTAGATGACCAATATGTGACTACTTGGCTTGAATCCTACCTCTGGTTGGTTACACTATGATCCCATAATTAGATTCCTGAACATACACTATTCAATAAACCTTGTGAATTGACACAAATTTAAAATTGTGGGTATCTGAGTTGATATTATTTGACTAACAATGACAAACAAAGTAGGAATTTCTGCTGTCTTTTCTGTCTGTTTTGTAGCACAGGGGCAGTTAGGCAGAAAATAGGGTAAAATTCCAACCAACGGAAATACATTGGACTTGTGGGACTCGCAACAGTGGAAAGAAGCTGGCAGTTTTTGAGCACAAATTTGGGATCATTTCAGGCCTTCATAAACGTAGTGCACATATCATGAACACAAATTCTGAGTGGGTATTCTGAGCAGCAAGGTGGCAATAAACAATATGAAGGTCAGGGAATGTAAAGATAAATGTATTTTAGACATTTTTTAACTCTTTCTTACATTACTTTCTCCTGGCACTTTATTTTGAACTTTTGTACCAAATGATTTTTCTCCACTATTGGCCCCCCTGGTTTTCACAATGGGAATCTGTCTAAGTGATCTTCAGTTGGAAGAGGAGGTAGAAGCTCAGGAGGCCAGGTTGCTTCCTATCCAATTACTGCGATCATCACACTGCTCCCTGAAAGGATAAATGCTAATGAGCTGGCACTGGCACATTGGGTATAAACAACACAATTGTTGTTCCATTTCAGTCTGTCTAAATCCCACCGGTAGCATGAGTTACACCAAAAAAGGAAAAGCTAGTTCACAACGATTCTATATTGGTATGTGAATAATCCCACACACGAGATGTTGTACTTAATGATCAAAAAGCTGTGTTCATGTATGATGTAAAGAAACAAAATTTGAATTTAAATTCAGGTTTAGAGTTCCCTCACCCAAATCCCAGCAAAATACTGAATTGCCAGCCGCTTAATTTTTTAAAATCTTATCGGCAGGTATCCTGTAATCCTCTCTATTGAGAACCACTGCAGTATTCAGCAGCAACAGAAGATTGCCCAATACTTAAAGGATATCCTTGGTGACAAACTGGATTTATCCCCTGCTGGTACTCATGTCACGGATCGATTTCCCACTCCTAAGCGCCTGAGAGGAAAAATTCTCATAAAGGTAATGGTTTCACAATGTTTTTAGAATTTTTGATCATTTTTTATTACGGCGAGGCTTTGTATTGGGTTAGGATTCAAGTTTTGGTTTTAATTTAAAATGGAGTTCACCAAGCTTAGAAATTCTCCTCTAGTATGGAGTGGTCGGTACACAGAGGGGACTGAAATGTTGCCATTGCCCATGACAGTCAGAAACAGTAAGATGGACCTTCCATCTGAATTTTATGGGCAGCAGCTAACTAGGTGGTTGCCACCAGGCTGCTGTCTTACTCCTGATAGCAGCCTGCCCCAAGGACTAGCCCAGTCAGAGGGCTGGCAGCTTGCAGCTTCAGCAATGCCATCAGGAGCAGTGGCCGCTGGGCCCCTGTAGCCTAGAGCTGGTAGGATTTTTAAAAATTTTAAAAAATTCATAGGGTGAGTACTGGCAAGGAAACCCCTCAGGGGTTATCATAGGGGCTACAGGTGCTGCCTTCCCTGCCCGTGGCTCCTTTTTGATATTAAAATCTGAATGATGCACTAGTGACATCGGGACACATGCCCGACATCACCGCGTGTCATTATACACCTCGGCGAGCAGGCCCTGCCCCTGCTCACCAAACCGAGGATTCTGCCCCAGAAGTTTCAGCAGCATGCTTGTCAGTGACTTTTTAACTCGACTACAAAAATTACATCTGACTGCTGGTTTCCCAACCCATTAGAGCTGGCAGGAGCGATGATGACCTGCTGTAATCTGTTTCAGCATCACTATTTAACAGGACCCTGCGAAGGTGAGATTGGAAGCCTCAAAAACTGTTGAAACCGAGCCAGCAAGTTGAGAGAGATGGAGAGTCAACAGCAAAGGCTGAACCACATTTCTCAGATGTGTCCCTGGACATCAGGCTGTAAGGGTCTGAAGGGAGATTCTTTTCCCTGCAGGCAAGAGGAAGAAGCTTTCTGCAGATATCCTTGGCGACAAACTGGACTTATCCCTTGTTGGTACTCATGACACAGACCAATTTCCCACTCCTAAGCATCTGAGGGGAAAAATTCTCATAAAGGTAATTGTTCCACAATGTTTTTAGAATTTTTGAAGTGCACTCAGTGGGACCGCCAAGACAGGTTGTCACATCGTGGAGCACACATCACAAGTGAGCAGGAGCAGGTGGTGGAGATGGGAACAGTAATCCAGAGGGCGCCGGATGCTCCAAGCTCTGCTCAGCTGGACACAGATGGCCAACCTCAGAGGTCATCAATGAAAAGGACTACGAAAACAAAAATTGCTGGAAAAACTCAGCAGGTCTGACAGCATCTGTGGAGAGAAAGACACAGTTAATGTTTCGCGACCATATGACTCTTCTTCAGAACTGAAGAAGAATCATATGGACTCGAAACGTTAACTCTGTCTTTCTCTGCACAGCTGCTGTCAGACCTGCTGAGTTTTTCCAGCAACTTTTGTTTTTGCTTCAGATTCCCAGGATCCGCAGTATTTTGCTTTTATCTTAATGAAAAGGACTACCCTAGAACAGCAGCGGAAAATGTGTGAAATTCTGTCAGCTTTTCCAGAGGCACTGCGTACAACTGGAGAGGGATTGGAGGAATCTGTCTCTGCCATGAATGTTATGATGTCTCATCCATTTATCTGATAGCTATGCCAGTGGAAAGAGTGGCCACATTCAGGAAGCACCAGACATGGCAGGCAATATGTGCAAGCTGGCCCTGACCAATGGCCTACAAATTCAGTTTACCACTTGAAGCAGGGTGGAAGAAAACCTCAACTTGGCTGTTCAGAGCCTCACTGAAGTGCTGCAAAGTTCTCTCCAACTCTTGGCTAGCTGGGAAGTGTGGGTGCGCCATGAGAGGGAAGATGGGGAAAGGGCACATGGAATTGCAGACTCTGCTCAAAGCACTTTGACTTCTACCCACATGCTGCCTCTGTCCCAATGACCAAGTCTGCCCCTGTACATGTGCACTTACGTAGTCTTTAGTTGTGGCTCTCATGGGCTCCAAAACCCAGAGGATGTCAGCTAAGCTATGTAGCAGGGAAACGAGCCTCCGGGTCTGCTGAAGCTACAGCGGTTATGCCAAATAAGGGTAATAGGAAAAGATAGAGAAAGGATTTGTAGTTGCACCAGGATACTCACTTTGGTGTTTTGCACTGTGTAACATTGTAATTTTCTTGTTCAATGTTTATCAGCCATAGACTTTATTTCAAAGCTCCATTGTCCCATTTTCTCCTTAGTTGCCGTCAGCCTTGTGAAAAAGGGTATGACAAGAATAAAAAATGAGCAATGGGTAACTGTGAGAGGGATGGATTGTTGACTGTGGGACTGCTTTGTACTGAAGGCTAAGGGACACAGCGGGTTCAGAATTAATGTGCCAGATGGCTGCATTGTGTTAGATTAGCTGAAGCATGTCTCATCGATCCATCCAAGCTTCCAAGTTAGTGACTACAGGTTCCTTCACTACATCAGGTTCCTCGTTCAAAGATGCAGAGTGGTGGTCATCTTCCTCCTCCTGGAGCTCCAGTCCTTGCTGCTGTGTAGTGTTGTGCAAGACACAGTCCAGCACTACCATTCTGGAAACCCTTGCTGATACATAGTGAAGGGAGCCCCCAGACCTGTCCAGACAAATGAATCAGGCCTTCAGCATCCTGATGTCTTGCTCAGTGTCATTTCTTGTGTTCATGTGGCTTTGGTTGTACCTTTCCTGAGTGTCAGTGCAGTAGGGAAACAAGCAGAACTCATGGGTGCCATCAGCCACATCCTTAAAGGTAGTTCTTCTCTCTAAGGAGCCATCCACTGATTCTACTTGGAGGCGAGAGAATCTATGGGAGATTTGCCTGGCGCAGGATCAATATATCTTGTTAGTTCCTTGAGTATCTTGCACAGACATGCAAAATGATCTTTCGGTGGTTTCATACAAGCTGAACATTAAGGGATTGGAAACTCTTTCGTTTAATGAATACTGTTGGGTGATCTGAGAGTGCCTTGATTGCCGTATATGCATTCCAGCATTCCCTGTACCTGTGGAAATACATTCAGTGCAACAGATTTGAAGGCCCTCTCATTCTGATTGGCCTCATCAGTGACAAAAGCGCACATAAGCGCTAGCCTTGGAAAACATCACCCTGGTGATGTACCTGTTGGCAGAAGATTGTGGAACCAAACAAATATATCCTACAGATCTTTGAAAGGTGCCTCAAGCAAAGAAATTCTTCTGTGGTGACATTGACAGCCACTTGCAATGCGTGCCCACCTAGTCCAGTTGGAAGGAGGCAGCAAATGTCAACAATGACCTAACAGAAATGTCTGATCCTCCAGAGGCACTGGTTCTCTATCATGTCCAGAAAGCTAATCCTCTGCCTCATACACTGTGTTGGTTATCAACTCCTGGGAGACAAGCTTTGTGCTTGCCTGCTCCATCATGTGGAGCAGCAGGCTGTTGAGGAGAAGGCTATTGCTGATGTTGCCCCTCCTGTTCCTCATCAGAGGTCCAAGGAAGAGTTGCTCTCATGAGCGGCTCCAATGATGGTGTGAAGATTGACAGCAAAATACAGATCAAAGACACAAAACTCCAAACTAGTAGAAATTATTCCCAATGTGTTGGAAATTCCCCCCAAAATGGTGAAAGTACATTCTTAGAGCAAGTCTTGTGAGCAATAGTCTTTCACTTAGGCAAAGAAGCAGCTGTCATATCTCAGTACTTAAAAGCTTTCTTGTCTGCCACTTGCTCGGCCCTATCAATCCCCACTGTCTTCTCACCTTGCTCAATGTGATGAGTTGCAGGAAGCCTGTGTGCTCAGAATTAAAGCCAAAATAATGGGTTAAAACATTTCTTAATAGGCTTCTAACACATGTGCTGCCAGGCCTGCCTGCCCTATGGGGGTTTCCTGCATGTTAACAATCATGCTTGAGTTAAAAACAGAAGTTGATAGATTCCTGTGGGCTTCCCGACACCCTGGCAGTTTCTGATCTTTCAATCTGTCACCCACACCGAAAGCTCTCTGCCCTAGCAGGTTATAATTCCACCCAGCGGCTGGAATTTCCCAGCCCCTCATGCCAGCAGGATCTTCAATGGCTCGCAGGGGGCAAGTGCCACAGAGGAGCTGGAAAATTCCAGCCAACATTTCAGATTGATAACCTCTCGTCAGAATAATGTTGAGAGATCATTTTGTTGAGTTGCTAAGAGGGGAGCCAGTAAGGTCCAGGTACATTACCTTAGGAAAAGAGCCTAGCATGTCCTGCATAAGCCTTGGTTTTAATGCTAAGTCAGACAAATAGAATGGTAAGTAAAAACAGAAAATGCTGGAAAGACTCAGCAGTTCTGACAGCATCTGTGGATGAAACACAATTAAGTTGGGTATGACTCGTTCCGAACAGGAGTCATATTCAACTTTAATATTTCAGATTTCCAGCATCTGCAGTGTTTTGTTTTTATATAAAAGATTGGTAATTAGACCACTCACTGAGACTGCTATACAAAGTTAATTTATTTTTCTTTAAGGGAATAGAAATTAGAATAGGTGAGAGCATTTATCACCTGTTATTCTCAATTCACTTACTGTCGGTAAACTAAAGCAGGTTAATGATTCGTAGCTGGTACGCTGGTTTGTTTCTTTGGCCACTTTAAAAAATAAATTGTGATGTATACTTGACAGTCAATGCAAAATACACAATTTTTAGTTCTGATCACAAGATTGTCTTATGGTACACTATATTGTGATTATATAATAGGCAGAACAAACACACTTAACCATAAGATGCACAGTCCATTTATACACCAGTACTGTTGTATGTAAGAGTACATCCAAGGCAGATCTTAGTCTTGCAACATGTGCATGCCTTATCATGACACTAGAAAAGGTTTGTAAGATGCCCAGGAAATCAAAAGGGTGTGCTGTGGCTGGGCATTTTTAAATTTTGCATTCAAATAAGACTGAAATTATATTCCACATGAAGTCAATCAGGTGTGAGTTGGAGCAGCTCTTGTGTTGTTTGAATGTTAATTTGCAATCTAAAATTCAAGTTATGTTGATACTTTTGCAACTATGTGGACCCAAGGCCAATCCACATTAACTCAAAAGTCTCAGTATAACTATCACCTTGTTGATGTAATGGACTTAAAAGCAAACATACAATGAAATGGATGTTTCCAAAGCACAAGCTATTATGTATATTTAAGTTGCCAGGCCATTACTGTTAGATTTGCGTGTTCCCCTGATTAAAGTACACATTTTCTTGAAGTACTGGAAAGTCATTCTTATTTGATCCAAATATAACCTTGTTCTAAAATCAAAGGTGTAGCATCAAACCCTTATCTATTTGACAAATATAATCTCAATAGTATAAAAAAAACAAAATTGAACTAGTTAAAGGTTAGAATTGACCAACTTGTGCATTGCTGATTTGTTTCAGGGGAAAAAACTGCCTCCTGACCTCAGGACTGATGCAGAAGAAGGAGAGGTGTCCGATGAAGATAGTGCTGACGAAATTGAAGAAGAGTGCAAATTAAAAACCAACGTAATAATTCAATTGAGCATTTTCAAACTAAATTCAGAATTTAACTTTATTAATAGCATTTAAATATAATGGTTCTTTTGCAGGAAGCTGTTTCATGTGCAAAAATTGTATAACATCAATAATATAGACTGCCATGTAATGATGGGTCATATCAGACTCTTTCACTGTAATGACTAAACACGAACATGTGGCTTTACAAAAAAATGTTAATCATTGCTTTCTGCTTTCACACTTTTCCCTTGGTTCAAAGCAAACAGTCTGAACCTAAGAAGTTCCACTGTTTTGGTTGATCCAGCCAAGAAAGTGTTTGTTGTTTGTGAATGGAATTGCCTTTTCGTTTCCTCTTGAGACATGTAACCTTGCATTTTAGAGCTGATCTGTCTGTATGGCACCATTTAAGTGTGATGATATTGAAATTATTTAATTTTGGCTTCTAATCATACAACAAAAATTTCTGTAATTTTCCTTGAACATGCATAAATAGAAATTGCATTCCAAGTGGCTTCAAATAATTATACTCAAATTTCTTAAAGCAGGCTAGACGAAACATTGAAAAGTACCTACCCTAATAAATTAAAATTAAACCAGTCTTTGTTTTCCACTCAAGGGTGTACATAATGAATTGTGGGGAATGAATCCTGGCATAGGCAGGTAAAGATGCCATGAAACTTGTGGATCTCCTGTGACATTGGTAGTGGCAAGTTGGAAGATGCACCATCTTCTAACAGAATTATTCTGCCATGTAATGTGTGATGTATTATATAACAGGGTATTTATAACTACAGCACAAAGTGGATGTTGTTCAACCCATTGTACCTGTGCCAAATCTCAAACATGTCCCATCCCCTTTCCCTAAGTCACTTTAATTTTTCATTTTTCAACTGAGCATTTTCAAACTAAATTCAGAATTTAACTTATTAATAGCATTTAAATATAATGACTTTTTTGCAGAAAGCTGTTCCATGTGCAAAAATTGTATATAATCAATAATACGTATTCATGTGCCTTTTATAATCTGTTATTGGTTCTGCATGCATCACTATTTTTAGAAGGACATCCTGTTTTAAATAGCCCCCTGTAGTTTATCTACATTCAGCATTATCAATAGACAGGTTAGTGTAATTTGTTGAATGATATGGTAACAGTTGAGAGACAAATCTGTTTCTTAATGTTACTTGTAAGCTTTGGCATTCAAGGTACCTTTAAAATGTTTGATGGTATCATTATCACTACTTGCATTTAATATAACTTTACACTTGATAGATTTTGTAATGCCACAACCTACAATTAGAATGATCTGAACATGCATTTTATTTTTGCTGTAAGTTGTTTCAATAGCTTCCCCACTAAGACTATCTATTTAAAATAGCAATCAATCCCTGATGACATTATTGGAATCCAATCTGCATGCTTAAGCAATATGTTTCTGCTGGGTGCTCCTATTTCTTGCTCAGAGCAGGTTAAATTTGAAGACTGAAGAAAGAAATCAAAACATTAGCATATAAACCTCCCGGTTGATTTTTACTGCCTGCACCCTTGGTTCTGGCCGAGCAAAAAATTGCCGCCACAATTTCCAATTTTAGATTTGCATCTTCTGTTTTAGCAGTTTTTTAGCAACACTATTGATAAAATGTAATACTATCTTAATATGTGACCCATGCAGGGTAACAGTACAAACTATCATCAAGTGGAATGTTTTATCAGAAAGAAACTGGATTTCTTGCTGAAAGAATCTCAGATCCAGGATAAAGAGAATCCAGATAGCTATACAGTCTGTGCACTTCTGAAAGCTACACACAAAGGCCTAAATGTCAGTCTACAACAGGTAATATTTGCCATCTTGTATATAACATTTTATTCTTCTTTGCCGTGCCTTTTTGCCCTACTACCATGGTTTAACTTCAAGTGAGGGAGGAGGAGAAAGAGGGTTTGGATACCCCTATGCATTGAAATCATTAATCCATTTACTTTGCCAACATCGGACAGTTCATACATGGAAAGTTGTTTATAAGCCGTAACTTAAAATGTTTTTAATGGACTTGTAATTTTTGTTTTTGAGAATATGACCATTCCATCCCAAATGTTTGTTTTTTTCATGTTCAGTTGATGAGTCCATACGTACATATGAATTAGGAGCAGAAGTAGGCCATTCGGCCCCTCGAGCTTCCCCATTTGATTAGATCATGGCTAATGATTGTGTCCTCAACTCCACTTTCCTTCCCATGGCTATACCCTTTGACTTCATTTAAAGGCTATCTTTAGCCTTAAAAATGTTCAATGACTCAGCCTGCACTGCTCTCCAGGGAAGAGAATTCCACAGAACAATGACTCTCTTGAGAGAAAAAATTCTCCTTATCTGCATCTTAAATGGGAGACCTCTTATTTTTAAACTGTGGCCCCTAGTTCTAGACTCTCCGACAAGGGGAAACATCCTCTCAGCATCCACTGTCAGTTCCCCTCATGATCTTATATGTTTCAATAAGATCAACTCTCATCCTTCTACACTCCAGTGAATACAGGCCCAGTCTGTCCTCACAAGATAACCCCTTCATTTCAGGAATGAATTGAGTGAGCCTTCTTTGAACTGCCTCTAATGCTATTATATCCTTTCTTAAGGAGACTAAAACTGTACACAGTACCCCAGATTTGGTCTCACCAAGGCCCTATGCAATTGTAGCAAAACTTCCCTTCTTTTATTTTCCATTCCCCTTGCAATAAATGACAACATTCCATTTGTCTTCCTATTCACCTGCTGTACCTGCATACTAATTTATTGTGATTCATGTACTAGGATGCCCAGATCCCTTTGTACTGCAGAATTTTGCAATCTTTCTGCATTTAAATAATATACTGGTTTTCTACTCTTCCTGCCAAAATGGACAAGTCCATATTTTCCCACATTTTACTCCAGCTGCCAATTTTTTGCCCACTCACTTAACCTATCTAAACCCCTTTGTAGAGTCTTTATTTCCTCTTCACAATTTACTTTCCTAACTATCTTTGTGCCATCAGCAAATTTGGCAACTAAGACTGCTGAGTCTTCAGTAGATCAGAACCAAATTCTACCTATGGAATGAATAACTCCCCATTCTATGTATACCTTTTCAAGTTGGTTTGAACTGTGGAAGCTTGCACATATTTTGAAAATATAGGGCAGGACTTTCCGGTCCCACCCGCTGTGGGAGTTGTTGTGGGTGGAATGTAAAATTTGATGGACTAGCGTGAGAGACAGCAGCACACCCGCTGACAATTAAGAGACTATTAAGGTCCTCAAGTAATTAATTAAATACCCGCTCAACCATTCAGTTGGCAGGTGGGCAGCAAAATTTTCATTAGAGAAAATGCCTGCTAGAATATGATAAAGAAAAGGAGTTGGCTTTGTCAAAGCGATTATTGATCTCCTCTTCTCCCTCTGTTTATGGTTCCCTTTGTAGTCTTCTTTTGCCATGTTTTCTTCTTGGATTCTTCTCTAATGAAAGACAGCTATGGACAACAAAATAAAATGCACGGTGCATATGCAAAAATCCTACTGTTATGGTAACATGTCGACTTGGTTAGGCAACCATACCGATCTCTTATCCGTCAGTTCATCACAATGGGAGACTAGTTTCAATTTTAATTTTTGTTGTAATGGCCCTCTCCTTACAAGATAACCTTTTCATAGCCTTTTGTTTTCTGGCCTTCAATGCTACAGGTTCTAAATCCTACCATAGCCCAAAAAATGCTAGTAGTTCACAGGCAGCCAGAGCCTTTCATTCTCTGGAGATGTCTAACATATTGACCCCCAACTCTCATTGCTAAAGTCATCAATTCTTGAGAAACATATAAATGTGGCCTTGAAGAAAATGGAACGGATCATCATTTGGGGTGCATATTAGAAGGGTGATCGGATTCTGCCATTTCTATCTCCCTGCTGAAGTTGAAAGTTCCTCCCATAGTCTCTAATACATTTTTAAGTGTTGTTAATAGAGCTTTATCACCTTGGCCCATATAACAATGATAATAAAACTGACAGTCACTAAAATGTATTTTCCCCTTGAAGTTCAAGCCATTTTTATGAAGAGGATATCGCTCATCAAGTTTAATTATACTGAGCATCAAAACAACAATGGCTTCTTGTTCACAGCTAATAGTACCAGCTGAGACCACAATTTACAGTAGTTGTTGGGCCCTGGGGCCTGGTTTTCAAAGAACATTGGAAGGGGCTTCAGTGTTTTAATTACAGAGGCCTTTGCATGATTCTTCTGAGTAAGGATGTGCATAGATCCAAAGAGGAGCAGGAATATAATACTCAATCAGATATAGTAATTTTCACTAATTGTAAAACCAGTCACTATATCCAGAATTCCTCATACATGCAATATGTATATATCTGATAAGATAAATAAAGTCAGCTTCTATTACAGAATGTTACCACTTCATTTAAAAAGGTAAGCTTGAGGACAAGCCATTAGTTATCAATTACCTTAATTTTGAGCATCTGTCATGTTGATTTCTACAGCTCAGCAATAATGTTTGATACACTAGGGATCTTTAGCAAATATTTGTCCCTGAATATACAAATGTATGTAACTAAAAATATAAGCAAGACTGCAATATTCTAATTTTGCTATTTATATGAAGAATAGTGTGAGAATTTTTTTCATTGGCATGTGACTTTTAACAAAGGCTAACGTTCTATTTTAGCAGCATACTTCAGAGGGTACCAGACATTTTTAGCTACCCTGAAAACTGCAAGAGTTAAACAATTACTTTTTTATTTCATTAATCTAACATTCCAGCTTGATGAATTGAAAAGTAATTAGTAAATATCTTGAAAGAGCTTTATATTGTTGTTATGTGTCCTGATTGATTTTACATTCCTGACATTCTGGAAGCCAGGGTATCGTGTAGCACACGGAAGACCATGAAATAAGTGCAGCGCCTCTGTCACTGGCCTTTTAACTCAGCCACTGCATTATCCTGTTATTTCAGGGATTCCTGGTCAAATTAGTGTGAATGGGCATGATAATGATCTACATGAATCGATTTCAACTCCAGTATTTAAAGGTCATTCCAAACATGAAATTTTAATGGATTTTGAAGTTGGGGGAAGAACAGAAGGAATTGGGAGAATGAAGGCCAGACTTGCCTGGTTTTAGTGACACCTCCCTGGATGCAATGCCGGGTCCTGCAAAGGCCTTCAGGAAGAGAGACCGTTCCCTGATGGGAAGAAGAAGTGGCCTGGTGGAACCTAGGTGAACCTCACAATAATGAGGGACCCATGTAGCTGGTGCTTTGGATGCATCATATTTTGCCACTGCGTCCTCTTCCTCCTCCTCAGAATCTAAATTAAGTGTATACTTTGTGCCTTGTTCCTCCTGCATGTTCAAACTTTGCTGCTATGCAATGTAATGCAGAACACCATGGCCATTCTCATGTTGTTTGTATGTAAACATGTGTGCTTCCAGATCTAGGCATCTGAAATGCTTCTTCAGCATGTCAATGACACACGGGTGGCCATATGGTTTTATTCTAGTGCTCCTGGACCTCATTGGTTGGATTCCTCACAGATGCCATCACCCACATATTAAGTGGGCATTCCTTGCCTCCAAACAGCAAGCTATTAAGTTTGCTTAAAGGTGTGAAGAGATCAGAGAGGATAGACTGTTGATAGACAAAAGCTGCCCAGGAATCTTGCCTATACCTCCATAAACATCTATTTCTGCTGTATTTCCATGGAGTGGAAGCCCTTGTGGGTGATCTGGGGGTATCTTAATTGCCACATGTCTTCAGTCAATGACACCTTCCACATGTGGGAAGCCAGCCAGAGCTGCAAATCCAACCACCCACTCACTCTGACTGGCAGACAAGACATCAGTCACCTGACTTATGTATGTCTAGGCCACTAACTGCAAGATCCTGCAAATGTCTTCAGTAGAGCCCCGGATGGTTCCAAAGGCAAAGATGTTGAGAATGGCGGTGATTTTGACAGCCATTTGTAAAGCCTGACCACCAGGTCTACTTAGCAGCAGGCTACAAATGCCTGCCACCATATGATGCAATACCTTGAGCCCTCTGAGACACTGGCGTTCCTACAGGTCGAAGAAGCTTATCCTCTCCCTGCAGACCCTGTGTTGCAGTTATGACCCCTTGTGTTCTGCACCTCTCTGCCCATTCCCACTCTTCTGTGGGGCTGCATGCTGCTGCTTTTCCTACTGGTGGTCTTCCTGCTGCTCCAGCTGGTGCTGTTGATGCTATTGGTCATTTTGGTCCTAATCCATTGGTAAAACAGCATGGGTGGCACTCATGCTAATCTTGCAGATCAGAGCTCCATAAAGGAGATCAGACATCCAAAGTACAACACTCAGCACAAGAACTGTGATTAAAGCCTTTCATGCAAGTAGGTAAGAAAGTAACAGTGAGGTTTCAGTACTTATTGGTATGTTTCCCAGCTCCCTCAATTGTCACTGTATTTTCGCTGGTCCTTGCTTTCATTGGTGAGTTCCAGAAACCCCAGGAAACCTATAAGGGCGCAATTAAATTGCCAAAGCCATATTAATATTGGCATACTTGAACAATTAACATATTGAAACAACTGGCCTCTCCCAAAGGAGTTGTCCACGCACAGCCCCATGTGCTGCAGTTAAATGCAGAAGTTAGCAGGTTGGAGCTGGCTTCCCAACATGCTGACAATTTCTTCAATTTTTAACCCTGGCCCACTCTCATGTCTCTGCACATTTAAACTTCAGCCCAGTGCTTTTGTATTTGTCATACAGTTCATTGGTGTTCAAAGCATGGCAAGCAAAGCATGAAGTTAAGATATCAGTAATACATGGAAATGTAATTCTTCAAAATCAGTTTTGCAGGATGAACTGTTTCCAAACATAGTGAATTAGTGGAGTATAAGTAGAAGGCAGCTTCTAACAAAGTTATGAATGGAAGAGTTTCTGAACTAGAAACTCTTAAAGGTAATATCTAGCAAAAGCTGATAGGGAAGATCCCCCTATCATTCTCAAAGCTTACTGTGAAAAAAGAGCAAAATTAACATTCTTCTAATATATCCTTTATAATTGTTAAGAAAGGGAAGCTTGACTTTCCACCCAGACTTGGTCTTGTACATTTGCTATTATCTAGGATAATGGTTTGCTTCTGAGGCTTCCCTCCCATGTTATAAAAACAAGTATTTTCCTGCATAAAAATTAGTTGCACAATTAGACATATATTCGTTATTTTTGTTTTACTTACGTAAGGCGTTCTGTCAAAACGTGGCAGTATCTTCGACAAATACACACTATTGTCATAGGATGAGCCAAATGGTTCCCTTCTGTGCAGTAAACGATTGTGACTCTATTTCATCGTGACTCAGTACTTTGTTTTCAGTGATGGTGCTGCTAAAAATCCAGCTTCACATCAGTAAGTTAAAGCACCAAAGCTTTCAGCACTGCAGCATGCCTCAAATGATTTGCCTGTTGGATTGTCATTTACCCAAGCACTTTATTCACAGGTCATTCTATTTTTTTTACTGTATTATTTTCCTCCTCTTCTCTCCCCTTTCATTTGTTTTGTTCCTCTTTATGTGATAGACACCTAATACCTTCCAGCCCTGAGGGACCTTAGACTTGAAACATGAGTAGATTGTTTACTGTTTCACCACAAATGCTGCCAGGTCTGAGTATTTCCAGATTTTTCTATTTAGTTTTAAAATTAGGAAGAATCTGTCTCTACCCATGACTTTTTAAAATGGACAATCTGACAGGCAAATCATTTGGGGCATGCTCATATACATCACTAATCGTGAGTGGGAAGCTCAGGAATACCATTGCTCCTGACCCAGCTTTTTATCCTGGAAATATAGCATTATGCAAAGCTATTTACAAAGAACAAAAATAGCATGCCAGAGAATGAAAAAAAAAGCTACTCGAACATTCTTGTGTTGTCTCAGTTTGGATTCTACAATGCTCTTTTTGCCGCTGGGATTTTTAGTTTTAAACAAGCTCAGACTGTCTCCTGATTGTAAAAGTCTCACATGAAGTAAGCTTCAGTTCCAACAACCATAGCCCACAACACAAAACTACCCTTAATTTGGCATTCTTGCTCTCAGGGACTGCTGGAACGCAAATGTGGAGAATTGAAAATGTTGCAACCATAGTAGAAGGTGCTTTTAAGATTAAGATTTTAAGGTTAGAGGAAGCTTGTCATTGCATGTGAATAACATATATAACATTGGATTGGTTGATGTCACATGCCTGAAATGTGAGTTTTCAATTTTCAAGTATGAAAGAAACAGTTCGCATTGTAAGAACCTAAATTCAATAGATTCATACTAAAGTAATGAAATGAGTTTGAAAAATATTTCACTAAAATGAATGTTGCATAAACTGTCCTGACTCAGATTGGGACTGTGCAGAATTATAGGATTGCAAACCCACATCCCAAATACTGAAAAACATGCACCAGTTGAAGTGCATCACTTTACCTGCCAAAGGGTTCTAAAACTGCTAAACATGATTGAGAAAGATAATTTGCCTTTTTATTGTAATAATTGAACCATCATAATCAGTGATGAGTTTGTACTGTGGGCAATGCTTTGTTATTATAGTTTAATAATTTTATAGAATAGCTTTTGGCTCATATCTGATTTCTTTGTTTGATATTTTAAATCTGACTGCTTTAAATTTCCTTTTTTCTTGCCCTCCAGAAATTAGAGGTTAAAGAAAATGTTAAAGAAAGTGGGAAGAAAGCGCACAACCGTTCATTTATCAGTAGTTTTTCCAAACACAAGGTAGGATTTGCTAACTTTAATCTATTGATACAATATGTTAGAGCTATTATTTAAAACATAGACAATTAAAAGAATAACTGATTTGTACACAGTAGACCACTTACTATAGTTTAATTGTTTAACCTTATTGAATATGTTGAATTTAGCAGCAGTACAGCCTATAATCAGTGGAGTTAACATGTTGCATTAAATATGATTATTTAATTTGTTATCCCAGAAGAGTGGAAAATCCAAAGCAAAACTGTACAATACAAGTGACGAAGTTCAGCAGGATTCCACAGGGAAAGAAACTGGGCAGTGCTGTAGGTAAGGAATGCTGTGATTCTCTTGTTCATTATTAGTATTTCATCATAATTTTAAAATTAAAAATGTTTAATAAAACTATTAATTCGTTTCCTTTGGAAAAACTTTATCTTGCAAAATGGCATCTAAAAAACACAGCTTTAGACTGCCCCCCACCATAAGTGGCAGCAATCTGGGCTGGCTGGCAACTGCCTTGGCACTGCCATAGTGGTCGCTGCATGAATGCTTTCATCCTGAGAGAAGACATCGGGAAAACCAAATGCAGATTGAGTAATCGTGTTGTAGAATAACTCTGTTTCATCTTCAAGTGTGACCCTGAGTTTCCTGTCACTCACCATTTCCATCTTCCATCCTATTCTAATCTGTCTTTAGCCTGAACAGCACCTCATTTTCCCACAAGACATTTTCCCACCTTAGCACTGACCTAACAACTTCAGACCTTAATTACAGCTCCTATTTTCTCTTGCAATAGGTGCTGGCAATGTGTGGTTGTATGCTAGTGTTTCTGAGGATGAGGGGAAGGAACAGACTGGGCAGAATTTTCAGGTCGGTGTGTGGGGGTGGGCCCAACACACAAACGCATAAAATGACATGCAGTGACGTCAGGCGCCATCACTAGCCATCGTGATATTTCGGAAGGCAGGCGCACTGAGTTCCAAAGAGCTCCAGCCATTAATTAACGGGCCAGTTAAGGCCCTTGAGGCAGCAGTTGAGAACGATTTTTCGCAGCCCTTGCGTTTTTCAGTGTGTCGCACAGGCACAACAGGCAGGCGTGTAGGCCAAATTTTTATAAACCTCAACCACGGGTGGGATAAGAATGGTGAGTGGGCTCGCTAATGCGAGCAGGTATAACTTAAGTTTTTAACTTACTGCTACTTGCTTATGTGAACAGGACAACTTCAATTCTCTTCAGAGCTGCTTTGACAGAAAGAACAGGCCAAGGCTTCAGATCAGTACTCTAGAGGAATCTTAATACTTGGGCCTTGCAGTCTTCCCTTGGCCTGGGAATGATGATTGTGTTCTCCACTGGAGGCACCTCCTCTGAGGAGGCAGAGAGGGCCAGAAGGGAGAGGAGACCAGGAGTCCATATTCAGCCTCCAGGGGTGCCACCTGTGGGAGGGCAGACGCAGGCACAAGAGGTGCAGGGCCAATAGGAAGTCCAAGGGAGAAGGAGCCACTGAAGATGCCTCTATCCTGCTGCCAGGGTTTACAGGCAGCGATGCAGCTACCTCAATATGTCTGAGGTACAATATGTGCTGAAGGAGGCTGGGTCTCTCAAGAGAGACAATGACCTCCATCTGTCAGACGATCGGCCCTGAAATCAGCTCCAACTGTGTGACTGAACAGCCCATGCCAGTGGCTCTGAAGGTCATGGCGGCCCTCAACTTCTGTGCCTCTGGCTCTTTCCAGGGTCGGTGATGATCTTTGTTGAGTCTCCCTGTCAGCTGTTCACAGTTGTTTCAAGCTGGTGACAGACGCTCTGTTCAGGCGTGCATTGACTTTCATGCACTACCACTCGGACGAGACCAGCCAGGTTTTGCAGTGATTGCTGGGTTCCCCTGCGTCCAGGGTGCAATAAATTGCACACATGTGGCCATCAAGGTGCCAGTGGGTGAGCCAGGAGCCTCCGTCAACAGGAAGGAATTCCACTCCATGAACGTGCAGCTAGTGTGTATGACCATAGGATGCAGATTCTGCAAGTCTGTGCAAGGCACCCAGGCAGCTCCCACGATGCCTACATCCTCAGAAACTTCCAGGTGCTGAGGCTCTTCAGTGCTCCAGCACAACTGGATGGATGGTTGCTGGGTGACAAGGGCTATCCCCTCAGAAGCTGGCTCATGATGTCCCTCCGCCATCCAAGAACAGAGGCCGAGCAGCGGTACAATAGGAGCCACGCCTCCACAAGGGCTGTGATAGAGAGAACCATCGGTCTTCTCAAGATGTGCTTCCATTCAGGGGGCGCACTCCAATACCCCCCAGATCGTATGTCACTGATAGTGGTTGCATGCTGCGCTCTCCACAATCTGGTGCTGGAAAGGGGAGATGCAGTGGAGAAAGAATGTGTAGACACAGGTGCTCTGGCTGCAGACGATGAGTCCAGTAGTGGGTCCGAGGATGAGCATGCACAGGAGAACGCTGAGGGGATAGACACTGACTCTAGAGAGGCAGGGACACCCGAGAGGCTTTGACACAACGCTCTTTCAGCTAGCCTACCAAAGATGAACACCAACATATGCCAGGGCTGCAGGCTCCATACTCAATACCTTAGAGCAACATTTGCCTGGTCAGGCATATTAACCATGTACCTTGTCAATAAAGCTCAATGACAAACAAGTCACTCATAGAATCATGGGTTCCCCTTCACCTGCAGAACTAATGAAGCACCCAGAGACTTGTTGAGAACCAAAACATTTACTAATTGCCTACTTGCATACAGAAATCAAAGTCCATTAAAAAGAGTTGAACAGCACCTTAAAAACAACTTAAAAACAACACACGTGAGGCAAAAGAAAACCACTCATGATAAGCCCGTGTTGTGCCTAAGGTGATTTACGCTTATGCTTGAACGAGTTACGTCTGGGGGCTCCCCCCTCGCTGGCATCAGCATTGGAGACAGCCTGCTCACTCTGCTGTCCTGTTGGCCTTGATGACCTTGGCGGGCATCCTCTGGCCCGTGGAGCCTGTGTTGGCCCCAACTGGGATTGAGCGGCCAGTGGCACGGCTGGCATCTCCCCTGTCGCTGCAGCTTCATCAGATGCCACAGTCACTGGCAGAGAGATGGATGCAGCAGTCATCTGGAGCACCCTGAAAGGAGCCCACAGAGACGACAGGCAGCTCGTGCGCTGACATAAGGTTGCTTTGGACCTTCCTGCTCACCATTAATGGGTGGGCACCTAGCTAGGATACTGGGTGTCCACCCCATCTCCCATACTGACACTAACCACCTGAGGTCATTGCCAGTGTGAGGGCTTGCAGATCCAAGTGCATCCCTAGAAGCTCTGATTGTTTTCCTGGAGGAGACTCTCCGTGAGAGTCGCCATTCTCTCCATGGAGGAGGCATTGCGCTCGGCCATGAGGGTCATTGCATTGCTCACACCTATCTGGTTGAGAGGGTGTGACGCTGGTGCACTTATATCTTCTGGGCCCTCGGGTCAGTGGCAGTCCCTCAGCGTCCTGGGTCCGGGCATGCTCTGGCGAGGCTGAAAGAACATTTAATTAGTGGAAGTTGTTACACTGTAAATATGCATGCCTGGCACCCGGATCAGGATGCGCTGTTCCTTCCATTATCAATGGGCATCCCATGTTGGATGCTGAAATCAATATACAGTCAACAGTGGAATGTTTGCACTGACAGACATTGTGACCTCAGTGCACGGCATCTTACCTCCCAGTAACACCTCAACCTCACCACGGCTGCTTGGCCTGAGCGCATGGCGCCTCTCCAGCTTGAGAGCCTCCTGTTCGTCTGGTCACGATGAGAAGGTGGGGTTACCCTCTGCTAGTCCGCAGCCTCTCAGCATTATTGTGTGCTGTCTTCTGAAAGGAGAGAGGAGCATTGATTAGTCCATCCTGTACCTGGATCACCATTGCAGCCTGGCCAACCCCACCTGAGGAAAACCTTGCAGGGCTCATCCAATTCGTGACCCTGGAGCCGCCATAAACTCACTGCAAGCAGCCAGGGCTTATCTCCTTGTCCAGATGCTGCCTCCATCACATTTGCCAATCATACTGCATGACCTTCCAAACCCAAGCGAACTACCACCTAAAAGGACAAGAGCAGCAGATAGATGGCTATACCACCACCTGGAAGTTCCCCTCCAAGTCACTCAGCATCCTGACTTTGAAATATTTTGCCTTTCCACCACTGTCGCTGGGTCAAAATCCTGGAACTCGGCCCCACACAGCACTGTGGGTGTTCCTGCACCACATGCAGCGGATACAGAAGGCAGCTCAGCACCACACTCCCAGGGGCAACTAGGGTTGGGCGATAAACACTGGCCCACCCAACGAAGGCCACATCCCATGAATGAGTGAATACAAAAACAAAATTCTGAGTTGGTGGGGTGGGGGGACACGGGGGCCAACCTAACTGCTGTGCTAAGGGACCCAGGCCAACACGGTATTCATCCTTCCCGATCACAAGAGGTTATTGAGCCGCTTGCGGCACTGCACCCAGGTGCATCTCACCACATCGTGGGAGCTGACCCATTCTGCCACCTCCTGCCAGGCACATTTTGTTATGTGGGTGGGAGCCTCCTCCTGTCCCTTGGCACAAGGATCTCATAGTGTGCTGCCACCTCCTCAAGGAGGGCAGTGAGGCACTCATCCGAAAATGTCGGAGTCAACTTCCCCGCCAACCTGGCCTACTCTCCGAGGGCGCTGTCCAACATCCTCTTGTCCGACATCAGTGGCAGCCTCAGGACGGCTGCCTGCACCATTTCTGAGTAGGCCGCCGAGTTGCCATTGGACCCAGCGGTCATTGGCCTCCCACCACCGCCTGGCCCTCCCTGCTGATCTTGGGAGCTGCGATTTAAGCTGGGCGGGCCTTAATTGGTCCACCCGCGTAAAACGGCGGTGCGGAGCCGATCGCGGGCAGCAATCAGCTCCGCGCCCACTCCCACCCAGCCCGCCCGCCATAGGTAAAATCCTGGCCACTAATACTTGGGGTACAGCCCCACACTACTAGTCAGCTGGTCAGCATCCTTGATTTCAATCTGCCTTTTGTTTCTCCTTGTTCCCAGACTGGAGTCCATTCTCCTTTATGATTTCCATACCTTTCTTTCTGCCTATGCCACTCAGATAAGCACAAGCTCTATCTCCTTTGTATTTTATTTCCTTGATTCTTGTCATGATGGCCTCCTTCTGTCTCCTGCTGATATTGCTTCTTCTATCCCAGCTCTTCACCCATTCACTTTATTCACAGGTCATTCTATTTTTTACTGTATTTTTTCCCTGCTTCTCTTCTCTCTCCCCTTTCACTTGGTTTGTTCCTTTTTATGTGATGTACATCTGTAATGCCTTCCAGGCCTGAGTATGTCCAGATTTTTCTATTTTAGTTTTAAAATTAGGAAGAATCTATCTCCACCCATAACTTTTTAAAATAGAAACAGTAAGATTAGCTTTTCCAGGAAGTGCTTTTTAGTGTACTTTGGAGATTTAGCTACAGCAATCTTACAAAAAACCCATTTAAAGGACAAAAGTTAATTGAGTTGTAAACAGAATTATTCAGCTCATTAGTTACTCTTTGCTTAAGGAACAGTGATGAGTAGGTTGGTGAAGTTAAACTATTTTTCCAATCATCAGTAAGTTCTCTATGTTTTTACGTAGAATGGGCCGCCACAGAAAAACAGTGAAACTATACCGTGGTCTTTCTGATCTGGTTATATACACCAACTCTGTGTCTTCCCAGGATCTTCTAGGGAAAGGTAAGTGGTATTTGTGAGACCATCATGACCAAATATCAGATATATTCATGTAGGAGTTGAATTTCTGAAGCCCATTTTTTAGGCAAAAAGTTAAGGAGTCGACCTTTGCAAAGGTAATGTTTTCAAAGGGTTTTCTTTCACCTGAAAGGAAATGATAGAAGCCTTCGCTGAGAAGGATGGAAATACCAATCAGCACTCTCGTGATTTGGGTCCGTGTCTATGAAGAGTCGTAAACCACGGAACTTATCTTTGCTTTCAAACACGATGCCAGGGCTTAATCGGTCCCTTGGATACCAGATAACTAACCCATCACAGTGAAGATTTTTTTTTCCAACCCCATGAACTTTAACTGGATATGGAACTCCTGGCCTGTCAGATAGCATGGCACTTGGTTCCAGATTGAAATGCACTCATCAGGTGTTAGGCAAACGTAATTACCCGTCAACATATTGCTCTCTCCAAAATCCCATAGAGGCATCGAATTTGAGCCCACTCCCTAATATGGTTTCATCAGACTGTGTTCCCACTTCAGGGAACCTCCAACAATCCCCCACAGCCCAGGAGAAGAAACAGCAGCATTGGCTGGGCCTGTGGTTTCAATGCTGCCCAGGGGTCAGGGGAGGGGAAGGAATTGGAAGGGAATGGGAATTTTCCATTGGAAAATGTCATGTAAGTACTGTTTATAATTTGCAAATACTGTTTAAATGAATAATGAATTGAGGTATCTGAAAAATTACGGATTTTTTGGCCAAAGTATGGGGGTCAACTTTTGCACGAAATCGATTATTACTCAAATATATACAATATTCATTCTCAATATGAAAGATGCAAATAAAATAGCTGTAAAACCCTGTTCAGAAAAAATAAAATTCTACTTGAATGTTTTAAAATCTGGATTAAGTATTGCTGCAAATAAGCTCATTACTGATTATAGTAATTGACCCAGTAACACCATAGTTAAAACATTTACTACACAATCTGGTGGTCAGTAATTTATTTACTGCTGCAGCTTGTCATGTGAATTCAAACTTGTGATGAATTCAAGGTTGACTGGAATATTTTTGCACAGTAAAAGTGGGTCACAATCGTTTTTTAAAAATTTTGTTCGTGGGATGTGAGCACTGCTGATAAGGCCAACAGTTATTGACTGTCCCTAATTGCCTTTGAAAATATGGCGGTGAGCTACCTTCTTGAGCTGCTGTGGTGTAGGTGCATCCACTTTGCTGTTAGGGCAGGAGTTTCAGGGTTTTTGACTCAGCTACAGTGAAGCAATGTTGATATAATTCCTAGTTAGGATGGTGTGTGATCATGTCAACCCTTTGACCAAATGCACCCTCTAGCACTTGATCATACACTTTATAAAACACCTATTCTCTTTCCTGCCAATTTTTTTTCCTGTCACCCCACTATCCTCAAGATAATGATTCATTTTTGTGGAAATGCCTTGAGTGCACTCTCCAGTACCTTGTACAAGCATCTGTTGTTTAAACATGTGCCTAATCAGTGGGAGCACAGCAAATCTAATACCGCCCTCGTATAACACTCATACTATGACTCTCTCTGCTTTTAAATTTGGTAAAGTACACAAAGATGAAATAATCATGGTTGTCAATGCATTAGTTAATATGTAAGGCTTAGTTCCTGGTTAATATTTTAAATATGCTCAAACAGGTCCTGCTGGGAAAGTTTTGTCTTTAAGTGAGACTCAAGCCAACCAACTTTTACATCAAAAACCTGAATACTTCATTCGTTTTAACCAAAAACAGCTCACCCGCATCTACCCATCTGCCTACAGAATAGACTCGAGCAACTTTAACCCACAAGAGTACTGGAATGTTGGCTGTCAGATGGGTAAGTGTGTTCGTGATTTTAAAATCAAATCTCAAAGAGTAAATTTAATGCATTTGATTTTCTTTCCTTCTTTAGTTTCACCATGCCACATACTGTTCCAAGCTGCAAGCACGCCAGTAAATCTGTACATGCATGTAGTATGGCCACTTTAATAAATGCTCGACAACCTTCTATAATGTTTACTGTTTGAATAGGTACCAGTCATCAGGGTTTGAAATCTTTGCTCCTTAGATTCTCATCTATCATGCCTCTCTTGTATCTGGTGCAAACTCTCATATTTTAATTCATGTTTACGTACTTATTCTGAAAGGCAGAAATCTTACTAAATTACGAGTAAACATATTGGCGATGTATTAGTTTACCTATTGCTCTGATCTCTCAAAATGATGCTAATTAGCAAGTAGACAGCTAGATTCTATCTTTAGCTTTTTAAAATCATGTTATACGTTTATGTACATATAAGCAAAATTGAAGTTGTTACTGCAATTACTTTATGGCACTAAATCATCTCTGTAAATGTTGTAGAACACATACTTATTTAAAATTACTAGCACCAACACCTTGGTGTTGCCCACAAAGTCAAGGCCAAGATATTAGGTTGCAAGAGGAGGATAGTGTTGTGGTTGAGTGGAGAGAAAAGAGTCTGTGCCTGTTGTAGATGATCTACTGGGTTTTCCACATAGTTGGAAGTTCGGCATGTACTTGGCATCCTCTTGGGCTTACTTTAACACTTGAAAAAGAGTTTATTATGTAAGAATGTATTGCAAAGTGGCTAAATAGCTGATGTAGTTAGTATTGATGGCCAAAAATGGGCTGCCAAAGCTACAGAATGGAACTGCTAAACAGACGACAGGCGAAGGCATGGTTGTACTGGAAATTAGATTATATTTGTCTTTAACTGATGAAATTGGTGGATTTCAACACTCTTTAACAAGCATATTAGGGGGGATTTTAACTTAACTGACTTGCCGAAAGCCAGACAGGCATGGGGGATGGTTTTCTGCTAGAGCACAGGGAACCCAGAAGTCACGGTTCTCCCACAGACTCTGGAGTTGTAACTCCACAGCCTGTGTGTAATGCCATCGATGTGTTTTCCTACTGGAAGTCAGCCTGATTGACATGCTTGGCTTCCAGTTGGATGGGAAGCGGTCCAGAGGAGACCAGAGTAGGCCTGTGCATGTCCCATGAGGTTTGGTCCCATCCCAGGGTAATATGAAGGGGGGCATTGGGGTCTCCAGGGATGGTCAGAGGCCTCAATATTGAAGAGGTTGGAGGCTTTTTTGTTGGGGAGGATAGGAGCTGTAAGTCTCAGGTGGGGGGAGGTTGATGGTGAGGATTAGGGGTCTTGTGAGATCAAAAGCCTTGAGGAGTTGGAGTTCGGAGGGGGCGTTGGGAGGCCTGGGCCAGTGGATGGAGATGGCCAGAGGCTTTGAAGATCAGAAATGTTGTGGGGTAGCGTCCAATTGTTCAGGCAGGGGTTGGCCTGGCATGATTGCCTAAGCTGTTGGAAGGCCATATATTAACTTTTAAAGTGACCAAAAGTGTTAGCATGCTTGTCACTAAGTCAGTGAAAATTGGGGAAGACTTCTCCAGCTCTCAGTCTCAAAAATGCAACAAGAAAGACATTGCAAAAAGTAAAGAAAGAATAATAATTTTAAAGGAGCATCATGTAACTCAAGTGGAAATAAACTGGGAAATTACTACCACAGTGTCATCTACAAGCATCTTGGCCAGCGGGCTTGGAGTTTTGAATAGAAATATGAAAGAACATATTGAAACTGTTGTATTAGTCAATTTCCTGTGCTCTTGCACATTGTCAAACCCTATTGTAGGCTTCTGGTGAAACAGGTTTAAAGGGAAGGGATTAATTGAATCAGGATGTACACTGGTAATTCCAACACACCTAATGATATAGGAAACAAAAGAAAAAGGATAAAATAAGGTGATTTATTTTCATTCCTGGAATTGGTAATTTATCTAAACTATTGTAACAATGTGCATAACCAATAAAAATGAAATTTAAATATTTTGGTTCCTCCACCTCCTAGTTTAGAAAAATGAATGTTTTTACAGGAGGATGGATTAAACAAACTGTTCCTTTCAGGTTTCTTGCGTTTGGGGTATTTTGGAATTGTTAAAAATGAAGTATTAGTTCATAGTCAAACAAAAGCAGCAACTTAATTTTAGTTCAAATCATTTATTTTGCTACAGCTTAATCTGTAAAATTATAATTATTCTTCAGATTTTTTCATTATTAGAAAGTAGGTGTTGAAGAAAAGAAAGTTTGTGATCCTAGCATTCTTTTTGTATCCACAGTGGCATTAAACTACCAGTCTGATGGTCGAATGATGCAGCTAAACAAGGCATTATTTACGCTAAATGGAAATTGTGGATATGTCCTAAAACCTCAGTCGATGTGTCAAGGTATTCTGCTGTTTAAAATTTCATCTGTTTCTTACCTTTTTAAAGAATAAAGGATAGGTGGTGGAAGATTCCATTTATCTATTAACTCTAAGCAAAGTAACCTAAAAATTTAGTTTTTTGCACATCTTAGTAGCTTAATAAAGGAAGAGTTTTTGTCAGCCCTCTTAATATTGTATCTCCTACTTTGGCTTGGCATTAGTTTTTGTCTGATTATGTTCCTGTGAAATGTCTTGTAACATTTTCCTATGTTAAACGCAAGTTGTAAAAATATTACCTCCTGGGTCTGCTGAAATCAGATGTTACTATGCGTGTATTGGATTTGGTGGTGGGTATACTAGGTAGATGCATCTGGTTTTGGTCTAGAAAATGATCATCATCACTTGTGGAGTAATTATAAATACAAAATGGCATTGAAAATATGTTTTTAATATATTATTTTACATCATATTAGCTGTTGATGGATAGAGGCAGGTTTATGAACAAGATTCTTGCGTACTTTTCCACAAGGAAGTTTTTTTTAAAAGGCGCAATTACAGAGCTTGAACGCCAATATAACAGTAGTTCATTTATGCTGTATACAATTTGTACAATCTGATTGTACAGGCGATCAATTGTCTTTTTTGTAATTTAAAAGAATGAGCTGCCTCATTTCCCCCTGCATCTCTGCAGTGGATAGGATTGTTACCAGAACCTACAATAAGGCAAGTTATTGCCTGCGCTTCAAGAACTCTCAGCTCATGCTTGAAACAATTTGAACAAATCGATTTATCTGAAACCTTCTTGGCCGTTAATAAGTTTCTTGCTATAACTACTTTTCTGCCCCAATACTCCCAAAACATGAGGTTTAGGACTAATTGAATTAAAATAAACAATGGAGTTGATTTTGGCCTCCAGTTAGGAATTATGCCTAACAAGTGTTTGGCCTGTCTGGGAGGGGCAGCTGGGGAAGCTCAGCCAATTTTAATGGCCTCGCTTCACTAATGTGTCACTGGCTGACGTTCCGTTGGAAACTACCAGGAATGGACAAGAAGCTTCTGCTCGGCCATTAAAACTGAATGCCAAGAGGCGCTGCTGGAGACCAGAATCTGGAGGTATCACAAAGCATAGATGGTAGTTTTTGCAGTAGATGGGCTAAGGCAGGGGCGGAGAGGAAACAAGTGGTGTCAGTGATGTACAGGATTTGAGGCTCAGAAGCCCAGCATAAGGTCAAAATAGAAGACGGGTTGTGAACAATCTGATTCAGTTGCAGACAGTTATCAGGGAGGTACATAGAATCAGTTGCAAGGGTACACAGTTTGTGGTGGGGGCTGAAGATGACTTCTGCCCACTCAGCATATTTAAATAAGGACTCTTCCAGCTTCATGTGAGTATCCTATGGTGCCTGCAATTTTTAATTGCAGTCAGTCTGATTGGAGAGCAACAGGGAAGTCTTCCACTCCTTTCTGATTCCCCTCCTCTTTCAGTTTCAGTGGGAGTTTGTTTAGTGGGAGTTAAAATTCCCCAAAGCTTGTCAGATTTTACTTTGGGGGTTAAAACAAACAACATTTAACACAATTTTATGAAAATCCATTTTAAACAGCAACACTTCAGTTTATTCTTTTGTGCGGTGGGATCCCAAACAAATGCATTAAGCTTTCATCTGCTATTATGAACAATAATTTCTGGATGATTGTCTTTAATTTTTGCCAAGTCCATTTTGTGTAGCAAAGCAGATATGTAAATCTCGTGCAAGCAGCTCATTGGAGTTTAATAGTTGTGGCAGATGCATTTTGAGCTATGCCAAGTGGAAGTAACATACCACTAAATTAGTTTGCACCTTCATACCAATATTGACAAGCTTGCTATGTTAAATTAAAATCTGTTTCCCTTAACTAAACCATAGCCAATCAATTAAACACTGCAGCTGTATTCTAAACTGTGCTAAATTGCTGTTTCAGATGTTTTTAATCCGTTCTCTGAAGATCCTCTGCATGGCCACCCAAAAAAGCAGCTAACCCTGAAAATAATCAGTGGGCAGCAGTTGCCAAAACCACCTCATTCTATGCTTGGGGACAGAGGAGAGGTAATATCATTTCAATGGGCTGTCGGTATATATTTTAATCATGGAAATAAAATTCATGTTTTGTTTAAACCCTTGCTTTGATTTGTCTTTCCAAGAAACTAAGAAAATTAAGGGAAAAATTCACCCCGCCTCCCCCTATTGGCAGGGGGAAGTGCAGGAACGGGTGCAAGCAGGCACGCATCCAATAGTGGGAGGTGGGGGGCGCTGCAATTTTACATGGGCGGGCCAGTTAAGACCCGCCAGCGTGACATCTGCCAGGAAGCGCTATGCACTCCCTGTGCATGTGTGCGAAAGAGTGCACTGATCTCCCTGAGGCTAAGCGCTGCCTCAGGGAGATCAGCTCCAAATTAAAAATTGTTAAACAAATGATAGAAAGATTTCCCTGACATGTCCCCTCATGTGACACTGTCACATGAGTTGGGACATGTCCATAACTTTTATTGAAACCTTTATTAAATATTTAAATTAAGGTTGGACAGGCAGGTCCATTAATGATGTTAATTACTTTTTCAATGGCCTCAATAGGCCGTTGGCAGGATGGCGGGTGCACAACTGATTCGGCTGTGCCCCCGCCGACATGAAAATGGAAATAACGTGGAGTGAAGCCGGGAGTTCCACCCAACATCATCCCATGTCATTTTACACGTCGGCGAGCGGGCCCTACCCCTGCTCACCGACCGGAAAATCATTTCTGTTTAAAAAGAATTACTGACGAACCTCCAATTATGGTGATATTAGTGTTCTTGCTCAATAGACTGCTCTAGAATGAGACTATTCTTGTGGGTACTGTTCAGTTTCCACAAAAAGTTTATAAACATATCCTTGGGACAGAGACCAAGTTAAGACATAAAGATATAGAACTATCATTTATTTTAAAGGAAACAACGTGGAATGTGCAACACAGAAATCGGCCATTTTGCCAACTGGCCCATGTCAGTGTTTACGCTCCACATGAGTCTCTCCCACCCCTCTTCATCTTATCCTATTAGCACACCTTTCTACTCATTTCTTCCTTAAGTACTTATCTAGCTTTCCCATAAGTGCATTCTCCTGTCAAAGTTGGCCCAACTTCACTTGCTTGAAATCTTGTACATACAATCTACATGTGTGTATTGTGCAATAACCAGAAGTACCACTTCTTCATACTTTTGTCAAGTGCACAGAGGACTGGAAGGTGTTGCCTGATTCAGCACAGAACACAGAGATAAAACATGAACATTAGTGAAAAGTTACAGTGCTGAATCTAGAAATTAGAAATGTAAATAAAGATGGTAGCCATTTGAACCATTGATTGCTTATTGTTTTGCTAAAATTAGTGGAGAGGAAATATGGCCCTGGTTCCAAGGCAACAGCAGTTATATTTCTTGTGACACATTCAAATAATTCCTAAAGCAACAGATACAGTGTTTTAATGCAATATGTATTTTTTTCTTAATTACATTATTTCTTGCTCATTAAACTGAACAAGTGCATCAAGAGACTCTTAAGAAAATATTCACATATTTTTGCTTTTCATATGCTTGATCTTCAACAGATAATTGATCCTTTTGTTGAAGTGGAAATCATTGGTTTGCCAATAGATTGCTCTAAGGAACAGACCAGAGTGGTGGATGATAATGGTGAGATCTTAGGGCCTATTATGTTATATGCTGTCTATGTATGTTCTAAATAGTTCTGTTAGTTTTATCAATGAAGAAACAGAAGTGCTGATCAGCAGCTTTGGCTCAATTCTGCATTGCTCACTTAGTCACAAATGTTTGTCTGCTGCCACCTGTTTAAATTTACAGGATAAGAGCAGAACTTGTGTATAATAAAGTTGTGTCTTTTATAGGGACATTTCCTAGTTGCTATAAAGATCATCATCTGGAGTTGTCAAACATTTTTTTTTACAAACTGTTGTGCTCGAATATGAATTACAACTTTATGTTCAACGTAGGGTGATGCTTTCCCTTATATTTTTTTGGAAAAGGAGCCTCTGATGCTGGAATTTGGAGGAGTTCTGATCAAAAATTGTTAAAATTTAAGGTGTTCATTGTGTTCTATTTTCTCTACAGTCAAAATGATAAAAGCAAAATTAGATAGTCAAATAGTTTCCATAAAAACTTATTGTAAATTATGTTACGATCAGGATGGGAGGAGAGCAATGTTTATCAAGCCCCACTATTCCACAGGTCATATTGTTAGTATAAATGTTTAATCCACTTACCAAGATGGCCAATTGTTTACCATTGTTACTGTTAGACCTAGAATAATAGAGACTCTAACTAGACTTTTTTCAATAAACTTACAATTATTGATTTATTATAAAACAAAACATCTTCTTAAAAACTAATTGCAAGAACTGGTTAACACACAATTTGTAATCGGTCCCTTTTAAAATTCCCCAGTGTACACGCGTACACGCGCACGCACACACACACACACACACACACACACACACACACACACACACAAACAAAGGACAAATTAATAGGGTCTCTACAGAGATGGGAGGTTGAAGAAAAAATCTTTATTAAAAAAAGATAAAGTTTGCAGAGATTTGATGCTGTTGATCTGGTCCTCCCTCATGCGAGGACTGGTGGCTAGTCCCAGTAGCTGTCTGGAGGTCCTCACCAACAGAGCTTCAGCATGGAAGAAAATAGAGCCGATCAATCCTTCTGGCCTCAATCTCTTGGGTTTCAAAATGCAGACAAGTTCCATGAGATGAGGATTCCTAGCTGGATACTGATAACCGCATTTTATTTCAAGCAAGGCAAGGAGAACATGAGCTGGGTAGCCTTTCCCCTTCTCTGTTCATTCCCAACTGACTTCAAAACAAGTTCAAAACATAAAGCTCCTCCATCAGGTGATTTCCAGTAAATCACCAGGCTTTTGCCTTTAAAAGAACTTTTTCCCCATCAATTAAAGTGATTGCAGTTCAAATAAACAAATAGCTCTCCCCCACAATTGCCATGCTGGTCATTTAGCTAACATCTTGTGATTTTTTTGGAAAAGACATGCTTGCTGCAGTCCAAGATGAACTTATGATCTTTTCTTTTAAAAAAAAATCCAGGTTAGTATCCAAGTGTCCCAATAATGCAATGTCCTTCCAAATTTTAAAAGAAAATATAGTTCTTGTAGATATGGTTCTAACACTTATATCCCTTCAACTAGAGAGGAAAGCTTGGTGCATTCAGTAATACTTGTCATAAGTGCAAACTGGGTTTGCAAGCCTGAGGGCCAAATTTTTGCTCCTGAGTCGGGAGTACAGAGTCAGGAAAATTCCCAACTTCACAAACCCAACTTGGGAGAAAATGGCCTGAATCCTTGGATTTTCATTCCAGAGGGATATGTGTTAACACCCACGGAAACTGTGTGGAGGCAGACACCTGGTCTACCGGTTGCCAAAGCGGACTGGTCAAAAGGTTTGCCTCTGTGCTCTGGAACTTTGTCCCAGTTACAATAAAAATAAGAAAACAAAAAACAGCCCTCATCCCTCACCCCTCACACACTCCCCATGCCCCATTTTGCCAACTCATGCCACCTCATTCCCCACCCATTCCTCATGGCCACTCATGCACTCCATGCTAATCTATGCCCATCTACCCACCCCCATGGCCTCTCATACCCTCATTGCCAACCTGTGCCCCTCTACCCACCCCACAGCTCAGTATAGCTCCTTTGCCAACTTAGTGCCAACTCATGTCAACCCATGACCCCCACCCACCAACCTTTTCTCTTACACCCTTCATGTCAACTCATCCACGGGCAGACCTCAAAACTACTTCTTTTCATCTACCTTAACTTGAATGTGTATTGCAGACTTCACTATTAAAAAACGGTCATTCATAAAAACCCATTCAATACATTTAAATTCCTTCAAGTATTTAATCCCTTATGAAAACTGTTTGTGTTCATAGCCCAACATCAAAGATTTTATAACCGCTTGAAGCTGTCAATCAAACTGTGAACTTACAGGCCCCCCACTGCGGTAATGATAGTTTGTGGAATCAGGTATGCAGCACTAATCCTATAATGGTAACCCTCAGGCTTATGTCAATAGACAACTAATGAAATTGCAAGCAACCACAGCAGGCTGTTTTATTTTCAAATATTCACAGGTCTTGGGGGTTTAAATGACTTGACAGCTTGATAGTTACACTGTGTTTATTCACTTTTTATTCACATCCAAGTCTATTCTTAATAATCCCAAAGGGCACCTGACCTCTCCCAAAGGTGTACCTGGGCCTCTCCAAAAGGATTTGGCAGCTTTAGATCTTTTCTGCAAATGCCTAAAGCCTGTGAGTCTTGTTTTTGACATCCCAGTTATGAAAATTGCACTTGTTTGAAGGCAGCTGCGTTTTTACATGTGCAGCTGTCTCCATGAATCACAGATGTGCAAACTACAACCTGCCCGTTTCCCCTGACCCCCCCACCCCATTCAGCGAAAATGGTGGGTGCCAGGTTCAGGGGAGGAACTGCAGGATCAGAGCTCTGGTGCCATTTTAGCTAAGGTGTGGAGCCCTTCCAGCTTTGCGAAAATTCAGGCCTGAATCTGCAAATCAGCACCAATGGATTTCTGATGTCTCAACTTATCAAATGGATGTCAGGTGATTCTCTATTGTGCATGCATAATCTCTGCTTTTATGAATATAGTTTGAAATACGATTTGCCTTCATACTTCCTGTTCTTCTGGAAGAATTTAATCAGAAGAAAATGTTTTGGAGAAATTGTGGTCACCGCAAAGGGCTTTTGTATTGAGATATCAAGCTGAAGTTCACGGTTCAAAGTATAGGATGTGACCAAGTTAGAAGGGACAAGAGATAAAGTAAGCAGGAAGTTTAATATGCCTCAGGATTTAAGGGGAGGGAAAGTCTGAGAGATTTCAGGAATGCTACATTTTGAGTTACTGAGAAAGAATCAATAAGAGGAAAGATACTGGTGTCTTGATCAAACACCATGGCGTGAAAGATCATACAAAATGACATATTTAAAGCTTCAATAATTGAGAGGGTAGATAGAGATCTCATTGTAAAAACATTCAGCAAACAAAGATAGAGATTGGAAGCAAGAGACAGGATGGAGTTTGTCTACCAAAGTACAAGTTGTACCTGTCTCCTGTCCAAGTGAACTGGGCTAAAGGATGCTGTAGATATGGGAGGAGCAGGGCTTAAGTCTTGGGCAGGTTTGGCTTTGAGAAAATCAGAAGCTCCACTGCACATTACTGTTTTAGTAATAGTGTAGGTTCTGATGTTTTGGCCAGATGAGTTTTCTTATAGTAGCTCTGGGGATACATTTAAAAAGTACATTATTAAGCAAGGCAACAGAATATATTGTTATGCTGGTAGACTTTGCCACAGTTTGGCACAACATGGATGGTGCTTATAGGAAGTTAATGTTAAGATAATTAGAATTCTTTATGGAAATTATATAGAAATTGAAGTCATATTGCTATATTGCTTTCTGAATCTGGAAGAAATGGAGAGATAACATAGGAATTTGTAGTTATTGGTAAGAAGATTGGGACTTGGCAGTTCCAATGAGGGTCAGTTGTTAATTTGTGTTACTTTAATTAACTGTTAATTTGACAGGTGTAACTTGGTTTACTCTGATTGTATTAATTTGATTTCAGTCACTCAAATTGCCAATATTGTAAGTGAATAAGTATTGCTGAGAAAAGAGACATGCTGATAGCCCCCTCTTCTCATGCAGTATAAATTACTATTCCCTTTGAGATTTAATATTTTTGCGAATCTGTCCTGATGAGTGCAAGACGAAAAGCTTCAACTGCATGTCTCTTTCTTTTCAGCAATACTCAAATTGTAAGTGACTTAATAAATTGACTTTTGATTAGACGAGACTTAACGAATTAAGGCAAAACAGGATGCCTTTGATCATAAATTTTAGGAAGTTTATTAAAGAACTTAAAAACTTAGGATAATGGCTTTTACAGCTTCAGCTGGTTGCATGGTCTGTTGAAGTATAGGCCACAGGATTCACTCTCTCAGGTCTCTGGTCTGGCCTGGAACCCACTTGTGGAGATTGTCAAGCAATTCGAACTACTCGAGTCTTCAAAAATTGACGGCTAGCAGCAAAACGTTATGGAATCGCTGTATTACCATCATACCATGTCAGTGTCAGACTATTACAAACATATGAAATAGGAACAGAAATAGGCCATTCGGCCTCTCGAGCCTGCTGCGCCATTCGATATGATTATGGCTGATCTGTTTGTGTTTCACATTCCCATCCACCCCCAATAACCTTTGATTCCCTTGCCTAACAAGAATCTGTCTACCTCTGCCTTAAAAATATTCAATGACCCCACCTCCACCGCCTTCTGAGGCAGAGTGTTTTAAAGTCGCACAACCCTCAGAGAAAAGATTTCTCTTCACCTCTGTCCTATAAGGGTGACCCTATTTTTAAAACAGTGCCCCCTCATTCTGGACTCACCCACAAGAGAAAGCATCCTTTCCACGTTCACCTTGTCAAGACTTTTCAGGATCTTATATACTTCAATCAAATCACTCCTCACTTTTCTAACCTCCAGTGGAAACAAGCCCAGTCTGTCCAACCCACCCACATAAGACAACCTGCTCATTCCAGGTATCAATCTAGTAAGCCTCCTCTGAACCACCTCCAATGCATTTACATCCTCCCTTAAAGAAGGAGACGAAAACTGCATACAGTATTCAAGATGTGGTCTCACCAATGCCCTGTATAACTATTATTATTATTATTATTACTATTATTATTGATTGGCTCTAGCTGTTGCTAGGTAAATAGGGCTGGCTTTCACTTCCCTTCTGATACTATCTGGCCTCTGTATTTTTTTAAATGTATTCTTTCATGAGATGTGGGTGTCGGGGGGCAAGTCCAGCATTTGTTGTCCATCCCTACTTGACCTTGAACTGAGTGGTTTGGTAGGACATTTCAGAGGGCAGTTAAGAGCTAACCACATTACTTTGGGTCTGGAGCCTCATGTAGGCTAGGCCAGGTAAGGACAACAGATTTTCTTCCCTAAAGGACATTAATGAACCAGGTGGGTTTTTACGCCAGTTGACAATGGTTTCATGGTCACTATTACTGAGACTAATTTTAATACAATACTTTGATTAATACATATCTTCTTCAGCCACATGTTAGTGTAAAAATGGCTCCCTTTACCTTGTTAGTTATTACAGTGAATATAGTATAAATATGGTCGAGTTCAACTAAAATGCAACCTAAATTTTTTACATGTGGCATTGCAGAGGTATAACCATCTGTTACCGCTAACATTGGAGGGTCCCAAAAATTAGTGGGAATGGGAAGGGTGCTTTGTTCTGGAGCACTGAGGCAGCCCTAGCTTGTATCCAAATTTCTGGCTTCCAGGTTGTGGTCGCACTGAGATGGAGTTGTAGCAATCTGGTTGAGTGCAGGATGTACCAGGGTTTGTCAGTACGATGAAACGGAGCACTGGATGGTGTCAAAACTGCAGTGGGGAGTATTCCTGGGGTATGGATATAGTGAGGGAAGAGGTATTCTAAGTTCTTGAGCACTGGAGAAGAGGTGAAAGGTACCAGGGACTCATTTACATTGGGAAAAGCCTTGGGGTCTTGGTGCCCTGTCTCTAGGACCATTAGGGAGACTTCCTAGGTATGTGATCCTGCAGATTTAATAGCGTAGCAGTTTGGCAATGGATTAGTCACTCAGCAACTAACAGTTCAAATCCTATTATGAAAAAGAATTCAACAAATTTGGTAATCTGTGGGCTAGCAAAGGAATTTTAAAAAGAATGTAGAGTTGCTGGATTATTGTAAATCCAACTGGTTCATTAATGTTCTTCACTCCTTACCCAGTCCAGCTGGCATGAGACTCTGGCTCCACACTACACATTGATTAACAATATCCTCAGTCATTCATATGTTCATGGTTCTTTTCCTCCTCTCATGTATGCACAAACACTCTTTCTCTCGTACAGATCAACTCATCTGCCACATTTACATTTATTGCTTTATACTGTCAGTCTTTGATTAATTAGCATGCTATTGGTTGGATAGCTCTAAATAAAATGAGGCTGTTTAAATTTCAGTGTCACAGGCCAGAATTTTCCCGTCGGCGATTTGAGGGCAGGGCCCGCTCGCCAATGGGAAAATGACGCGGGATGACGTCGGGAGGACGTCATGACCCCGACATCATCCCGGTCCCTTTAAATTTTCAGGAAGGCAGGCGGACAGCAAAATCAGCTGTCCACCCGCTGACCTGTCAATGGCCAATTGAGGCCATTGACAGGGTAATTAAAGTAATTAAAGGCCCTGCCCGTCCAACCTTAAGGTTAGCAGGCAGGCCAGGAGCGCCAGCGAGCTTCTGATAATACATGAAACCTCATCCACTGGCGGGAGGAGGTTTCACGTTCCTTTTTAAAAACTTTAATAAACGTCATGTGATATTTATAAAACATGTCCTATCTCATGTGACATTGTCTCATGAGGGGGACATATTAATAATATTTTTATTTCTCTATTTTTTACATTTTTGACAGTGTCACTAATCTCCCTGAGACAGCACTTCTTCTCAGGGAGCAGTGCGCTCTTTTGTGTGCATGCGCGAAAGAGAGCACTTTGACAGCTGGGCTTTCCTTTCCCCCCCCCCCCCAGCAGGGGTCAGCTGTCTGCCCGCCGCTGAGCCGGTGGGGCCCGCATGCCCACCAAGGGCAAAATTCTGCCCAGAGTTTCTACATATCCAATATAATATGTAATATTACACTCCATATTTTAATTTTCACCACATAAAGCTATTGTGAGAAAATGGTACCAATCAGAGCAGTATGATTAACATTGCAGCATCAGCATTTCCTTAACTCTACTCTCAAAAGCAATATTAAAATTGGTTCTTTTCCAATAAAGCAGTTAATGACAGAGGTAGGTGTGTGTATGTGATATAAAGAGATGTTCAAAACATAAGTGGAATTCTAAACTTAATTCTCATCTTTAGGATTTAATCCTGTCTGGGAGGAAACTGTAACTTTTACAGTGCACATGCCCGAAATAGCCCTGGTTCGGTTTCTAGTCTGGGATCATGATCCTATTGGTCGAGACTTTGTTGGTCAAAGAACGGTGCCATTTAGTACTCTCATGCCTGGTCAGTACACCTTCTGAAATCATTTGTGAAAACACCATTCATTATTGCATCGCTGTGGGTTAACAGTAACATATAGGTTTGAACAACATGCCTTCTTCCACAGGATATAGGCATGTTTACCTGGAGGGCATGGAAGAAGCTTCGCTCTTTGTGCATGTGATGATTCATGACATTTGTGGAAAGGTATGTAACTCACTTGGGTTTATTTATTTTCATCTCTGATTTGGAAATATTATTGTTCAAACTGCTGCTTTATTTGTATGAAATGTATTCTTTGATGATACAAAATTAGTTGTTTAATACATCTAGCAAGGCAAATTCGCGTGATTTTAAAGCTTCAGGTAGAATGAGGTAAAATTGCAAGTTAGCAATTTAACTTGAAAAGGGATTGACAATAATAAACAATAAAAGGTTTAAATTGTGAATCCAAATTGAAATTAGGATGAGTAAATGATCCCCTTCAAATGTTAATTATTACTTAGAAATGAGATGGTCCTGCTATGTTATTAGAAATGGAATGGCTGCTCATCAACTCTGATATGCCAAGTACCTCTGTTACCTTTAAAATGACAATTAAGTTTTCCTAACTCATAAGCCTAATTAGGCATTATATTCAGAGTGTTTTTGACAGTTATGAGAATATCTCAAGGTTGCATTCTCAAACTGATCAATCTTGCCAGTGTTCACAATAAACAGCCTTTTGCTTTGGATTTGCGCCCCTAGTCAGTGCAACTTGATGTTATACATATTCTAGGACTTCCAGTAATAGTCCTTTCGTTTTTCGAGACTGAGTTCATGAGTTGATGTTTTTGCTGCAGTTCCCACTAGATTTTTTGGCTAGATTTCATTAACTTCCTTGCATATTCTTGATCACAGACATGTGGCAAACAGGCACGGCTATTGCTGCTGCATGAAAGCTCACTTATATTTGACTGCTAAAAGTTATTTCTCTAAACCAACCTATGGAATTTTTGCCTCTGCAACTCACCAAACTATGCTGACCGTATTGAATAGATATATTGGACCTGGATATTACAACCAGCGGCAAAGAGAAGATGCATGCTAGATCTCAGAAAAAGCTGCCACAAAGATTTAGTGGCTCTACAGCAGGCTTGTCCAACCATTTTGCGTGGGATGGGGGGGTGACATATTCACATTTTTTTCTCACTCAAGGGGCCAATGAGCAGGTTTCAGAAAGATACATGAATTGCAAAAAAAAGTTGAGTATGAAGGAAAGAAACAACTGCTGAGCAAAAGTAAAGCAATGTAAAAGCATTTTTAAAAAGAGTAATTAATAAAAATTACCATTAGATTGTAACAGGGTCAGTGTGTCTGGCTCAGTCTCAGGGTGGTTATTCGCTCACCCTTGACCACTGTGAAAGTGGGTGAGAATTTGTGTTTGTGTGTGGGGTGAGGGTGACTGAGAATCCTGAGACTGGGAGTGAACCAGGCAGACACAGGCACCCTCGCACTCTCTCCCACACATGCATACACACTCAGTCTCCCACAAATACACGTACGTTCACTCTCTCCCACACACACACTCTCTCCCTCCCACACATACATACACACTGACACACACTCTCACCCTCCTTCCCGCCCCACACACACACAAACACACACACATTCTTCTCCCCCTCACTCACTCCCACCCACACACACACTCTCTCTCTCTCTCCCACCAATACACACTCACTCACCTGTTACAACTGCAGCTGATATTCGCTGAGCAAGCCAAATCCCAGAGGGAAACTTGTCTTACTAATCATAACATTTTTTAAAATATTTTGAAAACGAGGGGAAAACTACTAATCCCAGAATCATAGAATTCCAGTAACACTTATAGGATTTTAAAATTAGGCAATTTATTAACAAGAAGAAAAAAATACTTAAGCACACAAAAGATTAAAATTACACAGTTAACTGTCTTACAAAACATTCCCCCCCAAAGAACCCACTTGGTCAAACCATACAAGTAACTACTTGGCAACAACTCCCTTATAGATTTTTAACCATAAAAATCCAGTAATCTTACCCAAGGCAAAAACTGCTGCTACTTTAATAAAGTACACCACACGGCATCTCACTCTCTTCCACTCTCTGCTGTGGAACCGAATGAAATTCAGAAACAGGCTGCTTTCTGAAAACAAAGACTTTTCTGGCTTGAAACTGGATGGCTGCCTCAATTTCGCAACTTTTCTCAGCACTGAGCTGGTCTCAGGGCATCTCCCCCACACAGTCAACACAACTCAACTAAACATTTTTCTTTAAATATCCTTTTCCCCTTTGATCTATGACTCCATTGACCTAAGCATCTTTTTGAACTCAATTTTTCCAAAATATATAAATTTTTCATGTTTTCCTATTGCCTCCACTTTTGGGTCAAATAAAATTTAATAACCATTCCCTTATTTACCTGCGAAACCTTTGTGAGTTGTAAAAGTCCCTTGTCGCTTCTAAACTCCTCTTTGAAATTTAACAGCTGAAAAGTCAAGTTCCTACGTATCTATCTAATAAGGAAAATTTCAAACCCAACCTATTTACTTGAACATTCACCTTCACCATAGCCTCTCATTACAAATGCGTGCATTTAGCACCTTTGCCTTTCACCTCTCTGCTCCCACAGACAAGCTGTCTTTACTAACCTTCCCCCAGTTTAATGATACACACACACCCTTCTTTACAGAATACCACTATATTCCCAAAAATATTGAAGAAATAATAACATTTATCTTCACACACTCGCCCTCCACACACTCACTCACTTGCTCTCTCTCGCGCGTGCACACACACACACACACGCGCAGGCACATATACAAATACTCTCACTCACTCACTATCTCCCACACACATACTCATTCTCTCTCCCATACACACACACACATACTCGCTCTCTCCTATACACGCACACACATACTCACTGTTTCTCACCCATACACACACACGCATACTCACTCTCTCTCCCATACAGACACACACACTCACTGTCTCTCTCCAATATACACACACACTTTCTCGCTCTCGCTCACTCGATCTCTCATTCTCTCACTCTCACACAATCTCTCACTCTCTCATGCACACACACACTCTCTCCCTTCCTTCCTTTCCTTTTTCTTTCTAGCCTTCCTCTTTCCTTCATTTTTTTCCTTCCTTTTTCTCTTTTTCCTTCCTTTCCTAGATGTGACTTTGAATGTGGCACCATCTATAGGGATCTGTGACATCCAGAGCACTGAAGTCATAAACTGGCAGATCAGCTAATCAGATTGAAGAATTTTCACAGCTGGCATGCCAGGAAATAAAAGCACAGATCATAATTCACTTTTTATGCATTTTACAGAGAGGAAAATAAAGCTTGGGACATAATAATTAAGATTAAGGTAAAAACTGAAATATCATAAGCTTTAAAGAAATTAACTTATTAGTTTAAATATAATCCTATTTTTTTACATATTATGGTGAGGAAATGACACTCCACAGTTGTAAAATTAGATTTTCCAGAAAATTCAGAAATATTGATGACTTAAAACTTGTCAAAAACTTAGTTACACCTCAATCAACAATGCTTAACTTTTTCAATGGTTTTTAGTGAGAATAGCGCCTACATTCATGTCAAATCATTGATTCTGTGTTGATCGTATCTGTGAAAACTGAAGTAGGGCATCACTGACAGAAACTTCTAGATTTTTTAATTTCACAGCGCATGTGTGAACACCAGAATTTATTGTCAGTTTTAAACAGTACCAATGGTGATACTGACAACACACAATACGGGTCATTTTGTTTTCATTTGGCTCAATTATTTAATTCTTAGAATTATTTAAGATAAATCAAAAACTTTGAAAGACCATTATATACAATTGTAAAACAAATGGAAACCACATCCAGTTTGGTAAATAACCATTTAAAATGCACAGCTTCATTTTTTTGAAGTTTCTATAGTGGTGTATACTAGGCATTGTGAACTGTATTTATTCATTAGCATGCCTGGTATATAATTGCTCATGTTTTTCCCGATGTATGGAAAAATCTGAAACCAAAAATTTCAACTCTTAAATAAAAACAGAAAATGCTGGAAAAACTCAGCAGTTCTGGCCGCATCTGTGGAGAGAAAAGCAGAGTTAACATTTCAAGTCTGTATGACTTCTTCAGAGCTGAATAGAGGTAGAAATGTGACAGGTTTTATACTGTTGAAGAGAGGGGGTTGAGCAAAATAAAAGGACAAGCATAGGTGGGAGCTCAGGAGAGATTTGACAAAGATGTCATTGACACAAGACAAAGTGGTAGTGATAGTGTTGAAGACTCATTCTGCTATCTGACCTTTATGCCACTATTAGCACCTGTCTTAGTCTTTAACACTATTATTACCACTCCCTTATTTCAGATTTCCAGCATCCACAGTATTTAGCTTTTATTTTAATGTTCAACTCTTAATCAGGAATATAAAATGCCAAAAAGTACATAGTTGATTCTCCTGATCTGAGCTACTGATGCTTTAACCACCAGATGCAGCAACTAATGGGACTCAAAGGTCTATTTAACAAGAACACCAAGTATGCCTCTGTAAACAGAAACAGTGGCAACTTTACACAAAAGAAATCCTTTGGGAACCGAATTCTACGCCGCACTGCCAGTGCGCCTACAAAGGGAAGCAAAAAGAGCAAAAGTGTGCTTCTGGAAATGTGCACTGAATTGCGGCAACGAGAATCCAATCCTCTTAATTGCAGCAGGCAAGAAACACACAGCAAACGTGGAACGAAAAAACTCCAAACACGGCCTACTTCTATGCCAGTTGATAAATTGCTTTATGGAGAAATAACGCCACCTGTTGATGAAAGACAAGAAACCTCTGGTAAGGCACTACAGAAACATAAAAATGCAAAATCAGTTCATATTTCTAAGTAGTGTTATACACAGGAATATGGTTCTTTTTAGAAAGAAAGTTGACATTTTAGAGAGTGTTTATTCCTATTTATCAATAACAAAAATACAATTTTCTGATGTCACATGGCGGAAAGGGGAATTAGTTAGATGTGTCTTGAGAAATTTGAGGCAAAGTGCTCCTGTTCTGGCCCATTGATCCCTAGTTTATATGTATATAAAGTCTTGTTCTCAACTGCAGCCCCATATTTTCATCAGCAAAGTAAAACTGTTGACCAAAGCAATGAGTTTCTTGTTTCATTTTTTAAAATTTATTTAAATTGGTGTAGTTTGGTCATAAGTAATTCCAGACAACTTACCCCATTTTGTTTTAGCTAAACTTTACTTTCCTTTAATCATTTACACCCATTTTCTTGATCAGTATTTCATTGCAATTCACCATTAGCCCATTGAGACCTTTCTCCATCAATTCCGAATTGATCAAAGCCAGCTCTTAGTATTAAAAGTTGTTTGATAAATCGCAATCCTTCCCAATGGTCAGTATCTACAATACCTTATACTTTCTTTTAATGTCACTCCACTTTCAGAAATGTGAAGCATGCTTCAAACTTAACAAAAGACCTAACATTACTGTGCTGCTTACTAGAAAGCCATTCTGATGAATATTCTAAATTCAGGTGAAAAATATGTCAAGTACCATTTTTAGCAAAAGTCAATAAGGTGGTTAATAAGATTGGTGAGTTGCAAGTACAAATAGCCACGTGGAAATATGATATGGTAACAATACTGAGACCTGGTTCAAAATAAGGATGCTGCTGGGAATGAAGTATTCTGGAAAAATAGGAAAGGAAAAAATGGAGGAGGGGTAGCAGTTATGATTAAGGAAATTATTACAGTGCTAGAAAGAGAATGGGGTCCTTGAGAGATCAAAGACCAACTCTATTTGGTTAGAGTTGAGAAACAATAAAGGAGCTATTTGATTTAATTTATTTTTATTTTAAAACAATAAGGAGCCCCTTACCACAAGGGGGAAAAGAGAGGACATCAAAGCTAGAGCTCCCTGGATGACAAGGGAGTTATAGAGCAGGATGAAGCAGAAATAGAGGGTCAGGGCATCCTTCACAGTTTGATAATACATGGAAGAATCAGGCCAAATATCAAAAGTACAAAGGGCAAATGAAAAACAAAATAAAAGGACCAAAGAGAGACAGTATGGCTAACTTAAAGGGAATCCAAAGATTTTCCATATGCACTCTTAACAGCAAAAGGGTTGTCAGAGGAGCAATGGGTCTACTTAGCAACTAACATGGAGAACTATTGGTGGAGGCAGAAGGCATGGCTGAGGTACTAAATGAATACTTTGCATCACTGTTTGACAAAATCATCTTCCTTTGTAAAGCTATGGTAAACAAGGATTGGATACTGGATGAAGTAAAAATAGATAGAGGAAGGCCTAAGAAGGCTGCGGTGCTTACATCGGATGAGATACCTGGTCCAGATGAGATGCATCCTAGGTTCCTCCTTAGATACAGGGGCTGTGCTGAAGGTACTGGAGGATTGCAAATGTTATACCACTATTCAAAAAAGGGGAGAAGGATAAATCTGACAATTACAGGCAAATCTGTTTACCATTGGCGGTGAGGAACCTATAGAAACAACAATCTGGGAGGAAAATTAATAGCCACTTGGATAAGCATGGACCAATAATGGAGAACCAATGTGGATTTGTTCAGGGCAAAGTGTGTTTGACCAAGTTGATTGAGTTTTTTGATGAGGTAACAGGGAGGGTTGATGTAGGCAGTGCAGTTGGAGTTTTGTCTATGGACTTTCAAAAGGCTTTTGATAAAGTTATTACAATAACTTTTTTGATAAAGTTATTATGGCTTATTAGCAAAATTGAAGCCCCTGAGATAAACGGGGCAGTAGCAACATGGTCCAAGATTGGCTAAGGAATAGAAACAGAACATAGGGCAGGATTTTACCGTCGGCGAGCAAGGGCAGGGCCCGCTTGCCGAAACGTAAAATGACGTGCGATGACGTTGGACGGAACTGTCAATGTCACCATGCCCCGTTTAAATTTTCAGGAAGGTGGGGGCACAGCTAAATCAGCTGCGTGCCTGCCGATCTGTCAATGGCCTAGTAATTAATGGACCTGCCACGGGCGGGATGAAGTTTCATGTAGAGTTTTTAAAATTTTAATAAATTTTTTTTTTTTGAAACTATGAACATGTCCCAACTCATATGACATTGTCACATGAGGGATCTGTAAGGGAATTTTTTTTTTCTATTAATATTTTTGAAAGTAGAGGCCATCTCCCTGAGGTAGCACTTAGCCTCAGGGAGATGAGTGCGTTCTTTTGTAGGCATGTGCGAAAAAGCGCACTCTCGATTTTAGGTATTCCCCCGCCCACACAGGGAGCACATAGCGCTTTCCTGCAGTCGTCACGCTGGGCAGGCCTTAATTGGCCCGCCCACTTAAAATGGCGCCATGCCTTTGATCAGGGGTGCTGATTGGAAGCGCGTCCATATATGCCCGCCCATCAACTTCCCCCCCCAACAGGGGGGACATTCTGCCCATAGTGATGAATGGCTGTTTTTCAGACTGGAAGGAAGTGTATAATGGCATTTCCAAAGGTTCAATACTAGGATAGCTACTGTTTTTGATATGCATTGGACTTGGATTTAGGGATACAGGATACAATTTTGAAAAGTACAAATGACACAAAACTTGGAAGAGTGGCAAACAGTGAGGAAGATAGTAATAGACTCAACATGACAGACATGTTGGTGGAAGGGGTAGACACATGGCAGATGAAATTGAACACAGAAAAGTTTGCAGTGATACATTTAGGTAAGAAGAATGAGAAGAGACAATACAAGTTGAATGGTGCAATTTTAAAAGGGGCACAAGAAGAGAGAAAGACCTAGATTGTTTGTGTGCAAATGTTTGAAGGTGGCAGGATAGGTTAACAAAGCAGTTAATAAAGCATATGAAATCCTGGACTTCATAAATAAGCGATACATGGAGTACAAAAGTCAGGACATTATGCTAAACCTATATGGACACTATCCACACCCAGCTGGAGCATTGTATCCAATTCTAGGCATCACATTTTAGGAAAAACAGACAGCTTTGGAGAAGGTACAGAAGAGGGTACTAGAATAGCTCCAGAGATGAGGGATTAGTGAATTGACTGGAGAAACTGGGGTTGTTCTTCTTGGAGCAGAGAAGAGGAGATTTAATGGAAGATTTTAAAATCATGAAGGGTTTAAATGGAGTAAATAGGGTCAATAGCCAGAGGGCACAGATTTAAGGGATTGGCAAAAGAACCAGGGACAATATGAGGGAAAACCTTTTTTCTGCACCCAGTGGTTAGGAGTTGGTATGCACTGCATGATAGGGTGGTGCAGACATATTCACTAGTAGCCTTCAAAAAGTAATTGGTTAAATACTTGAAGGAGAAAGTTGACAGGGATACAGGAAAAGAGTGCTAGAGTGGGACTAACTGGATTACCCTTAATTAGAGCTGAGGCAGAACCTGACTGAATGACTTTTTTTATTCATTCACAGGATATGGGCTTCACTGGCTTGGCCAGCATTTATTGCCCATCCCTACTTGCACTTGAGAAGGTGGTGCTGAGTTGCCTTCTTGAACCGCTGCAGTCCATGTGGTGTAGGCACACCCACAGTGCTGTTTGGACTGTCTTCTATGCTGTACTACTCCCTGATTCTAAGAATCCCAGGCATGGCATAATGTCCAATTATGGTCCACAGGTCAGAGAAGAATAGTATGTCTTCTTTACTCTCCAGATGAAGAGACATTTCATATGAATGCCTTAATGATCCTAATAGCAATCACAACACTCCAACACTGGCCTAATTCTTTGAAGCAGAATCTTTGTCACTGGATGCACGGACAAGGACAAAACAAATGGCAAGAAAAATTGATGTCATTAAATGTGCAGTGTCTTACCGATATTTGGTCAGCTATTTATCTTAATAAAATTTAGTGTTGAGCCCATTGAACTACTTATATAAATTATAAGAAAATTGTGCCAAGTCGAAACACACATTCCTCTTTTCCATTCTTGCATTGGTTCCTGGCCCAATATCAGGAAAGAAGAAATAATATTAATTTTCATATTACTTTGTACCCAAGGACATCTAAATTTTCAAAGCTTCTGTCTTGCAGCATGGGTCAATATTTTCAGAATTCTATAGAGAGAATTTTTGATTGTGAATGAAAGGCCAAATATGCACCGTGAACTTATGTTTGAGAGCTTAGTGCCGAAGAGGGCACTTAGGAACCAATGTTGTTAGCAATCATTGGTGCTGATACATTGCATTCCAAAAAGCCTAGACTCTGAAGACTTATAAAGCTAAATGGAAAATATTTGTCCAATACAGCGAAAATCAGAGGTATACCTACCAATCTGTGTTGTAGGTTCTGGAACTCAATCCATTTCCACCTGAAGTACAAGTGTTCAAAATCCCACCATTCATTTTGGCCATATCTTTCCAACCTCCAAGAATTTGTATATGAAGAAACTGACTTCCCTGTCTTAGAAAGAAAGTCCACGTCAATGTGCAAAGTTCCTTTGTATGTGATAGATTAATCCTTATTTATTTAAAAATGCTTAAGTTGATGATGCATTGTTTCCATTATTAGGATATTATTGTTGCCTGTATTGATCAAAGAAATAGTGTTAGCATTCAGAATGAGAGATTCAATAAAAAGAACTGGTGGAAGCAAAATTCACCTGACTTACGTAGCAGTACAAGAATTCACACTAGTTGGTTCCCCCTCCATGACCGATCTAGTGCATGTAAAGAAAGAAAGAGAAAAGATTTGTCATGTGATAGCCCTCTGAGTAGCTGAGTGAGTTAACAGGCAGGATGGATTGTTCTTATTTATTTAAAGAGCTCACTCACTGCGGTTTAGGTGCTGGCTTTTTATTTTAGGCTTCTGGCTCATTTCTGGGGTTGTGGTGGAGGGGAGGGGGAGGATATTGCAGGCGGATTTGGTATATTTTCCTCCACCTACAACTGATTTTTGTCCTCTGCCCTCACATTTTGCCAGCATTGGATTGTATTGTCAGCCCCCAAAAGAATTTCACTGTAATTGTGGGTAGTCTGGTTGATCCATCTTTAGGGCTGAAGGAAAAGGGGGAGCTGTCAAGGATACAGGAGAGAGCAGGAGCAGCTGGAAGAAGGAGGGTCCTAAGCAGGAGGCCATTGTCACAGCAGGCCTTCGTTCTTAATTTTGGAGCACTTCTACCTAGCAAGAATGTTACCATCGAGCTACATCATTTGCTCGAGTCACAGCCTCGAGGCTGAAACCAATGCATGGACAGCACTGCTGTCAAAGTCATCTTGGCCCTTAAATTTTATGCCATAGAATTATTCTAGACTGCAGCAGGTGACACCAGTGACACCTTCCAGTTTACTCTTCAATGTTGTAATGGGAGGTCTCTGAGGCTCTCTATACCAGGTGGATTAGCTACATCACTTTCTCAAGGCACAGAGTGAAGCAGAGTGAAAAAGCACTGGGTTTCACCTCTCTTGGAGGATTTCCAGGTGTAAAGTATTGTAGATTGTGCCAGCATTGCCTTGTTTGACCTCCATCACCTTCAATAGAAAAGGATTCCACTCCCTCAACATCCAGCTTATTTGTGTCCATAGGCTGCCATGAGAAACATCACCGAATATTTAGAGAAGGTGACTTGTGATCAGATAGTTTGAATGTAGTTTGTAAGATCTGAGTTATGAAAGTGAGAGTCGTAAAAGTGATGAAAGTAAAGACTAACTATGTGAGCAGAGAAAGAATTGGAGTATAGTGTGGTGCAATGATTGCTGGAGATCGAAGGGAAGTGAGAGAGAGCAATAGTGAGGTTACAGCTGAGGAGAGAGTAGGTGTGCTGAGACCAATGTTCCTGCTAAGCTGCATAAGTGTGTAGACAAGCAGCAGACTGGAAAGTGCTCATAGGCCATGCTCCAGAATAATTCCACAGCTGCACAAATGCATTCAAAGGGACCACTCCTTGGAAAAGACCAGGTGTGCACAACAACCATACTTTAAAGGAAACCTTGGATGAGAAGCAGAAATCTTACTATGAAAATTCTGGTGGGGCCATTGAACTTCTTTCTGCATTGTAGCCATATCTTTGGGAGCCATGGTCCTGACAATGACCTCCTTGGCGACCACTGCCCACTGGAAACAGAGGTGTTGCCTGGTAGGATTTCTGCCCCTCCTCTTTCCTCCTGCCCACTGCCTCAATCTTGGTTTCCAATACAGCTTCAGAGAATCTGGATGCCCCCTATATAACTCTTACAGTAATCTCTCCACTGCAAAGTTTTCCTGCTGTCTGCGACCAGCGTGCATGTTCCTTTTAAGAAATGCTAGCTTCCTTTATGTAGCACCAGTGAAGCTCAATATCCCAACCCTTGGACAAACCCAGAAGCATTGAATAATGGCTGAATGCCTGGGTCATCATGATCTGCCAGCACCAACTTAATATGGGTCTGTGATCATGTGAAATGGTATGTGCGGTGTGTGCCCTCGCCCCTGCAAGTCCAGTTCTGCATGCAGTCAATGTTCTAGATTTGGGCCAGAATATTGCCGTCGGCGGGCCCGACATGCAAAAAGATGCTTGATGATGTCGGGTGTGCGTCCTGATGTCATCACTTGTCATTTTGATATTTTGTTCGGCAGGCACAGGCCGGAGGCAGCTGTGCGCCCGCCAAACTGTCAATGGCCTATTAAGGCCATTAAAAAAACAATTAAAGTTGTTAGCAATGCTGTACATCCAACCTTAAGGTTGCGCAAACGCCTAAGCATTTTTCAAGAAACCTCATCCACGTGCGGGATGAGGTTTCCTGAAGGCTTGATAAAATTATTAGTTAATCTTTGCGCAATTCACAAACATGTCCCAGCTCATCAAACATGTCCCAGCTCATCAAACATGTCCCAGCTCATCAAACATGTCCCAGCACTGTCACACGATGGGACATGTTTAAATAATTTTTTTCCTCCTTTATTAAAAAGTTTCACTTTCAACTTTATCACCCTGAGGCAGCTCCATGCCTTGGAGATTTCTGCGCTGTGCAGGCCCCAACTCTCGCCTTCCCCCCCCCCCCCCCCCAAGCACTGAGCGCTACCGGACATGCATCATGCTAGGCAGGCCTTAATTGGCCCGCCCACATAAAATGGCAGTGCGCAGTTGATCGTGGGTGGCAATCAGCTCCAAGTCTGCCCCCACCCAGCCCGCCCAATACAGGTAAGTTTCTGGCCTTGGTTCAGTGGCCTTTTCACGTTTAGCACATTGAATATTCAGACAGAAAGCAGCTTCATGATATTGAGACTTAAAGTAATTGCCTTTCAATGTAAACAAATAGACACTGGGTAATAAGTGTGTTAGTAAGTCATGGCAAGTTATTTTCTTTAACAAATTGACTTCTTTATATGTACATTACAAGCAAAAAATATTTTGTTTTCAAATTCGTTTGTTCCATCATCCGCTTGGTGTAAAATGATGTGAATTCCATGCATTCTTTGGCTAAAAATTATCTGGTGACGTATTGTCTGACCCCTATCAACATTGCTGTATTATTTCTGGATTTTGTTTTCACTTTGTGCGAAAAAGCACTTCACCTGAACTTGCTGTATGAAGAATTTACAAAGAATCTCTGTTCAAAGAATTACTGCCACAGTCTTATCAAAACAGTTCTTGATACAACCTAGCAAGTTACATTGTTTTTTTTAAATATCAGCGGTTAATTTTCTCTCTTTAAGAAGGCAACTTTAAATTGAAAATAAGTAAATTCATGAAAAATATCCATATGATCCCTAGCAAAAAGTAAATGTTGTTTACGAAACGTTTCCTGTATCATAAATTCGATGATCAATTGTGCTTTTCCCTTTCATTAAATTGCTTTCATTTGAAATTCTATAATGTGAATCTGATTTGAGAATTATTTTAACAAAATTGTTTCTATTTTTGTTCTGTCTTTACTGTCCTGTTTCTTTATAGTTCAAAACTGACTAGGAAACTTCTGCAGGTAAATCTGAACTTTGAGAAAGGTGCTTCACTGATAAGGATCAAGAATGTATTTCATAAACTTTTTTTGCTGTTATCAGATTTGAAATGTAATTAAATTTAAATTGAAACATATCATGAAGCTCAGTGAAGGACCTCATCAATAATTTTTTTTCTCTTCCTCTCGCCAAGTTTTTAAAAATACTTTCATGAAACCTGCATCTCTATAAATTGTTTTCTAATTGTTAAAAACAGATCCCTTCAGTGAAAGGATCCAGTAGGGATGAATATTCAAGATGTAATGAAAAGTTTCAATTTACATCCTTAAAATCTGCAATCAGAATGTTAAGACTAAATTGGTAATCTTGAGATGACTTTCTTCAGCCCAAGGTCAAAAATATGTACTTCACACAAATTGGGCAATAATTCTTACCAACCTTTGGGATTGGCAAAACCACTGAAAGTATATAGGGCATTTAAATTTATACAAAAGAATATGGATGTTAACATTTATAATTTGAACTTTTGAGGCAAGGCTAAAGAGCCCTATCTACCAGTTACAATGGTGGGGGAAAGAGGGTAGATGTTTATTGCACCCACTACCCATACCCATCAGATGCAAGTGCCCCTGCTCCCAACTGGAAGCCAGACCAGTATTCGGAACCAGTGCTGTGGTTTCCATTCACCAGCATTGCCTGGACTGGGGCTCAAACTGACCCCTTCTGTCTCACAAGTGGGAACTTTGCCACTGACCAGTGGTCATTCCATCCAAGTGCAAGAAGCCTGCTATTTAGAGGCCATATTCTAGGCCTTACTTGCTGACAATCTCTGGAGTGGGGCCTGAATCCGTCATCTGATTCAAAAATGGAATAGCTACCATTAAACTAATATAAAATTATTGACATTCCTTAGAAAACTCACTTTCTGGTCATTTGTTTTGCAGAAACAAAAACAAACACAAGCTCAAGTAAAAAGCATTGTGAAGATAAATGCATGGAATCATCATTTGTTTTACCTCACTGTGTTCCATTAACTGCTGCCACTGAATTTTGTGGATCTCAGTCACAAGACTTGACGAGGAATATTTCTAAAGCATTGTCTGTAAATACAGAACATTTTTCATATAACATTCCAATACACGAGCATAGTTCCTTTGAAAATCTACCCTTCAAAGAGCAGCATCATGCTAAGTCTGTTGACCTTGATGAGGTTTGTGATGAAGGACAGTTGCACAAAAATGAACTGCTCCAATTTGAAGGTAATCAAATTTTGCGTCAGCTGACCAAAGAGAACCTAGTACCAGAACAAAAACCCACTGAAAGACAACAGGAACCAAATGTGGAAATTGGTTCAGTTCCATTTTGTAATCCAAAGCTTGTAGAAAGTGAAGAAAATATTGAAAAAATGGAATCTAACAACAAGGCGCATTATATCACAATGTCTTCTATTTGTTCACCTGACCCTGTTAACAATTTTGATGCTACAAGATCTTTAGGTTTGACTCCTGACAGCACAGTCTCTCATCTGATTGATGCCATGTCCTTGTCCAATGAAAGTGGAGTTGGCAGTTCTATTTCAGCACTCATTGCACAATTTGAAACAACAGCTGACAGAACCAATCTGACCATGGTTTCAAGTTTTCATGGGACCGGCAATCATACATTAAGCATGATGTCTGGACTGTCACATACTTGTGGCTTAGAAATGAATGCACCTGCAGACCCACCGTGTAGGAATGTTAAAACCAAGAAACCATGTTTGGATGTAACAGCAGATACTACAATCTTCTCTAGCCCTGAAACATCAGACCATTCCACATATACCATAATTCATGAGGAAGTTCTCTCTCCAGTTTCCTTGCATAACACTAGAAATGGAAATACATTTGATAGAACGTTGGAGGTCACACTAAATAAAACCTTAAATCCTCTGGATATCCATACAAGTACCTTTGTAAACGCAAATACATCCAGCATCTATGATGCAAGCTGGAGCTCGATGGATGCTTACAGTAAATGTGATAGTACAACAGCCACAGGTATAGCAGCTGATGATACAATTCTTAATGTGTCTCTACCGATTGATTCTTTTTGCAGCAGTTTAGTCGAAATGGATGACTTTGAGTTTCCAGTGACAGGCGCAGAAAACTGTAATGAAAACATAGGCCCAGAAAATTCTTCATCAGCTTGGAATTTTTATCAGTCGGGCAACATAAATAGTGAAAAACTAAGCAATTGCTTATTTTTGGAGGACTTACCAGCTTCAGCTGCAGATGAAAATGCATTGTGTACTTCTAATACAAATAATTGGAATCCACTGTGTTCAGCCAAATGTAGAACCTCACCAGACATCCATCCTTTTACTGCAGCAAATCAACCGAGTGCATGTAAATCCAAGAGTCTTGGTGATCTGACTTCTGAGGACATAAGCTGCACCTTTGAAAGCAAATACAAATTCATCAGCAAAGGCTTTATTGTGCCATGTATAAAAGATCAACAAACGTCTTCCCTTAGAAATGTGCCACAGCCTGCTGATGCTTTAACAGAACAATTACGCAAACTTGTATCATTAGAACAGGAGGAGAATCAAGAAACCCAGGTTTCAAGTATAAGGCCGGAATCAGGTTACCAAAGGGGACTAGTAAGAAAGCTCTCATCCAGAAGCCAGAGCAGAGTCCGTTATGTTGCTAACAGGGCAAAGCAAATTCAGGAAGCCAACAAGCATAGATTTTCTGGTGGTGTGGTTTTAAGGAATAAACCCCCCATACAGCACCATACAGTTAATAGGCACTCCACAGGTTCCTACATTGCAGGATACCTGAACCAGCTTGAAGAGGAAGGATTGGAAGGCCGAGGTATTCCTGAAGGTTCTTGTAGTACACCGCATCACAGGTATCTTGATAACTTTTACAGTGACAACTCAATCTTGCAAACTGAACCCAGCACTCTCAGTGAGCCAGAAATTTATTTCTTACTTCGACTGTGATTTAGGATTTTTTAAACATGCCATTTGCAACCTTTTTAAAATGACTGTCCTATTGAAAAATCATTTTAGAATGAAGTTTGTTGCGTATTTCCTTACCTGTTTAAAATGTAAGCGTTGTCATCTTCTTAAAAGTATGTCTCTGATCTTGACTTTTATGTACAAAGTGTAGTTAAAGTTGAATGCATAAAATTCTATGTTAGAGCCTGCAAATGAAAATCTGCTGTTGTTATGGGTCTTAGTGGTGATGTGGGAAGTTATTCAATTGAGTAAATAAATCCATTTATGTAGCTATGATTTCTATCCCATTTGTATGCTTTGTTTTTGTAAATTTGCTCAGATTTGTGAAAGTTACATTTTTTTGTTTGATGAAATAAAAGCATGCATTTCATTTGATGATGCTTAAATTTTGTTCATAATTTGAAGCACATTTTTGATCTATAGATACCAAGAAATAGCATTTAGAGGACAAATTTCCTTTGTATCTGTGCCCCAGGGATGTGTGTAATTGGGACATAAAGCAAATAGCCATTGAGAAATGAGCGCATGAGCTATGTATGTAATTAAACTGAATTTCCTCAATCTTTTACACCCACCTATTGATCCCCACGCCTGAATGAATCTTAGCTCTGCTGCTAGGCTAAATGCCATACATGAAAATTTACTGTAATTACAATGTTTCAGAATGGGTTTAAAATTAGCTCCAGAATTTTAGGCACAGCAGGAAACAAAACCTCATCTACTGTGGCTTTTGTCAATTTTTGAAAACATTTCTATTATTTTCTGTATTTCCTGTTTATTTGAATGCATTTCTTTGGCATCAGTATTGTGACATTAAAAATTAGAAAGCTTCTGTGACTGTATTTTCTTCTAATGTGTCTAATGTGCATGATTGATGTTTAGTAAGGCTGCAAATTTTAATTTTAATTTTTAAAGAAAGAACGTGTCAGTCTGGTACTTTCCTTGGGGCCTGATTGTTCATGCTGATTTCTGCTTGTTTTCATCAATTGTTAAATTCAGGCATACAGTGATTAGATTGGCATAAATTGACATTTGGAAAATTGGCATAGGAATTGGAGTAATTTCAGATGCAACTTCACGATTATGCCTCCACAGGAAAACGCACTCCTAAATTTCTATCTTTAAACACATTATTTCTGATGTCTTTAGTTTGTTCAGAATAAATACAGATGGGATTTACTTTTATTTCTGTGTCATATCACCTAAAATGTAACGCTTTCATTCAAGAAAAGAGGGAAAGAGAAAACAGGGAAACTAAAGGCCAGTTTGAGTCAGTCATCGGGGAAGTGCTGGAATCTATTATTGTTATTATCCTAGCTGAGGTTACCCCTGGACAAGCCTGATCCCAGACTGGAACCCAGCTTGATAGATCCTAACTTTTATTTGTTTGTTTAAAAGTGGAAAGTAGCTACTGAACAAAGTCACAGGAGCCACGTATAATGAACTTTTAACAAAAGAATAAAACATTTATTAAACAAGGAAAGATTAACTATATTACAATACTCCTTCGCCCACAACTATACCTTTACAGATATATACAGATTTGTAAGGTTAACACAAGTTTCAAAAGCAATCTTATACTTTAATGTTCACAGTAAGTACACAGTCCACGTATCAATAGGCCCCCTGTGGTCAGACACATCACATGCTGAAACCAAGTGATAGATGCCACCTCAACCAGATGCTATGGATCTCTCCTCAACTCTCCCCAGACACTTGTCACACATTAGACCAACCCCGTCTTTCACACAAGGGTCTCCAATCTCCAGTCTCCAAGACCTCGCCTTGGAATCTTCTCCCAAACCAACGCTTTCTCTCAGCTGCCTTCCGCAAGGATTCACCTCCAGTGTTTCGAATTCTCCTTTCGATGTTCCTCTTCCCTGGGTTGCCACACGCATTCAAGCTGTCTTCCATGCACTCTCTCTCACCGGCTCAACTGTCAACAGTACCACTGCTTCACATGCCCATAGCAAAGTTACAAACCTTCAGTTCTCTCTTTCAAGCTGTTCTCACTTGAAATCTGCTTCCCGCAGCTTTTGTCTCTTTAAATCAGAAGCTTGGAGCCTTTCTGCCCCTCACTCTTAACTTAATTTAACAGGACCTGGTTCCCAGGTTCCTGTTCTTCCTTTGCCTAGATGGTCTTCTTGGGACTTTCTTTTCTTCCACCCCCCTGGATTTTTTGGGTCTTCTTTAGCTTGGGACTTGATATCTGTACTTTCTAGGCTGCTTCTGCTTTACAGCTGTCGTCAAACCAACTGAACTCCAACAGCTTCCAAAGCAAACTGCTGTTTCTCTTGTGTGTGTGTGTCTGTGGGAGGGACCTGCCTCTTTGGTCCCCTGTTGCTAGGCCAACAATCCAATTCTTCTACCCTTGTATACTTACCTTCTCATTAGGAGCCATAAAACCCCGCATTAGAAATGCAAGCACCTTTTTAAAGTGAAACTAAACCTCCATTTGACCTTTCTTAACACACAGATACAGAAATACAAATCAAACTTAAACACTAAAGCTAAAACTCATTTCTAACACCTACAGATACCAATATAACTTACTTAGACTGTCTCTATTTCCTAACGTTATTAAGAAGTCTTAATGCACTTAGAAAATCATAGTATGATCAGACTAAGTCAACATGGTTTTACAAAAGGGAAACCGTGATGGACAAATTTATTACAATTTTTTGAGGATATAACTAATAGGGTAAATAAAGGGGAACTAGTAGATGTAGTATACGTGGAATTTCAAAAGGCATTGAATAAGGTGCCATACAAAAGGTTAATAGACAAAATAAGAGCTCATGGAGTTGGAATATATTAGCATGGATAGAGGATTGGTTAATGGACAGACAGCAATAAGTAAGGATAAATGGGGCATTTTCAAGTTGGCAGGCTTTAACTAGTGGAGTGTCGTAAAGATCAGCTATTTACAATCTATCATCTCCACTGTCAAATCCCTTGATTCGAGGATGACATCTACTCAGGGTCTAGAGTTTCTGCCATGGGTCTTTGTGCGACTGAACCAGCTGATTCTCAACCCACAGATCTTTGGGCACGTGGGGCAGGATGTTCAGTGAGGTAGTGGGATCTGGAATGCAGGATTTGCTTCCTTTTTTCCCTTCCCTGCCACTGTTCTGCCTTATCATTAAGAGGTTGTGACTCATGATGTTGCAATTGATGGACAAGCTGTCACCATTTTGAACAATTGATAGGTTTCTCCAAGTCATTAATGGAAAGCTTCAAAGTGTCTTAGAAGCATTTACTTTTTCTTCCCGTGGAACATTGGCCATTTAAGAATTGAGAAAAAAGGACCTGCTACAATTGTTTTTCAGCCATTCAGACATAGTGTGTAGTCTACAGTTTAATTTTGGCACAGAAGTGACTGAGGTTAAAGAGGTTTCCATCTATGAGGTATTTAATACAACACAAGAGGCAGTTTGAGGTGAAAAGCCACTGTCCAGTAGATTGTAAATAGTATGGGATCTATTGCACAGCGTTGCTTGACCCCAATCTGGATTTTGAAGGTGCCTGTTTGTAGATTGTTGTAGTTAAATCATCATGAAGCAATTGCAGGATTGTGATGAAGTTTCTTGGACACCCAAATCTTTGGAGCACAATCCATAGAGGCTTGTGATTTCTTGAGTCAAATGCTTTAGTCAGGTCACTGAATGAAATGTAGAGTTCCTGGTGGTGTTCTTGACATTTTTCTTGGAATTGTCTGGCAGTGAGTACCATGTCACAAGTTCCTCTGGAAGGCCTAAAGCCACACTATATCTCTCAGAGGATTTCCTCAGCCAAAGGAATTGGGCGATTCAAGAGAATGTGCCTCAGGATTGTCCCTGATATCAACAAGGTGGAAATACTTCAATAGTTTCCACTGTATGATTTATGTTCCTTCTTGAAGATAGTTACAATTGTCACATTCCTGAATCTGGGGGTTGGGGACTGGGTGGGTGCTGGGAGTTGAAAGGGAGTGTTCCTTTTGCTCCTAAATCCATAGGATGAGTACATGGAGTCCTGATGGGAGCAAAAGTCCACCAGCTTTGAAGACCTTAGCTGGAATACCATCGGGGCAACAGGCTTAGTTGTTTTTCATCCTTTTGGTGCTTGTTGTAGCTCTCCCATTGATGGTGGTTCATCCATGGTACTGGGGGGTACTGGAGAGTATCAGCTGCCACTCTGTATTCATGGTTGAGGAGTGTTGAAAAGGTTCCTCCCAGCATTGACAGAAGGCATTGTCATCCTTAAGGAGGGAAACAGCATCCTGTGAGCAAATGGGACTTTGTCCATTTGACCTGGGTTTATGGATGGCTCTGGTGGCTTCAAAAAAGCTTCATATGTCATGCTGGTCTGCATATTGTTAGATCTCTTGGGCTTTCTCTTTTCGCCACATGTCCTTTATCTTTCAGATTTGTCTTTGGCATCAGCCTTGAGCTGTTGGAAAGCTGCCTTCTTGACCTACGAATTTGGGTTGTTCTGCCAGGCAATGAAGGCTGATTGTTTTTGTTCTAGGTGGTCACATATTTCAGCATTGTTCTCATCAAACCAGTCCCAGTGATGATGATGCTTGAACCCAATGGCCTGGACACAGAATTCTGGTACAGCTGACTATATTTGATTCCACTGGAATTGGGTTGGATGTGTGACGATTTTCTAGATTGGTTGTGAGCTGCACTTGTAATTTCTCTCTCTGATTGTGCTGCTTTAGGGCTGAAACATTGATCTTCCTCTTGGACGTTTAGGCCTTGCAATGTCATGAGGCAAGTTGGATATTCAACACCGATTGAACAATTCACTGACCTGTTCAGCAGGCATCTATCTCCCACATGGACCGAGTAATACAGACAAACTTAGATCTTTAATCTGAACAATTACATAGTCCTGGTGGTGCCAGTGCCTTGATCTGGGATGCCTCCATGTGGTTTTCTATTTATCCTTCTGGCGGAAGAGGGTGTTTGTTATAATGAGGCTAAGCACACTTTGTCAGTAAGAGGATACTATTTGCATTGGCTTTTCCCACCAATGATTTTATCCAATGATTCCACTCCAGACATCAAAGTCGTGGCCAACCCTAACATTAAAGTCCCCCAGAAGGATGATCTTAATTTTTGGATGACATTGAGTACTTCATCAAGGTGAGATTGGAACTTTTGCTTAACATCGTCATCAGCGTCAAGGGTCGGGGCATTATTGCCTATGATGGTGGCATTTTGATTATGGCTGAGCTGTAGGTAAAGTGTCACGAGCCTTTCATTTATATAATTGACAAGTTCTGGCAATGCATCCAAGATCCTATTCCAGATTGCAAAACCAACTCTATGGACACGAGGGTCGCGGTCAGTCTTTCCATTAGAAAGTACATCCCCTTGGAGTCATGATAGCTCACGTGGTATTATTGCTGTTCTTCTTTTTGCATGGTGACTCTTGAGATTATGCATGAGTGTTCTAACATTCCAAGTTGCAAACCTTAAAGTTTTCTTTCTTTGACTATAGAGATATTGGGCGGAATCATCCCAGATTTGCAGTAAGTGCAGAAGTGGGCAGGTAAAAAGCCACATTATTTATGCATTTCCAGAAAACATGCCATTTCCATGGTGGGCGGGCTCTCATTCACCCGCTTGCCATCACCTCACAGCTTCCTCACACCGGGTGCCATCCAGCCGTGTGCACACATCTCAGTGCTTCCAGCCCATGACTGCTGCAGGGAGGATGTCCACGAAAGGCCAGAAGACTGCAGCCCCAGGTTTAGTGACATGACACTGGAACGCCTTTTGGACAGCGTAGAGGCCAACCGTGATGTCCACTACCCCCACTCTGGCCGCAGGATGAGCAGCGGTGTCACCAACCAGGCTTGGGAGGCAGCGGCAGCTGTGGTCAGTGCCAATGCCCTTCAAAAGAGGACAGCCACCCAGTGCCGCAAGAAGATGAATTACCTCCTCCGTTCCGCCAGGATAAGTCACTCTTCTCATCACTGTCAACTTACCAACCCATCACACATCCACAAGGCCCTCACTCACTGCCGGTTCAAGGGACATCACCATTCACTCTCTCACATTTGCCATCATTGTCCTCATCCTGTCTATGGGACCACTCACCACCCACACATGCCAGGCATACTTATCATCCACTCTGGCAGGTGTCCTGCTTACACTCTCTCCATCCCTATTCATGCAGGACAAGCTGGCGCACAACAAGAGGGAGGGGTTGGAGGCCAGTGAAGAAATGTCTGAAATCAAGGTTCTCACCAACTTTGAAAACAGAGCCATCTAGCTGGCCAGCAACAATCTGGACCAGCCCTGTGCTGATGGTGAGGTCACCACTGCTCTACTAAGTGAGGGTCCAGCAGTGTAACATCCATCAGACAACCATGCTGTGACTGATGTGTCCTGTTTCACAGGCCACTGCCGTGCACTAATTATCTCTCCTTACTTTTGCAGGCACATCTGCCAAACAGCCGATGGAGTCCATGACCCAGGGCCTCCAATCAAGCCCAGAAGAAACCTCTGAAGAGGGGTCTAAAGGCACCCTCCTTGAAGACCCATCACAGCACTCACCCGCACCCTCCACCAGCGCAGAGACACACACTTCGGTGGGGCCTAGCTTTAGAATAGCGTCGGGAGCACAATCTGGTGAGCACATTGCACTGTCTGATCCACAGTCGGTCATATCACAGTTGCCGGAGCTGCAAAGGCAAGCTCAGGAACATCAGGAAGGGATGTCCGCTGCACTCCTCAGATTGCAAGGCATGGTGGAGGTGTCTGTCCGCCTTCAGGCTGGGCTGATAGCGTCGGCATGCCAATGCACTGAGATCAAACCAGTAGGATGGTGGCCATCATGGAGACCTTAGTCCAGGGCATTGGTCCTGCACTGCTGCGCGGGCTCAACTCCATCACTGATGCCATAGTTGGCCTCCAACAGTGTGTATGTGAGAGGGATGCTGGGTAGCTTGATCTCACTCCAGCTTCCCCTTCTCCTCAAGAAGTCAACCAGGGGCCCTCGGGCACCCATAGTAAGGAAGATCACCAGGTACATCGGGGCCATCTATCCAAGTGACTCTGGGAGTGTCCAGCCCATCCGAATTCCCTCTTCCTGTGACCTCAGCAACTCCAGCTCCACAGGCCGAGGAGGGTGCCACTGCCATGCAGTAGGACCCCGAAAGCAGGCCAGGGCTCTCCAAGTCTCAGTCCTCCAGAGGACACCCGACAAGCTCATCACAGTCAGCAGGCTGCCTCCACCTCTGCTATGGATGTCCGGGGAACACCAAGCTGTAGCAGCAGGGTCAGGAAAGTTAAGAAGAATTAGTTGCACAGCCTGGGCATGGGTTTTAATCACTTATACATATTGTTCACTATTGTCAATAAACTCCCAAGAATGTCTCCCTGCCTATGGCTCCTTGTTCTGATGAGCAGTGTTCATGTCACTCAGACATGAAACCTTTCTGCACAAGATAAAGGCAAGTGTCTCAGTCCAGGGTCTCTTCCCGGTGCTCTCTGCAGCTTTCAGACCAAAGCGATGGTCCGGCCTCATACTGCCTGGACACATTACTGATGCCTGCACCTCAACGGTGCTTGTCATTGCTGCTAGAATGTAGTGGGCAGGCACCACTGAGTTCCATCATTCTCTCTGTGTGCTTTCAGCACCTTTTAGGTGAGACTGGCCCCCAACTCTTCAACATCTGTGACCAGTGACGCTGTGCTCCTGAAGGGGTCAGATGCTGAAGACAGACAAAGGATCAGATGCTTCATGGCTGGGTCTCTATGATATGACCCTGATCACAGAGCGCAAGCGAGCTGCCCTTGGCCAGACAGGAGTCAGACATTCACAGAGGCTATGTGAAGATCTATGGATTATCCTCACTGCATGTTGTCATCAACCTCTTGCAATTGGTGACTATTAAGCCCTCCACTGCGTCTCCCTGACAGGAGCATTCTCACAGAGGGTATTCGCGTTGCCATAAGCCAGACTAGAGTCAAACATTCACAGATCCAATGTGAGGATCTATGGGGGTCACCTCACTGCAGGTGATTGTCATCATCCTCCACAAATATGTCAGCTAAGACGGCCTCCCAACCGCATCTAGCCAGTGCAAGAGCCTCATCCCCGTCATCATCACCTCCTCACCCTCATCCCTGTCAACGTCCTCCTCATCAAAGGAGACCTCCAGCTCCTCCATCTCCTCCTCAGCCAACTCCCCTCCCTGTTGAAGTGCCAGGTTGTAAAGGGTGCAACAGACAATGACGATGAGTGACACCCTTATGGACTATATTGCAGGGCTCCACCAGACTGGTCCAGGCACTGGAACCTCATCTTCAGCAACCCGATGGTCTGCTCCACCAAGTTGTGAGTTGCAGCATGAGCCTCATTATACCGTCGCTCTGCTGCAGTCTGAGGCCGCCGCACGGGTGTCATCAGCCACGGCCTCTGCGGGTAGCCCTTGTCCCCGAGGAGTCATCCCTGCAGTTTTTGTGTGCCCTGGAAAACTCCAGAAATCTATGACCAACTGAGGATGTAGGATTCGTGCACACTTCCTGGAGACCGTGCGCACATCTGCAGGAAGCGTTTCTGGTGATCACACACCGGCTGCACATTCAGCAAGTGGAATCCCTTGCAGTTGATGTAGTCCACTGTGTGTTGTGACAGAGATCTGTGCAGTCGAACACAGCCCGCACCTGTGGGAAACATGAGATCTGGGCGAATCCAATCACTCTTGCATCCTGCCTGTCCTGTTCCCGGGCAAAATGCACAAAGTTGTGTGCCCTCGCAAAGGTCGCATCCGTGACCTCATTGGTGCATTGGTCAGTGGAGGTTTTAGATCCCCCAGAGGTCACCTGTGGAGCTCTGAAAGGAGCCACTGGCAAAGAAATTGAGCACCATGGTCACTTTCACGGCCACTGGCAGTGGATGCCCTCCATGTTCCCATGCAGTAGCTGGCAGATGTGACTGACCAGTTCCCTAAACATGCGCAGTCTTAGGCGACACTGGTTCTTGGTTATCTGCAGGAATGAAAGGTGACGTCTATAGATCCTGGGTGTCATTAGGTGCTGGCCTGCGACGATTTGCTGTGGCTCTTCGGTGGCATGTGTGGGAGCCCCAGCCACCCCTACTACCTGAGGTTGCTGCTACTGTCTCTGCGGCCAGGAGCTTCAGTCAATCGCTCTTCAGTCTTCTTCGCTTTCTGTAGGCCATCAGGCATACATCTAGTTCACCAGGCCTCATGATCCTGATGTTATACTCCTGCAAGATGAAAGAGAGAGACACATGATTAGCATAGGTGTACGAAGAACCTGTCCTGGTTAAGTGTGAAGAACTCTTAATGCATCCCGGAGAGTGCTGGCCACCACTTGGATAGCCAGAGATTAGTGCGCTGCATGGCCACCTGAAACCCCACCCACCTCTGCCCTACTGCACCTGACCGATTGGCGGCAGCTTTGCCCATTGGACTGCATGCTGTGCTCTCAGTTCAGCCACAGGCATTCTCCTAACACGTGCTGCAAGGCTGCACTGTTAGCTTGAACCATGGAGGAGACTGGTCCAAACCAGGATGCTGACAATTGCAAGGAGCTATGAGTTCCTCTAGCAGTGACTGTTCCATGGTCAGCTGTAGCAAGGAGATTGTACAACATGTGCTGTCATCCAACTGTTCTGCAGTCCACTAAAATGCTCATGACTTTGCAGTCTGTGCTGGGAAGGTGAAAAGATTTGAAGCACTTGGTGGCACTTTGATGCCACTGCATTGCTTGAGTGGGCAGATAAGCTAGAAGGCCGACTCCAATCATATCAATGTGGCTGCGCCTGAACTGTCTGAGTTGCAGAGGGATGGTAATTTTATGCCGGTTTCCTTAGAGCATGGCCGCTTTTCTCGCCCGCCCTACCCCCCCCACCCTGAATGCTTGTGCGCTGTATTCAACGCCAGGGCTGCCCTTGATTCCCCCCTCCCCAAAACACTAATCAAACTTGAAGTGCATTCACCTCTCAGGTCCCCTCAAATTGCAGCCCGCCACTGCACGCCTCTTATGTGCTGTTATGAAACACGTTGGCAAGCTTTACCACCGGCGTGGACAGACAATCCAGCAGTGGGGGGGACGATTCTGGCAGGTTGACTAATAATGATATGCAGATAAATTACAATGAGGTTCCCGATGCCCAATGGCAGGAAACGTGGCCCACCATTGGCGGGTTGAGCGGACGATCATGAACTGGTTTAACGTCTTTGTGAAACTGATCGCACCATATTGTCCACTCACACCACTGAACACGCCCAACGCCAGCGGGCACGGAATATCCCAGCCAGTGAACATGCAGGGTGTGATTTCCCAGCCAGGAGAAAGTGGGACAGCCTGTTTTTAGGGCACATTTTCTAGCCCTTTCCCCATTTTGGGTGAGTAGAGGCTACCCAGAAGAGGACTGCTCAATCACAGATGCTGTTGCCCAAAGATATTTCTGTCCAAACATAGGTGTTCAATGACCTTCATGCATCTGTCATCTGTGTGCAGATTCTTGACTAGGGACTTCTAGGTTCACAGCCCTGTATCTGCCATCAATTCTCCATGCCACAGGACTTGGCAAATGGACCTTAGTAGAAGCCTGTGCCTGAATTTCTCTTAACATGGAGACCTTGGGGTGCCATTATTGTCCACACAATTTTAATGAGTTGGTGGTCAGATTTCGCTGATGTGTCAAGCCATGATGACCAGGCCCACCTTGCCACTGCAGCCTTCCTCCACCTTCGCAACCAGAGAGACGACAGTTTTCCTTCACTTGTTCTCTCATTGAGGGCCTTTTAGACCATACTTTGTCTGGCACCTCCCCCCCACCCCACCACCCCGACCTTGTTGCTGTGGGTGGCCCTACTGGGAGCAAGGAGCTCCCAACAGCATCTATCAAAAGGTCTTCAGAGCACACTTGCCTTTCCACTTCAGAGTGGCAATCCATGGGCTTGGACAAAGACAGAAAGAGTAATGTATCTAAGTTTGCTGACAATACAAAGCTAGGTAGGAATGCAAGCTGTGGGTAGGACACAAGAGGCTGCAAAGGCATATGGATAGGTTAAGTTAGTGGGCAACAAGGTGGCAGATGGGAATATAATGGTGAGGAGATGTGAAGTTATTCACATTCATAAGAATGAAAAGCAGAATCTTTTTTCAAAGGTGTGAAACTTATAAATGTTAATGTTCAGAGGAACTTTGGTGTATTCACACAAGGAATGCAGAAAGTTAGCATGCAGGTACAGCAAGCCATTAGGAAGGCAAACGGCATATTAGCCTTTATTACAAGGGAATGGAATGCAAGAACAAAGAAATCTTGCTACAATTATACAGGACTTTGGTGTGACCACACTTGGAATACTCTGTGCAGTTTTGGTTTCCATTGTTAAGGAAGATGTACTTTCATTAGAGGCAGCACAACAAAGGTTCACCAGATTGGTCCCTGAGATGAGAGCGTTGTCCTATAATGTGAGGCTGAGTAAATTGGGTCTATATTCTCTGGCGTTTAGAAGAATGTGAAGTGATCTCTTTGAAACATACAAGATTCTGGTGGACTGACTGGGTAGACAGAGTGGTTGTTTCATAAAAACAAAAAAACTGCGGATGCTGGAAATCCAAAACAAAAACAGAATTACCTGGAGAAACTCAGCAGGTCTGGCAGCGTCGGTGGAGAAGAAAAGAGTTGACGTTTCGAGTCCTCGTGACTGTTCTGTCGAAGGGTCATGAGGACTCGAAACGTCAACTCTTTTCTTCTCCGCCGATGATGCCAGATCTGCTGAGTTTTTTTAGAGTGGTTGTTTCCCCTGCCAGGGAAATCGAGAACACGGGGGTGCAGCTTCATTATAAGGGGACAATCATTTAGGACTGAGATGAGGGGACATTTCTTCACACAAAGTATTGTGAATCTTTGGAATTCTCTATTGCACAGGTTGTGGATGCTCCATCATTGAATATATTAAAGGCTGAGACACAGATTTTTGGCCTCCGAGAGAATCAAAGGATATGTGGAGCGGGTGGGAAAATGGAATCGAAGCCAAAGATCAGCCATGATCGTATTGAATGGCAGAACAGGCTCAACGGGCCATGTGGTCCCTATGTTCTTATGTAAATATTGATTTTTAGATGTAAAATGGGTGCAAAGCATGTCAGTTTAGTAGTGGGATGGCCTGCGACCAATCTGCACAAGTGTGGCCTCACTGCTAAACTCATAGACACTTGACACTTTTTCTAGATGTTCAGGGAGGACAAAGCCATATTACATATGTCATATTCCTGAGACATGACAGCTGTAAAAGAACCCCTTTATCAGTGATGACCATGACAGATGTTGGACCTGTCTCCCACATGATTCTTGAGGACCCTTGTGGCTGTCCACTCAAAGTAAGTTATTAACTTTAGGGGGAGCCAGGAGGATCAGGAAATGCCCTCTGCACCCCACCTGCCCCCCACCACCCTCAGTTTCCAGGATCTACACCTACCTGAGGATAAAATGCAACCACGTTTACTTTGCTGGTGAACTGCCTGGCGATGCACAGCAGACATCTGCAGTTTCTTGGTCTAGTATAAATGAAGCCCCAGGTCCAATTCTAAATGGGCCTCAGGCCTATCTGTTCCACTGCAGGGATCATTCTTTGCATCCAGTTCGCACCAGAAGGTTGGCACTTTGCAATTTCTAGAAGATGCCGTCTCGGACAATGCAGTATAGTACTGTCATGGTACTTCACTATATTCTGTAGCAAGGTTTGAATCCACAAGCATTTGATTCAGAGGTCAGAGTACTACCAACTGTGCCAAACTGATCGGTACCAACTTATTACTTTGCTGTCTCTGTCCCTCCTTCCACTCCTGCCGATTTATTGTTTCTTTAAACATAGCTCTTTTTGTGTAAGTCTTCTTGGGTTAAGCAAGGAAAAGCTTTGATAAGATGTGGTTTTGGTAGTAATGAGAAAAATGGGGTTAGAATGCTAGTTTTGCAAAACATGGACCATGATGAAAGGGATTGTTAAGAAACATGGGAATAAGAGAATTTTTTAATGATCAGCTATTTTATCTCATGGCATTTTTGTAGTAGACATAAAGACAATGGAGAGAAGATTCTGATGGGAAAAGTCAAGGTCAGTACCAAACTGTCAAGGAACCAGACAAAATACACCACAGGCAGAATTTTGCCCTTGTTGGGCGGGCTCGGTAGGGGCAGTCAGGAAACCGACCGCCGCTTTTTATTCAGGGCTGGACCGCAATTTCACACTGGCGGGCCAATTAAGGTCTGCCCAGCGTGAAACACAAGCAGCAGTGCTCAGCACTGCCTGTGTGGGGGTGGGGGAGGAGCGTGAACTTCGTACATGCATGCGAGTGCATGCTTGAAAATCTCCCTTAGGCAGCTCTGTGCTGTCTCAGTTAGATGAACAGTTTTCAAAGTAAAAAATAAAGATCTTAAAAATGTTACAAAACATGTCCCCTCATGTGACATAGTCACATGAGTAGTAAATAAATTTTTTAATTTTTATTTTTTATTTAATGTTGGAAATCATCCTGCCCGTGGATGAGGTTTATAAAAAAATTCAAAGGCCGCTTGGCCTTTTCGCCTGCCCACCAACCATAAGGATGGACAGGAAGCAAACAATTTATTTTAATTACCTCTTTAATGGCCTTAAAAGGCAGTTTGATTGTTGGCAGGCGCGCTGCTGACTCTGGCGTATGCCTGCTGACTGAAATATTGTGCGAGTGCACGATGATGTCATCACAACGTCATCGCACATCATTTTACACCCACCCGCCAAGCTAAAAATCAGCCCCATTTTAATGAGGTAGGGAAGGAGACTCCAGGACCCTCCGTCAGCTTCAGTTCTACATGAGTATCATGGCAAACAAAATGGCAGTGCTGCCCAAGCAGAAGGGATTAAATTCCAAATTTTCCACCTGTGCTCTGCTTTTTTTGAAATGCCTGCCAATTATTAACAAAGAAAACTAACATTAAAATCATCCTGCTGCTTATATTATGGGATATTTTGAAGTATCATAGAACATAAATGAGTTATCATGTACAGTTCTTGAAATCATTTTGAAAATTGTTTATATAAAACAAATTCTGTTTATTGGTGCAAGCCTCTCAACCACGAGAACAGGTGATAAACAGAATTGATAGGTTCTCACTCATGAAGGAGCAAGGGATCCAGCTGTAGCACTCTGACCCTCCGGCTTGTTTATCTTACAAGAATCAGCATGAATTTCATGCATACTCTCCTCTGAGAGGGTGAAGTTTCCAGCAGGTGTTGTAAGTTCAAACTGAAACTACAAAATCTTAATCATTAGTTTCGTGTCACATGGAAGCAGGAGGCAAGCTCATGTATTTTTAATGTATATTTTTAAAGTGGTAACATTTGTTGACCAAAAATGTGGAAACTATATTTACAGCTCAGGCATCTAATGTAAGATGTGGCCTGTGCCTGTAATTCTCCACACACTTCAAACATTTCCTTCTGTCCTTGTGGGCAGATGCCAAGCAGAAACTGTCCATTTTCCTAAAGGATGGAAAAGAAAATCAAAAGGATAATCACTTCATGAACACAGACAGCTCCTACCTGTAAACTGTCATTGGTAGAGATTTTGCTTAGGTTGTCATCATTTGCCTTCATGTTTTGCCAGTCTCCCTGCCCACTCCCAAAGAGCAGCAAGGGAGCATAAGAACATAGGAACATAAGAAATAGGAGCAAGAGTAGGCCATTCTGTCCCTCAAGCCTGCCCCACCATTCAATAAGATCATGACTGATCTGCTCCAGGCCTCAGCTCCTCTTTCATGCCAGCTCTTCATAGCCCTCAACTGCCCAATATTTCAAAAATATATTTACCTTCTCTTTAAATACTTTCAGTGATCTACCCTCCACAACTCTCTGGGGTTGAGAATTCCAGACATTCACTACCCAGACTTTCACTACCCTCTGAGAGAAGAAATTCTTGTGTATCTCAGTTTTAAATGAGTGTCCCCTTATTCTGTAACTATGTCCCCTAGTTCAAGATTCCCCCACTAGTGGGAACATCTTCTCAACATCTACCCTGTCAAGCCCCCTCAGAATCTTGTACGTTTCAATAAGATCACCTCTCATTCTTCTAATCTCTAATAAATAAAGCCTAACCTGTATAGTGTTCATCTCCAGGTCCCACCTTGGCTTTTACCCCTATTCTTCTGGGTTATAAGGCTAAAACACCTCACCCTGGACCACCATTTCCACCTCCCCTTCAGGTTCTTCCTTTACCATTTCATTCTCATTCACAGCCTTTTTCACTGAAGTCTCTTCCAGCTGTCAGGCCTCAATATTTGTACAGAGGTCCATTCATCTTCAATTTCAATCTTCACTTGAACTCAATCCCCCTCACTGACCGCCCCACCCATCCCCACCACCGCCACCCCACCACTCCTAGAGTCAACCCTTTACTTTTTGTTTAGCAATAACAACTTGTATTAATAATAATGTGAAGGCTATGGGCCCTGACAGCATATGGTATTGAAGACTTGCATTTCAGAACTAGCTACACTCCTAGCTAAGCTGTTCCAGTGCAACTGCGTCACTGGCATCTACCAGAGAAAGTGAAAAATTGCCTAAGTGTGTTCTGTCCACAAAAAGCAGGACTAGTTCAATCCAGCCATTCACCATTCCATCAGTCTACTCTCAATCATCAGCAAAGCGATGAGTTTTAGTGCTGTCAAACTGCGCTTACCAATAACCTGCTCACTGCTGCTCAGTTTGCCTTCCATCAGGGCCACTCATCGCCAGACCTCATTACAGTCTTGGTCAAAACATGGACAAAAGAGATGAATTCCAGAGGTCAGGTGAAAATGACTGGCCTTGACATAAAGACTGCATTTAACAGTGTAGCATTAAGGGGCCCATGCAAAATTGAAGTTAATGGGAATTGGGGGGGATAATTTCCATTGATTGGAGTCATACCTAAAACAAAGGAAAATGGTTGTAGTTGTTGGAGGCCAATCACCTCAGACCCAGGATATCACTGCAGGAGTTCCCCAGGATAGTGCCCTAAGCCCAAACATCTTCAGCTGCTTCATCAATGACCTTCCCTCCAATAAAAGATCAGAAGTGGGGATGTTTACTGATGATTGCACAGCGTTCAGTACTATTCACAACTTCTGAGATACTGATGCATTCTGTGCCCACATACAGAAAGACCTGGAGAACATTTGGGTTTGAGCTGATAAGTGGCAAGCAATATTTGCATCACACAAATGCCGGACAATGACCATGTTCAACAAGAGAGAATCTAACCATCTTGCCTTGATATTCAATGGCATTACTATTGCTGAATTCCCACTAGCAACATCCTGGGGGTTACCTTTGACCAGAAACTGAACATGACCAACCATTAAAATACTGTGGCCTGAGCAGGTAAGAGGCTCAGAATTCTGCACTGAGTAACTCACCTCCTGTCACCCCAAAGCCTGTCCACCATCTATTAGGCACAAGTCGGAAGTGTTTTGGAATGTTCTCCACTTGCCTGGATGTGCTCCACAAACACTCAAGAAGCTCGACACCATCCAGGACAAAGCAGCATGCTTGATTGGCATCCCATCCACCACCTTAAACAGTTAATCCCTCCATAATTGTGGCAGCAGTGTGTACCATCTACAAGATGCAATTCAGCAACTCACCAAGGCTCCTTCACCAGTATCTTCCAAACCTATAACCTCTTCCACCTAGAAGAACAAGGGCAGAAGATGCATAAGAACACCACCACCAGCAAGTTCCCTTCCAAGCCACACACCATCCTGACTTGGAACTATATCGCTCCTCCTTCACTAGCATTGGGTCTACCTAGGCCACGTAAAATGCAGTGGCTCAAGAAGTTCCATATCAAGGGCAGTTAGGGATGGGTACTATATATTGGCCTTGCCAGCAATGCTCACACCCCATGAATGAATAAAAAACATGCCTTTACTGCAAAGCACATCCCAAGTTGCTTCACAGGTGCAAGGAAAATTACAGGGCAGAAGTTAAAAATGATGTAGAAGGCTTAGTCAAAGAGATGGGTCTTGAAAACTTTCTTAAAATACTAGAGAGATTTAGGGAAGGAATGTCAGAGAGGTAAAAGCCAGGAAGTTGAAGGCTCTGCTACTGATGGTGGGGGCAAAGAGAGAGGTGTTGCTCCAGTCTGAACAATAATGTTTTGGTGGAGGTGTGAATACAGGATTGAAGGAGATTTCAGTGTTAAGGTGAGGGAAAGGACAGTAATTTAGAGACAAGGACAATAATTTTCAGTTTAATATATGAGGAAAGGGAGCCAGTGTCAGCCAGCAAGGATGGGAGGATGAGGAAGAAAGACATAAGGCAAGACAAGATATGGAAAGCAGCATATTTCACAAATTGTGGTTTTTAGAAAGTGAAGGAAGGTAGATGGTGGGTGTTATTAGAATTGGGAATAATTGGAGCATTATCAAGTAAGCTATAAGGAACAACTGTCTAGATTTATACAGTGCTTTTTTCAGAATAACCTCTCAATGTACCAACAGAGCTATAATCAGAAAAAAATTGACTCCAAGCCAAAAATGGAGCTACTGCGAGAGGTGTGGAAAAGCTTAGTCCTAGAAGTGCGATGGAGGTATAGAGAGAAATTGGAATCCCGTCCCTGAGTGGCAAAGAAGTAAGAGTCAGTAAAATTGAATATTCTGGAGGGATTGTAAAGCTGAAGAATGTTACACATACTGAGAGGGGTGAGACCATGAAGTGATTTGAACATGAGGGTGAGAATTTTAAATTGGACATGATGAAGGATTGGAGAGGTAGGTGGGGGCAATGTAGATTACCAATCTCAGGAGTAATGGGTGAGTGAAGTGTGATGTGAGATAGGATACAGCTTTGGATGAACTGAAGAATACAGAGCATGGAAGATGGGATGTCAGTCATTGAAGTAATCAAATCTGGAAGCAACCAAGTTAAGGATGAAAGTTTTAGCAGTAGCTCAGCTAAGACAAGGTGGAGGCAAGAAATACTATGAGGTTAGTCTTTATGACGGAAAGGACATGTGTTTTGAAACTCAGTTCAGGGTCAAATTGGACACTGAGGTTGCGAATAGTTGGGCTGCACCTGAAATGGTCGTGGAGGTGGATGGAATTGGTCAAGGGCACAAAGTTTTTGGTGAGGGTTGAAGAATAAGGTTTTATCCTTCCTGAGACTAGATATCAGAAAAGCACTCTGACTGCACAGAGACAGCAGAATTATTTATAAAGGTTGTGGAGAGAGAGAGCTGAGTATCATCAGTGTACCTTTGGAAGTGGATTCAATGTCTTAAGATGATAATGCCAAGGGACAGTATACTTGAGGACATTGATTGTTTCCTTATGACATTTCATGTGGTAGTATACCTCCTCTTGTAGACCAACTCTGCAGCTGTGCCTAGATTCCTAATGGGGTCATGATAAGGGATAACCCTTGATGGTCAGCAGCCAACCTAATGATGGAACAAAGATGGCACAGGATTAATGCATAATGACCGCCAGGCAACTGAACATAGGACTGGATAGTGAGGAAATGGAATTTCCTTCTATTCCGAAAGATGCCAGGATCATGTTATAGAGCAAGGGAATTCGGGTGCGGGCTATTTAATTTTTGGTATAAACCTATCAGAATTTCAAATTACATGAGGTCTCATGTATATGCTGTTATAGTTCCAATTCTACATCTCTGATTTGATATTCTTCCATGTCTGGAGAATTGGTCTAATGTTTTGCTTTTTTTTATATATGTTGGCCCTATACTCATTGGAGTTTAGAAGAATGAGAGGTGACCTTATTGAAACATATAAGATTCTTAGGGGGCTTGACAGGGTAGATGCTGAGAGGTTATAATCCCCTTGTGGGACAATCTAGGACCAGAGGGCATAATCTCAGAGTAAGGGATCGCCCATTTAAGACAGAGATGAGGAGGAATTTCTTCTCTCAGAGGATGGTGAATCTGTGGAATTCTTACTGCAGGGGGCTATAGAGGCTGGGTCATTAAGTATATTCAAGGCTGAGATAGACAAATTTTTAATCAGTAAGGGAATCAAGGGCTATGGGGAAAAGGCAGGAAAGTGGAATTGAGGATTATCAGATCAGCCATGATCTCATTGAACAGCGGAGCAGACTTGATGGGTCAAATGGCCTGCTCCTGCTCCCACGTCTTATGACCTTATGTGACAGTGCTCTGTCACTAGGAGTGACATTTATGAAAATCTGTATTTTACTATTCATACTGCTTGAATCATTTGGAACTGCTCTGAACTATCAACTAATTTTTGTCAGATTGACAGCGCAGCCCATGTTATATAATATTAAAATGTTCAAGCTCAAACTGTAAATCAATTTTAAAACATTCTTTGGTCTCTTCATACATGTCATAAAGCCTATGCAAAGTTTTGTACATTCTGATGTGATTTACAGAACCACATGTTCTGATGGTAAACAGAGTTGACAGAATCTTATTCGCCTGAGGAAAAAAGGGTCCCAGGTGTGATATTCACATGGGTCATTTCTGATGAACCTGAGGCTTGTGTTTATCTCTAAAGTATCAAATGCTTTCCCCTTTGAGAGAATTGTTTCAAGTTAGCATGAAATCTAACAGGAATCACAGGTGTGTGGGCATTCGATGATTGATTTCGTACCACATGGGAAATGAAGCAATCTTAAGTTTTAAGAAATAACAAGATAATATCTGGCATTTTGACCAAGCATTTCTAGAAACATTTGCCCACTTGTTCCCCTAGAAAATTGGGTTCAGTATGCTTCAGATTTCAAGACTGGGCATTCATTTTTTCCTAAAGTCTGCGAGGAGAGTATTTGTCAAGGCCAGTTTGCAGGGATGGGGTCACAATGCGCAATCACCCCATACTCTGTCGTGTTTAGACAAGGAGCACACAAATTGCATGTTGCCTTCTCATCTAAATGATTTCAGGATGCAGCTGAGTGCTGAACACACTGCTGACTGGTTGCATGCTGAAAAGGGGACCTATCAGTATACATTGCTAGCACATGTTTCTCCTCGTCTGCATGCTTAAAGACGGCTTGCTCCTCTTAACAGGGAGCTGCATTCATTGAATTGAATGCAGCCACAGATTGCCTTGAAGACTTGGTGAGAAACAAAAGCACAGAAAATGGAGTAACAGGCCAAAGAGGTGTGGTAACTTGAGACATAATATACCTTTAAGACAAGTATTGTAATGTAAGGTCACAAGATCTTATTGTCCAATAGCAGAGTAGCATGGGCTACCTCTATGTGGGAGAGTCTTGGTTTAGTTACTGAGGAGTGAAGACAGAGTTTTAATGTTGTGAACACATAAGTATAGTTGTAGAGTTAGATTGTAAATAAACAGCATGGGCAGAATTTTCTGCCTGTCGGGTGGGCGCGCCCAACCCAATCTCCGGCAGGCGGGGAGACGATCCCTGCTGGAGAAGCAGGCCCTGCCGCCATTTTACGTGGGTGGGCCAATTAAGGCCCGCCCAGCGTGACGTCCGGCAGGAAGCGCTATGCACTTCCTGTGCAGGCGGGGGGGATTCCCCAAAAGCGAGAGTGCGCTCTTTCACGCATGCGCACGAAAGAGCGCACATCTCTCTGAGGCTAAGTGCTGCCTCAGGGAGATCGCTTACACTTTTAAAAAGATTGAAAGTAGAAAAAAAAATTCCCTAACATGTCCCCCTCATGTGACAATTTCACATGAGATGGGACATGTTCATAAATTACAGTAAAACTTTATTAAACTTTTTAGAACCCTGCATGAAACCTCATCCAGCCAATGGATGAGATTTCATGTTTTTTCTATTTGCCGCTGGGGCTCCTGGCCTGTCCACCAACCTTAAGGTTGGACGGGCAGGTCCTTTAATTGTTTAAATGATCCTGTCAATGGCCTCAATTGACCATTGACAGGTCAGCGGGCCCGCAGCTGATTTTGCCGTGCCCCCGCCTTCCTGAAAATTTAAATGGGGCGGGTTGACGTCAGGGGTTCCGCCCAATGTCATCCTGTGTCATTTTACATGTTGGCGAGTGGGCCCCACCCCCTGCTCGCCAATGGCAAAATTCTACCCCATGTGTTTATTCTAACAATGACCTCCTGATGTTCTCTGTCTGTATTCCGACACAGTCGCCCCAAACAAAGTATGCAGCCCAGATCCTTTAGTCCCAGCAAACAAAGGGCAGTGGATCCAACAAACTGGCGACAAGAGTAAAAGCACAAAAAGCCAATAAACTAACAACAAGAGAAAAAGCATGAAAAATCATGGAAGAAATGAGATAAAAATGCAAGAGAGAAAAACAAAGGAAACTAGAAGAACTAAAATCAGCCTGTATCTCACATGGTAGATGTAAGTTAAAGAAAATTTCCTTCTGAGCATCGAATTAATTCCCTAAAAGATGCTGCAATTTGGAAGAGTAGAGTCATTTGCTCCAACCTTGGACGACTGGTCTCATTATGTTGAACTATGTCCTCTTCTTCCAGGCAAGCGACATTGTGGGGGAGGAGAAGATGTGCGTGATCCTTCTGTTCACATGTGGGAGTAAGACTTACTGATTAATTTCACAAAAGTTGAAACATTGTTCCAGTCATCTACGCTTCTGGTACATTTTGATCCAAAGAAAGAGTTGATATTAACATGTGATGCATCAGCTTATGGAGTAGAAGCGGTGCTTTCTCGTCGAATGCATGATGGGTCAGACGACCTATAGGTTATGTGTTGAGAACACATAGTACTGCAGAGAAAAAGTACTCAAAAATTGAAAAAGAAGGCCTGGCAATCATTTTTGGCGTTAAAAATTTCATCAATATGTGCAATTTGTTGTCACTTTACTATCATAATGGATCACAAGCCATTATTAGGACTACTCAGTGAAGACAAGGTTGTACCCCCTATAGCCTCAGCAAGAGTACAAAGATGAGCATTGATCTGGGCAGCGTATGAGTATACTTTTATTCATAGACCCGGAAGACAAATTGCTAATGCAGATGTGCTTAGTCATTTACCTTTACAGGTGAAAGATGAGGATGTTCCAATTTCTCGGGAACACATCTTGGGGAGAATTTTCCCCATGTCGGGCGGGCCAAGCAGGCATCGGCAGGCACGGACCCGATTGCCGCCTGCAATTGTGTTCGCACCGCCATTTTATGTGGGCGGTCCAATTAAGGCCCATCCAGCATAATGTGCAATTCCCAAGGATAGCAGGAGTGGGTAGGCGATGGTGGGAGTGCAATGACCGCTGGGTCTAATGGCACCCTGGCGGCCGGTTTAAATGAAGTGTTGGCAGCCTTGGAAGGGCTGCTCATAATGGCAAGTAGAAGGGCTCACCAGAGGGCTTCTGGAGAGCAGGCCAGTCCGGAGGGTAGGCCAGCAGAGCAGGCCAGGCCGGATGGTAGGCAGTGGGGCAGTGTGCCTCGCGGTTTTCAGGTGAGTGCCTAGCTGCCCTCCTGGAAGAGGTGGTAGCACAGCGGGAGGTCCTGCTTCCGAGGGACTGGAGGCGGAGGCCCCTCCTCCTGACCAAACGTGCCTGGGAGGAGGTGTCCAAGAGAGTCAGCTCCCAGGATGTGGTGCAGCGCACTTGGGTCCAGTGCCGCAAGGGATTCAACGACCTCCTGCGCTCGGGAATGGTTAGTACCATGTTGGCAGAGGTCACTTAATACAGCCGTCAGTCTTTCCCCCCAAGGCGCCCAGTCAGGGCACTTCACACTCACTTGAGGTGCGGGTGGAGACAGAGAGTGCCCTGGGCGCTGGCAGTCGGAGGACTGCTGGGGACCAGGCACATGCTCAGTCAGTGGCTGATGATGTGCCTCTGGAGTCGTCTGTGAGGCAGGAAACACTGGAAGTACAGCAGGGTGTGCAGGAGGATCTGGTGGAGATACATGAGGGAATGCGTGGCATGGTCTCCGTGCTGGAGGAGTGCATGCAGAGCATCAGTAATGCAATGAGCCTCATGGCCGAGTGTCATGCTTCCTCCATGGAGGGAGTGGCGACTCTCATGGAGAAGCTCCTCCAGGAGAACTATCAGGGCTTCCTGGGGTTGTGCTTGGACCTGCAAACCCTCACATCGGCATTGACCTCAGCTTGTCAGTGCCAGTGTGGGAGATGATTTGGGTGCCTGATGTCCCAGCTCAGTGGCCATCCATCTACGGTGAGCAGGGAGGTCCAAAGCGACCTCACGTTGACGCAGCAGCTGCCTGTTATCTCTGTGGGCTCCTCTCAGGGCGCTCCGGATGAGGGCAGCAGATCCTCCGCCCCTCTGCTAGTAACCATGGCATCCGATGAGGCTGCGGCTAGTAGGGAGATGCCAGCTGTGGAACTGGCTGGTCCCTCCCAGGTGGGACCGTCAAAGGCTCCATGGGCCAAAGATTGCTCGCCAAGGTCATTGAGGCCAACAGGACAGCACAGTGAGCAGGCTGTCTCAGATGCCAGTGCCAGCAAGGGGGGAGCACCTAGATGGAGCACCCAGAAATGTAAATGTAAGGCACCTTAGACACACCACGGGTTTCTCACTGGTGCTTTTATGTTGCCCCACTATTAGTCCATTAACACTTGGTGTGATGTGCAACACCTTTGTATTTGTTTTTTTCTGAACTTCATTTTATTAAAACATTAAATTTTGAAACATAAGCATGGCTCAGGGTGACTCCTTTCTTCTGCAGGTGGACGGTTACCCATGACATTATGCGTGAGTTGTGTGACATTGAGATTTATTGACAAGGGCCTTAGTTAATGTTATTATCCAAGCTGATTGAGCACTCAGGTATCGAGTGTGGGGCCTGCAGCCCTGACATGTGTTGAAGGCCCATCTGTGGTGGGATAGCTGAAGGTTCGTTGGATTAAAGTCTCCTGGGTGTCCCTGCCTCTCTGGAGTATGCCCGGGTCAGCATCTACCCACTCAGCATTCTCCTGAGCATGCTCATCCTTGGACTCACTGCTGGGCTCATTGTGTCTCACTCGTTGCCCCTTTCCAGCACAAGATTGTGGAGGTGCAGCTTGCAACCACTATCAGCGACACACGATCTGGGGGGTACTGGAGTGTGCCTCCTGAGTGGTCCAGGAATCGGAAGCGCATCCTGAGAAGACCGATGGTTCTTTCTACCACTGCCCTTGTGGAGAGGTGACTCCTATTGTACCGCTGCTCAGCCTCTGTTCTTGGATGGCAGAGAGGCGTCATGAGCCATCTTTTGAGGGGGAAGCCCTAGTCACCCAGCAGCCATCCATCCAGTCGTGCTGGAGCACTGAAGAGCCTCAGCACCTGGGAGTGTCTGAGGATGTAGGTGTCATGGGAGCTGCCTGGGTACCTTGCACAAACTTGCAGAATCTGCATCTTGTGATCACACACTATCTGCATGTTCATGGAGTGGAATCCCTTCCTGTTGATGAAGGCTCCCGGATCACTCACTGGCATCTTGATGGCCACATGTGTGCAGTCTATTGCACCCTGGATGCAGGGGAACCCAGCAATCACTACAAAGCCTCTGGCTCGCTCTGTCTGACTGGCCTCGTCCCAGCGGTAGTGGATGAAAGTCAATGCACGCCTGAACAGAGCGTCTGTCACCTGCTTGACACAAGTGTGGACAGCTGGGAGCCTCCACAAAGATCACCCACCTGGAAAGAGCCAGACACATTGGCGTTGAGGGCAGCCATGACCTTCAGTGCCACTGGCATGGGCTGCCCACCCACACAGTGGCGCTGATCTCAGGGCCTATCATCTGACAGATGGAGGTGACTGACTCCCTTGAGAGATGGAGCCTCCTTCGGCACTGCACCTCAGATATTGAGGTAGCTGCTTCACCGCCTTTATGCTTCTGCGACCCCTTCCGCCTTGGACTTCCTATTGACCCTGCGCCCCTTGTGCCTGTGCCTCTCCTCCCAAAGGTGGCTCTGCTGGAGGCTGAATGTGGACTCCTGGCCTCCTCCCCTTTCTGGCCCTCCCTTCCTCCTCAGAGGAAGTGCCTCTAGTAGAAAGCACAACTCCCATTCCCAGGCTAAGGGAAGGCTTCCTGAAACCTGTAGGCCCCAGAAATGATCTTTACTGTAGAGTCCTGACCTGAAGGCTGTTACTCCTGTCCAAACAGCTGTGAAGAGTTTTGAAGTATTCCTGCTCACACAGGCAAGTATCAGTAACTTTCACAATTAAATATCTGACAGATCACACTAGCGATCCTGCTCACCCCTCTTATCCTGCCCGTGGATGAGGTTTATACAAATGTCTCCTACCCGCCTGCCTGTTGTGCCCATGCGACGTCCTGAAGATCACACGGGCCCCGAAAAATAGCAGACAATTGCTGCCTCAAGGGCCTTAACTCAATGATCAATTAATGGCGGGCGTGCATCGGAGAACATCGCACGCCTGCCCACCTAAATATTGCGATGGCACGTGGTGACATCGGGATGCTCACCTGATGTCACCTGCGCGTCATTTTACGTGTCGGCGTGCAGAGCCCGCTCCCGCAAGCCAACAGGAAAATTCTAGCCCTTGTTATTGAACTTCCTGGACTCATCACCGATATGTGCTCAACAAATTAACGAACCGAGACCCCATCTTATCCAAAGTGAGGAATCGAGTTCTTTCTGGATGGTCAAGAAACCAAGAATGAAACCATATTTTCAAAGAAGATACGAGATAACCAGCCAGGAAGGTATTTTAATGTGGGGAGCTCGTGTAATTGTTCCTCTGAAAGGACGAAAACCACCGTTATCTGAGCTTCACAGTTCACATCCCGGAATTTCTAAAATGAAGGCTATTAATAGCACGTAGCTACATGTGGTAGCTGGGAATGGTGAGATAGAAAACTTAGTAAAAAGTTGTATGCAATGTCAACGAGTACAAAAATTACCTGCAACAGCCCCATTACACCCCTGGGAATGGCCAAAAAGACCATGAGTAAGTGTACATGTCGATTATGTGGGACCTTTTATGGGCACAATGTTTCTCCTTATAATAGACGTGCATTCAAAATGGATGGATATTTACAAAGGTCACCCACATCTTCAGCGACAATAGACAAGCTATGACAAAGCTTCACTATAAATGGATTACCTGAAGTCCTGTTATCAGATAGTGGAACAATATTCACAAATGCTGAATTTAGCCAATTCACAAAACTCAATGGTATTGTTCATGTGAAAACATCTCCATACCAGCCCTCTTTCAATGGACTTGCTGAGAGAGCAGATCAGACGTTTAAATTTAGCATAAAGAGATTGTCTGGAAATTCAATAGCAACTAAATTAGCATGATTTCTATTCCACTATTGAACCACCCCTCATTCGACAACAGATGTCACACCTGCTGAACTGTTAATGAAACGTCGTCTCCATTCGAGACTGAGCCTAATTATGCCAAACTTGGTGGGGGGGGGTTATGACGGTAAAAAGAAGGCAGGAAAATCAGAAAATGGGAACTGATTGACACAGTTGGGACAGAACATTTCATGTAGGAGAGAAAGTACTTGTGAAAAATTTTAGAGGAGGACCAGCATGGTTATTCAGTGAAATAAGTGCTATAATGGACCTCTTTCCTAGGAAAGTTGAAGATTGAATAATAAGAAGACATGTAGATCACATTTGAAGTGGAGAAGCCAAATATCCAGAAGTGATTCCACCAGTGCTCAAGACTGAATCAACATTTCCTGTGGAAAGAACTCAACCAAGTACAAATGTATTTGAAGGGCTGACTATACCTGAATGAGTTGAAGAAACAAATTTACAGGTAACTGCTGTAGAACCTGAACTTCAGATGAGTTCAGCAAGGGAAATTCCAAAGCAAATTTCAGAGCTGTAGAGTTGAGACGTTTGATACGCTTAAGGTAACCCCCAGAGAGACTGGCTTTGTGAATAATTGAACTGTGTAAATAACTTGATGTATTGAAAAATTGTAAAATATATTTTTCAATAAAGGGGGAGGGAGTTAGTAATTTGAGATGTAATATACCTTTAAGACAAGTATTATAATATAAGGTCACATGATCTTTTTGCCCAACAGCAAAGTAGCCCAGGTTACCTCTATGTAACAGAGTCTTGGGTCAGTCACTGAGGAATGAAGACAGAGTTTTTAATGTTGTGAACACATAAGTATAGTTGGAGAATTAAAGTGTAAGTAAACAGCATATGTTTATTCTAACAACGACCGCCTGATGTTCTCTATCTGTTTATCAACGCAGTCACCCCAAACAAAGCTTGCAATCCGGATCCTTTAGACCCAGCAAATCAAAGGCACTGGATCCAACAAGAAGGAGCTCCCAGGTTTTCTGATGTGGCACTGGAGGCATTAGTACAGGAGATGGAAAGGAAGAGAGATACAATGTTTCTACCAGAGGGCCAGGATTCCCTCAAGGCAGACCCTGAGAAGGGAATGGGTGTAGGTGCCAGTGAGATAAATTCCTGGAGTCTGACCCCAAGGAGGTGGGGTGGGGGGGGGTTATCCATCAAGTGGTTAGGGGAGGGCATTAAGTGGAATTGCGTGGTCCAACTTGTCAGATCGTGCCGCAAATCAGCCTTAGAAGCTGATTGAGGTCACAATCTGCCCATTCTGCCTACTTCTAGTGCAAACCCTATGCCAGCAGCATCAGTCAGGTCTGGAGGTGGCTGGAAATGCTCTGGCCATTATTTCACTTTTGGGCTCCATGGGTCTGAAATTCCTGGGCACCTGGTGAGAGGGCTGGGTGGGGGATGGGTGGATGAGTTGCTGACAGCATAGGTGGACTAAAATTAGAGATAGGATTCAATTCCACTAAGTCTCCATTTCTTGCTTTACGCAACCAAATTTTACCAAAAGACAAGCACTTCATCCATACCTCCCCCGCCCTCCCCATGCATCAGAAAAGGTGGGACTTGTAGAATGTCACAAAATGAAATCGCAAAGATTACCCCTCAAGTCACCCCTCATGTAAAGGCTGCCTATTTCATAATTTGTGTGCCAGGACCATATCCTGCTGGAAGTTGGCTCAATAATTGTTCTAGATTCTCAATTACAATGGATCATTGTCAATTGATTGTCATCAGGAAAGCAGCAACTTGATTCTGTGTTATCCTTCTATATTTTCTGACATCTTGAGCCCTTAAAATTGCAGCACAATCACACACCAAAATTCCACTTACCCACTTCCATACAAATGATGCTGACCCGGCAAGCTGGTAAGGGGACAGACCAGCAGCAGCAGCAGACCAGTGATCAAGAAACTTTCAGCAACAGAGTGGGGCCACTACAACTCTGGGGTTTTAGTAGGTTTTGGGGAAACAAATATTCAGCAAATTGCTAATTATCAATCAAGATTGTGTTTTTAGTGTAATGTTAAGACTTCTGTTTAATCAGATACGTACAATATATATTTTATATCAAAATCAGACAGTTCAGATTAGTTCCCTTTCAAATGAAATATAATGAATAAACATTTTTTAACCACATTTATTAAATAATTCTCTAATATTCATCCGGGTTATAAAGTGAAAATTGTTAAGTGATTGAAGAATCAGGCTTAATTACAAACTTGCAGGAAAATTCTGTTTTCAAGAGGTTAATATTGTCTGGAATGGATTGTATTGTTGTTAATGGCAGTGAGATACCCCCACCATTGTACTGATTTTTTAAACTATCTTCCCCTTCAATAAGGTTCACAGTCTGTGGTTGTTACATCAATGATAACTTTATCAGAACTGTCAACATTAGAAGATGTTGGTGCAACATAGGTTATAAACCCATTTTAAAAATGAAGAACTATTTTTTTAAGGGTGATATATGCTACCCTGTCATTTGGTGGTTTTCGAATCATTCTGTGAATATTGGCACATGCCCAAGAATGTCTTGCCTTAATTTCTGAAACACTGTCAACTAACATAAGGAAAACATTGTATGATTACAGACAATATTTTGGTATATATAGCAACAAAAATAACCTATTAGTAAGTCAACCAATACAAAAAAATATAGAAATGTTTTTAGATAGACAGAAATCTGATGATGTTGAGGACACCCTGGGATCCCCACGCAGACAGACTAGTGTCAAACAAGCCTTGTTTGAAAATCAAGGCTGCACACTATTTTTTTAGGCAATGGCCCAGATTTTGTGGTTGTAATGATGGAAAAACTGTTAGCGTTCAATACAGCTGTGAAACAGACAGCAACTTCCGACACACACACAAGCCCAGTTAAACGTGGAAATCTAGAAGTTGCTGTTAATGATTTCCTGCTGTTGATATCACCACAGATATAAATCTCCAGAAATCACTTGAATTTACATAAACTTCACTTTTCATGCTCTAATCTTGCTGTAAAAACCTTTACTCAAATGAGATGTAACTGGGTTTTTAACTCGTAAGCCGGCATTTTCCTGCCCCGCTTTTGGTGGGACCAGAAGATCTCAGCAGCTGGTGAGGCTAGAAAATCAGGCCATAATTACTGCTGAGCAACCTCTCTGGCCATGAAAAGCTAATTTTATATTTATAGAGTGTCAAATGTATCTATTATGATAAAAACATAGGTTTTTAAGATAGTAAAATTTAATTATTTTTTAAAAAACAGTTTATGATATTTCAGCTTCTACCTTAATCTTAATTGTATGTTACAACATTTATCTTGCTGCCTGTAAAAAATAATTAAAAATGAAGGATAATTAGTGCATTTTACGCTCTGGATTGCTGCCTGTGAGAATTCTTCTTTGAGATTGGCTCTTTATCCTGCTCATGACATCACTGTAGCTGGACACCAGAAATCCCCCTACAATTGAGGCCAGAATCAAAATTAACAACAGGAAAGGGGAAATCTATGCTGCAGAGATCATTAGTTCCTTATGAGCAAGTTTCTTCAAGGCCAGCTACGACCACTGTCACTTTGCCAATAACGATAAAATCCAGGCCAAATAAGCTTTTTACTAAAGGCCAAGTTTACATGATAGGATCTTTTGTTGTGTCTTTCTCTCTTCACTTTCAATTGGATTATGCGAGACTCTCCTAGCTTTAAACAAGATTAAAGCTTTCTACCATATTTCAGCAAACCAGACTAGTGCAACAGTGTTTGTTCGGCAAAAAATCTAAGAAGACACAAAAATACCATTAGCACAAATGAAGTATTAACAAAAAAATGGATATAGGAAATAACAACCCTGAATCAACAATGATTTTGATCATTTCCCTAATTTTCTATGATTTTTATTTGTTCAGTGCTAATGAAGAATGGAAATGTTTACTTTAATATTGTTTATATTCTAAGATTAGTTATTCAATTAAATTATAGCTTATGTCAAACAAAAGTGTGCGAGTTAAGCTTTCAGAAATGGAATGCTGTAATATGTTTGCATCTCACTGTAAATATTTAAGCATATACATCACTCTGAACTTGAAAGTTTCAGAGCTAGAATGAAAACTGAAAGAAATACAATCTAATGAGTTTGATTCAATTTCTTAAATTTGTTTCAGCAATTGCTGCTCAAATGATCCCTAAGAGGTTCACACACACTTAAAAGATGACAGATAACAGGTTGAAGTATTTTATTAAATAACTTTAATATTCAGCTTTTTATTAAAATATATTTGCATTAAATGAATTCATCAATTAAACCCTTAGTTTAACCTCAATACCAGTGAACTGCAATAATTGTGTCAGCAAAGGAATAGTTTAATTTTTGGATGAGTTTGTTAATTAACATCTTGCTTTGAGCAATTAACTAATTTGTATTAATAAGGGTTCCACTGAATTGTCACTTAATCCTAAATGTAATAAACTGTTGCAATGTTGAGCAGGTTGGACCTTTGCTCATTGCAGTTTACAAGATCTGATTAATAGAGAGCTGATCTTATTGAAACATATAAGACTCTGAAGGGGCTTGACAGGTTAGATACTGAGAGGATGGGCAGAATCATCCCAGATTTGCACTAAGTACAGTAGCAGGCAGGAAAAAAGACATGTTACCTGCTGGTCGCAATGGCGGCTGTTCACGCCATATTGTCCCAATCCCACATCATTAATCATGCATTCCTGGGAAACACATGGGACACACACAGGGTCACTGGCAGGACACCCTTCCATTCTCGCCCTGCCGTCACCTCAGGGTCAGGCCTTCGGTAAATCTGGCACCATATTTAAAGGCCACCTCTTCAAAGAGGGTTAGGAAGCAGCTGCAAACTGATGGCTGCCAAAGGGATGAATTTATCAATGCCTCCCTTGAGCGCCTACTGGAAGCAGTGGAGGCTCGCCACAATGTCCTTTTCCCCCAGTCTGGTCAAAGTCCAGCAAGCAAGGTCACCAATCCATCATGGGAGGCAGTTGCAGCAGTGGTCAGTGCTAATGTCCTGCAAAAATGGACAGCCACTCAGTGCCAAAAGAGGATGAATGGCCTCCTCCGTTCCACCAGGTTCTAATCACTCTCAACTCATGCACTCTCAAACCCATCGCACATCCACAGGGATCTCACGCCTCAAGCAACAACACCACTAACTCTCAAACACACCGTCACATCTCCATCAAGCTCATAGCATTCTCATCCCTTCCATGTCTCTGCTCACCGCACAAATATTCCATCCAGTGCCATGCATCCTACTCACACTTTCTCCATCTGTTTTCATGCAGGTGAAGCTGGCTCACAGATGCAGGGAGAGGTCCCAGACCGTGGGTGGAGTGGCCCACATTAGGTCTCTCACTCACTTTGAGGAGTGTGCCATCAAGCTGACTGGTGAGAACATGGATCGTGCCTGCGGCGACAGTGAAGTCAGCGGCGAACACCCGCATGAGGATCCTGCACCTCATCATCCCTCTCTCAACACAACTGTGAGTGCTCTCTCCTGCTTTTGACTCTGCTGCCATGCACTAATTATCTCTACTTTGGTTCACAGGGAGCGCTGCCAAGTGACTGACACTCTCAGCCAGCCAGTCCCTCATCTCCATCCATGTCCTCACCTCCATCCAAGAGGACAGCTCCTCCATTGAAGAGCTAGAAATAAGCAGCCTGGAAGACCCATCACAGTGCTTACCCACATCCTCACCAGCAGAGAGACACACACGTCAGTGGGACCCAGATCTACAGCAGGCTCAGGTTCACAATCTGGTGGTCACTACACGGACTCGTGTTTGTGGCAGCAGGACAGAGGTTCAGCCGAGCTCCCTGGCACTGGGAGGACTGCTGGGGAAAAGGCACCTGTGAAGTCTGAGTCAGATGGCGAGCCTCTGGATTCAGCCTTCCAACTCATTGTGGAGAGTCAGCAGAAGGCAGGGGAACGTCATACAGAAGCCTTCAACAGAGTGGCACATGAGTCGCAGGAGTGCGTCTGCCTGCTCTCTGATGAAGCGGTGCCCACATGTGCACATGTGAAGGTCTCCATGGGATGGTGGACTACTCGGCAGAACCCAGAGATGTACGCAGACCTGCACTCCCTCATGGTAACCACAGGGAGTGGCAGTGGCAATGCGAGAGGGAAACAGAGCACCTCAACATCCCTCCAGGTGCTCCTTCCCCTCAAGGAGTCAGGCCGGGGCCCTCTGGCACTCAAAGGGAGGAGAAGCGGCAGCTAGATAGCCCTGGGTCCTCCACTCAGGAATCTCAGAGGCTGTCCTCTCCCTCCAAGACCCCTTTGCCTGTGAGCCTCTCAATCTCATCCTCTGTCACTACAGAGAGAGCAGTTGGCCTGCAGGAGAACAGCCAAAGCAAGCTGAAGCCCCCAAGGCCTCAGATCTCCAGTGGACCCATGCTGAAGTCATCAGAGGCAACAGGGCCAACCATAAGCAGTCTTCACTCCTGCTGAGGATGTCAGGGCAGCACCTCAGCCAGGATTTTACCCTCATCTGGCAGGCTCGGCGCGGGCAGGTAGGAGCTGTCAGGAAGCCAACTGCTGCCTGCAATCGGGGCTGGACTGCGATTTCACACTGGTGGGCCAATTAAGGCCGAGTGTGAAATGCATGCTACAGCGCTCAGCACTGCCTATGTGTGAGGTGGGGGGAGGAGGGTGAGCGTACAAGTTCACGCTTGCATGCAAGTGTGCACAGGAAAAGCTCCCTGAGGCACAGAGTTGCCTCAGGAAGCTGAAGGTATAAAAAACCAAAAATAAAGATTTTTAAAAAGTTACAAAACATGCCCCCTCATGTGACTCTGCCACATGAGCAGGGACATGTTATTAATGAAAAGTTAAAATTTTTATTTTATTTTTATTTGCTGTTGGAAATCTCATCCTGCCCGTGGACGAGGTTTTCTAAAAAATGCAAAGGCTGCTTGGCCTTTTTTGCCAACCGTAAGGCTGGACGGGCAGAGAAAAATTACATTTAATTAGTACTTTAATGGCCTTAATAGGCCTGTTAATTGTCGGCAGGCGTGCTGCCGACTCCCGAGCGCGTCCAGCAACCGAAGTATCACGTGAGTGTGCAATGACGTCGGGATGATGATGTCATTTTACACTCGTTTGGGTCAGGCGCACGCCCACCCAACGAGGTAAGAATTCTGGCCCTAGAAGTGGTAGGCCTAGGAAAGCTAAGAATTTCTGATCACAAGTGGTTGCATCGGTGAACACATTTTCTCACTTTATAGTCTGAAAATATATTCACTTTCACTGAATATTGTATAATGGTGCCTTTCAGCTTTGTTTACAGGCTTCATGAGTCCTCTTACTGCATGTTCCCCCACTAGAGATTCAGCTGCACACAGCAAGCCCAAGAGAGATTCTGGAGGGAGAAGTTTGTGTGTGGCAAGGCACTCTCCCATGCACAGGGATCATTCCTCCATCACACTCATCTCAATATCCTAAGCATTTTCAATGCTGCCTGCTGGGGTTCTCTTTCAGTTGTCTATCTGACCTACAACTCCACCCACCCACTGATCGTACCCCCATGCAGCACCTGTGCCTGTCCAGCACAAGGCTCCTTTCACATTTGATTTTAGAAGCATGGTACTGGTGAAGTAAAAACAGAATTACCTGGAAAAACTCAGCAGGTCTGGCAGCATCGGCGGAGAAGAAAAGAGTTGACGTTTCGAGTCCTCATGACCCTTCAACAGAACTAGAGTCATGAGGACTCGAAACGTCAACTCTTTTCTTCTCCGCCAATGCTGCTAGACCTGTTGAGTTTTTCCAGGTAATTCTGTTTTTGTTTTGGATTTCCAGCATCCGCAGTTTTTTGTTTTTATTTATGTACTGATGAAGTATGTTTTCAGTTCCCCCGTCCTTTCCCCTCTTTCAGTCACCCATGTTCTTTCCCCTATCACTGTTGACCCCCCCCAACATCACCTTCCACCTCCCCTCCATCACTCACTAGCCAGGACCCTTTTCTTTCCGGATGTTCAGGTGAACATTTACATTCCCTACTTTCCTGAGAATCCCATCCCCATCCACATTGACTTCCCCAACCTCCTCCATCACACCTCCAGGTCTTGTGTCTGCCTCCGAGACCCACCTCCATCCCTTCTACCGCTACCATTGCACCTTCAACCTCCTAACCTACTGGCTCATTCTGCCCTCTCTCATTCTTGCCATTCCCTCCTACCACATCCACCCTCATTTTGCTCCCCACGAGGCAGTCATCAACTCCACAGACCTCTTCCTTGTGCATTTACCTGGAAATTCTCCCCACCCCTTACTCCACACCTAGTCCTTCCTCCACCCTTACTCCTTCCTCTCCCTGGAATCCTTCCCCCTCCAAATTTCTCCTTCCCCTCTGAGCTTCTTGCTTCCCCAGACTCCTTCCTCCCCTTGTAGTCCTTCCCCCCTCCAAAATCATTCCACCCTACGAATTCCTTCTCTGACATCTTCCTCCCCCTTATACCTACACCCCCAGTTACCACATTCTTCCCCTTTACACCCTCCTCCCTCCGTACTCCCTCCTCCACTCCCAACCTCACCCTCACCCAACACCATCGATCACCCACCCCAACACAACTCTTCCCCAGTATACCTTCCTTTCGTAGTCAAACCTAGATCTTCCTCTCCCAGCACCCCTGGTACATCTTCCTCTGTCCCTCATGCTGGACCTTCCTCTCCAACCTCTTGACAATCCTCCGTAGCAAACCATGGCCAAGACACTGATGTCCAGACGCAGACCCTCAGCAGTGACTTTCCACCTTCTGTGAGCTGCTTCGTGGCGGAGCCATTTCATTCAGACTCCGTCCAGCATTCGATGCATGTGTTCCTCCAGGGTCCGGTTGCTGTCGGACTTTATCATCTTCTGCTCCTCGGATGTCCGTGATGTGAGCAAGTCCTGACCACTGCATGTCACGCTTGTCAAGAAGTGTTTTGCACCGGTGTGTTTTCCGGCAATTTTGTGGGCGGTAAATTTGATGTGGGGGGTTGATTCCAGTGAGCAGGGCTTGTAATGATATGCAGATGCATGAAAATGAAGTTCCTGGCGTGCGGCAGTGGGAAATGCAGCCCACCATTGACAGGTGGAACGGACGGTTGCAAACTGGTTTCATGACGGCGTGAATTGGATTTTTGGCCCTCCTGCTATATTGTCTGCTCAGCCCATCATGATGCCTGACGCCAAATGGCACAGAAAATTCTGTCCAATGCTTCCTCTCATGGGGGAATCCAGAACTAGAGGGTTAGATTAAAGCGGTATCATAAGCTGGAGATAAAGAAAATTTCTTGTCCCAGAGGGTCCTAAATCTTTGGAATTTTATCCCCTAGAGAGCTGTGGAGGCTGAATAATTGATTTTATTCAAGGGTTAGACAGATTCCTGAACTATAGGGGAGTCAGGGGGTTGTAGGAATAGGCAGGAAAATGGAGTTGAGGCCAAGATCCAATCAGCAATGATCTCACTGAATGGCATGCAGGCTGAAGGGCCTGTATGGCCTACTCCTGCTCCTAGTTCTTATGTTCTTGTGTGCTAAGAGGCTCCTTCCATCTCCTTTTGATACCTTACTTCATAACTTTAAACTACTGCTCAGAAGTAGTCAGAAAGCAGACATTTTGCATAGTATTTGCCCTGAAGTAAAGTTACACCTTAATCAAAATGGAGCTAAAGGCAGAGGACGCCATTCATAAAGTTGCTGGAAGGAAATCAGTGGTGTCTGACTGGAGGATGGTGTAAGGATGATGGGGGAGAGTAGGAGCAGGACTGATATACTGGCCAACAGTCTCCTCCCGAAATGCCCCTGATCAGCAGTTCTAAAATGTAAAATGTAATGATGAATAACTGAAAATTTTCAATTTTCGTCCTTTATAATAGGGTTATGTGACTATTAAGTGGAATACACTTTCCTATCATGAACTATAGATACAGATACACCACAAGCACTTCCCAATGAAATGCAGTTGTCCAAATAAAGAATTTTACTGCTATTTCAGCTTTAAAATAATTTAATTTCTAAATCTGAATTCATTGGTTTCTTTAAGCGGGAAAAGTTAAACCATTTGATTGGACTCAAATGTGTCCAAAAGTCATATTACCTCTGAATGTTCAATGAAAAAGATGAAGGATGGGAATCTCTTATCTGTGTTTTGAATTTTACACATGGGGTTAGAAATGTTCTTACATCTATTGTTGAAGTCATTGGGAAATTAGCTGTTCATTTCAAAGTTCTGCTAAAATAATCTGATCTTTCCAATATGCCAGCTGTATCTGAGGTTTTCCATAACCAGACATCTGCAGCAGGATTTTCAGGTCATCGGGTGGGCCCATGAGCAGCGGGGAAATGGGCCGCCGCCCACAATCTGCCCCCGACCGCAATTAATTGATCAGCCAGCGTGAACCACCTGTTGAAAGGCCCAGCACTGCTGGGGTGGGGGCAAGAGGAGGTCGAGCATTGAAGTCAGCACGGGCACAGGGTAGCGCGCAATGAAAGCTCCCTGGAGGCAGAGAGCTGCCTCAGGGAGCTGAAGAACTTTAAAGCCAAAAGTAAACGTATGAAATTCCGAAAAAAATTTCCACCTCTAAGAATCACTCGCCTAAACATATTGATGATAAAAATTCTGCCCAAACTTTGTTATTTTTTAAATTAATATTGGAAACATCCTCATCTGCATCTGCCTTTGGATGAGGTTTCCTCGAAAATCCAAAGGCCGCCTAGTCAATTCATAAGAACATAAGAACATAAAAAATAGGTGCAGGAGTAGGTCATTCAGCCCTTCAAGCCTGCCCCACCATTCAATAAGATCATGGCTGATCTGCCCCAGGCTTCAACTCCTCTTTCGTCCTCACAGCCTTCAACTCCCCAATATTTCAAAAAGCTATCTACCTCCTCCTTAAATACTTTCAGTGATCTAGCCTCCACAATTCTCTGGGGTAGAGAATTCCAGACATTCACTACCCACTGAGCAAAGAAATTCCTTCGCAAATTAGTTTTAAATGAGTGTCCCCTTATTCTGTAACTAAGTCCCCTAGTTCGAGATTCCCCTCTAGTGGAAACATCTTCTCAACATCTTCCCTGTCAAACCCCCTCAGAATCTTGTACGTTTCAAGAAGATCACCCCTCATTCTTCTAAACTCTAATGAATAAAGGCCTAACCTGTTTAGACATTCTTGATATGCCAACCCCTTCATCCCAGGAATCAGCCTAGTGAATCTCTTTTGAACTGCCTCCAATGTCAGTAGATCCTTTCTGAAATACGGAGACAAAAACTGTACACAGTACCCCAGGTGTGACCTCACCTGTACAGTTGTAACAAGACTCGCTTATTTTTAAACTCCAACCCCCAGCAATACAGGACGAAATTCCATGTGCCTTCTTAATTACTTGCTGTACCTGCATGCTAACTTTTTGTGTTTCATGAGCAAGAACACCCAGATCCCTCTGTGCTGCACTTTTTTGGAGTCTCTCTCCATTTAAATAATAGTCTGCCTTTTGATTGATTCTTCCTACCAAATTGCTTGACCTCACACTTTCCTACATTAAACTCCATGTGCCAAGTTTTTGCCCACTCACTCAACCTATCTATATATATCTGCCAACTGGTGACTTTGGATGGGCAGTGAAAAACCCAGGTTAATTACTACATTAATAGGCCTCTTAATTGTCGGTGGGCGTGCTGCCGACTCTTGCACGCGCCCACCAAATGAAATATCGCGCAAGTGTGCAATGCCATCGGGACACTCCCCTGACATCATCGTACACTATTTTACGCCCAATCAGGTCAGGCACACGCCCGCCCAAGGGGTGTAAAACTCTGCCCCGGTTTCTTTTTCAGCCAAATTTCCTGCACCAAAAAAATAGTGATATTAAAGGGCTTCACGTGCGCCAAGTGTAAGTGACACATTTTATACAGACTACCCTCCTTTCTTGAATGAGGATACAATGCTCTTAGACTTTTTCTGCTTTCAAGTTAATCCTTTCCCTAGCTATTCTTGTTTTAGCGTTTTTTTCAGATATACATTGATGCACATGAATGAAAGAGATTCAGAATTTGTGGAGTCAAGAAACAAGCAGCAAAACAGATAGCAAGCCGGCTATAAAACAGAATACAGAGAATAGCAGTTAAAGGTTCAGATTGGCAAAAGGTGGGAGTGGTGCTTCACAAGGATCAATGCTGGTACACCATTTGCATAAACAATCTGAAATCAGAAGTACTATTTCAAAATTTGCAGAATACACCAAACTGGGAGGTTAAAACAGAGGAGGACTGCAACAAAATACAAGAAGGCATTAATAAACATGCAGAATAGACCTGCAATTGGCAAATGAACTAGAGTATAGATAACTGCGAGGTAATTCATTTTGGTAGGAAGACTAAGGAGACCACATACTCCTTGGAAATGTGACAGAGGAACAGAGGAATCAAATCGTTAGAAGGAGCAACCTAAGTCAATAAGACCATCAAAAATAGCAAACAAAGCATTAGGGTCCATTTCTAGAGGGATGAAATTGAAAAGAGACACTGGAGAAGGTACTAAAAAGATTTACTGGAATGAAACCATAACTCAGTGGTTATACCTATCAAGAAAGAGTGAAAAGTCTGAGGCTGTTTAGAAAAGAGAAGGCTGAGGGGTGACTTGCTGAGAGCTTTAAGATAAAGAAAAGTTTTGATAGAGTAGATACATAGACCGGAAATTTCCAGCCACGTTGGCATTGGTTGTCATGGTGGGCAGGGGGGACAATATAGTGAGAAAGCCAAAAATTGGTCTTATGCTGTCATAAAACTAATTTGTGATTGTCCGCTCCGCCCGCCAAAGGCAAGCCACGTTTCTCGCTGCTGCACGTCAGAGACGTCATTTTAACACATTTGCATCTAATTATAAGCCCTGCTCACCGGAATCATCTCCCCACATCAAATTTAACAGCCTCATCTGCGTGACTTCAGAACGGCATACTTCACGTCTGCTTTTAGAAGGTGTGCACCTGGTGACCTGAACTCAGAGATGAGTGCACACAACTTTGCACAGCGCTCGCAAGGACAATCGCCCATAGGACATCAAGGAAGAGACATCACATAATCATGGGAGGCACAAGCAAGTTACTTTTTCCCGCTGGTTTTCAGTGTCATACCAGGGCAAGGGCTCCAGTGCCAGTCAGACCTGCGGGGGGGATTGGGGGCAAGGCAGTGCAGACAGACTGAAGGAAATATTCAAGCATATGCTGGGGGTGGGGTGGAGGGAGCGGGGGATGGCAGTGGTGAGGGAAGCTTGGAAAAACTTGTCAAAAATGAGCATTCTTCCACAGCTGAGACCATTCGGCTGCAGGTCCATTGATGTGCTTGGAGTCGGGCCTCTGAAGCTTTTCTGCCCACTCAAGCAACACAAAAGCATGAAAGTGCCACCAAGTTCTCCAGAATTTTTCACCCCTCAGTTACAGACTGCAAATTAAAGTGCATTTTAGGCGGCACCAGAATAATTGGCCAACTGGGTAAGTTGTATAATCCCCTTGCAAAAGGTAGCCATGGCACAGTCACTGGTGGAGGTGCTCAGAACACCTCGCAATGTCTTTATTAAGGTTTGGACCCGTATCTTTGATGGTTCAAGCCAGCAACGCAGACTTGCAGTGCGGTTTAGAAGAATTCCTGCACCTGAGTTGAGAGCACAGCATGTGGTCCAGTGACCGAAGCTGCTGCTAATTGGCCAAGTGGAGTGGAGTGGAGGTGGGTGGGGTTTCGGTCAGCCAATGAGCGCACTACATACTGGTCATCCAACTGATGGCCAACAACTCCTGCATGCATGAAGGGGCCTTCAGACTTAACCAAGAGAAGTTCTTAGTATACCCATGCTAACCTTCGCGTCCCCATCTTTGAACTTGCAGGAGGAGAACATCAGGATGATGGAGCTTGATCATTTAGCGGTGTGCTTCTTGGCTTCCAGGGGGCAGAGAAGAAGAAGAGAAGGAGGCACTTTACTCAGCAAAGGGAGGAGCACCTCCCTCAGGATGAAGGGGCGGCAGGGCCTACAGCTTGCAGTTGAAGATCCACACTGAGCTGCCGCTCATAGGCGTCTCATGGGACTCAGAGTTAATAGACAGCGTCTGTCATTTCTGCAGGTGATGGAGACCACTGTCACCAAAGACTGTGCATGTCCAGAGAACTGTTTGGTCACATAGGTCACCTGCTGCAGGATTTGGCATCATGGCGACATGGAGGGCATCCACTGCCAATGGTCATGAAAGTGACTGCAGCACTCAATTTCCTTCCAGGCCTCCACAGATGACCTGGGCGGGATCTCACAAGCCTCCATGCACAAGTGTATCCAGGAGGTCACGGACAACATTTTTGTGAAGGCACAGAACTTTGTACATTTCGCCCGGGATCAGGAAAGCCAGGAAGCAAGAGCGCTGGGATTTGCACAGATCTCTGGTTTTCCAAAGGTGCAGGGTGCCATCGACTGCAGTCATGTGGCACTTAGATCTCCATGGCAACAAGCAATCAACTACCAAGGCTTCCATTCGCTGAATGTTCAGCTGGTGTGCGACCACCACAAACATATCCTGCAGATCTATGCAAGATTCCCAGGGAGCATCCACGACTCCTACATCCTCAGCGGCCTCAAGTCTCTGACACCTTCCAGGGTCCAGAGAGGCTGCAGGGTTGGCTTCTCGGGGGACAAGTGCTACCCACAGAGAACGTGGCTGAAGTTGAAGGGTCATGAGGACTCGAAACGTCAACTCTTCTTCTCCGCCGATGCTGCCAGACCTGCTGAGTTTTTCCAGGTAATTCTGTTTTTGTTTTGGATTTCCAGCATCCGCAGTTTTTTGTTTTTATTTTCAAAATGAGGTCTGGTGCCTTGACAGATCCGATGGAGTGCTGCAATACATTGTTGCTCACTGCATGCTCCACAATGTAGCGCTGCAATGGGACCAGGACCTGGCTGCAGGGGCTGTGTGTATCCTCCAATGAGGCGGACGTGGAAGGGGATGATGGTGATCAGGTCCTCGAAGGCAAGGATGCTGGTGATGAGGCCACCGCATTGGCTAGACAAGGCAGGCATGGCTTGGGAGGTCCTCATAGTCGCAAGATTTGTGGAAGGTGATAATGAGATGCAGTGAGAACAGTCCTGACATCCTCACATTGCATCTGTGAACGTTTGACTCCAGTGTGGCTCATGGCAGTGCACATACCCTCTGCACTCGGGTCATGTCATGGAGACACAACGGAGGCCCTAATAGCCCCTAGATTCCAGGAGGATGATGATGGCATGTAGTGAGGACACTCCATAGATCTTCACATTGCCTCTGTGAATGTCTGACCCCTGTCTGACCCCTGTCTGGCTGAGGGCAGCCCACTTGCTCTCTGTGATGGAGGTGCAGCCATGAAATTTTAAATGCACCTGATCCTTTGTCAACCTTCAGCACTCATCCCCTTCAGGAGCACAGTGTCACCAGTCACAGATGCTGAACAGATAAGGGTCCAGGCCCATCTCAAAGGCACTGAGAGCATACAGTTAGAATGACCGAACTCTAAGATGTCTGCCCACGACATTCTGGCAGCAATGACAAGCACCATCAAGGTGCAGGCATCACTAATATGTCCAGTGAGTGTGAAGCTGGACCATCACTTTGCTCTGAAGGTTACACACAACACAAGACCCTGGAGTGAGTCACCTGCCTTTATCTTGTGCAAGAGCCAAGGTTTCACATCTGAGTGACACGAATACTACTCCTCATAACAAGGAGCCATAGGCAAGGAGACATTCTTGGGGGTTTATTTACAATAGTAAATATTAAGTACAAGTGATTAACCACCATGCCCACGCTGTGCAACGCTCTCTTCTTAACCTTCCTAATCCTGCCATTACCTCTTGGTGCTCCCCTGATATCCACAGCGGCAGTGGAGGCAGCCTGCAGACTGCTACGCCTTGTCTGTGATGATCCTGGCAGTGTGTGTGTGGAGGACCAAGACCTGGAGGGCCCTGGCCTGCTTTAGGTGTCCTGCTGTGTGATAGTTGCACCCTCCTCGACCCATGGAGCTGGATATGCTGGGGTCACAGAAAAAGGGATTCAGAGGGGCCGGACACTCCTGGAAACACCAGGGTGGAAGGCCCTCCAGTGTACCTCTGCTGATTCTCCTCCCTATGGGTGCCTAAGGACCCTTAGCTGACTCCTTAAAGGGAGGCTGGAGTGAGATGGAGCTGCCCTGCACCCCTCTCGCATTGACACTGTCGGAGGCCAACTATGGTGTTAGTGATGGAGTTCAACTCGCGCAACAGTGCAGGACCAAAGGACTGGACCAAGGTCTCCATGGTGGCTGCCATCCTACCAGTGTTGACCTCAGTGTGTTGGCATGCTGGTGCTATCACCTCATACTGAAGGTGTTTGGTCTCTTTCATCATGCCTCGCAATCTGAGGAGTGCAGTGGACATCCCTTCCTGATATTCCTGAGCTTGCCTTTGCGGTTCCATCAGCTGAGGTATGACCAAGTCCAAAGGTTGGTCATCTGACTCAGACTCAGCAGATTTCTGGTTTCCAGCAGTCCTCTGAGTGCTAGAAAGCTGGGTAGTCCCTACCGCCTGCTGTGGATCAGACAGTGTAATGTGTTCACTAGATTGTGACCCTGAGGCTATTCTAGAACTAGGTCCCACCATGGTGTGCTTCTCTGCACTGGTGGAGGGTGTGGATGAGTGGCTGTGATGGGTCTTCAAATAGGGTGTCATCAGATTTTTCTTCCAAGGTATCTTCAGAGCTTGAGTCGAGGACATGGCTCTTGAACCTCCTTGACTGCTTCCCAGATGCGCCTGCAAAATCAAGGAGAGATAATTAGTGCATGGCAGAGACTGGGAACAAGGGAAATGAATGACAGCATGGTTGTCTGATGGATGTTGCACTGTTGGATCCTCACTTAGGTGAGCACCCCCAACCTCATTGCCAGCGCAATAATGGTCAAGATCGTCCAGCTAGCTGGATGACTCTATTTTCAAAGACCATGAGGACCTTGATGTCAGCCATTCCTCCACCAGTCTGCGACCTCTCCCTATTTTTGTGTGCCAGCTTGTCCTGCATGAAGAGTGCAAGCAGGAAACCTGCCAGGCCAGATGGGAAGAATACTTGGCATGTGTGTGTGGTGAGTGGTGCAATGGGCGGGATGAGGACATGATCTGCAGAGCAGATGAAGGTGTGTGAGAGAGAGTGAATGGTGATGTCCCTTGAACTGGCAATGAGTGAGCTCTTTGTAATTGTGTGATGGGTTTGTGAGTGTGTGAGTTGGGAGTGATGAGAAGACTGACTTACCCTGGTGGAACGGCGATCATTCATCCTCTTTTGGCACTGGGTGGCAATCATCTTTTGCAGGGCGTTGATGCTGACCACCACCGCCACTGCCTCCCATGCTGGATTTTTCATCTTTCTTGCTGGTATTCACCGAGAGTTGGGGTAGATGACTTCACAGCTGGCCTCCGCTGCGTCCAGTAGGCACCCAAGACTTCTTTACCTAGAGAATGGTTAGGTGTGAAACTTACTACAGTGGAGTAGTTGAGGTAAATAGCATTGATGCATTCAAGGGGAAGCTAGTCAAGTACAGAAGAGATAAACAAATACAAGGATATGTTGATGGAGTTAGAAATATAAGGGTGTCAGGAGGCTTGTGGGAGCATAAACACCGCTGTGGACCTGCTGGGTTGTATGACCTATTTCTGTGCGATAAATACTGTGTAATTTCAAAGTCCCATCATTGTAAATATATTCCAAAATAAACATGCATGCAAAAGTTCACTCGTTAACACAAGTAAATACCAGAATGAGTAGAGTGGCCCCAATGGAACAAGCTGTAGGAAACTTAGATAAAAACAAAAAACTGCGGATACTGGAAATCCAAAACAAAAACAGAATTATCTGGAAAAACTCAGCAGGTCTGGCAGCATCGGCGGAGAAGAAAAGAGTTGACGTTTCGAGTCCTCATGACCCTTCAACAGAACTTAAACTTGATAATGTGTTAACCGTGGCAATGCCAACCTGTACCTAAACTTATGGGACATAAATATTCTTAATCCCAATCGAGAGAAAGTACAGAGTTTTCAGTAGCTTTGTTTGGAGATAAGCATTGTGATAAGATTCTGTGTATCATCCACCTGACTGAGCCAAAAAACTATACACCACTCTATTGAAATGTAGAATTTTATGCCCTCCCCAAGGCGAGTTTGATGATGGGGAGGGCATTTGACTGGAGTGGGGACACTGCTGCCTTCCCACCTCTGCCCTGATTAAGTCCTGGGCAGAAAGGCTTGTGGATGGCCTTCCCACCCCAGCCCCAATTAAGGCCCCTTACTAAGGGCCTTATCCCGCAACCAATACAGTGAGCAGGGCACTCGCCATGCAGGAAGATTGTTGGGTTTTCTTGCAGACTTCCAAGGGGGCTCCCTCATTCAAAGGCATTCGATCAGTGCCTGCTTGTGTGACTTGGCATTTGGTAAAGGTGGCAGCCTCTGAGAGCTACCCCTTCTCTTGCTGCCGACACCACCCCCCAACATAACCCCCACCCTGCGAATCCCATCCCACCATCAATCACCTGTGGCCTGGGTTCATCGGCAATCCTGGGCCTTGGGTGGTGCAAATTACTGCCAGCTGCCAGCATTCCCCCTGTGGCGCTGCTGAGCAATGCATCGCACACAGCCTCTGATTTGCCAGCAGCTCTGGGAGGGAGGCAGGATTTCCAGCCCCAGGGTCCTCTGATCCCAGGTAAGGCCTGCCACTGCCTGAGTTAAGTGCCTGAGAAGCACTTAATCTGGCACACCTTCCTGAAATGAATGCTCTTGCTGGTTCTCCAGCCAGAAGACAAGACCCCTGTCACCTCCATTAAATACCTTCCGTTGTTGAAGTAGTTCTAAAAATTATTATGCTTATTTCAATTAATATCATAAGTAATAATTGAAAAGGAGCCAATGTTAAAGGCTTGTACCGATGTGTATCAATTAATATTCAGCTGTTGGATTGACATTATAGACAGTTTTCTAATGGATTACTGACTCATGACAACAAAATAAAGTCTTGAACATACTGGTCACAAGCGACACTCGTGACAAGCAGAGTTGGCAATCTCCTGCTAACCTAAAGAAGAAGAGGACGCAGGTGTTCTTCTCTTACAAGACACATCCCTGATGGACCACAGACTTTTCTTTATCACACAAGTAGCAATGAGTTGAATGTGTCCAATCTTCTCTCCTCTGAGGTTAAATTTGCAGTTGGTGTTGTAAAATAAAACAGGGAACCATAGGTGTATGAATGCCAAAAAATTAATTTAATATCACGTATGGAAGATTCAAACAATCAGGTTCACTTAATAAAAAACAGTTCTAAAATAATACTGCTCAATATAGTAAATTGGTTGGGAGCATTTTGTTAACATTTTTATGCTTATTTTCATTGGTCTAGGAGAGAAAAACAGGAGAGACTGTCCTCTGGTGAACATAGCCCTTTTTCAGTAGACCTGCTGCAGACCATGAGGCCTACCTGCCCACTCTATAAAAAGGGATCCCTGTTTGGGTTATGTGCAAATTAGCCTATTTACACCCGCACTGGAAAATCTTATTGAGAATAATGTCTGCTTACAAAATAAAAACAGAAAATGTTGGAAATGCGAAGAATTCAGTGAAGAAGTGAAAAAGAAAAATTCGTTTTTTTTTATTCGTTAATGGGATGTGAATTTCATTGGCTATTACCGAACCCTAACTGCCCTTGTTCAGAGGGCATTTAAGATTCAACCACATTGCTGTGGGTCTGAAGTCACATGTAGGCCAGGCCAGGTAAGGACGGCAGATTGCCTTCCCTAAAGGACATTAGTGAACCAGATGAGTTTTCCCGACAATCGACAATGGTTTCATGGTCATCATCAGACATTTAATTCCAATTTTTTTCATCTTTCAAGTGTACCCCTTCAATAGAATTGTATTTTTCACATACTAACACTCCCCAGTAGTTTCAGTATTTTCTTTGTTTCAGCAAATAATTGAATGATTTCTATGTTAAATTGGTGAAGAAGTTAGCTTAATTGATTTCTTTTGAACAAGGCGACTGACAAACACAGGATTCAACAGGGAGAAAGAGATATTCTGTGTAAAACAAGACAAAGATGGAAATGATTTCTGCAAGTTCTGAAAAGACAACAGCAACAATAGAATGAGCTGAATATTCTCCTTCAGCTTCTACTTTGCTACGTTACCACAATCAAACCGATTTCTGTGATGGAAATTGCAGACAATCGAATGAACTGATTGCATTAATCATTGGAGTGTGTATAAAGAAGGAGCAGAGATATTTTAGATGATATCAGTATTATCTGGAATACAGTGCTTTTGCTTTGAACAAAACCTATTTCGGATGACATCTGTTGTTCATAGCAGAGTTCTGACTGCATCTTCATTTTCCCAGTTCAGTGATCATTACCTGTGAATAGGATTTCTATCATCAAAAGGAATTCTGCAAGGTTACAGAATCCTTGCAAGGTTCCCATTAAAGCTCTAGGTCAAGACTGAAGACTGTCAAGGGTCAAGCTTGTTATTTGTGGTCAACTGGAAAGAGAGGTGGCCACTATAATGCTCACTCCATCTGCTGGGCGTAGCTCTGGTACCACCACTTCCTGGGATCATATGGCAGCCCTGGGCATTAGTAGTAACCAAGGCAGAAAGAAGGAAATATTACCATTTACACATGGTGGGTGGAGAAAGGTCAGCTTATGAAGATGAAAGGAGATCACAGCTTGATCAGTAAGACCACAGTAGGCCTCATTGCCTGAATTTTCTGACATTCTTAGCTATGATGCTGTCTATTTTCATGAAGATGAAATACTATCATTATCTCCAATTTGCCTCCCTCATAATTGAGGTGCCTTTTTGGGAGCTCCCTAATTGATTGACAAAATTGAGCTGAATATATTTTTATGTTGAAACAAGGGAAAAGCACAGCTACATCTCATCAAGCTGCTAATGTACTGTTGCACAAGAACGTATGTTAGACAAGTTTGAGTGCAGGAGTTAAACCAAAGTGCTTCATTGAGACAATACAAAAAATAGTGGGTGGAGTATTAGGGAAGATGGCTGAGATTATGGTCAAAGAGGTAGGTTTTGAGGAAACACTTGAAGGTAGAGAATGAGATGACAAGGGAGAAGGGTTATGGAGAAATTTCTATAGTGTAGTCCCCAGACTGCTGAAGACTGTACCACTGAAGTTGGGGAAGATGCATAGAGGGACAGAATTAAGAGCTGAGGATATGAACACGTGCATTGGAAGGGTTTTCTGAGATAGGGTGGTTCAAGGAGATATGGTGGTGTTTGGAAGTAAGGACAATGTTCAGTGCAATAGCAGATAATGGATATCATGACGGCAATAGCAATAGGGTACTGGGACTTAATGCTGTATAGGATGGGAGTAGCTCAGTTTTGGACAAATTAGAGTTTATGCTGGGAGCAAATACAGGAAACGGTGAGGAGAACATTGGAGTGATCAAACCTGGAGATGATGAAGGCACAAGGTCAGGAAGTAGCGTAACACAAAATTGTGGTCATCAGTAATAGTTGGTTTAACAAATGTTAGTCATAATTCAATCTGGTGTTAGATAGAGCCTTACACTTCTGTAAAGCATTATTTTGAAAAGTATAAAGCATCATAGTCAAATCTTGCCTGTCAGGTCAACAATATGATTAGATGATCCAGGAACATGGCAATATATCTTTTCATACAACCCAAGTCACCCATGGAGATATCTAAAGTCATTCCATACTCAGGTGTGCAGGCCAGTGATTCCTGTATCTTCCACACAACATAAGCTTAAAGTTTCCATTTAAATGTGATTTTTTCTATCATTAGTACACTTACCACAGGGTGGTTAGTCATGAATATCACAGATAATAAACAGAACTACACAGTTGACAGGGCATGAAAAGATATCATGATGTACAAAATGAAAATACATGAAACAAGGGTGCAGACATAGTGAATGTTTGTAAGATTAATTTGTCAGTTACTTCCATTCATTGTTCTTTTTATGATAATAACGACAGTGTTATATTGGCACTCCCCTGGACTGATCCTGGTCACACAACAATGTAGGTAGAATGCAGGTTTGTAGTTACAAGACAATTTCCTCCAAACTAGAATACTGTTTAGTGTTTCTCTACTGTTTAGTGATGTTGCTCCATATCATACCAATACAGAGAGATTCCTTCCCCCTTACTGCATCCCCAGTCCCCATTTCAAAGACTAATGACTATTGGAGTTCTGGATCAATTATTAATGTGGTGTAGATGAATTTCTCACCAATTTCTTCATGGGTTTTACTCTGAATGGTAAGATTGCAAAGTGCAGGACTGGCCATAAAATTTACAGGCTTTTGTTGGTTATGAGATATCCATGAGCATCTAAACCTGAGTTTGCATGTTTTTACATCGATGCTCAACAAGAATCATGGGCAGGATTTTTCAGTTGGCATGACGGGGCAGGCCCAACACTCCAACGCGTAAAATGACGCGTGATGACGCCAGGCATGCGTCCCAACGTCATAGCTCTGAGTAGCGATGTTTCCTTTGGTGGGTGCATGCCGGAGTCAGCTGCGCGCCCGCCAATATGTAAACGGTCTGTTAAGGATCTAATTAAGGTTATTGTAAATGCTGCCCATCCTTAAGATTGGTGGGTAGGCAAAAAGGCCAAGTGGCCTTCACGTTTTTTAGGAAACCTCCTCCATGAGTGGGATGAGGTTTCCTAAAGCTTTTATTAAATAAATTTTTTTAATTTCATACATATAAAAACATGTCCCATCTCATGTGACACATTCACATGAGGAGACATGTTTAAATAAATTTATAAACCTTTAATTTAATAATTTCAGAAGGCTTTCAATCTCCCTGAGGCAGCTCCGTGCCTAATGGAGATTGAAGTGCTCTTTTGCGCAAGCGTGAAAGAGCGCTGGCCCTGACTCTCCCTCCTCAGTCCACTCACACAGGTAGCACTGAGCGGTCCTGCTCATGTCTTACACTGAGCGGGCCTTAATTGGCCTGCCCGTGTAAAATCACGGCACGGAGCCAATCGTGGGCGGCGATCGGCTCCACAACTGCCCCCGGCCGCTCCTGCCAAGCTCGCCCACCAACTGAGAAATTCTGCCTCATGATTCTGTTTAGGACACCATAAGCTAGGGTTTTATTAAGTAATGATTGATCAACAACAGCAGGTTTCAGATTAATTCTCTTGCTTAACAGGAAATAAATAAGCAGGATTTTCTGCTTGGCGGAAGGGTGGACCAGGAGTGGGCGCGTGGAGCAGGAGTGGGCACAGACCCAACTGCCACCGGCAAATGGATCCGCACCGCTATTTTATGCAGGCGGGCCAATTAAGGCCCACCCAGTGTGTTTCGTGGCTCCCAGGGATGGTGGGAGTGGGTGGGCGGCAGCGGATCAGCAATTGCCACCGGGTCCAATGGTGACCCGGTGGCCTGTTTAAAGGGCAAGCTGCAGCCGCTCCAAGGCTGCTGTACTTGGCCAGAGGTCGGGGCCAACACAGATCCAGGCTGGCCATGCAGGAAGGTAGGGCGGATGGTCAATGACTTCTCGGACAAGTGCCTTGCTGCCCTCGTCGAGGAGGTGACAGCACGGCAGGAAGTGCACGTCCCCCAGGACGGAAGGAGGAGGCCACCCTACTTGATCAAGTGTGCATGGGAGGAGTAGTGGAGGTCGTGAGCTCCCACGATGTGGTGCGGCGCACATGGATCCAGTGCCGCAAGCGCTTCAATGACCTGCTGTGCATGGGAAGGGTGAGTAGCGTGTTGGCATCATTCACTTCACCATCATGTAAGCTTCTCCCCTGCTGGCGGACCACCCATGTCTGACTGGCCTGAAATCAATGAGTCTTTGACGGCATGTGTCCATAGTTGGATGGGCCAGCAGATATTCCCTATGCATTGGTCAGCCTGAGGGGGTTGTGATGAGATGGGTTCTGCACCTGCAGCATATGGTGGACTGAGACCCACATGACTGTGGTGGGGGCAACCTGAAAGTTCTGCATCCAGGCGCAGTGCTCGAACTCCAGGACATGTCGAAGTCAGGGTGATGACATGGTGGGAGGGGATCTGCAAGGCGGCGTGGCACAGATCGATCTGTTGCCCTCTGTGCTCCATGTCATTGTGCCTCCTGGCTTTGGTGGATTAAACTGTGTGCTCCCAAGTGTGATGAATGCAGCATGTGGCCAAGGTGGGGGGAGGGGGTTTGGCGGTGGGGAAGGACACACCTGGAATACTTGTGCGAGTGTTCGGCAGAAGTGGAGTAAGGATGCATTGGACCCGTGCAATGGCCACCTGTGCTTGGGGTAGGCCGGCTGTGAGGAAATTCACAGTACAAGTATCACTGCTCTTTTCTCATTTCCAGGAGAAGAATTCTCACGACACCGCTGAGTGGCTGAGGACTGGCAGTGCGCCAGTCCAGGTAATGCTGCTTAGCCGCTTTGAGCAGGAGGCCCTCGACCTGGAGAGGCGCCATGTGCCCAGGTCCACCGGAGGCAGGGAGGCTGGGGTTCCACAGGCAGGTCAGCACTCAGTCTCCCAACAGCCATGGCAGCGCTGATTGTTGAGTGAGTGACATTACCAACATGGCTGGCCCATTGCTTGTGGAATGATGAGCACATGATGATCCAGGGGACAGGCATGTACATTGACATTTTCCGCAGGCTAACTGATCAAATTTCCTTACACTTCCTTTCAGCATCAGCGGTGCAGGACCGGGACCCGGAGAAACAGGGGCCCCCTCTGACACCTGAGGACCATGAAGTTCCAACACCACAAGCGTCACACCATCTCTGCCAGGCAGGAACCAGCGCAGATACTGGCACCCCGGCGGGCATTAGATCTTCGGTTAGCGTCCTGGGGCACAGTGGTGAGGGCACTTCACAGTTGCTGGAGGAGCTGGTGGAAATAGAGGGTGCCCTTGGTGCCAGCAGTCAGAGGACTGCAGGGGCCCAAGCATATGCTCAGTCGGTGGCTGATGATGGGCCTCTGGACTTGCTACAATGCAGCAAACTCATGAGATGTGGCCGGATGTGCGGGACCATCTGGTGGAGATGCATGAAGCTGTGCTTGGCTTGTTGTCAATGGTAGAGGAATCTACATGGACCATAGCCAATGCATTGAGCCTCATGGATGAGTGCCGAGCTTCCTCTATGGAGGGAGTGGCGACTTTCATGGAATGGCAGCTCCAGGGACAGGATCAGGGTTTCCTGGGGTTGCACTCGGACCAGCAATCCCTCACAGGGGCATTGACCTCATGTGGTCAGTGCCCGTGTGGGCGGTGGTTTGGGCACCAGGTATCCCACCTCGGTGTCCATCCATCTACGGTGAACAGGGAGAGTGGAACGCACATCATGTCGGCAGAGCAGCTGCCTGTCATCTCTGCTGGTGCCTCATAGGGCGTCCCGGATGAGGCCAGCAGCTCCTCTGCCCCTCTGCCAGTGACCGTAGCATCCAATGAGGCTGTGACGACTGGGGAGATGCCAGCTGCGGAGCTGGCAGCTCCCTCCCAGGCGGGGCAAGCGCAGGCTCCACGGGCCAGAGGGTGTCCACCAAGGTCATCGAGGCCAACAGGACAGCAGAGAGAGCAGGCTCTCTCAGATGCCAGTGCCAGCGAGGGGGCACCACAAAGACGTGGCACCCGTAAATGTAAATTAAGGCACATTAGGCACACCCCGGGTTCATCACTGGTTGTTTTTTGTTGGTCCCCCTATGACTTCCTTCTGATTGTGTTTGCAGTGCGACACCATTTTATTTGTGTTATGTTAGGAGACTTTTGTGAAAGCATTAAATTAAGATGGTCTAACATGGCTGGGGGTGCCTCTTTTCTTGGGCAGGTGGGTGGTTTCCTGAGATGTTATGAGTGATTTGTGTGTCATTGACATTTATTGACTGGGCCCATCATCAATACTCCTATCCTGACAGATTTGGCACTAATGTCTCCTGTATGGAGGCTGCAGCCCAGGCTTGTATTGGAGGTCCATATGTGCTGTGCTAGCTAAAGGTTCCTTGGATTAGCGTGTCCCGGGTGTCTCTGCCTCCCTGGAGTATGCCCAGGTCAGCATCTGCCCTCTCAGCATTTCCCTGTGCATGCTCATCCTCGGACTCATTGTTGGACTCATCGTGTTCAGCCGCAGACACTCCGTCTACATCGTCTTCATCCACAGCGTCCCAAAGATTTTGGAGAGCACAGCATGCAACCACTATCAGTGACACTCGATCTGGGGGGTACTGGAGTGCATCCCCAGAACGGTCCAGGCATTGGAAGTGCATTTTGAGAAGACCAATGGCTCTCTCCACCACAGCCCTTGTGGAGGCGTGACTTCTGTTATAACGCTGCTCTGTTTCTGTTCTTGGATGGTGGAGAAGCGTCATGAGCCACCTTCTGCAGGGATAGCCCTTGTCACCCAGCAGCCATCCATCCAGCTGGGCTGGAACACTGAAGAGCCCTGGCACCTGGGAGTGTCTGAGGATGTAAGCATCGTGGGAGCTGACTGGGTACCTTGCGCATACTTGTAGAATCAGCATCCTGTGGTCACACACTATCTGCACGTTCATGGAGTGGAAGCCCTTCCTGTTGATGAAGCCTGCTGCTGGCGCCTTGATGGCACATGTGTGCAGTCTATTGTACCCTGGACACGGGGGAAGCCAGCAATCACCGTGAAGCCTCTGGCTCGCTGTGTCTGGCTGGCACCGTCCCAGCGGTAGTGGATGAAGGTGAATGCACGCCTGAACAGAGCGTCTGTGACCTGCTTGAGACAAGTGTGGACAGCTGATTGGGAGACACCGCAAAGATCACCCACTGACCCCTGGAAAGAGCCGGAGGCATAGAAGTTGAGGGCAGCTGTGACCTTTAGAGCCACTGGCATGGGGTGTCTACCCACACTGTTAGCTGACATCTCTGGCCCAATACTCTGACAGATAGTGTTGAATGTCTCCCTTGACAGACGGAGCCTCCTTCGGCATTGCGCCTCAGACATATTGAGGTAGCTGCTTTACCACCTGTATATCCTGGCAGCAGGATAGTGGCGTCTTCTGCGGCCCCTTCTGCCTTGGACCACCCTGTCCTCCCAAAGGTGGATCCCCTAGAGGTTGAATGTGTACTCCTGGCCTCCTCTTTCTAGCCCTCCCTTCCTCCTCAGAGGAGGTGCCTCCAGTGGAGAGATCATCTCCCATTCCCAGGCTCAGGGAGGCTTCCTGAAACCTACAGGCCCAAAATAAATTCTCACTGCAAAGTATTGACCTGAAAATTATGAGTCCAGTCCAAGCAGCTGGTATGTGTTTTGAAGTTTTCCAGCACACACAGGCAAGTTTCAGTAACTTTTGTTCAATAACTTTTAAATCTGTAGAATCATGACCCCACTGAGCCCTCTTCTCCCGCTTGTGGATGAGGTTCATACAAATTTCTGCTACCCGCCTGCCCATTGTGCCCATGCGACGAGCTGAAGATCTCACAGGCGCCTTAAAATCCAGGTCAATTGGAGCCTCAAGGGCCTTAGGTGGCCTATTAATTAATGGCGGCCGCGCAACGGAGATTGTCACGCGCCCGCCCACCGAAATATCACGATGGCGCGTGGTCATGTCTGGACACTCACCCGATATCACTGCGCAACATTTTACGAGTCGATGTGCGGGTCCCACCCCCCCCCACACTTCAAATGGAAAATCCTGCCCTATGACTTCTTTGGAAATCTTTAGACTTGTGATGTCACCAGGATAATTTTTTTTTGGGCATTTTGTATCACCTGAGTGTTGAGAAAGTGGAAATCTTCATGGTTAATCTATGTTAATGAATTTATTAGTGTTACCAGCTAACCACATGAATACAGCCCACCACACTGAACACTCTGGTAAAATCAGCAGTGATGTCGAACCTTTACTGTATGGATAACTACTTGAAACTTGCAATTTGCTGTATGAATACCATTTGAAGCTAAAAATTGGATATTGCTATTAATCAGGTATGGGAGTTATGATTTGCAACTGCCAACAGCAGTTCTGTTGGAGACGTACAGCATTCAAATTTGATACTGCTACCTCATTTCCATGATTGTAGCATTGGGCCAAGCAGCTTTCATGTTGCCATCTGCCTCTGCATTCCGCAGGGGCTTAATAGCCTTGTGGAAATAGCACATGGTGCAACCAGCCTTTTGTTTTTGAAGGTCAGTGAATGCATCCTCACGTCATACTTCATACCCAACATTCCACCAATCTTTCATGCTGTTCATGCACCACACCCCCATCACTCAACTAGTAGCAATCTGTAGGCTTAGGACACAAGTCTGACATTCAGATACTTCACCTTGCCCTCTCACATCCAATGCTGCCCAACCCTCATTGACCCTGCATACTTACAGTTATTCAGCAATAGCAAACGTTCTAACACAATGCAACATAATCACTGACGTTCTTTCCCCTCTCTTGTAAGACATGGTGGCACACAATAGATTGGAGCAGAGCAGAGCTGGTGGGATCAAGGACGCCTGCATCTCTTGAGTTCTACACGGAGGAGATGGTTCTCCACTTCATGAGGCTGCGACCATGCAATAGAATCAATTACATTCGGCATTGTTGAGGTTGATAGTATGTTCCTGCCTTAAGCGTCTTCTCAAACCCCACAAAATTCTTACCCTGCCATCTGACATGATGAGTAAGCTGCAGAATGTGTGATCCTGGATCTCTTGCTTCCCATCCTACTCTTTTTTCTTTACTTCAACTTTCTCCCTCCAATTCTTTGCTTTCAGATACCCATGAACTGCTGCCCGCAGGGAAAGTGAGGGACCACAAGTAGGCTGTAGCCTGGTCAGGGGGAAAGGATTGTCAGCTTACCTGAAGATGAGATCGCAGTCCAGTCAGGGGATTCAGGTGAGGATTTCTGGGGTGGCATACAGGAGAATGCTAATGAGCATGCATGTTCTGCAGCTGATGTTCTGGGTGCATTGGCTTGCCTGCAAGACTGCCTACTGTCACTGTCAAGGCATATGGAAGTGTCCAGCTTCAAATTCGTAGAGGGCATCCTGCAGAGCTTTCCCTTTCTGCAGCCTCTGCTCCACCTCTCTATTGTGCTGCAGACCCAGGGGCACTCCCACTGCTGCCCCATACCTGTTGCAGCCTTTTGTTGACAGGTCACCCAATCCTCTGCTCTAAGGATGCAACAACTCCCTGCCAGATCAAGGAACTCTCAACAATACCTCCAAGATCACTCCAAAACGCTCCCAGCACTTTGTAATAGGAAAGGTTCTTAAAAACCACCTTACCTAGAATTTGGGTGTCTGTCCCTTTAAGTACCCTCTTGAAAATTTGTAAACTGAGCCTCTGTGGTCCAAGTTTGGTCAATGGTCGTTACATCAGCGCATTGGGCTATATGATATCTGGATGGCACCATTTTAGTTGCTTCCACTGCATGCAAGGGAGACCCACATGGATGCCCTTCTCAAGATGGCATGCCAAAGGCAGCTGGCAGTCCCTAGAGAGGGACCAACCTCTGTATGGAGATGAAATTCACACCCTTTGGGGGAATCTTGTAGAAGTGAAAGGAGTCTCAGCTGCCCGCTGGAGAGCTAGTGAGACCCCATGTCACATATTTTCAGAAAGGCCTGCCGCATCTTGTGCCACTCAGGCACTTGACATGCCAGGGGCAGGCCTTCCCCCAGATTTAAGGACCCCCAAGGTGGAAGTCAACTTGCTGAGAGTTGCCAGCCAATCAGATGCTGGCAGCTGTTCTGCTAATCAGATGTTGGCACTCAGCAGCACCACCTGACTGCTTGGATCACCAAAGGGACCCAAGGACAAGTGAGCAATGGTGGGAAGGGGATAAAGAGGTAGGGATTGTGGGGAGAGAGGTTCAGCAGCAAGGGCAGTGTGGTGGTTCAAGTGGGCCCCCTGCTTCCCGATGCCAGGTCCCTCAATTAGGAACTGAGTGCATTTGAACAAGGGACGCCCCGCCCCTAACACCCCCCACCCCTGGGAAGCCCACATGATGAGTCCCCCACCCATTGTAGGGTTAATTCCAATGATTGCAGAATGAGGCCCTTAAGCGGGCATTAATTGCCTTCCTGCCCTGGACTTATTTGGGCTGGAGGCAGGGAGGTTATGTAAGTTTTTACGGTTCAGGAGTCACAGGTTACCCAAAATAGGTGGCCGCGAACTCTTACGTGATTTTAAGGTACTTTATTAAGCTTATAAGAAGTAACAGTTCAGATACAATGCAGGAGGTAAATAGACAAGAGAAGTATATGACCCATGACAGATGAGAACGGTTTACTGATCCCGGAGGATGAATGAACGAATGCAGCCGATCTCTGCAGCTGGAAGTGACGGTCTCTCATCTGTTTGCTAACAACTGTCTTCTCTCAATCTGTCCCCAAGCATGACCCAGACCTCCCTGTCACTTGCCATTTCAACACACCATCCTGCTCTCATGCCCACATGTCTGTCTTTGGCCTGCTGCAATGTTCCAGTGAAGCTTAACGCAAACTGGAGGAACAGCACCTCATCTTCCGATTAGTCATTTTACAGCCTTCCGGACTTAACATTGAGTTCAACAGCTTCAGCATGAGCTCTCTCCTCCATCCTCGCCCCCTTTCCGATCCCACTTTTTCCAATAATTTATAAGTTTTAAAATATATATATATTTTTAATATATTTTTCTTATCCCACCTATTTCTATTTTTAAATTTATTTCCATCCATTGTTTTATCTCTACCTTTTAGCCCATTTCGATCCCTTCCCCCCACTCCGCCCCCACTAGGGCTATCTGTCACTTGCTCATCCTGCTTTCTACCCTTAATGTCATCATTAGTACATTCCTTAGATAATATCACCACCTTCAACTCCTTTTTGTCCTTTTGTCTATGGCATCTTTGTCAATCTCCACCTATCACTGCCCTCTATCCAGCTCTACTTGTCCCACTCCCCTCAACCAGCTTAAATTTCACCTCATTTTTATTTCTCCTTAGTTCTGACGAAGAATCATACGGACTCAAAACGTTAACTGTATTCCTCTCTGCAGATGCTGTCAGAGCTGCTGAGTTTTTCCAGCTATTTTTGTTTTTGTCTTCTTCTCTCTTTGCTCTTTGCCTCCTCAAGTCAACTGACATTTCAGGAAGCTGTTCATCCTGTCCTAGTGAGAGCTGAGGCCCTATGCCCGTGAACATCTGTCGATATACTGTACTTCTAAGGGTTGGTAGTTCACCCTATGTCAATCACTTGTTCAAATCCTTCGAATCAATGAATGCAAGACAGGTACCTAAGGCATCAAGAGCAGTCACCTCCCCCTTGTTCATCACTTTTTAATTTATCTCATGTTGAGGGCCATTTGTTAGACCTTACCAGACACTTGTATATATAAAAGGATACATAAGGCACCAGAAGACACGCTACCAAGGGTGCAGGAATATCTGTGGAGTCTAGTGACCTCTATACATACGACTCTCATGAGAGCACAATCTTTGTGATTTATATTTCTGGTCTTGGTCCCTATCTGTTTAGAACTGTTTATCTATTTCCAGGGAGAGAGAGATCCAATGCTATGTCAACTAATTTCATAAGAATTCTATGCTATTTTGAAAAGCACAACTTATTAAAGGTCCTTATTTCTTACATTGACGGGGGTCCCCACCCTCCACCCTCCCTCCTGATTATATGCCTCCTACCACCAAACTCACCAGTGGGGAGGGCACAAGATTCCACTCCATATCGGCGCTCTTTGAAAAGTTAATAAATCTGCTGGCGTCAGGAGACTACATTGATCGTTTCCAACATACAGGGGGTTATGGAGGCCTGGCTAATTCTGTAAAAATCACATCCTGGTGCCTGGAAGAATTCCATGTTGAAAACAATTAACAAGTCTTAGGCCTAGATATTTGTCACGACAGAGAACATCTCTGTCATGGTGAAAGTGCTCAAAAATCAGAAGTCCCGTCCCAAACATGGCACTTCCCATTTTCACAGGTCAGGAATGGAGGCAGCTCGTGCTTTGTGCTTACGCATTTCGTAAATGCACGTGGCCATTTAAATCAGCAGCTGTTTCCATTCAAGTCAGATCTTAGTAGCCTAGAATTGTGAAACCTGAAGTGTGCAGAGAAGACCTGGTAAAAGCAGGTCTGAACTTTGTACCTTTCTTTGGATAGCTAGGGTAGCCTCTCCCTTTGGAGATGTAAAATATCCCTTTGCATATGGTCCTGGGACACATTTGGGGGAGGTAAGGTGCCCTTTGGGGGAGATAAGCTGCCCTTTGGAATTGTTAAAATAAGGCATAAATGTGCCAAAAAGTGCCTATTAACTGTCAAGCACATTGGAACTGTCAATGGACCTGTCAAAATCAACTGTCACCGGCCACATTCGGGCCCCAATATTGATTTCACGCTGGCTGGCCAACTAACAGCTAGCCATCTTAAAATGCGTGCAGCAGTGCTACCGGGGTTTGTGGGGGGGGGCGGGGGGAGGAAGGTGAACGCAGACATTCGTGCATGCATGCAAGTGCGCACAATGAAAGCTCCCTGAGACACAGAGCTGTCTCAGGGAATTGAAGATTTTAAAAATCAGAAATTAAAAGCTTAGCAATGTTAAAAACATGTCCCCTCATCTGTCACATGAGCAGGGACATGTTATAAATGAAATGTAAACATTTTAATTTAATTTTTATTTGCTGTTGGAAACCTCATCCCACCTGTGGATGAGGTTTCCTGAAAAATCCAAAGGTCACTTGGCCTTTTTGCCTGCCCAGCCCACTGAAGGTGGACAGACAGCAAAAAAATTTCATTCAATTATAACTTTGATGTCCTTAATAGGTCTGTTAATTGTTGGTGGGCAAGCTGCCAACTCCTGAGCACGCCCACCGACCAAAATATCGCACAAGTGCATGATGACGTTGGGACACTCGCCTGATTTCATCCCGTGTCATTTTACGCTTGAGTGGGTTGGGCGTGCCCGCCCACTCAGCCCAAATTTCTGCCCACTGTGAACTTGCACCATTTTCTGTTTCATGACATACGAACATATAAAATAGGAGTAGAAGTAGGACATTCGGCCCCTCAAGCCTGCTCCACAATTCAATAAGATCATAGCTGATCTGTTTGTGTTTTGAATTCCAGATTCCCATCTACCCCCGATAACCTTTGATTCCCTTGCTTAACAAGAATTTATCTACCTCTGCCTTTAAAATATTCAATGAACCCACTTCCACCACCTTCTGAGGCAGAGTTCCATAACCCTCTAAGAGAAAAATATTCTCCTCATCTGTCTTAAATGGGCGACCCCTAATTTTAAAACAGTGCACCCTAGTTCTGGACTCACCCACAAGAGGAAAATCCTTTCCACATTGACCTTGTCAAGGCCACCCAGAAGGGGAAAACAGTTCAGACCAGTACTCTTATTTCCCGGTTTTTATTGGTGTTCCATTTTAAGGTATACAAGACCAGTTCAAACCAATAATTTTATTTCCTAGTTTTTATTGTTTTCTCATTCTGGGCATTCAGGACCTTATACACTTCAATCAAGTCACCCCTCATTCTTCCAAACTCCAGCCTACATGCAGTTTTTGGGGATCCCAACTGCCCACCCACCACGGCGCTCAGAAACTGAGCAAACATCTTCAGGATTTTTTTATTCATTGGATGTGCTGGCTAAGCCAGCATTCATTGCCTATCCCTAATTGCCCTTGTTCAGAGGGCATTTAAGAGTCAACCACATTGCTGGAGTCACATGTAGGCCAGACCAGGTAAGGACAGCAGATTTCTTTCCCTAAAGGACATAAGTGAACCAGATGGGTTTTTACAACAATCATCATCATTAGATTTTTAATTCCAGATTTTTATTGAATTCAAATTCCACCATCTGCCCTGGTGGGATTCAAACCAGAGCCTTACCCTGGGTCTCTGGATTACTAGTCCAGTGACAATCCCACATGCCATCGCCTCCCATTGAATGAGATCCAACTGGAAGAAGCCCCAGAGCTGCAGATGCAGGATATGAAGGTTGTAATCCAGAATTGTGGCCATCACCGGGTGGATCAGAAGCCTCCTTTCCCTCCCCATTCAGATTCCCTGCTCCATTCACCCTGTCCACGCCACCAACTCGGAGAAGGTGAGGTGTTTTTTAATCACCGTCTTTAACAACTGTTTGATAAGCATCTCTGCTCCTGGCTGCTGCCTACTCCATTGCTTGCAATGACATAACAGACTAAAATAGTTCAACTGTGCATGCAACACATTGGCAGCAATTACAGCCTTGCTGAAAAGTGCATGTGGACGTTGTGGAGGACAGGATGGGACATCATTGTGATGGCTACTATATTTGAATACCTTGTCTATCTCAGTGGAGCTAATACTGGATGACCAGCAATTTTGGAGGTATTAATATTACATTTAAGAATTTTTTGAAGAAAGTTGAGTCTAATTATGTTTAATTATATATTTATTTGTCCTTTAGCATCTATTATGTTCCAATTTTCACCTAAATCTCAATTATTTGGTTCAGGATAAAAGCAAACATATGGCTGCCAGTGGATTAAATAATTAATATGCCTTAAGTTTTGTTTTAATTTTTGACTAACAGCTTGTTTTGAACGATCAGTAAATTTACATGTATAATTTAGTTAAAGAAATTGTGATCCAGAAATGAAAAGGAAGTTGGAAAATTGTGCATTTATAATTTAGAACTATTCAATTATAATACATATTTTTAAAATAAGCCATTGGTGGTTGTTAGTCTCATTTCAGGATACATATGGCCCTGATGTATTTTATTCTCCATATTTCTATACAAGCCATTACAATACATTTGCTACTCACTAAAGCCTAGTTTATCTCTGTACCTGTTATTATTCACATTCCTTCACCCACAGTTTAGTTGTGGGGGAAGATTTCTTCCTGTTGCTATGCTTTAGCAACATTGTACACATGGCATTCATCACTATTGCTGTTGTGTTTTCCCTATGCGGATTAAACCATACAGTTGAATTCTTTTGGTGATATTTTAGTTTTGAACTTCTTGTGAAATGATGAGTCCTGTCAAATACACCAGCTGTATATAAGGGCGACTAATAGTGAGATAGATCAGTCTGTTTTTATCGTGTGATGAAGGTGGCAATGAAGTTCGATGTGTATTTTGTCCTGATATTTTCCTTGTCTCTCTCTGTGCGCGGGGTCATTGATCTATCATGTAAACTACTTGAAAAGTTTAATCTATATGGAGTCCATAAGAGTGGAGACATCATTATTGGTGGCTTGTTTCCTATTCACTTCACAGTAACTATACCTGAACTTTCCTACAAGACAAAGCCTGAGATATTACAATGTGAAGGGTAAGTTTGAACATTCATCACAAGTAAATTGAAAGGTTACTGTCAAATATTTAAGATACTCTTAATAGTCAAAGAGTTTGTTTGCCAAAGATAAACAGATTTTCACTGGACACAGAGCAGATTGAAATCTGTCTCTTGATTTTTATTTGCATGTATATAAATGGGAATTAACGCAATGCCTACTTGCAATTTTGCTATTAAAATTTAAGCTTAGATTCATTCATGAGCAATCAACTTAATCTTAATGCTTCTGGTGTTCTCACTTTTAGAATGCAATGTTGAAATTGAGAGATTTGGAATATTTTGATGGGGAAAAGATTAAATAATTGTGTTCACACGGAGTTATACATATTAAGCACAATATGGTTTCAGAAATAGAAATCAGAGAGAGCAATAATACATTGCATTTGGAATGACTGATCATTTGATTGCAATAGGGAGACAAGACAGAAGAAGTAAAATGTTCCATTGAAGGCAGCTGCTTGGAATTTGTTTTTCTTTTAAATAACTGCTTAAAAGGCAATGAACAGAAGTTCAATGGAAAGAAATGATTTTAAAAGCAGCCCTTGATGCTCATAATTAAGAGTGTACAATTTTAAAAAATCAATCATCCAATGGCAAACAGTGCATTTTTTTATCAAGTTAGTTTAAATCCATAAAGTGTTATTTAGTTCAAATCTCTTTCAATAACCCAAATAAATAGTTCATGCTTGAGAACAAAATAAAAATAGAAATTCAGTAGATCTAACATACAGTGACTTCTCCATGGATACCATTGATATTTCTCTATAATACTTGATGAGAATTAACTGGCTTCTCCAGTAACTTTATTACAAAATGGGACACATCACTGTCAAGCAAAGTTCCTTCAATTGATTTGGTTAAGAACTGATAAAACTGACTTTCTTTCGGCAATCTACAAGATGCCCTGGGACTCAACTTTTTGCAACTTTGAAATTAACTGCTCTATTACTTTTGATGGGATTGGTCTGATGGATACATGCTGAAATTGCATATCATTCACATTTTTATTTAATATGAGAGATTAAATGAAACGACATCATGTATTCAATTTTTATAAAGTAAGAATGGTAAGACAAAATAATTTTTTTCGTAAACAGTTTTAATTTCAGAACATTTTGATGGCTACAAATGATGATCTTCACCATTGAAGAAATAAACAAAGATCAAACACTACTTCCAAGAATAAGATTAGGTTACAGCATTTACGACAACTGTTGTAAAGTACCACAGGCTGTCAGAGCAGCAGTCACTCTCCTTAATGGAATAGATAATATTTTCAAGAATTCTAAATGTACAGGATCACCTCCCATTCCAGCAATTGTTGGTGATGCTCGATCAACGCAATCCATTATTACTGGAAGAATTGCAGGATGATTCAGAATTCCTATGGTAAGAAAGATTGCAGACAAACAATTAAAATACTATCAAACCATCAAAGATTGATATAAGGTATTTTGTTGCCAAAGAGAAACAAATTTTCTCTCGATATGGAGCAGATTAAAATCTCTCATTTTCTAAATACAATATTTCCATATATATATATGTATATATATATAAAATGTTATTGTATGCAATATCAATTTGCAAATTTTCTGTAAATTCTATGCCAAGATTCAATCATGGGTAATAAACTTTTATTTTAATTTTAAATAGATAACAGTGACAAATTCATTATTCATCACAAGCAATGACTGCAAGTGAGGGAGCTGTAAATATAGAAGTTTCATGCGCAAAAATGTAGTGGTATAAAATCTTAAATCTCTTTACCATATTGTGTGGCATCAAGTAAAATAGATAAAATGTGCTGTAATAATATAAATAAATCATTGTTGAATATATATTTTTTAAATTACACACACATGTTGAAAAAAATTACCTCCTATTCGAATATAATGAAGATTCTGCTTTAACACTAGATTTACAATGTTCTTGACAAAGCAACCAAAGTAATTCTGTCTTTTATCTTTTTATTTAATCTTCACAAATCTCTTCTATTTTTCAGGTCAGTTACTCTTCTTCATGCTCATGTCTTAGCAACAAACTGGAGTTCCCTACCTTTATCAGGACAATACCTAGTGATAGCTTTCAAGCAACTCAAGATGATTATGGCCAATATTTAGTTCAGTTATTTAATGAACAGGTTCAGGATTATGGTGTATGCCTTGCCTTTACTGAAGTAATTCCAAAAATTCCATCCAGACATAAGATACTTCAGATCGTAGACACCATCAAAAGATCGACAGCAAAGGTTATTGTATAGGGGATATAATTTCTTTAGCCAATGAAGTGGTGCATCAGAATATTACTAATAAACAGTGGATAGCAAGTGAAACTTAGAGTACTGCAGCACTGCTAGCAACAAAACAAAACTCAGATCATTTGGTTGAACAATAGGGTTTGCCTTTCGTAAAGGAGAAATTCCACAGTTCAAAGAATTTCTTCTTAAGGTGCGCCCAACTGCAATCCCTGGTAATTCTTTGGTAAATAGATTCTGGGAAAAACTATTTGGATGTACTCTTAATTCACCAGATAACACCACAAGATACACCACGGCAACTATTTCAGAATCTTTATGCACAGGACAAGAAGACATAGAGAAAATAGACAGTGTATATGGTGATGTGTCACAACTGAGAGTTTCATATAATGTCTACAAAGCAGTGTATGCAATAGCTCATTCACTTCATAATTTGGTTACCTGTGGATCTGACAAAAGACCATGCCCAAACAAAACCTGCGCAAATATTTCACTTTGAGCCATGGCAAGTAAGGCATTTTAATGTATATTATGCATTTTCAGGTTTTACACTAAGTAGTGTTTATGAATAATTACATTTTTATTTATCCTTTTTGGGTTAAACTAATCATATATTTTTTCAACCTTAACATATAGCTTCTCCATTACCTAAAAGAAGTTAACTTTACAAACAATTATGGTGCCAAAGTATATTTTGATGAAAATAGCGATCCTATTGCATCATATGATATCATGAATTGGCAAATGAACACAGATGGTTCTGTTAAAATTGTTACCGTTGGCCTTTTTGATGCATCAGCAGCTCCTGGGCATGAACTTTTAATTGATGGAGACATTGTTATTTGGAGTGATGGGCAAACAAAGGTAAATATATTACATCATTTACTAAATTCTGTAAGTAGGGGGTAAGGATTGAATGTATTTTGTACCCAGCAAAATGTTGAGCAAGCTTCCATTGCGAATGAAACTAAGTGTGAAGTTAGGGTTTCCTCCCATAAACAGTTTTTCATAAGGTGGTCAGTATTTCAAAACCATAACAGAACAAGCTAGATGCAAGATAATAACTAGGAATTTATTTTACTTAGAATAAATGCTCACAACTTTCTGTATGAAGTTTTTAAATTTCCAAAGATAATACCTTGTACTTTTTGTAGGCTTTTGAAAGCAGAGATATAGGGCAGAAATTTCCCCCCGTTGGGGGGGGTTGTATGGGGGTGGCCAGGGGCGGGCATGGACCTGATCGGCACCCTCGATCAGGGCCACGCCACCATTTTACGTGGGCAGGCTAATTAAGGCCCGCCCAGCGTGACACGCACCCGGAAGCACTGAGCGCTCCTTGTGCGGGCAGGGGGGATTCCTGAGTGGTTCCCTGTGCTCCTTCGCGCATGCGCACGAAAGAGTACAGAAATCTCCCCAAGGCATGGAGGTGCCTCAGGGAGATTTGTTTTAACTTATGGAAATTTGAATAACGGTGAGAAAAAATTTAAGGACATGTTCCCTCATGTGAAACTGTCACATGAGCTGGGACATGTCCATTATTTATTTCAAAAATTTTTATTTAAAGAATAAACCCTTCATGAAACCTCATCCCGCCCGTGGATGAGGTTTCATGAAAAATGCAAAGGCCACCTGGGGTCTTCGCCTGCCCACCAACCTTAAGGTTGGATGGGCAGCTCGGTTAATTACGTTAATTACTTTTTAACAGGCCTTAATAAGCCTTTGACAGTTCGGCGGGCACACAGCCGAGTCGGCTGTGCGCCCGCCAAACTGACAATCTAAATGACGCACGCCTGATGTCACCGCGCATCATTTTACACGTTGGCGAGGGGCCCCGCCCCCGCCCACCCCCACTCGTCGACCCAAAAATTCTGCCCATAGAAAGACAGAGGGGTTTAGGAAAAAGCATGAAAAAGCTTCTAAAATAACACAGAAGGAAAATCTATAGATTAGTTAGCCATGAAGAAGGAGTAGGTTTATGAATGTTGAACATAACAAGTGATACAAGAATTTAGCAGACATGTTGTTGAATCCCATGAAAATTAAACTTACTCTCAGCTTGAAGACAGCTTCCAAGTTAGGTATACTAAAAATGAGTCGAAAGAATCTGTACCTGCTTACTCTTTCCAATCATCTGTTGTAAAGGTGATATTAAAAAGCATCATTCTAATAGTTTACTGAACAAGGTTACATTGAAGTGAGAGTATTCCTGAAGAAAAAAGAGAACAAGATTGAAGACATTGATATATGGCTGGACAGCATCTTTAAAATCCATGGGCAGAAATTTTCTCTCTGTGTGCAGGCGTGTGCGAGAGTTGGAAGCCCACCCGACAATTAAGAGGCCTATTAAGGCCATTAAAGTAGTAAGTAACTGAGATTTTTTGTTGTCCGTCCAATGTTATGGTTGGCAGACAGGGAATTGGCCAGGCGACTTTTGCATTTTTCAGGAAACTTCTTCCAGGGGCGGGACGAGGTTTCCGATCTTAGTTTTAAAAAAAACGTTTGGACAGAGTTTTCATCATCCACACGTTCCGGTAACTGATTTTGATGCGAGGACGTTTTTTCCCAGTTTTTAAAATCTTTATTTTTTGCACTTAAAGTTTTCAGCTCCCTGAGGCAGCTCTCTGCTTTCAGAGAACTTTCATTCCGTTTTCCCCCGCGCCCACACTAACTTTAGCGCTCGGCCTCCTCCCGCCCCCCACCCTGGCAGCGCTGAGCCTTTCAGCACACCTTTCACGCTGACTGGCCATTAATTGGCCAGCCAGTGTGAAATTGCGGTCGGAGGTTTGTCCACCCCCAGGCCTGCCGATCGTGGGTGCCCACCGAAATAAAACTCCTGCCCCATGATCAGAGGAAAGGCTTAATTGGAAATTATTAATAAATACATCTCAGAGCACTTCACTCAATGTCAATTCAAATCAAACATCAGCTGCTTAATATTGATTTAATTCCGGTAAAATGGATCAATTTCATTGATCTTTACCCGACATCTATCAGAATAAAGGTGGCAAGCCAAGAAATAGAATAAAATTTAACTGGTCATTTCAAATATCAGAATGCAAAACCAACACCCAATTTAACACTGCATTGCAGAACTATTTCAAACTCATTTCTACATCTAAATCAGGAATTAATATCCAACAAAAATATATGTGTTGTCAAGGGAGACCTGAGCAAAGTTTTGAACTCAAGTACAAAGGGCCCCATTTTCTGAAGAGAGTAGAAGTCCTGCCACTGGAATCAAAAGTGGTAACCAACCTGCTCCAACACCGCAGGCAGTGAGACCCAGGGGCAGCATTTTGCCGGTGGTGGCCAATTAATAGACTACTGTTGGGACCACCCAATTGGATGGCCAGCAGCTCAGTAGCCATTGCAGGTGGCTACTGGTGAGGTTGCGGTATGAAGGAGAGTGTGCCTCAATGCCAAGCCGCCCGTGAAGATACTATCACTGTTGGCCTTTTTGATGCATCAGCAACTCCTGGGCAACAACTAATTGAGAAACCCAGGCAGGCAGGTCTTGCCCATTGGGGAGTGTGGTGAGACATATTGCAATGGCGGTGTCTTAGCCATGGGGGTAGCCATTGCCAACATGGGCCATGGAGTAGCTGTAATTGAAGGCCCCCTTGGAAACCCGCTGGGAGCTGATGGACTTCCCACGCAGCAATGGGCCCTCCTGACACAAGCAAACTGGTGGCAGGGGTGGCGAGTAGTTATTAATTGGGGACTCAAGTGGCTCAATGCGGCCAGGCTACTGAGGTTCCCGCCACCTGTAACATGCCATGGCAGCAGGAAGATGTGGGCTCCTCTCCTGATGCCTTATCCCACCTTTTTACCAGCTCTGCCACCTCCCAGTCTGTCACATTAGGGCCAGGAAAACTCAGCCCATAGTTGGACAAGCATTTGAAAAATGTACAGCAGTTACAAGAAGAAGCTTTGACCCCTGCTGGAACAGATAAATTAGGTATTAAAAGAAAGAGAACTTCACAGTGAAAATACTTTGATAGCAAGTCAAAATTACAAAATGGGAGGAACATCCTTGCTAAATAATGCATAGTTTTCATTTCTGCTTATTTTAGACTCACCAACTATTCCTGCCAAAGATGATTGTATCTTAGTGAATCAAATCCAATGATAAAAGCAGGAGCAATGCAATTCATCAAGGTTGTAAACTGCATCTAAGTGAAGTTCTGTAATTCTGTAAAAGTGAAATTATCCTCAGCAGTATTTGTAATAAATGAGAGTAGATATTCACATGAAAAGCCGCAATACAATACGTTAATATAGTTGTAAACTTTAGATGGGTTGTCAAATGCCTTAAAATAGTGTATAAAGAAATGTTAGAATTTTAAAAATTGTTATAAATACAGTACTATTCACAGGAATTTCATCCACAGTATGATATCTGAAATATGGACATTATGTATAATCATCTAGATGTTTAACAATAACATCAAACCCTACCAATGTGAAAATTGCATAACTGGTCCCTTACATTAGCCAAGGAAGTTCGAAAAGTCAAAATTTACTGTTAGCTGATAACAGCTCGGATCTTAGGGATGAAATTGCTCTCAGCAATATTTGTAACAAGCACAGAAGTTTGTTGTATGAAATTCCTCTGTATGCTATTTGTTAACCAATTTAAATGTGTTAAAATTCATATGAAGAACTTTAATAAAAACACTAATGCATTCATTACAAATATCACTATCATTGATATTGCCCCACATTCTTATGGCAGTTGTCACTGCCACTGGTGTAAAATTCCATAATTATATAAAAAGAAAAAAATATGAAAGTTACTCGAACTTGAAAGTCAATGTTGCTGACTTCTGCAGGAATAAAAGTTGCACAAGACAAATTCATGTAGTGAACAGATTACTGCAAGAGCCAGCAGACTAATAACTTATGCTGTTATCAAATTCAAGGAGGGACTTGCAATCTTATAAAACTGCTGTTCTGTGATGTGCCTCAAATAAAATTTCTGCATAATGACATGTATAACAATACTGAAACAAATAATTACTTGCAAAAAAGGTAGATTCTACTAAAACTAAAACTCTCCAGCCCAGGCAACATCCTGGTAAATCTCCTCTGTACTCTCTCAAGTGCAATCACATCCTTCCTATAATGCGGATTCCAGAACTGCATGCAATACTCTAGCTGTGGCCTAACCAGCATTTTATACAGTTCCAGCATAAACTCCCTGCTCTTATATTCTATGCCTCGGCATAAATTGTTGTTTGCTTTGAAATTTGGTATTCTTGCATCTGTCCAGATGATTGCGACAGGAAAAACTTTAACAGTATGTCTTTCTTCAGCAATATTAAGTTCTGTACTACTGAATGACAAGGGGTTTATAATTCTCTTGTTGCTGATCTAAAAGTCCCGGTGAACGCACATTTTATGAATGTCTCCCTCAGGCCCTGTTGTTCATTGCCCCATATAAAGGCGGCAATTGCGCATGCACTCTGTAGTACATTGTCCCATAAAGATGACGGTCGCACAAGTGCCTTGCTCCACATTGCCCCTATAAAGATGGCGGCCATTAACTTGGGCCTTTCTCCAGAGCCCTGCGAACCAGGTGGCTCCTTATTGAGGATTTGGGGCCAGAACCGTGAGTTTCTGAAACCTAACAACTCACCCAATATCTATGCTCACCGGTTTATTTTCGTATGACAGATAATAGAGACTAATGATTAGAAAAGATTGCAATCAAACGGTGTATTGAATTGTAAGAATTAAGTTTGAGGAATTTATGGCTTCTAAACTCGGGTGTATCTTTTAAATAATTATAGGAATTTATACCCTGTTTTGAGTATGTTTCCAGACAATTGCAGATGTTGCATGTGTTTGACTTATATTGGATTGCATGTCCTCAAGCTGTGTGATATTTACATGAGGACATCAGTAGTTTGTGGCATTGTTGCAATAGTTTTATCAAAAAATATTCATTGATTAGTGATTTGTCTCAGCTGTATATCAGATGTTACTTTAATAATGGATCAGATTAGAATTGAAATGCTACATTGCCTCTTGTCTTTATTCCTGTTCATGGTAGGTCCCAACCTCTATCTGTGGTGAAAGCTGTCCTCCTAGTACAAGAAAAGGGCAACCAATGTGTTGTTTTGACTGTTTGCAATGTGCTGAGGGAAAAATGAGCAATCAAACAGGTCTGTAAAAATTTAATATAATCTTAGATTTTTTACTCATATTCTTGAAAGTTATTTGAGATACAAATCCATTTTGAGAAAAAAGCCATGAATTTTTTTTCCATTAAAGTCACCTACCTCCAGCCAGATCACTAACCTTTAATTATCTAGGTTCAACTTTTGCCAAATAAAGAATCTTTCAATGCAAAACCTATTTGGAGGCAAACTTTATGCAGCAATTTTATATGTTCAAGTCATAGCTTATAGTAAGTCCACCAAAAATGCCAAACTCTTTCTAAAAATTAATTTAAAGAATGTATTTTTAAAATGAGCAACGTAGCAGAAGAAAAACATATTAATAGTGTAGTGTTTAACGCACTGGACTGGCCAATCAAATCATAAGATCACAACAAGTTTTAAGAATGAACTTAATAATCATGACTATTTGTGTGCAAACTGCATAAAAAAATGACTGTGCAAGTTAAAGAATTGCCACCATCAGGTCAGTCATGATCTTATCAAATGGCAGAGCTGGTTCAATGATTTAAATGGTCTATTCCTGCTATTAATTTGTGTGTTATGTTCGTATTGCAAGGCGCAACTTTTGCAGTAAAGCTACATAAATCTTGGATATTTGATGTAAGCATCTTTGCTGGTACCTCAATATGTGGTGCAGTGCATTGGTTGAAAATATTATTTCTGTTAACTTTCCTCTTCAGTACAGTGCTGAAAAGAATCAAATCTAATGCGCTTGCAATCCCCTATGAATGATACCATTGTGTGATTGACTTGGCACTTATCTTCTACTATCAGTGACATTGAAATAATTACTGACTGTACACATTAACCTAAATTACCATCTCAGTGGCAAAGGAATTGCTTTCAAAGTTCACCACACGACACCTGCCCACAGACATTTTACAGGCTTGTCAGCAGAAATTTCTACTAATCGGCATTTGTTCCACAATGTAGCACCCTCTACAGGGGAGTTGTGGCATCTGAGGACAGGGCAAGCAACAGCAAGGCTCTTCAACTAATCAGTCGGAGAACCTCACAGTGTCATGCAGTCTAAACCAGAAAGTAAATTACATTAAATATAAATTAGATTTAGATCAGGAAGCAAAATAAAGATTGGGAAACACAGATAAGACAAAAGAAGAGTGAGATAAAAGGGACAGACAGAAAAGCTATTTAAAAAATATATTATTTTAAATCTCCAAATTAATTTTCTTCTGAGGGTAAAAAGCCCTACACTTACAAAATTAATTTTTCAGGGCCAAAGAGGCTGTTCATTAATAATTATCACTTATTACACTGGTTAAAAACTCACTTACTCCTGAATGCACTAGCCGTAACCTTTTCATCTGTTTTTTTGTGTGGAACTAGTAGGTAACTAACCCAGGTTGACGCCATTACAGTGAGTTCAGTGCTGAGTTTATCGGCAAGGTCTGCAACATCACACCCTGTAGAGCAGAATATCTTTGACCACAACTATAGACAGAGGGAGGTGTTTGTGTAGTGGTATTGTTGCTGGTCTAATAATCCAGAGACCTAGGGCAATACTCTGGGAAGCCAGGTTCAAATCCTGCCATGGCAGATGGTAGAATTTGAATTGAAATCTGGAATTAAAAGTCTAATGATGACCATGAATTGATTGTCAAAAAACCTATCTGGTTCACCAATGCCCTTTAGAGAAGGAAATCTGCTGGTCTGACCTACATATGACTCCAGGCCACAATGTAGTCACAATTGATTTTCATATTTGTGTTTCACAGAATCACACAGTGCAGAAGAGGCCCTTCGGCCCATCGAATCTGCACTGACACATGAGAAACACCTGACCTACATTCCTAATCCCATTTACCAGTACTAGGCCCATAGCCTTGAATGTTATGACATGCTAAGTGCTCATTCAGGTACTTTTTAAAGGATGTGAGGCAACCCGCCTCCACCACCCTCCCAGGCAGCACATTCCAGACCATCACCACCCTCTAGGTAAAAAAGTTTTTCCTCACATCCCCACTAAACCTCTTGCCCCTCACCTTGAACTTATGCCTCCTCATGACTGACCCTTCAACTAAGGGGAACAGTTGCTCCCTATCCACCCTGTCCATGACCCTCATATCAGCTCAATCAGGTCGCCCCTTAGTCTTCTCTGCTCCAGCGAAACCAACCCAAGTCTATCCAACCTCTCTTCATAACTTAAATGTTTCATCCCAGGCAACATCCTGGTGAATCTCTTCTGCACCCTCTCCAGTGCAATCACATCCTTCCAATAATGTGACGACCAGAACTGCACACAGTACTCCAGCTGTGGCCTTACCAAGGTTCTATACAATTCCAACATGACCTCCCTACCTTTGTAATCTATGCCTCAATTGATAAAGGCAAGTGTCCCATATGCCTTTTTCACCACCCCACTAACATGCTCCTCCGCCTTCAGAGATCTATGGACACACACACCAAAGTCCTTTTGTTCCTCGGAACTTTCTAGTGTCATGTCATTCATTGAATACTTCCTTGTCAAATTACGCCTTCCAAAGTGTATCACCTCACACTTTTCAGGGTTAAATTCCATCTGCCACTTATCTGCCCATTTGACCAACCCGTCAATATCTTCCTGTAGCTCAAGACACTCAACCTCACTGTTAACCACCCAGTCAATCTTTGTGTCATCCGCAAACATACTAATCCTACCCTCCACATAGTCATCTATGTCGTTTATATAAATGATGAATAATAGGGGACCCAGCACAAATCCCTGTGGTACGCCACTGGTCACTGGCTTCCAGTCAATAAAGCATCCTTCTGTCATCACCCTCTGTCTCCTACAACTAAGCCAATTTTGAATCCACCTCATCAAATTACCCTGTATCCCATGTGCATTTGCCTTCTTTATAAGTTTCCCATGTGGGACCTTGTCAAAGGCTTTGCTAAAATCCACATAAACTACATCAACTGTACTACCCTTACCTACACACCTGGTCACCTCCTCAAAAAATTCAATCAAATTTGTTAGGCATGACCTCCGTCTGACAAAACAATGCTGACTATTCCTGATCAAACCTTGCCTCTCCAAGTGGAGATAGATTCTCTCCTTCAGAATTTTCTCCAATAGCTTCCCTACCACTGACGTGAGACTCACTGGCCTGTAGTCCCTGGCTTCTCTCTACAACCCTTCTTAAATAGCGGAACCATATCAGCTGTTCTCCAGTCCTCTGGCACCTCCCACGTGGCCAGAGAGAAATTAAAAATTTGGGTCAGAGCCCCTGCGATCTCCTCCCTTGCCTCCATCAACAGTCTGGGACACAAATCATCTGGCTCTGGAGATTTGTCCACTTTTAAGCCTGCCAGTACCTCCAATGTCTTGTCACTCCCTATATCTATTTGCTCAAGAACCTCGCAGTCTCTCTCCCCAAGTTCGATACCTTCATCCTCATTCTCTTGGGTGAAGACGGATGTGAAATATTTGTTCAACACTCTACTGATGTCCTCTGGCTCCACCCATAGATTGCCCCCTTGATCCCTAATGGGCCCTACCCTTTCCCTGGTTATCCTCTTCCCATTGATATACTTATAGAATATCTTGGGATTTTCCCTATTTTTACCAATCAAAATTCATATGCCACATGTAATACCAGGTCACAGCAATGTGGTTGACTCTTAAATTCTCTCTGAACAAGGGCAATTAGGGATGGGCAATAACTGCTGACCTAGCCAGTGATGTCCACATCCCATGGATAAAAAAAAATTCACGTTTAATTGTGCATATGCAGTTGCTATTAGATTTATCCTATAATAATGGTGAATGCTGTTTTATTCTTACAATGAAATCCAGACCAATAAAATGGTATAGTTGTTGCTCAATACATATTTTTTGCATTCATTCTCTGTGTGTATTCTCTTCAGTAGATATCATAAATTGGATTCTTGTTTTTCAATAACATCCAGATACAAATAGTTGTTTGGTAGTACAGGACTTGAGTATTGTTGAAGAAAGATATTTTGTCGAAGCTTTTCATCTTGCACTCATCAGGGCAATTGTTGGGGAAGCAACAACTTAATACTGTATGAGAAGACAGTGCTTATTTGTTGGCAAGTGGGCTCTGATTGGTAGAAGCATTACCACAGAGCATGGTGACTGACAGTTAACTGCCAAGAATAGTTTGAAATTTTAAAAAAGGTAGCTTGACTCCGATTGGTCAAGGCATTGCCCTGGGCAATGAACCAGTGAATGGCTGTCATTTATTTTGCTTAGCTGAGCTAGGCACAATGTGTGTACACTTTCTCTCTGTCTGCAAAGAACAGGGCCCTGTGTATTAATATATTTAGTTTCCAGTACACACAAATGCACCACATTGCGAGCCTGCCTGACAATCTTAAATCGGTTAGCAGCAAAATTTTTAGCATACTGAGGATTATCTAGCAAATGTTGTCCAAATGCCGAATCACATCAAATGTTGGACACTGTGCTTTGAGTTTTGCAAGCACAGGCTGGTTGGGTATGGTCTGTACCTTGCACATTGTGAACAGCAGAAGGGACATGCTGTTTGCTATGATCAACCAGACTTCGAGATATACGGCCTACATACTTAGCATCATAAATTCATATACCACATTATTCTTTTGTGTGATAGGCAGAATGTCTTTTTGGCTTGACGTCAGCGTTAGTGGCGAATACCACTTGTGTTGCTACTGCATAGTAGCAGCATAAAACAGCTAGCATCACCTGTTGATCAGATTTTTGAGATACCTTGCCCTTGGTAGAAGGTAGACTGGGCACTTTTCAGGGCCGAAAGTGGTGGCCTTAGGCCCGTTCATGGATTTGCGCAATATACAGCACAAAATGATCTGATCAAGTAGCCATTATCCCGCAGAATGTTTTTGATGCACTCTATTTCAGCACTAAACTTGAATGGTCAGCAAATAGCTTAGGCCCTATTTATGAGGTTGCTGATAAGGCCAATCTTATAGTGTGTGGAACTGTAAGAATCCTAACCTGTTTATTGACCAGTAAAGGTAGGCTTGCGGTAAACCATGGTAGAGAACCCCTGGCAGATTCCTCAGCTAGTATGTCAAGGCATAGGCACCTCTTTTTGTTTCAGAGAGAGACTAGTGGTTAATGCTTGAAGGGTGCCACTCCGCATCAAGCATGGCTGACCAGGAAGTCTCTCCCACTCGTACCACCTGCCATGGGTGTTCTGGAAGGATTAGCAACTTGATTATGAACCTGTTTGGCTGCATCATGAACATTCCTACCGTGTCCATCAAGTCCACCTCCATTAGTGGCAGGTCATAAAATTGTGGCATGAGTGTTCTACGATTTGCCAAACTCAGACACATCATTGTGGAGAGTAGCCAAGCAAAAACTTAAGCACTTTTGCATAGGGAAACAAAAATAGAAAATCAGATAGTTATTACTAGGCAACATCTACAGACCTACATGAAATACTAGGTTAAACAGATGGAATAAAAATTGAAACATAAAGTGCAGAATAATGGACTTTAATGGATGTATCATTTATATGTTTTTTTATTTTATAGATTCCATACACTGTTTGACATGTCCCATAGATTAATGGTCAAATCAAGAACGTGATCAATGTATACTGAAGAAAATCGAATTTCTCTCATTTGAAGACACACTGGGCATCATTTTAACAACCATTGCATTGATTGGAACTGGCACAACCACCATAATTTTGGCCATTTTCATCCATTACCGAAATACTCCTATTGTGAGAGCTAATAATATAGAGTTGAGTTTTCTCCTGTTAATTTCATTACTTCTGTGCTTTCTTTGCTCACTGACTTTCATTGGCCAGCCAACCACCTGGTCCTGTATATTACGACACACAGTGTTTGGAGTTAGCTTTGCTTTGTGTATTTCTTGCCTTCTTGGAAAAACAATTGTTGTGCTAATGATATTTAGTGCTACACTTCCGAACAATAACATGATGAAATATTTTGGGCCCCTACAGCAAAGAGGCAGTGTTTTTGCATGTACTTTTCTTCAAGTTATAATATGCATTTTATGGCTGGCCACCTCACCTCCATTTCCAGTAAAAAAAACACCAAGTATCAAAGTGCAAAAATTATCCTTGAATGTGATGTTGGCTCTGTAACAGCATTCTGTTGTGTGTTGGGTTACTTTGGTTTGCTGCTTGGCCTAAATAGCCAAGTGGTTATGGTACTGGGTTTGTAACCCCAAGATCAAAAGTTCAAATCTCACAATGGTAAACTATGAAACAATATAACTTCATCTGAAACAGATGGAAACAGGTTTGTACTCAAAAGAGTTACATTGGCTTGCTGGCAGCAATTTCTGTCATTTTAGCATTTCTGGCACGAAAACTGCCAGACAATTTTAATGAAGCCAAGTCCATCATCTTTAGCATGTTAATTTTTTCTGCGGTTTGGGTAACTTTCATTCCAGCTTACGTTAGCTCACCTGGAAAATATACAGTGGCCGTTGAAATATTTGCAATTTTGAGTTCTGGCTACCTGTAATTTTGCTCCTAAATGCTACATTATTTTGTTGACACCAGATCAGAACACGAAAAAACATGTGATGGGTAGAGCAGCTGCAGCTAGTACATAAAATAATGCTTTGTAACAGTCAATTGTCAAATAGTCAAATACCAAATGAACAATGTATCCTTTTATTCTGTTCATGTTAGGAAAAAGTGCCTGGTTTATTTGTAAATTTCCATGAACTGTTATATAGATAGATTTAGCAATGCTGTGATCCCTTAAATCAATACAAGTATCATCATACTATTATAAAAACAAAAAACTGCGGATGCTGGAAATCCAAAACAAAAACAGAATTACCTGGAAAAACTCAGCAGGTCTGGCAGCATCGGCGGAGAAGAAAAGAGTTGACGTTTCAAGACCTCATGACCCTTCAACAGTACTTCAAAGGTTCTCCATTAGCTGTAAAGCACTTTGGGATGTCCTGAGGTCACGAATTGTGCTTTGTAAATCTAAGTCATTGTTTCTTTACATGCTTTCAGTCTGTCGCTGTCATAGATTCATGAAGAAGGCCATTCAGCCAATCGAACGTAAGCGATTCTCTTTAGACTAGAGCAATCCAATCAGTCCCATCCCCTGCTCTATCCCTGTCGCCTTGTTAGTTTATTTCCCTCAAGTGCCCATCCAAATTCTTTTTGAAATCATTCATCATCTCCAGTTCCACCATCAACATAGGTTGTGAGTTTCAGGTCATTGCCACTTGCTACATGAAAAGTCTCTTCCTCACATCCCCCCAGCATTTCTTGGCTGCAACCTTATGGGTTGGATTTTCAGCTTGGCGTGTGGGCGTGAAATAGCGCGTGATGACGTCAGTACTGCAGCCAGTACATAAAATAATACTTTGTAACAGTCAATTGAACTCGCATGATATTTCGGTCAGCAGGTACGTGCGGGAGTTGGCAGCATGCCTGCCGACAATTAAGAGGGCTGATAAGCCCATTAATTAATTAATTAAGTAGAATTTTTCCCTGCCTGTCCAAGCTTACAGTTGGGGGGCAGGCGAATAGACCAAGTAGCCTTTGGATTTTTGAGGAAACCTCATCCACGGGCGAATGAGGTTTCCAATGTTAATCAAAAATAAAATAAACATTTTTAGGACTTATTTCAACATGTCCCCACTCATGTGACAGAGTCAGCTCCCTGAGCAAAATCTGTGCCTTCAGGGAGCTTTCATTGAGCACATCCGCGCGCATGCGCTGACTTCTGTGCTCACCCTCCCCCACTGGCCCCCTCAACCAGGCAGTGCTGAGAGTTTCAGCGGCGATTCATGCTGGCTTGCAGTTAATTGGCCAGCCAGTGTGAATTCGCGGCCGGGGCCCAATCGTGGGCAGTGGATTGTTGTGCAGCCGCTCCCAGGCCCACCTGCCGCAACCGCCCGACAAGGGGAAAATCCTCCCCTATATCTCTGTCCCCTAGTTCTTGTATCATCGGCGAATGGAAACAGCCTTTCTTTGCCTACTTTATCTAAACTTGCCATAATCTTGTACACCTCTATCAAATCTTTCTTCAATCTCTAAAGAGAACAGCCCAGATTCTTCAACCTAAACCTGTAGCTAAAATCCCTCAAACCTAGAACTATTCAGGTAAATCTCCTCAGCGCTCTCTCAAGGAACCTTACATCTTTCCTAAATTGTGGTAACCAGAACTGGATGCAATACTCTAGTAACCTAACCAGGATTTTATAAATGTTCAGCATAACTTCCCTGCTTTTGTCCACAATACCTCTATTTATGGATCTCAAAATCCCATATGCTTTGCTAACCACTGTCTCAATATGTCGTGCCACCTTCAAAGGTCTATGCACATGAACCCTCAGGCTTCTGTTTCTGCACATTCTTTAGAACTGTGCTATTTAGTCTATATTGCCTCTCCCTGTCCTTTTTGCCAAAATGCATCACCTCACACTTTTCTGTGGTAAATTTCATTGGCCCCTTAGCTGCCCATTCTGCTAGCCTATCTATATCCTGTTGTAGTCGATTGGCATCCTTCTCACTGTTGGCCACACCTCCAAGTTTGGTGTCAGCGACAAATTTTGAAATTTTACTCTGTATTCCAATATTCAAGTCATTTATATATATCAAAAAGGCAATGGTCCTAACCCTTGGGGAATACCACTGTCTACCATCCTCCTGTCTGAAAAACATTTACCATAACCCGCTGCTTTCTGTCCTTAGTCAATTTTTTTTATCCAAGCTGAGACTGATCCCTTTATTCCAAGAGCCTTCAATTATGTAACAGTGGTCAATGTCACATTGGCCCCTGGTTACCTGCATTCTGAGCCACATCATCTTCTGGTGCTGCCCCTTGTTGGTGGTCTGGCCGCTGCCATGCATTGTTCAAGGCCATCATCTCCCAGTGCCTCTTCTTGTCTGCCCAAGCTTGTCTGAGCCTCCAAAAACACTGGGTGCACCAGACCCATTTGTCTGCATGAAGTGAACTCTGGACAGAAGACAGGCAAGGATACGGTCAGCACAGTCTATATGGTCCTTGTTCCTGACCTTGCACTTGTCGACAAATGGGGATCCCACTGCTTTGCATCAACCACATCTGGTCTCCACGCATCCCACTGTGGCCGCCTCCCTCCTCGAACTGGTCTCCTGTCACCTCTTCCTGTTGTTGCAGCGAAGTACCTCAAGACTCCCACTATCACCCTGGAGTTGCCAGATATCAACCTTCACCCTCCCTTCGTCATCTTGACCTTCCCTCTATTGCCCTCGACCCTCCCTTCATGACCCTTGCCCTGTCATCGGTAACCCTCGACTCTCCCAACATCACCGTTGAACAACTCTCAGTCATCCTCGACCTTCCATCTGGCACCCTCAATCTGCCCCCCAACCCATCATTTTTAAACTGCTAATTTGTCTGTTGTCATCTTTGACCCTTCCTTCATCATGCTTGACCTGACCTCGATAACCCTCGACTCTCCCAACCTCGTTGTTGATCTGCCCTCAATCATGCTAGATCTCCCCTCTGTCAAGCTTGACCTCTCATCACAAAAACAGAATTACCTGGAAAAACTCAGCAGGTCTGGCAGCATCGGCGGAGAAGAAAAGAGTTGACGTTTCGAGTCCTCATGACCCTTCGACAGAACTTGCGTTCGAGTCCAAGAAAGAGTTGAAATATAAGCTGGTTTAAGGTGTGTGTGTGGGGGGGCGGAGAGATAGAGAGACAAAGAGGTGGAGCGAGGGGGCGGGGGTGTGGTTGTAGGGACAAACAAGCAGTGATAGAAGCAGCTCATCAAAAGATGTCAACGACAATAGTACAATAGAACACATAGGTGTTAAAATTAAAGTTGGTGATATTATCTAAACGAATGTGCTAATTAAGAATGGATGGTAGGGCACTCAAGGTATAGCTCTAGTGGGGTTTTTTTTTTATTTATATAATGGAAATAGGTGGGAAAAGGAAAATCTTTATAATTTATTGGGAAAAAAAAAAGGGAAGGGGGAAACAGAAAGGGGGTGGGGATGGGGGAGGGAGCTTACGACCTAAAGTTGTTGAATTCAATATTCAGTCCGGAAGGCTGTAAAGTCCCTAGTCGGAAGATGAGGTGTTGTTCCTCCAGTTTGCGTTGGGCTTCACCTGCATGGGCCCCAGCTATGCCTGTCTCTTTATGGGGTATGTGGAACATTCCTTGTTGCAGTCCTACTCCGGCCCCCTTCCACAACTCTTTCTCCGGTACATCGATGATTACTTCGGTGCCGCTTCATGCTCTCGTCAGGACTTGGAAAAATTTATTAATTTTGCTTCCAATCTCCACCCCTCCATCATTTTCACGTGGTCCATCTCTGACACTTCCCTTCCCTTCCTTGACCTCTCTGTCTCAATCTCTGGTGATAGACTGTCCACCAATATCCATTACAAACCCACCGACTCCCACAGCTATCTCGACTACAGCTCCTCACACCCCGCTTCCTGTAAGGACTCCATCCCATTCTCTCAGTTCCTTCGCCTCCGTCGCATCTGTTCCGATGATGCTACATTCAAAAACAGTTCCTCTGACATGTCCTCCTTCTTCCTTAACCGAGGTTTTCCACCCACGGTCGTTGACAGGGCCCTCAACCGTGTCCGGCCCATCTCCCGCGCATCCGCCCTCACGCCTTCTCCTCCCTCCCAGAAACATGATAGGGTCCCCCTTGTCCTCACTTATCACCCCACCAGCCTCCGCATTCAAAGGATCATCCTCCGCCATTTCCGCCAACTCCAGCATGATGCCACCACCAAACACATCTTCCCTTCACCCCCCTTATCGGCATTCCGTAGGGATCGCTCCCTCCGGGACACCCTGGTCCACTCCTCCATCACCCCCTATTCCTCAACCCCCTCCTATGGCACCACCCCATGCCCACGCAAAAGATGCAACATCTGCCCCTTCACTTCCTCTCTCCTCACCGTCCAAGGATCCAAACACTCCTTTCAAGTGAAGCAGCATTTCACTTGCATTTCCCCCAACTTAGTCTACTGCATTCGTTGCTCCCAATGTGGTCTCCTCTACATTGGAGAGACCAAACGTAAACTGGGCGACCGCTTTGCAGAACACCTGCGGTCTGTCCGCAAGAATGACCCAAACCTCCCTGTCGCTTGCCATTTCAACACTCCACCCTGCTCTCTTGCCCACATGTCTGTCCTTGGCTTGCTGCATTGTTCCAGTGAAGCCCAACGCAAACTGGAGGAACAACACCTCATCTTCCGACTAGGGACTTTACAGCCTTCCGGACTGAATATTGAATTCAACAACTTTAGGTCGTAAGCTCCCTCCCCCATCCCCACCCCCTTTCTGTTTCCCCCTTCCCTTTTTTTTTCCCAATAAATTATAAAGATTTTCCTTTTCCCACCTATTTCCATTATATAAATAAAAAAAAAAACCCCACTAGAGCTATACCTTGAGTGCCCTACCATCCATTCTTAATTAGCACATTCGTTTAGATAATATCACCAACTTTAATTTTAACACCTATGTGTTCTATTGTACTATTGTCGTTGACATCTTTTGATGAGCTGCTTCTATCACTGCTTGTTTGTCCCTACAACCACACCCCCGCCCCCCCGCTCCACCTCTTTGTCTCTCTATCTCTCCGCACCCCCACACACACACCTTAAACCAGCTTATATTTCAACTCTTTCTTGGACTCGAACGCAAGTTCTGTCGAAGGGTCATGAGGACTCGAAACGTCAACTCTTTTCTTCTCCGCCGATGCTGCCAGACCTGCTGAGTTTTTCCAGGTAATTCTGTTTTTGTTTTGGATTTTCAGCATCCGCAGTTTTTTTGTTTTGACCTCTCATCGGTCGACTTTTACCTCCCGAGTTGCCCTGCTCTCTCCTTCTGCACTTCACAAACCTCCTTACGCGCACCATGACCCACAGTCCTTTGGACAGCCAAGATCCAACTTCCCTTGAACAGTCAACACTCAACCTCAAAGAAGCACCTCAACCTCCTCTACCCTGTTCCAACAACCTACCCCATACACATATTCACTCCAAATACACCTCCAAAACTACCTTAGATAAAAACAAAAAAACTGCGGATGCTGGAAATCCAAAACAAAAACAGAATTACCTGGAAAAACTCAGCAGGTCTGGCAGCATCGGCGGAGAAGAAAAGAGTTGACGTTTCGAGTCCTCATGACCCTTCGACAGAACTAGTTCTGTCGAAGGGTCATGAGGACTCGAAACGTCAACTCTTTTCTTCTCCGCCGATGCTGCCAGACCTGCTGAGTTTTTCCAGGTAATTCTGTTTTTGTTTTCCAAAACTACCTTGTTTGCTCAACGCCAGCTTTAACCAGTCAGGAAAGTGAAGGCACATGTTTCACGTTTCCTGCCAACTTAATCACAAAGGTACCATTTAATCTGGTGAATTTGTGTTTAATGCATTTCATGACATGTTAATGCATTACAAATAGGTTCCTGCCACTTGCCATGAGGAACCCCAATCCATCTCCAAGCTGCCAACTTAATTCAGAAATTTCATCCCAATATTGGGAACCTGACATTTTGCCTCCCACCCAATTGAGTTCCCCCACCTGCATTGTTTCCCATTACCGGCACCATCATTAAATTCCACCACCAGTTTCTCAACAGAGCTATTACAGAGGTGCTAGTCAGATGGTGATTCTCCACAGAAAAGGGGAATGGTCAGGGAGAGAATGAAGCTCTCATAGACTACTCTCATAGATCAACCAGTAGCCATTGCCAGAGTAGCATAAAAGAGCTAAGGAGCAGGTGATCTGCTGAATCTCCCAGTCAGGAACTGTTGCATTGAACATGAAGACCTAAAGAGAAAACAATTAAACATAGGAGAGGAAATAAATCGATCTATATTGTTTGCCAAAATTTTGAATATGCCAAAAGACTTAATATTCCTGTATGTTAATATATGAAACACAAGTAAAAATAATTAGCAATCGTCAATTAGAGTATTCTTGTGGGAGATAGTTTGCTTAATGCATTTATTGTCATGCCTGAAGTTGGAAACCAAAAAAGTTGGATCAAGTTGCTACTCACAGAGGGATAAATGATAAATATCTTACCCCATCACACACTCTCCACAATCTTCTAAAGGGTTCTTTTGGGATTGTTCATTTTTAGAATTTAATTTTCATTAGCCATTTGACATTTCGGGACATATAAAAAGACATTTGCATGAAAGCAATTTACACTGTTCTCTTGAAGCACTACATACAATGTATTACCAACTTGTTGCATTACTGACTGCTCCTTTAGGCACCAGTGTGTTTGGAGGAGGGAAGACTGCATGCAAAACATAAAGACATTTTGATTTACCTGACATGTCTATGGATGGTGACACTATTCTCGGTGGACTTTCCACATTCATACCAAAGTCATTGTTCAAGATTTGTCCTTTAAATCTCAACCAAAAATCTTAAGATGTAAAAGGTAAGCAACAACATAAGGGTCACTTATCTCTTATTGACTACACCATTTTTATACAGACTATTCCAATAAAAGTTGATAGCTTTACATTAGTTTCTTAAAAGAATGACTACTGGTCACAGTACAATGTAGGCTGCTACACAAAGGAACAAGATATAATCTTTAACATTTCTAATCTGGATGATTGTTAGCACTATGTCATTTTGTATTGAAACTCTGCTGCATTAATGAACTAATTAGATTCAATACTGATTTATCATTAATTCTAACAAAGTTGTTTGACACAACAATAAATTATTAAATACATGCAGGTATTCAGTCACTTCATTTCTAGAAATATATCTATTATACTGTGTTTAATTCCAAGAATCTCTTAACTAGTATTTTGTGCTTACCTTTCCTGCTCAGTCATTTGATTTCAAAGAATTTGGTTACAGTTAAAATTATTTTCAAAAACCGCACACAAATTGCATCTAATCAAAAACAAAAACAAAAGTACTTGGAAAAACTCAGCAGGTCTGAGAGGAACACAGTTAACGTTTCGAGTCCCTGTGACTCTTCAACAGAACTAAGAAAAAATAGAAAGGAGGTAAAATATAAGCTAGTTTAAGGGCAGGGGTGGGGGTGGGTGGGACAGGTAGAGCTGGATAGAGCCAGTGATATTTGGAGATAACCAAAAGATGTCATAGACAAAAGGACAAAGAGGTGTTGAAGGTGGTGATATTATCTAAGGAATGTGATAAAAGGTGACATTAAGGGTAGAAAGCAGGACGAGCAAGGTAAAGATAGACCTAGTGGGGGTGGGGTGGGGGGAAGGGATCGAAATAGGCTAAAAGGTAGAGATAAAACAATAGATGGAAATACATTTAAAAATAATGGAAATAGGTGGGAAAAGAAAAATCTATATAAATTATTGGAAAAAAGGGGGATTGGAAAGGAAGTGGGGATGGAGGAGAGAGTACATGATCTAAAATTGTTGAACTCAATATTCAGTCCGGAAGGCTGTAAAGTGCCTAGTCGGAAGATGAGGTGCTGTTCCTCCAGTTTGCGTTGGGCTTCACTGGAACAATGCAGCAGGCCAAGGACTGACATGTGGGCATGAGAGCAGGGTGGAGTGTTGAAGTGGCAAGCGACAGGAAGGTCTGGGTCATGCTTGCGGACAGACTGAAGGTATTCCGCAAAGCGGTCACCCAGTCTGCATTTGGTCTCTCCAATATAGAGGAAACCACATTGGGAGTAGCGAATGCAGCAGACTAAATTCAGGGAAGTGCAAGTGAAATGCTGCTTCACTTGAAAGGAGTGTTTGGGCCTTTGGACGGTAAGGAGAGGGGAAGTAAAGGGGCAGGTGTTGCACCTCCTGCGGTTGCATGGGAAGGTGCCGTGGGAGAGGGTTGAGGTGTAGGGGGTGATGGAGGATTGGACCAGGGTGTCCCGGAGGGAACGATCCCTGTGCAATGCCGCCGGGAGTGTGAAGGGAAGATGTGTTTGGTGGTGGCATCATGCTGGAGTTGGCGGAAATGGCGGAGGATGATCCTTTGAATGCGGAGGCTGGTGGGGTGATAAGTGAGGACAAGGGGGACCCTATCATGGTTCTGGAAGGGAGAGGAAGGTGTGAGGGCGGATGCACGCGAGATGGGCCGGACATGGTTGAGGGCCCTGTCAACCACCATGGGTGGAAAACCTCAGTTAAGGAAGAAGGAAGACATGTCAGAGGAACTGTTTTTGAAAGTGGCATCATCAGAACAGATGTGACAGAGGTGAAGGAACTGAGAGAATGGGATAGAGTCCTTACAGGAAGGGGTGTGAGGAGCTGTAGTTGAAGTAGCTGTGGGAGTCGGTAGGCTTGTAATGAATATTGCTGAACAGCCTATCACCAGAACTTGAGACAGAGAGGTCAAGGAAGGGAAGGGAAGTGTCAGAGATGGACCACATGAAAATGATGGAGGAGTGGAAATTGGAAGCTAAATTAATAAATTTTTACAGGTCCAGACGAGAGCATGTAGCAGCACCGAAGCAATCATCGATGCACCGGAGAAAGAGTTGTGGGAGGGGGCCGGAGTAGGACTGGAACAAGGAATGTTCCACATACCCCATAAAGAGGCAGGCATAACTGGGACCCATGCGGGTACCCATAGCCACACCTATTATTTGGAGGAAGTGAGAGGAGTTTAAGGAGAAATTGTTCAGTGAGAGAGCAAGTTCAGCCAGACGGAGGAGTGTAGTGGTGGATGGGGATTGTTCGGGCCTCTGTTCGAGGAAGAAGTGGAAAGCCATCAAACCATCACGGTGGGGGATGGAGGTGTAGAGGGATTGGACGTCCATGGTGAAGAGGAGCCGGCTGGGGCCAGGGAACTGGAAATTGTTGATATGATGTAGGGTGTCAGAGGAATCACGGATGTAGGTGGGAAGGGACTGGACAAGGGGAGAGAGAATGGAGTCAAGATAGCAAGAAATGAGTTCCATGGGGCAGGAACAGGCTGACACGATCGGTCTGCCGGGACAGTCCTGTTTGTGGATTTTGGGAGGAGGTAGAAATGGGCTGTCCAAGGTTGGGAGACTATGAGGTTGGAAGCTGTGGAAGGAAGATCTCCAGAGGAGATGAGGTCAGTAACAGTCCTGGAAACAATGGCTTAATGTTCTGTGGTGGGGTCATGGTCCAGGGGGAGGTAGGAGAAAGTGTCTACGAGTTGACGCTCAGCCTCTGCGAGGTGGAGGTCTGTGCACCAGACAACAACAGCACCACCCTTGTCTGCAGGTTTGATGACAATGTCAGGGTTGGACCTGAGACAACGGAATGCAGCAAGTTCAGAGAGAGGCAGGTTAGAGTGGGTGAGAAGAGCAGAGAAATTGAGATGACTGATGTCATGCCAACAGTTCTCAATGAAAAGATCAAGAGAAAGTAAGAGTAAGAGGGAGGGGTCCAGGTGGAGGGAGAATATTGGAGGTGGGTAAAAAGATCCGTCGAACGGGAAGAGGACTCCTGCCCAAAGAAGGGAGCACGGAGACAAAGGCAGCGGAAGAAGAGTTCAGCATCGTGCCGAGCCCGAAATTCATTGAGATGAGGGCACAAGTGTATGAAACTAAGTCCTTTGCTGAGCACTGAACATTCAGCATCGGAGAGTGGAAGGTCAGTGGGTATGGTGAATACACGGCTGGTGCTGGGATTGTAAGATGGGATGGGGACAGAGGGACAGGCAGGGGTGGAGGGTCCTGAATGGGCGTTGGTGTCGATGAGTTGTTGGAGCTTGAGTTCCTTTGCACCTGAAAGAAAGAGACAAAGTTTCTTGTTGAGGCATCGGATGAGACGAAGAATAAAATGAAACTAGGAGCACGGGCAGCTTAGAAATAGGGTGCGGTGGTGCTGTTGGAGGGAGAGGTTGAGTGTGTTCATATGGCGGCGCATGGCATTGAGTGTGGATCTCAGGATGCGACGAGAACATCAGTCCGAGGAGCGTTGTATGTCCTGGAGATACCTGTAATCCTGGGTGGGTTCGAAACATGAAGGATGGAACGTCAGTTGAAATCCATGTGGGGTAAGTCGGAGACGGAGACAGTCACTGAGGAAGGAAATATGGCTGTGAAAGCAAGTTTTAGTAAACACCTTGTCAAACACCAGGATAGAAATAGAAAGCGATGAAGGTGAACAAAGCAAAAGAGAGAGATGGAAATCCTGTCAGAGAGAAGAGCAATACTTCTTCAAGGTAGGCATTCCTTGAAGAGAGTGGCAGTCAATTAAACAGTAAGATAAAAGCAAAAAACTGTGGTTGCTGGAAATCCAAAACAAAAACAAAAATACCTGGAAAAACTCAGCAGGTCTGAGAGCAACTGTGGAGAGGAACACAGTTAACGTTTCGAGTCCCTATGACTCTTCAACAGAACTAAGGAAAAATAGAAAACAGATGAAATATAAACTGGGGGGGGGGGGGTGGGACAGGTAGAGCTGGATAGAGGGCCAGTGATAGGTGGAGATAACCAAAAGATGTCATAGACAAAAGGACAAAGAGGTGTTGAAGGTGGTGATATTATCTAAGGGATGTGATAATAGGTGACATTAAGGGTAGAAAGCAGGACGAGCAAGGTAAAGATAGACCTAGTGGGGGTGGGGTGGGGGGAAGGGATCGAAATAGGCTAAAAGGTAGAGATAAAACAATGGATGGAAATACATTTAAAAATAATGGAAATGGGTGGGAAAAGAAAAATCTATATAAATTATTGGAAAAAAGGGGGGTCGGAAAGAGGATGGGGATGGAGGAGAGAGTACATGATCTAAAATTGTTGAACTCAGTATTCAGTCCGGAAGGCTGCAAAGTGTCTAGTCGGAAGATGAGGTGCTGTTCCTCCAGTTTGCATTAAGCTTCACTGGAACAATGCAGCAAGCCAAGGATGGACATGTGGGCATGGGAGCAGGGTGGACGGGCAGCGTTCCTAATAAGGTTAATTGCTTTCTAATGGCCTTAATAGCCCACCGAATGAAATATCAAAATGACACATGATGACATTGGGATGCACGCCCGACATCATCGCGCGTCATTTTATGCATCGGCGTGTCGGGCCCGCCCCTGCACGCCGACGGCAATATTCTGCCCTATGTGATGAAGAAACTAAACCACGGTTGGCACTCTGTGGCTGAGATTTTCAATTGCTCTTGGGGGCCAGAACAGAAGAGGCGCACTTTGAAAATATCACTCCTGGATGGCGTGTCAGTGTCCTGGTGCCTCTGGGACATGTTGACATTATCAAAGTGAGGGTCGAGGGTCTGAGTTGGGGATCTGCTCACCTCCAATTAATCGCCTGTTAAGTTCTTTGAGAAACTTGTTGACAGGCTGGGGAGGGTGAGAAGGTGATTTTCAATTTGTAAATTGCCAGGGCTGAACTGTCCAGCATACATTAGTTGGTGTAGTAGTTACCGTTGTTGGGTTCAAGGCGAGCAGAAATTAATGGGTTTTTTTGTGATGGTAATTTTTGGGAATTGAGGATCTTGCTCCAGATCAGGCACAATATCTTTCAGTTGATGGTTTTTGCCATTTCTGTGCATGTTAAGGCTGCTGGCTTTTTGAGATACTGCCTTTTTCTCTTCTGCATGGCAGGGGCAGGCCCCATCATGGCTGCCCTTTGCCTTTACCACTCATATTCTATGGGCAGCTCCTGCCTCTTGGAGACACTCTGTGCCACTAATTGGCCACCAAGCTTACCCCTGGCCAAATTAGGGCATTTACATTTACCAACTGTGTTGCATAAGTGATGCAGGTTCGAAGCATTTTTGGGCCCAGGAAGTTATCCGTGCATCGGATTCCTGTCCTGCATCTCTCGATTATCCACTACAATACTGTTTGAGGATATACATCATTTGTTTTAATCAGGAAACTTCAGTTTATTGTTGAAGTGTCAATAAAAAAGGGAACTAAAAACTTTCAAACAATGAACAACTAAATGCGGTTGTCATATTGTGATTTAATTTTAATTTTTTAAATTCTTTTGTGGTATGTGAATGTCACAGGCAAGGCCATCTTTGGTTGACTATCCCTAAATGCTCTTGTGAAGGTGGTGGTGAGTCACTTTCTTGTACCGCTGAAGTCCATTTGGTGTAGGTACACCCACAGTGCTGTTAGGGAGGGAGTCCCAGGATTTTGACCCAGTGACAGTGAAGGAACAGTGATACAGTTCCTAGTCAGGATGGTGTGTGACTTGGAGGGGAACTTGCAGGTGGTGGTGTTTCTATGCATCTGCAGCCCATGTCCCTCTAGGAGATAAAGTTTGCAGGTTTTGAAGATACTGTTGAAAAAGCCTTGGCCAGTTGCTGCAGTGCATCTTGTATATGGTACACACTGCTGCTGTGGTGGAGGGAGTGAATTTTTAAGGTGGTGGATGGGGTGCCAATAAATCGAGTTGCTTTGTTCAGGATGGTGTTGAGTTTCTTGAGTGTGCTGAAGCTGCACTCAACCAGGCAATTGGAGAGTATTCCATCACACTCCTGACTTGTGCCTTATAGGTGGTTGACAGGCTTTGGGGAGTCAGGGGGTGAGTAACTCATTGCAGGATTCCCAGCCTCTGACCTGCTTTTGTAGCCTTATTTACATGGGTAGTCTGGTCAATGGTAACCCCCAGGATATTGATAGTGGGGGATTCAGTGATGGCAATGCCAAGGTGAGATGATTAGATTCTCTCTTCTTGGAGATGATCATTGCCTGGGACTTGTATGACGTGAATATTACTTGCTACCCAAGAGGCTGAGTCTGAATGTTGTCCAGGTCTCATTGCATTGCGAGATGGACTGCTTCAGTATCTGAGAGTCATGAATCTTACTGAACACTGAATTAATTTCTCCAACTCTTTTCCTGCAAACTTGAAATTTTCACTGTGTGCTACTGGCATAGAGTATTGCACCAGCTGCAATTGTTTGGTAAAAACCTGTGGGATTATTAGGTTTTGTATATTTCCCACTCTAAGCATGCATAAAATCGAGATGAAACTTTTTCATAGGTGGAGTACTCTCATATTCAAAGTGTACACCAAGGCTACTTGGCCCTTTGGCTTTATCAGCTTGAGTGTTGACTTTCTAATGCTTTCTTTGATGGTCTTCCCACAGCAACCCTCAAAAAATTACTTGCTATCCAGAATGATGAGGCCTGTTTCCTCACTCACATAAACTCCTACATGCCTGTCATCTCATCGTCAAGCTTCACTGGTTCTCAAAATCTTAGCTTTGAACCCCTTCAACCTTATCTCCCTGCACATTCCTTTACTCTGATATTAGTTTAATCCTTATTCCCTGCTCCTTTTATTCCATTAGCAGCAGTTAAGACGTTCCTGTCCTCTGAACTTCCATCCCTAAATTCTGCTTTTGCTACTTCCCTCCAACCTTTGAAGGGCTCTTAAAACTGTTCTGTTGAAGGATCATGAGGACTCGAAACGTCAACTCTTTTCTTCTCCACCGATGCTGCCAGACCTGCTGAGTTTTTCCAGGTAATTCTGTTTTGTTTTGGATTTCCAGCATCCGCAGTTTTTTTGTTTTTATCTTAAAACTCTTTCTCTTTGCCCAACTTGCAGTTTCATTTTTCTTCATTCCACTCAATGTCCACACTTTCCTCAGCCTGTAAAGCACTCTTGAGATATCTTGGAAAGTTTAGAAGTGTAAGTAATTGTTGCCTATTAGCAAAAAGCAGGGCTTTTCAAGACTAAACGATGTTACTAAGTATGGAAAAAGCTAAAGCTAGTCATTCTAGTAGTGGATGTAGAGCTCTCAACACATATGTATCGGTCACATATTTTTTAGCAGCATTGCTGGGTTGAAAATATAGAGTTTATCCTGTCTTTATATGGTATCTGGACAAAACAAAAGAATGCTCCTTCTTGCCTTGTATTGTCTGGGACTAAGCAAACAATAGTTGTGTTATGAAGGTGGTTTAAAAAAATAGCAATGTATTATGATAACTATACTGTTTGTTGGGTTTAGCTTTAATAAAACTTTAAAAGCTGACTGTTCAGATACAAAAGTCAGGGCTCTTCCTAAAACAATAATTCAGTGTGAATTACTTGAATTGAGTAAAAATTGCCAGGAGTGTAATGTTATTTAAATATCATCTTGTTTTCCTTGCAATGTTTTTTATGCCCTTTCCTTTACAGCTTAGTCACTATACCACTTGTTCCTGTCTCAGCAATAAGTTTGAGTTCCTAACCAGTGATAAGTATCAGATCAAGGTTATGGCTCAACTTGTGAAAACATTTAGTTGGACTTGGATTGGCTTTCTTGTAAGTGATAATGATTGTGGTCAACATGGACTAGAAATATTTACGGTTGTAATCCAAAATTCAGCTGCTTGTGTTGCATTTATTGAATCAATCTCCAAAATCTACTCCAAAACAAAGACACAACAAATTGTTAGTAATATAAAAAGGTCTTCAGCAAGAGCCATTGTAATATTTACCAGTGATTTCGATTTCTTTCCTGTGGCAAAAGCACTAGTACATATTACTGCTTAACAATGGATAGCCAGTGAACCTTCCATTATTTCAGGAGTACTGTCAACAAAAGAACTCAGTGATGAGTGGAACAATAGGGACTGCGATATGAGAAGCAGATATTCCTGGGCTGAGAAGATTTCTCCTCAGGCTCCAGCCTTTCAAAACCCTTGCTAATATATTTGTTAAAGGATTTTGGGAAATATTATCTAATTGTACAGTTAAAATGACACAACTTACATCTGGATATCCTCAACAGTTCTGTACTGGCTTTGAAGATCTAACTAAACAAAAAAGCGCGTTTTCTGATGTATCTCAGCTAAGAATTTCATTCAATGTGTATAAAGCAATATATTCTGGAGCACACGCTCTACATAATTTGCTTTCATGTGTACCAGGGAAAGGAACATGGAACATGTGACAATATCTTAAGCATAGAATCAGGACAATTAGGAAAATGTAAAGAACTTTACTTATACTTGTCTCTTACTTGAATGCAGTGAAACATTCTACTGTTCACATTCAATTTGGCAAGAAAAAAACATATGCCAGCTAAAAGTAAATTAAGCCACAAAATAAACACATATCCCCATTCATTGTTGTTAGTCAAGTGTACTCACAATAAAGTACATTTTTGCAGTACATTTCTAATTGTACAAATGGATAAACAGTTCACAATTAAAATCAAGTCTTCAAAATAATCTTGAATGGTCCAATTCTGAATATCTCTTTTTTGGGGAACAATATTCTCACAGGCTAAGAATATTGATTTCTTCTTACTTTTAAAATTGCATCTATACTCAAATAATAAGTATATATACAAATTATCTCAAGTTATTCTAGGCACACATAGCTTAACAAAACTAAGATCATAATCACTGCAAAATTATCAACTCAATATTGGAGAGATATAATTCAAAGCAATTGCTCTTAATATCTTTGATAAATATATGAATCTGTCTTATCAAGATGGTGCCTGATTACTTATCCATGTCTTAAATACAGAATAAGCAATAATATTCAATAATTGCAATGCACTGTGAAGTGATATTATGATGCAAAATAAATTTAAAAATAAAAAATAATGCAATTGCAATTTTTCAGTCTATTTTTATGTTTCTACATTTTATTTTAAATTAGATGTCTTATTATTTTCACTTGGATCTTTTGCAAACTCAAAAAATAGATGAGTCGCAGAACCCTGGATGTGTTTCAAGTTCACTGTCAGCAGCAATTAAATTTGTTCTATGCTGTATTGGTGGTCAAACATGCTTCATTTCTCCTCTGTATTAATAAAAGAGCAGCAGTTACTCTACCATTCATTTTTGTTTCCATACTTTTGGAAATGCCACTTGTTTTATATATTCCAGTTTGGGAACTGGCAGGTAAATTAGCATCTGAGTGGTGCACATGTGGCATTAATGTCTGTGATTTCATTACTGGGAAATAATTTGCAATTAATTAGGGAATAATTGTCTAGTATTTTTAGAATAAAATTATAAAATTTACTAATATGAAGAATTACACATAGATAATTCATATGTATAAGTGTTCGGTTAGTTAGATGGCTGGAATGTAGAGCAGAATGATGCCGACAGAGTAGGTTCAATCCCCATACCAGATGTGGTACTTCATGAAGGCCTATATCCGTACCTTGCCCCGTGCTTGATGTGGAGTGGTTCTCCATCAAGCTATATAACCAACTGTCTCTTTCTGACGAAGACAGAGGCTTATGGTCCTTTGTGGACTATGGCTGGTTACTGGTAGTTCATTATAAATTATTTAATTTGTTATCTCTTTGTATAGCTTCTACATTACCTGAAAGAAGTGAAACTTAAAAGCAAATTTGGAGACTGCATATATTTTTATGAAAATGGAGATGTAGTTGCATCATATGTTATTTAAACTGGCAGCTGAAAGCAATGTTCAGTATGTAAATGTTGGGGCGTATGATGCATCTTCAGGAGCAGCGCAGGAACTTAAGATTAACAAAGAGTCAATTATTTGGAATGGAGGGCAGACAACAGTAACTTACATTCTAGATGATTTATCTCACTTTTAATTGCAGCAATTATGAACTATACATCTTTCACATTTATGACATAGTTATTAATGCACCAATGTAAATGCAATATTTTTCACTTTTATGGTATTAGAGTTGTTTCATAAATTAATTTAAGCAATGGTGCATGATTTTCCCAATATAAATAATGAGCTACAATATGCATTTTATTTGAACAGGTGTTAAAGTCATTGGGTGGAATTTTCTGTGCTCACTGGTGTCAGGCGTGATCGGTGGCATGAGTGGACAACATGGCATAATCGGTTTTACATTGGCGGGAAACCAGTTTGCAATCGTCTGCTCAGCCTGCCAACGGCAGGCCACATTTCCTGCCATCAGACATCGGGAACCTCACTGTAATTCATCAGCATATCTTTATCAGGCCAACCGCCGGAATCGTTCCCCTCCACCCCGCTGGATCGTCTGTCCATGTCAGCGGGAAAGCACACCGATGTGTTTCACAACAGTACACAAAAGGCGTGCACTTGATGGCATGCACTTTGAGGGGAACTTGGAGGTGAGTACACAATAATGTTGTGCAGCGCTTGCCAGTGTCGCCTGTTGGACTTCAATCTTGAGGAGCATTTTGCAGGGATGGGTCAAGGGCAGCCCTGTCATTGAACCGTGTGCAAGCATTCGGAGTGGGTAGTATGATGGGCGAGGGAAGTGGCCATGCATTAGGGAAACCTATATAAAGTGACCACTCTTCTACAACTAAGACAGTTCAGGCAGCCACATTGATATGATTGGGGTTGGGATTCTAGCTTATCTGCCCACTCAAGCAACGCCGAGGCATCAAAGTGCTCCAAAGCTTTTCACCCCCAACCCCCCTGCCACAGACTGCAAATTCATGAGCATTTTAGTGGACTGCAGAACAGTTGGAGGACTGTACATGCTGTACAATCTCCTCATTAAAGCTGGCTATGGAACAGTCACTGCTGGAGGCGCTCACAGCCCCTTGCAATGTCAGCATTCCTGTTTGGACCAGTCTCCCACCATGGTTCAAGCTATCAGGGCAGCCATGTAGCGCAGTAATCTCTGGCCATTCAAGTGGTGGCTAGCACTCTCCAAGTGTGGGGCCGTCACACTTAATCAGAATAGGTTCTTAGTACACCCACGCTAACCACGTGTCTCTCTCTTTTATCCTGCAGGAGGAATACATTAGGATCATGGAGCCTGGTGAGCTAGCTGTATGCCTGATGGCCTACAGAGCGTGAAGATGACGGAAGAGAGGCAACTGAGGCTCCTGGCTGCGCAGAGGCAGTAGCAGCAACCTCAGGAAGAAGAGGTGGCTGGGCTGCCACACACGCCGCCCAAGAGCCATAGGTGGTCACCACCTAGCGAAAGCCAGGGTCTATAGATGTTGCCGTTCATTGCTGTAGATGACCGAGAACTAGTGTCACCAAACACTGCACATGTCTAGGTAACTGGTCGGTCACACCTGCCAGCTACTGCAGAATTTGGTGCCATGGGGATATGGGGGGCATCCACTGCCAGTGGCTGTGAAAGTGATGGAGGTGCTCAATTTCTACACCAGTGGCTCCTTACAGGGCTCCACAGGTGACCTCTGTGGTATCTCACAAGCTTCCACCCACAAATGCATCCTTGAGGTCATGGATGCCATCTTTGCGAGGGCACACAACATTGTGCATTTCACCCTGGACCAGGACAGCCAGGATGCAAGAGTGATTGGGTTCGCCCAGATCTCGGGTTTCCCACAGGTTCAGGGTGCGATCGACTGCACTCATGTGGCGCTCAGATCTCCGTCGTAACACGCGATGAACTATATCAACCGCAAAGGGTTCCATTTGTTGAACGTGCAGCTGGTGTGTGACCATCAGAAACACATCCTGCAGCTGTGCGCAGGTTTCCAGGGAGTGTGCACGACGCCTACATCCTCAGTCGGTCACAGATCCCTGAAGTATTCCAGGGTCCAAAGAAGCTGCAGGAATGGTTCCTTGGGGACAAGGGCTACCCGCAGAGACCGTGGCTGTGACACCTGTGCGGCGGCCTCAGACTGCAGCAGAGCAACAATATAATGAGGCTCATGCTGCAATTTGCAACTTGGTGGAGCAGAGCATCGGGATGCTGAAGATGAGGTTCCAGTGCCAGGACCAATCTAGTGGAGCCCTGCAATATAGTCCGCAGAGAATGTCACGCATCATCGTCATCTGCTGCGCCCTTTACAACCTGGCGCTCCAATGGGGAGACAAGCTGGCTGAGGAGGAGATTGAGAAGCTGCACGTCTTCTCTGATGAGGAGGACACCACTGGGTGACGTGGTTCTTGGAGGTGATGATGATGGGGATGAGGCCTTAGCACTGGCTAGACGAGGCAGACACATTCGGGAAACCCTCATAGCTGCTGGATTTGTGGAGGATGATGACGACATGCAGTGAGGTGACCCCATAGATCCTCACACAGTATCTGTGAATGTTTGACTGCAGTTTGACTTATGGCAGCGTGAATACGCTCTGTGAGAATGTTCCTGTCATGGAGATGGAGTGAAGGCCCTAATAATCACTCGATTGCAGGATAGTGATGACATGCAGTGAGGACACGCCATAAATTTTCACATAGCCTCTGAGAACATCTGACAGCTGTCTGGCCAAGGAAAGCTTGCTCACGGTGTGCTCAAGGTCCTGCCATAGAGACTTAGTCATGAAACTTTAGAAGCATAGTGGTCACAGATGCTGAAAAGATGGGACCAACCCCACCTTAAAGGTGCTGAGAGCACACAGAGAGAATGAGAGAACTCTGTGGAGCCTGCCCACTACATTCTGGCAGTAATGACAAGCACCATCAAGGTGCAGGCATCAGCAATGTTTCCGGGAAGTATAAGTATAACTATGGTCCGGAGGCTGCACAGAGCACAGGGAAGAGGCCCTGGACTGAGACACCTGCCTTTATCTTGTGCAGAAAGGTTTCACATCTGAGTGACAAGAACGCTGCCCATCAGAACAAGGAGTCATAGGCAGGGAGACATTCTTGGAAGTTTATTGACAATAGTGAACAGCATGTACAAGTGATTAACACCTGTGCCCAGGCTGTGCAACAAATCTCCTTAACGTTCCTAAGTCTGCTGCTACATCTTGGTGCATCCCAGACATCGAAATCGGAAGTGGAGGCAGCCTGTTGACTGCTGATGACCTTGGTGGGCGTCCTCTAGAGGACCAAGACTTGGAGAGCCCCAGCCTGCTTTTGGGGTCCTGCTGTGTGGTAATGGCACCCTCATCGGCCTGTGGAGCTGGAACTGCTGCTGTCACAGGAAGAGAGGATTCAGATGGGCTGGACACTCTCGGTAGATGGCCCTAGGCGTGCACCTGCTGATTCTCCTCCCTATGGATGCCCTAAGGTCCCAGGCTGACTCCTTAAGAGGAAGGGGTAGCTGGAGTGAGATTGGACTGCCCTGCTTTCCTCTCAGGTAACACCATTGGAGGCCAACTATGGCGTCAGCAATGGAGTTCAGCCCGCGTAGCAGTACAGGAGTGATGTCCTGGACCAAAGTCTCCATGGCGGACCCCAGCCTACCAGTGTTGACCTCGATGCGTTGGCATGTCAGCGCTACCACCTCAGTCTGAATGCAGACAAACTCCTCCATCCTGCCTTGCAATCTGAGGAGTGCAGTGGACATTCCTACCTGATGTTCCCGAGCTTGCCTTTGAAGCTCCAGCAACTGTGACATGATTGAGACAGAGGCTGGTCATCTGACTCGAAGTCAGCAGCTTTCTGGCCTCCAGCAGTCCTCAGAGTGCTGAACACCTAGGAAGTCCCTGCTGCCGCCTGCTGTGGATCAGGCAGAGCGATGTGCTCATCAGATTGTGATCCCGAGGCTATTCTAAAGCTAGGTCCCACTGAGGTGTGTGTCTCTGCACTGGTGGAGGGTGTGGGTTAGCGCTGTGATGGGACTTCAAGGAGGGTGCTTTCAGATTCCTCTTCCGAGGTGTCTTTGGGGTTTGACTGGAGGCCCTGAGACATGGACTGTCTTGGCTGTTTTCCTGATGTGCCTGTGGAAGCCAGGGAGATATTTAGTGCATGGTAATGGCCTGTGAAACAGGACATATTACTCACAGCATGGTTGTCTGATGAATGTTGTACTGCTGGACCCTCACTTGGTAGAGCACCACTGACCTCACTGTCAGCACAGGACCAGTCCAGATCGTCACTGGCCAGCTGGATGGCTCTGTTTTCAAAGCTGGCGAGGGCCTTGATCTCAGGCACTCCTCCACCTGTCTGCGACCTCTCCCTATTGTTGTTGTGTGCCAGCTTGTCCTGCATGAATAGAGATGGAGAAAGTGTAAGCAGGACGCCTGCCAGGCCAGATGATAAGTATGCCTGGCCTGTGTGGGTGGTAAGTGGATGGGATGAGGGTAGTGAACATGAGTTTGAGAGACTGAATGGTGATGTCCTTTGAATCAGCAGTGAGTGAGATCACTGTGGATGTGTGATGGGTTTGTGAGTGTGAGAGCAAGAGAAGAGTCACTTACCCGTGTGGAATAGAGATCATTCATCCTCTTGTGGCACTGGGTAGCTGTCCTCTTTTGAAAGGTGTTGGCACTGACCACCACCTCCCAAGCCAGGATAGCGCTGCTTCTGCCCATCCTGCAGCCAGAGCCGGGGTAGAGGACATCCTGGCAGGCCTCCATGGCATCCAAAAGGCACCCAAGGGACGCATCACTGAACCTGGGGGCTGCAGTCTTCTTCAGTTTCCGTATCTTCCATGCAGCAGTAATGGCCAGGAAGCACAGTGATGCGTGCTTGCGGCTGGATTTTAAATATAGTGCCCGGCATGATGCAGCAGCAGGGTGATGGAAGGTGGGTGAATGAGAGCGCGTTTCCCAGGAGTGCATAATTAATGCGATGGTTTCAACATGATACGGCATGAAAACCCGCCATTGTGGCTGGTGGATAAAATGTCATTTTATCCGCCCCCTACTGTACTTAGTGCAAATCTGGGACAATTCCGCCCAATGTGTAGTGAAACTTGTCCCGTAGGTACCAGAAATCAGGAAACAAAAGCCAATTTGCTGTTTTGACTGCATTCCATGTGCTGATGGTGAGATAAGCAACCAAACCGGGGAGTGGTGTAAGAGCATAATTAAATAGACATTTATTTATTTATAGTAATATATAGTAATTTATTATATTATAATTTAATATATTAGTAATTTATTTATTTAATTACAAATGCAGAGTACTTTAAACATAGACATATCAACAAATAATCTCATTCAAGATTGAAGTTACATCACTAACTTCAAGATGGAGTGGTTTATAATGCTGAAATTAGATTAATAACTTGAAATCACTGAGTTTAAGTTTTCTAATAGATACTATGGAGTTGATTAGACAATTTTATTTAATTTCACTCTGCTTTCTTTTAGCTTCAGGGAGCGTAGTAATAAACATTCAGGGGGAGATAAGAACAGTAAGTGCTGGAAACACTCAGCAGGTCTGGCAGCATCTGTGAAAGAGAAATAGAGGACAACATCTCCCCCCCACCCGCCATTGGGGGGGGTAAGTGCAGCAGCGGGCGTGAGCGGGCGGGTTCCCAATTGGTGCCCCCAGTGGGGGTGTGCCACCACTTTTCATAAGTGGGAAAGAGCGCACAGATCTCCCTAAGACAAAATGCTGCCTCTGGGAGATTGGCTCAGATGCTAAACTTTAAATAAAGCTGAGAAAAAAATTTTGCTGCCATGTTCCCTCATGTGACACTGTCACGTGCATTGGGACATATCCATATCTTTTATTTTGAAATATTCTTATATTTTTAAATCCCTCATGAAACCTCATCCCGTCCGTAGATGAGGTTTCATGTTTTTTCTAAAGGCCACCTGGTCTCCTTGCCTGCCTTCCAACCTTAAGGTTGGACGGGCAAGTCCATTAATTACCTTAATTACTTTTTTAAAGGCCTTAAGTGGCCGTTGATAGTTCAGCAGTCGTGCAGAAGAATTGGTTGTGCGCCTGCCAAACTGACAATCTGAATGACATGCGGTGACAATGGGACACCTGCCCGAAGTCACCCTGCGTCATTTGATGTGTTAGCGAGCAGGCCCCGCCTCCACTCGCTGACCGGAAGATCCTGCCCAGAGTTAACGTTTTGAATTGAATGTGTCTTCTTCAGGAGGGTAGAAATGAGATGGGTTAAATGCCATTTAATTGGGGGGGGGGGGGGGAAAGAGAACAAAAGGGAAGGCCTGTAAAGGGTAGAGGGCAGGAGAGATTAATTGACAAAGATGTCATGAAACAAAAGGCAAAGGGAGTGGTAAAAGTTTGTAGTAAAGAGACAAAGCATTTGGTGAGAATGAATGTAAATGCCAGAATAATGAACAGCTCTGTCTGAAAGCAGAAACATGAAAAACAAGATTCAAACAGGCACAAGGCGATAAAACAGAATCAAAATTAGGGACGGAGTACATGGTCTGAAATTATTGAACTCACTGTTGAATCCAGAAGTGCCTAGTTGGTGGATGAGCTGCTGTTCTTCCAGTTTACGCTGAACTTCACTGGAATACTGCAGAAGGCCAAGGACAGAATCGTGAACGTGAGAGCAAGGTAGTGAATTAAGCTTGACCTGCTGCAGTGTTTTAATGAAGCTCAACGTAAGCCCGAGGAACAACATCTTATCTTCCAATGAGGTATTTTACAGCCTTCTGGACTCAACATTGAGTTTAACAATTTCACACCATGAGCTCCATACCCCATTTTAATTCTATTTTTCTTTGCCATGTGGTTTGAATCTTGTTTTTTCATGATTTTGCTTTTTTTAAGGGGGAGATTTTCACTCTGCCACTTGGATATCAAACTGGTGTTGTAGATCAGCTGCCCATTATAGAAACTGTGCCAATATAATCTGTGCATCCTTGAAACATTCTGGTCTATGTGAGATTGTTTCTCAATTCTTTCTTGTTGGTTTCATCATACATAGGTTAAAATTGGTTAATGCAAACAGTTTCTGTAAGATACTGAGGCTATGCAACCCTTAATGGCTGGTCGGCATGGGCTAATTGCTACCTTTGTCTTTGAATGGGAAGACATCTAACAACCTACTCAAATGGGTATAATTTTGTCTTGGGTAGGAAAGGAAATGAAAATTAGGTAGAATGCTAAACAGAGTGCCATTCGCCATCACCCAAAATGAATTTATATCCCATTGTGCTTTTGTCCAACCATTTAATTCAAATACAAACATTCCATGTAGCTGTTTGTAGGATTTTTATTTGGTAGATCTACATTGCTACTAAATGGAAGCTTCCAGAATGGAAACTGCTCACACTGATAATGTTGCACTGCAGCTCCTCACCCAGGAAAGGGAGGGTTGTGCCGTATTAAACTGAGGACACTTTCCTCTACAGCAGTTGGTCCAACAAGTATTCCAGTAAAATGCAGCAGAGTACATGCCAGTGGCATAATTAAAGATACTTGGATGCAAATCACGTCCAAAGAAAGATGCTGTGGTAAGGCTACAAAACAAATTCTTAAGCTAAGCATGAAAAAGATTATGATCAACTCAAAATTAGCCACGAAAACGAAGCTAAGAATCCTGGAATGCTACATTACACAAATTTGGACATACTGAAGCGAGTGTTGGACGATCATTGAACCAATGCAGGGAAGAATTGAGGCTGCAGAGTTGTGGTTTTTAAGGTGAATAATGAAGATATGTTGGACAAGTCACAGTATCAATGAAGAGGTGCTAGTAAAATCTGAGGCCAAAATAACTCTGCTGACCAGCAAGAGACAGTTGGAATTTCTTGGGCACCTTAAAAGAAATCATGATTTAAAAGTCTAATGCTGATGGGAAAGATCAATGATTAAAGAGGTGAATGTAGACAAAGAACGATCTTTTTAAAGAGCCTTGCAAACTGGATGAATGTACCACCAAAGAAGATGATCCACATCTCTACAGCAAGATTAATATTGAGGTCCATGGTCATTAACACCCTCTTAGGGCATGGCACCTGAAGAGAGAGAGACTTGCCCAAATTCATATAATATCAAGTGCACTGTAACTGTAACCTGTAACTCGTGTAGTATGCCCATCCTAAGCATTCACGCAAACTTACTCTTTGCAGCCCTGGAAGGAGAGAAATAGCTTGCTGAATGCTGACCACACCACACAAATGTGTACAATTTCAAAACAAAGAGTGATGTTTCTCTCCTAATCTGACCAGTTCAGGTGCATGCTCTATATTTAATTTATTTTAAATATCTTTCCTGTAAGTGAGCTGAAGGATCAAAATTTGAAAGCTTACTTAAGAAAATTTTAAAATAAATTCTATACATAATTCTTCACAAAACTTCTCTGCAACACCACTCGTTGCTACGCATGAACTCCTCACCAAGGAAGGAGTGCATAGAATGATGTGCAGTGGATAAATTAACTTGAGCTGTGGGTGAAACATGAGGAAGAGGTTGCTGACATGAGGATCAGGAAATATCATCTCTTGGCTAAACACCTGGGGTGCAGATTTCATGGTCTTGCTTTTAAAAGTATGCTTGCAGAGCATGAAGCTTATATGTAGGAACTGATGATCGCCTTCAACAATGTGGAACATTTAACCAGGTCAATTGGAAGTCTACGACTCATTCCTGCGGCACCTTGAAAAAATGAATCTCAGCACTATAGTCCACATGAAACATGGGACAACTCCAAGGACGTCTGCAGCAGAGACTCAATGACAAGGGACAGAAGGGCTGTTTCCTCCTTTGATGTTCAGACTGCTGTCATAGAATCCATGGTACAGGATTAGAAAGGTCTCTCTCTCCTGACCTCCAAACTATTGAGGCTGAAATACAGGCAATTTGTACCTTTTCAGGGTTTCAATGATCTCATTAGGTCTGCTTTCCCACAAATCAGTGCCCATTTAATGTGAGGCCTGATACTAGCGGCATGACGGAATACATTTACATGATGATAGTCCCCACTTTAAGAACCACTGATTTTAGGAAGTTGATTTTTCCAGATCACAAATGAAGCATATTAGGTATTAGTCTGAAACCCAGCTTCTGTTATAAGGTAAGACTTTGAAAGCATTAAGTCCATGCTATCCTTTAAGAGAACCTACAATGTGAATGAAGAATAAAGTACCAGCTACACACAAGTGAAGCAGACAAAAATAAGCAGGGCGGAATTGTCCGGTCCTGTTGGTGAGCGACATGGCGGGCATTAGCAGACAATATGGTGGAAGGCCATAAATTGTTTTTACGCCGTCATGAAACCAGTTTATGATTGTCTGCTCCACCCCTCAATGGTAGGCCATGTTTCCCGCCGCTGCAAGTAGGGAACCTAACTTCAATACTTTAGCATCTCATTATAAGCCCTGCTCCCCAGAATCATGCCCCCACGTCAAATTTATCGCCCATGTTGGCGTGACTTCAGAACAGCATGCTTCACGACTGCCTTTATAAGATGTGCACCTGAGGACCTGAGCTCTGAGGGGAACTCAGAGGTGAGTGCACAAAATCTTGTACAGTGCTCATGAGCATCGCCCCTAAGACATCAAGGAAGAGTTGCCATGCATTTGGGAGGGGAACACAGATAAGTCCCGGGTGGCTTTCAGTGCGGTGCAGGGGCATAGTAACATAGAAAATAAAAGCAAGGGTAGGTCATTTGGCCCTTTGAGCTTGTTCCGCCATTCAATATGATCATGGCTGATCCTCTATCCCAACGCCATACTCCCACTCTCTTCCCTTGCCTCTACAGTCTAGAAATCTATTTATTTCCTTCTTAAATATAATCAGTGACTTGGCCTCCACAGCCTTCTGTGGTAGAGAATTCCACAGGTTCACCATCCTCTGAATGAAGAAGTTTCTTCTCATCTCAGTCCTAAATGGCCTACCCCATATCTTGAAATTGTGATCCCTTGTTCTAGACCCACCCAGCCAGAGGAAGCATCATTCCTGCATCTAATCTGTCCATCCCTGTCAGAATTTTACATGTTTCAGTGAGATCCCCTCTCATTCTTCCAAACTCCAGTGAATATAGGCCTAGTCAGCCCAATCTCTGCTCATACGACAATCCTGCTATCCCGGGAATCAATCTAGTGAACCTTTGTTGCACTCCCTCTATGGCAAGTATATCCTTTCTTAGGTAAGGAAACCAAAACTACACACAATACTCCGGGTGTGGTCTCACCAAGGCCCTGTACAGCCACAGTAAGACATCCTTGCTCCTGTACTCAAGTCGTCTTGCAATGAAGGCCAACGTACCACTGCTTGCTGCACTTGCATGCTTGCTTTCAGTGATTAGTGTACAAGGACACCCAGGTCCCTTTGTACATCAACATTTCCCAATGTATCACCATTTAAATAATACTCTGCCATTTTGTTTTTCCGACTGAAGTGGATAACTTCAAACTTATCCATGTTATACTGCATCTGCCATGCATTTGCCCACACACTCAACTTGTCTAAGTTGCCTTGAAGCCTCTTAATATAATCCTCACTAGTCACATTCCCACCTAGTTTTGTGTCATCAGCAAACTTGGAAATATTGCATTTGGTTCTCTCATCCAAATCATTGATATATATTTTGTGAATAGCTAGGGCCCAAGCACTGATCTCTGCAGTACCCCACTAGTCACCACCTGCCATTTCAAAAAAGGCCCATTTATTCCTACTCTCTGTTTCCTGTCTGCTAACCAATTCTCAATCCATACCAATATATTACTCCCAATTCAATGTGCTTTAATTTTACACACTAACCTCTTATGTTGGACTTCATCAAAAGCTTTCTGAAAATCCAAATACATCACATTCACTGGTTCTCCCTTAACTATTCTGCTAGTTACGTCCTCAAAAAACCCACATGGGTTTGTCAAACATGATTTCCCTTTCATAAATCAATGTTGATTTTGTCTAATCCCATTGATATTTTCTAAGTGTCCTGTTAACAAATCCTTTATAACAGACTCTAGGATTTTCCCTACCACTGATGTTAGGCTAACCAGTCTGTAATTCCCTTTTTTCCCCTTCCTCTTTTTTAAATAGCGAGGTTACATTTGGCACCCTCCAATCTGCCGGGGTAAGGGCTCCAGTGCAAATCAGGGAGGGTGGTGATGGGATGCAAGGCAGCACAGACCGAAGGAAGTACGTGCCTGGATTAGTGGTGGTGGGGGATGGAGGCGGGGAAAGCGGCCACGCACTTGGTAAAGGTTGTCGAAAGTAAGCATTCTTCAGCAGCTGAGACCTTTCAGCAGCAGCTCCACTGACAAGCTTGGAATTGGGCCTCTGAAGCTTTTTTCCCCCACTCAAGCAATGCAAAAGCATGAAAGTGTCACCAAATGCTCCAGAACTTTTCACTCCTCGGGTGCAGACTGCAAATTAATGTGTGCTTTAAGGGGACAGCAGAACAATTGGCTGACTGGACAAGTCGTAGAATCCCTTTGTGAAAGGTGGTCATGGTACAGTCACTGGTGGAAGCGCTCAGAACCCCTTGCAATGTCTTTATTAAGGTTTGGACTAGTATCCTTCATGGTTCAAGCTAATAGTGCAGCCTTGCAGTGTGGGTTAAGAGAATACCTGCGCTGAGAGCACAGCATGCAGTCCAGTGGCCAAAGCTGCCATCAATTGGTCAAGTGGAGTGGGCTGGGGGTGGGTGGGCTTTCGGACAGCCAATGAGCACACTGCACACTGGCCATCCAAGTAGTGGCCAGCACTCTCCTGCATGCGTGAAGGGGCCTTCAGACTTAATTGTGAGAGTGGTATTGTTGCTGGACTAGTAATTGAGGGACCCAGGGTAATGCTCTGGGGACCCAGCTTCGATCCCCGCCACAACGGATGGTGGAATTTGAATTCAATAAAAGTCTGGAATTTAAAATCTAATGATGAGCATGGAACCAGTTAGGGAAGAAAATCTGTCATCCTTACCTGGTCTGGCCTACATGTGACTCCAAGCCCACAGCTCTGTGGTTGACTCTTAAAAGGCCTAGCAAGCCACTCAGTTGTAAAAAATCGTGACAAAGTCACAAAAAAGGAATGAAACAGGAGAGACCACCTGACATCGACCTAGGCACTGGAAATGACAACGGTGATCTCAGCCTGGTCAAGCCTGGGGGCTAGTGCCAAAATTGGGAGAGCTGTCTCACAGACTAGTCAAACAACAGCTGGACATAGTCATCCTCACGGAGTCATCCTCACGGAATCATAGTTTACAGATAATGTCCCAGACACCACCATCACCATCCCTGGGTATGTCCTGCCCACCAGCAGGATAGACCAGGCAGAAGTGGCTGCACAGTGGTATACAGTCAGGAGGGTGTGGCCCTGGGAGTCCTGAACATTGACTCCGGACCTTATGAAGTCTCATGGTATCAGGTCAAACATGGGCACTCTTCAAACATACCACTCTCCCACAGCTGATGAATCAGTGCTCCTCCATATTGAACACCACTTCGAGGAAGCACTGATGGTGGCAAGGGCGCAGAATGCACTCTGGGTGGGGGACTTCAATATCCATCACCAAGAATAGCTAGTTAGCACCAGTACTGACTGAGCTGGCCAAGTCCGAAATGATACAGCTGCTAGACTGGGTCCGTGGCAGGTGGTGAGGGAGCCAACAAGATGGATAAACATACTTGACCTCATCCTCACCAACCTACCTGCCGCCGATGCAAGTGTCCATGACAGTATCGGTAGGAGTGACCACTGCACAGTCGTTGTGGAGCCAAAGTCCCATCTTCACACTGAGGATACGTTCCATCGTGTTGCGTGGCACTACCACCGTGCTAAATGGGATAGATTTCAAACAGGTCTAGCAACTCAAGGCTGGGCATCCATGAGGCGCTGTGGGCCATCATCAGCAGCAGCATTGGTGGAGGGTGAGGGTGAGCGCCGTGACGGGTCTTCAATGGTAATGCCCTCACGATCCTCATCCAAGGTGCTCTCGGCACTGGCGTTGGGGTCAAGGTTGCCTAAGGGTGGCATGGCAGATTTGTGCCTAGGAGAGAAAGTGGAGATTATTAGTGCTTGGCATTGAACACAGAACAGTGGACTCAGTAGTGTTGAGAGAGGGATAATATGGTGCAGCGTCCTCAAGTGGGTGTTCACCGCTGACCTCATCGTCGCTGCAGGAATGGTTCACATCCTCTTCGGGCAGCTCCAATGCATAACTCTCAAATGGCATGAGGACCTTGATGTCCGGCACGCCACCCCCGGTCTGGGATCTCTCTTGTTGACTATGCAGGACACGATCGCACACAAAGGCAGATGTAGAGAGTGTGAGCAAGGGGCATGCCAGTCCAAATGAGAAGGATGCCAGAAATGCTTGTGTGCTGAGTGGAGCCAAGGACGGGATGAGGAGGCTATCTCCAGCGGAGATGAGGTCAGATGGAGCTGTGAGGGTGTGTGTGAGAGAGAGTGAGTGGTGATGTCCCTTGAGCTGGCAGTGAGTGAGATGCTATTGATTATGTGATGGGCTTGTGAGTCGGTGAGTTGAGATTCATCTGATGGTTAACTTACCCTGGTAGCACTAATGAGATCATTCATCCATTTTCTGCACTGGATGGTTGACCTCTTGTGTGCAGTGTTGGCACTGACCACATCTGCTACCGTCTCCCAAGCCAGAGTGGTGAGACTGATGGGCCTCCTGCGGCCAGAGTGGCGGTAGAGGGCTTGGTGGCGAGCCTCCATGGCATCCAGAAGGCGTCCCAGGGATGCAGCAGTGAATCAGGGGGCTGCATTCTTCTTGGGTTTCAGGGCCATGTCTTCACTGGAGCAGTCCTGGGCTACAAGCATCGAGAAGGGTGCACACGGCTGCATTCTAAAAATGGCACACAGCGTGAGAGAGTGGCAAGGTAATGGCGTGGTGGGCCAATCGGAGGCTGGCTGCCAGGGATCTGATGTGTTTCCTGTGACTACATAATTTATGAGACAGGAAGGGGATGATACAGAGCAAAAACCTGCCATGGTGGCCAGCAGATAAAATGTATTTTTTCACACCCCCTACCAACTACACTTAGTGCAAATCTGGGACGATTCTACCCGCACTCTCAGACCTGAAATTTTCACTTCTGGGTCAGGAAAACAGAGAACCTGGGTAAAAAGAGGCCTAGAAGGTCAGATTATCATCTGGTGGTGGGAGGGCGGGCATTGTGGTTGGGGAGGGATGGTGTTGGGCTGGATTGGAAGTCAGGCTCACCAGCTCTGGAACAAGTGCAGAGGCAACTGGCTGCAAGTGTGCTGGCCAGAAGGCTCAGGGCTCCAACATTTTAGTGAAGATATTTAAAACATTTTACTTAAAAAAACATCATCCCTCCAGCTCTCATCCCCACATATTCCCCATGCCCTGTCCATGCCACCTCATGTCCCCTGCCTGCTCCCATGACCCCTTAATACTATCCATGCTACCTTATGTCACGCTACCCACCCCTATGGCTTCTCACACCCCTATGCCACCCTATGCTCCTCTACTACCCCCCTAAGGCTCCTCATATCCCCTATGCCAACCCAAGCCACCCATTCATCCCCATGGCCCTTTATATCCCCCATGCCAACTTGGAGCCAAATCAGGCCCCCACTCAACATCCTTTGACCTTAGCCCCTCCATGCTAACTTACCTTGTATCCACCATGGACAAACCTCAGGAGCCAAGCTAACTAAAATTTTGTGTCTATTGATGATGTCACTCTTTCAAAAAAACTTTCTGATAAAAAAAATCAATACACTGAACTTCCTTCAATTAATCTCTTATGAAAACAAACATTTATGCTCTGAAATAGGCTTGTCCAACCTTTTCCTGTGAAGGGCCACATTTCAATTTTTTTCTCACTCAAGGGGCCGATGAGCAAATTTCGAAAAGATTAGGATTGGCGCAACATTAAACATGAATCTCAACAAAATGTTGCAGCCTGAGGAAAAGAAACAACTTGCTGAGCAAAAATAAAGCAATGTCAAAGCAATAAATTGGTAATTTAAAATAATGAATAGTTAACAAAGATGACCATTAGAGTGTGAGAGGGTCAAATTGTGTTTTTCCGGCTCAGTCTCAGGGTACTTATTCATTCACCCTCACCCATAGTGTGAATTGGCGTGTGTGGGTGAGGGTGAGTGTGAACCCCGAGACTGGGAGTAAGCCAGACTCTCTCATGCTCTCTTCCTCACACACACACGGACACAGACTCTCGCACGCACACAAACACACTCTCGCACACATTCTCGCTCTCACCGCGCTCTCCCCTCCCCACACACACACACACTCTCTTGCTTGCTCACTCTCTCTCTCTTGGTTTGATATTGCTTGCTTTGATCTGTCTGGCATTAAAACAGAACAAGCATATATGATCTTTAAATTCAGAATGTCAAGTTTAGAGGGCAATTTTTGACAGTGTATTTAGATGCCCATGATCCTGCAAGGCTGCCAAGATGAGGTTTTGAGCTGAAATGCTGGTTTAGGGAGCATTTAGTACAAGATGCCATTTTGGTGAAGGAATTGGAAGCCTATGCGGGGAATGGCCACCTTGAGGCTCATAAAGTGGTTGACTGCCACCGAAGATGCCTGCTAGAGTTCGTTCAAGAGTCTGCAGAGCATTTTGGAGGCTAATGCTTGTCCTCATAACTTGTCCTAACTGTGACCAGCTGTTTGGGAATAAATAAACTTTTGATGTCCAACTTCAAATGCTACTCAATAGAATCCTCATCTTTTCATATTCACTTGCTGGAGTTGTGAAAAGGACATGTGAAAAGCATTGGGAGACTCCCTGGGACACTTATAAAGACTTCGGTAATACTCTAGCAACATTTATTCTGGAAATTCTCTGAGGCCTTCACTCAAAAAAGTATGAGCTGTGCTTCTGTACCTTATAGGAATAATACCTCCAGGAATAATGGAGTGCTTTGTCATGAGCATCTTGCTAAGGGTAACCTTCGGTCTGGATGAGGAATGGGGTGGCAGACCTGAGGCGAGGCAGAGAAGCTGCTGCAGGAGAGAAGGAAAGAAGGGAGAGATGGCTTCCTTCCCAATACATCCCTCCTCCACCAGGACCTCTAGTGCTGTGTCCAAGAACTTTTGTGTCCTATCCCTCAGATCTTGACCATCCTGCACCATGCCATTGTGTACAAGCTGGAGCACTCTCCACCAACAGTGAAAGTGAACGCGAGGATCCCATTTACACTGCTCCATGAAAAATATGTTTAATCAGCATTTGAGTACTAAAGCTGAAGATGTCTGGTTAGCAGCTTCAGGCAAATTTGAATTATGGTAATCAGCAATTAGGACCAAAATTGTGTGCTAATTCCAGACTTTCAAGCAGGCATGATTTGTTAGCACAGCACCCACCTAATGTCTATTTTCACCCTTTGGCAAAAATAACCCTCTATATCTTGTTTACTTCTATAAGTGGTATCCATTGGAGCTAAGTTTTGCATCATTACTATTTGGCGAATTTGAATTGGGTATCTACTAATTAAAATAAGCATTAAAAATTTCACAATGATTTTTTTCCACCCTAATCTAAGCGAGTTGATATCCTTGTCAATTACAGCACAATAATACTAAAACTTTGTAACTTTAGTTTTTTTACATATACAACTTATGCCTGAGGCATAACAGTACATAATTAGAGTGTTAGCTAATTCTCTGCATTATTATTGTTTAATTTATTAGTTAATGACATTTTAAATGCTTGTTCACCTTTTCTAATATAATTAGATAGATGGGTGACCGTTAGAAAGGGCAGGCAGTCAGTGCAGAAATTCCCTGTGGCTGTCCCCCTCTCTAACAGGTGTACTATTTTGGATACTGTTGGGGGGATGGCCTATCAGGGGAAAACAACAGCAGTAGCCAGAGCAGTGGCACCACAGCTGGCTCTGTTGTTCAGCAGGGGGCGGGGGGGGGGGGGTCAAAGCACAGAAGAGCAATTGTCATAGGGGACTCTATAGTCAGGGGCTCAGATAAACGCTTCTGTGGCCATGAAAGAGACACCAGGATGGTATGTTGCCTTCCTGGTGCCAGGGTCCAGGATGTCTCTGATCAGGTACAGGACATTCTGAAGGGGGAGGGAGAACAGCCAGAGGTCGTGGTACACATTGGTATTAACGACATAGGCAGGAAGAGTGACGAGGTCCTGCAGCAGGAGTTCAGGGAGTTAGGCAGAAAAAAACAGGACCTTTAGAGTTGTAATCTCAGGATTATTCCCTGTGCCATGTGCCAGTGAGGCTAGAAATAAGAAGATAGTGCAGCTGAACACGTGGCTGAATAGATGGTTTAGGAGGGAGGGTTTCTGATATCTGGATCAGTGGGATCTCTTCTGGGGCAGGTGGGACCCGTACAAGAAGGACGGGTTGCATCTAAACTGGAGGGGCACCAATATACTGGCTGCGAGGTTCGCTAGTGTCACTCAGGAGGGTTTAAACTAGTATGGCAGGGGGTTGGGAACCAGAGCAATAGGTCAGCAGGTGAAATAAATGACTGGGAACCAGTGAAAAGGCCAGTAGGACTAAGAAGAAGGGCAGGCAGGGAGAAATTACTGAACACAGTGGGACTGGGGGTCTGAAATGCATTTGTTTCAATAACAGGCAAGGCAGATGAGCTTAGAGCTTGGATTAGTACTTGGGACTATGATGTTATTGTATTACAGAGACTTAGTTGAAGGATGGACAGGAATGGCAGATAAATGTTCCAGGATTTAGATGTTTCAGGCAGGATAGAGGGATGTAGAATAGGCGGGGAAGTTGCACTGCTGGTTAAGGGGAATATCACAGTTGTACAACAGGAGGACACCTCAGTCGGCTCATGCAGCAAGGCAATATGGGTAGAGCTCCAGAATAGGAAGGGTGCAGTCACAATGTTGGAGGTTTACTATAGGCCTCCCAATTGCTGGCGGGAGATTGAGGAACAGTTATGTAGGCAGATTTTGGAAAGATGTAAAAGCAATAGGGTTGCTGTGGTGGGTGCTTTTAACTTTCCTTATATTGACTGTGAATCACTTAGTGCTAGGGGTTTGGATGGTACAGAATTTGTAAGATGCATCCAGGAGGGCTTCCTGAGACAATATGTAGATAGTCCAACCAGGGAAGGGGCAATACTGGATCTGGTATTAGGGAATGAACCCAGCCAGGTGGTTGAAGTTTCAGTAGGGAAGCATTTCGGGAAAAGTGACCATAATTCAGTAAGTTTCAAAGTACTGGTGGATAAGGATAACAGGAGTCCTCGGGTTAAGGTGCTTAATTGCGGGAAGGCTAATTATAACAATATTAGGCAGGAACTGAGGAATCTAGACTGGAGGCGGATGTTTGAGGGCAAATCAACAACTGACATGTGGGGGGCTTTCAAACGTCAGTTGATAAGACTTCAGGACCGGCATGTTCCTGCTAGGACGAAGGATAAACATGGCAAGTTTCAGGAACCTTGGATAACGAAGGATATTGTGAGATTAGTCAAAAAGGAAAGGGAAGCATTCGTAAGGGCTAGAAGGCTGGGAACAGATGAAGCCCATGGAGATAAAGAAAGTAGGAAGAAACTTAAGCAAGGAGTCAGGAGGGCTAAAAGGGGTCATGAAAAGTCACTGGCAACCAGGATTAAGGAAAATCCCAAGGCCTTTTATACATATGTAAAAAGCAAGAGGGTAGCCGGGGAAAGGGTGGGCCCACTCAGGGACAGAGGTGGGAATGTGTGTGTGGAGCCAGAAAAAATGGGAGAGATACTAAATGAATACTTCTCATCAGTATTCACCAAAGAGAAGGACTTAGCAGTCGATTTGTCTAGGGAAGAGTGTGTAGATAGCCTGGATCATGATAAGATCAAAAAAAGAGGTGTTAGGCGTCTTGAAGAATATTAAGGTGGATATGTCCCCAGGGCCAGATAGGATCTACCCCAGAGTACTGAGGGAGGCAAAGAAGGAGATTGCTGGGGCCTTGACAGAAATCTTTGTATCCTCACTGGCTACAGGTGAGGCCCCAGAGGATTGGAGAATGGCCAATGTTCTTCCATTGTTTAAGAAGGGTAGCAGGGATAATCCAGGCAATTTCAAGCTGGTGAGCCTTATGTCAGTGGTAGGGAAATTATTGGAGAAGATTCTTCGTGTCAGGATTTACTACCATTTGGAAGCAAATGGGCGTATTAGAGAGAGGCAGCATGGTTTTGTGAAGGGGAGGTCGTGTCTCACTAACTTGATTGAGTTTTTCGAGGAAGTGACAAAGATGATCGACGATGGAAGGGCAGTGGATGTTATATACATGGATTTCAGTAAGGCCTTTGACAAGGTCCCTCATGGCAGACAGGTACAGAAGGTAAAGTCGCATGGGATCAGAGGTGAGCTGGCAAGATGGATACAGAATTGGCTTGGTCATAGAAGATAGAGGGTAGCAGTGGAAGGGTGCTTTTCTGAACGGAGAGCTGTGGAGGTCCGCAGGGTTCAGTGCTGGGACCTTTGCTGTTTGTAGTAAATGTAAATGATTTGGAGAAAAATGTAACTGGGCTAATTAGTAAGTTTGCAGACGACTAAGGTTGGAGGAATTGCAGATAGTGAAGAGGATTGTCAAAGTATACAACGGGATATACATCAGTTGGAGACTTGGCTGGAGAAATGGCAGATGGAGTTTACTCCGGACAAATGCGAGGTAATGCATTTTGGAAGGTCTAATACAGGCAGGAATTATATAGTAAATGGCAGAACCCTTAAGTGCATTGATGGGCAGAGGGATCTGGGCGTACAGGTTCACAGGTCACTGAAAGTGGCAATGCAGGTGATTAAGGTAGTCAGGAAGGAATATGGCATGCTTGCCTTCATTGGCAGGGGTATTGAATATAAAAGCTGGGAAGTCATGCTGCAGCTGTATAGAACCTTGGTTAGGCCACGCTTGGAATATTGGGTGCAATTCTAGTCGCCACATTACCAGAAGGACATGGAGGCGTTGGAGAGGGTGCAGAGGAGGTTTACCAGGATGCTGCCTGGTCTGGAGGTTATTAGCTATGAGGAGAGGTTGGAGAAACTTGGATTGTTCTCACTAGAGCGACGGAGATTGAGGGGCGACTTGATAGGAGCTTACAAAATTATGAGTGGCATGGACAGAGTAGATAGTCAAAAGCTTTATCCCAGGGTGGAAGAGTCAATTACTAGGGTACATAAGGTAAGAGGAGAAAACTATAGAGGAGATGTGTGGGGCGAGTTTTTTTACACAGAGGGTAGTGAGTGTCTGGAATTCGCTGCCAGAGGAGATGGTAGAAGCAGGTATGATTGTGGTGTTTAAGAGGCAGCCTGACAAATACATGAATAGGATGGGAATAGAGGGATACGGACCCCGGAAGTGCAAAATGTTTTAGCTGACGGGCAATATGATCGGCGCAGGCTTGGAAGGCTGAAGGGCCTGCTCCTGTGCTGTACTTTTCTTCGTTCTTTGTTCTTAGTGCACAATGCTAACAAATGTGAATTGTATGTAAATTAATGAAGACAAATTTGTTAATACATTTTTGCATAATAAGCTATATTTCCTGACTCAAGGGACCAATTTGTTTCTGTATATTAGGGCTCCTTTTCATCAGCTTTGTTTTCATTACCACAACAAAAATATCATGTAGGTTTTATTAGCAATGTTAAAGAGTATTACTACAGGAAAATATTTCCAGAGTGTATTCTCTTACTTTCCTCATATGTCTTACTGCTCTTTTGTTAATTTAAAAATGCTGTACACTGTAATGTATCAAATACCAAAGTATAAGTTGTACCACATACAGTAGAATGAGTTATTGTTCTTTACTGTTATGCTTGGGCCCTAAAGAACACTTCACAGAAAAAGATGGAGCGCAGCATCATCCTGTATAGATCAATTAAAAATTATAATTTGAATATTAAATCAACACAGAAAACACCAAAAGAAACCACAGCTTTCAATCAGCATATAAAAACAAAAAGGCTAATACCATCTATTACTTCTGTCAAATTTCTCCCTGATTCCTGATGGAATCAGTTACAAGTAAGTGCACCTGCTCCCCAGGAAAGGGAGTAGCTGTTAAGTACACAATTGTCATCTACAATTTAGGAAAATTACAGATTGTGAGAGAGTCAAGAGTATAGGTATGTTACAATTCCTACATTAACCTGGTGCTTAGTGGCAAATGGTGCTTTCACTTTGTAGCCTTAGTTATATAAACTTACGGCTAAACTAGCTTGTGAAATCCAAAACAAAAACAGAATTACCTGGAAAAACTCAGCAGATCTGGCAGCATTGGCAGAGAAGAAAAGAGTTGACGTTTCGAGTCCTCATGACCCTTCGACAGAACTTGAGTGAGTCCAAGAAAGGGTTGAAATATAAGCTGGTTTAAGGAGTGTGTGGGGGGGGGGGGAAGAGAGAGAGAGAGAGAGAGAGAAGTGGAGGGGGTTGGTGTGGTTGTAGGGACAAACAAGCAGTGATAGAAGCAGATCATCAAAAGATGTCACAAACAACAGAACAAAAGAACACATAGGTGTTAAAGTTGGTGAAATTATCTAAACGAATGTGCTAATTAAGAATGGATGGTAGGGCACTCAAGGTATAGCTCTAGTGGGGGTGGGGGGAGCATAAAAGATTTTAAAATATTTTAAAATAATGGAAATAGGTGGGAAAAGAAAAATCTATATAATTTATTGGGAAAAAAACAAAAGGAAGGGGGAAACAGAAAGGGGGTGGGGATGGAGGAGGGAGCTCAAGACCTAAAGTTGTTCAATTCAATATTCAGTCTGGAAGGCTGTAAAGTGCCTAGTCGGGAGATGAGGTGTTGTTCCTCCAGTTTGCGTTGGGCTTCACTGGAACAATGCAGCAAGCCAAGGACAGACATGTGGGCAAGAGAGCAGGGTGGAGTGTTAAAATGGCAAGTGACAGGGAGGTTTGGGTCATTCTTGCGGACAGACCGCAGGCGTTCTGCAAAGCGGTTGCCCAGTTTAAGTTTGGTCTCTCCAATGTAGAGGAGACCACATTGGGAGCAACGAATGCAGTAGACTAAGTTGGGGGAAATGCAAGTGAAATGCTGCTTCACTTGAAAGGAGTGTTTGGGCCCTTGGACGGTGAGGAGAGAGGAAGTGAAGGGGCAGGTGTTGCATCTTTTGCGTGGGCATGGGGTGGTGCCATAGGAGGGGATTGAGGAGTAGGGGTGATGGAGGACTGGACCAGGGTGTCCCGGAGGGAACGATCCCTATGGAATGCCGACGGGGGGGGTGAAGGGAAGATGTGTTTGGTGGTGGCATCATGCTGGAGTTGGCGGAAATGGCGGAGGATGATCCTTTGAATGCGGAGGCTGGTGGGGTGATAAGTGAGGACAAGGGGGACCCTATCATGTTTCTGGGAGGGAGGAGAAGGCGTGAGGGCGGATGCGCAGGAGATGGGCCGGACACGGTTGAGGGCCCTGTCAACGACCGTGGGTGGAAAACCTCGTTTAAGGAAGAAGGACATGTCAGAGGAACTGTTTTTGAAGGTAGCGTCATCGGAACTTTATCTCTGTGTTTAATTGACTGCCACTGCTCTTCAAGAAATGCCTACCTCCTTGAAGAAGTTCTGTTCGTCTCTGCGACAAGATTTCCGTTTCTCTCTTTTGCACTCAAGTTCTGTCGAAGGGTCATGAGGACTCGAAACGTCAACTCTTTTCTTCTCTGCCGATGCTGCCAGACCTGCTGAGTTTTTCCAGGTAATTCTGTTTTTGTTTTGGATTTCTAGCATCCGCAGTTTTTTTTTTGTTTTTATCCTTGTGAAATTAAAATCTGGTGTGTCTGATGGCTATGTGGATCCTCTTTTAAATTAAACTTTACAAGCTCAACTTGGTTACTAATATGTACAGGCTTACAGCATGAAATTTTCCACAGTTCAGCCAAAGAGTTTATGTATGGCTGATGTGAAAAATTTGAAAGAAGAAACTCTAAGATAGAGGTTAAAACATGTTGTTTGGCCAGAATAGAGCGAGCTTTACATTTTGCCCATCTTTCTATAAGCCTGGGTGTGCTCAGTAATAGCAATGAGTGACCAAATATAACCAAATTCATTCCACAGCATCTTTCAGTTTGATGGGTGCAAAAACCCAACAAAAGATAGCTTTAATTTCTAAAGATGTTTGCTCACATAATCACACTAGGGTCACGACGACTTTCTGGAACTTCTCTAGTTCCAATTTTGTTTTAAATGCACAATTCTAATGTTTTGAGTATCAATGTAATAAATCCTATCCTACATGAGATCAAAACGTAGTGAAACATTTGCTGGTGACTAATTCCTGTTTTACTTACTCTTCTGCAATGCAGCAGCAGAGGATAATTTACCCTTTATTTTGATCTCCAAGGTTTTTCCTCTTCTCATTTCAATGGGATTCATTTTAGCAGCAGAATTCACAATGCAGAGAGGCTTCGTCACTTTACAGACCTGCTTTAAAGCTTTGTGTGGTCTCCGTGATAACAGAAGAAGCAATTTTTACATTTTTATTTCAGATTTTCAGTATTTTGCTTTCGTCCTAGAGTTTCTTCCACGAACGTCTATCTTGAAGAAGTCCTGTTCTTCTCTCCAAACAGATTCCTGTTGGCCTCTTTCATGTTGTCAACCTGCATTCTATTTCCCTTCTAGTGTTCGATCTGGCATCTACCAAAACTCACTTTCACAGGTCTTTCCTCAGCAACTGTCTTTGGCTCCAACATTTTCCACATGGATTCCAACTGAAATTTCATCCTTCATGTTTCCGATCCACCCATGATTACAGATATCTCCAAGATGTTCAGCATTTCTTGAATCACTGTTCTGGCTGCATTTTGAGCTCCATACTCAATGACATGTGCACAATCTTGACCTCTCTCTTCAGCAGTGCCGGCTCAACCTACCTCAAACCTGTGCTGGTCCTCAATTTTATTCCATTCTCCACTTTAACAAAGAATTTTCTTTTTTTTTGTTCAGGTCTCAAGCATAACAAGCTTCAACAAATCTTAGATACCAATACCCCTCCAGCTCATTCTTCCTCATTTCTTTCCTCTGATCCAAGCCATGCTTTCACTATCCCATCTGATCTGTCCTTCTGAGTCAAATAATCAGACCTCAGCCAAGGCATTAGCTCCATCCACTTATGCCCACTTCAATAAGCTTTGAGCTCAGCACGATGCTGAGATCTTATTCTATTGCTTTCACCTCCATGCACATGCTTTGTTGGCCCCACACAGTGGACAAATTTTCCAATCTTAAGGATTTTTGATCCACCTGGATCCCTTCCTCTAGTCTGTTACCCTCGCTAGATCTTTTCATTGGGAAATGCTGGTATGATTTTGGTTGCCTCAATTTTTCTATTCCATTCACTCACTCTAACTTACCTCTTTCAGAATATGAGGAGTTCCTTTCTCTCAGATCCAATCCTAACAATGCCATTAAACCTCTTGACAAGGGTGTGCTGTTGTTGTTTGGCAGCCAACCGCTATCTTTTGGAGGCTAAATCTCTGACATCTTACCTTTCCTGGGATCATGATCCCACCACCCAACATCAAGCCATTGTTTCTTCAACTATCATCTTTCCTGGGGAGCTTCCCTCCATAACTCGAACCTCATAATACTCCGACCCAACACAGCCCACTTCTATGTTCTTTCCCAAGATCCACAAACAGTACTGCCCTTGTAAACCCATCCTTTTAGTTTGTTCTTGCCCCATGGAAATGATTTCTACCCACCTCAATTCTATTATTTTCTCCCCGTAGCCTGTCTCTTCCTCTCTACATCCAGTGATAAACGGATCCCAAGCTAGATGGTGAAGTATGAAACTAGATGCAAATCCTTTTCCTGCTAGTTTATTTACAGAATACAGCTTTACATATGTCTGCCACCTACCTACTAACTCAATGTCCCTGCAGTCTCTCTACTCTTTTGAGCACATCCATTAAACAAATTAACTAATTAACAGCCCCTTTAAAGGGACATTCCATCTCTCTTTGTACTGTTTTGATTGAACCAAATTAAATAAACAAATTAACAAATTAAGCAACTAAATTAAAGTGAGAATCATTTAAAGGGGCATTGTAAAAGAATAAACATTTAAAGAAACTTAGCAAACTAAATCAAAATGTAATTTTGGGGGCCAATTATGCACTCCAGCCCCTGCGGTGCCCACCCATCACGGAAGGCCTTAAGCTTGCCAGTGGACACTGCCTGGTCCTTCTCCAAGGACATCCGGCCGCGAACGTGGCAGCAGGAGAGGGGCAGTCTGGCCGGATGACCCCCCTCAACCTCCCACTGCTTGGACCCGTTAATGGCCAGCATGGCCAGGCCCAGGAGTCGAATTACAAGGAGGTCCTCCTCCCTGCTCACCAGCAGTCTCTATTCTCTTTTGAGCAAGATCAAATAAACAAAAGGTCAAATTGACAAATCAGTTAAAGTGATAGCCCCTTAGAGAGGCACTGCAACAAAAGACAAAAAGCTTAAAGGAAACTTATCAAATCAAAACATGGTTTTGGGGGCTGATGAAGTACTCCTGCCCCCACAGTGCCCACTTGTCATGGAAAGACTCGATCATGCCGGTGGACACTGAGTGCTTCCTCTCTAGGGACACCCAGCCACGAAAGAGTGGCTGCGGAAGAGGGGCAGACAGGCAAGCCAGAAAACCGCCTCAACCACCTGCTGCATGGACCCATTAATGGCCAGCATGGCCAGGCCCAGAAGCAGGCTTACAAGGAGGCTCACCTCCTTACCTGCCATATGCTTTTGAATTGCAGTGGAAACAAAAACTAATTATCCAATAAAGAATAGCCAATTAAACCAATGAATAGCCCTTTAAATGACACTGTGACTAAAGGAACATTTAAAGGAACCTTACATAATTAAATGAGTATATAATTTTGGGAGCTGATAATGCACTCTAGCCCCCACAGTGCCCACCGGTCACAGAAGGCTTGAAGTGTTCCAGAGGACACAACATGCTCCATCTGCAAGGACACCCAGCTGCGAATATAGCCGTGGAAGAGGGGAGGCAGTCGGGCCGGACAACCCCCTCAACTGCCCACTGCCTGGACCTGTTAATGATCAGCATGGCCAGGCCCAGGAACAGGCTTACAAGCAGGTCCTCCTCCCTGACCGCCAGCTGTCTCCATATGCTTTTGAAAATACCTGTAACTAATTTGATAAATTAATAGGTGAGCAGATCAAATTAAATAAACATATCACATCTAATTAAAGCGATATCCTTTTAAAGGGCAACTGTAACAAAGGACTTTTTTTTAAAGGAACCTTATTAAATCAAATTAAAATTTTGTTTTGGGGGCTGAGGAAGCACTCCAGCCCTCATGGTGCCCACTGGCTCAGAAGGGCTCAAGCATGTCAGTGGACATCGTGTGCTCTCTTTCCAAGGACGCCCGGCCACGAACGTAACCAGAGAAGAGGGGCAGACAGTTGGGGCGGACGCCCCCCTCGATGCCCGTATAACCAGGCCCAGGAGAAGGCTTACAAAGAGGTCCTCCTCTTTGCCCGCCAGCAGTCTCTATACTCCTTTGAGTAAAATGAATTAACAAATTGAAAAATCAACCAATTGAAAATAAATCAATTAAACCAATTGCTAGCCCCTAAGGGGCACTGTAACCAAAGAAAAATTAAAAGGAACCTTGCAGAATTTTGGGGGCTAAGGAAGCACTCCAGCTCCTGCAGTGCCCACCAGTCATGGAAGGCCTCAGGCGTGTCAGGGGACACCGCGTGCTCCCTCTCCAAGAGCACCCAACAGTGAACATAGCCATGGAAGAGGGGCAGACAGTTGGCTAGACAACTCCCTTGATCACCCACTAGCTGGACCTGTTAACGGCTAGCATGGCAGGCTGAGGAGCAGACTTACAAGTAGGTCCTCCTCCCTGCCCACCAGCAATCTCTATACTCTTTTGTGCATGCCTGTTGCTGGATTTAACCGGTGAACAGACCAAACTAGATAAACGTATCAGATCTAATTAAAGTGATATCCCCTTAAAGGGGAGCTGTAACAAAGAGATTTTTTAGAGGAACCTTATTAAATCAAATTAAAATTTTGTTTTGGGAGCTGAGGAAGCACTCCAGCCCCTGCGGTGCACTCTGGTTCAGAAGGGCTCAAGCGTGCCAATGGACACTGTGTGCTCTTTTGCCAAGGACACCCGGCTGTGAACATAACTGCGGAAGAGAGAAGATAGTCAGGCTGGATGACCCCCTTGACCACCCACTGCCTGGACCTGTTAGTGGCCAGCTTGGCCAGGTCCAGGAGAAGGCTTACAAGGAATTCCTCCTCCCTGACCGCCAGAAGTCTCTATACTCTTTTGAACATCAAATAAATGATTAAAGTGGACAAATTAACAAATTAGCAAATGAGAAAATGAACAAATTAAAGGGGCAGCCCCTTAAAGGAGAACTGCAACAAAGGACAAAACCATAAAGAAAACTTATAAAGGTCAAACCAAAGGTCAAAAATTTGATTGTGGAGATCAATAATGCACCCTAGTCCCCACTGTGTCCACCAGTCACAGAAGGCCTCTATTGTGCTGGCAGACCCCATGTGCTCCCTCTCATGGACATGTAGCTGCAAATCTAGCCAGGGAAGAGGGACAGATATCGGGTCAGATGATCCCCTCGACTGCCTGTTGCCTGGACCTGTTAATGGCCAGCTTGGCTAGGCCCAGGAGCAGGCTTGTGTGGAAGTCCTCCTCCCTGCTCGCCTGCAGTCTCTATACATGCTCTAAGTATTTAACTAAACAATACCCTTCACCTAGATATGTTTGTTAAGATACAATTAACATCCAGTACTTTTCCAATGGCCTCTGCCAGATAATCATTTTCCTGTTTCAGGCCCCTAATTGTTTCCTTTTTGCCATGGATGTCCAATTTCTCCACACCTTCATTTCCAACCAAGACGGCCTAACGGCCCTCAGTTTTTCTTTCTTGAATTGGCCCAACCAGTCCCCAATCTTCCACTACTTGGCTGAACTTGTTCTTACATTAATCAACTTCCCCTTTGACTCCATTTACTTCCTCCAAAAGGTGTTGCTGTGGGAGCCCATATGAATGCTAGGTATATATGTCTTTTTGTGGGATATGTGGAACAATTTTTTGTCCAGTCCTACAAATCCTCTCCCTTACCTCCTTTTGCTGGTGCATTGATGAATATATCCATGCCATTTCCTGTTCTCAACCTGAACTAGAAAACTGCCTCAATTTTGGTTGCAATTTCTATCCTTTCCAAATCTTCACACGGCCCATCTCATATTCTCCCCTTCCTCACCTTCTTGATCGCCATTTCTGGGAATAAGCTATCAACCAACATCCACTCTAAGCCCATCATCTCCCACGGATAACTGTCTACACATTCTCCCACACTGCTTCCTGTAATGACCCTACTTTCCCAGTTTCTCCATCTCAATTGCATCTGTTTTGCGATGTCATCTTCCATACATGTTTTCCTTTTCTCTCAACCAAGGATTCTGCTCCAGGATTCCGTGGTTGATAGGGTGCCTGACGATATCCGTTCCATATCCTGTACTTCTGTTCTCACCCTTTTCCTTCCCTCCCAGAGCCACGACAAGTTTTCCCTTGTCTTCCCATTCCACCCTATCCAACTTCACATTCAAAAGATCATCCTCCGCTATTTCTGCCACTTCCAGCATGATGCCACCAGAAAACACATCTCCTTCCTTTTCAGCATTCCGATAGGTCCGTTCCCTCCAAGAAACCCTAGTCCACTTTTTAATCACTCCCAACAAACCTCTGTTTCCCATTGAATCTTGCCATGCAAGTGCAGGAGGTGCAGCACCTGCACTTTACATCTTCCCTTCCCACCATTCAGGGTCCCAACACTCCTTCAGGTGAAACAGTGGCCAGGATTTTATGGCTCAGGAATAGATGGCAATGGTGATGGGGTGGGGGTGTGTAAAATTGCATGGAATGGCTTTAGGTCAGCTCCTACTGGCATCATGGCGCTGGACCTGAATTTTATGTGTAAGGATACTGCTTGCGTTCTCGAAATCAGCAACTGACAGGAATTTAAGCTTGTTCATGAGGCAACAGATCACATTTTTACGGGTCCCTCCAAATTTAAAAGCTAAGTGTTAAACCCATCTGGTTTACTAATGTCCTTTAGGGGAAGAAATCTACTGTCCTTAGCTGGTCTGGCCTACATGTGACTTCAGACCCGCAGCAATATGGTTGGCTCTTAAATGCCTTCTGAACAAGGGCAATTTAGAGACGGGCAATAAATGCTGGCCTAGCCAACGATGCCCAAATCGCAAGAAGGAATAAAAAAAAGAGGCAACCCCTCAAGATGATATTCAGGTGCCTGGATCATTCCAATGGGATCCTTCAAATACTCTCAGATAGTGGTGATTTGCTGCACTTTACACAACCCGACATTGCAGCCTTGGCTGCTGAAGACTTGGAGCATGAGGCATCCTTAGACAAGGAGGAAGATGATGACCAGCTTCAGCATCCTGATGGACATGAAGAGCCATTTGAAAGGCGCTAAGATATAGGTAAGATATAGGTGTAAGAGAAGCTCGGGAGGTACTTAACTTATTAATTTCGGTTGATCCTTCCCATTTCAGTCAACAAGCCAAAATAAAGCCATATTTCACCTATGCAAATGCCACTCACCTCTTCTCCAAGTCCAGAACCCCTCAGCCACGAGAACCAAGTTCTTTTTCAACATGCAAAAGATGAGTACATAGATCATGGTCACCCCCAGACAGCCTTTGCCTCAACTGATGCCACTCTTGCACTGTCAGAGAGCAACCAACAATGGATGGAAACTTTCAGAAACCAAATCAGACATTAATTGCACAATTATCACACTCAGGCAGAGAATCATTAACTGTCTAAATTGGTGAGGCTCAAGCGCATCTATTATGTTTTCTTGATTTTATTACCAGTTTTCCTACATGGTGCTCCCCCTCTGCTGCCATTGGGGTGGAGGTACGCTGCTGACTTTGTTGCCCCTTGGCTTGGGATGACCCTGACAGCTGTCCTTTGGCTGTCTGAGGCCTCCAGGGTCCCAGCATGCTGAGGGGCTCCTATACAGGTGCAGAACTCTCCTGTCATTGTGACAACTTGAGGTGGCGGTGTCACTGGCTGATGGGCTGAGCAGCCACTGTCCACAGCAGAAGCACTATGAGAGGAGCCCCCAGAAGCAGAAGGCAACTGCTCCTCCTCCCTTGTAAGGCACAGTTGTACCTCCCTGCTGACCTGAGATAGAAAAAGACTTAGTGGAGTCTCCAGGTACCCCCTCCCCTCTCATCTCGCTATTCTCCTTTGAGCTGATGGACAAGGCGATGGCATGCAGATCTGCACACGGGATCCACCGATTGACCTGCTGGATTTAACTCTCCAGAGATTCGCCAACTCTCGATAGAGGAGGTCATGCATGCAGACAAGAGGGAGTTTGCAGCACTCCTGATCTAAGCCAGGGTGCGCATACCTATAAGATAATGTAAATAATATTTTAAGTCCAAGACATGGATGGGGGAGATATAGTATAAAGGTTTAATGTTGAATATGTAAATATATAGTCCACACTATCAGTAACATAAGATCACATGAGAACAGAGCATAGTCTTTGCAGAGCATCATGTAGAGACTACCTTGTAAATAGTTAGCATAATGATGAATAAAAGAGACAGTCTGCTAAGAGTAGCACCTTCAGCCTTATTTATAAGTCCAAGACCACAACTACCATATACCAGACCAAAACCAACAAAAACAGATGGTGGCAAAGGTTAAAAACGATGAAAGGAGTAACCAGCGAAGAGCCCAGCAACTAGAAGTACAATGAGGAAACTGACGGCAGGATAAGGACAGGGCAGGAAAATCTTCAACCGTTTTTTAGAAGAAGCTACAATAAAAGGAAGAGATAGAAAAAGTCCTACCTTTACCAGTGCGCCTCAACCATGTAGAAAGCCCAGATCAAGCTGAGAAGTGGCAGAACTGGTGTCACAGGTTCACCAGGTATAGAGCAGTATTGGGACTAGCAGAAAAGACTAAAAAGGAGCAGGTCAGTACCTTATTATACGCCATAGGCAGCAGAGAAGATGGCATAATGGTCAGACAGGGCATTAACAAAGACATGGCATTTTGTGAAGAAGTTATTAAAGCCCTTCAATACTTAACTTAATCTTCAGAAAAACACCCTCATAGAGCAAGCAAAATTTAATAGGCGCAACCAAAGATTCCTTTATTAATGAGCTATATTGATTAGCATAAAATTGTGAATACAGAGCCCTTAAAGATGAATTAATTAGAGATTGCATTGCTGTGGGAGTCTTATGTGAGAAACTCCACTGATTTTTTGCAGTCGCAAGACGACTTCACCCTATTGAAAGTAGTACAGATATTGGGACAGGTAGAAGAGGGAAAGCAAAACAAAAGTTTTTAGTCGAGGCGAAAATAAATCTCATGGAGAAAACAGGCTTATACAGTCCAGTTTTTAGCATAAAAAAATTGCAGCACAACTAAACCTGGAGAAAAAGAAAAGAGGGTACTGTAGCCGTCATTATTCAGTGTTTTCATTTCATGTGAAAAGGCTGCATCGGTGCAAAGATTGCTCTGCCAAAAATGCAGAGTGCATTCATGCAAGGAGAGATGCCATTTTAAATCAGTTAGCCACAGTAAACAGCTTTTAATCAATTAAAGGAAAAACAGCGAAGATCATGTGCCATTCAGGAAACTGAAGACATTCAAGAAATTGAAGAAGTAAAAGAACCAGAAGTACCATCCTTGGGGGAAATCACAGGATCAAAGGGAAACTATTGGAGTGCACATATTATGGTCAACAGACATAAAGCCAACTTCAAGTTAGGCACTGGAGCAGGAGTTTCAATTCTGTCAGAAACAGAAAAGTGATTAAAAGCAGAGATACTCCAGCCATCGACTATAAGATTCCATGGTCCAGGAGGCATTCAGCTGAAAGTCAAGGGACAGCTGACTGCTCAGCTCCAGCATAAGGGAAGAGAAATCACAGAAATCTTGTATGTGATTCACAATCAAGAATGCTCACTGTTAAGCTGGAAAGCTTGTACAGATTTACAACTCATCTATAAAAGGTTGTGAGCTAGGAAGCTCAAAAAAAATCAACAGCATTCAGAATAGAATTCCCAAAGCTATTCAGAGGTCTAGAGAAGCTGAAAACAGCCTATCGCATCACATTGGTTTTGCATCTGGTGTCAATGTGCTTGTTCACACCAAGGAAAGTTCGACACCCACTTTTAAAGAAGGCAAAAAAAGAAATTGAATCCACGCTGCATCACTGAGTCATCTCACCTATCACCAAATCCACAAATTGTTGATCAAACATGTACCAAAACTGAGTGGCTTGATTCACATCTGTGTTGACCTCACACAGTTAAACAATGCTGTGGAAAGGGGGATCCACCCAATGGCATCTATGGATGAGAGTCTAGCAAAGCTAAGCAGAAGTATAATTTATTTTACAACGTTGGATGCTAACGTGGTTTCTGGCAACTATCTCTGGATAAGGAATCCAAATTACTGACTACATTTATCACACCTTTCCAGAGGTATTGTTTTAATTGCCTACCTTTTGGAATCATGTTTTCTAGTGAACAATGAAAATCATTTTGGAGAGATTAGAAGGGATCATCTGCCACATGGATGACATTATGATCCACGGGTCCACCACAAAAGAACATGATACAAGAGTGAGAGCAGTGTTGTAACACTTGGAAGAAGCAGGGCTAACTCTCATCAATAAGTGTGAGTTCTCTCAACCCACTAGAAGTCTCTTGGGATACATTGTTCATGCATCAGATATGATCCCCAAAAGACCCAGGCCACAAAAGGTTTTCCACCACCGTGCAACATTACGGAGCTCCAAAGCTTCATGGGGATGGTCAACCAGGAAGGGAATTTCTTCCCTAATTTGGCACATGTGAAAGAACCACTATGACAATTCTTCAGACAAGATCATGTGTTGAGGACAACATCAACAAATCTCATTCCAGAACATCAAGAACATGCTTATTTCACCAGGCTTACTGATACATTACGACCCAGAACTGCCCACAATAGTTGCTGCAAATGCATCAGTGACTGGACTGGAAGCAGTACTCTTTCAAATCCAGAAAGAAGGAACCCGTATATTATGGATCTAGGTAGAAAGCGAATAAAGATACATGGTGATCGAAAAGGAGGCGTTGGCAGCCACATGAGCCTGTGAGAAGTTTGCCAACTACATCTTATACTTCCAGTTTACAATAGAAACGGACCACAAGCTATTATTGAACACCAAGGAACTAGCAAAGATGCCATGTGGAGTCCAGAGATTCCGGCTGAGACTCATGAGGTTCGATGCCAAGGCAGAATATGTACAAGACAAGCAGCAAACAACAGGTGTATTGTCACGCATTCCTGTCGGGAAGCCTGAACAGGAGGACATAAATCTTGTTGAGGAGTTAGAGTCATACAGCTCACTAATAATGAAATTCTTACCATCAACCACACAGAAGCTGAGCGAAATACACCAAGCACATAAAACAGATGAAGAATGTGCTAAAATCAGAGAATACTGTGAAAATGGATCACCAAAATATGTAAATAAAAAGATAAAAACAAAAAACTGCGGATGCTGGAAATCCAAAACAAAAACAGAATTACCTGGAAAAACTCAGCAGGTCTGGCAGCATCGGCGGAGAAGAAAAGAGTTTATGTTTCGAGTCCTCATGACCCTTCAACAGAACTGGGTGAATCCAAGGAGAGGGGTGAAATATAAGCTGGTTTAAGATGGGGGAGGGGGGTTGGGTGGGGGGAGAGAAGTGGAAGGGGGTGGTTGTAGGGACAAGCAAGCAGTGATAGGAGCAGATCATCAAAAGATGTCACAGACAAAAGAACAAAAGAACACAGAGGTGTTGAAGTTGGTGATATTATCTAAACGAATGTGCTAATTAAGAATGGATGGTAGGGCACTCAAGGTACAGCTCTAGTGGGGGTGGGGGGCATAAAAGATTTAAAAATAATGGAAATAGGTGGGAAAAGTCTATATAAATTATTAGAAAAAACAAAAGGAAGAGGGAAGAAACAGAAAGGGGGTGGGGATGGAGGAGGAAGTTCAAGATCTAAAGTTGTTGAATTCAATATTCAGTCCGGAAGGCTGTAAAGTGCCTAGTCGGAAGATGAGGTGCTGTTCTTCCAGTTTGCATTGGGCTTCACTGGAACAATGCAGCAAGCCAAGGACAGACATGTGGGCAAGAGAGCAGGGTGGAGTGTTAAAATGGCAAGCGACAGGGAGGTTTGGGTCATTCTTGCAGACAGACCACAGGTGTTCTGCAAAGCGGTCGCCCAGTTTACGTTTGGTCTCTCCAATGTGGAGGAGACCGCATTGGGAGCAATGAATGCAGTAGACTAAGTTGGGGGAAATGCAAGTGAAATGCTGCTTCACTTGAAAGGAGTGTTTGGGCCCTTGGATGGTGAGGAGAGAGGGTTTGTCTGTGACATCTTTTGATTATCTGCTCCTATCACTGCTTGCTTGTCCCTACAACCACACCACCCCCCTCCACTTCTCTCCCCCCACCCAACACCCACCCCCCCACCTTAAACCAGCTGATATTTCACCCCTATCCTTGGATTCACCCAGTTCTGTTGAAGGGTCATGAGGACTCGAAACATAAACTCTTTTCCTCTCAGCCGATGCTGCCAGACCTGCTGAGTTTTTCCAGGTAATTCTGTTTTTGTTTTGGATTTCCAGCATCCGCAGTTTTTTGTTTTTATCTCTTTGTTTAATTGACTGCCACTCCTCTTCAAGAAATGCCTACCTTGAAGAAGTTTTGTTCCTCTCTGCGACGAGATTTCCGTATCTCTCTTTTGTCTTGTTCACCTTCATTGCTTTCCATTTCTCTCCTGGTGTTTGACAAGGTGTTTACTAAAACCCGCTTTCACAGCCATATCTCCTTTCTCAGTGACTGTATCTGTCTCCGACTTGCCCCACGTGGATTTCAGCTGAAATTCCATCCCTCTTGTTTCGAACCCACCCAGGATTACAGGTATCTCCTGGACATAAAACGTTTCTCGGACTGCTGTTCCTGTCACATTCTGAGATCCACACTCAGTGCCACGCGCCGCCATATGAACACCATCGAACTCTCCCTCCAGCAGCTCCGCCGTACCCTTTTTCAAAGCTGCGCATGCCCCCAGTTTCATTTTATTCTTCGTCTCATCCGACGCCTCAACAAGAAACTTTGTCTCTTTCTCTCAAGTACTAAGGAACGCAAGCTCCAACAACTCATCGACACCAACACCCATTTAGGACCCTCCACCCCTGCCTGTCCCTCCGTCTCCACCCCATCTTCCAATCCCAGCCCCAGCCGTGTATTCAATATACCCCCTGACCTTCCCCTCTCCGACGCTGAACGTTCAGTGCTCAGCAAAGGACTTAGTTTCATACACTTACACCCTCATCTCAATGAATTTCGGGCTCGGCACAATGCTGAACTCTTCTTCTGCCATCTTCGTCTCCGGGCTCACTTCTTTGGGCAGGAGTCCTCCCTCCGTTCAACGGATTCTTTTACCCACCTCTAATATTCTCCCTCCACCTGGACCCCTCCCTCTGGATTCTTACCTACCCTTGATCTTTTCATTGAGAACTGTCGGCGCGACATTAGTCGTCTCAATTTCTCTGCTCCTCTCACCCATTCTAATCTGTCTCTCTGAACTTACTGCACTCCGTTCTCTCAGGTCCAACCCCAACATTGTCATCAAACCCGCTGACAAGGGTGGTGCTGTTGTTGTCTGGTGCACAGACCTCTACCTCGCGGAGGCTGAACGTCAACTCTCAGACACTTCCTCCTACCTCTCCCTGGACCATGACCCCACCACTGAACATCAAACCATTGTTTCCAGGACTGTCACTGACCTCATCTCCTCTGGAGATCTTCCTCCCACAGCTTCCAAACTGATAGTGGCTCAACCTCGGACGGTCCGCTTCTACCTCCTACCCAAAATCCACAAACAGAACTGTCCCAGTAGACCAATCGTGTCAGCTTGCTCCTTCCCCACGGAACTAATTTCTCGTTATCTTGACTCCCTTCTCTCTCCCCTTTTCCAGTCCCTTCCCACCTACATCTGTGATTCCTCTGACATCTTACATCATATCAACAATTTCCAGTTCCCTCACCTCAACCGCTTCCTCTTCACCATGGACGTCCAATCCCTCTACACCTCCATCCCCCACCATGATGGCCTGAGGGCCCTTAGCTTCTTCCTCGATCAGAGGCCTGAACAATCCTCATCCACCACTACTCCGTCTGGCTGAACTTGTTCTCACATTGAACAATTTCTCCTTCAACTCCTCCCACTTCCTCCAAATAAAAGGTGTGACCTGCATGGGCCCCAGCTATGCAGCTATGCCTGTCTCTTTATGGGGTATGTGGAACATTCCTTGTTCCAGTCCTACTCCGGCCCCCTTCCACAACTTTTTCTCCGGTGCATCGATGATTACTTCGATGCTGCTTCATGCTCTCGTTGGGACCTGGAAAAATTTATTAATTTTGCTTCCAATCTCCACCCCTCCATCATTTTCACGTGGTCCATCTCTGACACTTCCCTTCCCTTCCTTGACCTCTCTGTCTCAATCTCTGGTGATAGACTGTCCACCAATATCCATTACAAGCCTACCGACTCCCACAGCTACCTCGACTACAGCTCCTCACACCTCGCTTCCTGTAAGGACTCCATCCCATTCTCTCAGTTCCTTCGCCTCCATCGCATCTGTTCTGATGATGCTACCTTCAAAAACAGTTCCTCTGACATGTCCTCCTTCTTCCTTAACCGAGGTTTTCCACCCACGGTCGTTGACAGGGCCCTCAACCGTGTCCGGCCCATCTCCCGCGCATCCGCCCTCACGCCTTCTCCTCCCTCCCAGAAACATGATAGGGTCCCCCTTGTCCTCACTTATTACCCCACCAGTCTCCGCATTCAAAGAATCATCCTCTGCCATTTCCGCCAACTCCAGCATGATGCCACCACCAAACACATCTTCCCTTCACCCCACCTGGCGGCATTCCGTAGGGATCGTTCCCTCCGAGACACCTTGGTCCACTCCTCCATCACCCTGTACTCCTCAACCCCACCTATGGCACCTCCCTATGCCCACGCAAAAGATGCAACACCTGCATCTTCGCTTCCTCTCTCCTCACCATCCAAGGGCCCAAACACTCCTTTCAAGTGAAGCAGCATTTCACTTGCACTTCCCCCAACTTAGTCTACTGCATTCGTTGCTCCCAATGCGGTCTCCTCTACATTGGAGAGACCAAACGTAAACTGGGCGACCGCTTTGCAGAACACCTGCGGTCTGTCCACAAGAATGACCCAAACCTCCCTGTCGCTTGCCATTTTAACACTCCACCCTGCTCTCTTGCACACATGTCTGAGCTTGGCTTTGTGCATCGTTCCAGTGAAGACCAATGCAAACGGGAGGAACAGCACCTCATCTTCCGACTAGGCACTATACAGCCTTCTGGATTGAATATTGAATTCAACAACTTCAGATCTTGAGCTTCCTCCTCCATCCCCATCCCCTTTCTGTTTCTTCCCTCTTCCTTTTATTTTTTTCCAATAATTTATCTAGATTTTTCTTTTCCCACCTATTTCCATTATTGTTAAATCTTTTATGCCCCCCCATCTCCACTAGAGCTGTACCTTGAGTGCCCTACCATCCATTCTTAATTAGCACATTCGTTTAGATAATATCACCAACTTCAACACCTCTGTGTTCTTTTGTTCTTTTGTCTGTGACATCTTTTGATTATCTGCTCCTATCACTGCTTGCTTGTCCCTACAACCACCCCCTTCCACTTCTCTCCCCCCACCCAACCCCCCTCCCCCATCTTAAACCAGCTTATATTTCACCCCTCTCCTTGGATTCCCAGTTCTGCTGAAGGGTCATGAGGACTTGAAATGTCAACTCTTTTCTTCTCCGCTGATGCTGCCAGACCTGCTGAGTTTTTCCAGGTAATTCTGTTTTTGTCACCAGAATATGTTCCTAACAATATCATCTTAAAACAGTACTTCAAGCAATGCAGACACCTCAGTATTGTGGATGACTTATTAATCTATCAAGAGTTTACAGACTCAATCCTTCAAAGAATACACCAGGGACACCCAAGCTTTACAAAGTACCATGCTTGGGCACGAAGTTCAGTCTGGTGGCCAGGAATTTCAAAATCACTAGAGGATATGATTTTGAGCTGCATCACTTGTGCAATCCATTGCCAAGAGCAGAGGGAATCTTTGATGTTTTCATCATTTTCATCCAGACCCTGGGAATATCTTGGAATGGACTTATTCGAGTGGGGAATGGGGAAGACATTCCTCTAGTTGTTGGCTATTACTCTAGATGGATTGAGGTTAAACGTCTTCATGGAACAACCTCAGAAGCACTCATCAATTCACTAAAAAGATCTTTGCCACACATGGCATCCTAGATCTTGTCATTTCAGACAATGATCCACAGTTTGCAATAAAGGGTTCAAGAAATTTTTTATGGATTTATCCATTCAACTAGTTCACCCAGGTACCCACAAGCAAATGGAGGGGCCAAGAGAGGAACAAGAATGGTCAAAGCTTTGTTGAAAAAGAATGATGATCTCAACTTAGCACTGTTGAGTTAACATTCCACATCACCGCAGAATGGATTAGCTTCGTTTGAACTACTGATGGGAAGAAGATTACGTGCACAACTTTCTGTTCTTCCACATACACTCATACCATGTCTGAAAACCTCTGACATCGAGAGGGCTAGGGAGAAGAGGGATAAGTATCGTGCAAATCATGCCACAGAGTGCAGGAATTAACCAAAATTCCAACTACATGAGCCAGTCTGGATTAGAGACCAGAATAGAGAAGGCCAAGTACTGGAAAAGACAAGTCTTATCTGGTTGAAACAGGGAATGCAATAGTAAGAAGAAACAGAAGCACACTCATATCACCAATAAGAAGACCATCAATTGAATGGACTAACTATCCATATGATCAGGAAGACAATCTGAACAGAACCAATATTCTCTGAAGATTCACAAGCTACTTAACAGAACCCAAGAGAACCTGAATCCAATGCAACCCGAGAGAGAGATCTGAACAAGGTTGGGGAGAGTTGTGAGACCACCACTATGCTTCTCTCTGTGAACCAGAGATGAAGGCAGAGACTCTGGGGGGCAGATGAAATATAATGTAACTAGTATTTGAGTCAGAGACTTGGGTAGGGGGGTTGTGTGGGTGATGTAATACAAAGGGTTAATGTTGAATATGTAAATATGTAATCTATATCATTAGTGACGTAAGATCACATCAGAACAGAGCATGGAGATAGTTCTTTGTCAAGAATCGTGTAGAGACTATGTTGTAAATAGTTAGCATAATGCTGAATAAAAGAAAGTTTGCTAACAGTATCGCCTCCAGCTATATCTGTAAGTCCAGGACCATGACTACCACATACCAGACCAAAACTGACGAAAATAGAACAGATCTCCGTCTGATCTTCATTCACCTCACACTGAACTTCCAGCAGCTGCCATATTACATAAAACTCCAAAGCCCAGTTACCCATCCGGGGCTCAGCATGGGCTTGGCCTCCCATACTCCTCCAAATGTCAGTGGACTTGGTTGTCACAGCCTCTGACAGCTGGTCAGGTGCTTATATGGTGCTCCCACCAAGCTGTGAGCCTGAATCTGCTTGAGAGTGCAACTGGTGGAGTGCAGAGGAACGGTGTGATTCTGCACCCTCTGAGGACCCCTTTTTCGCCCCAAGGTGAATGAATGTTTCCCAGAGATGGCAGCAGCCTGTTCTTGTGGTTGACCTATGGGAGAGAATGGAATGATCAATGTTTCTTGATCCTCTAGACAGGAGCTCACAGAATGGCCTGCATCTCACATTTATGTTTCTTTCTCTACAGATGCTACCTGATCTGCTGACCTGATCAGCTGAATATTACCAGTTTATTTCTGTTTTTATTTCACTTTTCATATTGCCTTTTTGAATTCAACAATATTTCTCATCTAGGCAAACCCAATCTAGGACAGGAAAGGGCCTTCCTCTCTTGACTTCACAGCGAAAGACCGGAGAGAATACCCCAAAAGCAGATGGCATCAATGCAGCTCCATAAAGATTTCCTTACTTGGTCTCATATGGCTTCTGCTTGATTACTTCTCCTGGGACCTTCCTCCTTCTTCTCTGCATAAAGGCAGGTCCGAGCCACAGCACTACGAACACCACCACCGGTAGGACAAGGAGGCAGGTCCGCATCCACCCCAGTCAGAACAGGGATTGAACCCTGTGCTGCTCACAACAATCTGATCCACACCTGCCATCCAGTCCTCCAAAAGGGTCTGAATTTGCAACATGCACATTATAGCCTGGATATATGGACCATAATGGTAAAGGCTCCAATTTGTTTCCATCACATAGCTGACCAGGAATCTCTCACCCTTACTGCCTGCCATTGCTGTATGTTGGAAGGATTTACAAACTGATATTCAACCTGTTTGGACAGGTTACAAACACACCTTCCTTGGTCATCAAGTCCTAAAGTGGGACTTGAACTTGAGCCTTCTGGGATCAAAGACTGGACACTACCTACAACACCACAAGACCTCCACCCTTTTGTGGGGCGACATAATAATTGAGAGCTCTTTTGAAGACAGCTCAATTGCAAATGATTCATGAATAACCTGCTATTTACAGCCACAAAGCTGGGGAGCGCCATCTGAATCAGCTTCAATTCTGAAACCCTGTGTGGTTCAGCAACACCACCCTCTCCCCTCGTGGTGAGTGAGTATCCTTTGGTATTGGTTTCAATTTGCCCTATTCAGTTATAAATGAGAACGTTAAATCCCTGTCATTCTCCTCACTATGTTGCATGTCCCTGAGGGCTAAAGCAGCAGTTTGAATGGCAATTAATGGGCTGAATTTGAACAAATAATCTTCCAACAAGCTTTTAGTTTAGCTCGGCTCTCCAGTGGCGCATGCCTAGTTGCCGTGTTTCGGTTGGAGAGCGGGCGGTTCGGGGTCTCCATGGTAACCAGAGTCTGGGCCTAGCGCTTGCAGCCGCCTGTCAGCGCGCCTCTGTCACCAGATCAGAGTATTGCTTTGATTTCGGTGTTAGAGTGGGCGGGCGCAGGCTGTATGAGGTAGGAGCTACATTGGAAACCTGTTCACTTTCAAAATTTTCCAATTCACCTTGCATCGCTTTTAATTTCTAAAACTCGAAGCGAAAACTGCTGCATTCTGCCACTGTTAGAACTAGTTTTAGATATAAGCACATTGCAACCCTTTTCCAGGGTGAGGTTGGTCAGCAGGGAGCAGACTGTAATGGAATAAGATCTTGCCATTGCACTCTGTCCCTTGCATTCCCTGTTCTCAGCTCTTCCATCCCGGTTTTAGCCTTCCTTGTAGTTATTCCTCAGCTACAAAGCACTTAATGTGCCTGCTGAACGTTTAATTTTATGATTAAAATGTTTTTTTTTGTCCTCAACGATGATGTCGATGTTTGACCAATGAATTTATTAAGTATTGTATAGAGTTTTTCAGTAAAATGTAATGATGGGTGTCAGCCACTTTTATATTTCACTGCTGGATGTAGGATTTTTCTGGGGAGTGAATTGGAGGTTGGAGCTTCGTGCCACGTAAGGATAACCTTTTTACCGTGATATCGTGTGCTGGAGATTACAGTGGGAATTAAAAGTGGGAAACCGGGTGAAAAGGGGGGATTGAACGGAGCAGGGCAATTCCTTGCTGTATTACTGTCCACATTTCAACACTGCTACTTTATTCACTGTGGACTTGGTTAGATGCCCCTCTGGAGCTGTTAGTGCTTCTGGATAATTCACAATTTACCCTCACAAAGAAAAATGAATTTTAAGAATACACAACCTATTATGCTTTGCATTTACTTGTAAAATACTTGTAGTTTCTTACTATTGTCAAAGGGGGAGAATTATAACCACCAAGATAAAAGCAATATACTGCAGATGCTGGAAATCTGAAACAAAAAACAAAAATGCTAGAAAAACTCAGCAGGTCTGACAGCATCTGTGGAGAGAAAGACAGAGTTAACGTTTCGCGTCCATATGACTCTTCTTCAGAACTAAAGAGAAGTAGAAATGTGATGAAATATATACTGTTTAAGGGGGATGGGACAGGTAAAGCTGGATAGAAGACCAGTGATAGGTGGAGGCAAAGAAGAGATTGCAAAAGATGTCATAAATAAAAGGTCGAAGGGATGTTGATGGTGATGATACTGGCTAAAGGAGATGCTAATGGTGACATTAAGAGTAGAAAGCAGGATGAGCAGGTGAAAGATGGCTCTAGTGGGGGTGGGGTGAGGGGAGGGGATGGTGTGGGAGAAAAGATCAAAATAGGCTAAAAGGTGGAAATAAAACAATGAATGGAAATAAATTTTTAAAATAATAATAGAAATAGGTGGGAAAAATATAAAAAAATAAAAAATAAATATTTGAAAAAAAGAGATCAAAAAGGGGTGAGGATGGAGTCGAGATTTCATGATCTGAAGTTGTTGAACTCAACAGTCTGGAGGGCTGTAACATGCCTAATCGGAAGATGAGGTACTGTTCCTCCAGCTTGCGTTGAGCTTCACTGGAACATGTCCACATGTCCGTCCTTGGCCTGTTGCAATGAGAGCAAGTGTTGAAATGGCAAGCGACAGGAAGGTCTGGGTCATGCTTGCGGACAGGCCAATGGTGTTCCACAAAGCAGTCACCCAGTCTGTGTTTGGTCTCTCCAATATAGGGAGATCGCATTGGGAGCAGCGAATGCAGTAGACAAAATTGAGGGAAGTGCACTGCTTCACTTGAAAAGAGGGTTTGGGCCCTTGGACGGTGAGGAGGGGGGAAGTAAAGAGGCAGGTGTTGCACTTTCTGCGGTTGCATGGGAAGGTGCGGTGGGAGGAGGTTGAAGTGTAGGGGGTGGTGGAGAAGTGGACCAGGGTGTCCCGGAGGGAACGGTCCCGACGGAATGTTGACGGGCAGGATGAAGGGAAGATGTGTTTGATGGTGG